>NC_138299.1:128546063-130001063 GCF_965601325.2 Salmo salar
TGCAGTGTTTGCATAGAAATGGGTTTTCTCTCTCTCTCTACACATAATTCTCACCATACAATACTCATTGACATACATGTTGTCGCACACTCAACATTGAGTTAGTCAACGTGAGGTGAAAAATTAACTGTTCTGTCCTGACCCCAAAGTTCCCCCTCTTCCTCGGCACCCCCATCCCCTGGACCATCACTCCTCACTATTCCACTTTATGTACCACTTCAAATGGCTGCCTTTAAGACAATAGAGGTCCACTGTCTATAAACTTAGTGGTTCTGAAGTGGTGGGGGGCCTGTAGTCTTGAAATGGACCTGATAAACACTTTCTCAACCCCCCCCCCCTCTCTCTCTCTCTCTCTCTCCCTCTCCCTCTCTCTCTCTCCCTCTCTCTCTCTCTCTCCCTCTCTCTCTGTGTGACTCTTCTCTCGCCTGGCCATTAAAATCCATTGAGCTCAGTTATTTCCTCATTGAGACAAATAAAAAATGAGGGAGAGAGAGCACCACAGTAGAATATATATGCACCTGTCGACGCTAAATCACCCACCGTGAGCCCATCTTCATGTTGGAGGTTTAATGGACTACCGTCGGCTTTTTATGCCTCTTAAAGCTCGCTGAGTGACCACTTTGTAGATGTTCTGAAGAGGCGATGTTGCCTCGCGCACTAAATCTTCCGCGTGCCACTGAGGATAAAATCTCCCTTTATTCATGGGCTATTTACCAGATCCAGATTTATTACCCACAGTGTCCTCTAACAAAAGACTCTGCCCACCCCCCCAAGGCAGGCTGGGATAGGGACGAGGGGCTGCCGCGGGCGTGGAGGACTCATCCTCATTGGTGGGCTGCCCACAGGGAGGAAAGTAGAGTTTGTAGTGTCTCTGTCGGATACTGGCACTGGGGAGGGGACCTCTGTATGCCCTCTGTCAATCAGCACCCTACTACACAGCATGGACCTGGCACACACACACTCTCTCTCTTGAACACGAATGCGAATGAGGAGATACTACAGGAGCACCTGTGCGAATGAGGAAGTGCTCTGACCTCATCACGACCCTAGAGTGTCACCATGGAAACATCCATGCCTTAACCCCTTGCTGTTTGTCAGCACATGGGTCAGAGTTGAGAGGTCAGAGTTGAGAGAACTCTCCATCCCATCCCAATGATCCCCCCCCCACACACACACACTCCTCCTAATACACTGTCTGAGTGTGTGTGTGTGTGTGTGTGTGTGTGTGTGTGTGTGTGTGTGTGTGTGTGTGTGTGTGTGTGTGTGTGTGTGTGTGTGTGTGTGTGTGTGTGTGTGTGTGTGTGTGTGTGTGTGGGTGAGTATGTGTAACTCTGTCCGTCTGTCTGTGTGTCTCTGGGTGAGGATGGGACTGCTCATGCTGGTGACAGCACACAGGAGCCTCCAGTTCATGGACTTTAGGTGACCCAGTGCTGACCCCGTTGTATTGTGTCTCTCCGTTCCCCTTGAACACCCCACCCCTGTGTAAGTAATGCCCCCTCCTTCGGTTGCCTCTTTGTACTCCTCTGTGAGAGCTCTTCTGTGCCAGGACGGTTTCTCCCTCTCAACTGTCATCACCTATAAACTCCCTCTCTTCTCATCTGAGATGAACCATGTGGTGTTAAGGAGCTACACAACAAGTCCATAAGGAGTTACACTCAAATACTTCCCCAGCTCTCCCTCTTTCTCTCTCTCTCTGCACACTTTCTCATTAGCAGCATGAAAGCCCCCAGAAGCGCTGTGCCATGCCGCGCGTGGACACAGCCTGTGCGTGCGTGTTTTTTGCGACAAAGTTTTTTATATTAATAAATGGCAGATTAATTGCAAGGAATTTGATCTCGCTGAAAAACTCTGGGAGTGTTTCTAGTTGCCAAGATAAGGGCCACATCAAAGGGCCACATGTGTTTGCTTACTTAAAGCCCCGGCAACCGTTATCAGGGCTGGGCAGGACTTAGACTCCACACATCTTGTTGTTTTGCTGCTTTTGTGCATTTTTTTTATTATTATTTTGTTGACGTGAGTGTATTGAGGAGGAGGCGTGGTGAAGGGGTAGGGGATAGTCAAGAGGGGGTAACGAGTGTTCAAACCCCGCTTCTAGCCTGCCCGCTCGTGGAGAGTCCCTGGGATTAGACCCAGGACAGAAGTTCTGCACTAATATTCACAATATTCCTCCTTCTACTTCGAGGGGCTGGCGACAAAAAACAAAAAAAAGATTGTAGCCGTGCCAAACTCCTGTTCTTAACTTCCCTCCAGCGCTCTCCATCTCTCCTGCTGTAGCCCAGGGACTCTCTCTTTCTCTTCAGGCACTTTTTTACAGTTTAAGACTAAGCCCCTACAGTAATCTCTGTGCCCTGGTAGGTGTGTGAATGCAGCTCGGTACCTATGTGTCCTAGGGCCTAGTGTGTGTGTTGCCAGCCCCCATGAACATGCCCGTGTGTGTGTCTGTACAGGTGTGTGTGTTCACCACTAGTGTGTGTCCACATTCTCTATGCTCTGCCGTAGGCTTCCATATAGCCTCACAGTCTCCTACTACTGTACATGAAGCCTAGGGACAGAGACTTAAGTGGCCCCTCTCCCCCCTTTTTATGCACCTAATCACTGATGACATTTGTCTGGGTGGCGAGGGAGGGAGGGAGGGCTGGATTGAGGGAGGGAGGGAGGGATTGAGGGGTTGTGTACGAGGTTCAGGCATCCATAGCGCACCGCCGGCCGCCGTGGCAGCCACCGCTGATTGTTTCCCTGACGACAGAATGCATCATATCCCCCCAAAAACGGATGGAGCTGTCGGCCGGAAAATCCCTTTGTAGCCTTACTGTCAGAGATCATCATAAATAACCATGACATCACCGCGGTCTTATCTATGGGCCGCTTGCTCGTGATCGATCGCACGGCTACCGCAGTGTAAATAGCTTCTAATGCCCCATCTTCCCCTTCAAATAGGCCCCCGTTATTTATGACGGCCGTTAGGGTTACTAGTCCGGGCGGTGGACGCGATTTATTTTCTCGTTATGGTTGCTTTTGAGTCTGGACCAGAGAGATGGGGTGGAGGGGAGAGAGAGGGAGTGATGGGGCTGTTAACCCTCTTCCTTTTTTCTACACTGCTCTTTCTCCCCAACCAACTCCTGGGGGAGGGGAGACTCATCAGCAGAGAGGGGGGGTTGGGGAGTGGACCTGGGCGTACCTCGCCCCGCCCTGTGGTAACGACAGGACATCCGTTACCCTGATGACAGTGAGAGTGGCAGGCCTATTTGCGCGGCCGGCGGTGCGGCGTGACGGATTGGACAGGGGAGGCGGTTGGAGGCGGCAGGAGAGGTGACAGGCAGCATTTCCATTTGGGTGAAAAATCTGACTAACGTGTCTGTTGTGTGGAGAGACTGAGGTCCACAGGCCCGGACCCAGCCTGCCACCGCAGCAGTAGGTTGAGGCTGCAGCAGGATGAGGCTCCAACAAGCCTGGCCCGTGTGGAGAGACTGAGGTCCACAGGCCCCAGAACCCAGCACAACCCAGACAACCACACAGAGTAGGCTAGAGCTACACCAAGCACAACCTGTTGGCCACAGCCCTGGCCATAGAAATATAATTCCTAGAGCATACGTTGTCATTCAAGTCAATGTTCTGTCATGGGAAGACTGGCGGTCATATCGAGTATTCCCATGAGTGTTGAAGTCAAATTGCTGTGGTCTGAGAGGCTTTGTCCCTTCTAGTAATTCTATTTCTATGACCTAACAACCACACACAGTACCCCGACCGCTACCATTACCGACCACAAATCTCTCCCATTACCACACTCTTTCCCAGGCACTTGGTCTGAACAAGGCTGTTCCCTGGCAGTGTATTCATGGCCATGCACAGTCTCTACTCTCTACTCATTCTATTAGCAGACTCCACACACTTAGGGCTCTGTGGCTCGACGACAACACAGACACACTACTGCTGGTGGATTATGGGAAAAAATCCACATCAACGCACAGCCGCTTGGTATTGGAACAATCTTTCATAGACAGTGGAATAACACACATGACGGTGCCTCATATTCATCATTTAACACAAACACGGCGCTATACACTAAGTAAGCAAAGTTCCCAGGAAAGGTTTTACACTAAGAGGCCGGGAGTATGGATGAGAGCGCCATTCCAGTAGGGTGGAAAGATAGACAGCTGGGCAGCTGCAGAGAGACACACCAGTCAGAGGCGGCAGAAAAGTGTTATTTTGTCGAGAGTCGAAAACCCAGGGGTTTCTGTGAGAACGGCCGTGGAATGTTCATCCTCACGCCTCATTGGTGTTCTCATCGCACAGGCACCGCAGAGATGGGACACCCACACCAGATTTACGGCGGTGTCAGAAGCTTCACAACACCATCCCAACATGGTCCCCCTGGGGCCTGGGGCGGCTGTAACGTCTTGATCTGTGTCCGAAAGAAAACAGTCGTCCCTAACTCGCTGACGCTGAGGTGGAGACGTTAAAACAGAGAGGTAAGATGGAGGTTGGATGGATGGGGGAAATGGGGAGTGGGAGGCCTCTTCGTTGAGGGCAGGCCTGGAACTGTTTCACAGCTAGCTATATTTCTTTTGTTTTGACTAAGGTAAAATGGTGGCCTCTGTTTGCATGAACAGGATCATCAAGAAGAAGAGGGCTGGCCCGGGACACTCAACTGCTGGCTAGTTCTTTAGTTTCAAAGCTAGCTTTATTACATTTTCTTGAAGTGAAAGTAGGATGGGGGGTAAAAAATAGGAACCTGTTTGATAAATGAAGACCCACTGGGCACCGACGTTATTTCAACGTCTAGTTTCGTTTTACATTTGGTTGAGTTGTCAACTAACGTGAATTCAACGTGAAATAAAATGCCCTTATGTTGATGACTTTTTGCAAGTCCAATTGCTTTTCCACGTTGATTCAATGTCATCACAATTTTTGGGGTTGAAATTACATGGAAACAATGTTAATTCAACCAGTTTTTGCCCAGTGGGGAGGGCCAAAATATAGATACTTTACAGGAGGTAGTCATAAAAATACTCTCAATTTCTCTCCAGCTTACTTTTTTCTTGATTTTATCTTCTTCCTTGTATCTTCTTCCTTCCCTTTTCTTGATTTTATCTTCTTCTTTGTCACATCTCTTGGACTATCCTGTTGTCCTTCTTAACCTCCCACCCCACTCCTTAACCTCCCAACCCCCACTCCCTCTCTCTCCTTCTGGCTTGGCCTGCCCTCTCACAGCCCCTCTCGGCAGCACCGCTCATAAACCTCAGCGCCCTCAAAGGGAGAGGATCTGGATCTGGCTTGCCCAGAGAAACCCACAAAGGCCTTTTTGTCCCCTGCAGGAACTGGTAGTGGTTCAGGAAGTGGAGGCCGGTCCAGCAGTGCACCAGCCGTGCCAGGCGGTGGGATGATTTATGGCTCTGTGTCCTGGGTAGCAGTTGGACCCCGTCCCGCTTTCACTCAGGGCCAGAGAAGAGCGTGAACCCAAAGAGAGGGTCCCCACGGCTCTAAAGAGATTACAATGCCTGTCATAACATGTCTTGGAGGGGAAAGGAAGCAACCATAAAAATGGTCCCGAAGAAAAATAGGGAACAATCAGAGGCGAGAGAGAGAGCGAGAAGAGGGATGCCCCGTTAGCCTTTTTCTCAGAGATCCCACAGCTCTGCTCTCTGCCGCTGCTGCTCCTGTCCTGTCCTCTTTTTCTTATTTTGTTTTGGCTGATGACAATGTGTAATCGGCTGAGAAATTGATTTCCGTGAGACTTTCTCTCATCCCTGTGGAAGACGCTAACTCATTAGGACTTAACAGGCCTGCGCCAGGACCGGGAGACAACCATTAAGTTTGTTGGATGTGTCAGAAATGGCCGCTGAGTTTTAGTCCGGGGGATAAATCCTTTCTGATGGATTGGTGCTGACAAAGCAGGCCAATGGGTGGGAGTGACAGAGACTCCCCAAACGTCTGTGCAGCCGAGGAACCATCGAGCTGCATTAACCCTTATCTGGGAGTCCCACTCAGACTACCTGCTGGAGCCGAGAAAATCCTATTAGGGGGCTGCACGGGGACACTTGGGAACGGGAACGTTCCCTTCAGAACGCCGGGGAATCTGTCTCCCAGTCAGTGCATGTCCCTTTTCTTCATTCCAGTCTCTCTCTGACAACAGACACGGGACATCCTTTAACTCGCTCATTCTTTCATTTACTCTGACATTCTCTCTCTCTCTCTATCCCTCTTGCTCTCTCTTGTTCACTCTCTTTTAGTCTTCTCTCAACTCAATCACTGTTGCTTTCTCCCTCTCATTCTGCACCTCATCTCTCACACATTCTCGCTCCACCTTCTCATAATCCTGTTGTTACTTTCTCTGTATAT
Organism: Salmo salar; assembly: GCF_965601325.2. Taxonomy (NCBI): domain Eukaryota; kingdom Metazoa; phylum Chordata; class Actinopteri; order Salmoniformes; family Salmonidae; genus Salmo; species Salmo salar. Next base: position 128,552,403 of record NC_138299.1, read on the forward strand.
TTTCTCTCCCTCCCTCCCTCCCTCCCTCCCTCCCTCCCTCCCTCCCTCCCTCCCTCCCTCCCTCCCTCCCTCCCTCCCTCCCTCCCCTTCTTAGCAGTCGGAGGAGAAACTCTTATCTGTCCCACTTTGTCCGCGGATGAGTGGACTGCATTTATCTGTGGATTGCAGGGTGACTGCCATGTCTAGCCTCAGTCACTTACCTCACACAGAAGTTTAGAAAAGAGTAATGCAAACCACATGAAGATACTCTGGCCGTCTAATCCAATAAGAGTTGGCTTTTTATTGCTTCATTTATTTCTTTAAACAATGAACAATGCTGGATTTGAAAAAGATACCCCGCAATTTTTTTTGTAACAAAGTAAAAATAATTCCTGAAGTTGATCTGAATGTAAACAAATAGCAGATATAGCTTGACACAAATTACACCTGATTCACAGCATTTGTACAGTACACCTCAAGATGTTTTTGCTGAGTTGTTTTCTAAAGAAAGCACAACTATGAAATCAGGTAGTGTTATTTCAGATCTGACTGGAAGATCCCAATGCTTCCACACACTCAAACTCAAATGCAGCTACATGGATCCACGTGTTAATGGGATCAATATGTAACGGTAAGAGATAGGCCCTGAGTTAACCTAGAGCTAGGGCCCAGAGTTCTTCTTGATCAGGTTATGTGGTCACTGGTAAGGATAAACTCAGGGCCCTAATAATTTGTTATGGGTTTGAGTATTTTAAAATGCACAGCCCAAAACAAGTAATTGTATTGCAGTATTTTAATTGTTATTTGTAAAATCCAAATAGTCTACCAAATTGTATTTGACAGTATTTTCAAATACTTATTTCAAATACTATTTTCAAATACCTGGGTTAAATGCGTTGCAGTGTATTTGAGTATTTCCAAATACATGAACATATTCAACTACTTGTCTTTTCAAATAAAACATATCTGTATACTTACTTCCAACGTATGTGAAAGTAACTGAGAAATTTGAAATAATATTTGAACAGGTCTGGTATGAGAATATATCTATATCAAGTTTAAGGTGTTAGTCTTAAGTGATAGCGCTCAGGTGTGCCACATTGTACTGTATCACTACCCCTCGTGTCTCTCTCTCTCTACGCAGTCTACAGTCAATCCCAAAACCCAGACCACATCCGAGGTGAGGGCAAGCTCACAAATATTGACTTTTCAATAACTTAGACACGCAATGGCTATCATATGGCTCAAATTAAAGCATTATGCCATAATGGCCCACTGTAAGGGTTAGGACCTCATTACAGCCATTGGGCCTCTGCTTCCTCTCCACGGTGGCAGCTCTCCCGTTGGATCTGCTCCACCGTAATTGGAGGAGCAATATGGAGTAATTGAAAGAGGACTATGGTGTTGCTCTGTGTCAGGGTCTGAATATGCTGGCCTGCCTGCCTGTGTTTTAGCTCTTAACCTGGTAATGAGCTCTCAAACCAGGCCCCCACACCCATTAGCCCTTGAACTGGGACAAGGGAGAGAGGGAGTGAGTGAGACGCACAAACATTCAGTCACTGACATGCTCACGTTACACGCTCACACATGCTCACACACACACCAAATGCATATAACACACAGGAACGAGCTACTAGGAGAAAATGACACACATGAATACACACACAAACACCTGCATGCACACACACATGCACACACACGCACACACTACTAGGAGAGTTTCAGGACATAATAACCATGTAAGAGAGTCTAGCAGCAGCTCAGAGAGGACAGGCGGCCCAGCCTTTGCCTGTTTGCACAGTTCCAACCACAGACAGCTGTTTTGTAGCGTAGTATTAGCGCTTGAGTATTAGCGTTAACCAGTACTTAGATTTACTGCCTGGGTAATGCGATCTGACTGTTAGTTAAGGACTAGGGCGACTCAAGCAGAAAAAGCGGGACAGAGTTCCTATATTCCTCCTCTCTGTGCTGGACCTAAAAATCCTGCCTGGCTGCGGCCGATGTTTCTCTGTTTCTCTGTTTCTCTGTTTCTCTCTCTCTCTCTCTCTCTCGCTCTCTCTTTCTCTCTCTCTCCCTCTCTCTTCCTCTTTCTCTCTGTCTCACACACAAACTCTCTCTTTCAATATCTTCATCATTCTCTCGCCTCCCTCCCTCCCTCCCTCCCTCCCTCCCTCCCTCCCTCCCTCCCTCCCTCCCTCCCTCCCTCCCTCCCTCCCTCCCTCCCTCCCCCACCACCACCAGGAGTCCATTTGGAAACAATCAGCAGTGTGTTTAAAGGGAGACCTTACATAAGATATCTGTGAGCTGGGTGGACGTATCCCCGCACACGGAATTCATCACCTTTGCTTCCTGTGCGCCTGTTTAAGAGTCCCCTCATTTTCACTCCTGTCTGAGTGTGTGTGTGAACGTGGGTTTTTGCAAATTTAGATGTGTGTTTCTGAGTGAGAGTATGTGTATGCGTGTGATAGAGAGAGGGGACAGTGTGTCTGAGTGCACAAGAGAGAAATGGTGGGTTTATTCAGTGTAATGCTAGGGCAGACAGGGGAGACAGGGGAGACAGGGGAGACAGTGGAGACAGGGGAGACAGGAGGAGACAGGGGAGACAGGGCAGACAGGGGAGACAGGAGAGACAGGGGAGACAGGGGAGACAGGGGAGACAGGGGAGACAGGAGGAGACAGGGGAGACAGGGGAGACAGGGCAGACAGGGGAGGACAGAGGAGACGGAGGAGACGGGGGAGACGGGGGAGACGGAGGAGACGGGGGAGACGGGGGAGACGGGGGAGACGGGAGGAGACAGGGGAGACAGAGGAGACAGAGGAGACAGGGGAGACAGGGGAGACAGGGGAGACAGGGGAGACAGGGGAGACAGAGGAGACGGAGGAGACGGGGGAGACGGGGGAGACGGAGGAGACGGGGGAGACGGGGGAGACGGGGGAGACGGGGGAGACGGGAGGAGACAGGGGAGACAGAGGAGACAGAGGAGACAGAGGAGACAGGGGAGACAGGGGAGACAGGGGAGACAGGGGAGACGGAGGAGACGGAGGAGACGGGGGAGACGGGGGAGACGGGAGAGACGGGGGAGACGGAGGAGACGGAGGAGACGGAGGAGACGGGGGAGACGGGGGTGACAGGAGGAGACGGGGGAGACGGGGGAGACAGGGGAGACAGGGGAGACAGTTAGGTAGGTGTGTGTGATTTTAAAGACCCTTATACAGGTGTGGTTGCTCAACCTCTGTGTGCCATCACATCCTATCTGAGCAGAGACATACTCAGAGCGCAAAAACAGCTTGGGATAGTAGACATACTATAGCATGTCTTATTGCATGTCTTATAGCATGTCTTATAGCATGTCTTATAAGGCAGTGTAACCATTTATGCTAAGTTCCTAAGATTAGAGCTAATGGCACCTGTTTTTAGAATCAACCAACTGAGATTGGTTGCACCTATAGAGACATAGAGTAGGCAAACGTATAGACAGACAAGGGTCATTGTGTTTGACTTAAGCTCTGTGCATTTCCTTTGGCCTTCCTATAGGATATGTTTTGCTGCCTAGTATGGGGCATCCGGTGTGCAGACGCTTGTCTGGCCTGAGTGGGCTGTTCAGAAGCTGAGTTAGCTTTAATGGAGTACCCACCGATCCTCCTCCATCCCACTCTCTATTGTAGCCTTTCTACCAGGTGAACTCCCCCTCCCTCCCCAGCCAGCCAAACACGTCCCCCTATTCTCCTGAGATCTAATAAGGTCTGTGACCCCTGACCTCTTAGGCTATCCCCCCCATCCACACCCTCCTTCACCTGGCATTGTTGCCAGGTCCACCTTCCTCTGGCTGTGCCACTAATGCCAGTCTTTGTCCTGCTGCAATTCCCTCTGACCCTGTTCAATTAGTTAACCTAGCTTCCCCTCCCTGCTGGGATACCACAGCCAGACAGAGAGAGGGAGAGAGAGGGGAGGAGAGGAGGAAAGGGAGGGAGGAGAGGGCTAGGAAGAGAGGGGGGAAATCGTTCATTTGTAAAGTTCTTTTTTCCCCCTTGGACTAAAAGAGAGAAGAGTGGCCTAGAGACAAGACTGTTGGAATGCACGCTCGGTGACCTCGTGGAGTGGAATTCTCTCTCTCTTTCTCTCTCCCACTCTTGAATGTGCCTCGACTTTCCTCGCTCCTCTCACACGAGATTAGAACATCAATAATAACAGTCCTCTCCCCCCAAGCTACCCTTCCACCACCACCAAACACGACAGATTAGACCAACGAAAGGGATTACTAATCAAATGAGAGGGAGAGAGAAAGACCCCCAACTTCTCTTGTTTTGAATAGACACCATGTCTCCAAGACAATCGACTTCCAGTCACACTGGAGGAACGCTCATCGCCCTAACAGGGACAGAGTGGACAATGGCATGCACGCAGGGGCAGACACACATATGCACGCACGCACGCACGCACGCACGCACGCACACACACGCACGCACGCACCACGCACGCACGCACGCACGCACGCACGCACGCACGCACGCACGCACGCACGCACGCACGCACCCCACACACACACACACACACACACACACACACACACACACACACACACACACACACCCCACACGGGGCTGTTTAATAAGATGGACTCACACTCCAAGTAAACAGGGAAGGGTGCTGTGTGGCCCCCACCTGTAGAAGAGGTAGAGCTGGAGCTGGTGGATAATGCAGGGATGGAGGATGTTGGTAATGTGTTTTGCCTGGTAGAGGCTGAAGCTAGGACTTGGGCTGGGGACTGTGTCTGGGGCTGGAGATGGGGCTGGAGCTGGGGCTGAATTAGCACTGTAAGCTGATTAGGGTGGCTGGGCACAGCTCTATTTCCTCCAACACAAAGCAGGTTGGTGGAGGGGGGGACGAAGAGGGTCCCTGTACGCAGAGGGCCACAGTCACAGCCGTGCTGCAGGCTGCACTGGAACAATGGAGCTCCCTTCCCTCACTAACTCACTCAGCGCACGAACACGCATGCATGCCACACACACACACACACACACACACACACACACGCACGCACACGGACACACACACACACGGACACACACACTCACCATTCCTAAGACCAGGACACAGATTTAATTTACAAGCTTAACTCTCATTACAATTAGGTGTCTGTGTGATGAGGCGTCTATAAACAATATGTGTTCTCAGTAGCAGTGTTCCTGTACAACCTCAACCCTCAGTCTCTGAGAGGGATGGAGGGATGGAGGGATAGAGGGATAGAGGAATGGAGGGATAGAGGGATGGCGGGAGGAATATATTGAGGGATGAAAGGATAGAGGGATGGAGGGAGGAATATATTGAGGGATGGAAGGATAGATGGATGGAGGGAGGAATGTATTGCGGGATGAAAGTAAAGAGGGATAGAGGGATAGAGGGAGGAATATATTGAGGGATGGAAGGATAGAGGGATGGAGGGAGGAATGTATTGAGGGATGAAAGGATAGAGGGATGGAGGGAGGAATGTATTGAGGGATGAAAGGATAGATGGATGGAAGGAGGAATGTATTGAAGGATGGAAGGATAGAGGGATGGAGGGAGGAATGTATTGAGGGATGAAAGGATAGAGGGATGGAGGGAGGAATGTATTGAGGGATGAAAGGATAGATGGATGGAGGGAGGAATGTATTGAAGGATGGAAGGATAGATGGATGGAGGGAGGAATGTATTGAGGGATGAAAGGATAGAGGGATGGAGGGAGGAATGTATTGAGGGATGGAAGGATAGATGGATGGAGGGAGGAATGTATTGAGGGATGAAAGGATAGAGGGATGGAGGGAGGAATGTATTGAGGGATGGAAGGGTAGATGGCTGGAGGGAGGAATGTATTGAGAGATGAAAGGATAGAGGGATGGAAGCTAATAGGTCACCACTGAACCCAGTACACTGGCTACTTGATTGTGACGTGACGTTCTGCCTCTCTCTCCACACGCCACCACAGATTTCAATTAGCTTTCTTGGCCACTTCACAATTCATTAACGCTATATGGGACAATATTTTTAACTGCAAACACAACGACACCATTTAGCAATCGTTTAGTGGGAATAGTAAGAAAATGTGAAACTGTGCTGTAATGACTTTACTGTTGTTGATTTAAGACTACGACAATACACTGAAACTTTGTTTTTAGATCGTTCCCAAGGCCAGGCCACCTTACTTGGCATTTCTAAGTACTTGTGTGTGTGAGAGAGAGAGAGAGAGAGGAGAGAGAGAGAGAGAGAGAGAGAGAGAGAGAGAGCCTCAGAGTGTGTGTCCATTGAAAGCTGGTGAATGACAGAGTGGTTCATCCCTCCCCAGTGGCTGCAGGCTCTCTATGCTGCAGTGTGGGTCCATCTCTGGGACAGTCAAAGAGGCTGGGGCCAGCGGATTAAGGGTCCCTTTGGGTGGGAGTGAGACTAGGCTCTTTCTGCCTCTTTCTCCCCCGGTGACAGAGGTGACAGGCCGTCAGAGACACAAGACAGGGAGGACAGTCAGGAGACATCTGCATTCATTCAGGACAACGGCTTATCCGCGCACAAAAAACACGCCCTCTCCGGCCCGCCCCTCTCCTCTCCTGAGCCCAACCTGCCTAAAGCTCTCCGGCCCGCCCCTCTCCTCTCCTGAGCCCAACCTGCCTAAAGCTCTCCGGCCCTCCTTGGTCGTGTCTGACTGCCTGTCGATCTTGACATGGTATCTGAATGGTATCTGAATGGTATCTGAATGACAACCAGCAGAGAGGCTCCACGCTCCCCCTCCCCTCCTTACTGTGTTCTGTGCTGGAGGAGTGCCTCTCAGCTCAGGAGACAGACAGACAGACAGACAAGCAGGGCAGTCAGGCAGGCAGGCGGGCAGGCAGGCAGGCAGGCAGGCAGGGCAGGCAGGGCAGGCAGGGCAGGCAGGCAGGCCCAGGAAAGCAGGCCCAGACCAGACCAACCCAGCTAATCCTCGACTCCCCATTCACCCAGAACTTCTAATCCCCCCCCCCCCCCCCACTCAAGAGATGCACAAAGACCCCTGAGTCCCAAGCCCCCCCCCCTCTGCAGCGGGAGGCACCCTTCTTTCTCCAGTCTCTGAACTGGACCCATAACCCCGTGGGCCAGTGTGATGAGGTGGGAGGCGGTGGGCGAACCCCAATGAAAACTCATCGAGTTGGAGGATAACTCTCTCTCTCTCTCTCTCTCTCGCTGGGCCGTCTCTCTCCTTGTTGCTGGTGGAGTGACTGGGGAGAACGGACACAAACAGTGTTTGAATTTCAATGTGCCACACGGCTCAAGAAAAGACAGCCGAATATGGACTAGTGGTGAGTATCCAGGCGGAAAAGGATCCCCGCATGAAAAATAACATTCAATTGCTCTGGGAAAAAGCATCCTGTTATTGTTTCCATATACAACAGACACAGTTTATGTTACAATATATGCAATACACTTCTATAATACCAGCATTACATACATTATACCATTACTGATCTATTTTCAATCTAACAGTGATACCGAAAAATAACCTTCCAATGTAATCGGGAGGCAACACATGCTGATCCACAGGTGATCACAGAAGAGAGGATTTTTTGTTGTTGCTGTTGTCTTTCCACTAATAGATGAACCCTTGATAACACCCTCACCCTTCACCTCTCACCTCTCCCCACTGTTCCCACTCTGATAAATGGTGCTTGTTCCAGTCCTCGGCTGAGCAGGACTTGAGTCGACTTTAGTGAGAAGATCTCTTTGAGGAGGCAGAGACGATGGAGGACGTCTGCTGATTCTAATGAAGACTACCAGGTGAAATATACTCAGTATACATCACCAGCTAAATGACATTGACATCCAGAAGGAGCCTGTGTACAGTACAAAAACCCACTCCGTTTTCTTTCAAATTAAACAGTGTGAAACAAGCAGAGGATTTTTTAAAGAGGAACATATCGTAAAACTCCTGTGAACAAGGTATATATCTCTCATGCAACAACACAGAAAAGTATACAACGCATGCATGCGCACTCCCCCCCACACACACACACACACACACCACACACACACACACACACACACACACACACACACACACACACACACACACACACACACACACACCTGGCCTGCCCTCAGTGAGAAGCAGGAGGACCTCCAGCCCTGACAAACACGTTGGTTCTCTCTTTTATTTACTGAAGCTATCTTACCCATAACTCACCATTCCTGTGTTCATAAAGCATCTCTGCTATAACTCACTATATTCCTTTATGAATAATGCCCAAATTTATGGTGATGGCGTGGAGCGCTGGCCTCCCTGGTGACAAACTTCCCCCGGTCTGTCACGGGCGCAGGCGGCAGGCGCTCACGGCCCTCCATCACTCGCTCCAGATGGGCGCCACCGCTTTATCGCTCCCTGGTCGGTGACATCACCCCGGGATGCAGCGCAGAATTGATGATGAAAGCAAACAGATCTATCTTAACTCACATTTACCAAATCAATTTTTTTTTTTTTTTTACAGACCCTTTTGCTTATTGGCATATTGACGGTTTGCGGGCACGTGATTGAGGGAGGGAGCGAGGCTGTCTTTGGAGGGGGACTTAATGGCGTTTACCATATTTAATGCAGGGATGTCATCACTGAATATCCGTTCTGAATAATGTGGCATTTCATCATAAATTCTTTACAACTTATTTACTTAATGGAAAGAGTTATGGGCCGCTGTCAGTGAAGTAATTAAACATAATGATACAGTGCTGCCTCCCCGGCCATCCCATCTTTCCTCCCATAATCCTCAGCTTCTTTTTAAATACATATTATTCAAGCTCCCCATAAATTACCAGCGGATTAAAATTCATGAAACCTTTTTCCTTTATTTCCTTCCTTGGGAAAAAAAAGGCGAGAGCCCGAGAGCTTGTTCAACCAGCCGTAAATCTCTCTCTGGGAGAGGCAGATACTTTTTAAATCATATTAAATCCCAATGTTAGCGAAATTATTTTAAAAAAGAGAGTGGATTTCATTTCGCTATTAGGGCAATTGATGTGCTAAGTCTCATGGTAGCAGTAAATAATGAACAAAAAGTTTCTGCTTGGAACAGAAACGTACGGCAGGAGAGAAACCATTTATTGGCCCTGTTGGAGCCAAACCCACTCAGTTAGACCTGATGGTCGATGATGCAAGTCTAACCATGACCACCGTTCCACTATCCAAACCAAATCTAAACCCAAACTATTTATATAGACCAGAGCTGATATTCCACCAACACTAGCGTAAAATTGGGCCTAAGGGTTGGGAGACTTCCGTAGGTTATGATAGTGTACCAGTGTTAGATCATATTTTTTCATTTAGTCTACATTCTTGATTTTATGAATGTTTGTTAGTTAGTTAACCAGTAGATAGTCATGCATGGTGTTTCTGGTGCTGTCTTACAGAAGGACAAAGACTTTGAAGTGTTTTCGCAGGGGGAGAAGGTCTCTCAACCCGAAATGAGAGGAGAGGATCTGTTTAGGGGGCTCTCAATTAGACTGATACCCTTATGACCTCGACCTTCTCCCCCCTCCCCTCCCTTCTCCTATCCTACTCCGTAAAACGAGACAGGGCTGACACAGACAGAGGCTGCACCTGACCTCCTAACCTCTGACCTTGTCCTGTGACCCCTGTCTTCGATTGTGTGCACGGCCTGGCCAATATTGTGATTGGCCAATGGCCGCTGTGGGTCTTTAACCGGGGCTAAAGACAGGATTTATAGCTTTTCATTTTAATTGAGTTAAGAGGATAGAGAGCAAACCGTAGAGGGGCTGCCTGGGGGGCGCTCTCTGTTACCCCATTGGACTGGGGTGAGGTGAGATGACATCACTCAGCAACAAACGCCACGGCAACTGGGACACTTCAATCCCAGAGACCAACATGGGCAGAGCGTTAAAAGAAGAACTGTGACCCGCTGTCCTCCCTCCGTTGCTCCCTCCCTCTATCCCTCCTTCCCTCCATCCCTGCCTCCGTAACAGAGAACAGAGAGAAGAGAATCCCCTGACAATAAACAGCAAGTCTTTCTCCTACCTCCCAGCCTTGGGTGGGGTCTCTCAGGCACGCCCGCTGCTCACCCACGTACGGTCCTAAGCGCTCGCCCACGTCCACCGTCCTCCGTGCCCAGATGCCCAGGCCGCCGCCGACACCGGGGATGCCCGACTGGCGCAGCTGGAAGTCGGGGGGAACGGGCATCTCGTCCTGGGGCATGTAGAGGGCAGAGTGGAAGGGGGACGGCTCCAGGGGAGAGGCGTCATCGTCAGCGGAGAAGCCAGGGGAGGGGGAGTCCTCTGCTGGGGGGGCCGAGGTTGGTGCCGCAGGGTCTCCGTCCGATACACACACATCATCCAGGACATCAGAGGGGTAAAGGGCAAAGTCCTCACCATTACCTGATGGAGAAAGAGAGAGAGAGAGAGAGAGGCAGAGAGAGAACTTGAGGGCGAGGCTCTAGCATTTTTACCTAAAGTACAGCATCAGTGTAGACTTATTTTACCAGGTAAGTTGACTGAGAACACATTCTAATTTAAAGCAACAACCTGGGGAATACACTACATCACCAAAAGTATGTGGACACCCCTTCAAATTAGTGGATTTGGCTATTTCAGCCAAACCCGTTACTGACAGGTGTATAAAATTTGTGCACATAGCCATGCAATCTCTGAAGAGCTCAGTGACTTTCAACGTGGCACCGTCATAGGATGTCACCTTTCTAACAAGTCAATTCGTCAAATTTCTGCCCTGCTAGAGCTGCCCCGGTCAACTGTAAGTGCTGTTATTGCGATGTTGAAATGTCTAGGAGCAACAACGGCTCAGCCGTGAAGTGGTAGGCCACACAAGTTCACAGAACGGGACCCCCGAATGCTGAAGCGCATAGCGTCATCTGTCCTCAGTTGCAACACTCACTAAGTTCCAAACTGACTCTGGAAGCAACGTCAGCACAATAACTGTTTATCGGGAGCTTCATGAAATGGATTTCCATGGCCGAGCAGCCGCACACAAGCCTAAGATCACCATGCGCAATGCCAAGCGGCAGCTGGAGTGGTGTAAAGCTCACCGCCATTGGACTCTGGAGCAGTGTATACACTTTCTCTGGAGTGATGAATCATGCTTCACCATCTGGCAGTTCGACAGACGAATCTGGGTTTGACGGCTGCCAGGAGAACGCTACCTGCCCCAATGCATAGTGGCAACTGTAAAGTTTGGTGGATGAGGAATAATATTCTGAGGCTGTTTTTCATGGTTCGGGCTGGGCCCCTTAGTTCCAGTAAAGGAAAATCTTAACGCTACAGCATAGAATGACATTCTAGACAATTCTGTGCTTTCAACTTTGTGGCAACAGTTTGGGGAAGGCCCTTTCCTGTTTCAACATGACAATGCCCCCGTTCACAAAGTGAGGTCGGTGTGGAAGAACTTGACTGGCCTGCACAGAGCCCTGACCTCAACCCCATCGAACACCTTTGGGATGAATTGGAACGCCAACTACAAGCCAGGCCTAATCACCTAACATCAGTCCCCTACCTCACTAATGCTCTCATGGCTGAATGGAAGAAAGTCCCCCCAGCAATGTTCCAACATCTGGTGGAAAGCCTTCCCAGAAGAGTGGAGGCTGTTATAGCAGCAAAGGGGGAACCAACTCCATATTAACGCCCATGATGTTGGAATGAGATGTTCGACAAGCAGGTGTCCACATACTTTTGGTCATGTAGTGTAGTTACAGGGGAGAGGAGGGGGGGATGAGTGAACCAATTGGAAGCTGGAGATGACTGTCCTACAAGTACAGCATCAGGGTAAACTGGGTAGCCTATACTTATAGTCTATGAGTTTCTAACACACGGATGCAAAACAAGTCAATAATCATGTAATCAAGCACAAATCAATGACACATTACAACGTGGCCCTATGAGAGTTATGAGAGAGGCTTCTGCCTTCTCCGACCCGGAGTGAAAAATCAGTCCCCCCTCACTTACGACCTACAACCTAACACTAAGGACCATGAGGAAGGATCATCTCTACATATTCCATTGAACATAATATGGTAAAATAATATAGGTCAAAGCACAAATATTTGACCAGTAAGGGCCGTTCAAATAAACAGGAGAGGGAGGAAAGTGGTGCAGGGCTGTAATAACAGGGCCAAGGGTCTGAAGAGACGGAAAGTGCTTGATCCTACTGTGATACTAGAGTGGCCCAGTAACACACCTAACAGAGAGAGAGAGAGAGAGAGAGACAGAGGGAAGGAGAGAGAGAGATACAGAGAGAGAGAGAGAAAGAGAGAAGGAGAGAGAGAGAGAGAGAGAGGAGGAGGGAAGGAAGGAAGGAAGGAAGGGAGGAGAGGAGGGAGGGAGAGGGGGGTTGAGAGAGAAGGGGGTACTGAGAGAGAGTGAGAGAGAGCAAGAGAGAACAAGAGTGAGAGCGAGCGAGGGATAGAGAGAGTCAAGAGTCAAGCAGCCACTGGTTCAGATTTTTTGGCTAGCCGTGGGCTGGGCTTGGTGCTGGGTGGGTCCACAGGGTCCACTGTAGCATTGTGCTGCTCTAAACTGTTTTATATTTCCCTTTCCTGACCTTCATCACTCAGCTGCCGAGGAAGGAAGCTGAGGCCGGGTCGGCGGAGGTTAATTGTGAGTAAAGTGAGAAAGGACACCGCAGGCTGACCCTCGAACCCTCGCCGGACTGCTTGGGACTGGGCCGCACGTGGCAGACGAGCCCTGGCGAAGAGTTGTGGTCCACCCTCTGTTACAACACCGACACAGACGTACAGGTGACAATACAGCTTTCACACTATAAAGCCGAAACCAAACTATGCTGGCTTTTCACATTGTCCTTTCCAGCATGGTTCTGGCAACTGTCGTGGGTGGATGCGTAACCAGGCCAGCTCAGCTTGGTTTGGGTCAGTAGTGTGAAAGGGTACTCGTCTCAGATGACACTGTACACCCTACACTACTACTACAACTACTACCAGAGCACTATGGGGTTCTGATGGTGCACTATAGAAAATAGGGTGTTATTTATGCCCACTGTATGTCTGCTAGTCGACTAGTGTCTCTGCCAAAGGACTTATTCATAGTGCACTACTTTTGACCCCATAGACCGTCCTGTGTTTACAAACATTGTCGCACAAGGGTGATGCATGCAAGTTGGTGGCAGAACACGGAGCATTTCTTATAGAATGGCAGAAAAAAAGCCTGCTTATTTATTTAACTAGGCACGTCAGTTAAGAACAAATTCATATTTACAAAGACGGCCTAGGAACAGTAGGTTAACGGCCTTGTTCAGGGGCAGAATGACAGATTTTTACCTTGTTAGCTCAGGGATTCAATCTTGCAACCTTTCGGTTACTGGCCCAATGCTCTAACCACTAGGCTACCTGCCTCCCCTACACTCTAACCACTAGGCTACCTGCCTCCCCTATTATAAGTGCATTTCACACTACTTTTTGGATTATAATTGGATTTTAAGGCTCGTATCAATGTCCTGCTTAATATAATGTTTGTGTCATCATCGAAAATCAACTGAATTACAGTATACTTAAAACAAACACTTCAACACTTTAAAATGGGTCTTTGGCTAGCTTTTGCTACAGCCTATGTCAATGAGCGTTAGCATTCTAGCTAACAACTGCTGCATCCAAAATAGTTATTTCGCAAAGATCACAATCAAATATAATCTTAATGACTGTTCAAGCAACAATCAAAACATCATTGTAAGCGTATGAGAACCCCAAAAAGTGATTTTGTTTAGAAGTAATCAGAACGTAAATCTAGGCTATGTTGAATGGGCGCAGATGGCGATGGCTTTCTTACTGCAGCTAAGAGTCGCGTGTATCTGTTATTGACGTCAGTGTGTCGTGTACTGGAAAGGGGTCTATTACTTTAGGCCTCCTCTGGTCAAAAGTAGTACACTATGTAATAGGGAATGAAGGAGTAATTTGAGATTAGCCCTTAGCTTCGCCTGACATGCTATTCACCACGTAACGCACCCCTTTTGACTACTTTATCCACCCTATCACTATGGGGCTCTATAAGGCTCTGGTCAGAAGTAGTGCATTATGGGTCAAATTATAACTCCCTAACTTCCACATTTGCACTTAGTCTGCCATTGACATCAATCCATGACGAAGTAAAAATGAAATGGTCGTTAAGAACGAAGGTGTAATTTGAGAGTGGGCCCTAGCTAGGCCTACTGGGCCTCCTGCTGTGGACCCAGGGAGGACAGACAGACAGGAAACCCTCCACAGGAAGCAGCCTCTCCCCCTGGGTGACTGTGGCAGGCTGTGGCTAACGCGCTCTGACAGGCTGGGAGGGGCGGTGGGGAGGTGGGGTTGCTAATGAGGCTCTAGCTGCACATCCCTGTGCCTCGGTACATTCCTGAACGGCTGTGTGACACCGCACCGCCGTCGGCCTGGAACCTTTGATCCACACACACACACAGATGCACACACGGACGCACACACATAAAGAGACACACACCCTCACAGATGTAAAGACGCACAGACACACATGCATGCATAAACACACACAGATGCACGCACACGCGCACACACTACATACACACACCTCTCAACCTGCCTGTACCATGCCATCTGTCAAGTCGTTGTTTTGCGTATTTGAACAAGTGAACACTGCTGCTCATTTTAAGACATTCTGTTTCAAGCGACCTGTTTTCTACCGGTCAACAAGAGAGGGGGACATTTTACTGATGAACACAATAAGAATTGGGTTTGACTTGTTATCCTCATATGTTCTATACCCCCTGGGAGAATCCGACAGCGGCGACTACAAGGCTGAATGTTGGAATGGTTGGCAGCTCACAGACCAGGTCGGGATTCGACTGACGGTTTGTACTAAAACAAATCACATGAAGATCATCAACGTTCACTCTGGAGGTAGGACAGTGTAAAAAGGACTACAACAGTGTACTGCAAGTGTACAATCATCAAACGGAGTAGACACAACAAGCTTAGTTGTGAATACTGACTCGTCTTTAGAGATTCTGCCTGATGATCTGAAGGCCAGAACACAGGTCTTGGACAACAGGTCTTAACTGTACTTCTCTAACATCTTAACAGATGATGAAGGGTATTTCACTTGTGCCATTTCAAAAGGAGATCGATATTACAGCTACCTGACAATTGTTCTAATGTTTGTGCCTGAGTATCGAGTCTTCAAGCCAGATGAAACAGTGACTTTCCCCTGCATATCGAACCGACAAGATGCACTCTGGGAAACTCCACTAGGCGACATGGCCCAAGGGAAAAATAGTCAGAGGATGGACATGATGACTGACAGCCTAACAGGGAATTAATCCCTGATCATAAATGGGAGGTCGTCTGTGCTCCTAACACCACAAAGAGATCTGGAGGGAGATGTTCTAATTCTAGACTCTGTCAACTCCTCTGTGCACTTACCTGAGGAGCTGAGGGGCAGAGTGAACGTGTCTGACCCCAAGTCCTCTCTGCTCATCTCTAACCTCTTACAGACTGACAGTGGACTTTATTGGTGCAGGGTCAGGGAATGGAAAGAAGGGTTGGTCCATCTAC
This sequence comes from Salmo salar, assembly GCF_965601325.2. Classification (NCBI taxonomy): domain Eukaryota; kingdom Metazoa; phylum Chordata; class Actinopteri; order Salmoniformes; family Salmonidae; genus Salmo; species Salmo salar. The sequence goes on from NC_138299.1 coordinate 128,567,907, forward strand.
TATGTGTTGACAGAAGCACCAACCTGTGGTATAACACATCCGACTCCTCTGGCATGCATGGAATCCTTTCGTCTACCAACGCAGTGAGAGCTTCACTGATTGGCGCTGTGGGCTACTGGGGGTGATGTGTGCTGTGATATCATTACGACTGAAGGGCAGAGAAGACAAGTCAAGCCTGTTGTGACTGGAGACGATGTGACTGGAGACGGAGAACAGAGTGCAGGAGAAGACCTCTATGAGAACCTGAACACTGCTGAAGACATCGTCTAACTATTATTACGTTTTCACTGGTTAGTAATAGCTGGTATATATCGGAGGTAGATTAGACCTTCTTATACATAGAAATGTAGAAAATTACATAGAAAATATATCCAAATTCTAGAGAATTATTATACAAATTATTCATACAGTATAACATTATTCAGAATTTATACAAGGGGTGGGTCTAATCCTGGAGGGTGATTGGTTAAAACCGCATTGCAGCCGGTGTCTATTCCACAAGTTACCACCGGCTGAGGCTATGATGTTGAAATGCCTATTTACTCTGTTCCATATCACTGCGCAATACACTGTCTCATCAGCCCAGCTAGACAATTTATGTACTTGATCTGCATTGTAAAAAGCATCTAAACATTATCTCCCATTTCATTTAGATTAGCAATTGGTTTTCAATAGCGGAGATTTGTATAAACATTGCTGTCTGTCTCTCCGACATTTGCAACATTGTGTCAGTATTGAAATGTGATCTCCAGCTGTCCCATACTAATGAACTTCTAGGGGTCGGGATGAGACATACAGGCAGGCAACTTTTCTCAGCCAGCTGAAATCACGAATTAGCTGAATTTTTATGAATATATACAAAGAAATGTCAATAGAAAACAGGTAAATCGAAACGAAGTGCAGCTGGTTCGCAGTCTTTCCAGCTTCAGTTTGAAGTGATTGTGTTAGCTGTGTTGTTGACTAGCTCCTCTGAACAACAATGTCCATACCAGTGTTGCCAACTTATCGACTTTGTAGCTATATTTAGCTAGATTTCAGACCCCTCTAGCGACACATTTTCAAAAAAGCGACTAATGACAAATCTAGCAACTTTTTCTGGTGTTATTGGAGAGTTTTGGAGACTCTGATGGGAAAGCACGTCTTGTTCTTACTCTTCTCAACGAGCAGCGGCTGCTGCCGTGGGCCCCACCCCCGTCCCAAAGCACTTACGGGCGGCCCAGTCCTCACGCAGCAGTCCCTCCCAGCTGCAGTCAGAGCAGGAGATGTTCACCCCTCCGCGTCCAGACTGCAAATGAATCACGCATGCGGGAAGCCGCCGCTGGCTGATCCCGCCCTTGCTTACATTAAAAAAATAAAAATTAACCTGAATTAGGGCCAGACAAGTTACCATAATTTTCTCACATTGCCATTGACAGTTTTTTTCTATTGTCTCTTTTTGGTCCATTTATATTGTTAATGTAGATTGTATACAAAAAAAATCTAAAAATGTTATGGTTAAAAATGTTAATGTTTTACTGTGACTTGTAGACTCCTAAGTGGACTAAAAGCTTAAAAACCAAACTAAATTAAGAAAACTAAACAATTTTTTTTTTTTTTTTTTATAAAAACAAAGTAACTGCCACAGTATCCACAGAAGGTGGCGCCCCTCCTCGGTCGGGCGGCGCTCGGCGGTCGTCGTCGCCCGCCTACTAGCTGCCACCGATCTATGTTTCTGTGTCTTTTGGTTTTGTCTGTATGATCCACACCTGTTTCTTGTCTGCCATTAGTTAGGTTATTTAGTGTGTCTTTTCAGTTCAGGATTTCGTGCGGGATTGTTTTATGTCAACTCTGGACAGTTGTTAGTGAGTGCTGCGCTCGTTGTTATATATATATATATATTTACCGGGCTGCGCCCCGTGCGTCTTTTGTTTTGGGGACGTGTTTTCCCTAGTTGAGTTTATGTGCGCCCTGTGCCTTTCGGCTTCTTGTGTTGTTCCCGGATTTCCTATTAAAAACCACTATCACTCCGGACCTCTGTCTCCTGCATCTGACTCTGCCTCTCTACTGATCCTGGTAATCGTGACAGAATCCCGCACCACCGATGGAGTCAGCAGGAGCAGAAGCGCCGTCCGTGGCTGAGCAGGTGTCGCAACACGCCAGCCTTCTCCACCGCCTGGGCTCGGCCATGGACCAGGTGTTAGCCCGGTTGGAGAGCTGGGAGAGAGGTGCTTCCCCAGCCAGACCAGCTCCGGTTCCTCATCCTGCGCCCTCACCAACACACACTGAAGCGGGCTCCGGCGGTATCCGAATTACACCTCCCAGGGAATTCGATGGGACAGCCGCTGGGTGTAAGAGGTTTTTGCTCCAGTTAGAACTGTACCTGGCGACCGTCCGACCCCTTTCCTCTGACGAAGAGAAAGTGAGTGTCCTCGTCTCGTGTCTCACGGGTCGAGCCCTGGAATGGGCCAACACGGTGTGGGATGGCCCAAACTCGGCTCGGGGCAACTACCCAGAGTTCGGGGCGCGGGTGAGCGGCTATTCCACTTGAGACAGGAGACGAGGAGCGCTCAGGATTTCGCCCTGGAATTCCGGACTCTCGCCGCTGGATCGGGGTGGAATGAGTGGGCCCTGATAGATCACTATAGGTGCAGTCTTCGTGATGACGTCCGCCGGGAGCTGGCTTGTAGGGACAACACCACCACCCTAGACCAGCTGGTGGATTTGTCCATCAGACTGGACAACCTACTGGCTGCCCGGGGACGTTCCAGTCAGGGCCTGTTCGTTCCGCCTCCCAGCCCTCCTGCTCCACAGCCCATGGAGATAGGGGGAGCTGCGTTGAGGAGGACCGGAGGGGGGGGCCTCTCCTGCACCCACTGTGGGCGCAGAGGACACACTGTGGACCGGTGCTGGAGTGGTCCACCCGGGAGGTCGGAGGGCAGGCAGAGCACTACATCGACCCCCCAGGTGAGTCAGCACCAGCCACACCCAGAGCCCCCTGTCGACCACATGTACACCTCAGTTTGTTTTCCTGATTTTTCCCCTCACTTCCAGTATAAGGCACTAGTCGATTCAGGTGCAGCTGGGAGTTTTATGGACCGTGGGTTAGCTAAGAAGTTAGGGATTCCCCTGGTTCAGCTGGACCACCCCTTCCCTGTGCACGCCCTAGATAGTCGACCGCTAGGGTCCGGCCAAGTGGGGGAGGTCACTGTGCCACTGGTTATGCTGATGTGGGGGGGCCATGAGGAACGTATCAGCTTATTCCTCATTGACTCCCCGGCGTTTCCGGTGGTACTGGGAATCCCCTGGCTAGCCACTCACAACCCTCAGATTTCGTGGAGGCAGAGGGCTCTTAAGGGGTGGTCGAGGGAGTGCTCAGGTAGGTGCATAGGAGTTTCCATCAGTGCAACCACGGTGGAAAGTCCAGACCAAGTCTCCACCGTGCGCATTCCCTCAGAATATGCCGATTTGGCTATCGCCTTCAGTAAGACGAAGGCGACTCAATTACCCCCCCATCGATGAGGGGATTGTGCGATAAACCTCCAGGCTGACGCGGCCCTTCCTAGGAGTCACGTGTATCCTCTATCTCAGGAGGAGACAGCGGCTATGGAGACATACATCGCTGAGTCCTTGAGACAGGGATACATTCGGCCATCTAAGTCACCCGTCTCCTCGAGCTTCTTTTTTGTGAAGAAGAAGGAGGGAGGTCTGCGCCCGTGCATTGACTATAGAGGTCTAAATTCTATCACAGTGGGTTTCAGTTACCCGCTACCTCTCATTGCTACGGCAGTGGAGTCATTTCACGGGGTGCGCTTCTTCACAAAATTTGATCTCAGGAGCACGTATAACCTGGTGCGTATCCGAGATGGAGACGAGTGGAAAACCGCATTTAGTACCACATCGGGCCATTATGAGTACCTCGTCATGCCGTATGGGTTAAAAAATGCTCCCGCCGTCTTCCAATCCTTTGTGGACGAGGTCCTTAGGGACATGCTTGGGCAGGGTGTGGTGGTGTACATCGATGACATCCTGATCTACTCCACCACACGCGCCGAGCATGTGTCTCTGGTGCGTAAAGTGCTTGGACGGCTGCTGGAGCATAACCTATACGTCAAGGCTGAGAAATGTGAGTTCTCCAAATGAGCCGTCTCTTTTCTGGGATATCGCATTTCCACCTCGGGGGTGGTGGTGGAATGTGACCGCGTTACGGCTGTGTGTAATTGGCCAACCCCAACCACTGTGAAGGAGGTGCAGCGGTTCTTGGGGTTCGCCAATTATTACCAGAGGTTTATCCGGGGGTTTGGCCAGGTGGCGGCTCCCATTACCTCACTGATGAAGGGGGGTCCGGTGCGGCTACGGTGGTCGGCAGAGGCGGACAGAGCCTTCCATCGTCTGAAGGTTCTGTTTACCAACGCTACTGTGCTGGCACATCCGGACCCCTCTTTGCCATTCATAGTGGAGGTGGACGCGTCCGAGGCTGGGGTAGGAGCAGTGCTGTCGCAGCGTTCGGGCGCTCCTCCGAAGCTCCGCCCCTGTGCATTATTTTCTAAGAAGCCGTGCCCGGCGGAGCGCAACTATGATGTGGGGGACCGGGAGCTGTTAGCCGTGGTCAAGGCTTTGACGGTGTGGAGACATTGGCTTGAGGGGGCACGTCACCCTTTTCTCATCTGGACCGACCACCGTAATCTGGAGTATATCCGGGCAGCGAGGAGACTTAATCCTCGTCAAGCCAGGTGGGCCATGTTCTTTACGAGGTTTCAATTTACCCTCTCGTACATTCCAGGTTCCCGGAACCGGAAGGCTGACGCACTGTCGCGTCTCTACGACACCGAGGAGCGGACCATCGATCCTACTCCCACACTCCCCGCCTCCTGTCTGGTGGCACCGGTGGTATGGGAGGTGGATGCGGACATCGTGCGGGCGGGTCAGTCAGAACCCACTCCACCTCAATGTCCCGTGGGTCTGAAATACGTTCCGCTTGGTGTTCGCGATCGCCTGATCCGATGGTCCCACATTCTACCCTCCTCGGGTCATCCTGGGGTGGAACGGACAGTGCGGGGCCTGAAGGGGAGGTACTGGTGGCCCACCTTGGTTGAGGATGTTCGTCATTATGTCTCTTCCTGTTCGGTGTGCGCCCAGTGCAAGGCTCCTAGGCACCTGCCGCGAGGGAAACTACAGCCCCTCCCCGTTCCACAACGACCTTGGTCTCACCTCTTGGTGGATTTCCTCACGGATCTCCCGCCGTCTCAGGGGAACACCACGATCCTGGTCGTTGTGGATCGGTTCTCGAAGTCCTGCCGTCTGCTCCCTTTGCCCGGTCTTCCTACGGCCCTACAGACCGCGGAGGCCCTATTCACCCATGTCTTCCGGCACTACGGGGTACCCGAGTACATCGTATCTGATCGGGGTCCCCAGTTCACGTCCAGGGTGTGGAGGTCGTTTATGGAGAGGCTGGGGGTCTCGGTCAGCCTGACCTCGGGTTTCCACCCCGAGAGTAATGGGCAGGTAGAGCGCATTAACCACGATGTAGGCAGGTTTCTGCGGTCGTATTGCCAGGACCGGCCAGGGGAGTGGGCGCGGTTCGTGCCATGGGCCGAGATGGCCCAGACCTCTCAGTGCCACTCCTCTACTAACCTGTCACCCTTCCAGGTTGTGTTAGGTTATCAGCCGGTCCTGGTGCCATGGCAACAGAGCCAGACAGAGGCTCCTGCGGTGGAGGAATGAGTCCAGCGCTCAAAGGAGACCTGGGATGCTGTCCAGGAGTGTCTAAAGAGGGCTGGAGACCGACACAAGGAGAGCGCTGACCGCCACCGCAGTGAGGCCCCGTGTTTAACCCGGGGGACAGAGTCTGGCTCTTGACCCGGAACCTGCCCCTCCGCCTGCCCTGCCGGAAGCTGGGTCCGCGATTTGTGGGGCCGTTCAAAGTCCTGAGGAGAATAAACGAGGTGTGTTATAGGTTACAACTTCCTACATATTACCGCATTAACCCCTCGTTTCATGTGTCTCTCCTCAGGCTGGTGGTAGCTGGTCCGCTGCAGGACGCTGAGGTGCGGGAGATCCCCCCGCCCCCCCTGGACATCGGGGGGGGGGGGGGGGCCCGGCGTACACAGTCCGGGCCATCCTGGACTCCCGACGTCGGGTAGGGGGCCTGCAGTACCTCGTGGACTGGGAGGGGTACGGTCCGGAGGAGAGGTGCTGGGTTCCGGCGGTGGACGTTCTGGATCCAGGTATGCTGCAGGAATTCCACCGTCTCCGCCCGGATCGACCGGCGCCTCGCCCTCCGGGTCATCCCCGAGGCCGGCGTCGGCGCGCGGCCCGGGGAGGGGTACTGTCACAGTATCCACAGAAGGTGGCGCCCCTCCTTGGTCGGGCGGCGCTCAGCGGTCGTCGTCGCCGGCCTACTAGCTGCCACCGATCTATGTTTCTGTGTCTTTTGGTTTTGTCTGTCTGATCCGCACCTGTTTCTTGTCTGTCATTAGTTAGGTTATTTAGTGTGTCTTTTCAGTTCAGGATTTCGTGCGGGATTGTTTTATGTCAACTCTGGACAGTTGTTAGTGAGTGCTGCGCTCGTTGTTATATTTATATTTACCGGGCTGCGCCCCGTGCGTCTTTTGTTTTGGGGACGTGTTTTCCCTAGTTGAGTTTATGTGCGCCCTGTGCCTTTCGGCTTCTTGTGTTGTTCCCGGATTTCCTATTAAAAACCACTATCACTCCGAACCTCTGTCTTCTGCACCTGACTCTGCCTCTCTACTGATCCTGGTAATCGTGACAGTAACTCCGCCAGAGTGTCTCTTTTGGGTCACTTTTGCCGGTCCAAGCCCGGATAAAGCAGGAGGGTTGGAATTGTGACATAAAAAAAACAAGAATCAACAGAAGAAAGTTGTAGTTTGTAGTTCTAAACATATTTAGGGTCTTTTTTACTCACTTTTTGTCTCTCCCACGATGTTATTCCTCTCTCCTACAGTGTCCATCACATTACATGCACATGGCCAATCATGCAAATTAGGTGATGACGTCATTTAGCAACTTCTAGCGACTTTTAGGACAGCCAATAACTACTTTCCTTACTGAGGAGTTGGCAACAATTGTCCAGACGAGAGAGCACATTTTCTATGCCAGATCAAATCACGCCTCATTAGCTCATTGTTATGGATGTGTCCAAATAAATGTCACTAGAAAACAGCTTAAACAAATGCAAATGCAGCTACTTTGTTGTTATTCTGGCTGCACTGTTTGACGCGACTGTAAGTTAGCTAGCTAGCAAGCAAGGGATAAGAACGTTGTCAGCCAGTATGGCAATAGAATATTTAGAACAAACAACTGGGTCGTGTCCATAGATACAGAACAAAAAGACTTATCGAGTGGGTCGCGTGTCTGGCAACCGAACTGATAGAACGAACCACCAGCCGGCTTGGGTAGCAACCCTATTTTTGCTTCGGGACTATATCTTGCAGAAGGATGAAATACTAACACATTTATCAAAATAAAGTTTTTAATGAAAATATGCAGATTGATATTTGAATATGTTGGAAGCTGGTGTTTGGAGGAGATATTGGCATGGTTTGCCTGTATGTATCCTCCAAACACCGACTCCTCAGGCATTATCACTTAAATGGATACCATAGATCACCATGGAACCCATTCCTAAAGTGTGAATCTTTTATCATTTTATAATCTATGCATCCTGTTTCTTAATACCTAACCAATGCATACTGTACAGTTTATTACAAAGTAATATTGCAATGTTGAGCAAAGACAAATGTAACGTCCTGACCATAGAAAGCTTTTATTTTCTATGGTAGAGTTAGGTCAGGGCGTGACAGTTTTTTTTTCTAGTTTAAATTTTCTATGTTGTGTGGTTCTAGTTTATGTATTCCTATGTTGTTGTTTTTTGGGATGATCTCCAATTAGAGGCAGCTGGTCATCGTTGTCTCTAATTGGGGATCCTATTTAAGTTGTTGTTTTCCCCACGAGGTTTTGTGGGAGATTATTTTGAGGTAGTTTATGTTTCACCTCTTCGTCACGGTTTGTTATTTTTATTTTATTCGTTTATTTGTATGTCTTGCATAGTTTCACAGCCTTGGTCTCCTTCATCATACAACAAACGTGACAACAAAAAAGATGATAGAGAAAATGGCAGAGAGAAGAAGAGAGAGAAAATTCCAGATTGTTGTATTGGTTGTACATTTAAAATGTTTTATTGTGCATTTATCCTCAAACCTATCTTTGTTCATCTTCAATACCATATCTTATATGGTATCACGATTCAGTGTGTAATGGCATATTTTAAAACTTATTTTGCTTGTGTGAAAAAACAGACTAAACATCCAGTAATTTCTTGTGGTATTTTATATATTTCTGCGTTAAATCTGCATGAATATGCATGTGAATGCACAAGTAATGTTTGAAAAAGAGTTTCTTGTGTTTTCTCTTCAGTTTATTTTCTCTCGTATTTTCTCATCCGTCACCACGTCTATATTGCCATTGTGTTTGACACATACTGTGTGGGCCAGCATGTTTAAAGAGCAAAGCTTTTAAACGACTGTCGTGCTGGGCAGGCCCTGAAACCCAATGTGGCTCTACGAGCGTGTGTAATGATTTTCTGTGCAGGACTGTGTAACGTGGTTATAACCCTGGACATGAAGTTTGCCATATGGTTGAGACGAGGGCTTTTAAAAGTAACTGTATCCCTCCTATGCTGTTTCTCCTCTGACATTTCCCTCCGACTGGTCTCATAGTTTATATTTGATTTAGACCAGAAATTCCCCAAGTCTGGTCAATTCAAGCGGGGGAATAATTTTGATCAATAAACATATACATTTCAGAAAGGTAAACGTTTCCAAAAAGGAAAATATGCTGTGTTGAATGTTTTAAAAACGGTGGTTTTATCTTCAGATGAGAGATAAGTTTGGGGCTGCAGTTCTGTTCAGATCCTGTAGCGTTACATTTTGAAGGACAATTATAAGATATGAGAGTACAGACCATGAAGGGACGGCGTCGGCTGTTGAGAGTTGGGTTTTGTGTAGTATAATCATCATTTGTCTTCTATGCTATTGATGTTGATGAACGCCATAGATCAGTGGTCATAGTGTACGTGCCTGTAAGACCATGCGTGAGCACATGTTTAATTGTCTGTCTGCCTGTGTGTGTGTGTGTGTGTGTGTGTGTGTGTGTGTGTGTGTGTGTGTGTGTGTGTGTGTGTGTGTGAGTGCGTGCATGTGTTGGTGGGGCAGGCGGTGGGGGGGTGTACTGACTGAGGGCCATATACGTTTGTTTATTTGTTCAATCTTGGCGATTACCTCATCACTGCGAGCTGACGCCCTCCTTCAAAAAGAGGCCCACCAAAGGAATTCTGGGTAAAAAGGGGAACTCCAGCCAGAGGCCACATCCTTTACACGACGTTCATCAACATCAATAGCATAGATGACAAATGATGATTATACAACACAAAACCCAACTCTCAACAGCCAACGCTGTCCCTTCATGGTCTGTACTCTGAAATCTTATGTTAAAAAAGGAAGTGACATAAACGCTAAAAGTAAAAGTCTGTATTTGAAGCAGATCCCTAATACACAAGGCATTTTAGCACCAATGAAAAGAATGCTCTTACTCTCAAAATTTGTAGAACAGAAAGCCAAAGGCCATAATTATTCATACACACACACACACACACACACACACACACACACACACACACACACACACCGCGCACGCATGCACGCACGCATGCACGCACACTTGCACACACGTCCAGTGTTCTGCCGCTCACTCTCGACACCAAATTCATTCATTTTTATTAGGAGGGAAAACATTTGTTCCCGGGACGGTATCTGCATGGGCGAAATGATTTTCACCTCCGCCATGAGGCGTTGGGCGCCCCATACATCACGCCATTACCCGGAGCAGCGTCAAGCCAAGCCCCGCCGTCATCAGGGAGTGAATTAAAGATGATAAAAGGAGCTATTAATCACCGTGACAAAAGCCCTAATGGAGGCGTGACCTAGCCACTGCCTAGGGACGCCAGGGGACGCACCGGCGGGACAAACAGAAACATATGTTTACAGAGAAGTTAGCTACCTGTGGACATAGTCACACACAGACAGTAACACACTCATACATAAATGGCCTACTGTATCCCTCTATCACTCTCTCTCTCTTCCGCTCTCTCTCCCACTTTCTCCCTCTCTCTGTCTCTGAATATTTCTTGGGATGTACAGTGTAAAAGAAACGCACAAAAATATTTTTAAAAGCAGAGAGATTGACGTATAAGGGAATCAAACTCATCCCTCCACGACATAAATATTTAGCATGAAATCTTTGATAATAGACAACATATACAGTGTTAACCACATTGTGAGATCATACAAACTTGTATATTCAGCTGAGTCTCAATCCAGCTGATTGTTCAGTTAGTCATAGTCAGTGTACAGTGGCATAGCAAATCACTTATCGATCAGGCCAATCACAGAGAGCTATAGGCATGATTGACAGGGGTCTTTCCTTATGACATATGGAAATTAACTCCTCACATATGGGCGGGACTCAGCTTGTCTGCAAGGTTCATTTGATGACAGACAGGCACGCCCTTATAGCACAGATCACACATGATGATTGGGGCTGGGCGATATGGCCAAATGTCACGCCCTGACCATAGAGAGCCCTTGGTTCTCTATGGTGTAGTAGGTCCGGGCGTGACTAGGGGTGATCTAGTATATCTATTTCTATGTTGGTGCTAATATGGTTCCCAATTAGAGGCAGCTGTTTATCGTGACTAGGGGTGATCTAGTATATCTATTTCTATGTTGGTGCTAATATGGTTCCCAATTAGAGGCAGCTGTTTATCGTTGCCTCTGATTGGGGATCATATTTAGGTAGCTATTTCCCCACCTGTGTTTTGTGGGATAATGATTATTTGTTAGTGTGTTTGGGCACTATGTCCTCACGGTCTTTATAAGTTTTGTTATTTTGTTTTGTTAGTTTCACTTAAAGAAATATTTGGAACTATACTCACGCTGTGCCTTGGTCCACTCATTTCCAAGATCGTGACACCAAAATGTCATATCCCAATATTTTTCAGATTTTTGACAGTATGATGGTATTTGATGGTACTGTATGTTTCTGAATAATAAAAGTTCTAAATATTCTTTATGAACTAAATTAGGTTTTCGTGTCAAATCGCCAGTTGGCAACCCATCCGTTTTGAGATTAATTTACACAAACATTACATTGATTCACAGTGATAATTCTTCCAGTGTTCTCTGCAGTGCATGACCCTGGGATGGCAATACCTTCATTCTAAGTTATACATATTCACTTAGCTATACTGTACATAGTAATTGATCTTTTATAAATGTGTTAATTTACTGATAATCCTAAAAAATATATACAAATATATTCTATACACTTCCTTATTCTCTGCCCCTGTTGTTGCATAGAGATGTATAGAGATCACAACCACCCAGCTTTAGAGTAGTTAGAATGTCTATTTCCTTGCTTTTGAGAGGAGCTGGCTACTGTATCAGGAGACTTCTAGCAATTGCGCTAAACTAATTATATACTAACTCCAATAATCTCCAAACTGCACGCAGAGATATACAAATGGTATCCATGATTCTCGGTAAGTAGAAAAATAACACAAATTATGAAATCTTACAATATCCCTTTAAGCCATTATTGCTGCTGGATGTGAAATGGCCTCCTGCTCCTCCTGGCTTGTATGGGCCTCCCAGCATTTTTTAACCAGGTAGGCCAGATGAGAACAAGTTCTCATTTACAACTGCGACCTGGCCAAGACCCTAACCCTAACCCAAAGCAGTGCGACACAAACAACAACACAGAGTTACATATGGAATAAACAAACGTACAGTCAATAACACAATAGAAATATAATCTATATACAGTGTGTTCAAATGAGGTAAGATTAGGGAGGTAAGGAAATAAATAGGCCGTAGTGGCGAAGTAATTACAATTTAGCAATTAAACACTGGAGTGACAGATGTGCAGAAGACAATTGTGCAAGTAGAGATACTGGAGTGCAAAGGAGCAAAAATAAATAAATAACAATATGGGGATGAGGTAGTTGGATGAGCTATTTACAGATGGGCTATGTACAGCTGCAATGATCTGTGAACTGCTCTGACAGCTGATGCTTAAAGTTAGTGATGAGTCTCCAGCTTCAGTGATTTTTGCAATTCGTTCCAGTCATTGACAGCAGAGAACTGGAAGGAAAGGCGGCCAAAGGAGGAGTTGGCTTTGGGGGTGACCAGTGAAATATACCTGCTGGAGCGCATGCCACGGGTGGGTGCTGCTATGGTGACCAGTGAGCTAAGAAGGCGGGGCTTTACCTAGTAAAGACTTATAGATGACCTAGAGCCAGTGGGTTAGGCGACAAATATGAAGTGAGGGCCAGGGTATATGGGGCTTTGGTGACAAAACGGATGGCACTGTGATAGACTGCATCCAATTTGCTGAGTAGAGTGTTGGAGGCTATTTTGTAAATGACATCGCCGAAGTCAAGGATCGGTAGGATAGTCAGTTTTACGTGGGTATGTTTGGCAGCATGAGTGAAGGATGCTTTGTTGCGAAATAGGATGCCAATTCTAGATTTAATTTTGGATTGGAGATGCTTAATGTGAGTCTGGAAGGAGAGTGTACAGTCTAACCAGACATCTAGGTATTTGTAGTTGTCCACATATTCTATGTCAGAACCGTCCAGAGTAGTGATACTGGACGGGAGGGGAGGTGCGGGCAGCGATCGGTTGATGAGCATGCATTTAGTTTTGCTTGCATTTAAGAGCAGTTGGAGGCCACGGAAGAAGAGTTGTATGGCATTGAAGCTCGTCTGGAGATTAGTTAACACAGTGTCCAAAGAAGGGCCAGAAGTATACAGAATGATGTTGTTTGCGTAGAGGTGGATCAGAGAATCACCAGCAGCAAGAGCGACATCATTGATGTATACAGAGAAGAGTCGGCCCGAGAATTGAACCCTGTGGCACCCCCATAGAGACTGCCAGAGGCCCGGACAACAGGCCCTCCGATTTGACACACTGAACTCTGTCTGAGAAGTAGTTGGTGAATCAGGTGAGGCAGTCATTTGAGAAACCAAGGTTGTTGAGTCTGCCGATAAGAATGTGGTGATTGACAGAGTCGAAAGCCTTGGCCAGGTTGATGAATACGGCTGCACAGTATTTTCTTTTATCGATGGCGGTTATGATATCGTTTAGGAACTTGAGTGTGGTTGAGGTGCACCCATGACCAGCTCGGAAACCAGATTGCATTGCGGAGAAGATACGGTGGGATTCGAAATGGTCGGTAATCTGTTTGTTAACTTGGCTTTCGAAGACCTTAGAATGGCAGGGTAAGATAGATATAGGTCTGTAACAGTTTGGGTCTAGAATGTCTCCCCCTTTGAAGAGGGGGATGACCGCGGCAGCTTTCCAATATTTGGGGATCTCAGACGATATGAAAGGGAGGTTGAACAGGCTAGTAATTGGGGTTGCAACAATTGCGGCGGATATTGTTAGAAAGAGAGGGTCCAGATTGTCTAGCCCAGCTGATTTGTAGGGGTCCAGATTTTGCAACTCTTTCAGAACATCAGCTATCTGGATTTGGGTGAAGGAGAAATGGGGGAGGTTTGGGCAAGTTGCTGTGGGGGGTGCAGGGCTGTTGACCGGGGTAGGGGTAGCCAAGTGGAAAGCATGACCAGCCGTAGAAAAATGCTTATTGAAATTCTCAATTATCGTGGATTTATCGGTGGTAACAGTGTTTCCTAGCCTCAGTGCAGTGGGCAGCTGGGAGGAGGTGCTCTTATTCTCCATGGACTTTACATTGTCCCAGAACTTTTTGGAGTTTGTGCTACAGGGCGCAAATTTCTGAACCACCCACAGACATCTGGGTCATCACTGACACTACAGCTGACCTCTGACCTCTCAGCCCCTGAGTGAGATTTTTCTCTGAGAAACATCCCAGCAACATCCCTTTAATGTCATAGTTATAAAGTATTCCCCTGATACTGCTGTAAGGGATGAGGCATTGAAAGACTGAGAGATACATCATCCTGGTTAAATACACAGACACACTATAGCATCATATACTGTAGCATCATCATACCAAGGCTGACCAATACATACTGTTATACAGAGGGAACTGAATCAGGAGAGGGAGAGAGGGAGAGAGAGAGAGAATGAGAAAGAGCGAGACAGAATGAATGAGAGAGAGAGAGAGAGCGAGCGTGCGAGAGAGAGACAAACATCTCAAAAGGTTCTGACTGGGGTTTGGAATTGAAACTCTGACAGTTAAGAATAGTTTATTTATATTTTCTTAAATACTAGTAATTACAGTGTATTTATGAATGTTTACTTTCCTGGGTTTTTAGATGAGAGCATTGTGAAAGCGTTGTATGAGCGTTGTGAGTGCGTTGTGAGAGCACTGTGTGCCTGTGCCCCGGTGAGCAGCAGTAAGCTTCATAATTAACTGTGGCTTTGTGTCTTAATGAAGGCCTTAGTGCTGCTTTGTGGGAATCCAGTGGTTCCACTGGGCATACTCAACGGCTGAACGATGGAGGGGCCAACAGGGGCCCGAACAGGAGCTCCAACAGGAGCCAAAAACTGAGCAGCTCAGCAGAGCAAGAGCAGGGGAAAAGAGATATCACTCAACCAAGGAAACACATCGAGTCGAGTACGCTGAAGGCAAGCAAAATAACCCACAATATTTACTTCATATGTACTACAATATTTACTGTAGGTGTAGCACAATATATACTGCATGTGCACTTGAACAACAAACATGTACAGAACAAAACATTTATAGATGTTTAAATAAAGTAGCACTACATTTTAAACCTCTGAAATTCTAATTTCAAACTTTAGACACATACACATACTTAATAAGCTAAAACACACACACACACACACACACACACACACACACACACACACACACACACACACACACACACACCACACACTGTGTGCTCTTTCCATGACATAGACTGACGAGGTGAATCCAGGTGAAAGCTAAAATCCCTTATTGATGTCACTTGTTAAATACACTTCAATCATTGTAGCTGAAGGGGAGAAGACAGATTAAAGAAGGATTTTTAAGCCTTGAGACAGTTGAGTTTCCAGTGTGTATCAAGAATGGTCCACCACCCAAAGGACATCCACCCAACTTGACACAACTGTGGGAAGCATTGGAGTCAACATGGGCCAGCATCCCTGTGGAACGCTTTTGACACCTTGTAGTACATGCCCCGATGAATTGAGGCTATTCTGAGGGCAAAGGGGAGGGGAGAGAGGGTGCAACTCAATACAAGGCAGGTGTCCTTAATGTTTTGTACACTCAATGTATACATATACACACGTACACACGTACATATGTACACACACACACACAGTGCAATCCTGACCAGAGCAGTGCACTTAGAGCGTGTTAATTAATGAGTACACTGTCTTGTGTTTTTTCTCCTGCCGCCTGTTAGTCAACTACTCCTCCACTCTCTCAATGGAAAACACTCAATTAAAGTCCCTGCACTAAGTCCACCAATTAACACCGTACAACAACTGAAAGTTAGGCCCGGTCCCTTTGTGAACACACACACACGCAGACACACACACACGCAGACACCTAATTAATTAGCATTAGTTGTGATTAATAATGAGGCCCCTTTCATGGACAATGTGTGTCGCTGATGGCAGCCTGACACAAAGGCGTCTGAGCAGACAACTGGATTCATCCTGGTAGCGCGGGGGGATTTTAACATGTTTCTCACAGGGCTGACAAATGACCTATTAATTATCTAATGTTGTCTGACAACAGGCGCTTGATAAAGATGTATGTTTGGGCGAGGTGGCGAGGGGAAGAGCAAGAGAAGGGGAGAGAGAGTGTGTGTGTGAGAGAGAGGGAGAGAGAGGGAGAGAGCGAGAGAGAGAGAGAGAGAGAGAGAGAGAGGGTTGACATGCATATAGATCACACCTCAGAGCCACTGTTGTAGGCTTCATCCCCTACCATAAACACACACACACACACATTTTACACACCACACACACAAAACCAATCACAATCCATACTAATGCATATGCAGAAGGTTTCCAAATAAGCTCACACCACACGCACACGCGCACACACACACACTGTGAAGCCAGGGTTGAGGGTTCTCTAACCACAATCAATATTATCAATGGAGAGGCTGAGGCACCTCCATATAAACTCAACCACTTCATATCATTAAGAGTCTCTAACGGCAGGGAGCATATGGGCCTCACTCTCTCTCCACCTCTTCCTCTCACTCACTCTCCCTGACTCCAATTTGGAGAGTTTATTATCAACCTGCATGACAGGCGCTCCTAAGTGGATGCTGGTTGCCAAATGATTTTTATGATTGTTTTACTCCAGCATTTGGCCTAATGAGATAGGATCCCAGTCGGACGCTAACTCATGCCTGTCAGAGCCAAAAGCAAACAGAATAATAACTAAGCTCTCACATTGTTTCCACGGGCAATACATCAGGCCGGGTTTAAAGGGCCAGCGCATCAGCTACTGACCCCGGGCCCCGTGGGGCCCCTGCAGGATGGGAGGAGGGAGAGGGAAGACATGGAGGGAGGTAGAGGTGAAAGGACAAGACGGTGGGAAAGAGAGCGAAAGAGGTGAGAAAAACACTAAGACGGCTTTCCCCCCAAATAAATAAACATTTCTGCACGTGAACAAGAGCTGGCAATTTTTGTTGGATCAAAGACGCTGTTTGTGTGAAAGTGTGTATTGTATTTTTGTGTTTTTTGTTTGAGAAAGGTGCTGTGTGTATGTGTGTGTGTGTGTGGAGATATTGATTAGGCTCTTTTCTCCTCTGCAGTGACGTGGAGTGAGTGTGTGTGTGTGTTGATAAAGGTCATTAATACCATCATGATCCTCTGTCTCCCCCCTCCATGTCACACACCACAAGCTTTTTATTTGTTTACTCTGAGTGCTCCCCCCATTCCTCTCCTCTGTCCTCATCCCTCTACTGCACCAGACAGCCGCCCAGCAATACCTTACCCCTCCCCATTGAGACATAAAGAGAAAATGCAGCTAAATACTGTTTTTTGCACACAAACACACACACAAATTATCGTTACCATTCGCACATAAAAAACACAACATCTTCCATGACTACCAACAGAACTGTACTTCTAAATGCAGCCTGATTTAACCAGTTCATCTCACCTCCAATAACTAACTCTGAGAAAATATACCATTCATACTTATTAAAGGAGAAAATGATACAGTAATTGATCGAATTTGTATTCATCACTTCCATACTGCTGTAACTGCTGTTCTCTCTCTCTCTCTCTCTCTCTCTCTCTCTCTCTCTCTCTCTCTCTCTCTCTCTCTCTCTCTCTCTCTCTCTCTCTCTCTCTCTCTCTCTCTCTCTCTCTCTCTCTCTCTCTCTCTCTCTCTGTGGCTGAATGCCATCAGGCTCTAATGTAATTATGCCTCACAGTTGTCCACATTTGAGAAATGAATCAGTTGATGAAATGTATGTGAGGCAGCTCATGGGCAGCACAGGGGAGACGTATATCCAAAGTGGGCGCTGCCAGCCCCGAGGTCCCCCAGAAACCCCACGGGTGCCCGGCCGCCTGCCTGTCGTAAAAGTGAAATGATAGCATATGTGCTATGTTTCATTTTGTTGTCTTCATAATGTATTACACAATTAGATTGATTTGACAATTTCCATTATGCTTGATAAAATATTTATCAAGGCCTGCGGAGAATCGCTCTTATCAAAGACTCATCAGTCGTGCAGATGGTCCACTGTTATCCGGTCTGAGAGGAAAATCAGTCAGAACCATGTCCCAGTTAGCCTATTAGCTTGGGTTTGGCCAGCGTGGTGTGGCACTGTGAGGTCATCAGTTATCTACCGATGGCCGGGTGTCCCTCCCTCCCTGGCCGGGCCAGAGCTGAGGGGTCCCCCTCACCCTCCTCTCTCTCACTCACCGTGCACAGCCGCCACACATCCATCACACTGCAGAAAAGTTAAGGAGCCAAATTGGACTCATCTGTCTCAATGCTGGATGCAGATGGAGTTTGTTCTGCAGAGGGAGGTGCAGTTAGTCACCCCTACTGGCCCTCTCCAATCCCCTCTACCTCCGCCAAACCCAGATCCACCTGGAAACCCAGGCAGGGCAAGGGCAGGGTGGGGGAGACTGACCAATGACCACCTATTGTGCATACACACACACACACACACACACACACACATACACACCACATCAGTGTCCGTAGTGCAGCCTGCAGCGTGGCGGTGGCCAGCATAGCTGGCTCATTAATAAAGCGGTAAACGAAGAGCATGCATAAAACATGAAGAAGCGGCGTGCGGTAATGAACTGCTGCTCCGTAATTGCATCTCGGTAGCCGTAAAATGAAGACAAAATATTTGAGAGGGATTCTGTCACCTCTCTGCAGACACATCACTAATCACAGGCTCACAAGGGCCCTCGGGGTCTCCCCCCGACAGAGCGCAGGGGCTGAATAGCCTGGGCGGAGACATTGGCAACACCCATCCTCTAATAGGACATAATTGAATAGTTAGTGACTACAGCGAGACTACCATGGGGGAAGTATGTCAGTGTCCAGTATGGATTTCTGTGGGGGGAATTGGTATATCATTTGACCAAATGTTACGAATATACTGTGGTAATGCGATTTCTTAGCAAAAACCTGTGTCTAGATAGAAAAAAATAATATATATATATGTCAATACATAAAAGACTGCACACACACATGCACTGCACATGCACAAGCGCATACTGCTACATATATTTTTTACACATTATGAGGCATGTCTTACCTTGCTTCAAAGTAGCCTATTAGATCTCCTCTCTTTCTACATCTCTAATGGATATTTTCATCTCTGTCACATGCAACCGCTCATGTTTGTTTTACTAGCGCAGACTGGAATATGCCATCGGATTCTTCCGATGGCATTGAGGAGTACACCACATCAGTCACTGGCTTCATCAATAAGTGCATCGATGATGTCGTCCCCACAGTGACCGTACGTACATACCCCATCCAGAAGCCAACATCAGCACTGAGCTAAAGGGTAGAGCTACCGCTTTCAAGGAGCGGGACACTAACCCGGACGCTTATAACAAATCCCGCTATGACCTCCGTCGAACCATCAAACAGGCAAAGTGTCAATACAGGACTAAGATTGAATTGTACAACACCGGCTACGACGCTCGTCGGATGTGGCGGGCTTGCAAACTATTACAGACTACAAAGGGAAGCACAGCCGTGAGCTGCCCAGTGACACGAGCCTACCAGACGAGCTAAATTACTTCTATGCTCGCTTCGAGACAAGCAACACTGAAGCATACATGAGAGCACCAGCTGTTCCGGACGACTGTGTGATTCACAAGGCTGCAGGGCCAGATGGATTACCAGGACGTGTACTGACCAACTGGCAAGTGTCTTCACTGACATTTTCAACCTGTCCCTGACCGAGTCTGTAATAGCAACATGTTTTAAGCAGACTACCATAGTCCATGTGCCCAAGAACACCAAGGTAACCTGCCTAAATGACTACCGACCCGTAGACATGAAGTTCTTTGAAAGGTTGGTCATGGCCCACATCAACACCATTATCCCAGAAATGGGATAATACATACTGCCCCAACAGATCCACAGATGACGCAATCTCTATTGCACTCCACACTGCCCTTTCCCACTTGGACAAAAGGAACACCTACATGAGAATGCTATTCATTGACTACAGCTCAGCGGTCAACACCACAGTGCCCTCAAAGCTCATCACTAAGCTTAAGACCCTGGGACTAAACACCTCCCTCTGCAACTGGATCCTGGACTTCCTGACGGGCCACCCCCAGGTGGTAAGCGTAGGTAACAACACATCTGCCATTCTGATCCTCAACATAGGGGCCCCTCAGGGGTGCGTGCTCAGTCCCCTCCTGTACTCCCTGTTAACCCATGACTGCATGGCCAAGCACGACTCAAACACCATCATTAAGTTTGAAGACGACACAACAGAGGTAGGCCTGAGGTAGGATTGATCACCAACAACGATGAGACAGCTTATAGGGAGGAGGTCAGAGACCTGGCAGTGTGGCGCCAGGTTGACAACCTCTCCCTCAACGTGATCAAGACAAAGGAGATGATTGTGGACTACAGGAAATTCTCATCTCATTCTCATCGATGAGGCTGTAGTGGAGCAGGTTGAGAGCTTCAAGTTCCTTGGTGTCCACATCACCAACAAACTATCATGGTCCAAACACACCAAGACAGCTGTGAAGAGGGCATGACAATGCCTATTCCCCCTCAGGAGACTTAGCATGGGTCCTCAGATCCTCAAAAAGTTCTACAGCTGCACCATCGAGAGCATCCTGGCTGGTTGCATCAGCGCCTGGTATGGCAACTGCTCGACCTCCGACCGCAAGGCACTACAAAGCGTAGGGCGTACGGCCCAGTACATCACAGGGGCCAAGCTTCCAGCCATCCAGGACCTCTAAACTACTCTCTGTTTATTATTTATGCATAGTCACTTTACCTCAGTTACCTCGACTAACCCCCGCACATTGACTCTGTACCGGTACCACCTGTATATAGCCTCACTATTGTTATTTAATTGCTGATCTTTAATTATTTAATTATTATTTTTTATGTTTTTAACTTCAGTTTATTTTATCAAATACTTTCTTAAGACTTCTTTTTTCTTAAAACTGCATTGTTGGTTAAGGGCTTGTAAGTATGCATTTCACTGTAAGGTTTACACCTGTTGTATTCACTGCATGTGACAAATAAAATGTTATTTGATTTGATGTGCGGTGCCCTTTAGACAAAGGTGTTTTCCCTCTAATTGCATTATGGAACTAACATTTGCGCATAGCCTACTGCCTTGTGTGCATTGCTGTGCTTATAATGTGAAGAAATAATATAAGCTAAGCATTCTGATCTGTTGTATCAGACTCATTGCTTTTTAACGTCATTTCTTTTTTTTATATAGCCTAGACCTACTGGTTGTATAAATCTGGGCTCTATCCCCCCACAACTGTCTCAGAGTCTGTTTGGAATAGGATATTTCTTTCTCGACAAGCTGACCAATAGAATAGGTATACTGTTGACATAAGTAATGAACAACAAATCACTAGCCTGTCTTGTTGGCTGAGGAAAAGTTAATGTGGACAGTGATTCTAACATCTTCAAAGTGCAGAATTTGGCAAGAGGCTAAGAGACATCACTGCATCCTTGACTTGCATGTTCAGTTAATATGAAATGACCATAATGTAAATGTGATTTCCGTCATTCTGAGCACCGTGGGTGGACGCCCTCATCAGGTTACACACCCAATGCATATGGGCCCGGTAGATTTCTCAAATGTCCGGTAAATTAAAAAGTTGCTGTCCGGCGCCAGCCACATATTCCTAACGGAAACCCTGACACACACACACACACACACACACACACACACACACACACACACACACACACACACACACACACACACACACACACACACACACACACACACCACACACACACACACACACACACAGGCAGAGACAGGTGGACACCCAGATGAGAGATTGGATTCCCACCGAGGGGTGTCACACAGACAGTTAGAGAGTGTAGCTGGTGACAGGGCTGCCTTGGTGACATAATGAAGGCGCTGTGCCTGTCACGGGGGGTCAGCAGTAATCACACCGGCCGCATGGGGACAGGGACACACACATAATGAATCTCAGCCATGACAAATGGCCCACAGCTCCAGAGTGAGGCATCTGACAAACTCAGGCACATCACACACACACACACACACACACACACACACACACATCACAGAAACACATACACACCAACAGTCACATATACAAACGTTGAAAAGACACCGACACAATCACATCACAGAGACACACACACACAAACAGTCATGTATAGACACACACGGACACAACATACTCACGTCACAAGAAAATCTAAATAGTGACTCACAGACATACAATGAGCTACGAGATATATCCCGCAAACGTTGACCACGCCCTCATAATCAGATCTGAAGCCTCTCAGATCTCAGACTGTTTTATCTTTTGTGGATTGCCTCTGGTCAGATCACTTGCTAGTAGTATATGTGTTCACTTAACAAGCTCAAACATGCGCACACATGTACTTGATTCCATTCCCCTCATTCTGCTCCAGTCATTCCCATGAGCCGTCCTCTCCAACCTCCTGTTCTATACATTACAAAAGTATGACCTTGCATAATCAATAATGACCTGGAGAAAACGTAACTGGGGTCGGGTCATTCCTATCTCCGTACCCACCTGTTCTCTCTCACACCACTGACACGTTCCCATCTAGTCACTAAGGTTCAACCACCTTTGTTCTTTTGTGAAATTAGAGGCACCTCAGTACCAATGAAAAGGGCTTTATAATACGTCTTCTTTGAGTCAGCTTTATTTAATTAATCCTTTTCTCTCGCCCTCCAAGCCACTTGAAACAGGCCCAAAAAGAGCCTTTGTCACCACTATTGGCCCTATGTAGAGAGAAGTCAGAGGTTATCAAAACAGGCATTGTTTACGTCTCACAATGGAAGCACCAATTCAGAGGAGGCCCCTCTTTCTTCATTTTCTGTCCTATCCTCCCTTTCTCTTAGCCTCTGTCACTTTCTACTTCTCCGTCCCTCGATCCTTCACGAGCATACGTTTTCTCCCCCAATAAACACCGGCTTCATGTGTGTACGGTGAAGAATGTCTACACTGTATTAGTAGGTGCGGTGTGTTCCATGGGTCTGCTAGTCACTAAATCAGACTGACAAAAGGGTCTATGAGAGAAAAAAGCAAGAAAACAAAACTGTAGGAATATTTCATATTTAAATAGAGGAAAACTGACCAAATAGGACCTATGTCTGACATCTTCCGTTTGGTCTCGTTGGATTTAGAGGGTTTTTGTCTGACCGTTGCATTCCACCCGTAGGCCTCCTACCCTCCAACACTGGCATACCAGCAGACCAACCTTGTTACAGACTTGTTACATACAATAACGTGTAGACTACAGAGGCTTTCCAAAGCCCTCCCAGACATGTGAAATGGGGCCGAGCATCGAGAGCTCTTGGAGAGGATGTTTGTTTTGTGATTGTTGGAAGCCGGACTGTTCGCCTTGTACCCTAAGCAACACAGTATCCCTCAGCAGCAAAAGTGTTTATGTTACTTGTTATGGATGTCAATCTCCCTGTATTTTGACGTGATTTAACTGGACAATACTGCGGGACTGTGGCCTCTCTCTCTTATCGTTTGTCTTTGTGTTTAAGTAGATAGCTAGCGAGCTAAGCTAGGTGTCTGGCTAGACTGTAAACTCTCCTTCCAGACTCACATTAAGCATCTCCAATACAAAATTAAATCTAGAATTGGCATCCTATTTCGCAACAAATCCTCCGTAACTCACGCTGCCAAACATACCCTCGTAAAACTGACTATCCTACCGATCCTTGACTTCGGCGATGTCATTTACAAAATAGCCTCCAACACTCTACTCAGCAAACTGGATATAGTCTATCACAGTGCCATCCGTTTTGTCACCAAAGCCCCATATACCACCCACCACTGCGACCTGTATGCTCTCGTCGGCTGGCCCGCGCTACATATTCGTTGCCAAACCCACTGGCTCCAGGTCATCTTATCTATAAGTCTTTGCTAGGTAAAGCTCCGCCTTATCTCAGCTCACTGGTCACCATAGCAACACCCACCCGTAGCATGCGCTCCAGCAGGTATATCTCACTGGTCATCCCCAAAGCCAACACCTCTTTGGCCGCCTTTCCTTCCAGTTCTCTGCTGCCAATGACTGGAACGAATTGCAAAAATCGCTGAAGTTGGAGACTTATATCTCCCTCACTAACTTTAAACATCAGCTATCTGAGCAGCTTACCGATCACTGCAGCTGTACATAGTCCATCTGTAAATAGCCCATCCAACTACCTACCTCATCCCCATATTGTTTTTATTAACTTTTTTTGCTCTTTTGCACACCAGTATTTCTACTTGCTCATTATCATCTGCACATCTATCACTCCAGTGTTAATTTGCTAAATTTTAATTACTTCGCTACTATTGACCTATTTATTGGCCTGTATATAGATTTTTCTATTGTTATTGACTGTACTTTTGTTTATCCCATCTGTGTTGTTGTTTTTGTCGAACTGCTGTGCTTTATCTTGGCCAGGTCGCAGTTGTAAATGAGAACTTGTTCTGAACTGGCCTACCTGGTTAAATAAAGGTGAAATAAAAATAAATAAAAATAACAGCATCATGTAGAGTTGTTGTAGTGCTTCCTTCAGTATGATACTGTAGCTCTGAATCAAACTGCTGTAAGACTGTGTCTATGTAACCTTTTTTAACTAGGCAAGTCAGTTAAGAACAAATTCTTATTTACAATGACAGCCTAATGGGGAACAGTGGCAGATTTCTACCTTGTCAGCTAGGGGATTTGATCCAGCAACCTTTCGGTTACTTGCCCAACGCTCAAACCACTAGGCTACCTGCCACCCCTGACCAAATAAACCTCCAGGCATCAGTTAAAGCCTCTAAAAACCTCTTGCCCAACTGTAACTATGACAGATGAACAGGTCCACTCTAAGGATTAAATGTCTTGGATTAAAAAGCATGCCCATGAGGTTTAATCTGTGTCTGGGAAACCAGTGCGTACGTGTGTGTGTGTGTGTGCGTACGTGTGTGAGTGTGTGTGTGCGCACGTGTGTGTGTGTGTGTGTGTGTGTGTGTGTGTGTGTGTGTGTGTGTGTGTGTGTGTGTGTGTGTGTGTGTGTGTGTCTAGGAGTCTAGGAGGGTAGCCTTGGTCGTGGCCATGGGGAAGAGTGGTTGATACACATGAAGAGTGACAGCTGCCAAATGACAGCGAGATTGAGGAGAAAACACGGAGGGACAGTGAGGGAGTGAGAGAAACATGACAGTAACAGCGACTTAGATTAGATCGGGAGACACACACACACACACACACACACACACACACCCCGACCCATCACAGGGCTCCGCTCAACACATGGGGGAAGATGGGAAACGCGATTCTCTCCTCTATTGTGCTCAGTGTCTCACGTGGACGGTGTGCATGGAGCTCCCAGAAAGCCTTGCTTCTAGGGTCTAGTTAAAGCAAACAGGGACTTTAAGCAGAGCCACATGGGCCTCTTTAATGACTAACATTCCGTAATGACCTGGTTTGAATTGAAATACTTAGTGTTTATTTCACAATAAACTGCCAATATTCTTCCAATGTAAAATTCCTAAGTGCTTGACTGATTTGAGGCTTTTTTAATCTGTCCTTTAGAGAACACTGTGATGTGGTTTAAAAGTAAACCACAGAAATTCAGAATATGTAAAGGTGAGGATTTGCATATATAACTCCTCTTGGTCTGTTTCCCCGTTCAGAAACCAAAAATGACATCACATAATATTTATGTACTGGTTATTGCCTTCCACATTTGAATGGTTTTAGTAATGACTGGCTCTGGTCACACACTTTGTTCTGAAATCCCATGATGTAAAAGTTTAGAAGAGATTTCTCAAGAGGATATTACATTATCATGTGTCAAATCAACTGCCATTCAAATGGTATACACTCAAATTACCTTTAAACTAGCAACAAAACGATGCTCATTTGAAAATGCTTTGTTGAAGGTATAAGGAGGTAAAATAAAATCGTTGTAAAAATATGTTGCTTCAAATAGAGGGTGAATAAAATATTCAATTGATAACCTTGTAGCATTTATTTCCAAGGATTTCCAGCTACATCTCTTACACTGTTCTTCAAGGATAAAATATTTGAAAAAAAGACTATGTATGAAAAATAGAAACAATGAATAAACATGAATTTCATAATTTAATTTATACTGAACCCTGATTTATTCAAATTGAACTAATACAACATGTTTGTAATTTAACAACTTGAGATACAGTATCAACGAAGTAGAGAGATCATTTGAACCTCATATCAGCAGAGGCCGGTTCATTTTACATTACAAAAATGACATCTCAATTGAAGAGAAATGTCAGCCTATGAAAACACTGACTATAATGCAACACTCATACAAAACCACATTACAAGTACAGTACTGACCTGGGGAATACTGCAATTAACGAGCACAACAACATAGATTGCACTTATTTTGAACATTTCCTATATTGACAGCTCAGGATGAAGAGCATGCCAATGAAGACTGTGAATTTCAGCTTTTACTCATTAGTAATCTCCCCAATTCAACCTCCTGCATGCTTTCAGTAAGCCACAAAATCAATCAAGGTCTGTATTTTTATCATTTTGATGGAATGTGTGGTGGGGGAAAAAATTGAAACTCTAAACTAGCAACAATACAACAGCCATGTACATAGATGGAAATCAATACTAATTAAAACTGAACAAGTGTTCCACTTTAAACACTCAAAGAGTGCATTGGTCATTAAATACATTTTCATCACTTATTAGTTACGGGTTTTAAATGAAGTCCATGGCTTCTGCCTCCTTTGGGATAGCACATTTCCTCCACGCTTGCGTAGCCAATTTAGCCATGCGTGCCTTGCAATCAAATGCCAACCAAATTAAGTATCAAACAGTTTCATGTTATGTGTCAGTCTCTAAAATGATCGGTATTAGAAGCATTTAATTAAACTTTCAAATTCAAATGTACTAATCAGTTTGCAGCAGAGTGGCCACTTGTTTTTCCCACATGAAACGCCACGGCTGGCCGGCCCAGCCCCGCGCTCTCCTGCTCATTAACATGAAGGTGCGATTTGCATTTCCTGATAGACTATTCCTGTTTTAATATCCCTCTTTCTGTGTACACATTAATCACCGGATGGAAGGCCACCACAGGCCGCCATTAACCCTCCGAATCTGCCACAAAACAAATATTACAAGGGTTCACTAATGTGGAGATCAGAAAGTCACTTGTCCATTATATAATTGAAATGAAGGCGGAGTGTTGCACTTCTGAAGCGCTCGATAATTACCAGCTGTTAATTGCGCACTTGTGGTGTCTCACTTCTAATTAAAAAGAGCAGCTCGTCGCAGGACGATAAGCGACGGTGGAGTGTGGACGGTTTAATCAACAAAGCCTGAGAATTTGTTTCTGCCGTGGCCAGCAGCGGGCTGGAGAAATCTTCAAATAACCAAGGGGAGATTAGGACCTGTCCATTACGAGCAGTCAGGTTTTATTTGGGCCAGCATGGAGTGGCGGTGCTTCTGAAGTTGTCCCGCTGCAGAGTCCCGGCGCAGCGCGGCTGGGGGTGTATGTCTAATCAGCCCGCTGCCGGCCCTGAGCGCTCAAGTGGAGGAATTGGACCCCGCTGGTTTGTGGAGGGAGTGAGGAGGGGAGTGAGGGAGGCGGAGTGGCGGGCTAGTCCCCCACTGATCATTCTTCCTCTCTCTCCTTCGCCTTCTCTCACTTTCTCTTCTCTTCCTGTCTCAGCAGCCTTTCAGTCCTTACTTCTTTTCACTGCTGTGATGAGCCAACAGATTTTAAACACCTTTAACACCTAATTTCCAAAGCATTCCAAAGCTTAACTCTCCGACTTAACTTATTGCTAAGGAACAAAAAGTCTAACACAAACTGAGAATGTGCAGTGATCTGTGCCTGTCCAAAGAACTCAGTGTCTCTACACATGTGAAGGCTGTCCATGGACCACTTCTGATATCCCATTCAACTACCAGCAACAGCAGAGAATAAGAGGAAAAACATCACTTTTTGCTCTTGATAGTCACCAAACATGTCTATAACTCAACTCAGTGTTTATAGGCAGGAGACAGTTCCCTGGGTCAGCAGCCCTAGGCCTCTTCTAGCAACCCCCCACCCACACCCCCCACGCCCCTCACTGTACAGACCCAGTGGTTTGTGATAACTGTCTGACCCACTCCACCCCTACCCCCCCTCCGACCTCTCTGCTCCCTGGCTGATAAAACAGTCTGCCAGGAAGTGGCCTTCTCTTCCACTTCCTCCCTCTCATGCTCAATCAACACCTGTCACCGCGGCGATCCTCCGTGGCGATGGCCCCAGCCAGCCAATGAGTGGCCCCGGAGCCGGGTGTAGGCGGTGGGCCCCGGGCTCGAACTCTGTCAGGGTTTATCTAAGGAAACAGTCGCTGGGGCGCGGAGGTGGAGAAGAGGGGGGCGAGGAGGGGTAAGGAGGAGTGGGGTAAAGGATGGTCTGGCCACACTGACAGATTAATCCAGGCAAGGACCACTTCCTGATCCCAAAGCACAGAGGACACTAATTAGGGGAAGGCCCAGACACCACAATAAGAGCTGACAGCTCAGTGTACTTAGAACTCTAGCTTCAGAAACTGTACTGTATTGTAAAGAGCATTGTACGTGACAACAAGTGACGACGTTAACCTGTAAGGCCACGTTTGAGCAGGTGCCAATGTCGTGCGAGCAAGTTTGACTGTTTATAGATCATTTTTTATTTTGTATTCTCTCAAACTCATAGTGAATTACAATTCAGATTGCCTTGTCCATGGCACGTCTGAACTGCGGGTGACACCCTGCAATGCTTTCTCTGTCCCCATCTCTCTCTCTCTCTCACATACACACACACACACACACACACACACACACACACACACACACACACACACACACACACACACACACACACACACACACACACACACACACACACTGTGTGTTCCCAGTGTTAAATACATCCTGTTTACTAACAGGTTGTACAGGGTGGTTGGGGTCACGGTCGGTCACACCCTCACACTCTATATGTCTGGCTGTTCTGGTATCCTCTCTTTCTATTCAAATGACCTTTGACCCAGTGCTAAACACTGCTGCTCCTGGGAACCACTGGGCTCAGCCTAAACAGTGTCATATCGCTCGGAGGAAAGTGCTTCAGCAGCAGTTTCATCATGACCACACACATTCTACCTACCTCTACGACCTTAAAACAACACCAACCCAGAAGGCACATTTAAAGTACTGTTAGACGTTAGAAGAAAACTAGAAACATAAACAGCAGTTTTACTACATGATAGAAGCTAGGGCATTGTTTTACTTTGATAAGTGCTTGCTGGGTTATTGGATTGTTTAACGCTGGCTGGGAGAGTTTTATTTTGAAGGCGTTCTTAGTCTATGGTTGTGAGTGTGTGTGTGTGGTGAGCACTCAGAGTGTCTGTTGTGGCAGCGGAGGCCCAGTGGTGTTTATTCATCACTAAGCTAATGTCTCCCCCACTGAGGGGCAGCAGGGGGTTCAGGTACAGGCTACTGCTCCGCACGCTAACCTCATTTTCCTCCGCAATGGCACCCTATTTCCTTTATAGTGCACTACTTTATACCAGCGCCCATTCGGCTCTGGTCAAAAGTAGTGCACTCTATAGGTTATAGGGTGCCATTTGGGAGCCCTAGTCTCATGTTGCCCTACTTCCATGTCTTGTTCAACGCTCGACTATCAGAGCAAACGTGAGAAAGGTTCTGCTAATGGTTAGCTCAACACGGCAACAGCACACCAACCTAACTAAAACAAATGGCCAAGGCCACCAGCACAAACTACCAGGACCAGTGCCAGAGCAGAAGCCTACCACCACTACTGCCCGTGTGCCTGTGTGTGTTTGCGTGTGCCACGACGTTTCTTTGGTTTGACTGAGGGCATGTGTGAGTGTGTGTGTATGAATAAGAATGTATATCAGACATATGTGCCATATTACATGAGTCCAGGGTGGTTTCAAGCGAGCCGAACAGAGGTTGAATGTGGGAGACTGCATGGTTTTTTATGCGTGTGTCTGAATACGTTTGTGAGTGTGTGTGAGAGAGTATGAGTATTTCTAAGTCTGTGTGCAGCTGGCGAAGCGGGCGTATTCTGGGGTCTCTGTCGCGGTGCCAGCGGGCGGGGCAGCGCTGCACGGGCGCCACAATGTGCCTGTCAGTCCCAGAGATGTCCCGGAGGAGAGAGGAGAGGAGAGGGGAGAGGGCAGCCCCCGCCACCCCTGCCCATCCATCATACTGACACTGCAGGCTGCAGCCATGGGAAACCCACCGGCCAGTCGCCCCATGTGTGTGTGTGTGTGTATGTGGGTGTGTGTGTGTGTGTGTGTGTGTGTGTGTGTGTGTGTGTGTGTGTGTGTGTGTGTGTGTGTGTGTGTGTGTGTGTGTGTGTGTGTGTGTGTGTGTGTGTCGTTCACCAGTGGCTCTGCGTTGGTGTGGGGGTGTGGGGGCCGGACGAGGTAGAGGACGGTGGAGGGGGAGTTACTCACCGTCCATTAAAAACACATTGTTTTGTTTATTATAGCTAGTTAATGAGGTTGAATCAGAAAAGCCCACTTCGTTTCAAACACTTCCAGAGGGTTGGTAGAGCCAGCCTGTAGCTGGACGAGGAGGGGGAACACATTGGGAGTAGCTTTTAATATGGATGTCTGTAGGCTTTATGGGAGCAGAGCTGGCCATGTAAGAAGTGAGAGCCTTGGTTCTTGTAAAATGAATCGTTTTCATGGCTTTCTTTCTCCAAAAGGCTGGGCCCAAACTCTCCACCACCGCTCTTCTTCCCTCCTCTCCTCCTCTCCAGTCAGTTTTGTTCTGCCCTCTCACCGATCGCTCTAATTTTAGAAGTCAGTTGTGATCTTGAGGTAACCATGTTAGCTTAGAATAGAGTGGTATCACACTGATCTCTGCAATGCAGGATAGGTCCATCTAGTTGTGGTTCAGTGAACACTCCTACTATCTCTGTGGATGCACGGTGTACTGCAGCCAGTACTGTCTGAGAGTAAGCAGTTGGTAATAAGAGGCGTTGCCGGGGCAAGAGGCCCCTCTACTTATGTGTGTGTGTGTGTGTGTATGTGTGTGTGTGTGTGTGTGTGTGTGTGTGTGTGTGTGTGTGTGTGTGTGTGTGTGTGTGTGTGTGTGTGTGTGTGTGTGTGTGTGTGTGTGTGTGTGTGTGTGTGTGTGTGTGTGTGTGTGTGTAATGTGTGTACGAGCACACGTGTGTGTACAGTTGAAGTCTGAAGTTTACATACACTTTAGCCAAATACATTTAAACTCGGTTTTTCACAATTCCTGACATTTAATCCTAGTAAAAATCCCCTGTCTTAGGTCAGTTAGGATCACCATTTTATTTTAAGAATGTGAAATGTCAGAATAATAGTAGAGTGATTTATTTCAGCTTTTATTTCTTTCATCACATTCCCAGTGGGTCAGAAGTTTACATACACTCAATTAGTATTTGGTAGCATTGCTTTTAAATTGTTTAACTAGGGCCAAACGTTTCAGGTAGCCTTCCACAAGCTTCCCACAATAAGTTGGGTGAATTTTGGCCCATTCTTCCTGAGAGAGCTGGTGTAACTGAGTCAGGTTTGCAGGCCTACTTGCTCACACACGCTTTTCAGTTCTGCCCACAAATGTTCTATAGGATTGAGGTCAGGGCTTTGTGATGGCCACTCCAATACCTTGACTTTGTTGTCTTTAAGACATTTTGCCACAACTTCGGAAGTATGCTTGGGGTCATTGTCCATTTGGAAGACCCATTTGCGATGAAGTTTTAGCTTCCTGACTGATGTCTTGAGATGTTGCTTCAATATAGCTACATAATTTTCCTTCCTCATGATGCCATCTATTTTGTGAAGTGCACCAGTCCCTCCTGCAGCAAAGCACCCCCACAACATGATGCTGCTTCACGGTTGGGATGGTGTTCTTCAGCTTGCAAGCCTCCCCCTTTTTCCTCCAAACATAACCATGGTCATTATGGCCAAACAGTTCTATTTTTGTTTCATCAGACCAGAGGACATTTCTCCAAAAAGTATGATCTTTGTCCCCATGTGCATTTGCAAAACCGTAGTCTGGCTTTTTTATGGCGGTTTTGGAGCAGTGGCTTCTTCCTTGCTGAGTGGCCTTTCAGGTTATGTCGATATAGGACTAATTTTACTGTGGCTATAAATACGTTTGTACCTGTTTCCTCCAGCATCTTCACAAGGTCCTTTGCTCTTGTTCTGGGATTGATTTGCACTTTTCGCACCAAAGTACGTTCATCTCTAGGAGACAGAACACGTCTCCTTCCTGAGCGATATGACGGCTGCGTGGTCCCATGGTGTTTATACTTGCGTACTATTGTTTGTACAGATGAACGTGGTACCTTCAGGCGTTTGGAAATTGCGTGTGTGCACAAAGTAGATGTTCTAACCGACTTGCCAAAAATATAGTTTGTTCACAAGAAATTTGTGGAGTGGTTGAAAAAACGAGTGTATGTAAACTTCACACTTCAATTTGTATGTGTTAGACCCTCTCCTTCTGTCTGGTGGAGATATGAGAGAGGGTCCACTCCCAGTCCGGCCACAGCAGGGGTTTAGGCTGCCCGCTGACATGCCTGCCTTAACTGTTAGTATTAAATCACTCACCCTAAAGATGGTATCTGCTCAGTGTTAAGATCTGTTACTGGAGAGAGCAGTTCAAGTACAACACACACACACATACATACAATGGAAGCCTGTATCACCCAGATCTGTAGTAGGCCGGACAGGCTGACGGGTCCATTTCCACAGGCTGAGCAGAGTGAGTGATCAGACTTCACCACACCCTGACTCTCTGTCAGTCAGTCACACAAACACACACACACACATACACACACAGTGGTGTGTTTTCTTAGGGAGGGAGGCTCTAAGCCAATTAAAATACACTTAGCAGAGTGTCCGCGTTGTGTTTGGAAAGATAACACAAGGCGGTGACTCCAGTCAACACAATCCATGCAGGGCTACACGGCATCATTGTCTTAATGCACAGTTATATCGTACAGACAAGATACTTATCTGCCCTATGCTACAGTAGAAAAACAAGCCTTCACTAGATTCCTTCTCCTCAGAAAGAACAATATTAGCGTTGCCATTTCTTTGCCATTATGTTTTCAGTCTATAAATATCTCATAACACATTAAGTCAAGTTTGGATATTATTTTTAACCTTCAAACTCGTATTTAATGACTGATGTTAGAATGGGAGGATGTTGTACAGGTAGGAGATAATATACATGATGGAAAATACAGAGATACAGAGACTTATTTAAATACACACAGCATGCATACACACGGACACATTATACACACACAGGTAGTAGGCAAGCAATGACCCAGACACACATGGAGAACAGGCAGCCTCACCCACACACACCCACACACGCCCAGATGAAGGGTTGAGGGTGCTGATATTAGCAGTGAGTGCTGAGCAGAGACAGGAGCTCTATGTCTGTTCAGTGTTTAAAGTGTTTAAATGAGTGAAAAGTCTTATGTGTTCCAGATGGAGCCGGTTTGATCCAGATCATTCTGACAGGCGTGTCTTTGATGTGCTGCTGCCAATTACTGACATTACCAGGAGACAGGCATATTTCTCCCTAATCACTTCCAACACCACGGCCAGGCCTGGACCACGACTCTGCATCAGCAAAACGGACCCATCCTAGCAAACTTTGTGTGTGTGTGTGTGTGATTGTGTGTGTTTAAGTGTGGAGTTTGAGTGAGTACATAAAGTAAAATAACATGCATGCCTAGTTACATATTTAGCAGGTCTCTGGAATCACTACGTTTCAAACGATGATGCCTTGCATTGCAGAAACTCCACAAGTCAGGAAAAGAGTTGTATATATAACGTATGCATTTATGCTGAGTGGAGAAAACCTTTGGACATACATCTCTCTTAGCCAGCTAAATATAGCAGCACAGACAGACAGACAGAAAGAGGGGAATAATCATTTCTCCATTTCCTTCCCCTCCACTCACTCCCCAGTAAGCCCAGTGGAGGTCATTTCTCAAACCTCCGCCATGGAGGAGGACTGGCTGGCTGGCTGGCTGACTGGCTGGCTGGCTAGCTGACTGGCTAGCTGACTGGCTAGCTGACTGGCTGGCTGACTGGGGGAACAGGAGCACCACTCTGCTCCCCTCCATTCTAATTGCTCTCTGACCCTGAGACCACCTTTCTACCCCCCTCCTATCCTGATTCTGGGGGTGAGGTGGGGTGAAAGGGGGTGAGATGGGGTGAGGAGGGGTGAGGAGCGGCAGAGAGGAATCAGTCAGAGATTTTCCTTCTCTCTTTATCTCCTGAAGCCGGGGGAATGCTGAGAGGCCGGCGCTCTGGAATCTGCTGTTTTGTCTGCCTCTCTGTAGAGAGCCGGGTTGAGCCCACTTCGGGGAGCACAGGGGAGTATTAAGAGTGCGGCTGAAGGGCCCTTCACGAGACAATGGTGCGGCCCGGGGACAAAATGAGTGCTTGATGAGGGAGCTGTGGAGAGGCGCAGGTGTCTGAGGTGAAGTACAGAGTCTCAGTCCAGCCCCACTTATCCCCAATGTCGCTCCTCTCTTTCTCTCCTTCCCTCCCGCCCTCTCTCTCTCTCTCTCTCTCTGCCCCTCTCCCATCCCTCTCTCTCTCTCGCTCTCTCTATGAGAAATGGAGAAAAACATTCAAAACAGGACACAGGCAGAGCTCACATCAGAGGGGTTAGGTTAAATGCATTCAGTTGTACAACTGACTAGGTATCCCCTTTCCCAATTTCCCTTCCTCACTGTACCAAAAAAAATCCACAAAAGCACCAAATGTCTGTGTGCATGTGTAGAAGCACTGCACCCTGGGACAGTAGTGTTGGGAGAATGCTCATACAAGGGAGGCAGACAGGAAGCAGACTCTGACCTGGGGGTTCACTCTGCATTTCTTGTAATTGCACTCTATCATACTTTGTGCTGGAAAAAGAAAACATCTAAATAAACCCGTGTCAGGGCCATGTAGTCCATCGGCCGTCAGATAAGACGAGAAAAATAATACCCATGTTATATAAACACAAACATGGAGGATCACAAATCTGAGTTTATAGTTACCACAACCATAAATTAGCCCTGGGCCATTTTTAGCCTGTCCTGCATGGAGAGAGGAAGAGAGAGGAAGAGAGAAACCTCTCTTTTAAAAGCCATCAGAGCTGTCACGGGGCAGTCAGCACCATGAAGCGGGACATCATCTGGAGAACAACATTAGAAAAACAACAAGAATGTGACCACTAGAACCCTTGTAGCTGGGGTGGGACTGGACAGACACCACGCAGCCAGGCTGTGGGACCGAGCTGAGATGAGGAGAAGAGGATTGCAGCAAAGCGAAGGAGGACAGAAAGACAGAACAAGTCCCAGCCCCCTAGTGGAAATGTCTCAGACCAAACACCTCTTTCACAACAGAGAAAAAGGCACACATTGCTTCAAAATCAAATCTTTAAAAATCCTGTTCTGTTTCACTCTGTGTGTTTCTGTACAAGTGTTTCTTCGTTAGTCTTCTTCGGTAGAATACAAGTAGGGACTGCTGTTGTGTGCCACAATCAAACATTAATTAGACTTTAGCAATTTAACACTCCCACTAAGATGGACACAGAGTAGAGATACTTACACTTCTTCTTTTCCTGTGTCCTCTATCGTGTTAGGTGAGATAATTCTCTCCCTGCATCACTAAACTTAGTCTGCTCTGACATTGTGCATTTCCTAGTGGAGAGCCAGCAAACCAATGCTTCCATCCCAGACTGCTATTCTTTCACAGCATCCCTCTCTTTTGCATGGCCCCTGGGAAGACATTACCTTTACACACGCAGCTTCGGTAAAATAAAATAACAAATCGACAATCGGGCTGGCACACAGCAGTAGCTCCCAGGGGCCGGGGGGGCCGTGAATTACACCCCTCTCTCACGCTCTCCGAGTCTACAACAGGCCTCTGGAATTACCACTGCCAGATTTATCTTATTTTCCCCAACTTATTTTCATATCTATTTCCTTTTCTTTGTGAATTAGGCAGTAAATAAAAAGGCGCAGGGTTGCTGGTTGCACAGTGAAATCAGCTGGAATTGGCACATTAAAGCAGGCAGGCGAGGTGCGAGCCGGAGAGCCATCCTCCTGGATTTGGGCAAATTCAGCTGATGCAAAACAAGGAATTAATTTGAGGGGAGTCGGCCCTGCGTGCCGGTCTCGGGCCGCTCTGACAAAGATGAATGGCATCATTCCAAGCGAATGGTAATTTCACTTTTTGTGACAGTGCTTTAGAGCAAAAGCGACTGGGAGAGCGCACAAAGCATTTGCAATCCCATTGAGGGCCACTCGGTACCTGCCTATCAGACACTGCACATAGTTTACCAATCATCTGATATTGATTGGTTGGAGACTAAAGTTTGAAGATGAATTAGAGAGGGAGAAGGTTAAGTCCTAACCTTGAAAGATTTAGTGTCTATTCAGGCCTGCGGTGTAGGACTCTCCTTGGCTCCCTCGGAGAATAGAGAACTTTTAAATTCAATAGGGGGTGGGAGACACAAAACGTGTCACATTCACCAAGTGAATCCACTGGAAGAAACGCACAAGAACACCCAAAAAGCATAATCTTTCTCCCCAGTTGATAGAAATGGTAATTGTATGTGTGGGATAATACTTTGAAGCCAGGGCTGTGGCCGGACAGACCGCCTCTTTAGGTTAAAAAAGGGGCAACAAAACAGCTCCTTCTTAACGCTTTTGTTCGCTTCTCCACTTCTTTTAAATGTTTACTGAAAAAGAACCTTCAAATCCACTCTCAGTCTCCTGCACAATGTGGCACATCTCGCTCTGCGCTGCATTGAACACATTGTGCTCCGTCAATCGTTCATAATAACCGATTCTCATGAATCACATTTTATTTAACATCCATTTGAATTCCCAGGACTGATTTTCAACAAAAACTGTCAGGAAAATAACAAATGTTATCTGAAAAAAAAATGGAAAAAAAAGACATACAAATTGTGTAGCCTACAGCCTAGGCCATTCTTTTTGTCTAAGAATCGCAACAGGTGACCAATGGTGGCAGCGGTGGGATTTTAATTAAATTATTTTGCTGAATTAAATAGACCATAAATATCTCTAAACTTAAAAATCTAGTGCATATTCTTACAAGGTTAGATTTATAATACGATTGTTTTTTCTGACCTCTATCTACTAGTCAGTGTTGGACATCCGCTGACAATCCCACAGGACAACATCATTCCAGCATCTTCCATTTGAGATGCTTCTACACAGTGAAAAGATGCTCCAACATTTCTAACATCCATGTTTAGACAGAGCCAGCAGCGCAGAGGAACCACCAGGCCCGGTTCTCCAGTTCCCCCAGGTCTCCTAGAAGCACTGTGACCCTGCAGGGGGGTTGGAGTTTCAAATGTCCAAATGGACCGGTGGGCCTCCCCTCTCAGCTGGGTCGTACCACTTAACGGCCCCCTCTCCGGCCCCGGGGCCAGGGATCTATACTCCAGGCCCCTCCAGCACCACTCGACCTCCTGACACAGCTTATCAGAGATGCAGGGCAGCTCTAACCCCACAAGATGCCTGGGGGGGTCACAGGTCAACGGTGAAAAGTGGCTGCTTGGTCAGCAGTCCGACAGAGAGGAGAGAATAAACCCCATCAGAGTCCTCGTAAGGAGAATCAGTGAATCACTCTATCATTCTACACTGATAAGCTCTCTCTCTCTATGGACACAATGATAGAGGTGGTAGTCCACACTCTACAAGACGTACCCTTTGTGAGTATCTCCAACATGGGGAATTTTTGGGAGGTACTGTACCCTCAGTGTCAGAGAAAAGGTGAGGAGCGGAGTGAGGGTCTTAAGACAAACTTTTTTTCATCCCACTGGACCAAACTGAGCCATGCCGAGCATAACCTCGGTTAACCCAGAACTAAAGTCTCACGTAATTGGTCAGCTGCTCGATTCATTTATGGGTCCATACGTGTTAAGAGAAGAGATAGAGAGATGCTAGAACCAGGAGCCCCAACCTCTCTCTTTTCGCAAGTTGTGGGTAAGTCTATGGGCCGAATGTCCCCTCCCCTCCCGAAACTCTAAAGATCCCAACACATGCGAAATCGCCATTTGTCCAAATAACCAGTGACGAAAACCCCAAGCGCCAGAACTATTGCTGCTCGTTAGCTATCAGTGGCCATAGCATAAAAACAGATAGACGGTGCCATTTATGTTTAAGTAGTCTGTCCACGAGAGAATAAGCCAAGCACTGCTGAGCTGCACTGGTTAGCCATCCACTATAATTACTGAAATCGTGCTGGAATGGACAATGTGAGAATAAAACACCTGAGACAGCACAGTACAGTTGGGGTCAGCCCTATAGCGTGAATCAGGCATTAGTTTAAGAGGAAGATGGTAGCTGTGGAATGTTGATGTGCTTCCATGTCCCGGGCAGCTCTGATGAAGAGGAAGTGTGAGTGGGTTGATGAGGATGCAAGTGTGTCTGCAGGGACATATAGACGGACATCCAGGGTTACGGAGGGCAGACGGGGCAGGGCAGTGGAGCTAACAGAGGCACGGGGACTGATAACTACCCCTGCCGGGGAAGCTAGCGTATGCCATCTCTCACCACTGGGAACGGTCAGAGCATAGTAGCCGTCTAGCCAGACACAGTGAACTGGTAACAGCAATAATGGCATAATTGATACTCTCACTCACACAGAGACATGTTCACATGTTCAGCTCACTCTCAAAAACATGTTCTGATAGAGAGTACATTAACATTCAAGCATGCAAAAATACCCAGTGCCCCATACACTTAGTGGTCAAAGCACCTTCATAATATTGAGTTGCATCCTCTTTTGCCCTCAGAACAGCCTCAATTCGTCAGGGCATGGACTCTACAAGGTGTCGAAAGTGTTCCACAAGGATGCTGGCCCATGTTGACTCCAATGCTTCCCAAGGTCAAGTTGGCTGGATGTCCTTTTGATGGTGGACCATTCTTGATACACATGGGAAACTGTTGAGCGTGAAAAACCCAGCAGCGTTGCAGTTCTTGATTCACTAAAACCGGTGAGCCTGGCACTTACTACCATACCCCGTTCAAAGGCACAATCTTTTGTCTTGCCCATTCACCCTCTGAATGGCACACGTTCAAAATCCATGTCTCAATAAAGGATCATCGTTTTCACCTGGATTCACCTGGTCAGTTCCTAATGTTTTGTGCACTCAGTGTAGATAGGCATTATTATATACAGATATAGACACACACACACAGATAAACACAAACACAGACCAAGACACACACACACACACACACACACACACACACACACACACACACACACACACACACACACACACACACACACACACACACACACACACACACACACACACACACACACAGAGAGACAGACAGACAGACAGAC
This sequence comes from Salmo salar, assembly GCF_965601325.2. Taxonomy (NCBI): domain Eukaryota; kingdom Metazoa; phylum Chordata; class Actinopteri; order Salmoniformes; family Salmonidae; genus Salmo; species Salmo salar. The sequence goes on from NC_138299.1 coordinate 128,607,047, forward strand.
AGACAGACAGACAGACAGACAGACAGACAGACAGACAGACAGACAGACAGACAGACAGACAGACAGACAGACAGACAGACAGACAGACAGACAGACAGACAGACAGACAGACAGACAGACAGACAGACAGACAGACAGACACACACACGCAGGCCCCAGGGCTTAACCCTTTCAGCCGGCTTGGCCCTCAGCCCCAGAATGCGTGCAGCACTTAAACTTTCCCCTTTCAAACAGGGGGAGCACAAAGAGAGGAACACACCAGCGGGGCTGCCGATCATCCCTGCACACACACACACGGCTGAGCGCAGACAACAGGCAGGTCCCTGCGCACGCCCAACACACAACAATGTCCTCCCAGGTCCCCCTGGGCTCAGACTGGGCCCGGCCCAGATGCCTAGAACGCTCTGCTCTTATGCAAGACTAGATAAATGACAATTCTTTCGAGAGGGGCATTGGGAAAAGGAGCGAGAGAGGGAGAGGCGAGCGGCGAGGGGGTCTGTGTCTCTGTGTCTGTGCTGCAGCTGTCCCTCCGGCCGGCCGGCCATGCCCCCCTCAGCAGCAGCAGGTTCTGCCTTCAGAAAAAACACGCTTCATTACGTCCTCTCTCTCCCAGGAGCAGCCAGAGGCCTTTCAGCACAGATAAGCCTCTTAGACATGAAGTAGCGCTCAGAGCAGAGTTTGAGTGACAGCAGGAAGGTTGAGCCATTCAGCAGACAATGCTGCATTCTCTGGGCTTTAATCTAGGAGGCGGACAATGATCTGTTTTCTAGGCCTCATCTCTCCTACTCTCTCTCTTTTTCCCACAGCAGCAGTAGGTGACTGGCGAGAGAGGAAAGAGAGGAGAAAGAATGGAAAGAGCGAGAGAGCGAGAGAGCGAGAGACAGAGAGAGAGAGTGAAAACATTGGAGACCCAACCAAATCAGAGACCCAACCAAATCATGAGAAAACAAAAATATTATTACTTGACACATTGGAAAGAATTTACAAAAAAACAGAGCAAACTAGAATGCTATTTGGCCCTAAACAGAGAGTACACAGTGGCAGAATACCTGACCACTGTGACTGACCCAAACTTAAGGAAAGCTTTGACTATGTACAGACTCAGTGAGCATAGCCTTGCTATTGAGAAAGGTCGCCGTAGGCAGACCTGGCTCTCAAGAGAAATGAGGTGGAAACTGAGCTGCACTTCCTAACCTCCTGCCAAATGTATGACCATATTAGAGACACATATTTCCCTCAAATTACACAGATCCACATAGAATTCAAAAACAAACCCAATGTTGGAGAGAGAGAGTGTGAGAGAGAGAGAGAGAGAGAGAGAGAGAGAGAGAGAGAGAGAGGGAGAGAGAGAGAGAGAGAGAGAGAGAGAGAGGAGAGAGAGAGAGAGAGAGAGAGAGAGGAGAGAGGGCCGCTATCTCCCAATAACTAATGTTTCCCCTCGACGGTCTGGATTGAGGTGGGAGGAAATGGGAGGGAATGGGAGAGGGGGTAAGGGCGAGGGCACAGGGGGTGGAGAGCGGAGGGGAAGGAGAGCAGTAGGCAGAGAGGAATCAATCACAGACGTGGACAATGTGGCTGTGATGGTTCATTGGAGCTGGGTGATGGACAGGCAGGTGAGCGGTGCTCGGTGACGTGGCTAACGCCGCTTTATCACTCTCATCTTCCTCGGGCAAATGGCACAGCGGCCCAGCACCGATTGTGTGTCAACCTCACTACCTATTTATACCATGTCAACAACATGACACGGTGCATAATAAACTCTGTTTCACAGAAACGTTGGAAGACGTTAGATCAACAGTTTACTGATTGCTCATATTATCTGAATCAAGAGGAAGAAGGAAGAGAGATTCTATAGTCATATAGACAAGTGAGGACTACACAGCGAGAACGTGCCAAGTCAAGTCAAGGGACTCAGTTAGATTATTTTAGAACCACCTCACACTTCAGCCTGGTTTGTTTTGCTCCGTCGAGAGTATAAACATCCACACCTCTTTTACAATAAACAGCAGCAAAGCTGCACGGACCCATGGCCGTGAAGCTCAGTGAAGTAACTGAATGTAGACTGACTACTGCCCTTATACATACGGAAACATGTCATTCAGATCGACGCCTGTAAAAACCCTCGTGTTTGACTGAAGTGTCAATCACCGGGCTACTTGTTACTGATAACTAAACGGTCTGATTACTCCGGTGTCCGTGGGGATACTGTTGTACCGAGTGGCTGGGTTGACACTGGTTATTCTGGCTGTTATAGTGACTCTGATTGATAACAGTCCTATGTGTTTTACCTTTATTTATCCAGGCAAGTCATTTTAAGTAGAACTGACAGCGTTTTAGCAACATTAAATCTTATTGAAATCTGTTCATATACGCCCCCAGGAATAATATGACACCGTTTTACATTTTCTGACAAGCGAGCGCTTAGATTTGGTCATTTTCACGTTTTCATACTTTCATAGAATGTTTGGGAATGTCGTACAGTAAGGCATTTGTGAAAATGAAATCGCAATATAGAGTGGGAAAGTGGGCGTGCATTTGGACAATTAATAGACAGTGCAGTAAAATACATTTTTAAAAACATGTCATTCTTGTCCAGGACTGGACTCTAAACAGACCGGTGCGCCATAACCAATCAGAGCTACAGTAGGCCTACTATATGCAAATAAGCCATTTGCCACACGGGCCTGCCATCATTCACAATGAACTGGACTGTGTGTTTAAAGGCAGTAACAGAATCTGAGATCAATAAAAATGACCTTGTCTTGAATCCATCAATAGCCTAGGCCTAGGTGTGTGGAGACATGTTGTAGGCTACAATATGAGGAGGAAATTATAGTCCTAAAAATCAGTTCCACTGAACTCACCCAATGATGCTCAGCTCACTTGCTGGTGATGGCCTATGCTCGTGCCAAAAGCCTATCTCTCTCTTGTTTTACTTTGTAAAGTATGTTTTGGAAGTTGATCAAATATTTTGGTAGCCTACAGCAGACAGATTAGCGTCTTCTCGTTTCAGTAGGAGCCATTTGCTTTCCATCTGGCGTTTTCCGCGATTGTATTTTAAATATTGAAAAAGGCGTGTTTTGTCTGCATGCCGTTTGTACACTGACATATTTGCCGCCCGTTTCCGACTGTAGGCTGTGCCTTGTTATTGGGCTACATCCACAGTCAGGCTAGTTTTTAAAAGAAGCTATTGATTCTCTGGCTAAATTATAGGCCTTCTCATGGTCTAGTAGGACATTATGAATTATTAAATGTATTTCTGAACAGACAGCAGTAATTCTATATCTTTGGCAAATGTATTTTTATTTATCAGGGGTGCTGCAGCTCCTTCAGAACCCTTCACTATGATTTTATCAGGAAATAAATGATGAAGTGCAACGATGAAGAGATGAGAGGTGCAGGCTCATGTCTATCAGAGCAGAGAGAGGGAGAGAGATCATAGAAAGTTCATCTCATTCTAGTTCTGTGAGAGATACAGGTGCGCTTCTCACACAGCCATGGCCACACGTTGGTCTCAAACATACTGTCTGGTTACAATGTTGTGCAAACCATAAGCCCGGGCCGGCCCAACCCGAATCAACTCTTAGAATATCAGGCCCGGGATGAAAATCAACTTTTTCACATTACGTAAAAAAAATAAGAGAATTAACGAAGAGGCAACTCGAATGAACTTTGATCTCTTTTATTAGACATTGCAAAAAGTGAACATTATTTTCATTCCAGGAGAGGTACCGGATCCGGCAAAATAGGTTCCGGAACGAAACAGTCCAAAACGGAGAGGTGCTGGATCTTGTTCAGGCAGGAACCGGCTCATGTTAAGCACCGCTTCCTCTACGTTATGGAATGTTGAGTCAAAGACAACCTATTTTTAAAACCGCTTAGAAAGTTGATTTGTAGCATAAACTGGGAATTTGATAAATTTTTACTGATATTATGATTGTCTGTTTGTTTCATATCTGCAAAGTAGTTAAAACACTGTCAGTTCCACTTTAAGAACACATTCTTATTGACAATGATGACTTATGCAGTGCCAGGTGCATTGAGAAAAAAAATCTTAAATGGAAACACCAACAGACTGGCATGCTTGGATGAGAAATATGTATGCTTTGAACATGTATGTGATGCATACAAGAATGCCAATGCCTCAAACATTGAGTAAATGTCTGTGTGAGTGAGTGAGTGAGTGAGTGAGTGAGTGAGTGAGTGAGTGAGTGAGTGAGTGAGTGAGTGAGTGAGTGAGTGAGTGAGTGAGTGAGTGAGTGAGTGAGTGAGTGAGTGAGTGAGTGAGTGAGTGAGTGAGTGAGTGAGTGAGTGAGTGAGTGAGTGAGTGAGTGAGTGAGTGAGTGAGAGAGAGAGAGAGAGAGAGATGGCCTGCTAACCTCAGTTTCAGCTGTTAAGGGCAGCATAGGGACAAGTGGGACCTTTATCCTTCTAACAACCTCCATACTTCCCCACCACTGACGTCCCAACACACACACACACACACACACACACACACACACACACACACACACACACACACACACACACACACACACACACACACACACCCGCAAGAGCCGTTCAACGTGTTCCCAGCACCTTGGGTCCCTATCTCACCCCTTCTCATCCACTTCCCTCGCACCACATCAGAATCCCAGCACCTTAACCCTTAACATCTCATAACCACCACGCACCTTTACCCCCCCCCCCCCCCCCCCCCCCAGTTAGCCCAGACTAAAAGAATCCCTTAACTCCCTTCCTGTACCAACCACCATCTGCACCGCTAGCACCATGCGATACAAACTATGTGGCTCTACACCTCCCTAGCCGTACCCTTATAGAGGTATAACCATAGACGTAAACATGCATATGCGTATGTAGACAGACAGACATACAGACAGACATACAGACAGAGAGACATACGACAGACTCACATGACAGACTAACGGAGAGGGACACACTCTCGGAGACAACTAGACAATGGCCGCCTTCACCACAGATCAGTGTGTTTATGTCCCCCGTCAGTCCTGAGCACAAACGTCCCCCCTGACTACTTCCAGCCGCCCCCGTCCCACTCTTACATCTCCTGACCTCCCAGGCAGCCTTTGAACACAGACGCTTTGCTTTCTGTCACATGTCAGCGTATCACAGCCCCAGAAGAGCCCCTTTCTGTCTGTGTACACAACGGACACACCGGGCAATGAATGGGCTTCTGTTGGGGCCACTCTAATGACTTGATTTAGAGATGTTGTGGCTTACGTCAGGAAACACCAGTCATGTGCGCTGGCCAACAGGCCTCTGTGGCCGACTGGCCCGCCCAATGAGGGCACTGCGAGTCGACCAGGCCCTCTGAGTCCCATTCAACTCCCCTCCCCCCTCTCTCCCCTTTTCCTCCCCCCTCCTCTCCCCCATCTTGATCTAGTTTACAGGTCTGGTGAGGGGGAAAGGGGAATTGGGGGGGGGGGGCTCTCTCTGATACCCAGCCGTATAAAACACACCACAAGTTTTCACTGGAACTGGGTAATGAGGCTCACCTCTGACCTCAGGCTGATGACTTCCATACCTGTGGATGTGCAAGGGTGTGTGTGTGTGTGTGTGTATATTTGTATGTGTGTGTGTGTGTGTGTGTGTGTGTGTGTGTGTGTGTGTGTGTGTGTGTGTGTGTGTGTGTGTGTGTGTGTGTGTGTATATATTTGTATGTGTGTGTGTGTGTGTGTGTGTGTGTGTGTGTGTGTGTGTGTGTGTGTGTGTGTGTGTGTGTGTGTGTGTGTGTGTGTGTGTGTGTGTGTGTGTGTGCGCGTTTGCCTGCAGCTGGTGGCTGACAGGGAAATGACTAATGACAGAAATAACAGGGTGGGAATTACAACAAAAAGAGAGAGACTGTAACAAGGAAAAGTGAGAGAGACTGTAACAAGGAAAAGAGAGAGAGACTGTAACAAGGAAAAGAGAGAGAGAGACTGTAACAAGGAAAAGAGAGAGAGAGACTGTAACAAGGAAGAGAGAGAGAGACTGTAACAAGGAAAAGAGAGAGAGACTGTAACAAGGAAGAGAGAGAGAGAGACTGTAACAAGGAAAAGAGAGAGAGACTGTAACAAGGAAGAGAGAGAGAGAGACTGTAACAAGGAAAAGAGAGAGAGAGACTGTAACAAGGAAAAGAGAGAGAGAGACTGTAACAAGGAAGAGAGAGAGAGACTGTAACAAGGAAAAGAGAGAGAGAGACTGTAACAAGGAAGAGAGAGAGAGACTGTAACAAGGAAAAGAGAGAGAGAGACTGTAACAAGGAAAAGAGAGAGAGAGACTGTAACAAGGAAAAGAGAGAGAGAGACTGTAACAAGGAAAAGAGAGAGACTGTAACAAGGAAAAGAGAGAGAGACTAACAAGGAAAAGAGAGAGAGACTGTAACAAGGAAAAGAGAGAGAGACTGTAACAAGGAAAAGAGAGAGAGACTGTAACAAGGAAAAGAGAGAGACTGTAACAAGGAAAAGAGAGAGACTGTAACAAGGAAAAGAGAGACTGTAACAAAGAAAAGAAAGAGAGACTGTAACAAGGAAAAGAGAGAGAGACTAACAAGGAAAAGAGAGAGAGACTGTAACAAGGAAAAGAGAGAGACTGTAACAAGGAAAAGAGAGAGAGACTGTAACAAGGAAAAGAGAGAGAGACTGTAACAAGGAAAAGAGAGAGACTGTAACAAGGAAAAGAGAGAGAGACTGTAACAAGGAAAAGAGAGAGACTGTAACAAGGAAAAGAGAGAGAGACTGTAACAAGGAAAAGAGAGAGACCCTGTAACAAGGAAAAGAGAGCGAGACTGTAACAAGGAAAAGAGAGAGACTGTAACAAGGAAAAGAGAGAGAGAGACTGTAACAAGGAAAAGAGAGAGAGACTGTAACAAGGAAAAGAGAGAGAGACTGTAACAAAGAAAAGAGAGAGAGACTGTAACAAGGAAACAGAAGAGAAAAACAGAAAGAGAGAGACAAAGATGAAGAGAAAGAAAGGCTGAAAGGGAGAGTTTGTCCAGCAGAGGGCTACAGACTTAGTAACGTGGTCTAACTGGGAGGCCCACCTGGCTGTCTAGGAGGACTGTCACACCTCACTGTCACCCACCGCAGAACTAAAAGTCAGAGGTCAGAGTCTAGACAGAGCTGCGTGGCCTAATTACACATGATGAGAAATAGAATGGCACACAGGAAACATTTGAACCTAAATTTCACAGGCTTAACCTTCTCAGAGATACCCAGTCTAAGCTGAGTCCCAAATGGCACCTTATTCCCTATATATACTTTTTACCAAGCTCCATAGGGCCCATAGTAGCGCACTAAATAGGGAACAGGGTGCCATTTTGGATGCAGGTATGGTGGTAAGGGGGTCCACACTCAAAAAGACGTGGCATAAAGCTTACTTAACAGATGTTTTGGTTTTGCAACCCTCTTCAGAATTGTCTGAAGTCACGGGTTTACACACCTACCAAACTTCTGGGAGAGCACAATGGTCTCCTTTTGGACAAACCAGTAACCATTGGGCATTTGATAGACAGCTACGTAAATCCAGCCGCGACAAGGTTGTTTCACAGGACATAGCATTAACTCTAGTCATTAGTGCTATCTTGTTTATAATGTCAGTAATCACATCTATCGTTCTAGAATAAACGTCCCATTTCAGTCCATGTCGCTGGGGCCTCAGGACCAGGGATGACCAGAGAGCCAGATCTGTGACCAGGATGACCATGTGGTCATAAGGTCGTGACCTCCTGCCACAGGCCGTGGCGCCAGCAGAGAGGTGAGAACCACACAGACGGACTGACAGACAGACATGCTGTCTCTGGACACACAAACACAATTAAGCAGTTGAGACTGCTCGTTTTACATAGACATTTGAATTGCGTTCCTGATGACCCCCTAGCCTAGCCAACACACTCCTACACATGCAGGGAGAGGAGACACAGTGAAAGTGACGTGTTGTTTGTGTCCAGCTCCACAGAATCAATACATGGCACACTGACACACCCTGAAGGATCGCAAGACATAAATCATATAGCTGGTCTTGATCACAGTGGGTTGGGGGCGAGGGAGGGGGGTGCAGTCTGAACATGTGATAGCTATCAGAGCAGTGGCCCCCAGGGGCCCTGAACCCCAGGAGCCTCATGGCATTATGGGTCTGCTCCCTTTGAGCCTGATCCCCATGTAGCCCTTCCACCCACGCTAGCCACTGACTACTTCTCCTCACTGAATCAGTCCTATGTGTCCCCTCAGGGCCACCGTCCACAGGGCTGCATTCCCAAATGTAATGACAATTACATTTCATCAGAGCCAGCAGGCCCTCGCCGGAACAGGGGACACCTGTAATTGAATCCCCCCCGTCCCCCGTCCCGCCCCCGCAGACACACCCCTCGCCTCTTTAAACATTTAAGACTTTGTCTGGAATGTTTACATGCCTTCCCGAGACTGATCAAATCACAACGAAGGAATTAGATTTTATTGGAGGGACGATCAAATGCAAACTCCCACAACAACCGTCTTAACACCTGGATTCGGGCAGAAATAGCCCCGGTACGAGATTGGATTAGCAAAGAAACATCAAATAAAAAAGAAAGACGTGCAGAAAATCGAATCAGGACGTTGTTACTCTTCCCTTTCCCTCACCGGTGTGCCTCTGTGCACTGAGCAATTACAAGTGTTATATGCAAGGGTGGAAATGGAGGAGATTCACTCTGCACACTCATCAGTCAAAACAACTGGCAGTCAGAAATACAAAACCGGCAAAACCCTCCCCTAACCCAGACGACGCAGGGACCAATTGTGCGCCGCCCTATGGGACTCGCGATCATGGCAGGTTGTGATATAGCCCAGGATTGAACCCGGGTCTGTAGTGGCGCCTCTAGCACTGCGATGCAGTGCCTTAGACCAGTGCACCACTCAGGAACCCGTTCTCCAAAACATGGATGAGGTGGGCAGTACCAGTCTTTTTGTGCGATGGCACTAGCACACAACTAGGCTAAAGCTGTACATAAACTTTAACTGATAACAACAACAAAAATATCTATAAATGCATATTGCTCAACTGGATTAAAGGTTGCGTGATTGGAGGAGAGAGGAGCGTTTACATTGCTCCTATAAAAACAAGCAGCTGAAGAAGAGGTGTCTGAGATGAACAGGGCTGTGAAGCATTAGAGAGACAGACAGCAGATGGAGGACCAGTCCTGAGGGGCCTAGCTGACAGACAGACAGACAGACATAAGGGCAACCTGGCACCGAGGGAATGACACGGTGCCAGAGAGACAGATCCATAAAGACTGTATAGGGGGAAGGGAAGGGAAGGAAGGGAAAGGGGATACCTAGTCAGTTGTACAACTGAATGCATTCAACTGAAATGTGTCTTCCGCATTTAAGCCAATACCCCGGAATCAGCAAGGTTCGGGGGGCTGCCTTAATCGACGCCCACATCATAGGGGTCAGAGGTCAGACATGTCGTCACGAGTCATCATCAGTCAGTGGCGTCCATGTTGGGGCGGCTGGGGCATAGTGGAGGGAGACGAACAGAGATGGGACCTAGTGGATGTGCTGAGAGATAGCAGCTGGATAAATGAACGTGTTCTGCTGGGATATCACCCACAGAGAAAAGCACTGTTATTTTATCTCCGGCTAGAGCCAAAACTGTTGCCCAGCCATCAATTTGTTCATCAACGTTCTAAATACGTTAGGAAAACATGGCGAGGGGGGGGGGGGGGAGAGGTGAAAATGACATTAATTGGGTTCTGAAATATGAAACCGTCGTAAAGCGTGTGGAATTCCTTCTGTTAGCGGGTCCTTGTTTACTTCGGGGGGCTGTGTCAACATGAATGGGGGTGGGGCGTCCTGGGAGGTGTGGCGTTTTCATAAACATACCCATTATTCATAAGCGGTGGTTATTTTTACGGCTGCGTTTTCCCCACTGCCCACCAAAGAGAGCCAGGGTCCACACTGCCAAAGCCTTGTACATGGAATTTATAAAACAATGCCAGCATTCAATTCTCCAATAGGGTTCTAAATCAAAAAAGAGAGTGAATGTGTGTGTGTGTGTGTGTGTGTGTGTGAGGGGGAGCAGTAGTTCATGGTGTGTGTGTGTGTGTTTGTGTGTGTGTGCATTTTGTGTGTGTGTGTGTGTGTGTGTGTGTGTGTGTGTGTGTGTGTGTGTGTGTGTGTGCATTTCTCAGAGCACAGCGTCAGAGGAATACCTCCATCTCTCAGCGCCTGACAGCCTCCCCAGAACTGACCTTCAGTTCCATAACTACCTCTTCTGTCCTGCTCTCTCCTCCCTCTCTCTCTCCCTCCCTCCATCCCTCTCTTCCTGGTACCCGCAGCAGCCTTTGTCATTGATCACTGATGCGATTGGCTGCCCACATGCTCAGTAATGACATGCCCGGCCGCACAGATTAAACTGTCAGCTGTCGGCGATTGATAGGCGGGCAGAGGGTCCGTGGACAGACACCCCACCTGCAGCACTCCGCCCTGCCCAGCCCTGTAGTGCCCATTCCTGCCATGCCTAAACCTGTACTGGTGAGATATTGTAGAAACAAATGAGGAAGAATGGGCAGAAAGAGAGGAGCGGTGAAAAGAAAAAGTCTGTGAGCTTGCCTGTTTGTGATTGTGTTGCCTGTGTGTGATTGTGTTGCCTGTGTGTGATTGTGTTGCCTGTGTGTGATTGTGTTGCCTGTGTGTGAGTGTGTTGCCTGTGTGTGAGTGTGTTGCCTGTGTGTGAGTGTGTTGCCTGTGTGTGAGTGTGTTGCCTGTGTGTGAGTGTGTTGCCTGTGTGTTAGTGTGTTGCCTGTGTGTTGCCTTGGGACAGTTGTAGGATGAGCAGCTAGGCTAGGCCAGGCTCCAGTCTGTGGGCTGGGCTGAGCGCTCGGGGCCCACGCGGCGGCCCTGTGTTGTGCTTGGCTGGCGGTCTGCTAACTGTCAGCGCAGTATCTCTTTACACTGATGAATGGGAAGTTTCCAGGCCATTCCCAAAGCCTCCACTCCCCCATTCAGACGTTTCATCCAGGGGAACAGGCAAGAAAACAAGATCTCCTCCGCCCCGCCAGCGTCCCTTAGGGGCCAGGGCCCAGACCGAGACGGGACGAGGGTTAAATTTAAACTTGCCCTTGTGTGGGGAATCAGAGATACCGAAGGAGGAGAAAGATACAAAGAAAGAAACAGAGAGAGAGAGCGAGAGAGAAAGACAAACAGAGAGAGACAGAGAGATACAGAGAGACAGAGAGAGGGGGGAAAGAGCCTGAGAATGAGTGCAGGGTTTTGAAGGATAATAGTCTTCTGAGTAGAGGGAAAGATGTAAATGTCCCTGGTGTAAGGGTCTGGGTTGGGTGTGTGAGCCAGAGATAAAATCGATTAGCTTCTCCAGTGACCCGGTGAACACAGGGGGTCCTGGTCCAGCCTGGGCCCTGACAGAGACATCCAGGCCTGAGGCCCCCAGAGTGCCCCTAGAGGCCCCCTGTCTGCTGGTTCTGTGGACACTGGGGTGAACAAGTGGTGCCCTCCTGTCAAACTGAGCGCCCAAGCAAAGAAGAAACACACTACCTCACCACTTCACTGCTCTCTGATTCCGAGAGAGAGGGGGGATAGAGGACTGGGAGAGAGAGAGGGAGAGAAGTAGGGGCTGGCTGGTGTCGGTTAGAGTCAAAACAGGGTGGAAGAAGGGAAAGAGAAAGGGAGTTGGGCCTGTGTGTCAGCTCCAGAACTGCAGTCCACAATCCCTCTCTACTCGACCCAAAGCTGCAACTGTTCCCCAATCTGTACAGCCAGGTCACCCATGATTCAAGTCAGTATTCGACATCCATCCATGTCTGAGGACGTCCAGAGATGACGTGGACATCAGCCACTAGGGGCAACAGTGAGTGCTGTTACCTTCAAGTAGGTTTCGGTTTTGCTAGAGTGTTGTGGACAGGAATGGTGGATGGGTTTAAGCATGTGCTTCTCATTCTAAATGTTGCAAGTTCAAATCCAGCAATGGGAAGTTGTTTTTTAGATTTTTGCTTTAAGCCTATCCCAAACTCCATCCCTTACCTTAACCATTCAAAGTTAATGCCCACCCTTAAGACTTCGAGTTAATACCTAAAATGAATGTTTGAGAACCATGGATGAACGTCTAATTCTGACTTGAGACTGAGAGGTAGTTGATCTGTAGTCTAGGCCTGAGCTTCTCTACTCACACCACACGAAGGCCTCGCTCCACTCACATCACATGACTTCCCCTTTAAAGAGCACACCTTTTCTTCCCAGCTCATTGTCGAAGATTTGACCTTCGGGTCCACCGAGTGGAAATGTGTCTGTGTCAGTTAGCTGCAGCTCTCCTAGCAGTGTTAGAATAATATTGCCGCAGGGCCGGGAGGGATGCTAACCTTAATCAAAACAGGACATCCTGAGGAGTATGGGTAGGTTCGCTCTACCGCTGGCTTTGTTTTTGTGTTTGTGGACGGGCGACAATCCCAGGAAGCCCAGAGTGGCTCATCAAAGCGCCGAGCGGGGGCCACCGGCCGCGAGATTTGCTGGAATGCGTCTTGGAAAGGAATCTCCACTGTCTCTATTGTTCTCCGACGTTTTTCCTCAGTCTCATCATCACAATCACATCGCTACGGCATGTCCAGTAAACCGGCAGGTACGGACAGAGTGCTAATCAGCCAGCCCCGCATTTCTTTCCAACAGGCACATTCCTTCCCCCCACTGTGACCCTGGCCGACCGTCAACACACACACACACACACAGGAGGGGGAAATGATCCAGACACATCTCTGAGGACAGGGGTACGACATGTTCCTGTCCCTCACACCTGAGGGGGTCGAGGGGTGCCAGACTACCATGTGGACGCTCTTCACGTCACAAAGCATCCGGAGCATTCATCAACATATTGCCATTCCAACACTGATAAGACAGAGGCTATCGCCAACAATCAGGTAAAGCTTCCATCAGAAACGACCCCAGGCTTTGATCATGTCTCCCTCCCCTCATCGCTCCCGTCCTGAGGGGTCAGAGGTCACCAGTTAATGAGGTTCCAGGCTAGATAGTGGGGGCTTGGTGTGGCTGAGATGAAAGGTGTACACTACACCCCCCCCCCCATCTTACCATTCCATCTCAGCTACAGATGGACCTGAGCTCTTCTTCTCCCTATTTATTTCCTCCCCTGAGTTAATCATAATCGAGCGCCACAGCCTGGCGGCCTCCAGCTGCAGCCCTGAAGCCCCTCCCCCCCACCCCCCACCCCCATCCGCTGCCCGTCAGGAGATCCCACTGTGCTGGAACACACTGTTATCGGCGCTCTCACAAAGCGATTGTTGTATAATTCCTGTTCCTGTTTGTGGCTGTGCTCCAGTCCGGTCTGAGAAAGAAAGAACTGCCGGCAGCACTCCCAATATTTAACAACAGAGACATTATTAAGAACAACATACAAACATACAAACGCATGGAGACGCACAAACACATCACGCACACACCTGAGCACCCAATCCCCATGGGGACGTAGCCTACTGCATTGTACTGGGAGTGAGAGAGTTTACTCACCTGTTGTTCAGGCATGAACAAACTCACATATACTTATGGCATAGACCTGCACAGAAACATCAGCGTCAAATCAAATGTATTCGTCACATACACAGTTTGCAGCAGGTATAAAAGGTACAGTGAAATGCTTGCGTGCTAACTCTCTCAACAGTGCAGTACACAAAAGAGTGCAGGTGTATATAACAGTCATAGAAAGCACCAGGATGTCTTCGATAGCCCTAAGACAGAAGCCCCTTTACTTAACCCACACGTTCCACATCCGCCCCATGCTACAACCCTCCCCAGACCAGAGTGCCTGTAGTAGTGTGACTGAGAGAGGTTGGTGTGACTGTGACTGTGAGGGATTGTGCTAGCATGGAGGTGACACTAGCTGATACCTACCCTGGGTACAATCTGAAATGACAAGGAGTTGGCAAGGCGGCACAAACCGATCTGGGATCCAGGCTAGTTGATACCTGCTCCAGGTAATGGATTGGAGCAGCTACATGATTGAAGTCCTTTTATTAGCTAAGGGAGGTCGTTTCTCCACACGCACCAACCAATCATATTGCCTCATTAATACAGGGGAAAGAGACTGCACCATCAGCAATGTGTCCACACAATAACTACTGCACTCAGACACACAAATCAATCAGATGTTAGGGGAACGGTTTGAACCAACAGGAACGGAATCTATTTCAAAATGTACAGAAGAGGACTATTTTTTGAATGTTCACTTTCTCCATCTTCCTCTCTCTGTAACACACACACACGCACGCACGCACGCACACACGCACACACAAAAACACACACATCTATAAAAATATGCTTAGCTTGGGCCTGCTGTTGATAATGACCTCAGCCTTGGCACCCAAGTGGCCCAGACTGTAGTCGCCGGGCAGACTGTAGCCTTTTGTGTTAACCTCCCTATCTCTAACTCACTGACCTTTGGGAAGAAAGCAGAAAAGACTTTTTTATTTAGAAGGGGGTAAGGTTAGCTCATTGTTCTGTGTTGGTACGGTTTCCCTGCGGTAAACACACACACACTGGTTCCCAGGCTTGACATGGGTCCCCCTCCTCCATCCCCCCAGCCTCCTCCCTTGGTGTTCCCACACTCTGGGTCGCCGTGCCATTGACCCACCCTCCTCACTCCCGCCTCACCTCACCCATCACAGCACAGCGCTGCGTACACACACACACACACACACACACACACACACACACACACACACACACACACACACACACACACACACACACACACACACACACACACACACAGAGCACATCACTTGATTCTACAAATACCCTCACTTTTTTAGCTTCCACTTCACTATATAACAAGCCGCACAAACACACACTCACAAACCTATAGTGTAGGCTTATTTGTCTTTCTTTAAAAGGTGATTGGAGATGCCAGACTCTGCAGTTTAGATAGAGTGAGAGGAGGGGATGTTGTGACACGGGTCCCTAGGGCTACCCACTGAGCCGGGCCCCCAGGGACCATCTGGGGGACCAGGGGCTCCTGAAGCCCACTGACAGGGCCATCCTTCATCGCCCTGACAACACATAAACAAACCACTAACCTAGTGACTAGACCTAACTGTTTACAGCATAGAGGTATGGTCACAGTGTCATTAACATCAGAGACATGGTGGGGTGGGGAGGAGAGTATTGGGGGTATAGAGAGACCCCCTTCTCTGACACAGTGGGTGAGGAGAGGGGACGGGCGACTCATGCAGACGGAGGCGTTGATGGATGAGGGGGGCTCTCACACTGCACCCGCAGGAACCAATAGGCCTACACATTACCACATTTAAACATAGGCACACGGACACACACACACAGTGATGCATGTTTTTTTGTTGTTGCACATACTACACAAGCAGAAAATATTATTGTTACAACGAGCATACACTGAGATGACTGAGACAGACAAATACAGTAGCTTACCACTCTTTTCTGACAGATGGGTTTCTTGCCTATTTCAACATCATCTCAAAGTACATTTTGGATATGACTGATATCAAATTAAATTCATTTATAATGACCTTCTTACATCAGCTGATATCTCAAAGTGCTGTACAGAAACAGCCTAAAACCCCAACCAGTAAGCAATGCAGGTGTAGAAGCACGGTGGCTAGGAAAAACTCCCTAGAAAGGCATGAACCTAGGAAGAAACCTAGAGAGGGGGTTTGACTGGTTTGTTCCCTGACATGTGTTTTCCCAAAAAAATGTTAAAGGTTTTCCTTATGCAACCAAACCATTCAGCTCCCACTTTGTCCCAAAAAGCCAGCCTACTAATTGGGTTGAGAATGAGAAAGGTCTACATTAAAATCAGGCCTACCTATGTATGCATTTGGATGAAATATTTAGGCCTACGAATGAAGAACTTAATGTTTCCCATTTTAGACTTTAGGCCTATGCTTTCAGGAGCTGAAGCGGGAGATAATATCAACATATTATCGCCCACAGCGCATGTGAAAAATGACGAGCTGTGACGGTTCATTGCTCAGGGAGATACGGAACAATTGCTTACCGACGTTTGGATCTAAATGGAGCGGGAGCACATGCGACGGGACAATGACTATTTAATAGGGTCTCTCAGATCGTGCCCACTCCCTCTCACCTTTTAAATGGCACGATACATTAACCCTTTTAATGAGGTCCACCAGACAAACGTCAGATACATGGCCCATTGCACAACGCAAGGAGGAAGCGATCGTCGGCAAGAAGGAGGCGCTGACAGGCAGAATGCGCCACGCGCTTGCACACCAACACACACATGCACATACGAGCGCAGAATTAAAGCCAATTTATGGGCGCGAGTTGATGGTAGGTGGGGGCGGTACGTCCTGTATAAACACAAACTCACTTCCTTGACAAATTCCCTTCACAATAGATCTGCTCTGACATCTGCGGAGGCTACATTGCATTAAATGCTGTATGCCCACTTCAGACATAGGGTTGACCATGCAACGCTTTTTACACTCTCTTAAGGGGGCTGCATGGTCAATCTGTCGTCTGCATTGGCCATACAGCATTTACGGTGATATGGCCTCTGCAGAAGTCAGGGCATTTATACTTCTTGTGGTTCACTGAGCAGAGTAGAGCTGTTGTCAAGGAAGTTGTCAAGGAAGTACGTTTGTGTTTATACAGGACCTCCCACCCTCACCTATGTCAACCAATCAGGTCAATACAGAGCTATACGGAGCCCTCCGCATTGTTACAAAATTTGAGTGGTGCACGGGTATGTGGGACAGAGCACAATTTGGCCTCTGCATGCCTCCAGAGGAGCCGCAATTGCGTGACACCATCCAAACAAAGCCTCATTTTTGGATCAAGCATAAATTGACTTATAGTCCTGCCTGCATGTAGGCATGCACACACACACATAAACACACATATATACATACAGTGCATTCAAAAAGTATTCATACCCCTTGACTTTTTCCACATTTTGCTACATTACAGCCTTATTTTGAAATTGATTAAATAGTTTTTCCCCCCTTATCAATCTCCATAATGACAAATTAAAAACAGGTTTTTAGAAAATTTTGCAAATGTATAATAAAAAAATTGAAATATCACATTTACATAAGTATTCTGACCCTTTACTCAGTATTTTGTTGAAGCACCCTTGGCAGCGATTACAGCCACACATTCAGAGACTTGTCCTGAAGCCACTCCTGCATTGTCTTGGCTGTGTGCTTTGTGTCATTGTCCTGTTGGAAGGTGAACCTTCACCCCAGTCTGAGGTCCTGAGCACTCTGGAGCAGGTTTTCATCAAGGATCTCTCTGTACTTTTCTCTGTTCATCTTTCCCTCGATCCTAACTAGTCTCCCAGTCCTTGCAGCTGAAAACATCCCCACAGCATGATGCTGCCACCACCATGCTTCACCGTAGAGATGGAGCCAGGTTTTGTCCAGACATGACGCTTGACATTCAGGCCAGAGAATCTTGTTTCTCATGGTCTGAGAGTCCTTTAGGTGCCTTTTGGCAAACTCCAAGCGGGCTGTCATGTGCCTTTTACTGAGGAGTGGCTTCCGTCTGGCCACTCTACCATAAAGGCCTGATTGGTGGAGTGCTGCAGAGATGGTTGTCCTTCTGGAAGGTTCTCCCATCTCCACAGAGGAACTCTGGAGCTCTGTCAGAGTGACCATTAGGTTCTTGTTCACCTCCCAATTGAATTTACCACAGGTGGACTCCAATCAAGAATGCACCTGAGCTCAATTTCAAGTCTCATAGCAAAGGGTCTAAATACAAATGTAAAGTATTTCAATTTCTTATTTTTAATTCATGTGTAAACATTTCTAAAAATCTGTTTTCACTTAGTCAGTATGGGGTATTGTGTGTAGATTGATGAGGATTTTTATTTATTTAATCCATTTTAGAATACGGCTGTAACATAACAAAATGCGGGAAAAGGGAAGGGGTCTGAACACTTTCCGAATGCACTGTATACAGTGAGGGAAAAATGTATTTGATCCCCTGCTGATTTTGTATGTTTGCCCACTGACAAAGAAATTATCAGTCTATAATTTTAATGGTAGGTTTATTTGAACAGTGAGAGACAGAATAACAACAAAAAAAAACAGAAAAACGCATGTCAAAAATGTTATAAAATGATTTGCATTTTATTGAGGGAAATAAGTATTTGACCCCTCTGCAAAACATGACTTAGTACCTGGTGGCAAAACCCTTGTTGGCAATCACAGAGGTCAGACGTTTCTTGCAGTTGGCCACCAGGTTTGCACACATCTCAGGAGGGATTTTGTCCCACTCCTCTTTGCAGATCTTCTCCAAGTCATTAAGGTTTCGAGGCTGACGTCTGGCAACTCGAACCTTCAGCTCCCTCCACAGATTTTCTATGGGATTAAGGTCTGGAGACTGGCTAGGCCACTCCAGGACCTTAATGTGCTTCTTCTTGAGCCACGCCTTTGTTGCCTTGGACGTGTGTTTTGGGTCATTGTCATGCTGGAATATCCATCCATGACCCATTTTCAATGCCCTGGCTGAGGGAAGGAGGTTCTCACCCAAGATTTGACAGTACATGGCCCCGTCCATCGTCCCTTTGATGCGGTGAAGTTGTCCTGTCCCCTTAGCAGAAAAACAACCCCAAAGCATAATGTTTCCACCTCCATGTTTGACGGTGGGGATGGTGTTCTTGGGGTCATAGGCAGCATTCCTCCTCCTCTAAACACGGCGAGTTGAGTTGATGCCAAAGAGCTCCATTTTAGTCTCATCTGACCACAACACTTTCACCCAGTTGTCCTCTGAATCATTCAGATGTTCATTGGCAAACTTCAGACGGGCATGTATATGTACTTTCTTGAGCAGGGGGACCTTGCGGGCGCTGCAGGATTTCAGTCCTTCACAGCATAGTGTGTTACCAATTGTTTTCTTGGTGACTATGGTCCCAGCTGCCTTGAGATCATTGACAAGATCCTCCCGTGTAGTTCTGGCCTGATTCCTCACCGTTCTCATGATCATTGCAACTCCACGAGGTGAGATCTTGCATGGAGCCCCAGGCCGAGGGAGATTGACAGTTCTTTTGTGTTTCTTCAATTTGCAAATAATCGCACCAACTGTTGTCACCTTCTCACCAAGCTGCTTGGCGATGGTCTTGTAGCCCATTCCAGCCTTGTGTAGGTCTACAATCTTGTCCCTGACATCCTTGGAGAGCTCTTTGGTCTTGGCCATGGTGGAGAGTTTGGAATCTGATTGATTGATTGCTTCTGTGGACAGGTGTCTTTTATACAGGTAACAAGCTGAGATTAGGAGCACTCCCTTTAAGAGTGTGCTCCTAATCTCAGCTCGTTACCTGTATAAAAGACACCTGGGAGCCAGAAATCTTTCTGATTGAGAGGGGGTCAAATACTTATTTCCCTCAATAAAATGGAAATCAATTTATAACATTTTTGACATGCGTTTTTCTGGATTTGATTGTTGTTATTCTGTCTCTCACTGTTCAAATAAACCTAGCATTAAAATTATAGACTGATCATTTCTTTGTCAGTGGGCAAACATACAAAATCAGCAGGGGATCAAATACTTTTTTCCCTCACTGTATATATTTATATACACATACACACACTTTATATTGATGAGTAGGGCATACTGACTCGATTTTACATAGTTCTTAACAGCACGTCCTCAACAGAGTCGACCTGCAGTCTTAAAGTTATTATAGCTTATTTCTAATCAGCTTTAGCTAGACTTCACTCCTGCCTCCGAGGGAATACTAACCCACCAAAGCAATTAGGGAATCAAAAATAACCTAATAATAATCATCATGTTTTTCTACATTTTTATTTAGAAATGTCAAATACATTTAATTTAATTTCAAATTCAGTGCATGGGTCTATGGCGAGAGCAATTGATTTATGGACTTTTCACATTAACTGACACACATACACAGCACAATTGCAAGTGTTAAAATCTCGGTGTTAAGGTAAGAAGTGTTGTGAGTGTTATATCTGAGTGTTGATTCTAGTGGGGTTAACATCAGTGGGATTGAAATTGACACCACATGCGATGAATCAATGAAGTGTTATTTAATTCACATTGGAATCAACACTGCATGGTGTTGTTGTTACTGGACTGCGTGAGTTAATTTCCGTTTATTCTCTCAGTGAAAAATATGTGGGAGGGGCCTCGTTATCATTCTTCCCAGAATGCTTTGTTGCAGGTTGATGTTTAGAATAGTTTGTTTGAAAATCTATGTTTCTGAATGCACATTGATTGTTTAATTGATCTTATACTATACAACAATTAATAACTTACATTTTTCTAAACTAATCCAATCTGTAAGTGGTTGGACTTATTGCACCTGTTACTGAGATGGTTGTTCCAGTTTAGATGGTTTAGGTAGTGTTGTTTGTCAAGTCCTTCACCCTAGCTGTCATTCTGAATGCAGGTTGTGGTTGGTGATAAATACAATCCAATTGTTGGATAACTTCCCTCTGGCTTGATTCTGATAGGAATTACAAATCACTTCATAAACCAGCTTATTGTGATTTGCATGTCTGATGTGGCCCATGAGCCAAGTTTTTCAGACCACAATTTTGAGGATAATTAGGCCATAACTAAAGGCCTTATGAAATGTGTAATATATAGTCATCAGGGGTTTATTTTGAATTCAAACACATTCACATAAGCAGTCACTTGGTGAAGGCTTCAGAACTCAAAATTATTGAACACAACAAGGACATCTCTGTCACTAACAAACACAGTCATGGGTGGGTATCGCTCACATTCACTTGCAAGGCATGCTGGGAAATATCAAAATACGGCTTTACAAAACACTCTAGGGGTGTTAGTTTGTGAACACTGAAAAGTTTTAGTTTAACACTATTTCGAGGGTCACATATAATTTCAAAGTGTTCAATTTAACACTGTGGGTGTTAAAATTCTGATCTGAAATTTGCTGTGCACCTACGGGACACAGGTGAGTGCTGTGAGTGCGGTATGAGCAGGTGAGTGCGGTATGAGCAGACTATGAGCATGCCTAATATCCTCTCATTGTTTCAACCTATGTCTGAAATGACACATTCATTTATGTGTGAATAAACCAAAAGTATGTTGTTTTAAATACAAGGGGTAGTGCATGAAAAAAATAGAATCCAATTCAGAATTCAAATGAGTCTTATCTCTTCTTTTTGAGGACATTACAAGTGGTGCACCAAGGGTCAGACCATTTAGTTGAGAGGCACGTTGGTTAATAACGTTAGGCAGACAAGGAGTTAGTTTCGGCCTATAGTCCTAGCTGAAGTATGATATTAGGAGGAATCATTTGTTTTTGTTTTTTTTGTGTGTGTGGGGGGGGGGGGGGGGCGAGGGGGCGAGGGGTGAGTTTGAGTGGACCCCCATATTACATCTGAACTAATCTTCCCCCACCAATCACACTTCTATTACCACCTCCCCACCTACCAACTCCCCCTCCATTAACACACTCCACTGTGTTTTATCATCTGCCTGCCATGCGCACATCAATCGAGCTCAAGCACAAACACTCTCTGTGGCGCGAGGAGACCTACAGGACCAGTCTCTGAACAGAACTTATCAGGACAGGCCGCACACTGAACACATTTACCGGCAGACCTCTCATGGGGAGTCTGGGAATTTAAATATTCACTGTTGACATTGTGCAGTGCTGGCTACAGGCCAGAACGGCCCAGTTCCCGGGGGGAAACTGTGCCGAGCTATCAGAACATTCTCTCCCACTGACTTAATAGGTAGCCTAGAAATCTTCCTCTTACATCTTGAGTAAATAATAATCTTTAAATATACCTCAAATTATCCCCCCTATTCTCAGATTATAACTAATGATTTAGAACTATGCCTGGAACTGGAAGGGCAGACCGGCTGGTGCTGTAGCCTGGTGCATTCCTTCAAGGGACTGTTAATATTTAGGCCGATTGCAGCAGGCGCCAAAACCACTACTAAATGCACTACTAAACCATTATTGCTGTGTGTGTGTGTGTGCCCTTTGCCTTGTTAGTGATAACAGAAAAATATGCATATCGTTTGCTTTTCACACATATTCTGTACATACTGGGCCATGTTACCATAAACAACAGTCTGTAAGAGATCCTGATGAGAGCAGAGCGTCTGCTGGCTTTATTTCACATCGTCACGAAAGATCCTCTGCTCTGTGCCAAAGGCCAAAGGTCCTGCAATGACACCGAAGCTCACGAGACAAATCCATGAAGCACAGGAAATAAATAATTATAGTGTCCCTGTCTGTTTAGCTCTTAAAGTTCTTCCTGACAAACTTTTCACATTAAAAGTAGGCCTATGGTTATAAAGCTCTTCGACTCGCATTGGTGCTGTCAATTCAATGTGATCCATTCAAGTGTATTTTGAACGTCAAATTTCCCTTCGGAAATATATTTTGGTGAGCAATTTGAAACACACTGAATCTAATAGCCAATCCCAAAAAATTAAACGGATGTGAAAAATGCATCTCATTTGTACAGTATCTTGCACCGAACAAAATCCACAAATACTTGCATAATCCCTGTTTTTTTTTTGCTATTACATAAAGGCAGCACACAACATGTACGACATGTAAACTGGATTTATTTCTACGTGTATAACACCTTTATCTTTGTGTCAGGGCCTCCTTCCTCAGAGCCTTCGTAGCGTTAAGATCATCATTAGAACCATCTAACGATGTATTTTTAGTAGGCGAGGTGTTTCCCATAGCATTCGGTAGTAACCTTAAAAAACCTTTGCACGTCTACGGGTGATCCAGACCACTCGTAGAGTAGCCAAAGTGCATCATTAGATGTTTTTTTGCCCTTCCGCATCACTTTATTCACAAAAGATCTTCGCTAAACATAGAATCAAGATGTTTAGGCTATCTGTCTGAATGTGACTGCCAGGGCCAGCTCTAGGCACGACATCAACGGTCGCTTAGGGCATCCGGCCTATAGAGTGCCCCAGACCCAAAAATTATAAAATATATATATTAGATATATATACTTTTGGGGGGAATTCAGTTGGGGTCTCAACTTACTGTTGAGAGTTATCTAGATGTCCATCAGTAGTTTTTCTCTTGTTATGTCAGTCACTGACAGTCACTCAATTAGCCCGTGTCAGCTAACAATTTTTAGATTGGTAAATTGAGTCTAGCCAGCTATCTAAACTTGTAGTTATAAGGGTCAAATTATTGATTGGGCACAAAAGGCACTTGCTCAGGGTGCCGGACCTCCAGGGGGCCCCCATTGATTTTGTTAGTCACCCTCACTAAGATATCATATTAACATGGCATAAGTCATGTTAAAAAATAGCTCTAAAGCTGCACATTTTTCTCTCCACACCATGGCAAAATGAGTAGAATTGCATGAAATGTTTTATAAAATGGTAAAATCTTCTCTTTGCCACATGGCAAAATGTGTAGAATTGCAGCAAAGTTGCTTTAAAACTGCACCATTTGGTCTGCATCCCATGGCAAAATGTGTAGAATTGGAGGAAATTGCAACAACATTTCGCATAGGGCCCCCAAAAGGCTAGGGCCGGACCTGGTGACTGCGATAACTTCAGAATGAAGTTGACTACACATAAAAAGTTGCCAACGTATTTGCAATTGCTACAAACAAGTGAAGGGTAAAATTATGCTTCAAATGAGAACTGCGATGACTGCATTAAAAGATACATAGGCTACAAGCCTATTTATATAGGCTAGTTCAATCATATTGAAATCAATTTCATGTACAGTACATTTAGTTATATTTTGCGTCTAGGCTACTGTCTGCAATTTTTGGCTCAATGTTTTTCATGTGTGACAACATGTGCAGAATGATGTGCGAAATCTGTGATTTAGTGCATTATTATTGGGAAAGCATAATTAGCCGCCTCAATTGCCTATTTGCAGCCATAGGTGGCAATATGTCTCTAGGAGCTGATCCATCGTCAGTATTATGGAATAACTTTCATGTTACGGTATGATTTGAATGGAGAAAGCTGATCCGAGAGCAGCGCTGCTTTTCTTTCCATCCTATCAGTATCGACAAATGGTCTAACAACTCATATAACAAACGTCCTCTCTACGTGCTTGTTTGGGAAATACTTTAAAAAGTTGGCTCGTTAATAACGATGCATTTGGTACGATTATCGTTAAATTACATCGCAACCGGGAAAAGATGCCCAGTATTGTTTGAACAAACAAAACATTCACAATTCGATTTCAAAATAAAACTGCTGGTTGGATGAGTGTGATCCACTGAATTTGTAGGCCTAAATAAATTCATATCCTTAAAGAGGGAAGGGTTTTAAGGAAATTTCTCCTCTGTCTGAGATCCAGAAAGGTCCAGAGAAATGATCAATTTGTAGTAGGAATATGTGTTATAGGCAGAAAGTTATACACACACACACACACACACACACACACACACACACACACACACACACACACACACACACACACACACACACACACACACACACACACACACACACACACACACACACACACACACACACACACACACACACATAAAATAACAAGACTGTCAGGTCTCTTAGACGTTTATTGAAAGAACAAGACTCGCGACCCCTGGTTCCAGGACTGCAACCTACCGGTGTTGACCTGTGGCTACACTGTTGTCCAGACATGACAAAACTAGCATTCAAAACATTCAAATGATATACTTAAAATGTGAAAATGTTTTTTGTTTTTTTTTTATCTCAGAAAAGGATTGCAAAAAAATAGCCTACTGGCTATACACATTCATAAAGGTTAAACACAATTGAAAATGTTACTGACACAGAAAATGCAATTAAATTGCAATAGGCATATACACAATTTGGAATAATTATCGAAAACGTTTACTAGTGTAGCATAAACTACTTGAAGGACTGTACATAATGATTATAGCTACATCATCCGCTTGACATTTTGCTGAGAGATATAGGCCTACATTGTATATAAACATTGTAGTGCATTTTGGTAGATTGCCATAGACCACAATACGATTTTATTGGAGTAAACACCTTTTACCCAAATCAGTGTGTTGCTCCCTGGGGGTCGAATTGCTTTCAGAACTCAGACTAATAATTTAACCGTTTTAATCAATTACAGAAATACTGTATTAGGCTACTGAATATTGGCGATCAAAACCTCCGTGCCCCTCAATGTGCAGTGGTAAAACACAAACATCATTACTTTTCTGTATAACATAAAGGTGTACACATGTTTTGTACTCAGACCGTAACATTAATTATTTAACATAGATGCTGTACTTGTTGCACAAACGAAATACACCATAATAAAGATACAATACAGTGTAATAACCCAAGGCTATAACGTAATGATAGGTAGAGCGAACACCCCATACGCATTTATTCTAGGCTACATCTAACAAGGCAAAAATATATATTTTGGACTTTTGTGAGCAATGGTACCTGATTATATTTAAATGCATAAGTCCTTCATTCTGGATCTTTCATTTCCGAAGTCTGAATGAGGCAACCTGCCTTTTCAAAGTTGCTGCTGCAAATTGAAGTATACAGAAACCAAGCGCGTGCAACAACAGCGTCGCAGGACGGGACGAGAATTGGCCAACGCTGTAGCGCCCACTATACAAAGCACAACCCAATAACGATAGTAGTTCGTTCCCTGAGAAGTGCCTCTCCCGTTTGTACAACTTTTTATAACTTAAAACGCCAAAATATTTTTTTCTGAATTCGCGAAACGAACTGGCACTGACAGCATCAACTCGAAACCCTTGAACCAACTTCTTCTCCCAACTGTACTGTACCTCTGCTCAGTCGTGAGTGGGGGCTATTTTCTACTGACACTCATGTAAGCAAGATACAATATATTGTACCTCATTTTTAGATGCGAAACAGCATTGATAATTGATATATAGCTACACATTTACAAGATGGCAGTTTCAAAAGGCAAAGAAAGGGATATTGCACCTACTTGTGGCCAGTTTCCGTGCCCTGCCTTTGGACCTCATGATGCCAGTCCTTCGGCGTGGGTTTGTTAGATTTTTTCTTGGATCTTTTCCTCCTTTTTCTTTTTTCTCTGTCCTTTTCTCTGTGTTTCTCAATCCAGACTCGCTATCTCTCCAGCATTGTCAGTTTGGACACCTTCGCACATGCGCATAACCAAACTGGCTGCACCGCCAAAAAAGTTTGGAACGATTTATTACTTGATATGACTGATCTAGTCAGATGGCAATCGCAGAGCGATCCCTTCGTGTAAGATCTTTAAAGATCACGGAATATGAAACAGAGCCGACAAGACCTCGAATCTACGGAGAGCCGGAGACATTAATTATAATGAACTATTCTCAAACTCTCACCATGCATGCCTACCTTTTGTGTTAAAATGAAATCACATTCATCAATGTTCGGCTAAATTACTAATGTGAAACGTTTTCATTAAATGTTTTATATGTTTTAATTGTGTTTTGACCATCACAGCGAACACTAGGAAATGAATGAACCCCTCCTCCGCTCCCCTGGCATGTGGGCAGTCTAACTGACAGCTCTAATATGAGGCTGTCTGAGGCTTTTTTGTGAAGTGGTGACAATTATTAATCTGTTTAATACTTTGAATTAATACCCCTTTCTGCTGGCGTGCATGCGTAAATTCCATCGCTTGCATGCAAATTGATAACCAAAATCAATGTTGTTGAACTCGAATAGTCTATTATAACTTTTGTGTAAAGCTGATGCACAATTGAAATGGTTTACTTTGCTTCACTCTCATCGGATTTGGGCACCACTGTGTTAATTAACATAAGATTGGTCCGATGAACCTAACAATGAAAAACCCCAACAATCTTATTGGGCTATTGCGCTCTAGTCGTAGTGGAGATATATTAACTGCAAGGTGTATTTGTTTATTCATTAAAATGCAGTATAATTAAGGTAATTGCTCATTAATTAGATCCGCATGAGGTCATGTTGATCTTGCACGTGAACCCTTTAATGGCTTGTGAACTCGATTTATTGATTCCAAAGCATGTTGAAATTGATTTAAGTAATGACGTCATATAAATTGTAAAGAACAAAAATAAGACATCCCTTTGGCCGATGTCCAATATACCTTTCAATACGGCAAGTATACGCCTATAGGTTGGACCCCATTTATGCTAAGATACCTCTCGGGAATATGAATTCAGGTTTAAAGGCGCACGGTGCGTATGTTCTTGATAACTGTGGGCAATTGAGTCAGTACCACATTATCAATAGAAAATGCGCGTGGGATGTTTGTGTTATCCAATTCAGTCAAATACATTTGCTGTCAAACTATATGTTAAATGTTCATAAAGGTGTCATTAAGGAAAATACTGTCTCAAGTTATTCGTCCAACATACTTACAGTTTAGAGAAATCACTAAGTAATTTAAGTCACCAAGTCAAGAAAGGTTAATATAGGTACTTTATTGTGGGTATACCTCAGCCTAGCCCCAAAGTAATGACATAAATGGTGCTATTAAGTACACCGTGTGCTGGAGAGGGTGGCTTGCGGCGCAGGCAGGCATGCAGCCTTTCAGACCCATAGCTACAGCTCGAGGCAGCGCGCTCAATTAGCCTAAATGGAAACAGTTTTCATTCATTGCAATAACTCACTGTTCTTGAGACCACTTTCAGAATACATACTTTATTATGATACGCTGACCCGGAGGCGCGGAATGGCAGGACCAGGGAACGCTGGAGAGATCTGTGCAGCCCAGTGGGTTGTAATTATTAGACATTCATTGGGTTCAAGACCCTTTGCAAGTATAGCTAAATTATTTGCTTGCTTGTGTTATTGTTCGAATTTAAATCCCGTCAAAAAAAAAGTGGTTGGGCAGTTCACAACGTTTGGATCCTATTTTAACCTAATTAGATGCGTTATCTTGGGTAATTTCTGCAGAAAATAAGAACTCACGTTAATATCTGGTAATTGATTGTTTATTTCAATGCATTTAGTTATGTTTGGGAGGTTGTTTAGGGGTTAAAATAAATACATAATTTGTATAGGAGCTGTCGAAGCCAGACCTAAAGTGAGAAGGGAGCCTCCGGCACAAGGAAATTACCGCGCACCCGCGTGACCTTTGAGCAAGGTAATCAATCAAGTGATCAACAGGAATATTTTTTCAATGCTTTGCCCAGCCAAGACGTTTCTGAAATAAAATAAGGAGATGGACAACGACGATAAAGCGTGTAGACTATACTACTAAATACAAATAATAATACGGTATAAATACTCCCACCACATTTGCAAAAACATTAAAATAATAATTTGTCAAGTCAATTGTTGGATGTGCATGAGCAGTATTTTGCATGAGCAGTATTTTGCATGAGCAGTACTTTGCATGAGCAGTATTTTGATTTATAAAACATATACTTTTTATTATAATAACACGAATAACAAAAGCATTTCAAATAGGCCTACAAATAAAACGTCTTTATAAATAAACCACACTAACAACAATAATAATAACAACACATATTAACAACACCAATAACAATAATAATACTATTAATAATAATAGCCTAATAATAATAGTTATCATTATAACTTGTTTTATAACTCTTATATGTGCAACTGCTTTTGAATCTGATACTGGTGCCTAAACATTTTATGCTTTTGACCTTAACGTGTGCTGGGTGTTAAAATCATCATGCAATACTGCCTCTGTTTTTACAACCATTCTTTCACCTATAACTTCGAGAGTATAATCATATTACCATAATTTCCCGCTCTTATTCTATTGTAATAATTCATATAATGCTTTATGTGAAACATGTTCTAAGGAGTGTGAGCTGGCGAAAAGGACGGGAGTGGAGCACGCTAGTGGCCCGGTGAGCACTGCCCCTCCGTGGAGAGAAGTGAGAGTATTTTATAACCTATACGGACCACTGAGCTCTGGTACCGACACCCATTCAACACAATCTACATTGCCAAAACACCACGGAGAACTCCAACTTTCTGCTTGATTTTTCCATTCGAGTAGAGATATGCAGAAATATGCAACTGTTCGCTCCTGGATTTTTAGCTACATCGAAAAGCATCCACTATACCCTTCTACCTTTCAATCAAAGTTAATATTAGGCTACACTGTTGTGGCTATTTGGATATTGAGGTGTTCATATTTCCACCGTTTGCTTATGGGCAGGGGTGTCATGCACCCCAAAAAACTGAGCAGGCACAAAGTATGTGAGGATGGCTGTGGGGTGATCCTGGAGGAGGGCCCCTATCAATAAATTGGAGAATTTCACATGTTTTTGTTGTTGTATTTTCTCCCTTTTTTCTCCCCAATTGCGATCCAATCTCATCGCTGCAACACCCCAAACGGGCTCGGGAGAGGCGAAGGTCGAGTCATGCGTCCTCCGAAACATAACCCGACAATCCGCGCTTCCACCAGCACACTAAACCTGGAAGCCAGCTGCACCAATGTGTAGGAGGAAACACTTTCAACTGACGACAGAAGTCAGCCTGCAGGGGCACGGCCTACCACAAGAGCGCGATGAGCCGAGTAAAGCCCCTCCCCCCGCGAAACCCTCCTCCAACCCGGAGGACATTGAGCCAATTGTGCGCCGCCGGATTGGCGGTCACGGCCGGTTGTGACACAGCCTGGGATCAATCCCGGGTCTGTAGTGACGCCTCAAGCACTGTGATGCAGTGCCTTAAACTGCTGCGCCACTTGAATTTAGCATTATTTCAAACTCCTGAAACAGCTTTTTTCTGTGATCTAGAGACATAATCATTATGCTTAATTATATGTAAAAAAATTTTTTTTAAAGAATAATTCTGCATGTCTAAGCAAACCTCTTGAGCTGTCTGTATCCTCTTGACAAAACTACATATGCTTCTCTGAATCTCTGCTCAAGGGTAAAATATTGAAAGGAATGTGAATCATATTCGGTACATTTGGTTATTTTTTGCTTTTCTAAAGTTTACCAAACTTGCCAAGATTCCCGGGAACCTATCTGGGCTAGCTTATGCCAACTTCATAAATGTGGCTAGTAGTATTTCAGAGAAAAAACAAACAAACAAAAACAATGGCCATGACATGTCTTCTTATGAGCACCTCAGTTTCCAAATCTGTTAATCTGCAGTTCAAACAATAACAAATTAACTACCCCACCACTGTTTTGGTGGAAAGCTTCAAGAAGGGGCTGGAGTAATGTAACCACACTCAAATTCATAGACAGAGCTATGAATACAAGCACTGACCATTCATGATATCGAAATTATAGTTTTAACCATGTTTTGAGGCTAGTGCTTGTTTACAATTACATCATTTGTAAAAAAAAAAAAACGTATATTTTGGGTTGTGAAGGGTTACAACAGTTGAACTAAGGTCATGAGGGATTTATAAATAATATTTTTCTGAAATCAATTGCTATACAATGGGTATATTCACGGTCTCTCTCAGTAAAAACTGTAACTGGGCCACTCAGGAACATTTACTGTCTCCTTGGAATGCAACAACGGTGTAGATTTGGCCTTGTGTTTTAGATTATTGTCCAGCTGAAAGGTGAAGTCATCTCCCACTGGCACCTACTACCACACCCTGTTCAAAGGCACTTACATATTTTGCCTTGCCCATTCACCCCCTGAATGGTACACATACACAAAACATGTCTCAATTGTCTCAAGGTTTAAAAATCCTTCTTTAACCTGTCTTCTCCCCTCCATAATACATTGATGGGAGTAGATTTAACAAATTACATCAATAGGGGATCTATGTCATGGAAAGAGCAGGTGTTTGTAATGTTTTGTACACTCAGTGTAGATTGAAAACATAGACCTATAGCCATAGGGCCTATATATTAGCCCTCTCCTTATACAAAGTCCACATTCAGCAAATTAATTTCATAATTTTTTATCAGCAATATCCAAGTAACCTCTCCTCATGTGAAGTCAACGTGTTTCCCCTGCAAACCCAACTTGTGCTGGAGAATGAAGTAGCTAATAAAGTATTAGTGACTGTGATGGCATTAAGTCTTTACGCAAGGCTTTCATTCGATGCCATGTGATTCAAGCAAGGAGTTCTTGGTTCAAATGAATACTTACTGGTTCAGTCGTGTTTAAGGCAAAATATATTTGATGAGCTTGGTAGAGCTTGGAAGCGCACCACCCTTGCATTTGAACAAATAAGCCACGTCTGCATTGTGGCGACACACTGGAGAAACCTAAGAAAATGCACCAAGACAGAGTATCACAACAACGCCCATGACGCTGTGGAGAACATGTGAGCAAATACAATCTAAGTACTGTAGGCTACAGTATCAAAATACCGTTGTGTGCTTCAGCAAAATAATATGTCTTTGCGCATCAAAGTGTGCATCTCTGCATCAACGACAATCAACTAAGAGCTGCTAATAGTTTATAACACTGCAACCAAATATTCTCCCAAAACCATTTGTCTGTTGAGATTGTATTAATTTCATGTCCTTTAGAATTGGTTTCCTTGCAGCAATTCAACCATGAAGGTCTGATTCATGCAGTCGCCTCTGAACAGTTGATGTTGAGATGTGTCTGTTACTTGAACTCTGTGAAGAATTTATTTGGGCTGCAATTTCTGAGTCTGGTAACTCTAATGAACTTATCCTCTGCAGCAGAGGTAACTCTGGGTCTTCCTTTCCTGTGGCGGTCCTCATGAGAGCCAGTTTCATCATAGCGCTTGATGATTTTTGCGACTGCACTTGAAGAAACTTTCAAAGTTCTTGACATTTTCCGGATTGACTGACCTTCATGTCTTAAAGTAATGATGGACTGTCGTTTCTCTTTGCTTATTTGAGCTGTTCTTGCCATAATATGGACTTGGTCTTTTACCAAATAGAGCAATCTTCTGTATACCACCATAACCTTGTAACAAAACAACTGATTGGCTCAAAAGCATTAAGAATTAAAGAAATTCCACAAATTAACTTTTAACAAGGCACGCCTGTTAATTGAAATGCGTTTGTTGCTCCATAATGTTGTACCGCCATCTAGTGCTCAATAAGCGGCACAGTTTACAATAACGCAATGAAACAAACTATTTTCTAAACGTACCTATAAAAAATATATTCTACAACAGAGGTATAGATATGTAGATAACACTAGCAATACGATGAGAGTAATGTATACATTCACTGATGGTATTTCAGGAGCAAGCAAACTCTATTGACCTCTTGGTGATGCAGACAGTTGAGTGCATTTTAACAGTGATTCCCGGTAGACCTATCTAGGGGGCGGATTACTATGCACTCTCGAGACAATCTGGAGAAGTATTTATGGACATGGTGTGGTGGGGATGTCTACGGGCAGTCGTTAATCCTCAAACTCAGCAGCTCGATTAGGTCACAGACAGGTTACAGAGCCGTCCTCATCAATTCTGATTGACTTTTCCATTGCACAAGTCTCTTCAACTAAGAGACCTGACAAGTAATCAATCCGTCATTCAATCAGCGTTATTTATCTGGGGTTTACCGTAAGAGCAGACTGGAGTGGGATGCTCGTCAGTTTCCCGGTTGCAGTGGCATAATGGTTTCTGGAGGAATACGGAATAAGACAGCTGTGTGTGCCACGGTCACACAAAAGTTCCAAAAACCATTCGTTTTTATTAGCACTGAATCAAACTGTTTCATTTCAGTACCAAACAAGAGCTCTTATTCCCATAGGCCATTTTTTTGTCTCCACTGTAAGCCTATGCCTGCCCCCTTCAGCCTAGGCTATATTCAAGTTATTTTGTGCCTTATCAAATGAACAGTTCATTCTCCTTGGGAAACACTTAGAAAAATACCTTTAATCTGAATCAGTGTTTCATTGAATTGTCTCTGGTGAGCAGACCAGGGAAAGGCATCAGACATGACTCAGAAGCACTTGTGATGGATCACGTTGGACCCCATCTCCTGGTACTCCAAGGCACTGATGCACATGTCTCCAAAGATGGAGAGAGAGGACAGGAGGGAGCCCCCCAGCCAGGCAGTATCCATCACAGGAACTGGCCCCACGCGGTCTCCTGGCGGGGCCAGAGCCGAGGCCTCCTCCCTCAGTCTGTGGCCCATCCCGGGAAGGAGGCTGGAGCCCCCGGCAAGGACGGCGTTGTCTAGGAGCAGCTGCCACAGGTCTGCATCGCTCTCCAACACAGAGCTCACCAGGAGACTGGGGATGCCTTGTGTTGCCATGCGGACAGTCTGAGGAGAGAAGAGGATTTCGGGCGCCCCGAACCTCTCGCTGCCAATCCTCAGCATCTGTCCGTCGGGGAGCTGGTAGTCCACCTCGGCGCTGCCGATGATGGTTGTGGCTGTCTCTGAGGAGGGATCAGTGGATACATAACACATCTGCTCCTTGATGTTGGTCACTGTGTCATGTTCCTGTGTGGTGCAGGAAAACTGAGCTCCGGACTCCTTCAGCAGCAGAGCCAGGTGGGCCGTGACATCCTGCCCTCCCAGGCCCAGCTGACGCACAGCGTGGGGGAGGCAGTGGCCCTCGAAAACTGGGACGGCGTGGGTGACGTCGTAGCCACAGTCCACCACACAGCCGGTCACCCTGCCTGAAGACAGCAGGGCCAGGAGCGACTGAGGGGCCAGGTACAATGCAGGGACACCCAGCCCCTCGAACATCATCCTGCAGGTCTTTTCCCTGTCCGACTGGGTGGTCAAGGGGAACTCAGTCAGTAAAACCGGGCTCTCACATGAGGGGGTCTTCACGTGCATGTTGAAAACATAGCTCCATATGGCCTCCATATCAGCCCATGACACCACCCTCCCACGCTTCATGGGACGAATCACAGACAAGTCGTCTCTCCTCCCCCATGCCTCATCTCCAAAGCAGAGCTCTCCTTCACTAGAGTTGCTCTCAGATCTGCCAGTGACATTTTTACAGATCAGACTAGGCTCTGTACTGCCTGAGGTCCCAACTCTCATCTGGTCAGTTCCATTGTCAATCACAATTGCAGTTGGCAAATGTGCCATTTCTCTCTCAATTCTAGCAGCAGAAAGTATGAAAAGAGTGCCCACAAATATGAAATAAAGTTATGCCTTATTACAGTCCCCCCTTCTCCATTCCTATCACTTTGTGATACATTACCAAGTACCTCGGCAATGAAAACATTCTGATTTCAGAACAGATTAGAACACCATTATGATGTCACAACCACTTTCTCCTCTAGTTACAATGTGGGTGTATCTGGATCGATGACAATGGGTGAGTTCATTTTGCATCGCCCGGTGATATAGTTGTCATAGTATATGCTGATATCGAGGCGAGAGTAAATAGCTGCATTTAACTCAGCAGATAAGAAGATGAAATCGCGAGACTTCTGTTTGTGTCCTGCTTAGGTTTGCAATACTGACAACATTTTGCGTAAACATTTTATACTTTTTTTTGTATGTATTTTTATTCAAGTTTTACAGAATGTACATCAATGTAAGTACAAAGATTTTACCATATCCCAACCACCCTCCTTCCCTCCATACAACACATCCACCCAACCCCCCTAGTCGCCCCCTACCTCTCCGCCCTACCTAAGTCCACCCACCTCGATTACCTCCCTCCCTCCCTCCCTCCCAACCACCCACCCCCAACCCCCTCTCAACCACCCACACTGACACCCCATATAGCCAACCCATCCCAAAATTCTACAGAGATATCACAACAAATAAACAATCCAGAATACAGGGGGGGGGGGGGGGGGGGGGGGGATATACAAACAACTCAATACAGATTCAAAATACAAAAACAGAAATAAGTAAATGATCAGTAAACCTTAGACAAACTTGCTTGGACTGGATAGCATTATATTGATGACTGTACCTATTATGTAATGACTACTGGTAATGCCTACTGGGAAACCTTAACGCATCTCATCAGAGGAGAGGCTCTGCAAGCCATTAAAGTATGATATAAATGGTTGCTATTTTCTAACAAAGGTATAATTGGAACCCCTAAGAGAATACCTAATTTTCTCAAGCTTTAGGAAGAACATTACATCGTTGAGCCATTGAGAAGTAGAAGAGGGCCGAGCAGACTTCCACTGGAGAATAATTCTACATCGAGCTAATAAGGATGTAAAAGTAACAATATGGGCATGTTTGGGGTCCAAGGAGAACAAGTCTTCTGGAATACCAAAAACAGCTATCAAGGGACAAGGCTGCAGGTTCATTTCAAGCACCACAGATAAAGTTTGAAAAATAGAATCCCAGTAACGTTGCAGTTTAGAGCGTTGAATGAACATGTGACTAAGATCACATGGTGAGACATGCCATCTATCACACTCATCATTTACATTTTGATATATGTCAGACAATCTGGATTTGGAAAAATGCACCCTATGTAAAACCTTAAATTGTATGAGACCAAGACGAGCACAAGATGTAGTGGAGTGTACTCTATCAATCGCATCATCCCACCACTCCTGTGTAAATTCAACACCCAGATTTGGCATGGTTCCCCAGATCCTCAAAAGGTTCTACAGCTACAGCTGAATGTCTCATCCTATGTTCAAGAAGGGCCTTTTTCCCTTTATTCAGATTACACCTGCCCACTTTCGGTTGTTTGAAAAGGAAATAATCACCAAAATATCTTTATTTTTTAAACAAGCCTTAGAAAGTTGGTTGCAATTTCAGTTTAATCCACATGAAAAGACAGAACAAATAATACAACAAATATTGTGGTTAAATTCAAATATAGTAATTGATTAAAAAAAACGGTATTTTTTGAAGAAATGTTTAAAAAAGGTATAATTTTTGTGAATGATATTATAAATAGGACTGGTGGAGTGATGTCACACATGCAGCTAACACAGACATATGGAAATGTCTGCTCTACCCAAAATTACAACCAACTAATTGCAGCATTACCACAAAAATGGAAGAGGCAAGTAGAAGGGGGAAAAAGTAAGGAACTTGTATGTCGGCCCTGTATTAAAAAACATAAATGGTTAAAGAAAAGTGTGATAAATAAAAACATATACCAATTTCATTTAAGGACCAAAAAACTGACAGCTGTGCCATATAAATTGCAAAATAGTTGGGAAGAGATTTTCGATGTACCCATTCCATGGCACATGGTTTATGAATTGATACGCAAAACAACGGCGGATTCAAAACTTCGATTTTTTCAATTTAAATTACTATACAAAATTCTTGCAACTAATAGAATGTTATATATATGGGGGATGCAATCTTCCCAACTCTGCAGATTCTGCTGTGAGGAGGCAGAGTCATTAGATCATTTATTTTGGTATTGTCCATATATAGCTCGTTTTTGGTCACAGGTCCAGGAATGGCTGAAGAATTGCAACATTTGCCTAGAACTAATGCTGCAGATAGCAATACTGGGTGATTTGAAAAGCCATAGACAATCAATCAATAATATAATAATTATTTTAGCAAAAATGTTTATTTTTAATTTACAATCTGTAGAAGCTATGAGAATAGAAAGGTTCAATTGTTTTGTGAAGCATCACAGCACAGTTGAAAAATATATGGCAAATAGAAATCCGAAATGGATGATGTTGAGAGATAGATGGGAGGGGTTGAATGGAGCTGAAGGGTGGGACTAATAACAAGATAACCAATGTAAAACATATGGGGTCTGTAAAATGTATATAGGTTCAGAACTTTTGTGAAATAGCACAGTTACAAATAGAAATCAAACTGGATGGACATCAGAAATAGAGGAAGGACTAAAAACAAACAAAAAATAACTATTGTAAAATAGACTGTGTCTGTAAAATGTGTATAAGTTGAATAAATTGAAGGTAAAAGCCGAAGTGTTTATTAGTTTACTCCAATTGGGGGATCGGTGGTAGGGTTTGCAGGGAATAATAATAAAGGTATATTCTTTAAAAAAGTATGTATGTCTATATAGGTATGTGTATGTATATATGTGTATATGTATGCATGCGTGTATGGATATATATATTTACCCCAAAAATATATGGGGGATTGGAAATGATGCAGACAATTACATTGATATTCTTTCCGCAATATTAAGCTGATCCACCCCTAAAAAAAATAACAAATAAAAAGGTTCTACATCTGCACCATCGAGAGCATCCTGACCGGTTGCATCACCGCCTGGTATGGCAACTGCTCGGCATCTGACCGTAAGGCGCTACAGAGGGTAGTCTTCCTGCCATCCATTATAGACTGTTTTCTCTGCTACCGCACGGCAAGCGGTGCCAGAGCACCAAGTCTAGGACCAAAAGCCCTAAGACTGATGAACAATTCATAAAATCACCACCGGACAATTTACATTGACCCCCCTCCCTTTTGTACACTGCTGCTACTCGCTGTTTGTTTGTTACCTATGCATAGTCACTTCGCCCCCACCGACATGTACAGATTACCTCAACTAGCCTGTACCCCCGCACACTGACTCGGTACCGGTGCCTCCTGTATATAGCCTCGTTATGTTATTCTTATTGTGTTACTTTTTAGTGTTACTTTTTTTTAATATACTTGGTAAATATTATATTTTTCTTGAACTGCACTGTTGGTTAAGGGATTGTAAGTAAGCATTTCACGGTAAAGTCTACACTTGTTGTATTTGGCGCATGAGACAAATAAAGTTTGATTTAATTTTGTTGGTGGAGTGTTTGTCCAATGACAAGATACACAGATAGATCTGAGAAATGACTGGATTATGTCGAGGTAATAGAGTCAATATGCCATCCCAGGGTTGGCAAGTGGGTGGAGCAGGGAAGCCAGAAAATGGGGAGGAGAGACAATGCCTAATTTGAAGGTAACGGAAAAAGTGAGATGGAGGCAAAGAGTATTTAGAGGCCAGGTTGGGAAAAAATTATATTTACATATAAGTCTTAGAAGGACTCAATACCTTTACTTGTCCAGTAAGAGAAAGCATTATCTATTAGAGAAGCAGGGAATAAGTGATTCTTATCAATAGGACCCATAGTAGATGCAGCGGAGAATTTAAGATGTCGCCGAAACTGGTACCAAATCTTAAGTGTGGAAAGCACTACAGGATTGCGAGTATAGAGAGAGGGGCATGTTGGGAGAGAAGAGCAGAGTAAAGCAGGAAGAGAAGCAGAAATACAAGAATGTGCCTCTAGGTGGCACCATGGGGTGTCTGGAGCATGTAATCAGAATGGCAATTTCTGGAAGTTGGCTGCCCGGTAATAGTATAAAAAGTTGGTTAGTGTCAGCCATCCACTAAACTTGCATCTCTGAAGAAAAGATCTACTGACTCTGGGTACCTTTCCTCTCCAGATAAATGTGGTAATAGCCTGATTGATTGACTTAAAAAACCCACTTTGGTAAAAACAATGGGATAGATGGAAATAGATGAAGACATTTGGGTAAACTGTTCATTTTTACAGCATTAATCCTTCCTATAAGTGAGACTGGAAATCAGTTTTCATTTGCGCAAGAAGGGGAGCAAAGCTTGCAGAAAAAAGGGCATGTAATGAACGAGTTATGTTCAACTGGAAGGGCAAGTCCGTCTGCTGGAGCTGTAGAGCTGCTGGATTGATTGGGAAACACTCACTTTTCTGGAGATTCAAATCAAATCTTATTAGTCACATGCGCAGTATACAACAGGTGTAGACCTTACAGTGAAATGCTTACTTACGAGCCCCTAACCAACAATGCATTTTCAAAAGAATTCGGATAAGAATAAGAGATAAAAGTAACAAGTAATTAAAGAGCAGCAGGAAAATAACAATAGCGAGACTAAATACAGGGGGGTACCGATACAGAGTCAATGTGCAGGGGCACAGGTTATTTGAGGTAGTATGTACATGTAGGTAGAGTTATTAAAGTGACTATGCATAGATGACAACAGAGAGTAGCAGTGGTGTAAAGAGGGGGAGATAGGGGGCAATGCAAATAGTCTGGGTAGCCATTTGATTAGATGTTCAGGAGTCTTATGGCTTGGGCGTAGAAGCTGTTTAGAAGCCTCTTGGACCTTGACTTAGTGCTCCGGTACCACTTGTCGTGCGGGAGCAGAGAGAACAGTCTATGACTAGGGTGGTTGAAGTCTTTGACAATTTTTAGGGCCTTCCTCTGACACCGCCTGCTATAGAGTTCCAGGATGGCAGGAAGCTTGGCCCCAGTGATGTACTGGGCCGTTCGCACTACCCTCTGTAGTGCCTTGCGGTCAGAGGCCGAGCAGTTGCCATACCAGGCAGTGATGCAACCAGTCAGGATGCTCTCGATGGTGCAGCTACAGAACCTTTTGAGGATCTGAGGACCCATGCCAAATCTTTTCAGTCTCCTGAGGGGTAATAGGTTTTGTAATGCCCTCTTCACGACTGTCTTGGTGTGCTTGGACCATGTTAGTTTGTTGGTGATGTGGACACCAAGGAACTTGAAGCACTCAACCTGCTCCACTGCAGACCTGTCGATGAGAATGGGGGCGTGCTCAGTCCTCTTTTTCCTGTAGTCCACAATAATCTCCTTTGTCTTGATCACGTTGAGGGAGAGGTTGTTGTCCTGGCACCACACAGCCAGGTCTCTGACCTCCTCCCTATAGGCTGTCGTTGTCAGCTTTTGTGTCATTGGCAAATTTAATGATGGTGTTGGAGTCGCGCCTGGCCGTGCAGTCATGAGTGAACAGGGAGAACAGGAGGGGACTGAGCAAGCACCCATGAAGGGCCCCTGTGTTGAGGATCAGCGTGTTGGATGTGTTGTTACTGGGTTCGCGACCGGGAGGCCCATGGGGCGGCGCTCAATTGGCCCAGCGTTGTCCGGGTTAGGGAGGGTTTGGTCGGCAGGGATATCCTTGTCTCATCGCGCACTAGCGACTCCTGTGGCGGGCCGGGCGCAGTGCACTCTGACCGGGTCACCAGGTGTATGTATGCTGTTTCCTCCGACACATTGGTGCGGCTGGCTTCCAGGTTGGATGTGCATTGTGTCAAGAAGCAGTGCGGCTTGGTTGGGTTGTGTTTCGGAGGACGCATGCCTCTCGACCTTCGCCTCTCCCGAGTCCGTACGGGAGTTGCAGCGATGAGACAAGACTGTAACTACTACCAATTGGATACCATGAAATTGGGGAGAAAAAGGGGTAAAAAAATAAATATATAAAACATGTTGATATTAAAGACTCGGACAGGGGGAGGTTGAAAATGTCAATGAAGACACTTGCCAGTTGGTCAGCGCATGCTCGTCCTGGTAATCCATCTGGCCCTGCGGCCTTGTGAATGTTGATCTGTTTAAAGGTCTTACTCATATCGGCTGCGGAGAGCGTGATCACACAGTCTTCCGGAACAGCTGGTGCTCTCATGCATGTTTCAGTGTTACTTGCCTCGAAGCGAGCATAGAAGTTATTTAGCTCGTGCCACTGGGCAGCTCTCGGCTTCAGTGCCGGTGTAGTACGATTTGATCTTAGTCCTGTATTCACACTTTGCCTGTTTGATGGTTCATCGGAGGGCTTAGCGGGATTTCTTATAAGCTTCCGGGTTAGAGTCCCGCTCCTTGAAAGCAGCAGCTCTACCCTTTAGCTCAGTGCAGATGCTGCCTGTAATCCATGGCTTCTGGTTGGGGTATGTACGTACGGTCACTGTGGGGACGACATTATCGATGCACTTATTGATGAAGCCAATGACTGATGTGGTGTACTCCTCAATGCCATCGGAGGAATCCCGGAACATATTCCAGTCTGTGCTAGCAAACAGTCCTTAGCATCTGCTTCATCTGACCACTTTTTATTAATCTAGTCACTGGTGCTTCCTGCTTGAATTTTTGCTTGTAAGCAGGAATCAGGAGGATAGAATTATTGTCAGATTTGTCAAAAGGAGGGCAAGGGAGAACTTTGTATGCTTATCTGTGTGTGGAGTATAGGTGGTCCAGAGTTATTTTTCCTCTGGTTGCACATTAGGAATCATGTAGTAACCAATTTATTTTTTAAATAAATCTAAATATATTTTAGATTTTAGATTCATCAAAGTAGCCACCCTTTAATTGATGACATCTTTGCATACTCTAGGCATTATCTCAACCATCTTCACCTGGAGCACCCAATCCCTCTCCTTCTTGGTTGAAAAGCCCTTACACAGCCTGGAGGTGTTGGGTCATTGTCCTGTTGAAAAACAAATGATAGTTCCACTAAGCACCAACCAGATGGGATGGCATATCGCTGCAGAATGCTGTGGTAGCCATGCTGGTTAAGTGTGCCTTGAATTCTAAATAAATCACAGACAGTTCACCAGCAAAGCACCCCCACACCATTACACCTACTCCTCCATGCTTCACGGTGGGAACCACACATGCTGAGATCATCCGTTCACCTACTCTGCATCTCACAAAGACACGGTGGTTGGAACCAAAAATCTCACATTTTTGACTCATCAGACCACAGGACAGATTTCCACCGGTCTAATGTCCATTGCTTGTGTTTCTTGGCCCAAGCAAGTCTCTTCTTCTTATTGGTGTTCTTTAGTAGTAGTTTCTTTGCAGCAATTTGACCATGAAGGCCTGATTCACATAGTCTCCTCTGAACAGTTGATATGTGTCTGTTACTTGAACTATGTGAAGCATTTATTTGTGCTGCAATTTCTGAGGCTGGTAACTCTAATGAACTTATCCTCTGCAGCAGAGGTAACTCTGGGTCTTCCTTTCCTGTGGCAGTCCTCATGAGTGCTTGATGGTTTTCGTGACTGCACTTGAAGAAACTTTCAAAGTTCTTGACATTTTCCAGATAGACTGACCATGTCTTAAACCCCTCTGGGATAGGGGAGATGTTTTACATTTGACATTTTAGTCATTTAGCAGACACTCTTATCCAAAGCGACTTACAGTAGTGAATGCATACATTTCATCTCATGCATTTTTTTTTTGTACTGGCCCCCCGTGGGAATCAAACCCACAACCCTGGCGTTGCACACACCATGCTGGCGTTGCAAACACCATGCTCTACCAACTGAGCCACACGTCACATCCGGATGAAAAGTGTGCCCAAAGTAAACTGCCTGCTACTCAGGCCCAGAAGCTAGGATATGCATATATTGGATAGAAAACACTCTGAAGTTTCTAAAACTGTTTGAATAATGTCTGTGAGTATAACAGAACTGATTTCCATGGTAAGCCCGTTTTAATAAAAATATGCTTTCAGTTCCTATAGCTTCCACAAGATGTCAACAGTCTTTAGAAATTGGTTGATGTTTTTCTTTAGAGAAATTAAGAAGTACGGCTTTTCAGAACGAGGGTCCAGCCGAGTGAACTCTACTGTTTTGATGCGTGCTCCAGGTCACACGCTTGACGTTGTTTTTTTCCGGTATTGAACACAGTTTATCCCGTCTTAAATTTGATCAATTATTTACATTTTAAAATACCTAAAGTTGGATTAGGAAAGTTGTTTGAAATGTTTGGACAGTGTTTACAGGTAAGTTATTAGATATTTTGTAGTCATGCTGGGCGAGTTGGAACCGATGTTTTTCTGAATCAAACTCGCCAAATAAATTGACGTTTTGGAGATATAACGACGGAATTAATCGAACAAAAGGACCATTTGTGCTGTTTATGGGACATATTGGAGTGCCAACAGAAGAAGTTCTTCAAAGGTAAGGCATGAATTATATCGTTATTTCTGAGTTTTGTGTCGCGCCTGGCGGGTTGAAATATGATTGTCATGTGTTTGTTTGATGGGGTGCTGTCCTCAGGTAATCGTATGGTTTGCTTTGGCCGTAAAGCCTTTTTGAAATCTGACATGGTGGCTAGATTAAAGTAATGATGGACTGTTGTTTCTCTTTGCTTATTTGAGCTTTTCTTGCTATAATATGGTTGGCCTTTTACCAAATAGGGCTATCTTCTGTATACCAATCGTACCTTGTCACAACACAACTGATTGGCTCAAATTAATTAAGAAGGAAAGAAATTCCACAAATTAACTTTTACAAGGCACACCTGTTAATTGAAATGCATTCCAGGTGACTACCTCGTGAAGCTGGTTGAGAGAATGCCAAGAGTGTGCAAAGCTGTCATCAAGGCAAAGGGTGGCTACGTTGAAGAATCTAAAATATGAAATATATTCTGATTTGTTTAACACATTTTGGTTACTACATGATTCCATATGTGTTATTTCGTAG
The DNA here is from genome assembly GCF_965601325.2 of Salmo salar. NCBI lineage: Eukaryota > Metazoa > Chordata > Actinopteri > Salmoniformes > Salmonidae > Salmo > Salmo salar. The sequence continues at coordinate 128,650,025 of NC_138299.1, forward strand.
TGTTGATGTCTTCACTATTATTCTACAAAGTAGAAAATAGTAAAAATAAATAAAAACCCTTAAATGAGTAGATGTGTCCAAACATTTGACTGGTACAGTATGTATAATGATGTATAAATAAATAAAAAATGTACAGGATGATGTCCGATAGGGGAAATATATAAAGTGGGCCCTGAAATTATTGACACTCTTGATAAAGATGAGAAAAAATGGCTGTATAAAATAAATAATGTCAATACTATACTTGATAAAGGTGGGCCAAAAATGACTGTATAAAAGAATTAAAATACTATATTGTATTTATACTATACTATACTGACATGAAAATAGAGCTCTGTGGCCACGCACAAAAGTGGTGGGTTTGGTGTCAAAATGAGAATGCATGAGCAGAAATTAACTCTATACTTACTGTAAAATATGGTGGTGGATCTTTGATGTGATGGGGCTATTTTGCTTCAATGTTCCTGGTGACCTTGTTAAGGTCAACGGCATCATGAAATTGTTGCCTCGGCCAGGAGGTTGAAATTTGGCCGCAAGTGGATCTTCCAGCAAGACAATAATCCCAAGCATACATCAAAATCCACAAAGAAATGGTTAATTGGCCCCAAAATTAACATTTTGCATGGCCATCTCAGTCTCCGGACTTGAAACCCATTGAAAACCTGTGGTTTGAAGAGGGCAGACCATACGCGCAGACGAAGGATATCAAGGATCTGGAAGGATTCTAAGATTCCTCCCATTTTAGGAAATGGCTCAGTGCCATTATCCTCACAAAGTGAAGTATTGAAAGATATTGAAAACAGGGGTGTCAGTAATTGTGATCCTTACGTTTGTTACATTCCCCCCCCCCCCATCTTTTTAATACATAAAATATATTTGTCTGATCAAAAAAAAAGAGTGCATATGAGGATGTGCAGAAAATGCAAAGAGAAGTGTGTATAGTCCGTGGATGGGTAGTGCAGAGTGCATAGTCCATGAATGAGACGATCATCGTCGACCAGGTGGCCGGTTGGTGAGGGCCACACATGGGGGAAGAAGCTGTTCAGGTTTTGGTAGTGATTGACCAGAACCGTTTGGGGAGTCTTTGGAAGAGGGGGTGGAAGTGGTGGAAGAGGTCGGTAAAGATCTTTCATGCACGCTTCCTTGTCCTGGATTTGTGCAGGACCTCGATGGAGGGCAGGTGGTAGCTGATGACCCTCTCAGCAGAGCAGACAATCTGTTGCAGTTTGCCCTTTGACCAGGCAGACACATTCCCTAACCAGACTAGTGATCAAGGAGATAAGGATGTAATAGATGACGGTTGTGTACAACCAAACTAGTATATCCTGTGAGAGTTTGAATTTATTCAGCTGACATAAGAAGTACATCCACTGGTGTGTCTTATTGGTGATCGCTGTGCTGTTGTCCTCTCACTTGAGGTTGTGGGAGATGATGGTCCCCAGGATTTGAATATCTCAGCCGCGCTTACACCTGAGCCATTGATTTCAAGACAGAGAGATGGTGAGGGACACTTCCTGAAGTTAATCACCATCTCCACAATGGTTTTAAACAATTTTAAACAATATAAAATATCAAAAGTAGCAGTACTTATACTCTAAAAGTACTGTACATCAAATTTCCCGAGTGGGTGCTTTGCTACTTTTGAAGTTATGATACATTTTATGAGCATCACCAACACAGTGAATGGGAAAATGGATACAAAGGGAACTCCCTCTTCTGGTGATTTGCTGAATGTGATTAGTTAATGTCCTGTAATATATATTTCTATATATAAAATGGGTCATATCTTCAAAAGTGCATTGTGCATTGTGCATTGTGTCAAGAAGCAGTGCGGCTTGGTTGGGTTGTGTTTCGGAGGACGCATGGCTCTCGACCTTCGCCTCTCCTGAGTCCGTACGGGAGTTGCAGCGATGAGACAAGACTGTAACTACTACCAATTGGATAACACAAAATTGGGGGGTAAAAAAAAAGAAAAAAAAGAAAAGCATATCAAACATCCTTCCTCGAAATGAAGTGGAATCGCTCCGCATTCAGTCCAGGCTGCCTCACGCTACAGAAACAATCAATCAAATGTATTTATAAAGCCCTTTTTACATCAGCAGATGTCACAAAGTCCTTATATAGACACCCAGTCTAAAACCCCAAACAGCAATTAATGCAGATGTAAAAGCACCGTGGATAGGAAAAACTCCCTAGAAAGGCAGGAACCTAGGAAGAAACCTAGAGAGGAACCAGGCTCTGAGGGGTGGCCAGCCCTCTTCTAGCTGTGCTGGGTGGAGATTATAAGAGTACATGGCCATTAAGGCCAGATCACAGAGAGACAGATACAGACATACACATTCCTCCATCTGCAATCATCATGGCCCCCTGAAGTTCTCATCTTTTCTCTTCCTCCATCTGTAATCATCATGGCCCTCTGTATTAATATAAAGGCGTGGTTCTCTTTTATTTCTCATCAGGGAATGGGATCCAGGAAATCCACTCACTCTAAATTCCATCAACAAGGGGATGTCCTGTCCTGATCAAACCCATAATGAGTCCTAGCTATAATCTCCATTTTGAATTTCTCCTAATAATTTATTGAGCTAATGGTGTGGACAAGGTATGGGAAGATGTAGTCAAAAACACAAATCCATTTAAAGAAAGAGTAACAGAACAATTGAGAACACAAACAGATACACTCACAAAACAGATACAATAGAGCCCTGTTGTTGACAACACAGTTCACTAAATATAATAACAAATATATCAAAACATATACAGAGAATTATGAACATGTGAGTATGCTGTAAAAAAACACTACTTTTAAAGAGCAGCAAAACTCCTCATGACCTAACAATGAGAAGAAAAAAAACACATACGTATTGCATTGCTCTAGCTAGAACCACGTGAACATCGAAGACAGCCCTGAAATTTCCCACTTGAAATATTGCATTGAAAAAATAAACCTGTTGAACGGAGGAACGATCTTGGAACAGCCTGGTCTCATTTGGTAACATACCAAAACTAAATCTGGGACATGCAAATGAGTATGATGTGTTATGTTTGGCATGGTTACATAAGACAGAAGGTTACTTAAGGCAAAAACTAACGGAGAGTGGTTGGTCGAGGTGGATGGGTGGGAGTATAACTTGAATGTCTAGCAACCTAAAAGCTGCGTGTTCAAGTCTCATCACAGACAACTTTAGCATTTTAGCAACTTTGCAACCACTTACTACTTTTGAGATACTTTGCAACTACTTAACATGTTAGCCAACACTTCTCCTTACCCTTTAACCTAAATCCTAACCTTAACCTTAACCTCTAGCCTAGCTAACATTAGCCACCTAGATAGCGTTAGTGTTAGCCACCTAGCTACAGTACCGATAGCCACAACAAATTGGAATTTGTAACATACTGTATCATACGTATTGCAAATTCATAGCTTATTGTACAAATTGTATTTCATAATATACTAAAGGGAGCATTCATAAGCTGAACGTCATTTAAAGCGGGACCCATTTGGTTTGTAACAATGTAAAGTAACAAGTTACTTTTTCCAAATTAGGTAATATTATTACAGCTGCTTTTTCAAGTAATACGTGCATTACCTTTACATTACTTTCAGAAAATATTTTCCCACCGGGCGTGTTGTATTCATGATGTCGGGGAAATTCTAACCAAAAGGATGAGAGACTTTAGATTCTTCAAACAACACTTTTATTTTAAAATTAGCAAAAATGGAGCAGTTAACAATCACTCAATGGTGCAGAGTTAAGAGCCCAATGAACAGAGTTGGCTCTCAGCTTTTATAGAAAACTACAACCTCCTTATCTATTGCACAGTTAGCAGATGTGTAGAAACAATGGGTGGGTACACAAAGAAACGATAATCACTAGTTCCGTAACTATCTGCTGACACCGGGTATAGTCTGAATGATAAGATCATGATAATGCTAATCATGCTATTCTCTGTTCTCCTCAGCATGATTCCACACAATTGAGATCCTGTAGATACTGAGTAACAGGATGTGTCACATATTGTGGTTTCACCCAGTCTTATGACTAGAACAGACAAAGACGGTCTGTATCAGTAGAGAAACATACTGTTTCGGAGGACCTGAGCCCTAGGACCATGCCTCAGGACTACCTGGTATGATGACTCCTTGCTGTCCCCAGTCCACCTGGCCGTGCTGCTGCTCCAGTTTCAACTGTTCTGCCTGTGGCTATGGAACACTGACCTGTTCACCGGACGTGCTTGTTGCACCCTCGACAACTACTATGATTATTATTATTTGACCATGCTGGTCATTTATGAACATTTTAACATCTTGACCATGTTCTGTTATAATATCCACCCTGCACAGCCAGAAGAGGACTGGCCACCCCTCATAGCCTGGTTCCTCTCTAGGTTTCTTCCTAGGTTTTTGGCCTTTCTAGGGAGTTTTTCCTAGGGAGTTTTTCCTAGCCACCGTGCTTCTTTCACATGCATTGCTTGCTGTTTGGGGTTTTAGGCTGAGTTTCTGTACAGCACTTTGAGATATCAGCTGATGTACGAAGGGCTATATAAATACATTTGATTTGATTTGAAGAGACAGTTCTCTAAGGCTAATACAGAATAGACAGAGCCTAGTTTGTAATTGACCACAACAATGATCCGATCTCAACTTTTTTCCTCATTTAGTTCTCGAGTGAGTGGAGAAAGATATTTGGAGAATAGTTATGACAACGTCCATAAAAATAGATAGGGGTTTCACCTCTGATCTTTGCTGTTGATCGCTTCTAACTCTAACCCTTTTCCTAACCTTAACTTATTTTTCCTAATCTGACCTTTCCATTTGAGTCGAGGTACACAGAAATAATCTGGAACTGTTTGCTCCTGAATTTCACTCCTTTGAAAGCATCCACTATAGGCTACCTTTCTACTTTTTGTCAACGTTAATATTAGCCTACACTGTTAAGTAGTTATTTGGAAATTGAGGTGCTCATATTTCCACAATTTGGTTATTTCTACCGTTTGGTTGGGCTCCTGAGTGGCGCAGTGGTCTAAGACACTGCATCTCAAATCAAGAGGCATCACTGCTGTACCTGGTTTGAATCCAGGCAGCACACATCCAGCCATGATTGGGAGTCCCATAGGGCAGTCCACAATTGGCCCAGTGTCATCCGGGTTTGGCCGGGGTAGGCCGTCACTGTAAATAATATTTTTTTCTTAACTGACTTGACTAGTTAAATAAAGGTTAAATAAAAAAAGATACAAAATAAATGAGCACCTCAAATTCTGGACCCGTTAAAGGGGCAATCTGCTGTTCAAACACTAAGAAAGCGGTCACCCTGCAACTGGGAAGGAGCTGGAGAAATTTAACCACACTCAAATGAACTGATAGAGCTATGGATACAAGCATTGACCATCCATAATATAAAGAACTTATAGTTTTAATCATGTTTGTTTGTTTACAATTACATTGTTCACTAACAATGGAGTAAAAACAAGCTTATATTTTGGTTTCTGATGAGGCATTTATAAATTGTCTTCTTCAAGAATTAATGATAGGCTATCATTAATTTAAAATTTCCAAAATAGATGCATCAATCACAGATTTCCACTTTAACCCTTCTCCTACAATTTCCGCGGAATACATATGAACACACCACTTTTCTGTTATTATTTAAAAAACATTTTTTAAACAAGTAATTTTTTTTATTTCACTTCACCAATTTGAAGTATTTTGTGTATGTCCATTATATGAAATCCACATTTAAAAAAAACATTTAAATTACAGGTTGTAATGCAACAAAATAGGAAAAATGCCAAGGGTGGTGAATACTTTTGAAAGGCACTGCATACAGCTCATCTGAATCAGCACCCGAGGAACAGTGGGTTAACTGCCTTGCTCAGGGGCAGAATGATAGATTTTTACCTTGCTAGCTTGGGGACTCAATCCAGCAACCTTTAGGTAACTGGACCAACGCTCTAACCACTAGGCTACCTGCCACCTGAGGGAGCCCCCCAGCCAGGCAGTATCCACCACAGGGACTGGCACCACATGGGACCCTGGCAGGGCCAGAGCCAAGGCCTCCTCCAAGCTCTGTCCAGGAGCAGCAGCATCTGTCCGTCCAGGAGGTTATAGTCCACCTCGGCACTGTCGATAATGGTTGTGGCTGTCTCTGAGGAGGGATCAGTGGATACATAACACATCTGCTCCTTGATGTTGGTCACTGTGTCATGTTCCTGTGTGGTGCAGGAAAACTGAGCTCCGGACTCCTTCAGCAGCCGAGCCAGGCGGGTTTTGACATGCTGCCCTTCCAGGCCCAGCTGATGAACAGCATGGGGGAGGCAGTGGCCCTCGAACACTGGGACTGCGTGGGTGACTTCGTAGCCACTTATAATGGACCTACTTCAATGGTTACAATATCCAGCTGACAATGTATCATTTAAAAGTAGCTGGTTGCATTTGTTAAAAACTGTAATCCAACTGTATCAGAGTTTCAAAGAACCCAATCTAGTGTAGGTCTATAGCCGCTATCGTGCATTTCATTTCATAATTGCATGACATAACTGCTCAACTGCAGCACTTTAGTGTTTTTAGTACTGTGTATGGAAGAAGTTATAATTTGTATATGGATATATTTACCAGAGTATGACCAAGTCAAATAGATTTCAGATTGTTGGCTAACAAGGTTTCAATGGCTCTACTACTCTCACAACAAGCATTCAACCTATGATATTCAATAACGTGGAGTGTGCAGAAATGTGAAACTGTCACGACTTCCACCGAAGTCGGTTCCTCTTCTTGTTTGGGCGGCGTTCGGCGTCACCGGTCTTCTAGCCATCGTCGATCCACTTTTCATTTTCCATTTGTTTTGTCTTGTTTTCCTACACACCGGGTTCTCATTTCCCTCATTAAGTGTTGTGTATTTAACCCTCTGTTCCCCCCCATGTCTTTGTGTGGAATTGTTTGTTGTTTCGTGTATGTACACGCTAGACTGGTTTGCGCTGGGTTATGTCAACCCATATTGTGTGTAGTGTTCTTAGTGCTGCGTGTTTCTTCGCCAAAATAAATGGCTCCTTTCGCTACCCAACTTCTGCTCTCCTGCGCCTGACTCCCTTAAAGCCAGTTACTCATACGTAACAGAAACAGCTGCAAGGCACAAGTAGACAATGTTCACATTGTAGGCTATTTTAACAATTTATGTGCACACCATGGCATGAATTTGGAATAAACATGTCAATGTACAGAAAGGTGGGGTGGAGGGGGGCCACTACGTTTTTCATGTTGCCTGAAGAAAATATGACAGAGAATTAACGAAAGTCATAATCTTATATGCTATAGCATCTTTTTCGGCGATACAACTTTTGATTAGGATAGGTTGGGAGCAGGACTCAGGCCATCTACTGCTACTAACCCAGAAATGCGATGCTTCCATTCTAGGAGTTGAGTTATTGATTTTTTTGAACTAACCTGATTTTGGCAATACTTTCTTTGTTCTCAATTCATTTTCTCTGTTTTTTTTGTAGAACCACCTGCAACTGGACATGAACATTTATAAGAAACACTTTTTCTGAATCTAGAATGAAGAAAGTATCACCAAGACCAGGTTAGGTCAAAAATATTTTACAAATGAAAGATTGATGGAGGCGTTTTCCATTAACCAAGCAGTAACTCAGACTACGGAAGCATCACATATTGGGGTACCTAGCAGTAGTTAGAGTCAGGTAGAATCAGGTGCAAAATGATGGTACAGTTGAAGTCGGAAGTTTACGTACACCTCAGCCAAATACATTTAAATTCAGTTTTTCACAATTTCTGACATTTAATCCTAGTAAAAATCCCGTCTTAGGTCAGTTAGGATCACCACTTTATTTTAAGAATTACAGTTGAAGTCGGAAGTTTACGTACACCTCAGCCAAATACATTTAAATTCAGTTTTTCACAATTTCTGACATTTAATCCTAGTAAAAATCCCGTCTTAGGTCAGTTAGGATCACCACTTTATTTTAAGAATTTGAAATGTCAGAATAATAGTAGAGAGAATGATTCATTTCAACTTTTATTTCTTTCATCACATTCCCAATGGGTCAGAAGTTTACATACACTCAATTAGTATTTGGTAGCATTGCCTTTAAAATGATTAACTTGGGTCAAACGTTTCAGGTATCCTTCCACAAGCTTCCCACAATAAGTTGAGTGAATTTTGGCCCATTCCTCCTGACAGAGCTGGTGTAACCGAGTCAGGTTTTTAGGCCTCCTTGCTCGCACATGCTTTTCAGATCTGCCCACAAATCTTCTATAGGATTGAGGTCAGGGCTTTGTGATGGCCACTCCAATACCTTGACTTTGTCTTTAAACCATTTTTCCACAACTTTGGAAGTGTGCTTGGGGTCATTGTCCATTTGGAAGACCCATTTGCGACGAAGCTTTAACTTCCTGAATGATGTCTTGAGATGTCTTGCTTCAATATATCCACATAATTTTCCTGCCTCATGATGCCATCTATTTTGTTTAGTGCACCAGTCCCTCCTGCAGCAAAGCACCCCCACAACATGATGCTGCCACACTCGTGCTTCACGGTTGGGATGGTGTTCTTCGGCTTGCAAGCCTCCGCCTTTTCCCTCCAAACGTAAGGATGGTCATTATTGCCAAATGGTTCTATTTTTGTTTCATGAGACCAGAGGACATTTCTCCAAAAAGTACAATCTTTGTCCCCATGTGCAGTTGCCAACCGTAGTCTGGCTTTTTTCTGGCGGTTTTGGAGCAGTGGCTTCTTCCTTGATGAGCGGCTTTTCAGGTTATGTCAATATAGGACTCGTTTTACTGTGGATATAGATACTTTGTACCTATACACTTCCAGCATCTTCACAAGGTCCTTTGCTGTTGTTCTGGGATTGATTTGCACTTTCCGCACCAAAGTACGTTCATCTCTAGGAGACAGAAAGCGTCTCCTTCCTGAGCAGTATGACGGTGACGTGGTCCCATGGTGTTTATACTTGCGTGCTATTGATTGTACAGATGAACGTGGTACCTTCAGGTGTTTGAAAATTGCTCCCAAGGATGAACCAGACTGTGGAGGTCTACAATTTTTTTCTGAGGTCTTGGCTGATTTCCTTTGATTTTCAAGCAAAGAGGCATTGAGTTTGAAGGTAGGCCTTGAAATGCATCCACAGGTACACCTCCAATTGACTCAAATGATGTCAATTAGCCTATCAGAAGCTTTTAAAGCCATGACATAATTTTCTGGAATTTGCCAAGCTGTTTGAAGGCACAGTCAACTTAGTGTATGTAAACTTCTGACCCACTGGAATTGTGATACAGTGAATTATAAGTGAAATAATCTGTCTGTAAACAATTGTTGGAAAAATTACTTGTGTCATGCACAAAGTAGATGTCCTAACCGACTTTCCAAAACTATCGTTTGTTAAGAAATTTGTGGAGTGGTTGAAAAACGAGTTTTACTTACTCCAATGTAAGTGCATGTAATCTTTTGACTTCAACTGTACATGTATAGAAGGTGAATAAAGCTGCATCCAAAATTTGTAGCCTAGGAGCCTACAAGACATTGACAAACACCGACTTCAGACCATTTCGGAATTATATGCAAAACAGAAACTAAATAGCCTATACACTATGTTTACATTGGCTAATGCTCAACACATCCTCTTGTTGCTAAAACATTTCATAACCTGGATTGCATTTGCTACAGCCTATAAAACACCTGAGTGTAGAAATGTTAGGCATAACAATGTTATGTTTGTTTCCTACATGCGTGTTGTCTAAAAATGTTGCCTGGGGTAATTTGTGCACATTTGAGCATGTCTACATAATTTGGCACACACATTCCTCGAACTGAACAAAGCTATCCAGCTAGCAAAAGCAACCTGACAAATGGACACGATTGCACCTCAAAACAATTTTCCAAATTGGAATAATGTAACGCGTCATTTGAAGGGTTTGACTGATAGAGCAAGGATCCATTCTATCACTGATGGCAGCGTGGCTGCTATATTCATGGATTCGACAAAAACTGAAAGATCTGCACAGAAGATATCTCAAAGGTACGGAGCCTTTCGTTCTCTGTTTACCTCAAATAGCATTGTCACGGCTGTCTGAAGAATGGGACCAAGGTGCAGCATGTGTATCGTTCCACATTTTATTTAAACTGTGAAACTATGCAAGACATACAAATAAACTTAATAACCAAACCGTGACAAAGAGGTGCAACATACACTTACTCAAAATAATCTCCCACAAACCCAGGTGGGAAAAACAACCACTTAAATATGATCCCCCAATTAGAGACAACGATGACCAGCTGCCTCTAATTGGAGATCATCCCAAAAAACAACATAGAAATACAACAACTAGAACCCCACATAGAAATACAAAAACTAGACAAAACCCCCAACATAGAAAAAAGAAACTAGAACCAACATTGACATAAATAATCTAGACAAAACCCTCTGTCACGCCCTGACCTACTCTACCATAGAAAAATAAAAGCCTTCTATGGTCAGGACGTGATAGGCATGGTGTTTGTATGGTGGACTGTACAATTATTCCTTGCATCATTAGCCTAAATATACATTTATATCAAATCAAATTTATTTTTATATAGCCCTTCGTACATCAGCTGATATCTCAAAGTGCTGTACAGAAACCCAGCCTAAAACCCCAAACAGCAAGCAATGCATGTGAAAGAAGCACGGTGGCTAGGAAAAACTCCCCAGGAAAAACTCCCTAGAAAGGCCAAAAACCTAGGAAGAAACCTAGAGAGGAACCAGGCTATGAGGGGTGGCCAGTCCTCTTCTGGCTGTGCAGGGTGGATATTATAACAGAACATGGTCAAGATGTTAAAATGTTCATAAATGACCAGCATGGTCAAATAATAATAATCATAGTAGTTGTCGAGAGTGCAACAAGCACGTCCGGTGAACAGGTCAGGGTTCCATAGCCGCAGGCAGAACAGTTGAAACTGGAGCAGCAGCACGGCCAGGTGGACTGGGGACAGCAAGGAGTCATCATACCAGGTAGTCCTGAGGCATGGTCCTAGGGCTCAGGTCCTCCGAGAGAAAGACAGAAAGAGAGAAAGAGAGAATTAAAGAGAGCATATTTAAATTCACACAGGACACCAGATAAGACAAGAGAAATACTCCAGATGTAACAGACTGACCCTAGCCCCCCGGCACATAAACTACTGCAGCATAAATACTGGAGGCTGAGACAGGAGGGATCAGAAGACACTGTGGCCCCATCCGATGATACCCCCGGACAGGGCCAAACAGGCAGGATATAACCCCACCCACTTTGCCAAAGCACAGCCCCCACACCACTAGAGGGATGTCTCCAACCACCAACTTACCGTCCTAAGACAAGGCCGAGTATAGCCCACAACGATCTCCGCCATGGCACAACCCAAGGGGGGGCGCCAACCCAGACAGGAAGACCACGTCAGTGACTCAACCCACTCAAGTGACGCACCCCTCCCATGGACAGCATGGAAGAACACCAGTAAGCCAGTGACTCAGCCCCTGTAAAAGGGTTAGAGGCAGAGAATCCCAGTGGAAAGAGGGGAACCGGCAAGGCAGAGACAGCAAGGGCGGTTCGTTGCTCCAGCCTTTCCGTTCACCTTCACACTCCTGGGCCAGACTATACTTAATCATAGGACCTACTGAAGAGATAAGTCTTCAGTAAAGACTTAAAGGTTGAGACTGAGTCTGCGTCTCTCACATTGGTAGGCAGACCATTCCATAAAAATGGAGCTCTATAGGAGAAAGCCCTACCTCCAGCCGTTTGCTTAGAAATTCTAGGGACAATTAGGAGGCCTGCGTCTTGTGACCGTAGCGTACGTGTAGGTATGTACGGCAGGACCAAATCGGAAAGATAGGTAGGAGCAAGCCCATGTAATGCTTTGTAGGTTAGCAGTAAAACCTTGAAATCAGCCCTTGCCTTAACAGGAAGCCAGTGTAGGGAGGCTAGCACTGGAGTAATATGATCACATTTTTTGGTTCTAGTCAGGATTCTAGCAGCCGTATTTAGCACTAACTGAAGTTTATTTAGTGCTTTATCCGGGTAGCCGGAAAGTAGAGCATTGCAGTAGTCCAGCCTAGAAGTAACAAAAGCATGGATTAATTTTTCTGCGTCATTTTTGGACAGAAAGTTTCTGATTTTTGCAAAGTTACGTAGATGGAAAAAAGCTGTCCTTGAAACAGTCTTGATATGTTCTTCAAAAGAGAGATCAGGGTCCAGAGTAACGCCGAGGTCCTTCACAGTTTTATTTGAGACGACTGTACAACCATCCAGATTAATTGTCAGATTCAACAGAAGATCTCTTTGTTTCTTGGGACCTAGAACAAGCATCTCTGTTTTGTCCGAGTTTAAAAGTAGAAAGTTTGCAGCCATCCACTTCTTTATGTCTGAAACACAGGCTTCTAGCGAGGGCAATTTTGGGGCTTCACCATGTTTCATTGAAATGTACAGCTGTGTGTCGTCTGCATAGCAGTGAAATTTAACATTATGTTTTCGAATGACATCCCCAAGAGGTAAAATATATAGTGAAAACAATAGTGGTCCTAAAACGGAACCTTGAGGAACACCGAAATGTACAATTGATTTGTCAGAGGACAAACCATTCACAGAGACAAACTGATATCTTTCCGACAGATAAGATCTAAACCAGGCCAGAACTTGTCCATGTAGACCAATTTGGGTTTCCAATCTCTCCAAAAGAATGTGGTGATCGATGGTATCAAAAGCGGCACTAAGATCTAGGAGCACGAGGACAGATGCAGAGCCTCGGTCTGACGTCATTAAAAGGTCATTTACCACCTTCACAAGTGCAGTCTCAGTGCTATGATGGGGTCTAAAACCAGACTGAAGTGTTTCGTATACATTGTTTGTCTTCAGGAAGGCAGTGAGTTGCTGTGCAACAGTTTTTTCAAAATGTTTTGAGAGGAATGGAAGATTTGATATAGGCCGATAGTTTTTTATAATTTCTGGATCAAGATTCGGCTTTTTCAAGAGAGGCTTTATTACTGCCACTTTTAGTGAGCTTGGTACACATCCGGTGGATAGAGAGACGTTTATTATGTTCAACATAGGAGGGCCAAGCACAGGAAGCAGCTCTTTCAGTAGTTTAGTTGGAATAGGGTCCAGTATGCAGCTTGAGGGTTTGGAGGCCATGATTATTTTCATCATTGTGTCAAGAGATATAGTACTAAAACACTTTAGTATCTCCCTTGATCCTAGGTCCTGGCAGAGTTGTGTAGACTCAGGACAATGGAGCTTTGGAGGAATACCCAGATTTAAAGAGGAGTCTGTAATTTGCTTTCTAATGATCATGATCTTTTCCTCAAAGAAGTTCATAAATGTATTACTGCTGAAGTGAAAGCCATCCTCCATTTGCGAAGGCTGCTTTTTAGTTAGCTTTGCGACAGTATCAAAAAGTAATTTCGGATTGTTCTTATTTTCCTCAATTAAGTTGGAAAAATAGGATGATCGAACAGCAGTGATACTGCACGGTACTGTCTTTCCAAGCTAGTCGGAAGACTTCCAGTTTGGTGTGGCGCCATTTCCGTTCCAATTTTCTGGAAGCTTGCTTCAGAGCTCGTGTATTTTCTGTATACCAGGGAGCTAGTTTCTTATGACAGATGTTTTTAGTTTTTAGGGGTGCAACTGCATCTAGGGTATTGCGCAAGGTTAAATTGAGTTCCTCGGTTAGGTGGTTAACTGATTTTTGTCCTCTGACGTCCTTGGGTAGGCAGAGGCAGTCTGGAAGGGCATCAAGGAATCTTTGCGTTGTCTGAGAATTTATAGCACGACTTTTAATGCTCCTTGGTTGGGGTCTGAGCAGATTATTTGTTGCAATTGCAAACGTAATAAAATGGTGGTCCGATAGTCCAGGATTATGAGGAAAAACATTAAGATCCACAACATTTATTCCATGGGACAAAACTAGGTCCAGAGTATGACTGTGGCAGTGAGTAGGTCCAGAGACATGTTGGACAAAACCCACTGAGTCGATGATGGCTCCGAAAGCCTTTTGGAGTGGGTCTGTGGACTTTTCCATGTGAATGTTAAAGTCACCAAAAATTAGAATATTATCTGCTATGACTACAAGATCCGATAAGAATTCAGGGAACTCAGTGAGGAACACTGCATATGGCCCAGGAGGCCTGTAAACAGTAGCTATAAAAAGTGAGTGAGTAGGCGGCATAGATTTCATGACTAGAAGCTCAAAAGATGAAAACGTCATTGTTTTTTTTTTGTAAATTGAAATTTGCTATCGTAAATGTTAGCAACACCTCCGCCTTTGCCGGATGCACGGGGGGTATGGTCACTAGTGTAACCAGGGGGTGAGGCCTCATTTAACACAGTAAATTCATCAGGCTTAAGCCATGTTTCAGTCAGGCCAATCACATCAAGATTATTATCAGTGATTAGTTCATTGACTATAACTGCCTTGGAAGTGAGGGATCTAACATTAAGTAACCCAATTTTGAGATGTGAGGTATCACAATCTCTTTCAATAATGGCAGGAATGGAGGAGGTCTTTATACTAGTGAGATTGCTAAAGCGAACACCGCCATTTTTAATTTTGTCCAACCTAGATCGAGGCACAGACACGGTCTCAATGGGGAAAGCTGAGCTGACTACGCTGACTGTGCTAGTGGCAGACTCCACTAAGCTGGCAGGCTGGCTAACAGCCTGCAGCCTGGCCTGCACCCTATTTCATTGTGGAGCTAGAGGAGTTAGAGCCCTGTCTATGTTCGTAGATAAGATGAGAGCACCCCTCCAGCTAGGATGGAGTCCGTCACTCCTCAACAGGCCAGGCTTGGTCCTGTTTGTGGGTGAGTCCCAGAAAGAGGGCCAATTATCTACAAATTCTATCTTTTGGGAGGGGCAGAAAACAGTTTTCAACCAGCGATTGAGTTGTGATACTCTGCTGTAGAGCTCATCACTCCCCCTAACTGGGAGGGGGCCAGAGACAATTAATCGATGCCGACACATCTTTCTAGCTGATTTACACGCTGAAGCTATGTTGCGCTTGGTGACCTTTGACTGTTTCATCCTAACATCGTTGGTGCCGACGTGGATAACAATATATCTATACTCGCCAGTTTTAGCTTTAGCCAGCACCGTCTTTAGATTAGCCTTAACGTCGGTAGCCCTGCCCCCTGGTAAACAGTGTATGATCGCTGGATGATTAGTTTTAAGTCTAATACTGCGGGTAATGGAGTCGCCAATGACTAGGGTTTTCAATTTGTCAGAGCTAATGGTGGGAGCCGTCGGCGTCTCAGACCCCACAACGGGAGGAGTAGAGACCAGAGAAGTCTCGGCCACCGACTCGCTTAATGGGGAGAACCGGTTGAAAGTTTCTGTCGGCTGAATAAGCGACACCGGTTGAGCATTCCTACAGCGTTTCCCTCCAGAAGCCATGAGAAAGTTGTCCGGCTGCGGGGACCGTGCGGGGGGGTTTATACTAACGTTACTATCTGTACTTACTGGTGGCACAGACGCTGTTTCATCCTTTCCTACCCTGAAATGACCCTTGCCTAACGATTGCGTCTGAAGCTGGGCTTGTAGCACAGCTATCCTTGCCGTAAGGCGATCGTTCTCCTGTATATTATAAGTACAACGACTGCAATTAGAAGGCATCATGTTAATGTTACTTAGCTTCGGCTGTTTGAAGTCCTGACGAACCATGTCCAGATAAAACCTCCGGGGTGAAAAAGTTGAATGAAAAAAGTTGAGTGAGGGAAAAAGTAAAAATATACGGTAATGAAAAAGTAAAAAACCGTCAGGTAGCAAAGTAAGACAGCCAAATCTTTGATGAGAACCTGAATCAGAATGCAAACGACCTTTAGACTGGGACGAAGATTTACATTCCAACAGGACAATGACCCCAAGCATACAGCCAAAGCAACTCTGGAATGGTGCTTTGTCCATCCATTATGGTCACTATGTCAGTGTATATCAATCTGTCTATCAATGAATAGCAATGTCCTGTATATTTGCCTGTCAGCAAGAGGTTCACTAGACGAATGGACTTAATTTACAAGTAAAGGTAGGCCTAAATGCATTTTCCTTTGCAGTTTGCTGGTTAGGTTACTGTTGAATCATGAGAATTGACAACATCGATTTAAATACATTATATTTACATTATATTTATCAAGCTACAATATTTCTCATAATAATATTATTATTATGTGTGTGTGTCTGCGCATTGGAAGAATTGTAAATCCATTGTGAAAGGCTATATGCGTCGCAAATTATTCCGATGAAATGTGTAAATATATTGGTCTTTTAGTGCCACCTATCAGTTGTTACTCTGGATGCTACATCGGTCTATAGCTGAGCTGAGTTGAGCAGTGTGTCATTTGGTTGTAAATATCCCACCATGGAAGGCTATCGCTTGGTATTTACATTTGGTGAATTTTTTTTGTCAATCTGGTTGTTGGAGCTACGGCATCTGTTGTATGGTGATCTTGGGCTTCATCAAAGTTTATTTGTGAGTAAATCTGGCTTTTGATAATAGCCAGGGCTTACCCAGCCACCCACCTCACCGCACGCCACTGTAAATTATATATAGTGTTTAAAAAACATATTAAAGGGGCAGTTGCTTCATCCATTTTTGGACTTCTGAATTAAATAAATGTACCCATTTATTCTTGAAGAATATAGCTTATAAATGAGCTTAGTTCAACTGTCGTATCCCATCAGAACCCAAAATATAAGCTTGTTTCACTCAAGTTTGTAAACAAAGTAAATGTAAACAAACACTATATAGCATATAAACATGGTTAAAACTGTAGTGTTGATATCATGGATGGTCAGTCCTTGCATCCATAGCTTTGTCTATGTATTTGAGTGGTTACATTTCTCCAACCCATTCCCTCAACTTTTTACCAAAACAGGGGTAAATCTACTAATTGCCGCTTTAGTAAATTGATTTTTTATAAATGATGTTTTGTTACATTCAACTGTCAAAATGCTGTTATCGAGATAATTTCCTTAGTAGGTGATGTCAGAGGTCAGCATGTGGGATAAGTTGTCACGCCCTGACCTTAGAGAGCCTTTTTCTATTCTCTATTTGGTTAGGTTGGGTGTGACTTGTGTGGGCATATCTAGGTTTCTATTTCTTTGTTGGCCTAGTATGGTTCCCAATCAGAGGCAGCTGTTTATCGTTGTCTCTGATTGGGGTTCATACTTAGGCAGCCATTTTCCCGCCTATGTTTGTGGGTAATTATTATTTTCTGTGAGTGTTTGTGTGCGCGCCACAGTTGCGGCACGGTTGAGTTCTGTTTACCTGTTTTTTTTTTTGGGTGAAAGGTTTCACTTCCATTAAAGATGTGGAATTACATGCACGCTGTGCCTTGGCTCATTTATCACAGGGAGTTTGAAGACAGTGATCGTGACATAAGTAGGAGTTCAGGGATGAATGACGAGCTTCCCACTAGTAATTACGAGTTGGTAAAAACCACCTTCCCACTTGGTTACAGGTCAGCAACCACAGGTTAACTTCTAAATAAAAAATGCATGGTTCTCATTTGGGCAAAATACCTTCCTCTTCTCGACTCCTCTGTCCTCTTGCCTGCATGACGCGGAAACCAATAAGTGGTCAAGTGGGTAGTGTCAATTCGTTAGTAGGCGAACGAAAGAGTGTACTCCCCTCCTCGATAGCCACCTTTCGATGAGAATAGTCTATGTATCCTACTAGAGTCCTTTGCGGAGGAGTTTTTATACAGTATGTGTCACACCCTCTTTGAATCAGCATTGTCCATTTGTATGTCTCTGTGTCCAGTTTGAAGGAAGTTAGAGGTAGTTTCACGGGCCAATGGTAACTAGCATTAGCACAATGACTTCCAGTCATTATGTTAACGCTAGTTAGAAACTCCCTTTAAACTGCACTCAGAGACATACTGCACTCAGAGACACAAATGGTATGCACAAATTAATCTGACTCTGGGGAAGTAGGTAAAGGGCCTCGAAGTATGGCTTTAATTACCTCTGGATCTGTCCATAGGCTACCTTAGGGAAATTTCACCCCAGAGGCTAGGTCCATTTGCAGGAATTTTCATGTGTAGGTCAAATGACAGGAAGCATAAACTACTAATTCGCTTGTTGTCTTTCTGTCAATTTTCAGAATGCGCATAGATTCAAGGCCACTTATAAAGTGGGACAAAACTATAAGAGACTATAAAGTTGAGGTGTAGCCCTAAAATCCATACTCACTTGAAACAAGTGGGTTTAAGTGGGGTGTTGTAACACAATATACATGTTGGCCGAAGTTACAGTACAAACCAGGCATTACAGAACATTGATTGAAATGTAATCAGGCTATAGTGCATGTCAATGTCATACACTGTATTGTATGTACATGTATATTAATGGTGTAGTCCCGAAGTCAGAGAATCTGCCAATCACAACATTGCAAAGCACTGCTATTGACACACATTGGTCAATCATTCACAAGGCTTTTACCTCAATCATTTAACCTGGCTACACCAGTTCATCTGCACAGGACAGAAGGGAGGTCTTGCCAGTAGGAATACTGAGACAAAGTCTGACTTGGTGTTTTTTTCTCCTTAATCATGGTTTCTGCTGGGCCTCAGGTTTGGAGATGGATACTATTTGCCTGCTTTCACTGGCTTTGTGTCTGTCAAGAAACTCCTAGACCGTAAGTAAACCTGCACAGTCATCAGAGTTAGAATTGAATAATTAGACATGGCGTCTTCCCCGGTGTAAAATGTTCTCTTTCAGAGAGCAGATCAAGAGCTCTTTTTCATCTACCCTTTATGCAGATATTTTTTTCTGAAGATTTCACCTACAGTTGAAGTCGGAAGTTTACATGCACCTTAGCCAAATACATTTAAACTCAGTTTTTCACAATTCCTGACATTTAATCCTAGTAAAAATCCCCTGTCTTAGGTCAGTTAGGATCACCACTTTATTTTAAGAATGTGAAATGTCAGAGTAATAGTAGAGAGAATGATTCATTTCAGCTTTAATTTCTTTCATCACATTCCCAGTGGGTCAGAAGTTTACATACACTCAATTAGTATTTGGCAGCATTGCCTTTAAATTGTTTAACTTGGGGCAAATGTTTCGGGTAGCCTTCCACAAGCTTCCCACAATAAGTTGGGTGAATTTTGGCCCATTCCTCCTGACAGAGCTGGTGTAACCGAGTCAGGTTTTTAGGCCTCCTTGCTCGCACATGCTTTTCAGATCTGCCCACAAATCTTCTATAGGATTGAGGTCAGGGCTTTGTGATGGCCACTCCAATACCTTGACTTTGTCTTTAAGCCATTTTTCCACAACTTTGGAAGTGTGCTTGGGGTCATTGTCCATTTGGAAGACCCATTTGCGACGAAGCTTTAACTTCCTGAATGATGTCTTGAGATGTCTTGCTTCAATATATCCACATAATTTTCCTGCCTCATGATGCCATCTATTTTGTGAAGTGCACCAGTCCCTCCTGCAGAAAAGCACCCCCACAACATGATGCTGCCACCCCCGTGTTTCATGGTTGGGAAGGTAGACCTCCAATTGACTGAGATGATATCAATTAGCCTTTCAGAAGCTTCTAAAGCCATGACATCATTTTCTGGAATTTCCCACGCTGTTTAAAGGCACAGTCAACTTAGTGTATGTAAACTTCTGACCCACTGGATTTGTGATACAGTGAATTATAAGTGAAATAATCTGTCTGTAAACAATTGTTGGAAAAATTACTTGAGTCATGCACAAAGTAGGTGTCCTAACCGACTTGCGAAAACCATCGTTTCTTAATAGACTTTGTGGAGTGGTTTAAAAGCGAGTTTTAATGACTCCAACCTAAGTGTATGTAAACTTTTGACTTCAACTGTAGGTACCCTCTCATTTTGTACTGATATTCCTGTGTGTTTTTTGGTGTGTGTGTGTGTGTATGTCCTCTATAGGGTTTACATGGTAGCCATTCCTGCAGTGATCCAGGCAGGCTCAGAAGCCAAGCTTTGTGCCAGCCTTCTGCAGCCCAACGAGACCCTGGTCATGACCATATCTCTGATTGTTGATGAGCAGAGCAAAATTCTTCTCCAAGAGAGTTCTGACCAAGAGTTTCACCGCTGCTTCCAGTTTCAGGTCAGCCCAGCAGTGGTTGGCATCCAGAACCATTCCATTCAGAGTGTACTGTACTTCTCAGCTTTGTGATGCATCTCTTCATTTTAGTGCAATGGAATAATAGTTTATTGTAAATATCAAGGTGTTGGCCTTGACATTTTTACCTGGTTTTGGTCAGATACAAGCATGCTTTTAAATACTGTACAATATATATAGTGCATTCTGAAAGTATTCAGACCCCTTAACTTTTTACACATTTTGTTATGTTACAGCCTTATTCTCAAGAGGATTAAATTAAAAAAATTATCAATCTACGCACAATACCCCATAATGATAAAATGAAAACAGGTTTTTAGAAATACATAATTTACATAAGTATTCAGACCCTTTGCTATCAGACTCGAAATTGAGCTCAGGTGCAACCTGTTTCCATTGATCATCCTTGAGATGTTTTTACAACTTGATTGGAGTCCACCTGTGGTAAATTCAATTGATTGGACATGATTTGGAAAGGCACACACTGGTCTATATAAGGTCCCACAGTTGACAGTGCATGTCAGAGCTAAAACCAAGCCATGAGGTTGAAGGAATTGTCTCAGAGACAGCTCCGAGACACGATTGTGTTGAGGCACAGATCTGGGGAAGGGTACCAAAACATTTCTGCAGCATTGATGGTCCCCAAGAATACAGAGGCCTCCATCATTCTTAAATGGAAGTTTGGAACCCCCAAGACTCTTCCTAGAGCTGAGCAATTGAGGGAGAAGGGCCTTAGTCAGGGAGGTGACCAAGAACCCAATTGACACTCTGACAGAGCTCCAGAGTTCCTCTGTGGAGGTGGGAGAAGCTTCCAGAAGGACAACCATCTCTGCTGCACTCCACCAATCAGCCTGTGGCGAAGGATCACCTTCCAACCGGACAATGACCCTAACAATGACCTGGATGCTCCCAATCCAACCTGACAGAGCTTGAGAGGATCTGCATAGAAGATTGGGATAAACTCCCCAAATACAGGTGTGCCAATCTTGTAACGTCATACCCAAGAAGACTCAAGGCTGTAATCGCTGTCAAAAGTGCTTCAACAAAGTATTTCTGTTTTTTATGTTTAATACATTTGCATGAATTTCTAAAAATCTGTTTTTGCTTTGTCGTTATGGGGTACTGTGTGTAGATTGATGAGGAAAAAAACGATTTAATCAATTTTAGAATAAGGCTGTAATGTAACAAAATGTGGGAAAAGTTAACAGGTCTGAATACTTTCCAAATGCACTGTATGCCACTTAGCAGAGACCTTAATCCAAAGCAACTCACAATAGCCTATGTGATCCCCACAGGAATTGAACCCCCAACCTTGACATTGCTAGCAGCATGATCTTACCAACTGAGCCACACAGGACCACAGTATAGTGTTATATGTTATTGGTACATTAGTTAATCAGTGTGTTGCCCTCTGTCTCCCTGACAGGCCCCTCATGTGGAGAGTGACGAAGTGCAAAACTTTAAGGTGGAGGTTCGAGGTGAAACGTTTCTGTCGACAGAGGAGAGAAAGGTCATGATCAAACCGTACAGCCCGATGACATTCGTCCAAACGGATAAACCAATCTACAACCCAGGACAAACAGGTAATTTTACAGAGCCAGTAACCTACACAATTAGTCTCCTTGCTAAGAAACAGGACAATTAGGTGGGAGCATGTTTCTATGATGGTTTGCTCTGTCATCCCAGAGACACTTGAAACAGTACCATCAGGTGCAGATAAAGAACAAATCCACTGCGTGTTCACTCAGAATATGGACGCTGGAACGGAGTTTGAACTGTCCTACCATATGTTATAAGATGTTCCTCTCCTGGACATTATCACTTGATATTGATAGTGTAAATATTTTCAGTGAACTCGCAGTGCAGTTTTTCTTTATCTGCAATTGATTGAATTGGGGCCTTAGTACCAACGGTTGAAAATGTTATCGAGTACCTATAAATAGTTTGTCTTCTGAAATTCTCATTGAGTGATTGTCTTCGTTTTGTCATTGCCTTCTTACAGTGAATTTTAGGGTTATCACCTTGGATACCAATTTTAGCCCTGTCAATCAGCTGGTGAGTGTTGAAAATGTGCAACATTGAATATTGAAAACAATGACCTGTACTTGTTCGTCCTTTAGATCAGTATCTCAACTACTTAAAAAAAAAAGACAAATACAGAAGAATCACATGTATCCCAACATCACACTACTGTGATAGACATAGCAATTAGGTCTGTATAGCATTGTCCAACCAACCCAGTTGCCTTGTGGTTAGAGTGCCTGTCCTGAGGTTGGAAGGTTTTGTGTTTGGGTCATACCAAAGACTCAAGAAATAAGACCTGATGTCTCACTGCTTGGCACTCACCATTCAGGACATGGATTGAGGGTTAAACCCAATGATTACACCAGGGATGTCAGAAAATAATTAAAGTTTTTCAGATTGTTCTGGCAATTCTAGTCCTTGTCACATATAAACTTAATTGGAAGAAAGTACGTCTGATTTACATTTCTATCACATTTACCTATTTTTTTATCATGATCAAAGTAGCCATTTTAGGCCCTTTTTAGGCCTATATTCCTCCTGAAAGACCTTATGATCCGTGAACCGTACATGATACAGGGAACATCTTGATGTCATTATACTTCTTTTAGTGTGCTCTGAAATATGGAGTATGTCTAGATTTTGAAATACACATTTTCATATTCATTTATTAATATCTCAAAAGTATACTTTAAATCAAATCAAATCAAAATCAAATCAAATTTATTTTTATATAGCCCTTCGTACATCAGCTGATATTCTCAAAGTGCTGTACAGAAACCCAGCCTAAAACCCCAAACAGCAAGCAAAGCATGTGAAAGAAGCACGGTGGCTAGGAAAAACTCCCTAGGAAAAACTCCCTAGAAAGGCCAAAAACCTAGGAAGAAACCTAGAGAGGAACCAGGCTATGAGGGGTGGCCAGTCCTCTTCTGGCTGTGCAGGGTGGATATTAAAACAGAACATGGTCAAAATGTTAAAATGTTAAAATGTTCATAAATGACCAGCATGGTCAAATAATAATAATCATAGTAGTTGTCGAGGGTGCAACAAGCACGTCCGGTGAACAGGTCAGGGTTCCATAGCCGCAGGCAGAACAGTTGAAACTGGAGCAGCAGCACGGCCAGGTGGACTGGGGACAGCAAGGAGTCATCATACAAATCACACTTTTATTCACCAAATACATTTGTATGGAAAGGAATTTGACTTGGTGAAATGGTGCTGCCACAATAAAAATATACAGACAGACGATAAACACTATATACAGACAACATATGTAGAAGAGATCCACATGCGGTACACAAATCATAGTGCATGTACACTATGTACACCGTAAGCTAAGAACTACAAGTTTCACTATAAAAACTTAGCAACATTAAAAATGATGTATGTAGAGACGTATAAAGAAAAAACTATTTTACAGGACGATCTGAGGTGGGGAAAATATGTACAGTGGGGCCCGAAATGAATTTACACCCTTGATAAAGATTAGCAAAAATGACTGCATAAAATACAGAATTCAAATACAATACTTGATAAAGATGAACAAAAATGACTGTATGATATAAATCATTGAAATACTATATTGCATTTATAATATACTGACATGAAAATAGAGCTCTTTGGCCACATACACCAGTGGTGGGTTTGCCATCAAAATGAGAATGCATAA
The DNA here is from genome assembly GCF_965601325.2 of Salmo salar. NCBI lineage: Eukaryota > Metazoa > Chordata > Actinopteri > Salmoniformes > Salmonidae > Salmo > Salmo salar. Next base: position 128,673,826 of record NC_138299.1, read on the forward strand.
GCAGAAAGAACCCCATACCTAGTGTAACATTTGCTGGTGGATCTTTGATGTTATTGGGCTATTTTTCTTCCACTGATCCTGGGGCCCTTGTTAAGGTCAACAGCATAATGAACTTTACCCAGTACCAGGATATTTCAGCCAAAAACCTGTTTGCCTCTGCCAAGGGGCTGAAATTTAGCTAGTGGAAGTGGATCTTCCAACAAGCCAATAACCCCAAGCACACATCAAAATCCACCAAGAAATCGATAATTGGCCACAAAATCAACATTTTGCAATGGCCATCATAGTTTCTGGACTTGAAACCCATTGAAAACATGTGGTTTTAATTGTATAGGGCAGACCATACGCGTAGACGAAGTATATTAAGGATTTGGAAGGATTCTGTATGGAGGAATGGTCTAAGATTCCTCCCAATGTGTTCTTCAACTCATAAAACGTAAAAAAAAAAAAAAGGTTCAGTGCCGATATCCTCACAAGGTATAGTGACGATTTCAGACCTCGCTGTATTTGAAAAGAGTGACCCTCTCAGCAGACTGGACACAATTTGCCCTTAGACCAGGCAGACGCATTCCCACACCAGACAATGATCAATGAGGTTGAGTATGGACTTTATGATGGATGTGTAGAACTGAATCAGTATTGTCCATGAGAGTTTGAATTTCTTCAGCTGATATATGAAGTACATCTGCTGGTGTGTCTTATTGGTGATCGCTGTGAGGTTGTATTCCCACTTGAGGTTGTGGGAGATGATGGTCCCCAGGAATTTGAATATCTCAGCCGTGCTTACAGCTGAGGCATTGATTTCAAGGGGGAGAGATAGTGAGGGACGCTTCCTGAAGTCAATCTCCCTCTCCATGATGGTTTTACATTTTTTTAAACAATATACTCTACTAGTAATATACATCAAATTTCCAGAGTGGGTGCACAGCTACTTTTGAAGTTATGATACATTTTATGAGCATCACCAACATAGTGAATGGCAAAAGTGATTTGAAGTGAACACTCTCTGCAGGTGATTTACTGAATGTAATTAGATAATGACCTATAATGTCAATTCATATGTATAAAATGGGTCATATCTTCAAAAGTAGCAGAGCAGCCACTGTAATTTAGATGTGTTTGAAGAGTATTCTGTTCTAAACAATAGGTTTTAATGAAGAAGAAATTAACATGAAAAGTTGTATTTCAGAATCTAGACATGGTCCATAGAGCATACTATAGGGAGTATAATGTCACTAAGATAATGTCTTTATCATGTGCGGTTCACAGATCATACAGTCGTACAAGCAGTGATGTAAGGTACTTACAGTTGAAGTCTGAAGTTTACTTACACCTTAGCGAAATACATTTAAACTCAGTTTTTCACAATTCCTGACATTTAATCCTAGTAAAAATCCCCTGTCTTAGGTCAGTTAGGATCACCACTTTATTTTAAGAATGTGAAATGTCAGAGTAATAGTAGAGAGAATGATTTATTTCAGCTTTGATTTCTTTCATCACATTCCCAGTGGGTCAGAAGTTTACATACACTCAATTAGTATTTGGTAGCATTGCCTTTAAATTGTTTATTGGGTCAAACGTTTCGGGTAGCCTTCCACAAGCTTCCCACAATAAGTTGGGTGAATTTTGGCCCATTCCTCCTGACAGAGCTGGTGTAACTGAGTCAGGTTTGTAGTCCTCCTTGCTCGCACACACTTTTTCATTTCTGCCCACAAATGTTCTATAGGATTGAGGTCAGGGCTTTGTGATGGTCACTCCAATACCTTGACTTTGTTGTCCTTAAGCCATTTTGCCACAACTTTGGAGGTATGCTTGGGGTCATTGTCCATTTGGAAGACCCATTTGCGACGAAGCTTCAACATCCTGACTGATGTCTTGAGATGTTGCTTCAATATATCCACATCATTTTCCTCCTTCATGATGCCATCTATTTTGTTTAGTGCACCAGTCCCTCCTGCAGCAAAGCACCCCCACAACATGATGCTGCCACCACCGTGCTTCGCGGTTGGGATCGTGTTCTTTGGCTTGCAAGCCTTCCCCTTTTTCCTCCAAACATAACGATGGTCATTATGACCAGTTCTCTATTTGTTTCATGAGACCAGAGGACATTTCTCCAAAAAGTACGATCTTTGTCCCCATGTGCAGTTGCAAACCGTAGTCTGTTTTTTTATGGCGGTTTTGGAGCAGTGGCTTCTTCCTTGCTAAGCGGCCTTTCAGGTTATGTCGATATAGGACTTGTTTTACTGTGGATATAGATACTTTTGTACCCGTTTCCTCCAGCATCTTCACAAGGTCCTTTGCTGTTGTTCTGGGATTGATTTGCACTTTTCGCACCAAAGTACGTTCATCTCTAGAGACAGAACTCATCTCCTTCCTGAGTGGTATGACGGCAGTGTGGTCCCATGGTGTTTATACTTGCATACTATTGTTTGTACAGATGAATGTGGTACCTTCAGGCGTTTGGAAATTGCTCCCAAGGATGAACCAGATTTGTGGAGGTCTAACATTTTTTCTGAGGTCTTGGTTGATTTCTTTTGATTTTCCCATGATGTCAAGCAAAGAGGCACTGAGTTTTAAGGTAGCCCTTGAAATACATCCACAGGTACACCTCCAATTGACTGAGACGATATCAATTAGCCTTTCAGAAGCTTCTAAAGCCATGACATCATTTTCTGGAATTTTCCATGCTGTTTAAAGGCACAGTCAACTTATTGTATGTAAACTTCTGACCCACTGGAATTGTGACTCAGTGAATTATAAGTGAAATAATCTGTCTGTAAATAATTGTTGGAAAAATGATTTGTGTCATGCACAAAGTAGATGTCCTAACCGACTTGCCAAAACTATAGTTTGTTAACAAGAAATTTGTGGAGTGGTTGAAAAACGAGTTTTAATGACCCCAACCTAAGTGTATGTAAACTTCCGACTTCAACTTTAAGTAAAAATACTTTAAAGTACAACTTAAGAATTTTTGGAGGGTATCTGTACTTTATATTTTGCCAAATTTGACTTTTACTTCACTATTTTCCTAAAGAAAATGATGTACTTTTTACTCCATACTTTTCCCTGTCACCCAAAATTACTTGTTACATTTTAACAGGGAATTGGTCCAATTCACACACTTATCAAGAGAACATCCCTGGTCATCCCTACTGCCTCTGATCTGGCGGACTCACTAAACACAATGACTTTGTTTGTAAATTATGTCTGAGTGTTGGAGTGTGCCCCTGGCTATCCGCCAATAAAATTGTGCCGTCTGGTTTGCTTAATATAAGGAATTTGAAATGGTTTATACTTGTACTTTTACTTTTGATACTTAAGTACATTTTAGCAATTCCATTTACTTATGATACTTCAGTATATTTAAAACCAAATACTTTTAGACGTTGTATTTTACTGGGTGACTTTCACTTTTACTTGAGTCATTTTCTATTACGGTATTTTTACTTTTACTCAAGTATGACAATTGAGTACTTTTTCCACCACCCCGTACAAAAAGCATGTATAGGTCTAAAAAGGGCCTAAAATGGCCACTTTCAAAATGGTTTGCGATACAAATGTAAAAAGCATATTAAACATCCTTCCTCCCAATTAAGTTTCTATGTGAGGATGGCCAGAACATTCTGAGATACCAAAAATATTTTCGGACCTAGCTGGCGTGAAATCGCCCCCGGCTCTCCAGGCTGCCTCACGCAACAGAAACAGGAGATAGGCTCCTGCCCTATTGGCCATCCTGGTTCGGACAAGGATTATTATGTACAGTATACTGTAAATGCTGTAAACTAGCCACCACATATCATACACGTCTTGTCAGTACTCCATGAACAATAATACTTTGGGAATGGGAATCTATTGGGCAAAATCCAAATCTCTGAAGCTATGATTTTTAGCGTGTGATGTCTGTTTTATCAGACTACACAAACAGTTGAGACACATACTGAAGCACTTAGGACAAAAGTACATGTCTGCAGAGGTTCTCTAAATAAACCTGCCTGGGCTGATTTGAAGGTCCTCCAGCATTTACCACAGGACATGGGGTTTTCAATTTCATATTGGTCAGATTGGAATGTATGGGATTTTCTATCTTGAGATTGAGTTGATCTACTTAATTGATGTTAGAGTCCCAGTCAGACGCAAATGCTACATGTGATGTCTACTTGAAGAGACAAAGCCAATCGCCTGCCTAGTTCCTCCTGTTGTATACATCTGCTATGCTCCTCTGTTGACTTTTTGGGAATGTGAGAGTAATTCATAAAACATTAACCAATATCTTGTCTTTGCCCTTTGCAGTACAATGTTGTGGAACTTGAGGTAAGACCTTTATTAGTAATTTACTTTATGATGAGTGTCACTAAATACTACAACATGATAAGACGATGACTCCACCAGCTAGGTAGGTCATCATTCATTTCCACATGGCAGTTACCAGAAGCCTCAATATCAGCTTTATGTGATCACATCTGGGCCACCTTCAGTAAGCAAACTTCAGAACGTTGCAGATAGAAATGTCATGAATAGAACTGACGTGACTCCTTATTCTACATGTCAGACAGGCATGTTTAACTTACACCTACAAAGGTGCTATCTAGAACCTAAAATGGTTATTTGGCTGTCAAAGGAGAACCTTTTGAGGAACCCTTTTTGGTTCCAGGTAGAATCATTTTGGTTCCAGGTAGAACCCTTTTGGGTTCCACATAGGACCCTTTCCACAGAGGGTTCTAAATGAAACCCAAAAGGTTCTACGTTGAACACAAAAAGGCTCTCTCCTATGGGGAGAGCCGAAGAACCCATTTGAAACCCTCTTTTCTAAGAGTGGACTTCTATCTGAACATTAAACAAGGTTGTGCCCTGCTCAACGTGCCTCTTGTTCTATGAACCAACAGGATATTCATCAGAATAGGATTGGACAGTGGGTCAATACATCATCTAGTGGCAACATTCTGCAGCTTTCTCACCCTCTGAACTCTGAAGCACCCATAGGATCCTATGCTATCGTAGTGTGGATTGGTGATAACAAAATATACCATCGCTTCAAGGTAGAACGTTATGGTAGGTTGTGCTTTGTTCTTTTACTTTTCATGCTAATTAATGTTATGGCTCTGGAACCTTAATGAGTTAACTGCTGCTCGTTTATTTCTAGTTTTGCCAAAGTTTGAGATCAAAATGAACCTCACCGATGAGATCAGCATTGTTCAAGAGGAGTATAAAGTAGAAGTTTGTGCAACGTGAGTCAACAATATCGCTGTTTTGCAATGCACTGTTGTTACAAAATACTCAAATACACAGACAAGTGCATTTTCAAATACAAATATTTAAATACCCTATGCATTTGAACCCAGGGCTGCTTGGTCCTAGGGGTATTTCAAATAAGGTATTTGGAAACAAGTCATTTAAAATAGTTTCAAAAAGTAGGCTATTTATAAAAAATTATATGAAAATACTTTCAAATACTTCAAATATAAGTAGTTGATTTGGCCACAATATTTGAAAATACTCATGCACAGAAAATAAGTATATGAACCTAGGTCTAGGTAATGACAGCTAATGACTAATTATTGTGCTTACTCAAAGCTCAAAGCTTGCACAGAGCTCCATAGACTAGAATAGTACATTTTGGATTTCAGACTTAGATTGCTTCAATACAGCTTAATTCTACTATTTACCAGTCACTACTAATACCACTAATACTGCAGTCACTTCTACTACTACTTCTACTACTACTACTACTAACACAGTCACAAATTTGACTACTACAATTACTACTGCAGTCACTACCACTATTATAACTTATTTCACAACCATAAATACTCAAGGCAAGCTCAATAACACACACGATTTCTTTAAGAAATGTACTTTTCTAGTTGAAGACCTACGATTCCACTGCTCAATGTTATAAACTGCTCTTATGAGTCCCTGAGACTTCAAAGGTTTGGGACAGTGGCATGTACATGAACAGCTGTGCCCGTATTCATAAAGCATCTCAGAGTAGGATTGCTGACCTAGGATCAGGTTCCCCCTGTACATGATATATTGTTCATTAGATACAACAGTTAAAATTCTGATAGGCTTTATGAGTACTGGTCCAGATCCATTGACAATGTTGAAAACACTTGACTTAAAAGCCTGCAGGTTTATTAAAGCATTATAATGTGTTATAAGCACACATGTATGAGCCTTTATAATGTCTCATTTGAGGCTTATACTATGGTATGTCTCTCTATGTAGGAAATGTATATGATACTTGATGTGTTCGATATATGTTTGTGTGTTCTTATGAATTTAAATCAGATACACGTATGGACAGCCTGTACCTGGAAAAGCAGAGGTAGAGTTGTGCCGACCTTTAAGGAACGATGTACTTATATCAATGAGATTTGATGTGGAAACTCAACAAGGAGTTCCTGATTATACAGCCCCCTGCCACAAAGAGTCAATAGAGGTCTGTATGCTTTCCTGAAGAAACTATCATCAGTATAATTGTTTTTACCAACATATTACATTTAAATGTGATGTGGTTAAATGCATTTAAATCAGTTCTTAATGTGTGGTTTTGCATGCTTTTCCCAGATGGACCAAACTGGCTGTGCTTCTCATGTCTTCAACATGTCCATTTTCACAAAGAATGCCGGACAGAAAATGCTCATAGACAGGCTTAGTTTTAATGCAAAAGTAGAGGAGGAGGGGACAGGCAAGTCATTTATCACAAGAATTTGGAGATGGAAAAAGTGTCAACATTTGTCTGAAGTCAAATGAAAGCAGTTTTTTTGTCTTTAGTGTGAATTACATAATATTAATATTGCATGTTTAATTAGATCATGAAGACATGTGTGTTTGACCTTCGGTGCTACATCATCACGTGAAATGATGCTGTTTTTATTAATTTCTTCTGTTTGTAATCATGTTTTTAATATTTTGAATAAACTGCACTGGAATTCAGTTTCTGCATTGTGAACTGTCATTGTGCATCATGGTGGCATGTGTTCTTGTTAAATACACCATCCTATTCTCATTTGTTTTCCTTTAACAGGTATTACACGGTCAGAGGAAAAACACATAGCACTCTCCTATGTGATTGGAAAACTAACATTTGTCGACACACCCAAAATCTATGAACATGGATCAGTTATCGAGGGCAAGGTAAGTCCAAATCCAGTGTTATTGTTCCTTGTACTTTGTTGAATTGTGGATGCCATTTGTTCTTTGACATTTCTGTTTACTTAACTACTAATGGTAGGTAACAGTGACACATGTAGCATCACATTCCTCCTTTTTTCCTCAGATAAACGTTGTTCACTTCAACAACACACCTATCTCTGACATGTTAGTCTACCTGTTGGAGAAGAAAGGCTGGTCCTCACATCGTCTCCAGAACCTAACCACAGACAGTCGTGGTATTGCCAGTTTCTCCCTCAACACAACCACTATGCCCAAAGAGGATATTAACCTCATAGTAAGTATGATTCCTTCTAGGTTTTGAAAGACTCTGAGACTCAGAAGATCCCAACTCACCCCCTTGACCCTACACTCTAGGGTTAATAATGCTCTTGTGGAGATCTGAGAAGATGCCATTTGTATAACAAACAATATGGTGAAACTTCCACCTATCCTATCATGGGGAAGGTGGAGATGTTGGCATATTGCTTACACCTGTCAAATAAAATATTACAAAAAAATCTAAATTAACTAATCCTCTTAGATATCCACAAGTGTAATGGCATAGGGTCTAATGGTCGATTTGGGATTCGTTAAACTTTTTCTTTCCTCTGTTGATTTCCAGGTAAGCAACACACCAGCAGTGGAGAACACTAGATACAGGGTCCCCTATTTCATCAGAGGGCAACACATACTCTCACTGATCCAGCCCACCTCCCCTCACAGTAAAACGTCCAGCTCTCTGGCTATTCAGAAGATGGAGAAACCACTGGCATGTGGGGAGGAAGTGTCAATCACCATCCAGTACGCTATCGTAGGGGAGACCGTCCCAAAGGGCTCCGTGGATGTCGTCTACCTGGTGAGTAGAACCAGAAACAAGTTGTGACAACCTGCAAACCCAGGGTGCGTCCCAAATGGCACACTATACCACAGTGCACTATTTTAACCAGGGTCATTTCAGACATAGTCCCAGCCTCACACCTTTAAAGGAAGGATGTCCCTATACAACACCAATATTCCTCATCATCTCCTTATTCCTGACTTGATGGGAAAACTGTTTTTCCCTCCTCCAGGCCTTATCCAGAGGGGCGATACTTCAGCATGGACATATGAAGGTTACTGTACAGCAGGGGAGTCCTGGTGAGGAAGTTTTATTAAGTAATTATGGACGTACTGGGAGGTGCTTGATGACAATGACAGTGTGACATGCGCTTACGTTGCAGTAACTGAGGGTGAAGTCACCTTGAAGTTGGCCGTGGTTCCAGAGATGGCGCCGTTGCTACAGGTCCTGGTGTACAGTATGCTACCCAGTGAGACTGTCATCGCCTACAGCATGAACTTCCCCACTGAGAAATGCTTCAGGCACAAGGTGTGTGTATGTGTGCGGATTTAGTCATATACTCAGTGACTGAACATCAGAAACATATTGTGATCATTTTATGGAAGCCAGAAAAAGTGTCAGGTATTTCCATGCACATAGATATCATACCTTGTATAAAGGTGTATAATGCCTCCCGAGTGTCGCAGTGGTCTAAGACACTACATCGCAGTGTTAGCTGTGCCACTAGAGATTCTGAGTTCGAGTCCAGGCTCTGTCGCAGCCGGCCGCGGCCAGGAGACCCATGGGGCGGTGCACAATTGGCCCAGCGTCGTTCGGGTAAGGGAGGGTTTGGCCGGCAGCGATGTCCTTGTCCCATCGTGTACTAGCGACTCCTGAAACACTGTACAGTGTTTCCTCCGACACATTGGTGCGGCTGGCTTCCGGGTTAAGTGGGCATTGTGTCAAGAAGCAGTACGGCTTGGTTGGATTGTGTTTCGGGGGATGCACGGCTCTAGATCTTTGCCTCTCTGAGTCTGTACGGGAGTTGCAGACCCCGTACGGACTCGATTCTGTAACTACCAATTGGATACCACGAAATTGGGGAGAAAAAGGGGTAAAAAAAATAGCAAAGGTGTCTCATGTACACTTATGTATGTCCTGTGTGCCAGGTGTTGGTGGAGTTCTCACCCTCAAATGCAGTCCCAGGGGAGGAGAACACCCTGCAGCTCTCGGCCCAGCCCGGCTCCCTCTGTGGCCTCAGCACTGTGGACAAGAGTGTTCACATCATGGAGCCAGGGAAGAGGCTGGATGCTGACAAGGTAACAGAGCTCACTGAAGTGAATGTCAACAGTCATACCACCATATAAACAAGCTTTTGTGGTGCTGGCCACAACAACCAGCTTCAGGGGAATAAGAAGTGACTACAGCAGACTTGGAGTGGGTCTGTTCGCAGTGGGCCATTTGGTGTACTTTCATCAAAGGTAATCGGCACTCATTCTCTGCAATGAGATCCACATTTTTATTGAATCTCAGTAACTGAAAAACACCTCCCTATTGGTACTTAAAGAGTTAATAGTCTAGGCACATGACAGCTCTCTTAGAGTTTGTCAAAAGGCACCTAAAGACTCTCAGACCATGAGAAACAAGATTATCTTTGGCCTGAATGCAAAGCATCACGTCTGGCACCATCCCTACGGTGAAGCATGGTGGTGGCAGCATCATGCTGTGGGGATGTTTTTCAGCGAAACTACAGTTAATTAGCATATTCTGTAAAACAAAAATATATTTTTTTTCCTTAAGTAATGTCCTGGGTTTTTCCAACGTACAAAAAATACAATTTACCATAATTTTAATACAGCATCATTTCATTTTTAGGATTTTGAAGTAAATACTAATTTTGTGATATTTATGTGATAAAAACAACTGCCAGTTATAACCAGTTATAAAGATAGCCGAGCACATGAGGTGCTTCATTTCTACAGGTGATCAGTCTATTTTGTCAAAATCACTGATACAGGTCCCCCTCCACCCTCTGAGGACATGTATGCCTTAATATTATATCTCCAGAGAAACCTAGATTAAAATAATTATTTGAACCATTTGAACCCTGAAGTACTGAATAAACCATCTTTGGGATAAGATCAAAAATATGCCTCAGGGGACAAATTGACCCCAGCCTGTACTATGAGGGTTAAAAACGTTTAGCAATGGAAAACGAAATTGAGCATCCAAGTGGTCCTTCCCCGTTTCAGTCTGTTGTCTTCTGTTTGGTGCCCAGTGAACAAGGTCATTTCACGTCTCCCTATTATCCCATTCCAGATATTTGATTTGTTACCAGTCAAGAAGACAACATACATTCCCTACGAGCTTCAAGACCCAATAGCTTGTTTACATGTAAGACAAAGGAGATATGTAGCACCATACCCAGATGGAACATCCGAGGAAAAAAATCAACCTTATGAAGTTTTTCAGGTAACTTCTGCCTTGTTTTCTATTTACTTGAAACCTAATTTTCGATCTTATACGAATCAGTCAACATACTGTCACATCTTCTTAAATTATGAATTGCTAAAATACCTTGTTTGAGGCTAAAAATTACATGCAGAATAGAAATTTAAAACTCAGAGGTATTAATTAATATTGAGCTCTCTTGTTTTTGATTCTGGCATTTCTAGAAACTGGGACTGAAGCTAGCAACTAACCTGGTTATAAGAGTACCTTCCTGCCTCAGCTACAAGGGGCAGCAGTACCATCGGCCCTATGGTGAGATATCCTCCTTCCCACCTCTTACTCTCGTCATTGCCAGACGTATTCGGTGAATCTTGGGAAATGCATGGCTTTTAGTTTGACCAGGCTGATTCTAACACCAGAATAATGACTATGTTTTGTTTTATTAATAGGCTACCATCCCTACCCTTTAACAATGACCAGATTTAGCCCGGGTGCAGCGAAATATGTTGGAGCTGGACTTCGTGGAGAACCCGGTGTCGGATTTGTTGACGCTCCAGTTCCGCCACCCATAAAGACAGTCCGTACGTTCTTCCCCGAGACATGGATATGGGATCTTGTGGAAGTTGGGTAAGAGCACTGCACAGTGAGGCTAACTTCAGGTGAAAGCCCTCTTAGCTCTTGCCTAATATCAACACATGCAGTAGTTGTGTAGATAAGGAACCTGTTTCTCTTTAATAATTAAGGTGTATTACAGAGTAGGGGAGATTGGGGTAAGTTGAGACATTTTTTACATTCAGTATTACTTCATCAATGAAATTATAGTATTCTTCCTAACAAGGATGTACGTATATTTCAGGATGTTGTGTATCCCTGGAAATAATCAGAATTAATGTAAACATAACAGTTTTGAAAACAAAGCTTGTCCATAAAAAGTGGTCTCTTGGCACAACTTATGGGGTAAGTTGAGCCCGGGACATGGTAAGTTAAGCCGCTTACACATTTTTGTACTGAATGAAATATTACCACTACCTTTTTAAAACCATGTCTATATTTATTACCCAAACACAATTCAACACAATCACAATGGCTTATTTATTAAACATATTTTAACACACGCTTAACACCTGACAAAAACATGGTACTTTTTAAAATACTTTTACCATAGATATTGCCTTGCTTTACGCCTGGAATGAAAACACGTACATTTCCTGAACTTGCCTCAACCCTTGGCTAAACTTACCTCAAGGCAAATGTTTTGAGTACATTAGCCCACACAGCTAAAAGGAAGCAAGGTCATGCTAGGTTTAGGATGTTAAGTTGAAGCTTATAGAGACCTCAACTGATGTATAGAACAATCTTTAGATACAAGCATCAAGAAACCTCTAACACAATAAATTCATTTGACTTGGTGAAAATCCGTTTTTTGGAACTAAGTTGCTTACCACTTTTTCCATATGGTTTTTTCCTTCACAGTCTCCATGAAATGATGATCTCTTCCTAAAGATTTGGTCAATTAATAATTTTGTGTGTGGTTTCCTAGAAGAAATGGTGGCAAAAATTACCCCATTTGGCTCAACTTGCCCCACTCTCGCCTATGCCCGATTTTTCATAGAGAAGAGGTCCTAAGAGCTGTTTAGATTAAGCTTAAGTACATAACAAAACAAACAAAATAGTGTTCAAAGAATTTGTAATGTCATACTCCATTGTTCTCTATGGGACACTTAGTTGCATTCTGTTTGAACTCTGACCTCTGCATTACAGGGAGTCTGGATCAGCAGATGTGCCCCTTAAGGTTCCAGACACCATCACCACCTGGGAGACAGATGCATTCTGCCTGGCCCCTGGCGGCTTCGGCCTGGCTCCTCCTGTGGAGATCACTGTCTTCCAGCCTTTCTTCCTAGAGCTCACCCTGCCCTACTCCATCATCCGTGGAGAGCATTGTGAGCTGAAGGCCACTGTGTTCAACTACCTGTCCAAGTGCATCATGGTACGACACTGCATCATGATTGAGTTGTTTCTCAAGTTGTATAAAATGTTTTGTTTTGTTGCAGTTTGCCTAGTCAGTGTTTATTTATTTTTTATTACACCCAGTGTATCAGTCTTGGGTGTTCCATGTTATCTTACAAGTTTTCCTCTTGGGCAGGTTTCTGTGACTCCGGCTCCTTCCTTAGACTACACTCTCACACCCCTGAATGATGTCCAGTATTCATCATGCCTGTGTGCCAATGGACGGAAGACCTTCAGTTGGACAATGGCACCCTCTGTCCTGGGTAAGTCACCAGTCTTTATTCAACTGGTCAAACAGCAGAATGGATGTTAACCTGAGTTGTTTACTCTCAGTCACCGTATTGGATGTTGTGTAACCTGTGCTGCACTCTGTCAATGTGTGTGTAGGGGATTTGAATGTGTCCGTTAGTGCAGAGGCTGTCCAGTCCCACATTGCATGTGACAATGAGATTGTGAACGTACCAGAGAGAGGACGAATCGACACAGTTACAAAGAGCCTGCTGGTGAAGGTATGTAGTCTACTGCTGTTATGGAACGTACTGTTAGGTTGTAGAGATATATGACCAAGATTAAGGGGACACCTGCTCATCGAACATCTCATGGGCATTAATATGAAGTTTGTCGCCCCCTTTGCTGCTATAACAGCCTTCCATTAAGCCACAAGAGCATTAGTGAGGTTAGGCACTGATGTTTGGCGATTAGGCCTGGTTCCAATTCATCCCAAAGGTGTTCAATGGGGTTGAGGTCAGGGCTCTGTGCAGGCCAGTCAAGTTCTTCCACACCGATCTCAACAAACCTTTTCTATTTGGTCCTCGCTTTGTGCACAGGGGCATTTTCATGTTGAAACAGGAAAGGGCCTTCCCCAAACTGTTGCCACAAAGTTGGAAGCACAGAATCGTCTAGAACAGAGTTTCTTAAAGTATGGGTCGCGACCCGGACCTGTTAATGGTGGGTCGCGACGTAAATGTATAATTATTTCATTAATTACTGGAATTGATTTGGCCAAGTGCAACTGTGCTCTCGGTTCAGTGCGCTCTCTGCTTATCAGTGGTCTCTGCTCAGTATGGCAGCTGCACGAGTGGGAGAGGTAGAGGGAGATGCCTGTGTGCTTCACGGTTTACCGGATCTTTTTTCTACAGTTTTTTTGAAGATCACTCCGCTACCCACATGCTGCATCGCTGTCGTTCAAGCCACTGATGACTTGTTATTCCCACTTGCCATCACTCACCGCTGTCATGAAATGAACTCATGCTAGCCACAAGTTCGGACTGAGCTCAATCGTCATGAAACGCAAATACAGTGATGACTTTTTGTCTCTTTCATACAAACTTTGAGAAATAACGAGGGCCGCCCACAATGTGTTTTGTGTGGGGAAGTGCTTAGTAATGAGTCTCTCAAAACGAACTAATTAATCAAACGACACGTCCTGACCAAACATCCAGGCAAAACATTACGGTAAACCCAGGGAGTTCTTTCAGAACAGTGCAGAACGCTTCAGGAAACAGTGCTTCGAAAGTGGAAAAGTAAGTCAACTAGCAAGGCATTGTTGTCACTTTATAACAGGTGATGATAAGCAGAAATAAGGGAGTACTATCTCTCATAGTAGTAGATGTGATTTTCTCTTTCAAACAATCCCCTGGATGTGTAACGGTACACAGCTAATGGTTAACGTTAGCCAAAGCAAGCTAACTAGCTAACGTAAACTCACTCACTTTTGTACATCGCCTTGGTCCGTACAATTGACCTTGTTTTAGCGCCCCAAAAAACGTAATACTTCCAGATCAACAGTAATGTCAATACCATTGTAAAGCACAATTTCTCCCCTTTCCAACAGAATTCATGCCGAGACCTCCACGCTGTCCATTTCTGCCTGACTCAGTCCTATTCGTTTTCTTTGCAGCCTCGTTTGAATGTCGCGGTTGCTCACATTTGTACGGAATGGGGTGAGTTTACGTTACTGAGAAACAGTACAGATGAAGATGAAAAATTATCAGGTCTACTGTACATTTTACTGTAGAAATTATTGTTGACAACAAGTCTAGGTTGGAACTGTTGCTGTTACAAGTAATCATTTTTATTCTGAACTGGAATAAACTGATTGAAGCAAGATGCTTTTTGAGACAAACAGTCACACAGGTCTGGGTTGCTCATCTGCAGCAGGAAGCGGTCTCCTCCCTGACTGAGAAAGCAGTAGATGTTCTGATCCAGTTTGGCACCACATACCTATGCAAGTCAGGGTTCTCAAGTACAGAAACAGTGTCAATGCTGAGCATGACCTCAGTGTTGCAATGTTAAAAACTGAGCCCAGAATAGACATGTGATCAATCAGTTTATTCCAGTTCAGAATGAAAATGATTTATTGTATTTTAACAACAACAGTTCCAACCTAGATAGATATGTAAGAGTGTTTTTAATGAGGAAAAATAGATATTAAAATATATTTGAGTATTTCATTGTTATTTGTTTTTGTCTACATTGCATTTTTTTAGGCATAAGGGCAATGAAATGTACCAATTTTTAAGTATAGTTGCACATTTTCCTAAGCTTGGGTCCCAGGAAAACACAGAATTTCTGATTTGGGTCCCAGGCTGAAAAAGTTAAAGAACCCCTGGTCTAGAATGACATTGTATGCTGTAGCGTTAAGATTTCCCTTCACCGGTGTCACGGTTGTTGTAAGAGACGGACCAAGGCGCAGCGTGTGTTGAGTTCCACATATTTATTTAAAGTGAAACTTCTTCAACAAAACAAATAACAAGCAGCAAAACATGACTAACTGGTGCAATAAGCACAAAACCAAACAATATCCCACAAAGCAAGTGGGAACAATGAACCACTTAAATATGATCCCCAATTAGAGACAACGATAATCAGCTGCCTCTAATTGGGAACCATACAAAAACACCAACATAGAAATATTATGACTAGAACCCCCCCTAGTCACGCTCTGACCTAAACACCATAGAGAACCAAGGGCTTGCTACGGTCAGGGCGTGACAGTACCCCCCCCCTTCCAAAGGTGCAGACTCCGGCCGCAAAACCTGAAACCAAATGGGGAGTGTTGGGGGGGGTGACTAGCGTTGGTGGCGGCTCCGGTGCGGGTCTTAGCACCCGCCCAGACCACGGATCCGGCCATGGAGCGGGACAGGACACCGCGCCTGGACTGGGCACCGGCACAGAGGAAGGCTCCGGCCATGGGGCAGGACTGAACGCCGTGCCTGCACTGAGCACCGGCGCAGAGGAAGGCTCCGGCCATGGAGCGGGACTGGACGCCGTGCCTGGACTGGGCACCGGCGCAGAGGAAGGATCCGGCCATGGAGCGGGACTGGACGCCGTGCCTGGACTGGGCACCGGCGCAGAGGAAGGATCCGGCCATGGAGCGGGACTGGACGCCGTGCCTGGACTGGGCACCGGCGCAGAAGAAGTCTCCGTTGACCATCATCGGAAGCTCCGGGCCGTTGACCGTCACTGGAAGCTCCGGGCCGTTGCCCGTCACTGGAAGCTCCGGGCCGTTGCCCGTCACTGGAAGCTCCGGGCCGTTGCCCGTCACTGGAAGCTCCGGGCCGTTGACCGTCACTGGAAGCTCCGGGCCGTTGACCGTCACTGGAAGCTCCGGGCTGCTCACCGGCACTGGAAGCTCTGGACTGTGAACCGTCGTTGGAAGCTCTGGACTGTAAACAGTCGCTGGAGGTTCCGGGCTGTAGAGGTGCACTGGAGGCCTAGTGCGGGGAGCAGGCACAGGACGTACCGGGCTGGGGATGCGCACTGGAGGCCTGGTGCATGGAGCCGGCACAGGACGTACCGGACTGAGGAGGCACACTGGAGGCCTGGTGCGTGGAGCCAGCACAGGTGGCACCGGACTGGTGACAGGCACTTCAAGGTGAGTGCGGGGAGCTGGCACAGGGCGTACCGGACTGGGGAGGCGGCCTGGTGCGTGGAGCAGGCACAGGTGGCACCGGACTGGTGACACGCACTTCAGGGCGAGTCCGGGGAGCTGGCACAGGATGTACCGGACTGGGGAGGCGCACTGGAGGCCTGGTGCGTGGAGCCGGCACAGGTGGCACCGGACTGGTGACAGGCACTTCAAGGTGAGTGCGGGGAGCTGGCACAGGGCGTACCGGACTGGGGAGGCGGCCTGGTGCGTGGATTAGGCACAGGGGGCACCGGACTGGTGACACGCACTTCAGGGCAAGTCCGGGGAGCTGGCACAGGATGTACCGGACTGGGGAGGCGCACTGGAGGCCTGGTGAGTGGAGCCGGCACAGGTGGCACCGGACTGGTGACACGCACTTCAGGGAGGGTGCGGGGAGCTGGCACAGGACGTACCGGACTGGGGAGGCGCACAGACTTCACCAGACTGCTGACAGGCTCTTCAGGTCGAATGTTGAGCAGAATACACCTGCACAACATCTCTCTCCTCTCTCTCTCTCCCAACTTCTCCATCGCCTACCTGATGGTCTCTGGCTCTTCAGGGCGAGTGTGAGGAGCTGGCACAGATAGGACCGGACTGATGACCCGCTCTTCAGTACGCCTGCGCTGCAGCATACTCCTCGCCTCCACCTCTCTCCGGTATCCCTCATTGAAGTCCTCCGCTGTCTGCCATTCGGGCTCCGGCACTCTCCGCTGCTCAGCCGACAGCTCCATGTGCCCCCCCCCCAAAACAAATCTTGGGGTTTCTGTGGCCGCGATCCCCGGCGTCGTTGCTGTCCCTCTATGCTCCTTTGCGACTCCCGCTAAGGAAGGGTCTTGTATCCTCCCATGACTTCCTCCCATGTCCAAAACTCCTTTACCTCGTGAACACGCTGCTTGGTCCTCTTTTGGTGGGATATTCTGTCATGGTTGTTGTAAGAGACGGACCAAGGCGCAGCATGTGTTGAGGTCCACATATTTATTTAAAGTGAAACTTCTTAAAAAAAACAAATAACAAGCAACAAAACGTGACTAACTGGTGCAACAAGTACAAAACCAAACAATATCCCACAAAGCAGGTGGGAACAATGAACCACTTAAATATGATCCCCAATTAGAGACAACAATAATCAGCTGCCTCTAATTGGGAACTATACAAAAACACCAACATAGGAATATTATGACTAGAACACCCCCCTAGTCACGCTCTGACCTAAACACCATAGAGAACCAAGGGCTCTCTATGGTCAGGGCGTGACAACCGGAACTAAGGGGCCTTGCCCAACCATGAAAAACAGCCTCAGACCATTATTCCTCTTCCACCAAACTTTACAGTTGCCACTATGCATTCGGGCAGGTAGCGTTTTTCTATGTTGGTGTCCCAAACCCAGATTAGTCCGTCGGACAGGCAGATGGCAAAGCTTGATTCATCACTGCAGAGAACACGTTTCCACTGCTTCAGAGTCCAATGGCGGCAAGCTTTACACCACTCCAGCCGACGCTTGGCATTAGGCTTGTGTGCGGCTGCTTCGCCATGAAAACCCATTTCATGAAGCTCCCAACAAACAGTTCTACTGCTGACGTTGCTTCCAGAGGCAGTTTAGAGCTCGGTAGTGAGTGTTGCAATCGAGGACAGATGATTTTTACGTGCTTCAGCACTCAACGGTCGCGTTCTGTGAGATTGTGTGGCCTACCGCCTCGTGGCTGAGCCGTTGTTGCTCCTAGAAGTTTCCACTTCACAATAACAGCACTTATAGTTGACCGGGGCAACTTTAGCAGGGACTGACAAAATGACTTGTTGGAAAGGTAGCATCCTATGACGGTGCCACGTTGAAAGTCACTGAGCTGTTCAGTAAGGCCATTCTATTGCCAATGTTTGTCTATGGAGATTGCATGGCTGTGTGCTCGATTTTATACACCTTTCAGCTACGGGTGTGGCTGAAATAGTGTAACTGCCTCTAACTGAACATTCTCTCTTTCTCTCTCACCTCTCTCAGGCGGAGGGAACAGAGAAGACCGACACCTACAACTGGTTGCTGTGTCCAACTGGTCAGTAATGCATGAACGTTGAATGTTCACTGTGATTGAACTGATCATCTCCATTCATCTTATCATCTGTGTCCACAGGAGAAGCTCTGATAGAGGAGGTGGAACTGCAACTCCCCAAGAATGTGGTGGATGGATCTGATCGAATTTCTCTCTCAGTCCTGGGTAAAATGTACCATAGTATTGTTTGGAGACGTAGTGAGTTTAGAGTGTGTGTGTGTGTGTGTGTGTGTGGGTGCTTATATTTGTCCTATTTCACATGTGTGAATTGGAAATGTGTTTTTTGCATATCTCACTCTCCCTGAGACACCCTTGGAGAGTGGGGTCATGGCCAGGTGCTGACATTATTAATGCTAATTAGGGTTAATTAGGAGCAATTAGGGTTAAGTGCCTTGCTCAGGGCCACATCAACAGATTTTTCACCTTGTCGCTCTGGGATTTGAACTACCCACTGGACACAGAACGTCATTTCAAAGTGGACATTTTAGTAATATTTGGCTGAGGCCATAAGACCGCTGAACAATTAATCAAATGGCCACCGGGACTATTTGCATTGACCCCCCCCCCCCTTGTTTTTACACTGCTGCTACTCACTGTTTATTATCAATGCATCACTTGGCCTCCCGAGTTGTGCAGCGGTCTAAGACGGCACTAGAGGTCCTGGTTCGCTCCCTTTCTGTGTCAGAACTGGCTGTGATCGGGAATCCCATAGGTTGGCGCACAATTGGGCCAGCGTCGTCCGGTTTAAGGTAGGGTTTGGCCGGGGGGGTAGGCCGTCATTGTAAATAAGAATTTGTTCTTTACTGACTTGCCTAGATATATTTAAAAAAATACATGTTCAAATTACCTCGACTAACCTGTACCCTGGCACATTGACTCAGTACCGGTACCCCCTGAATATAGCCTCATTACTAACCTGTACACTCTGTATATAGCCTCCACATTGACTCGATACCGGTACCCCCTGTATATAGCCTCCACATTGACTTGGTACCGGTACCCCCTGTATATAGCCTCCATATTGACTCTGTACCGGTACCCCCTGTATATAACCTCCACATTGACTCTGTACCGGTACCCCCTGTATATAGCCTCCATATTGACTCTGTACCGGTACCCCCTGAATATAGCCTCATTACTAACCTGTACACTCTGTATATAGCCTCCACATTGACTCGATACCGGTACCCCCTGTATATAGCCTCCACATTGACTTGGTACCGGTACCCCCTGTATATAGCCTCCATATTGACTCTGTACCGGTACCCCCTGTATATAACCTCCACATTGACTCTGTACCGGTACCCCCTGTATATAGCCTCCATATTGACTCTGTACCGGTACCCCCTGTATATAGCCTCCTTATTGACTCGGTACCGGTACCCCCTGTATATAACCTCCACATTGACTCAGTACCGGCACCCCTTGTATATAGCCTCCACATTGACTCGGTACCGGTACCCCCTGTATATAGCCTCCACATTGACTCGGTACCGGTACCCCCTGTATATAGCCTCCACATTGACTCGGTACCGGAACCCCCTGTATAAAGCCTCCACATTGACTGTACTGGTACCCTTTGTATATAGCCACCACATTGACTCGGTACCGGTACCCCCTGTATATAGCCTCCACATTGACTGTACCGGAACCCCCTGTATATAACCTTCACATTGACCTGGTACCGGTACCCCTGTATATAACCTCCACATTGACTTGGTACCGGTACCCCCTGTATATAACCTCCACATTGACTGTACCGGTACCCCCTGTATATAGCCTCCACATTGACTCGGTACCGGTACCCCCTGTATAAAGCCTCCACATTGACTGTACTGGTACCCCTTGTATATAGCCACCACATTGACTCGGTACCGGTACCCCCTGTATATAGCCTCCACATTGACTGTACCGGAACCCCTGTATATAACCTTCACATTGACCTGGTACCGGTACCCCCTGTATATAGCCTCCATATTGACTCGGTACCAGTACCACCTGTATATAACCTCCACATTGACTCGGTACCGGTACCCCCTGTATAAAGCCTCCACATTGACTGTACTGGTACCCCTTGTATATAGCCTCCACATTGACTCGGTACCGGTACCCCCTGTATATAGCCTCCACATTGACTCGGTACCGGTACCCCTGTATATAGCCTCCACATTGACTCAGTACCGGTACCCCCTGTATATAGCCTCCACATTGACTCGGTACCGGTACCCCCTGTATATAGCCGCCACATTGACTCGGTACCGGTACACCCTGTATATAGCCTCCACATTGACTCAGTACCGGTACCCCCTGTATATAGCCTCCACATTGACTCGGTACCGGTACCCCTGTATACGCCCTCCAATTTCACCGGAAATTGTCGCTGACGGGACGCCTAGGCGTAAGAAGTTTTTAAGGGCTTCACGGCAAGGTTGTTGTATTCGGTGCATGTGATTAATAAAATTTGATTTTGATTTGACATTCAATTTGATTTCAACCTTTATTCAACCACTCAAAAAGGACATCCAGAAGTTTGTTCAATTCCCAATGTTATCACTATGCTTTCAACCATCTAAAAGCACAACCAAATTCCAATGAAAAAACAGTGTCTGATTTTTGGTTTACAGTAGTTGTCGTCTAAATGTGTTATCACAGTGCTCAACAAAATGGGAATACAATGTCAGGTATTTTTATGACAACTTAATGTGTTATCACTATGCTTAGTCTAATAGCAAAACCAAATGACCTGGATTACAGTTGAGATTACATTAAAAGGATATAGTGCAAGTGATCAGATTCTGCACTGATTATTATAACAATGGTGAAGATTCCCACAGACCTGCTACCTTTGCATGCTATGTTGAACATGCACGCTTTCTATGATTACAAAGGAAGACATTTAATCGTTACAGTAACCTCAAAATGTGGCCATGGTTTAAAGAAATTATTTTAAAAAGGTAGTGGTAATATTTAATTTAGTACCGAAATTTGTAGGTGACTTAATTTACCCTGTCACGCGGGTCAATTTACCCCATACCCGGGGTAAGTTGTGCCAAGAGACCACTTTTTTGGGGGACAAACAACGTTTTCGAAACTGTAATGTTTACATGAATTCTGGTTATTTCCAGCGATACACAACATCCTGAAATATATGTACATCTTTGTTAGAAAGAATACGATATTTCCCTTGACGGAGTAACGCTGAATGTAAAAAATGGCTCAACATACCCCACTCTCCCCTACTTTGTAATACAATTTAAGGAGAAACAGGTTCCTAATCTACAGCACTACTGTATGTTTTGTTACATTCGTTTTTAAGATTTACTTTATTACAAAAGCAATATTGAGTTGTGTTAGGTTGACAACGCACCCAAATATCAACATTTAAAAGAGATGTATCTAATGCTTGGATAGTTTCATCTGAGCCGCTGGCCACTTGTCAACAAGTTTATAGGCTATTTACTTTATTGCAAAAGTGATATATAATGTTTGATTGTCAACGCAACCAAATATCAACATTTGAAAGAGATGTATCTTTTGTGCCACTGATTTAGTCTGGCTATAATTCCAGTTTGCTTACAAATTAATAATTGATATGTTGGATTCACGTCTCCATCTCAAAGTTAAAGAATAGGACTAAATAAAATCAAACGTTATTTAAAGTGAATTTAAAGTTTAATTTGATTTAGTCCTATTCTTTAATTGATATTTTTGGTTGCGATGGAGACATGAATCCAACATATGAATTATTCATTTGTAGACAACATTGACTTATTGGTTGAGATGGAGACGTGAATACAACATTAATAATTAATTATTAACTTAAAGATTACATTTGAAACCCTAGGATAATATATGTATTGTCTATTTTTAGTTGAACCCTGAATTGAATTTAGGGCCTAAATAGTATTGTTGATGACAAATGACTTCAGAGTATGGCTACATTTCATTTGCTCTGTTAAACCTACACTTTGATATGACTACGATATCAGCAGTGAATCTATTTAGTTAATAAGAGATTTCTCAATAAGCATTCTCACAATAGCACATTGGTAGTCAGTGACAAATATAAAACCCTGGATGGGAGACCAAATGGATAGCTGTAGATAGATTAACTCTCCACTAGGATATGCAGCCAGTCCTAGAATTTTATTTCTGATAGTGGATATAACGTTGGAAGATCTGACGTTGTTTCAAACGTAGAAATTCAACATATTTTATACAAGGTTTGTTTATGTCAATCACCACATTCTCATCGGCAGACTCAATAGCCTTGGTTTCTCAAATGATTGCATCGCCTGGTTCACCAACTACTTCTCTGATAGAGTTCAGTGTGTCAAATCAGAGGGCCTGTTGTCCGAACCTCTGGCAGTCTCTATGGGGGTGCCACAGGGTTCAATTCTTGGGCCAACTCTTTTCTCTGTATACATCAATGATGACGCTCTTGCTGCTGGTGAGTCTCTGATCCACCTCTATGCAGACGACACCATTCTGTATACTTCTGGCCCTTCTTTGGACACTGTGTTAACTAACCTCCAGACGAGCTTCAATGCCATACAACTCTTCTTCCGTGGCCTCCAACTGCTCCTAAATACAAGTAAAACTAAATGCATGCTCTTCAACCGATCGCTGCCTGCACCTGCCCGCCTGTCCAGCATCACTACTCTGGACGGTTCTGACTTAGAATATGTGGACAACTACAAATACCTAGGTGTCTGGTTAGACTGTAAACTCTCCTTCCAGACTCACATCAAACATCTCCAATCCAAAGTTAAATCTAGAATTGGCTTCCTATTTCGCAACAAAGCATCCTTCACTCATGCTGCCAAACATACCCTCGTAAAACTGACCATCCTACCAATCCTCGACTTCGGCGATGTCATTTACAAAATAGCCTCCAATACCCTGCTCAACAAACTGGATGCAGTCTATCACAGTGCCATCTGTTTTGTCACCAAAGCCCCATATACTACCCACCACTGCGACCTGTACGCTCTCGCTGGCTGGCCTTCGCTTCATAATCGTCACCAAACCCACTGGCTCCAGGTCATCTACAAGACCCTGCTAGGTAAAGTCCCCCCTTATCTCCGCTCACTGGTCACCATAGCAGCACCCACCTGTAGCACGCGCTCCAGCAGGTATATCTCTCTGGTCACCCCCAAAGCCAATTCCTCCTTTGACCGTCTCTCCTTCCAGTTCTCTGCTGCCAATGACTGGAACGAACTACAAAAATCTCTGAAACTGGAAACACTTATCTCCATCACTAGCTTTACGCACCAGCTGTCAGAGCAGCTCACAGATCACTGCACCTGTACATAGCCCATCTATAATTTAGCCCAAACAATTACCTCTTCCCCTACTGTATTTATTTATTTTATTTATTTTGCTCCTTTGCACCCCATTATTTATTTCTACTTTGCACTTTCTTCTACTACAAATCTACCATTCCAGTGTTTTACTTGCTATATTGTATTTACTTTGCCACCATGGACCTTTTTTGCCTTTACCTCCCTTATCTCACCTCATTTGCTCACATTGTACATAGACTTATTTTTCTACTGTATTATTGACTGTATATTTGTTTTACACCATGTGTAACTCTGTGTTGTTGTATGTTGTCGAACTGCTTTGCTTTATCTTGGCCAGGTCGCAATTGTAAATTAGAACTTGTTCTCAACTTGCCTACCTGGTTAAATAAAGGTGAAATAAAATAAATAAAAAATATGTTGAAAATTGGTTACCATGATGATGATGATGATATAATAACAGTTTCCCAAGTAGATTCCACGTCACAATACGTTGACAAATTAAGTTGAAACAATGTTATTTCAACCAATTTGTTCCCAATGGGTAGCAACCTTTCGGTAACTGGTCCAACACTCTAACCGCTAGGCTACCTGGTAGAGGCGTAATGGTGGGAAAAGCAACCCTTCTCCAGCGATAATGTTGCTGTTTGCTAAAGAGGACAGTCTTACAGAGTCCCATGTTTCTCTGTAGGGGACATCCTGGGTCGGGCCCTCAAGAACCTGGATGGACTGCTGCAGATGCCGTATGGGTGTGGAGAGCAGAATATGGCCCTCCTCGCCCCCAATATCTACATACTCGAGTACCTGAGGAACACAGAGCAGCTCACTCCAGCCATCCGAGACAAGGCCACCAAGTTCCTCATTAGTGGTAAGAGTCCCTCAAAATATGGGCCGTATTCATTGGGCACCAAATGGAAGAAAACTGCCAAACAGCTGGATCTATTTCCATTGAAGAACATTTTAAAATGTTTCACCACTACGACCCTGCTATCATGTTAATCAAAACCACATTTTATTGGTCACATACACATGGTTAGCAGATGTTAATGCAAGTGTATTGAAATGCTTGTGCTTCTAGTTCCGACAGTGCAGTAATATCTAACAAATGATCTAACAATTCCCCAACAAACACAAATCTAAAAGTGATGAATGAGAATATGTACATATAAATATATGGATGAGGAATGCCCGAGCGGCATAGGTAAGGTGCAATAGATGGTATAAATACAGTATATGCATGAGATGAGTAATTTAAGATATGTAAACATTATTCAAGTGTCATTATTTAAAGTGGCATTGTTTAAAGTGACTAGTGATCAATTTATTTATGTGGCCAGTGATTGGGTCTCTATGTAGGCAGCAGCCTCTCTGAGTTAGTGATGGCTGTTTAACAGTCTGATGGCCTTGAGATAGAAGCTGTTCAGTCTCTCGGTCCCAGCTTTGATGCACCTGTACTGACCTTGCCTTCTGGATGGTAGTGGGGTGAACAGGCAGTGGCCCGGGGGGTTTATGTCTTTGATCTTTTTTGCCTTCCTGTGACATCGGGTGCTATAGATGTCATGGAGGGCAGGTAGTTGCACAGGGCGGGGTTGAGGCCCAGGGCCTCCAGCTTGATGATGAACTTGGAGGGTACTATGGTGTTGAATGCTGAGCTGTTGTCAATGAGCAGCATTCTTACATAGGTATACCTCGTCCAGATGGGATAAGGCAGTGTGCAGTGTGATGGCGATTGCATCGTCTGTGGACCTGTTAGGGTGGTATGCAAACTGAAGTGGGTCTAGGGTGGCCGGTAAGGTGGAGGTGATATGATCCTTGACTAGTCTCTCAAAGCACTACCACCCAGTGAGTGCTATGGGGCGGTAGTCATTTAGTTCAGTTATCTTTTCCTTCCTGGGTACAGGAACAATGGTGGCCATCTTGAAGCATGTGGGGACAGCAGACTGGGATAGGGAGCGATTGAATATGTCCGTAAACACACCAGCCAGCTGGTCTGCGCATGCTCTGAGGATGCGGCTTGGGATGCCGTCTGGGCCAGCAGACCTGCAAGGGTTAACACGTTTAAATGTTTTACTCACATTGGCCACGGAGAAGGAGAGGGGGGGATGCAGTTCTTGTTAGCGGGCCGCGACGGTGGCACTGTATTATCTTCAAAGCGGGCAAAGAAGGTGTTTAGTTTGTTTGGAAGCGTGATGTCAGTGTCCGTGACGTGGCTGGTTTTCTTTTTGTAGTCCGTGATTTCCTGTAGACCCTGCCACATATGTCTCGTGTCTGAGCATGACTGACCCAACACATGTAGGAACACCATATTGCCTACATAGTGCACTGATTTTTCCTGGCCAAAGTAGTGTACTATATAGGGAATAGGGTGCCATTTGGGGCACACACTCAGTGACTATAAAAAACATTTGGGCACTTTATTGTTCTCTCTAAAAACACACCGACAGGTTACCAAAGGCAGCTGAACTACAAGCATTTTGATGGTGCATACAGCACATTTGGACAAGGCTCGGGGAACACTTGGTGAGTATAGTGTTTTCTCCTATTTGTAAACACATACTTTTGTCTGTTTTATTAAGGAAACATTGACCAATCAAATGGCATAGTGTCTGGCAGGGGGACCATGGATGCGACATAGGTTAACATAAGCTGTCATTGCAGGTAATGTCAAGCTCTAAGTCATGTTTATGACAACCTTATGTGGGTATTATGACGGGACATTCAAATCTAGTTCTCTTTCCTCAGGCTGACTGCTTTTGTCTTGAGATCCTTTGGCAAAGCACAGTCTTTCATTTATATTGACCCGGCACAAATTGTGCAATCCAAGACTTGGTTAGAACATCAACAAGGCAAACATGGGTGTTTCGTCGGATTGGGGAAACTCTTTAACAACAGAATGAAGGTATTTATATTGATAATAAACTGATAGAAGATGGAAGAAGATGTAGTTGTATGTCTCATCAGACCAGACCATTGGGAATGAGGATTTCAACAGGCTAGATACAGTTTCATGGACATGTTTTAGTATTTTGACATATTGTTTTGTAGGGAGGGGTGACAGATGAAGTCACACTGACGGCCTACATCACTGCTTCAATGCTGGAGCTCAACATATCAGTGTCGGTAAGTAGCATCTCCAGATAACCATTGTTTCTCAAGACAACCATGTCCATTACAGGAAAGTGATTTAGCCTCCTGTATGAAGTCTGTTGTGTACCTCTTACATCAACTGTCATCATTAAAATTCAGTCAAATAATGATTCTCTCTCAAAGTAGCCTATGCAATAAGTATAAGAATATGTGTTACCATAAGCAGATCTAAATGGTATTGCGCTGTTAAAACTGAGTAGGCTTAGTTACTACTGTGAGCTAAAAAACTAGATGTGCTTCAGCATGAATGTCTGTAGCCTAGTCCCAGATCTGTTTGCATTGGCTTGCCAGTACAAACAGATCTGGGACCAGGCTAACATGTCTCTTAATGTGCTGCTCTGTTATTTTGTGCTCTAGGATCCTGTTGTGAACGGCAGTTTGTCTTGCCTGAAGAACTCCACCAGTGATTTGTCCAACACCTACACTACTGCTCTGCTGGCCTACACCTTTACCCTGGCAGGGGACATGGAGACCCGGGCCCAACTTCTACAGCACCTGGACACGGTCGCATTACAAGAGGGTGAGACGTATCCTGGTCCAAGATCTGTTTGCGCTGTCTTGACTTAATTGAGTTAGTCAATGGAGTAATCCCAAAAGTGCAAACCCTCCACCCGTCTGGCACTCCAAATAGGCTCAATCAAACACCCAAAGTATTTTATAGAACACAAATACGATTTGAACTCAGGTGTCTGTAATAAAATTCATTTTTTTGTCATAAAATTCATTGTGGAGGTCAGTGAAGAACTTTGTATCCTGTATAGTGATGAATAAGCGAGTCCCTATTTTCTGTGTGTGTGTGTGTGTGTGTGTGTGTGTGTGTGTGTGCACGCTCCTCATCCCTCAGGGGGTCTCCTGCACTGGACTCAGACCTCCTCAGAGACCTCAGCCTCCCTGGCAGTGGAGGTCAGCTCCTACGTTCTGCTGGCTTCCCTCAGTGCCTCCCCTCTGTCTACCACTGACCTGGGCTACGCCTCCCGCATCGTCAGGTGGCTGGTGAGGCAGCAGAACGCATACGGAGGCTTCTCCTCCACACAGGTATACTTCAAAGCGCCTCTGTTCCAAAAAGGCACCCGTTGCTGTGCACTAGAAGTGAGGTGTTATTACCTTGACTTTTACCAGATCACAGGCATTTTTGTGCTTCTTGTCATGTCAAGCCTGGTGATGCTAACTTCCACTGAAGTGGAGCCAAGAAATCAGAATGGATGAAATGAGAAAGTCACTCTAGGAACTGACCAATGTAAAATTACCCTTTCTGTAAAATGGGATCGTTTCATTCATTTTGAACAGATTTGTCTGTGATCTGTTGGTGTGTGTGTTTAGGACACAGTGGTGGCCCTCCAGGCCCTGGCTCTCTACTCCACCAGGGTGTTCAGTAGAGAGGGCACCAGCACAGTGACAGTACAGTCTCCCAGCGGGGGACAGCACCTCTTTGAAGTTAACAAAAACAACAAGCTTCTCTACCAGGAGAGTGCGCTGCAGGACACAGAAGGGAAGTACACGGTGGAAGTGAAGGGCAGTGCTTGTGCCTCAGTGCAGGTCAGTGATTACACGTCTCTCCTCCCAATCCTCTGGTGCCAAAATACGGTTTAATCCATCACTAAAACTACAGTCTGGGAATGTTTTTCTTCCGCAAAACAGCAACCCTGTGCCACCTGATTTGGTATACAGCTGAGGCAGTGGAGGCTGCTGAGGGGAGGACGGCTCATAATAATGGATGGAACAGAGCAAACCACATGTTTGATGTATTTGCTACCATTCCACTTATTCCGCTCCAGCCATTACTACAAGCCTGTCCTCCCCAATTAAGCTGCCACCAACCTCCTGTGAGCTGAGGGATGGGGCTGGGGAAAAGTAACTCCTCGTGAATCATTAGTTATATAATGGTTATATAATTCAAGAATTGAAGTAAACAATTATACAGATAGCCAGAGCCCAGACTGTGGATTGAAGAAGCCTCTCCTGACTTTTTAAATGTTTTCTTTCCCAGGTAGCGCTCCACTACAACATCCCTACTCCTACTGACAGCACAACACTCAGTATCCAGGTGAAGACAGAGGTGGACTGCAACAGCAACTCTTTGAGACCCAGAGTCACGCTGAAACTCCAGTCTCAGTAAGAATGAATGACACATTTACGGAAGCCTTCATTCAATACGTTTATTAATGACACTCCAAAGTGTTATTATGGAGCATGTCTTACAGAATGGACTTGACCCAAATGACTTGGTTTCCTATTGGTTATTTCACTTCTAGTTTCTACCACAGGAGGTTGGTGGCAGCTTAATTGGGGAGGACAGGCTCATGGTAATGGCTGGAGTGGAATATTGGAACGCTATCAAATACATCAAACACATGGTTTCCATGTGTTTGATGCCATTCTATTCCAGCCATTACTATGAGCCGTCCTCCCCTCAGCAGCCTCCACTGGTTTCTACCTAGGCTTGGATCAGGAACAGTAATAAAAATAAATCTGGCAACCTGGCCTTTTTATGGCAAAAATAATCAAACTAGTTTAATTAGTTTGTTTATTGTTTATCAAAATCAAACTTTGATATCCCAGGTAGAGGTCGACCGATTATGATTTTTCAACGCCGATACCGATTATTGGAGGACCAAAAAAAGCCGATACCGATTATTCAGAATATATATATATATTTGTAATAATAACAATTACAACAATACTGAATGAACAATGAACACTTTTATTTTAACTTAATACAATACATAAATAAAATCTATTTAGTCTCAAATAAATAATGAAACATGTTCAATGTGGTTTAAATAATGCAAAATCACAGTGTTGGAGAAGAAAGTATGTGCCATGTAAAAAAAGCTAACGTTTAAGTTCCTTGCTCAGAACATGAGAACATATGAAAGCTAGTGGTTCCTTTTCACATGAGTCTTCAATATTCCCAGTTAAGTAGTTTTAGGTTGTAGTTATTATAGGACTATTTCTCTCTATACCATTTGTATTTCATAGACCTTTGACTATTGGATATTCTTATAGGCACTATAGTATTGCCAGCCTATTCTCCGGAGTTGATAGGCTTGAAGTCATAAACAGCGCTGTGCTTCAAGCATTGCAAAAATCTGCTGGAAAACGGAGGAAAGTGCAGTTTGAATGAATGCTTCCGAGCCTGCTGCTGCCAACCACCACTCAGTCAGACTGCTCTATCAAATATCAAATCATAGACTTAATTATAATGTAATAAACACACAGAAATACGAGCCTTAGGTCATTAATATGGTCAAATTCGGAAACTATCATTTCGAAAAGAAAACGTTTATTCTTTCAGTGAAATACAGAACCGTTCCGTCGAACGGTTGGCAACCCTAAGTCTAAATATTGCTGTTACATTCCACAACCTTCAATGTTATGTCATAATTATGTAAAATTCTGGCAAATTAATTACAGTCTTTGTTAGGAAGAAATGGTCTTCACACAGTTCGCAATGAGCCAGGCGACCCAAACTGCTGCATATACCCTGACTCTGCTTACACTGAACGCCAGAGAAGTGACACAATTTCAGGCACCGCGTTGATTATATGCAACGCAGGACAAGCTAGTTAAACTAGTAATATCATCAACCATGTGTAGTTAACTAGTGATTATGTTAAGATTGATTGTTTTTTATAAGATAATGCTAGCTAGCAACTTACCATGGCTCCTTTCTGCCTGCACTCACATAACAGGTGGTCAGCCTGCCATGCAGTCTCCTCGTGGATTGCAATATAATCGGTGTCCAAAAATGAAGATTACCGATTGTTATGAAAACTTGAAATCGGCCCTAATTAATCGGCCATTCCGATTAATCGGTCGACCTCTAATCACAGGCATCTCTTTGCTTTCACAGATACAATGGAAAGGAGCTGACCACCAATATGATTATAGTGGATTTGAAAATGCTGTCTGGGTTTGCCCCAGACCCAGAGTCTTTGGGGAGGGTGAGTTTTTTTGTTGTTGATAACATACGTTTATGGTGTTACCTGTGACCTTTATCCTTGTAGCTCTTGCCTCTCATCTGTGAACCTTACTGAAACATATATTTTTTGTCTATGGAATAACTATCTTCAAAGTAATGACTCTAGACGTCGGTTGTAAGATGAAAGCTTATTTTAGTAATAATACTGGTTCACGTTACATTTTACCACTTTGGATTCTACAAAACAATAAAAGAAAGTTGCTAGCGAAAGCCAGGATAATCACTTGTCACTTGTACATAACTGGCGTGTTCTTGTTTCTTACTTCCTGTCGCAGGGCATTCTGGTACTTGCAGTCAATACAACAGAAATATGTACATACTGTAGTT
Organism: Salmo salar; assembly: GCF_965601325.2. Taxonomy (NCBI): domain Eukaryota; kingdom Metazoa; phylum Chordata; class Actinopteri; order Salmoniformes; family Salmonidae; genus Salmo; species Salmo salar. Next base: position 128,704,967 of record NC_138299.1, read on the forward strand.
CGCTCAATCTCATCATATGAATTCTAATACAATTACTCTTGTACATACAGTATGTAAATAACTGTAAAAGAGAAATATATTTATATACAGCTCAATTAATTAAATGTAAACATTAACTCTGTAACCTATTAAAGTTACAACATTGTCGATGCAATATGAATAATCAGAGAATGGCTTGTCTTCACAGCTGTCGGGTTCACCTCTAGTGGATCGTGTCGATACTAAAGATGATCATGTGTTAATGTACTTGAGCGAGGTGAGACCAAATCATCCATCAGTTTGAAACAGTGCACATAACACTCTCAATATAATGGAATTATTCTCCTTCAAAGTCAGCAAAACCAAAATACACTTCTGCTTGGAGGGTTTAAATATGTGTAACCAAAATTGGTTTTTTTCTCTCCCAACAGTTACCATCACTGTTCCCACCTTTCAACCACACCCTGGACATCATACAGGAGCTCCCAGTACAGAATCTAAAGCCAGCGGTGGTCAAGATCTACGACTACTACCAGCCGAGTAAGTTTATATCTAACCTTCACCAAGATGTATTTTTCCCTCTTATTTTTAGTAACATTTAGTTCATTTACTGAGACTTACCTGTATTTTTGGTTTAATTCAGGTGACCAGGCAGAGACAGAATATGTCTTCCCTTGCAAGTAGGGGTTACAAGCTGCTGTCCTATTTTAAATCTAGAATTATTGGTGATGTTGAATTATTAGTAATTTTATTTAGCTGGCCTGACCCTTATACTATATGTAATATTCATTTATTAATTTTACCTAAATGCTGGCTATTTTGTTATTAGAGAATTCTTTACATGGACCTATTCGTTGTATTTGCCGCTTTGAAGATGTAAGAAGAAAATGACATTAACAGAGATCACACATGCAGCCCTTGAAGCATCTTTCAAGCTCTAAAGTAAAGGATGTAAATTACTGGAATTAAAGTTTTTAATTAAAACCCTATTCTTGAGCATTTTTTCCAGATCGTTTTGCGTGTAGGTTTTGATGTCACACTATGGCAAGAAATGAGTTCCAAGGTGTAGGCTCAGGAGACAAGGGGAATATTGAAAGGCTTTATGTAAGACAGTGAGTCTCTTCCTGGGCAATTAGTACCTGTGGGTGTACATGTCCTGTCCGACCATATCAAAGGTTGTTTTTGTTAAGTTCCAGAGAGCTGCAATGTGCTGTTAATCCATGTTGCCAACTATACAAAGTTATTTAAATGTTTTTTCTCAATTTTGTTCAAAACCTTTGGTTCTCATCTTTTTTCTTCCTCCATCTGTAATCATCATGGCCCCCCCTGTAGTAATAATCAAGGTGGGGTTGTCTTTTATTTCTAATCAGGCAATGGGATCCAGGAAATCCACTCACTTTAAATTCCATCAACAAAAAAGCTTTTAAGGGGATGTGTCCTGTCCTGATCATACCCATAATGAGTTCTGGCCGGAGGGGGGGGGGGGACGGGGGGCATTATTTTGGCATTAATACGTGTCACACATCAGTTTGCAAACAATGTAAAACAATATATATATCATTGAGTTAATAAAGCTGCTTACAGGCAGCTTCAAAATGCAGTTGTTTCAGCCTAGCTCAGTGCTTTCTGTGGTGGTGGGGCAGGCCTGCAGAAAATAGTAGCATTACACTGTGATTGGCTCAGCATTGCACCGTGATTGGCTCAGTGTTCTGTCACTCATGGGGACACTACGTCACCCGCCTTTAGTAAGGGTAGACATCAAGAATATGAGCCCTTTGGGACCTGCCATAGATTTAGATTAGAAGTGCCCTTCCATGAAGGCTCAAGGTCATTGGACACAGATAAAATGACGTCAAATCACGATATATCTACAGTGGCTTTGTTTGGACTGATCATGTCAACATCATACTTTCAAAATCTTAGCTAGCAGTCATCGTCATAAATCAAGTAGAAAATCTACTGGCAAATCCTTTTTAATCCTTGTCAAATGAAGAGAAATAATAAATAGAAATTGGCTAACCTGGGAAGGTTAGCCAACAGGTCTTCCCTGTAGCTCAGTTGGTAGTGCATGGTGTTTGCAACGCCAGCATGGTGTGTGCAACGCCAGGGTTCTGGGTTCGATTCCCACGGGGGGCCAGTACACAAAAAAAAATTCAAATAAAAAACAATTATAAAATTAAAACAAAATATTTATGAAATGAAATGTATGCATTCACTACTGAAAGTCGCTCTGGATAAGAGCGTCTTCTAAATGACTAAAATGTAAAAATGGAAGTGGGGAATAAATGCGCTCAGACTGAGAAAATACATTTTGAACGGTCATCCAACTCGGAATTGTAAATCTTTCTCTTTCTTTGAAGACAACATTTGCCAACAAAGGACTGCCGCGCACCACAAGGTAAGTCCCAAAATATCTTATATGCTGCTGCATAAATTATGTAATATGCCAGGGAGATATGTATACTGTAGCTAAAAAAGTAATACTAAGTGTATGTTGTGTAGTAAGCTGTTATTAGCCTAATAATTTGGTCTATTTTCACCTCTTAATTTCGCCTAACATTACTGTTCTGACTCGGCGGTGCTGCACATATAACCTGTTTTTCAGAAATGTCATCATCTAATATTGTAAGAGGTTTCATTGCTTATATGCCCCCTTTATTTATCCTATGGTTCTGACTTCGAGTACAGGGAAAATACTGTAAGAGCAGCCCATGTTCTGCATTCTGTCACTGTACATTTCAAAAGTGCTGAACACATAGTTATATTGACTACCTCTGTCGTCTCTCACTCATTAATGTCTTATTCGAAATAACGGAATGCCTCTTAACCGCTCATCATTCCCTTGTGCCATAGTTTGTACATCTCAATTGTCAGTAGAAACCACATTTGTTTAAGCAAGTCAGCCATATCAGCTATGTTTTTAAAAAGGCAGTAAACGAAGCTGAATTAATTGTTTCGCTGCCAGACAAGGCTCCGCTGATGTAGCGGTGTTAAGGATTCAGACAGGTGTAGCGGTGTTAAGGATTCAGACAGGTGTAGCGGTGTTAAGAATTCAGCCAGGTGTAGCGGTGTTAAGGATTCACTCCATTGTGCTGGAAAGAAAGCTCTGCTGTTGGGACAGCTTTATGTAGGCCGTAACAGTTTGTAGACACCGCTTGTCACCGTTATAGTGCAATTAATGTGTTGTTTAGTGTAGTGTCTTTGGTGGCAATCATTTTTTTGTTTGCCCCAGCAAGATTTACATGCTAAAATCCCCACTGGTCCTGGCTATAATCTCCATTATGAATATCTCCTAATAATTTATTGAGCTAATGGTGTGCACAAGGTCTGGACAGATGTAGTCAAACACAAATCCATTTAGAGAAAAAGTAACAGAAAAATCAGGGTAACAGATACACCCACAAACAGATACTATAGAGCCCTGTTGTTGACAACTGTCACGCCCTGACATGAGAGAGATGTTTTTCTCTGTTTAGTTAGGTCAGGGTGTGATATGGGGTGGGCATTCTATGTATTTTATTTCTATGTTTTGGCCAGGTATGGTTTCCAATCAGAGGCAGCTGTCTATCGTTGTCTCTGATTGGGAACCATACTTAAGCAGCCCTTTTTCCCTCCTTGAGTTGTGGGATCTTGTTTTTGTGTAGCTGCCTTTGAGCAGCCCCAGAACGTCACGGTTCTTTCTGTTTATCCTGTTTATTGTTTTGTTCGGTTTCACTTCTAAATAAAGGATGTGGAATTACCAGCACGCTGCACCTTGGCTTATTTATGACAGGGAGTTTGAGGACAGTGATCGTGACAACACACACAGAAAACATGAAAACATTCATACTGAGATGAAGAACAGATGAGTATACTGTGAAAAATGTTACTTTTGAAGAGCAGCAATAATCCTCATGACCTAACAATGAGAAAGAAAAGACATACGTATTGCATTGCTGAAGCTAGAACATCGAAGACAGCCCTGAAATACAGTAAACAGTGACAACGGTAAGATAAGACATCTCCCCCTTGAAATATTGCATGGAAATAAACCTGTTGAATGGAGGAACTGTCTTGGAACAGCCTGGTCTCACAGACTAGATATCTTTTTTTTATTGAACCTTTATTTAACTGACTTGCCTAGTTAAATAAAGGTTAAATAAAAACATAGTAAAATAAATCAGAGACATGCAAATGAGTATGATATATTATTTTAGGTATGGTTACATAAGACAGAAGGTTAACCCAGGAGAGTGGTTGCTCGGGGTGGATGGATGAGCATATAACGTGATTGTCTAACAGTGTGAATGTCTAACAACCCAAAAGTTGTGTGTTAACATTTTAGCTAATTAGCAACTTCATAATTTTTAGCTACTTTGCAACTACTTGCTACTTAGCAACTACTCAGCATGTTAGTTAACCCTTTGACCTAACTCCTAACCTTAATCCTAACCTTATTCCCTAACCCCTAGCCTAGCTATTTTTCACAGCATACTCATCTGTAAATATACACTGTATCGGCAGTATAGAACAGCAGCCTCTGGTAAGACAAGAGGTAGCGGTCTATTTATATTTGTAAACAACAGCTGGTGCACAATATCTAAGGAAGTCTCAAGGTTTTGCTCATCTGAGGTAGAGTATCTCATGATAAGCTCGAGACCACACTATCTACCAAGAGAGTTTTCATCTATATTCTTTGTATTCTTCGTTAGGTCAAATTTACCACCATAAACCAATGCTGGCACTAAGACCACACTCAATAAGCTGTATACAGCCATAAGCAAACAGGGAAACGCTCATCCAGAGGCGGCGCTCCTAGTGGCCGGGGACTTTAATGCAGGGAAACTTAAATCTGGTTTACCTCATTTCTACCAGCATGTTAAATGTGCAACAAGAGGGGGAAAAAAAACAATAGACCACCTTTACTCCACACACAGAGACTCGTACAAAGCTCTCCCTCGCCTTCCATTTGGCAAATCTGACTATAATGCTATCCTCATGATTCCTGCTTACAAGCAAAAACTAAAGCAGGAAGCACCAGTGACCAGTTCCGGGATTCTTCCGATGGCATTGAGGAGTACACCACATCAGTCACTGGCTTCATCAATAAGTGCATCGATGATGCCGTCCCCACAGTGAGTGTACATACATAACCCAACTAGAAGCTATGGATTACAGGCAACATCCACACTGAGCTAAAGGGTAGAGCTGCCACTTTCAAGGAGCAGGTCTCTAACCCTGAAGCTTATAAGAAATCCCTCTATGCCCTCTGACGAACCATCAAACAGGCAAAGTATCAATACAGGACTAAGATTGAATCGTACTACACCGGCTCCGACGCTCGTCGAATGTGGCAGGGCTTGCAAACTAAAACAGACTACAAAGGGAAGCACAACCGAGAGCTGCCCGGTGACACGAGTCTACTAGACGAGCTAAAAAATGTATATGCTCGCTTCGAGACAAGTAACACTGAAACATGCATGAGAGCATCAGCTGCTCCGGATGACTGTGTGATCACGCTCTCCGCAGCCGATGTGAGTAAGACCTTTAAACAGGTCAACATTCACGGACGCTGGGCCAGATCGATTACCAGGACGTGTACTCCGAGCATGCGCTGACCAACTGGAAAGTGTCTTCACTGATATTTTCAACCTCTCCCTGTCTGAGTCTGTAAAACTAACACGTTTCAAGCAGACCACCATAGTCCCTGTGCCCAAGAACACTAAGGTAACCTGCCTAAATGACTACCGACCCATAGCACTCACGTCTGTAGCCATGAAATGCTTTGAAAGGCTGGTCATGGCTCACATCAACACCATTATCCCAGGAACCCTAGACCCACTCCAATTTGCATTCCGCACCAACAGATCCACAGATGATGCAATCTCTATTGCACTCCACATTGCCCTTTCCCACCTGGACAAAAGGAACACCTATGTGAGAATGCTATTCATTGACTACAGCTCAGCGTTCAACACCATAGTGCCCTCAAAGCTCATCACTAAGCTAAGGACCCTGGGACTAAACACCTCCCTCTGCAACTGGATCCTAGACTTCCTGACGGGCCTCCCCAGGTGGTAAGGGTAGGTAACAACACATTCGCCACGCTGATCCTCAACACTGGGGCCCCTCAGGGGTGCGTGCTCAGTCCCCTCCTGTACTCCCTGTTCACTCATGACTGCATGATCAGGCACGACTCCAACACCATCATTAAGTTTGCTGATCACCGACAATGATGAGACAGCCTATAGGGAGGAGGTCTGAGACCTGACCGTGTGGTGCAAGGACAGCAACCTCTCCCTCAAAGTGATCAAGACATAAGAGATGATTGTGGACTACAGGAAAAGGAGTACCGAGCACGCCCCCATTCTCATCGACGGGGCTGTAGTGGAGCAGGTTGAGAGCTTCAAGTTGCTTGGCGTCCACATCACCAACAAACTAACATGGTCCAAGCACACCAAGACAGTCGTGAAGAAGGCACGAAAACACCTATACCCCCTCAGGAGGCGGTGTCAGAGGAAGGCCCTAAAAATTGTCAAAGACTCCAGCCACCCTAGTCATAGACTGCTCTCTCTGCTACTGCACGGCAAGTGGTACCGGAGCACCAAGTCTAGGTCAAAGAGGCTTCTAAACAGCTTCTACCCCCAAGACATAAGACTCCTGAACATCTAATCAAATGGCTATGCACAGCCACTTTAATAACTCTACCTACATGAACTTAATTACCTCAATTTCCTCGACACCGGTGCCCCCGCACATTGACACATTGACTCTGTACCGGCCTTCCCTGTAGCTCAGTTAGTAGAGCATGGTGTTTGCAACACCAGGGTTGTGGGTTCGATTCCCACGGGGGGCCAGCACAGAAAAAAAAAAACATGTATGAAATGTATGCATTCACTACTGTAAGTCGCTCTGGATAAGAGCGTCTGCTAAATGACTCAAATGTAAAATGCAAATGTCAAATGTACCGGTGCCCCCTGTATATAGCCCCGCTATTGTTATTTACTCTTTGCTCTTTAATTATTTGTTATTGGTATTCTTTACTTTTTTGGGGGGTATTTTATTAAAACTGCATTATTGGTTAAGTGCTTGTAAGTAAGCATTTCACTGTAAGGTCTACACCTGTTGTATTCAGTGCATGTGACAAATAGAATTTGATTTGAAATAAATGCTTCACAGAGTTCAAGTAACAGACACATCTCAACATCAACTGTTCAGAGGAGACTGCGTGAATCAGGCCTTCATGGTCGAATTGCTGCAAAGAAACCACTACAAAAGAAACACGAGCAATGGACATTAGACCGGTGAAAATCTTTGATTTTGGCCTGGTGAGTCCAATGTATGTGAACGGATGATCTCCGCATGTGTGGTTCCCACCGTGAAGCATGGAGTAGGAGGTGTGATGGTGTGGGGGTGCTTTGCTGGTGACACTGACTGTGATTTATTTAGAATTCAAGGCACACTTAACCAGCATGGCTACCATAGGATTCTGCAGCGATACGCCATCCGGTTTGGTTCTGGTTTGTGCTTAGTGGAACTATAATTTGTTTTTCAACAAGGCAATGACTCAACACACATCCAGGCTGTGTAAGGGCTATTTGACCAAGAAGGAGAGTGATGGAGTGCTGCATCAGATGACCTAACCTCCACAATCACCTGAGCTCAACCCAATTGAGATGGTTTGGGATGAGTTGGACCGCAGAGTAAACGAAAAGCAGCCAACAAGTGCTTAGGATGTGCGAACTCCTTCAAGACATTTGGAAAAGCATTCCAGGTGAAGCTGGTTGAGAGATTGCCAAGAGTGTGTGACGCTGTCATCAAGGCAAAAGATGGCTACTTTGAAGAATCTCAAATATAAAATATATTTTGATTTGTTTAACACTTTTTTTTGGTTACTACATGATTCCATATGTGTTATTTCATATTTTTAATGTCTTCACTATTATTCTACATTTTAGAAAATAGTAAATATCAAGAAAAACCCTTGAATGAGTTTGTGTCCAAACTTTTGACTAGTACTGTAATAAAATATGTGGTATAAAAAGTGCAATCTTAGGCGAGTACATGGGGAGCTATGTCTCTGAGGATGATCTGTCTACAGTATCTTGTCAAAATCACTGTTACAGGTCACTCTCTGGTGGTATGGGTCATTTGTTATTATGTCTATAAAGAAACATGGATAGGACCTTTATCGTCATCTATCTCATTACTATAGGTGGAATTAGGTGTTTTGGGCTGGGGTCAAAATTACCCTGAAGTAGGACGCCCGAGTGGTGCAGCGGTCTAAGGCACTGCATCACAATGATTGAGGCGTCACTACAGACCAGGGTTTGATCCTGGGCTGTGTCGCGACCGGGAGACCCATGAGGCTGTGCACAAATGGCCCAGCATCGTCCGGGTTAGGGGAGAGTTTGGCCAGCAGGGATGTCCTTGTCCCATTATGCTCTAGCAACTCCTTGAGGTGGGCCTGGTGCATGCACACTGACTTCGGTCACCGGTTGTACGGTGGTTCCTCTGACACATTGGTGTGGCTGGCTTCTGGGTTAAGCGGGCAGTGTGTCAAGAAGCAGTGCGACTTGGCAGAGTTGTATTTTGGAGAACGCATGGCTCTCTCACAAGTCTGTACGGCAGTTGTAGCGATGGGACTAGACTGTAACTACCAATTGGGGAGAAAAAGGGGTATAAAAATGAACCCAAAGTCTATATTGAAACACTAAACAATTATTTAGATTAGAACAAGTTGATTGTCAAAGTCATGAAACATTTTAAGAATTGGCACCTAAAGACTCTCAGACCATGAGAAACAAGATTCTCTTCTGATGAAACCAAGACTGAACTCTTTGGCCTGAATGCTAAGCGTCATGTTTGGCACCATCTGGCACCATCCCTATGGTGAAGCATGGTGGTGGCAGCATCATGCTGTGGGGATTTTTCAGCAAAATTACAGTTAATTAGCATATTCTGTAAAACGAAAATATACATTTTTCCCTTAAATAATGTGCTGCTTTTTTCCAACATAAAAAAAATATAATTTAACCATAATTTTATTACAGCAGCATTTTGTTTTTAGAATTTTTAAGTAAATACACATTTTGTGATATGTATGTAATAAAAACAACTGCCAGTTATAACCAGTTAGCCGAGCACATGAGGTGCTTCATTTCTGCAGGTGATCATTCTATTTTGTCAAAATCACTGATACAGGTCCCCCTCCACCCTCTGAGGACATGTATAACTTTGTCACGAATGTAGCCGTGTTGAATTGACCAAAATGCAGCCGAGATGTGAATACTCATCTTTTAATGAAAGTGAATAAAGCAAACACGGAAAACAATAAACAAGAACGACTAAAGACAGGTTAACAGGCTATACTTACAATAATAGCCGTGCTAACGAAAACAACCCACAAACCCAGATGACAAACACACTCCTAATATATGACTCCCAATCAGGAACAACGATAACCAGCTGTCCCTGATCGGGAGCCACACAGACCAACATAGAAACAGACATCCCAGAACACACATACTGTTGAGATTTCGAGCTCACTCAGGAAAAGAAAAAAATATATATATAAATAGATAAAAGAGAAGCAAATGGGTCTGATGTGTTCAATTAAATGGGGACGAGTGATTTCTTTAAGTTTCTTAGATGCTCAGATATGTTACGTTATGTGCGCATGCGCAGCTTCACTAGAGACTTAAATTACAGCACCTGGTAATCACTTCACCGTAGACAATCATCAGGAGCACACAGCCCGTTGGTATGTAACTGCAAACTACTCAGTCTAGCATTGATGTTTAAGTCACTTATATGTTTGTGCACTGAACGTTTACCTCACTGTGTCGGTGTTAGTTGGCCGGGACTAACTTGTAGCTCGCTGGGTGTGGTAGCTCAGTGAACCAGATGCTATATAGCATTAGGCTATTATTATCAGCCATTTGCATTGTGCTGATTGTTCGGAGCACTCTGCTGGTTTCTGGTGGCGGTGGTGATAGCGGTGGTTTGGTTCGGTGATCCATGGTGGAGTGCCGCATTATGTTGCGTTTGTGTGTAAATCCTTTGGACGAGGCATGTGGTGGCATGGGTTCTGTGTCCTGTGACAGCGTCCATAGCAACCTGTGATGGCAGAGTCACTGTGCGCATGCTCCTCTGGCGCTGGGCATTCTGGGTGATGTAGTCGGTGCTGTTTTAAGCCAGATTCGCCACATCTTTGATGGTGTTGCAGGCTTATTTGATTTATTATTTACATTATTATTATATTACTTGAATAATATACTAAATAATATATCTGAATAATATATTGTCATTACTTGTTTGTTGTATTTCAGGTTTATGACCTGTGGTCATTTGATTTAAAATAAAATTAAGGACAAAACACGAGTCATGACATTGTGTGCTTCCTGGTGAGCCTTTTCGGAGGGCTAAATAACGAAAATCCGAACACAGACTTCTTCTGCCACGTCCTGACCAAAATACTACACAAAATACTACACAACTACGTGACAAACTTAATATTATATCTCCAGAGAAACCTGGATTCAAATACTTTTTTAGATTTGAAGTATTGAATAAACCATCTTTGGGATAAGATCAACAATATACCTTTCGGGTCAAAATGACCCCAGTCGGTAGTACGAGGGTTAAATATGTTTAGCAAGTCCAAGTTGTCCCTCCCCATTTCAGTCTGTTGTCTTCTGTTTAAAAAAGACATACAGAATAGAAACATAAAACTCAGAGGTATTAATTAATATTGAGCTCTGTTGTTTTTGATTTGGACATTTCTAGAAACTGGGACTGAAGCTGACAACTAATCTGGTTCTTAGAGTACCTTCCTGTGTAAGTTACAAGGGGAAACTGTACCATTGATCCTATGGTAAGATATCCTTCCCACCTCCTACTCTTCTCATTGCCAGAAGTATTCAGTGAATCTTGAGAAATGTATGGCTTTTGTTATTCTAACAGTCTGATTAAACCAGTCTTTATGCTGCATGCATAACCATTGAGAGCAGTATTCAGTCTGGTTTGATCAGGCTGATTCTAACACGAGCATAATGACTTGTTTTAGTGGTAGCCTACGGATGCTACTCCTACCCTGTAACCACGGCCAGACTTCAACATCATGTAGCTGGTGCCGGATTTGTTGACGCTCCAGTTCCGCCACCCATACAGACAGTCCGTACGTTCTTCCCTGAGAGATGGATATGGGATCTTGTGGAAGTTGGGTAAGAGCACTGCACAGTGAGGCTAACTTTGGGTGAAAGCCCTCTTAGCTCTTGCCTAATATCAACACATGCAGTAGTTGTGTAGATTAGGAACCTGTATCTCTTTAATTATTAAAGTGGATTACAGAGTAGGGGAGATTGGGGTAAATTGAGAGATTTTTTACATTCATACATTTACATTTTAGTCATTTAGCAAACGCTCTTATCCAGAGCGACTTACAGTAGTGAATGCATACACTTCATTTCATGCATTTTTTTTTGTACTGGCCCCCCATGGGAATCGAACCCACAACCCTGGCGTTGCACACACCATGCTGGTGTTGCAAACACCATGCTCTACCAACTGAGCCTCAGTATTACTTCATCAAGGAAATTATAGTATTCTTTCTAACAAAGATGTACATATATTTCAGGATGTTGTGTATCCCTGGAAATAATCAGAATTCATGTAAACATTACAGTTTTGAAAACATAGCTTGTCCAAAAAAAGCGGTCTCTTGGCACAACTTACCCCCGGTATGTGGTAAGTTGAGCCGCGTGACAGTGTAAGTTAAGTCGCCTACAAATGCCTGTACTGGATGAAATATTACCACTACCTTTCTAAAACCATGTCTATCTTTATTTCCCAAACTAAATTCAACACAATCACTTCTTTGTTAAGCATCTTTTAACACACACACCTAAAAAACACTTTGTACTCTCTTAATCCTCTTTCTAGATGTGCCGCTAGCGGAACGCCTCGCCAATATCCAATGATAGAGCGTGGCGCGAATTACAAACTCCTCAAAAATCCCAAAACTTCCATTTTTCAAACATATGACTATTTTACATCATTTTTTTACAGACAAGACTCTCCTTTATCTAACCACATTGTCCGATTTCAAAAAGGCTTTACAACGAAAGCAAAACATTAGATTATGTCAGGAGAGTACCCAGCCAGAAATAATCACACACCCATTTTTCAAGCTAGCATATAATGTCACAAAAACCAAAACCACAGCTAAATGCAGCACTAACCTTTGATGATCTTCATCAGATGACACTCCTAGGACATTGTTGCGTCAAAAGACAGGTATTCATATTCAAGGCGTTCAGATTTTCAACTGATTTCAAAGATAAAACACCAGCAGGGGGCGAAAGAGTGTATGCATTGTGGAACCCATCATTAGCTTGTGTTTCCCTGGGGAACATATATACTGGTGCACCTTTGTGATAGCAGGTGGTGAAATGTTTGGTGGAAAAGCATTTCACTGGAAGTCCTTCACGGAAGAGGAGACTCTCATCCATACACATTCAGCTCATTTAGGATTCTGGAGACTCAACCGGTAGGCACATGGACATTGTTGTGTAAAATTGTTGCCAGTTAGGTGTTTATTTGTGTTGAGAATTGAGACCAATTGTCTAATTTAGTATATAGTATAATTTAGATAATGACTACATTAAGATTATATATTTAATTTGAAATTACCTTACTTGAAGTAATGTATATTTCTTTTTGTGTTTAGCCTTTAAAGGTTATCAACCTAACTAACTAACTAAAGAACTAATTAACTAACTAACTAACTGACTAAAGAAATAAAAGAAGTCAGAAGAAAATTGAGTTGTCCCTTGCGTCCTTCAGTCCTTAAAGGCCTTTTTCAAGTTTGGGCAAAGAGCTGCAGTGTGAACCATACACAACTTGACAGTTGATAACCGTGTGGCAGTGAAGACAAAAGGATTAACGGCCTGAAGTCAGGAAAGCTGTCGTCGCAGAGAGGAATATTGACTGACATCTCAACATGGCGGAGGAAGCTCTTGGAATAACAGTGAAGGAGCTGAAGCAAAAAAGAACTTTAGCTAAAATCACTTTTACCAAGCAGGCAAACTTCCTCAGCAGAGTCGCAAAGCACATGACTAAAAGAGAACTACAAGAGGAGTTCAAGAAGCTCAAGTCGGAGGCGAGGACGGTCAGTGAGACAAATGACGAGTACAGGGCTGGCCTTCTGGCAGACATTGAAGCTGGAACCGATGAGGGTGAAGAAGCTAAACTGAGCAAGGAGAAGCAGACTGAAGTTGAGAAGACGTTCCAAGAATGCGAAGCACGATTGGATGAGGTCAGGGAGATAGTCCAGTCCAATCTATGGCCTAGATATTGCGAAAATGAGGAAGTCTGCAATCCATGAAGCCGAGACAGCCTGTGATGGAGTTGCTCAGATACCTGTTACCGCTGTAAACAGAGATGGCTTTGAGCTACGGTGGGATAGTGTGAAAACACAAGTCCAAAATGCAATCGCAAGCCTAGCAGAGTGGGAGATGTGGATTCCGGTGGCAGAAAAGGAAAGGCGCGGAGGGAGAGTGAAGGATCTGAAGGCATTCGGCAACAACCTTGAAGCAAGGAGGGCAGGATTTCTCACAGCACAAAGAATTGCAGAAGACGAGAGAGACAGAGGGAGAGTGCCGCAGGTGCCCATGCCAGCTCCACAACCGACACTGAGGATAAAGCCAATCTGTCTTCCCAAGTTCAGTGGGTACAAAAGGAACTTCCATCGATGGAGAAGAGACTGGGAGAGTCTGCAAAAGCAGGGGGAACCAACAGGCTCAGTCGAAGTAAAGAGGATCCAACTCATTGACAGTATAGATGAGAGGATATGCAGAGGCCTCCGTTTGTCTTCCTACAACACTGCTGAGGACATGTTCAGGGTGCTGGAAAACAGATATGGAAACAAGTCTACAATTGCCTTGGAGATAATGGAGGATCTGGAGAAAATTCCTGCTTTAAGGGCAAATCAGCCTAGAAAAGTTATCGACATGATCCAAACTATAGAGAAGGCCCTGGATGACCTCACGGAGCTTGGAAACACAGGAGCCATCAACAACCCTCTAGTGATCAGATCCATAGAAAGCAAGTTACCTGACGACATCAAGAGAGAGTGGCTTGTCTTCATGGTTAATCCGAGGAATAATGTCACACCAGATAATCACTTTGAGAACCTTCTTAAATTCCTGAAAACACAAGAGGAAATTCTTGAAAAACTGGAGCAGCTGGGAGTGAGTGAAAGGCCAGAAAAGAGAAATGCTTGCATGGAGAGGAAATATGCATCCACGCGGTCCACAACGAAAGGAGGCTGTGTTGTGTGTGTGTGGTGATGAAAAGCACAGAGAAAATATATTCTTTTGCAAGCGTTTCAAGGAACTGAAGCCGGTGGAAAGGTTGGCTGCTGTAGAAAAGCTGGGGGCCTGCAAGAGGTGCTTGGTCTGTCATGGAGAAGATGATGAATGCAAAGAGACATACCTGTGCAGGAACAGAAACTGTAAAAAAGACCACCATTTCTTTCTATGCCTGAAGGGAGACTCGAGGAGGAGTGACTCAGAAAGAAGACAATTCAATGTGAGAAGGCATACGCGGACTGAGGAGCAGGAAGAATTTGTATCTAAACTCTCCCCAGAGATGGCGGACAAATTCAAGAGAGCCTTCACCAACATCACCGCAAAGACAAACTGTGGTGAAAAGATCCAGCTTGGAGAGATTGTGTCAGGTGCAGTAGAAGAATTGCCAGTTATTCTAATGCTGCTCGAGGTAACTGCCAATGCAGGACAAAAAATTGGAACCCTGATCGACTTGGCATCAGACACAAATTATATCACCCACAGAGCTGCCAGGAGTTTAAATCTTCGAAGTGAAAACATCACTTTAGTCGTCCATGGAGTTGGGGGGATGGCCATGAAGGTTAAAACCAGAAGATATCTCCTCAGAGTGAGGGTCAAAATGCCTAGAAGCACAGAAAGAGCCCATGAGCTTGTCTGCTATGGTTTGAATGAAATTGCCAACATCCACAGAGTCATCAAACCTGAGCAACTCAAGAAGTTCTTCCCAGAAGTCAGTCTAGGAGATCTGAGGAGACCGGAGAGCATTGAGCTACTGATAAGCCACCGCGAAGGAAGACTTGCTCCGCAAAGAGTGAAGGTGATTGGAGACCTTGTCTTATGGGAGAGCCCGCTAGGAAAGATTGTTGGTGGAGCACATCCAGATCTGTTTGAAGAAGTCGATATGGCCGCGCACAGGTCTGGAACGCACTTTGCTCGATCCATGAGAGCAACCGCTGTCAAGTATCAAGAGATAATTAAACACAAGAGTTCACAGCTGAAACCAAAAGCACAGTTGCTCGCAGAGAGTTCTTGGATTGGTGGAAATGGGATAGCATTGGAGCAGCTTGCGAACCGAAGTGTGGAGGATGCCGGTGCGGCAATTGTCAACCAGGAGGCAAGGAAATGACTCGAGTGAGGAAAGAGAGCTGGAGATCATAAGGAAAGGCCTCACGTACATCAAAGCAGATGCTCACAGCGATGAACCGCACTGGGACACAAAATACCCCTGGATTCAAGATCCAAGTTCCCTTCCCTACAACAGGAGTGGGGTTGAAGCCACCTTCTTAAGAACAGAAAAACAACTCAAGAAAGAGCCAGAGTGGAAAATAGCATACACAGCTCAAGTGCATGAAATGGTGGAGAGAAGAGCAGCAAAGAAACTCACCAAAGAGATGATCGCCAGCTGGAAAGGACCAGTATGGTATGTAGGCCACTTGGTGGCGCCAAACCCACACTGTCACAACACCTGTGCGACTGGTATGGAACAGCAGCCAGAAGTTTAAAGGGGTCAGCATGAATGACCTGCTGCTGAAAGGGCCTGATGTTCTCAATCCCATCCGAGCAGTACTACTCAGGTTCAGAAGAGGTGTCCATGCTGCTCTTGGCGACATCAGGAAGATGTACAATTCGGTGTGGTTAGAAAACCTGGAGATGCATCTCCACAGATTGAAGAGTATGCCATCACCAGAGTCAACATTGGCGATCGACCAGCAGGGTGCATTGCACAACTGGCCATGAGAGAGACAGCAAAACTGCCCATGTTCGCTCACCTGGAGGAGGAACGTAGGATCCTTGAAGAGGATGCCTATGTCGATGACATGCTGACTTCCCATAATGACTTACAAAAGCTGGACAAGGACACCAAAGGAGTTGAAGAGATCCTGAGGACAGGCGGATTCTTCCTCAAACCCTGGGTCCGGTCAGGCCAAAGTGGGAGGCAGGAGATCGTACCAGGAGAACAAGGAGCGGTGTCAGGGACAGTACTTATTCTCCCAAACCAGATGAGGAAAGGAGACAATAAAGCCCTTGGAGTTGGATACCTTGTTGAAGAGGACAAACTGTACCTTATGACTTCAATCAATTTCTCAAAGAGGAAAAAGATGAGAGTCGGACAAAATCTCCTTGAAGAAGAGGTGAGAGGGAAAACTCCAAACCCACTGACGAGAAGAGAACTGCTAAGCCAAGTAGCTAGCCTGTATGACCCAATAGGCCTCGTCACACCTGCCAAGCAAAAGGGCGCCATTCTTGTCAGAAAGGCGTTTCAAGAAGCTGGAGGCAAAACTCTGACCCGAAACACGTGGGACAAACCTCTGTCTGAACAATTGAGAGAAGAAGCCATCAAACTGTTTGAGGAGTACACACGTCTTAGCCAAATCACCTTCCACAGAAGCCTCACATCAGTCAACTGGCTTGGTAAACCTTGGGGAATAAAATTCTCTGACGGAAGTGAGAAGAGCTATGGAGCTGTAGTGTACTTCAGATGGGAAACCGAGCAAGGCATCCAAGTCAGGTTGGTTGAGTCCAAAGCAAAACTCACACCTTTGGACCAAAAGGGGGAGGCAGTGAAAGCTGAAATCTGCAGTGCTGTCTGCGCAGCACGACTTTGAAAGTACATTGAAAAACACAGTCATAAAGAAATTGAACGATGGCTCCATCTGCTGGACAGTCAAACTGTGGTGGGAGCTATCCAGAGAGACAGTTATGGGTATCAATCTTTCTTCGCGAACAGAGTTGGAGAGATCCAGAAATCCACATCCGTCAAAGACTGGTGGTGGATCCCGGGAGGCCTGAACAGTGCTGACATCATAACAAGAGGGGCAGCCCCGGAAGACCTCCAAGAAGATTCCATGTGGCAAAATGGACCAGCGTTCCTGCGGCAACCCATGGAAGAGTGGCCACAGAAGTCAGCCAAAGAAATTGCAGCTTATGCCAAGGAAGGCATAAACAAACTTCAAAGGAAATATTTCTCTGCAGCACTGACCAGAGCGCAGGCCAAGAGAAACAAGAATGATGTACTTCCTGAAGTGGGAGTTCAGAAGGAAAGTCAGAGTGATGCAAAGCAGGCAAAATAACCCAGATGAACCTAAGACTAAGATCCGAAGACCACCAGCTGGCTCTGCGGTAACAAAACTGATTGACATCAGGAAATTCAGCAGCCTGACCAGGCTGATCCGAGTCACTGCCTGGGTTTGGAGAGCTGCAACGAAATGGAAAGAAGTGTTGACCAGGAATTCAGCCTCAGATAAACCAAAGTGGGAGGAAATTCTTTCAACAAACTGGAAGTCCAGAGGCAAACAAGCTGTACTCACTGTTGGGGAGTGTGAAGATGCACTAAGAGACCTGTTCCTTGCAGCTCAAGAAGGTATAACCTTTCAAGGCACCACTCTCAACAGACTCGCTGTTTACAGAGATGAAGAGACTGGGCTCTTGGTTTGTGGAGGGAGGTTCAAGATCTTTGATGAGGACAAGACTGCTGTACCAATTCTACCATATGAGGCATGGATATCCACTCTCCTAGCCCAAGAGGCCCATGATGCAAACCAGGAAGAAATAGCAGGTACACTCCTCCGGATGAGGAAGAAAGCCTGGGTGATAAAAGGCCGGAAGCTGGCTCAAAAGAGAGTTGACAACTGTGTGGTGTGCAGAAAGGCTAGGGCCAGAAAGTGCCAACAGCTCATGAGTGACCTTCCACCCGAGCGTATAACACCAGCCAGACCATTTGAGTACACAACAGTGGACTTATTTGGACCATATGAAGTCAAGGACGAGGTGAGAAAGAAAGTCAAGCTCAAGGTGTGGGGAATTGTCTTCTGCTGTATGGCATCCAGAGCTATACACACAGATGTTGTCAGTGACCAGTCAACTGAAGGCTTCTTACTGGCCTACCAAAGATTCACGGCACTGAGAGGGCATCCAAAGAAACTGTGGTCAGATCCTGGAAAGAACTTTGTGGGTGCCAGACCTGCCCTCAAAGAGCTTTACCACTTCCTGGATCAACAAATTACATCTGAGCTTGAAAATGAAGCTTCAAAGCATGGAACAGAGTGGAGCTGGAAGATCCACCCAGCAGACTCCCCTCACAGGAATGGTGCTGCAGAAGCAGCTGTTCGCACTGTGAAGCAGGCCTTGCACAATATGAGAGGCGAAGGACTCTTCACATGGAGTGAGTTTCAAACATTTATGTTCATGGCTGCTAACCTTGCCAATGAAAGGCCCATAGATGCCAGGACTCAGAGCCGGGAGGACTGTATAGAATACATCAGCCCTAATTCTCTTCTGCTTGGAAGGACTGGACCTAGGGGAGACTTAGGAAGCTTGGAGTTTGAAGACTACTCCTACAAAAGGTTAAGAGTCATTCAAGCAGAAGTTAACTGGTTCTGGAGGAAGTGGAGTCAGTTGGCTGGACCTAACCTGTTTGTGAGGAGTAAGTGGCACACAAAGCAGCGAAACGTGGCCGTTGGAGACGTCGGCTGGCTTGCAGACCAGAACGCTTTGAGGAGTCAGTATAAGCTTGGTAGGGTCGTCAATGTCAACGCTGACAAGGAGGGCATTGTGAGAGATGCAAATATACGAACCTTCCCAAGTTATCCCATCTCAACTTTGAAGCATGTTTGTGGAGACAAAGCAAAGAAACGTTCAACCAAAATCCCTGCTACAATTCTTCACAGGGACGTCAGGCGTTTGGTTGTGTTATTACCTGTAGAAGAGCAGAAGTAAAGCCATCGAAGATGGAGCCGATGTGACCTCCTTGGGTTCAAGAACCAGGAGATCAAGTGGGAGGTGTTGCGTCAAAAGACAGGTATTCATATTCAAGGCGTTCAGATTTTCAACTGATTTCAAAGATAAAACACCAGCAGGGGGCGAAAGAGTGTATGCATTGTGGAACCCATCATTATGTTTCCCTGGGGAACATATATACTGGTGCACCTTTGTGATAGCAGTTGGTGGAAAAGCATTTCACTGGAAGTCCTTCACGGAAGAGGAGACTCTCATCCATACACATTCAGCTCATTTAGGATTCTGGAGACTCAACCGGTAGGCACATGGACATTGTTGTGTAAAATTGTTGCCAGTTAGGTGTTTATTTGTGTTGAGAATTGAGACCAATTGTCTAATTTAGCATATAGTATAATTTAGATAATATGACTACATTAAGATTATATATTTAATTTGAAATGACCTTACTTGAAGTAATGTATTTCTTTTTGTGTTTTGCCTTTAAAGGTTATCAACCTAACTAACTAACTGACTAAAGAAATAAAAGAAGTCAGAAGAAAATTGAGTTGTCCTTAAAGGCCTTTTTCAAGTTTGGGCAAAGAGCTGCAGTGTGAACCATACACAACTTGACAGACATTATGTTATACAATACATGCATGTTTTGTTCAGTCAAGTTCATATTTATATAAAAAAACAGCTTTTTACATTAGCATGTGACGTTCAGAACTAGCATACCCACCGAAAACTTCCGGTGAATTTACTAAATTACTCAGGATAAACGTTCACAGAAAACATAAATTATTTTAAGAATTATAGATACAGAACTCCTTTATGCAATCGCGGTGTCCGATTTTAAAATAGCTTTTCGGTGAAAGCACATTTTGCAATATTCTGAGTAGATAGCCCGGCCATCATGGCTAGCTATTTTGACACCCACCAAGTTTGGCACTCACCAAACTCAGATTTACTATAAGAAAAATTTGATTACCTTTGCTGTTCTTCGTCAGAATGCACTCCCAGGACTTATACTTCAACACCCAATGTTGTTTTGGTTCCAAATAATCCATAGTTATATCCAAATAGCTGCGTTTTGTTCTTGCGTTCAAGACACTATCCGAAGGGTGACGCGCCGGCGTGTATCGTGACAAAAAAATTCAAAATATTCCATTACCGTACTTCGAAGCATGTCAAACGCTGTTTAAAATCAATTTTTATGCGATTTTTCTCGTAAAATAGCGATAATATTCCGACCGGGAGACCTTGTTTTCGTTCAAACACTGAAAATAGAAAATGGAGTCTTCACATGCACGCGCGCCCCCGTGTCATTGTTCTCAGAACGACCACTTTCCAAAAGCCCTACTGTTTTTCACCCATGGACTGCAGAGTCATCATTCCCCATTCTGGCGCCTTCTGAGAGCCTATGGGAGCCTTAGAAAATGTCACGGTACAGCAGAGATCCTCTATTTTCGATAAAGAGGCTATAGAAGGCCAAGAAATGGTCAGAGAGGGCGCTTCCTGTATGGAATCTTCTCAGGTTTTGGCCTGCCATATGAGTTCTGTTATACTCAGACACCATTCAAACAGTTTTATAAACTTTAGGGTGTTTTCTATCCAAATCAAACAATTATATGCATATTCTAGTTTCTGGGCAGGAGTAATAACCAGATTAAATCGGGTACGTTTTTTATCCGGCCGTGAAAATACTGCCCCCTATCCTAAACAGGTTAAACACTTTTACTATAGGCCAGGCCCTGTTGTTACCTCATATTGTCAGGTAGCCTAGTGGTTAAGCGCATTGGCTCAGAAACTGAAAGGTTGCTGGTTTGAATCCCTGAGCTGACTAAGTGAAAAATAAGTTGATGTACCCTTGAGCAAGGCACTTAAAGGGATACTTTGAGATTTTCGCAGAAAAATTATATACTTCCACTGAGTCAGAGGAACTTGTGAATACAATTTTATGTCTCTGTGTTCAAAATTAAGAAAGTTTGAGGTAGTTGGGTTTGTCTTTGGGTTTGTGCTAGCATGCAATACAGCTCTGGATAAGAGCGAATGCTAAAAGTAAATAAAACATTTTTTTACATTTGTTTAATGTAATATCCGAGGGATATTGCCTTGCATTATGCCTATGAAGCTGTCACGTCCTGACCAGTAAAATGGGTTATTTGTTATTGTAGTTTGGTCAGGGCATGGCAGGGGGTGTTTGTTTTGTGTGTTTCAGGGTTTTGATGTATGTTCTATATGTTCTATTTCTATGTTCCCTATCTATGTGTTGTATTTCTTTGTTTTGGCCTGGTATGGCTCTCAATCAGGGACAGCTGTACATCGTTGTCTCTGATTGGGAGCCATACTTAGGTAGCCCTTTTTCCACCTGTCTTTTGTGGGAAGTTGATTTTGCATTGCTGTTAGTAGCCTGTGAAACTGTTCGGTTGTTGTGTTGCTTCTTGTTTATTGTTTTTGCTTGTTCACCGTTTATATTAAAATATGATGAACCCAACCCACGCTGCGCCTTGGTCTCACTCTAACGACGGACGTTACAGAAGCTCAATTTACCACATGGCGATCGACTCAACTTATCCCAAGACAAATATTTTGACTATATTTGCCCACACAGCCACAATGATGCACTTTCATGCTAGGTTTAGGACATCAAATTGAAGCTTATAGAGATCCCAACTGATGTATAGAACAATATTGCAAATATCTACTTTGGTTTAGATACAAGCATAGTGAAACCGCTAACACAAATTAATTTGATTTGGTGGAAATCTGTTTTATGGAACCAACTTTTTCCATATACACTGCGTGCACAATTATTAGGCAAATTGTATTCCTCGGGATTAATTTTATTGTTGAACCAACACAATGCTCTCAGTCAATCCAAAATGTTATTGAACCTCAAACCTGAATGTTTAACAAAGGAAAAGTGAGTTTTGTCTTTCTCAGGGAAATATGTGTGCACAATTATTACAAAAATAATTACAACTAAATTACAAAAATAATTTCTCTCAACTCACCTGTTTAATCTCAAATTTTAGAGTAAGTGTAACAGATAAGTAACACAAAATGACAATTATATACAATCTTTGGCCTTTCAAAAATATTCAGTGACCAATATAGCCACCCTTATTTTCATAACTGCCATGAGCCTTCCATCCATAGAGTCTGTCAGTTTCTTGATCTGTTTACGATCAATTTTCGCTGAAGCAGCAACCACAGCCTCCCAAATGCTGTTCAAAAAGGTGTATTGTCTTCCATCACTGTAAATCTCACGTTTGAGAAGGGCCCACAAGTTCTCAATAGGATTTAAGTCAGGTGAGGAAGGGGGCCAGGTCGTTATTCAGGCATCTTTGAGGCCCTTGCTGGCTAGCCAAGCAGTGGAGTACTTGGATGCATGTGATGGAGCATTGTCCTGCATAAAGATCATGGCCTTCTAGAATGCTGAATGCTGATTCTTCCTGTACCACTGTTTGACGAAAGAATCTTCCAGAAACTGGCAGTAGGTTTGGGAGTTGAATTTCAGTCCATCTTCAACCCGAAAAGGTCCAACTACCTCATCCTCAATGATAGCAGCTCATACCAGTACCCATCCTTCACCTTGCTGACACCTGACTCAAAGTGGGGTCCTGTGTCCATTACTGATCCAGCCACGGGCCCATCCATTTGGTCCATCAAGAGTCACTTTCATTTCATCTGTCTATAAAACCTTTGAAAAATCTGTCTTCAGGTATTTCTTTGCCCAATCTTGACGCTTCAACTTGTGAATCTTATTCAGTGGTGGTCTTGTTTGTCTTCTTGACCTTGGCCATGTCTCTGAGCACTTGACACCTTGTACTTCTGAACACTCCAGGTAGGTTGCAGTTCTGGAATATGGTGGCACTGGAGGATAATGGGCTTCTGGTAGTTTGATGTTTAATTCTTCTCAAGTCTTTTGCAGTTAATTTGTGCCTTTTCTTCCCCATGCGATTTCTGCGCCCCAGTTGACTATTCGCAACCAAACGTTTGAATGTCCGGTGGTCCCACTTTAATAGTTTAGCTATTTAAAGAGTGTCGCATCCGTCTGAAAGGCATTTTACATTTTGGGCTTTTCAGTGTCAGTTAAATTTCTTTTTTGGCCCATTTTACCTGAGGACATGAGGCTGCCTAATAATTATGCACACCTTGATATAAGGTGTTATTCACTTTCGCCACACCCTCCCTCATTACACAAATACATATCACCTGAAAATGATTCAATCCAATAAGCATTCAAGTTTATATGGTTTGGAGTTCAAAAATGTGAATAGAAACAATGATGACATCAGAATACTCACTTGCCTAATAATTGTGCATGCAGTGTAGTTTCTTCCTTCACAGACTCCATGAAATGATGTCCTCTTCCTCAAGATTTGGTCAAATGATTCATTTTGTGTATGGTTTCCTAGAAACAAGGGAGGCTCAACTTGGCCCACTTTTCCCTAGGCCAGATTTCTCTTAGGGAAGAGGTCCTCTGACCTTAATGGTGCAAGCTTAAATACATTTTAAAAAATCTAAAGAAACATTGTTCAAAGAATTTTTAAGTCATACTCCATTGTTCTCTATGGGACACTTAGTGGCTTTCTGTTTGAACTCTGACCTCTGCATTACAGGGAGTCTGGATCAGCAGATGTGCCCCTTAAGGTTCCAGACGCCATCACCACCTGGGAGACAGATGCATTCTGCCTGGCCCTTGGCGGCTTCGGTCTGGCTCCTCCGGTGAAACTTACAGTTTTCCAGCCCTTCTTCCCGGAACTCCCCTTGCCTTATGCCATCATCCGTGGAGAGAACTTTGAGCTGAAGGCCACTGTGTTCAACTACCTGTCCAAGTGCATCATGGTACGGCACTGCATCATGATCGTTTCTTGAGTTGTTTCTCGAGTTGTTTTGTTGCAGTTTGCCTAATCAGTGTTTATTTATTTTTTATTACACCCAGTGTATCAGTCTTGGGTTTTCCATGTTATCATACAAGTGTTCCTCTTGGGCAGGTTTCTGTGACTCCGGCTCCTTCCTTAGACTACACTCTCACACCCCTGAATGATGTCCAGTATTCATCATGCCTGTGTGCCAATGGATGGAAGACCTTCAGTTGGACAATGGCACCCTCTGTCCTGGGTAAGTCACCAGTCTTTATTCAACTGTTCAAACAGCAGAATGGATGTTAACCTGAGTTGTTTACTCTCAGTCACCGTATTGGATGTTGTGTAACCTGTGCTGCACTCTGTCAATGTGTGTGTAGGGGATTTTAACGTCCAGAGCCTGTCCAGTCCCACGCTGTGTGTGACTGTTACGGATACAGGTATCCTTAGTGTGTATCCTGTGTGTGTATTTCTTTTCTCGCCTTCTCCCCTCACAGGTGGCAATCATCATTCCCCAATCAGTCATCAAATCAGAAGACACCTGCTCCTTTTCCCTAATCCAATCACATCCCCTTTCCCTTGGTTTAAAAAACCCTTCAGTTGTTTTCTCAGCGCAATCTCTCTGTCATTCAATCTATCTGTCTCAATCTCCCGCTCTCTCTAGCTAGATCTTTTTTGTTTTTGCAACTACATGTCCCTTTGTCCCACCTGTAAATATTGTATTGTTGTGGTGTTTGTTTGTTGGTGGGAAAAGGGGGTACCAAGACAAGTCGCCCATGGGCATACAATACCCGTAGGAATACGGTGTCTAAGTACACTAGTTAGAACTGAGCGGACCACCCACTCTGATTTATTGGTTAGTGAGCTAGCTGTTGTTCAAGCAGGTAGACTAGCTTAGGGGTGTTTATGAATACTTATATCTTTCCTTGGGTCCAGCTCAGCCCCTCTACCCGCCCCCCTTTACCGTGTGTTTAAAAATAAACCTATAGTGTTTGACAGTAGATTTAAGTTGTCTGTGTTTTTTTTGTTCTCACTGTTCCTGTTCACTATTATGATTTGTATGAGTTTTGTTACGGGTCTCGTTTCCATCCCCCCTAGACTGCAGGGCCAAAGGGATTCGTAACAGTGACAATGAGATTGTGAAAGTAAAGGAGAGAGGACGCATCTACACAGTCACACAGAGCCTGCTGGTGAAGGTATGTAGCCTATTGTTGTGGTGGAACTTACTGTTAGATTGCACATATACCATTTTGTGTAACTGCCAATGACTGAAAATTATCTCCCTCTCTATTCATCTCCTCCAATTCTCTCCTCTCTCTGTGCTCTATCACTCTCTCTTAGGCTGAGGGAACAGAGAAGACCGACACCTACAACTGGTTGCTGTGTCCAACTGGTCAGTAATGCATGAACGTTGAATGTTCACTGTGATTGAACTGATCATCTCCATTCATCTTATCATCTGTGTCCACAGGAGAAGCTCTGACAGAGGAGGTGGAACTGCAACTCCCCAAGAATGTGGTGGATGGATCTGATCGAATTTCTCTCTCAGTCCTGGGTAAAATAAACCATTGTTAGAGAGACATAGTGAGTTTAGAGAGGCGTAGTGGTGAGATAAGCCATCAGGTCAAAGGAATTGTACGTACAGCTCCAAGACAGGATTGTGTCGAGGCAAAGATCTGGGGAAGGGTACCAAAAAATGTCTGCATTATTGAAGGTCCCCAAGAACACAGAGGCCTCCATCATTCTTAAATGGAAGAAGCTTAGAACCACCAAGACTCTTCATAGAGCTGGCCGCCCGGGCCAAACTGAGCAATTGGGGTAGAAGGGCTTTGGTCAGGGAGGTGACCAAGAAACCGATGGTCACTCTGACAGAGCTCCGGAGTTTGTCTGTGGAGATGGGAGAACCTTCCAGATTGACAACCATCTCTGCAACACTCCACCAATCAGGCTTTTATGGTAGAGTGGCCAGATGAAAGCCCCTCCTCAGTAAAAGGCACATAACAGTCCGCTTGGAGTTTGCCAAAAGGCACCGAAAGGACTCTCAGACCACGAGAAACAAGATTCTCTGGTCAGATAAAACCAATATTGAACTCTTGGGCCTGAATGCCAAGTGTCACGTCTGGAGGAAACCTGGCACCATCCTTACGGTGAAGCATGGTGGTGGCAGCATCATACTGTGGGGAAGTTTTTCAGTGGCAGGGACTGGGAGCCTAGTCAGGATGGAGGGAAAGATGAATGGAGAGATCCTTGATGAAAACCTGCTCCAGAGCGCTCAGACCTCAGACTAGGGGGAAGGTTCACCTTCCAACAGGACAATGACACTAAGCACACAGCCAAAACGACGCAGGAGTGGCTTCGGGACAAGTCTCTGAGTCTCCTTCCTAACCTGGCAGAGATTGAGAGGATCTGCAGAGAAGAATGGGAGAAACTCACCAAATACAGGTGTGCCAAGTTTGCAGCGTCATACCCAAGAAGATTTGAGGTTGTAATCGCTGCCAAAGGTGCTTCAACAAAGTACTGAGTGACTTATGTACTTATGTAAATGTTATATCAGTTTTTAATTTTAAAAACATTTGCAAAAAAATTCTAAAAACCTGTCATTACTGGGCATTCTGTGTAGATTGATGAGGGGGAAAAAACTTTTAATCAATTTTAGAATAAGGCTATAACGTAACAAAATGACAAATGTCAAGGGGTCTGAATACTTTTCGAATGCACTGTATAGTCAGGGATGAAAGTAGATTTAATTTCTTCCCAGTACGGGACCTCCTATGTGCACATGTGCTTATGGGCCTAATCAAATAATTACATTTAGAATCCCCATTAATTAAATAGGATCTTTGTGGGCCTATCCATAAAGATTTGTCATTTCACTTTTAAAATGTATTACCTTTTAATTGTGGCATAAACAGAACTTGTCATGATGTTTTCATATGATTTGTCAAACAATCACTTCAAAGGGCTCCTTTACTAGGCTAGCGACGCACGTACATCAACTTGCATCATACAGTATTTCCAGCCACCTTAAAGGCTCTGCATGGTCAATCTGATGTCTGCAGTGGCCGTATAGCATTTACTGCGAAGTCAGAGCATTCATTCACTACGTGACAAAAAGTATGTGGACACCTTCTCGTCGAACATCTCATTCTAAACTCCTAGGCATTAATATGGAGTTGGTCCCCCCTTTGTTGCTATAACAGCCTCCCCCATTCTGGGAAAGCTTTCCACTAGATGTTGGAACATTGCTTCCATGGACTTGCTTCCATTCAGCCTCAAGAGCCTAACTGAGGTCGGGCACTGATGTTGGGCGATTAGGCCCTGGCTCGCAGTCGGCGTTTCAATTCATCCCAAAGGTGTTCAATGGGGTTGAGGTCAGGGCTCTGTGCAGGTCAGTCTAGTCCTTCCACACCAATCTCAACAAACCATTTCTGTATAGATCTCGCTTTGTGCACGGGGGCATTGTCATGCCTTCCACAAACTGTTGCCACAAAGTTGGATGCACAGAATCGTCTAGAATGTCATTGTATGCTGTAGCGTTAAGATTTCCCTTCACTGGAACTAATGGGCATAGCCCGAACCATGAAAAACAGCCCCAGACCATTATTCATCCTCCACGAAACTGTGTATATGTATATATATATATATATATATATATATAGTGTAGTTCTTGCACTTTGCAGAGCAGAGATGTTGTCAAGGAAGTGAGTTTGTTTATACTGGACCTCACACCCCCACCTACTGTCAACCTATGATTAAGCACATAACGGTCTGAATGACCAGTCAATCGGAGCCATTTCAGCTGATATTCTCGTGCACATTATTTCTTTGTTGGCCATTTTTAAATGTAACATTTGCATTTATTCACATGCGGTTGGCTATGCCAAATATTTAATGTGCTTTGCGTTGTAGGTTACTTTGCGCATGACTTCTCTATTGTACTACATAATTGATACGGCATATACCTCCCCTACATTGATACGCATCAGTGGGGATTAAGAAATGAATATACGCAATGCCCACTACACCACTGTGTACTCCCCTGTATTCTCCAGTTCGTTGATGAAACATCATTTACAGCAATCAATTTACCTGGTAAAATAAGTGTCAATCACATGGAATTATAGAGGCATCAGTTTATTTACATAGCCTCTTTATAAGTCATTAGTGCCTGACTAGGACATTTGATTTGATTAGGTCTAAAACTAGATCATCTGCATCTTGTATGTCAGGACTCGGCTTTTACAGATATGCTAATGAAGATAATGACTTAGACACAACATTTGGAGAGAGTGGTGCAGAGGCCCAGACACTTCATTTTTTTTACGTAGTGTAAAGCCGAGAGTCATTTTGACAGGTGGTTTGAGAGTGTTTTGGAATAATCTTACTCATTGAATCTTGACTGCACCCCTATCGGGTACATGCACTGTACACTTGTACTTCTATCATCACGAGGATATGCCCAGATTCCTAAGTGAACAAAATGCTTCCGACTATGCCTACAAGATCTAGTGGGGCTGATGGGGATCTAGTGGGGAAAACACACATATTTTATGGACCTGGGACAGAGAGACTAATTAAAGCCACACCTGTATAAGTTTCTCCAACTTTCTAGAGACAAACTTGACACCGGTAACTTTTCCAGTGAAGTTAACTTCCCCAGTTACTTGAATCTCGGTCATGGACACAGTCTTCAATCTTGACTCGACCTTACTCTCCCCCTTTCAATACACGGCTCTATGTAGGGAGAGAGGGGGCCTTACTCACACTGTACAAAAGGGCTGTAAGCCCTGAACTATCCCTATAAGCCCCAAATTTACTTTACTCACTCTTACCTCACATAGTCTTGAGCTATCCCTACAAGCCCCAAGCCCCCAGAAATCGGCTCCTTTAATTCTGTTCTCAACGCACTAGTTCCCAATGCACCAGTTCTTATTGCCTTTAGCCATACCCTTATCCTACTCCTCTTTTCCTCTGGTGATTTAGAGGTTCACCCAGGCCCTGTAGCCCCCAGTTCCACTACTATTCCCCAGGCGCTATTATTTGTTGACTTCTGTAACCGTAAAAGCCTTGGTTTCATGCATGTTATCAGAAGCCTCCTCCCTAAGTTTTGTTTTATTCACTGCTTTAGCACACTCCGCCAACCCTGATGTCCTAGCCGTGTCTGAATCCTGACTTAGGAAGGCCACCAAAAATTCTGAAATTTCCATCCCCAACTACAACATTTTCCATCAAGATAGAACTGCCAAAGGGGGTGGAGTCTAATCTACTGCAGATATAGTCTGCAGAGTTCTGTCATGCTATCCAGGTCTGTGCCAAACAGTTCGAGCTTCTACTTTTAAAAATCCACCTTTCCAGAAATAAGTCTCTCACCGTTGCCGCTTGTTATAGACCCCCCTCAGCCCCTAGCTGTGCCCTGGACACCATATGTGAATTAATTGCCCCCCCCATTTATCTTCAGTTCATACTGTTAGGTGACCTAAACTGGGATATGCTTAACACCCCGGTCGTCCTACAATCTAAACTAGATGCCCTCAATCTCTCACAAATTATCAAGGAACCTACCAGGTACAACCCTAAATCCGTAAACACGGGCACCCTCATAGATATCATCCTGACCAACCTGCCCTCTAAATACACCTCTGCTGTCTTCAATCAGGATCTCATTGCCTGCGTCCGTAATGGGACAGCGGTCAAACGACCACCCCTCATCACTCTCAAATGCTCTCTAAAACACTTCAGCGAGCAGGCCTTACTAATTGACCTGGCCCGGGTATCCTGGAAGGATATTGACCTCATTCCATCAGTAGAGGATGACTGGTTATTCTTTAAAAGTCCTCACCATCTTAAATAAGCATGCCCCATTCAATTTTTTTTTAACTAAGAACAGATATAACCCTTGGTTCACACCAGACTTGACTGCCCTTGACCAGCACAAAAACATCCTGTGGTGTACTGCATTAGCATTGAATAGCCCCAGCGATATGCAACTTTTCAGGGTAGTCAGGAACCAATGTACACAGGCAGTTAGGAAAGCAAAGGCTAGCTTTTTCAGAAATGTGCCTTCTGTTACTCTAAAAAGTTCTGGGACACTGTAAAGTCCATGGAGAATAAGAGCACCGCCTCCCAGCTGCCCACTGCACTGAGGCTAGGAAAGTCACCACCGATAAATCTACGATAATCAAGAATTTCATTAAGCATTTTTCTACGGCTGGCCATGCTTTCCACCTGGCTACCCCTACCCCGGCCAACATCACTGCACCCCCACAACAACTTGCTGAAGCCTCCCCCACTTCTCCTTTACCCAAATAGCTGATGATCTGAAAGAGCTGCAAAATCTGGACCCCTACAAATCAGCTAGGCTAGACAATCTGGACCCTCTCTTTCTAAAATGATCAGCCGCAATTGTTGCAACCCCTATTACTAGCCTGTTCAACCACCCTTTTGTATCATCTGAGATCCCTAAAGATTGGAAAGCTGCTGCGGTCAGCCCCTCTTCAAAGGGGGAGATACTCTATACCCAAACTGTTACAGACATATCTATCCTACCCTGCCTTTCTAAAGTCTTCGAAAGCCAAGTTAACAAATCCCACCGTACCTTCGAATCCCACCGTATCTTCTCCGCTATGCAATCTGATTTCTGAGCTGGTCATGGGTGAACCTCAGCCATGCTCAAGGTCCTAAACGATATCATAACCGCCATCGATAAAAGACAGTACTGTGCAGCCGTCTTCATCTACCTGGCAAAGTATTTCGACTCTGTCAATCACCGCATTCTTAAATGACTGCTTCGCCTGGTTCAAACTATTTCTCAGATAGAGTTCAGTGTGTCAAATCAGAGGGCCTGTTGTCTGGACCTCTGGCAGTCTCTATGGGGGTGCCACAGGGTTCAATTCTCGAAACCTCCAGACGAGCTTCAATGCCATACAACACTCCTTCCATGGCCTCCAACTGCTGTTAAATGCAAGTAAAACTAAATGCATGCTCTTCAACTGATCGCTGCCCACACCCTCCCGCCTGACTAGCATCACTACTCTGGACGTTCTGACCTAGGATATGTGGACAACTACAAATACCTAGGTGTCTGGTTAGACTGTAAACTCTCCTTCCAGACTCACATTAAGCATCTCCAATCCAAAATTAAATCTAGAATCAGCTTCCTATTTCGCAACAAAGCCTCCTTCACTTATGCTGCTAAACATACCCTCGTAAAACAGACTATCCTACCGATCCTTGACTTTGGCGATGTCATTTACAAAATAACCTCCAACACTACTCAGCAAATTGGATGTAGTTTATCACAGTGCCATCCGTTTTGTCACCAAACCCTCATACTACCCACCACTGCAACCTGTATGCTCTCGTTGACTGGCCCTCGCTTCATATTCGTCGCCAAACCCACTGGCTCCAGGTCATCTATAAGTCTTTGCTAGGTAAAGCCCCGCCTTATCTCAGCTCACTGGTCACCATAGCAGCACCCACCCGTAGCACGCGCTCCAGCAGGTATATTTCACTGGTCATCCCCAAAGCCAACTCCTGCTTTGGCCGCCTTTCCTTCCAGTTCTCTGCTGCCAATGACTGGAACGAATTGCAAAAATCACTGAAGCTGGAGACTCATATCTCCCTCACTAACTTTAAGCATCAGCTGTCAGAGCAGCTTACCGATCATTTTACCTGTACACAGCCCATCTGTAAATAGCCAACCCAACTACCTCATCCCCATATTGTTATTTTTGTTGTTGTTGCTCTTTGCACCCCAGTATCTCTACTTGCACATTATCTTCTGCACATCTATCACTCCAGTGTTAATGCTAAATTGTAATTATTTCACCACTATGGCCTATTTATTGCCTTACCTCCCTAATCTTACTATATTTGCACACTGTATATAGATGTTTCTTTGTGTTATTGACTGTACGTTTGTTAATCCCATGTGTAACTCTGTTGTTTGTCGCACTGCTTTGCTTTGCTTTGCTTTGCTTTGCTTTATCTTGGCCAGGTTGCAATGGCCTACCTGGTTAAATAAAGGTGAATAAAAATAAATTAAAACGTCTGTTTACTTTACTCACTCTTACATCACATAGCCCTGAGCTGACCCAGCTATCTCACACACTCACATATTTAAACCCAAACATACAACTGGTCTTACACAAACCCATATACATATTTAAACTGAGTGTGTACTAGACAAATAATCACTCACATACAAACGTGTAGAATATACATATACAGTACATCAGTCAACACTCACAATCTTGAGTAAAGAAATATACTTTTCACCAAACACATGCACCTGCTCATATATCTCCACCGTACATGTGTACATAAATACAACGTATACGTACGTACAGTTGAAGTCGGAAGTTTAAATGTATTTGGCTAAGGTGTATGTAAACGCAGATTTTCACAATTCCTGACATTTAATCTTAGTGGAAATCCCGTGTCTTAGGTCAGTTAGGATCACCACTTTATTTTAAGAATGTGAAATGTCAGAATAATAGTAAAGTGATTTATTTCAGCTTTTATTTCTCCCATCACATTTCCAGTGGGTCAGAAGTTTACATACACTGAATTAGTATTTGGTAGCATTGCCTTTAAATTGTTTAAGCTGGGTAAAACGTTTCGGGTAGCCTCCCACAATAAGTTGGGTGAATTTTGGCCCATTCCTCCTGACAGAGCTGGTGTAACTGAGTCAGGTTTGTAGGCCTCCTTGCTCGCACACGCTTTTTCAGTTCTGCCCACAGATTTTCTATGGGATTGACGAGTTTTAATGACTCCAACCTTATGTAAACTTCCAAACTTCAACTGTATATACAGACGAAGTCAGAAGTGTACATACAGTTGAAGTCGGAAGTTTACATACACTTAGGTTGGAGTCATTTAAACTTGTTTTTTAACCACTCCACAAATTTCTTGTTAACAAACTATAGTTTTGGCAAGTCGTGCATAACACAAGTAATTTTTATAACAATTGTTTACAGACAGATTATTTCACTGTATCACAATTCCAGTGGGTCAGAAGTTGACTGTGCCTTTAAACAGCTTGGAAAATTCTAGAAAATGATGTCATGGCTTTAGAAGCTTCTGATAGCCTAATTGACAACATCTGAATCTATTGGAAGTGTACTTGTGGATGTATTTCAAGGCTTACCTTCAAACTCAGTGCCTCTTTGCTTGACATCGTGGGAAAATCAAAAGAAATCAGCCAAGACCTCAGAAAAACATTGTAGACCTCCACAAGTCTGGTTCATCCTTGGGAGCAATTTCCAAATGCCTGAAGGTACCACGTTCATCTGTATGAACAATAGTACGCAAGTATAAACACCATGGGACCACGCAGACGTCATACTGCTCAGGAAGGAGACGCGTTCTGTCTCCTAGAGATAAAGGTAGTTTGGTGAGAAAAGTTCAAATCAATCCCAGAACAACAGTAAAGGACCTTGTGAAGATGCTGGAGGATACAGGTGCAAAAGTTTCTATATCCACAGTAAAACGAGTCCTATATTGACATAACCCGAAAGGCCACTCAGCAAGGAAGAAGCCACTGCTCCAAAACCGCCATAAAAAAGCCAGACTACGGTTTGCAACTGCACATGGGGCCAAAGATCGTACTTTTTGGAGAAATGTCCTCTGGTTTGATGAAACAATAATAGAACTGTTTGGCCATAATGGCCATCATTATGTTTGGAGGGAAAAGGGGGAGGCTTGCAAGCCGAAGAACACCCTCCCAACCGTAAAGCACGGGGGTGGCAGCATCATGTTGGGGGGGCGCTTTGCTGCAGGAGGGACTGGCGGACTTCCCAAAACACACGACATCATGAGGAAGGACAATTATGTGGATATTGAAGCAACATCTCAAAACATCAGTCAGGAAGTTAAAGCTTGGTCGCAAATGAGTCTTCCAAATGGACAATGACCCCAACCATACTTCCAAAGTTGTGGCAAATGGCTTGACAACAAAGTCAAGGTATTGGAGTGGCCATCACAAAGCCCTGACCTCAATCCTATACAAGATTTGTGGGCTGAACTGAAAAAGCATGTGTGAGCAAGGAGGCCTACAAACCTGACTCAGTTACACAAGCTCTGTCACGAGGAATGGGCCAAAATTCACCCAACTTATTGTGCGAAGCTTGTGGAAGGCTACCCAAAACGTTTGACCGAAGTTAAACAATTTAAAAGCAATGCTACCAAATACTAATTCAGTGTATGTAAACTTCTGACCCACTGGGAATGTGGTGAAAGAAATAAAAGCTGAAAGAAATCACTCTATTATTCTGACATTTCACATTCTTAAAATAAAGTGGTGATCCTAACTGACCTAAGACAGGGTGTATTTACTAGGATTGAATGTCAGGAATTGTGAAAAACTGAGTTTAAATGTATTTGGCTAAGGTGTATGTAAACTTCCGACTTCAACTGTACATCATCATAAGGATACTTACACATTCTGAAATGAACAAAATCCCTTCAGTGTCTAAACCACCTGGCGTACTTCAAACACGTACGTACATGTATGTGTACGTCAGTGGTGGTCAATGCCGTTTAAGATTTATTTATTTATTTATTTCTATTACAGCTTATTGGATGACTGTCATTCATATTCCATTCACTCAGTTCAATGTAACATCGATAGGGTTAGGCTACTACATGATACTCTAATTTTCCCTTTACCCATCATAAGGTTCCTACAACCGAGCCTATGAATGGAAGATTACAACATAGGTGCACACAGGTTGAGAGAAAATGTTGAGATGACAGACAGTGACACATGGACAGACAATCATTAGTTTACCTTGACTTGGAAGAGTTCCAGTGTTGTGTTGGATAGTCATAGCTAGCTAACATAGCATCCCTCTGAGGGTGTTTTGAGTAGGCTATACTAGCTAGCTGCATTTGCTTGCTAAGTAAGTGAACCTGAAAGTAAAAAAATATTTACAAAATCTCTTACTTCTCCTTCATTTTTGATTAAATTAATTTCTTCAAAACTGTTCAACTATTGTCTTTCTCTCTCTTTAAGTCAACTATGCACCACATTTGAGGCACTGCAGTGCTAGCTAGCTGTAGTTTATGCTTTCAGTACTAGATTCATTCTCTTATCCTTTGGTTGGGTCGACAACATGTCAGTTCCTGCTGCAAGAGCCCTGATAGGTTGGAGGACGTCCTCCAGAAGTTGTCATAATTACGGTGTAAGTCTATGGAAGGGGGTGAAAACAATGAGCCTCCAAGGTTTTGTATTGAAGAAGTCAATGTACCCAGAGGAGGACGGAAGCTAGCTGTCCTGTTGAGGCTACTGTGGACCTTCATTGCAAAACAGTGTGTTTTAATACATTATTTGGTGACGCGAATATAATTTGTACAGGATAACTTTTGTAATGTTTTACCATTTTTATTTGTATGAAATTGCCCTTCCTCCTCTGGGGATTCTCCACTGGTTTACGTGACCTTTAACATTTAGGTCGTAAATCATGGTCATAAACCATTCATGTGTAGATTTTCTGTTACTACTTACTACTACAGTGGCTCTAAACTTTTTTGGTTTTCCCTACTCCCAATCACATATTGCACTGCCCATGAGTCTTCCAAAGTACCCCCTGTGGATAGGCCAGGTACCCCCATGGGTACTAGTACCCCAGGATGAGACCCACTGTCTTACACAAAGCCTTTCAATATTCACCTTGTCTCCTGAGCCTGCACTTTGGAACTCCTTGCTTGCCACAGTGTGACAAAACTATCTGGAAAAAATGCTCAAGAATAGGGTTATAATGGAAAACTTTAATTCCAGTTACATTTGCAGGTGTGACCTCTTAATGTAATTTTCTTCTTACACCTGCAGAGGAGTGAATATATACTGTACATGTAAGAAATTAATGCTTTAACAAACTGACCAACATTTTGGTAGAAGGAATGAAGGAATATCAACATAGTTAAACTAAATAATGTATAGTACATGTATAGAGTATGCATGTATAGTATATGGGTCAGTTATATAAAAAAATCCCAATAATTCATCATCATCAATCATTTCATATTTAAAATAGCTCACCAGTTTGTAACCCCTACTTGCAAGGGAAGACATATTCTGTTTCTGCCTGGTCACCTGAATTAAACCATAAGACAGATAAGTCTCAGTAAATTTATACAAGTAACCAAATGTTACTAAAAAGGAAAAATACATATTGGGGAAGGTTATATATAAACTTACTTGGCTGGTAGTAGTCGTAGATCTTGACCACCGCTGGCTTTAGATTCTGTACTGGGAGCTCCTGTATGATGTCCAGGGTGTGGTTGAAAGGCAATAGTGATGGTAACTGTTGGGAGATTTTAAAAAACATATTGGTCACAATTATTGAAATGCTCTAAGCAGAAGTTTCCGTTTCAGTAACACTCTACTTGACACCCAGCGTGTCAAGTAACAGTATTAACCATGTCATAATATGTCAGAACAGCTGACGTAACTTGTCATAACCTGTTATAATATGGTCATAACACTGTCATGACACATATTTAGACCTGTTGTGACATATATGTTGTTTAATGGCTGGTTATGACACCTACATAAGATTGTCAAAACCCACAAAACATACCACATACGGCAAAACATTCCATTACACTATAGCCTCCATGTTTATGTTATATACTATATACTTTTTAATTGACAGTATTATTGTAGTTGTAATTGCTCTGTTGCTGATAGCTAGGATAAATGCAGGAGTAGGTTTCAGGAGCAAGTTATTTAAAATACGATGAAAGTGGCTGTAAAGAATTCATTACAACAACAAAGGATTTAACCTCACTAGGGTAGGGGGCAGCATTCGGAATTTTAGATGAAAAGCGTGCCCAAATTAAACTGACTGCTACTCTGGTCCAGAAGCTAGGACATGCATATAATTGGTGGATTTGGATAGAAAACACTCATAACAGAACTGATATGGCAGGCAAAAACCTGAGGAAAATCCATCCAAGAAGTGCCTTTATTTTGAAATGCCTGTTTTTCCATTGAAAGCCTATCCACCATGCAAAGACTTATGACGCAGTTCACAATCTCTATGCCTTCCACAACACGTGGCCAGTCTTTAGGCATTGTTTCAGGCTTTTACTCTGAAAAATGAGGGAGAAACAGCACTTTCAATGAGTGGAGAGTGGAAATTTCCAGACATGAAGCCAGCGTCTTACCGGGAGCGCGCCATTCTTGTTTCTCCTATTCTATTTACGAAGCTTTTGTAATATTATCGATTATTTATGACAAAAACAACTTGAGGATTGATTACAAACACCGTTTGACATGTTTCTACGAACCTTTATGGTACTTTTTAGATTTTTCTTCTGTCTTTTGTGACCGCACTTTGTTCCAATGGAATACTGAACAAAACGCACCAACAAAAATGAGGTTTTTGGACATAAAGCGGGACATTATCGAACAGAATGAACATTTATTGTGTAACATGGAGTCTTCGTAGTGTAACCATATGAAGGTCAACCATATGAAGGGATACATTTTATCGCTATTTCTGACTTTTGTTACTCCTCTTCTTGGCTGCTAACTGTTTGTAATGATTTGTCTGCTGGGCGCTGTTCTCAGATAATCGCATGGTTTGCTTTCGCTGTAAATCCTTTTAGAAATCTTACACAGCGGTTGGATTAACAAGAAGTTTCTTTAAGCTGGTGTATAACATTTGTATCTTTTATGTATGTTTATTATGAGAATTTCTGTTTTGTTGAGTTTCAAGCTCTGCAATTTCACCGGATGTTGTTTGAGACAGTGTTTTACTGAACAAAACGCGCTAACCAAACTGAGGTTTTGGATATAAAGAGGGACTTGATTGAACAAAACAAACATTTATTGGGTAACTGGGAGTTTTGTGAGTGTAACCATATGAAGATCAAAGGTAAGTGATTAATTTTATCGCTATTTCTGACTTTTGTTACTCGTCTACTTGGCTGGTTACTGTTTGTAATGATATGTCTGCTGGGCGCTGTTCTCAGATAATTGCATGGTTATCTTTTGCCGTAAAGTATTTTTGAAATCTGACACTGTGGTTGGATTAACAAGAAGTTAATCTTTAAACCCATGTATAACACTTCTATGTTTCATGAATTTTTATAATGAGTATTTCTGTTTTTGAATTTGGTGCTCTACAATTTCACTGGATGTTGGCCAGGTGGGACGGTAGCGTCCCCCCCCCCCCCCCCCCCAAGTGAGGTTTTTAAGAAACAAACTTTAAAACGAAAGGAAACGTCTTGGCAGGGAAAACAGTCATTTGAATAAATGTGTAAGTTTATTCAGACCCTTTACTCAGCACTTTGTTGAAGCACCTTTGACAGCGACTATTGTCTCGAGTCTTCTTGGGTATGGCGCTACAAGCTTGGCACACCTGTATTTGGGGAGTTTCTCCTGTTCCTCTCTGCAGATCCTCTCAAGCTATGTCAGTTTGGATGAGGGGCGTGGCTGCACAGCTATTACCAAGTCTCTCCAGATATGTTCGATCGCCTTCAAGTCCAGGCTCTGGCTGGGTCACTCAAGGACATTCAGAGACTTGTCTCAAAGCCACTCTTGCGTTATCTTGGCTGTGTGCTTAGTGTCATTGTCCTGTTGGAAGGTGAACCTTCACCCCAGTCTGAGGTCCTGAGCACTCTGGAGCAGATTTTAATCAAGGATCTCTCTGTACTTTGCTCCGTTCATCTTTCCCTCAATCCTGAATAGTCTCCCAGTTCCTGGCGCTAAAAACATTCCCACAGCATGATGCTGTCACCACCATGCTTCACTGTAGGGATGGTGCCAGGTTTCCTCCAGACGTGATGCTTGGCATTCAGGCCAAAGAGTTCAATCTTGGTTTCATCAGACCAGAGAATCTTGTTTCTGAGAGTCGTTAGGTGCCTTTTGGCAAACTGCAAGCGGGCTGTCATGTGCCTTTTACTGAGGAGTGGCTTCTGTCTGGCCACTACCATAAAAGCCTGATTGGTGGAGTGCTGCAGAGATGGTTGTCCTTCTAGAAGGTTCTCCCATCTCCACAGAGGAACTCTGGAGCTCTTTCAGAGTGACCATCAGTTTCTTGGTCACTTCCCTGACCAAGGCCCTTCTCCCCCGATTGCTCAGTTTGGCCGGGTGGCCAGCTCTAGGAAGGGTCTTGGTAGTTCCAAGCTTCTTCCATTTAAGAATGATGGAGGTCACTGTGTTCTTGGGGACCTTCAATGCTGCAGACATTTTTTGGTACCCTTCCCCGGATCTTTGC
The DNA here is from genome assembly GCF_965601325.2 of Salmo salar. Taxonomy (NCBI): domain Eukaryota; kingdom Metazoa; phylum Chordata; class Actinopteri; order Salmoniformes; family Salmonidae; genus Salmo; species Salmo salar. The sequence continues at coordinate 128,744,090 of NC_138299.1, forward strand.
CTTGACACAATCCTGTCTCGGAGCTCTACGGACAATTCCTTCGACCTCATGGCTTGGTTTTTTTCTCTGACATTTACTGTCAACTGCGGAACCAACTATAGACAAGTGTGTGCCTTTCCAAATCATGCCCAATCAATTGAATTTACCACAAGTGGACTCCAATCAAGTTGTAGAAACATCTCAAGGATGATCAATAGAAACAGGATGCACCTGAGCTCAATTTCGAGTCTCAGAGCAAAGGGTCTGAATACTTACGTTAATAAGGTATTTCAGTTTTACATTTTTAATAAATTAGCAACATTTTCTGAAAACATGTTTTCACTTTGTCATTATGGGGTAAAAAAAGGCTGTAAACTGTGGAAAAAATCAATACTTTCCAAATGCACTGTATGTCAAGTACATCAAAATACATATACAGTCGCTAGTGAAAGTCTACACACTCCTTGCACATTCTTCACATTTTGCTGCCTTAAATTAGATTGTTTTCCTATCCTTGCCAAATTTTCCAAGAGAGAGAGAGAACACATACACTAAAACAAAATGAATACATGAAACTTTTCATGCAGGTTTAACCTCTTTTTCTTGCTTGAGAATCTGCTATTTTCTAAGAAGCAATTATAAAATAAATTTACAATTTTAATTGAAAACAATCACGTTTCCAAAGTGAAAGAAAATTCAATGATTCACAACCATATTTACTGATCTTGAGCAATTTTGACAAAAACAATGGACATATGTTGCCCTAAGAGTTGTGAAAAGTTGATAGAATGGATGATTTGCTTTTGGTCTCACCTCTGTCAAGTACATTAACACATGGTCATCTTCAGTATCAACCCGATCCACTTGAAGTGAACTCCTCAGCTGTAAAGACAAGCCATACATGTTATTCATCTTGCATTGACAACAAAGTTCATTTTCAGAAAGGTTCCCATGTGAAAGAGGCAAGAGCTACAATACATGGAAAAAGGCCACAGGTAACACCATAAAAGTATGTTATGACAAAGAACTTACCCTCCCCAAAGAGTCTGGGTCTGGGGCAAACCCAGACAGCATTTTCAAATCCACTATAATCATATTGGTGGTCAGCTCCTTTCCATTGTATCTGTGAAAGAAAAGAGGCCCCTGACATCAAAGTTTGATTTTGACAAGTGCTTGTAATAATCAAATTAATGGATACTTTAATTTTCTTACTGTTAGGTACAAACTAGAAATTAAATAGCCTATACATATAGTGCCCTCTGTAATTATTGGGACAGTGAAGCATTTTTTTATCAAACAATGACTATGAGGTTAAAGTGCAGACTGAGCTTTAATATCAGTGTATTTGCATCCATACCAGGTAAACCGTTTGGAAATTACAGCACTTTTTGTACATAGTCCCCCCAGTTTAGGGGACCAAAAGTAGGCTATTAGGAAAAATGTACTTATGTGTATTAAAGTAGTATAAAGTTAAGTATTTGGTCCCATATTCATAGCATATAATGACTACATCAACCTTGTGACTACAATGTGTTGGATTAATTTGCTGTTTAGTTTTGGTTGTGTTCCAGATTATTTTGTGCCCAATAGAAATGAATGGAAAATTATGCATTGTGTCATTTTGGAGTAACTTTTATTGCAAATAAGAATATTTTTCTAAACACATCTATATTACAGACACAAAAGTTACAGATGCTAAAATATCACACACACACACCCCCCAAAAAATGCTAACGTCCCCTGTAATTGTAATGGTGAGAGGTTAGCATGTCTTGGGGGTAAGACATTTGTGCATCTGTAACTGTCACACTCATCATTAATTCACTATTCATTCAGGATTATCTGTAATCATGGTAGCATCAATATTAATATACACGTTTTTAGAAAAATATTCTATTGTTATTTACAATAAATGTGACTCCAAAATGACAATACATTATTTACCATTAATTTCTATTGGGCACAAAATAATCTGAAACAAACAGAAAATGCATGAGTGAATATGGGACCAAGTACTTCATTTTTTACTACTTTAATACACATAAGTGAATTTGTCCCAATACTTTTGGTTCCCTAAAATAGGTGGACTATGTACAAAAAGTGCTGTAATTTCTAAACGGGTCACCTGATATGGATGTAAATACCCTGACTTACCCTGTAAATACCCTGATTTCAAATCCACACTTTTGGATTATAGAGCCAAAATAAGAAAAACATGCTTCTTAGTCGCAATAATTACGGAGGGCACTGTAGGTATAAAAACACCAATAAAATTGGGTCAAAAACATTCTGTTAGACATGCTTCATAATAACACTTGAGTGTCATCAATGACCTGATTGAAATAATGCTTCAGTAAATGCAAATGTGTCATTCATTCTTACTGAGACTGGAGTTTCAGCGTGACTCTGGGTCTCAAAGAGTTGCTGTTGCAGTCCACCTCTGTCTTGACCTGGATACTGAGTGTTGTGCTGTCAGTAGGAGTAGGGATGTTGTAGTGGAGTGCCACCTGGGAAAGAGGGAAGAAGTAGTCAGGGGAACAAGGTTGTCTAAAAATATACATTTTACAAGCTTGACATTTTTTTTTACTTTTCATAAACTAGATATCAAGCCAGACAAAGCTTCTTAAATGTTTGAACTTCACAGTAATATATAAATCAGATCTTGCAACATAGGATTGGGAGGAGTGTCTTCACTGACCTGCACTGAGGCACAAGCACTGCCTTTCACTTCCACCGTGTACTTCCCTTCTGTGTCCTGCAGTGCACTCTCCTGGTAGAGAAGCTTGTTGTTTTTGTTAACTTCAAAGAGGTGCTGTCCCCCACTGGGAGACTGTACTGTCACTGTGCTGGTGCCCTCTCTACTGAACACCCTGGTGGAGTAGAGAGCCAGGGCCTGGAGGGCCACCACTGTGTCCTAAACACAAACACCAACAAACCACAGACAAATCTGTTCAAAATGAATGGAGCTATCCCATTTTACAGAAAGGGTAATTTTACATTAGTAAAGTTCAAGAGCGGCTATTTCTTAATTCCATTCATTATCATTTATTGCCTTCATTTCAGCAGAAGTTAGTTTCATTTCGGACCAAATGTGTTTTGGAAGTATACCTGTGTGGAGGAGAAGCCTCCGTATGCGTTCTGCTGCCTCACCAGCCACCTGACGATGCGGGAGGCGTAGCCCAGGTCAGTGGTAGACAGAGGGGAGGCACTGAGGGAAGCCAGCAGAACGTAGGAGCTGATCTCCACTGCCAGGGAGGCTGAGGTCTCTGAGGAGGTCTGAGTCCAGTGCAGGAGACCGCCTGAGGGACGAGGAACACACAGAGAGAGAGACACAGAGAGAGAGAGACACAGAGAGAGAGACAGAGAGACAGACTAGCTTATTCATCATTATACAGAATATGACAGACACCTGAGTTCTTTGAAATACTAATTTAATTGAGACTAATGTGTCAGATGTGCAGAGGGTTTGCACTTTTGTGATTACTCCATTGCCCAGGTAAACTCAATCAAGGCAAGACAGCACAAACCTCTCTGGATTACAACCAAATTATGCGTACTATATTACATATTTGATCCCTAAAAAATACAACTTTTACATTACCATGTAGTTTACCAATAAAATGGTCTGACGATGATGTGGCCATACTCGGTATACATATCCAGAAAGAAAGAAATTCTCACTCCAATACATTTTTATAGAAAGTTAGCAAAAATAGATAAGATCTTGCTACAATGGAAAGGAAAATACCTGTCTATTTGTGGAAAAATCACCCTGCTTAACTCTTTAGTCATATTCCAGTTAACCTATTTGCTTATGGTCTTGCCTATACCTAGTTACCAGTCTTTAAAATGATTAGCAAAATAAATTCAATATTATTTGAAATGGCAAGCCAGACTTTGCCTTCGGAAAGTATTCAGACCCCTTGACTTTTTCCAAATTTTTTTACGTTACAGCCTTACTCTAAAATTGATCAAATCAAAAAATTCCTCAGCAATCTACACAAAATACCCCATAATGACAAAGCAAAAACAGGTTTAGACATTTTTGCAAATGTATTTCTGTTTTATTTTTAATACCTTATGTATGTATTCAGACCCTTTGCTATGAGACTTGAAATTAAGCTCAGGTGCATCCTGTTTCCATTGACCATCCTTGAGATGTTTCTACAACTTGATTGGATTCCACCAGTGGTTGGATTCCACCAGTGGTAAATTCAATTGATTGGACATGATTTGGAAAGGCACACACTTGTCGATAACAGGTTCCGCAGTTGACCGTGCATGTCAGAGCAAAAACCAAGCCATGATGTCGAAGGAATTGTCTGTAGAGCTCCAAGACAGGATTGTGTTGAGGCACCGATCTGGGGAAGGGTACCAAAAAATGTCTGCAGCATTGAAGGTCCCCAAGAACACGGTGGCCTCCATCATTCTTAAATGGAAGAAGCTTGGAACCACCAAGACCCTTCCTAGAGCTGGCCGCCCGGCCAAACTGAGCAATCGGGGGAGAAGGGCCTTGGTCAGGGAGGTGACCAAGAAACCGATGGTCACTCTGAAAGAGCTCCAGAGTTCCTCTGTGAAGATGGGAGAACCTTCTAGAAGGACAACCATCTCTGCAGCATTGAATGTCCCCAAGAACACAGTGGTCTCCATCATTATTAATTGGAAGAATCAGGCTTTTATGGTAGAGTGGCCAGATGGAAGCCACTCCTCAGTAAAAGGCACATGACAGCCCACTTGGAGTTTGCCAAAAGGGACCTAAAGACTCTCAGACCATGAGAAACAAGATTCTCTGGTCTGATGAAACCAAGAATGAACTCTTTGGCCTGAATGCCATGCGTCACGTCTGGAGGAAACCTGATACCATCCCTACAGTGAAGCATGGTGGTGACAGCATCATGCTGTGGGGATGTTTTTCAGCGGCAGGGACTGTGAGACTAGTCAGGATCGAGGCAAAGCTGAATGGAGCAAGGTACAGAGCGATCCTTAATGAAAACCTGCTCCAGAGTGCTCAGGACCTCAGACTGGGGTGAAGTTTCCCCTTCCAACAGGACAATGACCCTAAGCACACAGGAGTGGCATCGGGACAAGTCTCTGAATGTCCTTGAGTGACCCAGCCAGAGCCCGGACTTGAACCCGATCTAACATCTCTGGAGAGACCTGAAAATAGCCGTGCAGCGACGCTCCCCATCCACCCTGACAGAGCTTGAGAGGATCTGCAGAGAAGAATGTTAGAAACTCCCCAAATACAGGTGTGCCAAGATTGTAACGTCATACCCAAGAATACTCTTGCCTGTACTCGCTGCCAAACGTGCTTCAACAAAGTACTAAGTAAAGGGTTTGAATACTTATGTAAACGTGATATTTAATTTATTTTTATTAGCAAAAATGTCCAAAAATCTGTTTTTGCTTTGTCATTATGGGGTCTTGTGTGTAGATTGATGGGGGGGAATGATTTAATCAATTTTAGAATAAGGCTGTAACCTAACAAACTGTGGAGAAAGTCAAGGGGTCTGAATACTTCCCAAAGGCACTGTATATAATGAATATGGAGGGCAGAAATTATTAAATATCAAAGCATCAAACCTCTCATTAAAGGCGTGAGACATACAAAAGTAATACTTAAATCCGAACTGGCTCTCTATCAGATTAGTAAGGATGTCTCACCCCATGTTCAAGAATGGCATATTCCCTTTATTCAGATTACAACCTCTCACTTTTGGTTATTTGAAAATGAAATCATCTCCAAAATATCGCTATTTTTAAAATAAGCCATAGAAAGTTGGTTGCAATTTCAGATTAATCCACCAGAATAGACAGAACATATAATACAACAAATACTGTGGTTAAACTCAAATAAACCACACATTAAGGAAAGAAGTTCCACAAATGTACTTTTAACAAAGCACACCTGTAATTGAAATGCATACCAGGTGATTACCTCATGAAGCTGTTTGAGAGAATGCCAAGTGTGCAAAGCTGTCATCAAGGCAAAGGGTGGCTACTTTGAAGAATCTCAAATATAAAATATGTTTAGATTTGTTTAACACTTTTTTGGTTACAACATGATTCCATATGTGTTATTTCATAGTTTTGATGTCTTCACTATTATTCTACATTCTACTTAGTATCAACACAATCCACTAGAAGTGAACTCCTCAGCTTTGAAGACGTCTTCACTATTATTGTACAATGTAGAAAATAACAAAAATAAAGAAAACCCCTTGAATGAGTAGGTGTGTCCAAACTTTTGACTGGTAATGTATATATTTACAAAAAAATATATGGGGGATTGGAAATAATGCAGACAATTAGATTGTAGCTTCCATCAATGTATCTATAAGCTGATCTACCCCCCCCCCCCCCCCCCCCCTCCCCAAAAAGGATATGTCTCACCCTCTTGTAATGCGACCGTGTCCAGGTGCTGTAGAAGTTGGGCCCGGGTCTCCATGTCCCCTGCCAGGGTAAAGGTGTAGGCCAGCAGAGCAGTAGTGTAGGTGTTGGACAAATCACTGGTGGAGTTCTTCAGGCAAGACAAACTGCCGTTCACAACAGGATCCTAGAGCACAAAATAACAGAGCAGCACATTACGAGACATGTTAGCCTGGTCTCATATCTGCTAACGGTAACACCTATTCTTATGCTTATTTCTTTGACTATTTCCAGATAAAAAATATTTTGTGGAGATGCTACTTACCGACACTGATATGTTGAGCTCCAGCATTGAAGCAGTGATGTAGGCCGTCAGTGTGACTTCATCTGTCACCCCTCCCTACAAAACAATATGTCAAAATACTACAATGTGTATTAAACTACAATTCTGTTGAAAGCATCATTCACAACTTCATGACTGGTCTGATGAGACACACAACTACATCTTCCATCTTCCTTCAGTTTATTATCAATTTGATATCAATAAGTACCTTCATTCTGTTATTAAAGAGTTTCCCCAATCTGACGAAACACCCATGTTTGCCTTGCCGACTTTCCAACCAAGTCGTGGACTCTTTCATTTTCGCCGGGTCAATATAAATGAAAGACTGTGCTTTGCCAAAGGATCTCAAGACAAAAGCAGTCAGCCTGAGGAAAGAGAACTAGATTTGAATGTCCCGTCATAATACCCACATAAGGTTGTCATAAACATGACTTAGAGCTTGACATTACATGCAATGACAGCTTATTTTAATTTATGTCACATCCATGGTCTGTCAGAGACAATGCCATTTGATTGGTCAATACTTAAATGAAACAAACACAGTTATAATGTGTTTACCAGTAGTTGAAAAACACTATACTCACCAAGTGTTCCCCGAGCCTTGTCCAAATGTGCTGTATGCACCATCAAAATGCTTGTAGTTCAGCTGCCTTTGGTAACCTGTCGGTGTGGTTTTAGAGTGGACAATAAAGTGACCAAGTGTTTTTTATAGTCACTGAGTGTATGCCCTAAATAGCACCCTATTCCGTATATAGTACACTACTTTTGCCAGGAAAATATAAGTGCACTGTGTAGGGAATAGGCAGGGTAGATTACTTTCTAAAAGGTAATCAATTACAGTTACTAGTTACCTGTCCATAATTGTCATCAGTAACGTAAATTGTGGATTACCCAAACTCAGTAACGTAATCTGATTACTTTGTTACTTTTGGATGACTTTCCCCTTAAGAAGCATAGAAGAAGATAAAAAAGTATCCATCGAACACATTTGGTGACTTGTGGTCAGACATGCTCAGGTGGAACAAACTCAAACTTAAACAGCCTTTTTCAATGCTGAATTGAATGTCATTGAGGAAACTGAAAGGTGTCAATGTGTTTTTTTTTTCAGCAAACATTCTTTCTGAATTTAAATTAGCAATAATCTAGATTTTGAAAAGTATCTGTAATCTGATTACAATATTTTAGCTGGTAGCTGATTACAGTGACTGTTTTTTTTGTTAATCAGATTACATGGAACTGATTAGATGTAATCAGGTACTCCCCAACCCTGGGTGTGCCATTTGGGATGCATCCTCAATATTCTCTGATCAAATTATTTCAGTGGGAAAACATCCTGAAGTCCCTACATGTGTTGGGTCAGTGATGCACTGTTGATAAAACACTGATTTCATCTCTGCTGGAGCTCTATCATTTACATGATAGCAGGGTTGTAGTCATTAGGGTACACTGTGGTGAAATGTAAAAGAAATATATTTAATGGAAAACAGAAAAAAAGGCTCTGATTGGACAAATCCAGCCCTGTTTCAGTCAGTTTTCTTCCGTTTGGTGTCTAAACAATACGATCTATATTTTGAGAGACTCTTACCACTAGTGAGGAACTTGTTAGCCTTGTCTCGAATTGCTGGAGTGAGCTGGTCTGTGTTCCTCAGGTACTCGAGTATGTAGATATTGGGGGCGAGGAGGGCCATATTCTGCTCTCCACACCCATACGGCATCTGCAACAGTCCATCCAGGTTCTTGAGAGCCCGACCCAGGACGTCCCCTACAGAGAAACATGGGACTTCTGTAAGACTGACCTCTTTAGCAAACAGGAGCAGCATTATCGCTGGAGAAGGGTTGCTTTTCCCACCACTATGCCTAAAAAAACTCACTACACCTCTCTAAATGATACAATGGTATATTACCCAGGACTGAGAGAGAAATTCGATCAGATCCATCCACCACATTCTTGGGGAGTTGCAGTTCCACCTCCTCTGTCAGAGCTTCTCCTGTGGACACAGATGATAAGATGAATGGAGATGATCAGTTCAATCACAGTGAACATTCAATGTTCATGCATTACTGACCAGTTGGACACAGCAACCAGTTGTAGGTGTCGGTCTTCTCTGTTCCCTCTGCCTGAGAGGAGAGGAGATTATTTTCAGTCAAAGGCACTAGATGGTATCTGTACATCAGTAAGTTCCATAACAGCAGTAGACTACATACCTTAACCAGCAGGCTCTTTGTAACTGTGTCGATTCGTCCTCTCTCTGGTACGTTCACAATCTCATTGTCACAAGCAATGTGGGACTGGACAGCCTCTGCACTAACGGACACATTCAAATCCCCTACACACACATTGACAGAGTGCAGCACAGGTTACACAACATCCAATACGGTGACTGAGAGTAAACAACTCAGGTTAACATCCATTCTGCTGTTTGAACAGTTGAATAAAGACTGGTGACTTACCCAGGACAGAGGGTGCCATTGTCCAACTGAAGGTCTTCCGTCCATTGGCACACAGGCATGATGAATACTGGACAACATTCAGGGGTGTGAGAGTGTAGTCTAAGGAAGGAGCCGGAGTCACAGAAACCTGCCCAAGAGGAAAACTTGTAAGATAACATGGAACACCCAAGACTGATACACTGGGTGTAATAACAAAATAAAAATAAAAACCCTGACTAAGCAAACTGGAACAAAAAAACATTTTATACAACTTGAGAAACTCATGAAACAACTCAAGAAACGATCATGATGCAGTGCCGTACCATGATACACTTGGACAGGTAGTTGAACACAGTGGCCTTCAGCTCAAAATGCTCTCCACGGATGATGGAGTAGGGCAGGGTGAGCTCTAAGAAGAAAGGCTGGAAGACAGTGATCTCCACAGGAGGAGCCAGACCAAAGCCGCCAGGGGCCAGGCAGAATGCCTCTGTCTCCCAGGTGGTGATGGTGTCTGGGACTGTAAGGGGAATGTCTAGTGTTCCAGATTCCCTGTAATACAGAAGTCAGAGGTCAAACAGAAAGCCACTAAGTGAAAATATAAACATTTAGCCAACGGGGTAAATTGAGCCACACTTGTTTCTAGGAAACCATACACAAAATGTATAATTTGACCAAATATTTAGTAAGAGGTCATCATTTGATGGAATCTGTAAAGGAAGAAACCACATGGAAAAAGTGGTAAACAACTTACGTCCAAAAAACAGATATTTTACCAAGTCAAATTCATTTATTTAGGTTTCATGAGCCTTGTATCTAAAGTGGATAATTAAGATTGTTCTATACATCATTTGGGGTCTCTATAAGCTACATTGGATAGATAGCACACTAGTTCCCAATACTCACGTTAATAAATAAAATAATGCTGTATTAGATTAACGTTTTTAAACATTTTAAAATATCTGGTGTTAGGGGTGAAAGTAATCCAAAAGTAATAAAATGCAATCGGATCACATTACTCATTTTGAGTAATCCATTACATTGCTGATGAATTTATTTTTCAAGTACTGTAACTACACTGCTCAAAAAAATAAAGGGAACACTTAAACAACACAATGTAACTCCAAGTCAATCACACTTCTGTGAAATCAAACTGTCCACTTAGGAAGCAACACTGATTGACAATAAATGTCACATGCTGTTGTGCAAATGGAATAGACAACAGGTGCAATTAGCAAGACCCCCAATAAAGGAGTGGTTCTGCAGGTGGGGCCCACAGACCACTTCAGTTCCTATGCTTCCTGGCTGATGTTTTGGTCACTTTTGAATGCTGGCTGTGCTTTCACTCTAGTGGTAGCATGAGACGGAGTCTACAACCCACACAAGTGGCTCAGGTAGTGCAGCTCATCCAGGATGGCACATCAATGCGAGCTGTGGCAGGAAGGTTTGCTGTGTCTGTCAGCGTAGTGTCCAGAGCATGGAGGCGCTACCAGGAGACAGGCCAGTACAGCCCAACACCGTGCAAGACGTTTTGCATTTGCCAGAGAACACCAAGATTGGCAAATTCGCCACTGGCGCCCTGTGCACTTCACAGATGAAAGCAGGTTCACACTGAGCACATGTGACAGACGTGACAGAGTCTGGAGACGCCGTGGAGAACGTTCTGCTGCCTGCAACATCCTCCAGCATGACCGGTTTGGCGGTGGGTCAGTCATGGTGTGGGGAGGCATTTCTTTGGGGGGCCGCACAGCCCTCCATGTGCTCGCCAGAGGTAGCCTGACTGCCATTAGGTACCGAGATGAGATCCTCAGACCCCTTGTGAGACCATATGCTGGTGCGGTTGGCCCTGGGTTCCTCCTAATGCAAGACAATGCTAGACCTCATGTGGTTGGAGTGTGTCAGCAGTTCCTGCAAGAGGAAGGCATTGATGCTATGGACTGGCCCGCCCGTTCCCCAGACCTGAATCCAATTGAGCTCATCTGGGACATCATGTCTCGCTCCATCCACCAACGCCACGTTGCACCACAGACTGTCCAGGAGTTGGCGGATGCTTTAGTTCTGGTCTGGGAGGAGATCCCTCAGGAGACCATCCGTCGCCTCATCAGGAGCATGCCCAGGCGTTGTAGGGAGGTCATACAGGCACGTGGAGGCCACACACACTACTGAGCCTCATTTTGACTTGTTTTAAGGACATTACATCAAAGTTGGATCAGCCTGTAGTGTGGTTTTCCACTTTAATTTTGAGTGTGACCAAATCCAGACCTCCATGGGTTGATAAATTGGATTTCCATTGATTATTTTTGTATGATTTGTTGTCAGCACATTCAACTATGTAAAGAAAAAATGATTTAATAAGATTATTTATTTCATTCAGATCTAGGATGTGTTGTTTAAGTGTTCCCTTTATTTTTTTGAGCAGTATATAATCAGTAACGGATTACATTTTTCAAGTCACCCGCCCAACCCTGCCCAGGCTTAATGCAAGGCGTTATCGCTGGGATATGATGTAACAGGCCTGGCCTGTGTTAAAAGTGTTTTTAAAAAAGTACAAAGCGTTTGTTAGGTTTTATACTTGTGTTACAAAATGCTTAAAACGCTTAAAAGACAAAAAAGCTGTTGTGTTTGTGTTGAATTGTGTTTCGGAAATAGAGAGACATGAACCAAGTTTCCATCCAACCGTTTTGCGAGCATAAAGTATGTCGGATAAACATTTTTATGGCCTGATGGAAACAGATAATTTGTCTGTAAAAATGTTCAATTCTTGACCCCCAAAAATATGCTAGACAAGGTGGGACCTTTTGTGTCAATAAAACAAATTATGCGAGAAATGGCGGTAGAAACGCTTTTATGCGCAAATATTGATATAATAACCATCATATCTAAGTAAAACTTGGAAATATGCGATGACATGTTGTGTGGTCCTCCCACTACGACTAGGAAAAGCATGCAGTTTACTTGGCTACAGATGAAATACATTTTGAAGAACTTCATAAGGTGGTGAAAGTGCAAGGTGATGAGGATGATGCTCCTTTCCAATAAATATTGAGGGTTTTATTCTGGTGACATGATGATCGATGCTTGGCCGTCATTTGACAAATAATGTCCATCATAATCTCATCATATAGTCAATTTGATGGAAACATCTCTCCCCAATCGGATGGAAACCTAGCTATAGTTTTCAAAAGGTAGTGGTAATATTTCACTCAGTACAGAAATTTGTAGGCAGTTTACTTACCCTGTACCGTGGGGAAAGTTGTGCCAAGAGAGCATTTTCTTTGGACAAGCTATGTTTTCAATACTCTAATGTTTACATTAATTCTGATTATTTCCAGGGATACACAACATCCTGAAATATATGTAGATATCTTTGTTAGAAAGAATACTATATTACCCTTTGCGGAGTGATGTTGAATGTAAAAAATGTATACATTTACACCACGCACCCCTACTCTGTAATGCAGTTTAATGAGGTACAGGTTCCTAATCTGGACCACTAATGTATGTTTTAATATAGGCGGGTTGGTTGTTTTTCAACAAAACCGACACGTACGCAACTATGGGGCAAAATAGACGGGGTTGGCTTAGATTGTTGACAACAACTATATTTTGCCTCCAAATGTTTATTGAAAACATAAATACATTTGTACAATGAGCACTTGCATCGTTACATTTGTTGGTTAGCTAGCTAGAGAATTTTTGCCATATTAGCATAGACATGACATGAGTCAAAACAAAACATGGTATCAATAACAAGATACAACGAGCTGAAACGAGCCACCGACTATTCCCCACATGGCAGCTTCTTGTCATTGTTACTATCTGACCGTTCAGAATCATAGCATCACACAGCCTTCTGCCTCAACGATGCGCGCACATTATTTTTGTGACATTGTCAGCCAACTCATCTATAAGGCAACAGCCTCACTGTACAGTGCTCTTACCCAACTTCCACAAGATCCCATATCCATGTCTCGGGGAAGAACGTACGGACTGTCTGTATGGGTGGCAGAGGGGCTCCGGATATTCCAGGAAGTCCACCATGACCCGTTAAAAGGCTGTCCATGGCTATAGGGTGGGCGTAGTGTCTGTAGGATACTACTAAAACAAAACATAGTCATTCTCATGTTAGAATCAGCCTGGTCAAACCAGACTGAATGCTGCTTTCAACTGTGATGCATGCAGTGTTCAGACTGGTTTAATCAGGTGATGGGTTCTGACTTCTAAACTTGAATATATGAAATATCCTTATTCATGTCACTGAGGGAGAGAGGGGAATGTAGAACATTTACATTCTGTCAGAATATGTTATTGTTAGACATCAGGGATCCTTTGGAAAGGAGAAGGGCCACAGTCTGGTACAAGTCAACAGGACAGCCGTGAGTTGGGGAGGAGTGAGGAAATTGGGCCGAGATCAGGTCAGATGAATTGAGTAAGAACAGAAATCACTAAAGCTCTGTCTAGCAACAGAGGTGTACTGGCTGTTCCGATGTGTAAGGAGGAGACCCAGCATAGGAGGAAGGGTTAAATACCAGTGCTTGTGGTGCCGAAGAGGATGGCTGACGTTTTACATACCCTCAATCAGCCCGACTAACCGGTGTCTGTATGTAGCCTCCCTACTTTTATTGCCTCGCTACTGTATATAGCCTCGCTACTATTATTTTTCACTGTCTTTTTACTGTTGTTTTTATTTCTTTACTTACCTATTGTTCACCTAATGCCTTTTTTGCACAATTGGTTAGAGCCTGTAAGTAAGCATTTCACTGTTGTATTCGGCGCACGTGACAAATAAACTTTGATTTTATTGTGCTATTTCATTAGTTTTTTCGTGTTTGTAACTTATGTTTAAACTTATTTTGTACATAATGTTGCTGCTACCGTCTCTTATGACCAAATATAACTTCTGCACATCAGAACTGGGATTACTCACCACAGACTGGAAGAAGCTTTTTCCTTTAACGAGTCCAACGAGAAAGATATACTGCTCTCCCTGGAACAGACCCAGATCCCCGTCATTTGCATGAAGAAAAGACGGAGGCTAAGAGGACGCAGATCAGGTTGCCTTCTGAGAATCCGTAGGTGAGCGAGTAAATTCCCATTGCCATCAATTCTACTCGCTAACATGTAATCATTGGAAAATAAAAATGGATGACCTATGATTACGATTATTCTACCAACGGGACATTAAGAATTGTAATATATTATGTTTCACTTCTGCACCGGCAGAACAGAGAAGCTACGTATGGTAAGACGAGGGGTAGGGGTGTGTGTCTTTTTGTCAATAACAGCTGGTGCTCGATGTCTAATATTAAAGTCTCAAGGTATTGCTCGCCTGAGGTAGAGTACCTTATGATAAGCTGTAGACCACACTATCTACCAAGAGAGTTCTCATCTGTATTATTCGTAGCCATCTATTTACCACCACAGACCGATTTTGGCACTAAGACCACACTCTATAAGGCCATAAGCAAACAAGAAAATGCTCACCCAGAAGCGGCGCTCCTAGTGGCCGGGGACTTTAATGCAGGCAAACTTAAATCAGTTTTACCAAATTTTTACCAGCATGTCACATGTGCAACCAGAGGGGGTAAAAACAAATTCTAGACTACCTTTACTCCACACACTGAGATGCATACAAAGCTCTCCCCCGCCCTCCATTTGCCATATCTGACCATAATTCTATCCTCCTGATTCCTGCTTACAAGCAAAAACTAAAGCAGGAAGTACCAGTGACTCGCTCAATATGGAAGTGGTCAGATGGCGCGGATGCTACTCTACAGGACTGCAATGCTAGCACAGACTGGAATATGTTCTGGGATTCATCCAATGGCATTGAGGAGTATACCACCTCAGTCATCGGATTCATCAATAAGTCCATCGGCGACGTCGTCCCTACAGTGACCGTATGTAGATATCCTAACCAGAAGCCATGGATTAAATGCAACATCCGCATCGAGCTAAAGGCTAGAGCTGCCGCTTTCAAGGAGCGGGACACTAATCTGGACGCCTATACTGTATGAAATCCTTCTATGCCCTCAGACGAACCATCAAACAAGCAAAGCATCAATGCAGGATTAAGATTGAATCCTACTACACCGGCTCTGATGCTCGTCGGATGCGGCAAGGCTTGAAAACTATTACGGACTACAAAGGGAAACCCAGATGCGAGCTGCCCAGTGACGTGAGCCTACCAGACTAGCTGAATGTTGTTAATGCTCGCTTCGAGGCAAGTAACACTGAAGCATGCACGAGAGCACCAACTGTTCCGGATGACTGTGTGATAACGCTCTCAGTAGCCGATGTGAGCAAGACCTTTAAACAGGTCAACATTCACAAAGCAGCAGGTCCAGATGGACTACCAGAACGTGTACTCAAAGCATGCACTGACCAACTGGCAAGTGTCATCACTGACATTTTCAACCTCTCCCTAACTGAGTTTGTAATACCAACATGTTTCAAGCAGACCACCATAGTCCCTGTGCCCAAGGAAGCGAAGGTACGCTGCCTAAATTATTACCACCTGTAGCACTCACGTCGGTGGCCATGAAGTGCTTTGAAAGGCTGGTCATGGCTCACATCAAGAGTATCCTCTCGGATACCCTAGACCCACTCCAATTCGCATACCGCCCCAACAGATCCAGATGAAGCAATCTCAATCGCACTCCACACTGCCCTTTCCCACCTGGAAAAAAAGGAACACCTATGTGACAATGATGTTCATTGACTACAGCTCAGCGTTCAACACCATAGTGCCCACGAAAGCTCATCACTAAGCCAAGGACCCTGGGACTAAACACCTCCATCTGTAACTGGATCATGGATTTCCTGACGGGCCGCCCCCAGGTGGTAAGGGTAGGCAATAACACATCTGCCACGCTGATCCTCAACACTGGGGCCCCTCAGGGGGGTGTACTTAGTCCCCTCCTGTACTCCCTGTTCAGCCACGACTGTGTGGCCAAACACGATTCCAACACCATCATTAAGTTTGCTGATGACAGTGGTAGGCCTGATCACCGACAACCTCTCCCTCAATGTGAGCAAGACATAGGAGCTGATCGTGGACTACAGGAAAAGGGGGGGGGGGGTCGAACATGCCCCCATTAACATCGACGGGGCTGTAGTGGAGCAGGTCAAGAGTTTCAAGTTCCTTGGTGTCCACATCACCAACGATCGATCATGGTCCAAACACACCAAGACAGTCGTGAAGAGTGCACGACAAAACCTTTTCCCCCTCAGGAGACTGAAAAGATTGGGCATGGGTCCCCAGATCCTCAAAAAGTTCTACAGCTGCACCATCGAGAGCATCCTGACTGGTTGCATCATTGCCTGTTATGGCAACTTCTCGGCATCTGACCATAAGGTGCTACAGAGGGTAGTGTGAACGGCCCAGTATATCACTGGGACCAAGCTTCCTGCAATCCAGGACCTATATAATAGGCGGTGTCAGAGGAAAGCCCATAAAATTGTCAGAGACTCCAGTCACCCAAGTCATAGACTGTTTTCTCTGCCACCGCACAGAAAGCGGTACCGGAGTGCCAAGTCTAGGACCAAAAGGCTCCTTAACAGCTTCTACCCCCAAGCCATAAGACTGCTGAACAATTAATCAATTGGCCACCGGACTATTACATTGACCACCCCCATCCCCCTCCATTTGAATGGTACACTGCTGCTACTCATTTCTTATTATCTATGCATAGTCACTTCACCCCTACCTACATGTACAAATTACCTCTAACCTGTACCCGCACACACTGACTCAGTACCGGTACCCTGTGTATATAGCCTCGTTAACGTTATGTTACTTTTTATAATTTTTTACTTTAGTTTATTTGGTAAATATTTTCTTAACTCTTCTTGAACTGCACTGTTGGTTAAGGGCTTGTAAGTAAGCATTTCATGGTAAGGTCTACACTTGTTGTATTCGGCGCATGTGATAAATAAAGTTTGATTTGATTTGTGTGACTATGTCTTTGTCTGTTCAGCTGTCTGATACATTGGGTGAATAAACTTGGCTTGAGCTTTTCATAGTTGTCCGTTTTTACTCTGTTATTTAGAACCTATCACAAGCTATGTTAGAATAACAAAAACCATACATTTCCCAAGATTCAAAGACGTGGTAAGGAGGACATCTCACCATAGGCCTGATGGTACTCCTTCCCCTTGTAACTTAGGCAGGAAGGTACTCTTATAACCAGGTTAGTTGCCAGCTTCAGTCCCAGGTTCTAGAAATATCAGAATCACAAACAAGAGAGCTCAATATTAATGAATGTCTCCATTTAATTTTTCTATTCTATATGTATTTTTTGCCTCAATAGGCTACTTTAGAAATGTATAATTTAAGAAGATGAATGCATGGTAACAGAATAGTAACTGATTCTTACGAGAGAGGAAAACAGGCTTCAAGTTAAGCGAAAACAAGGCAGAAGTTACCTGAAAAACTTTAAAAGGTTCATTTTGTTGGTCAGTTGGTCCATCTGGGTATGGTATTACATATCTCCTTGGTCTTACACGTAAACATAACACTGGATCTTCAAGCTGGTAGGGAATGTATGTTGTCTCCTTGACTGGTAACAAATCAAATATCTGGAATGTGATGATAAGGAGACGTGAAATGACCTTGTTCATTGGGCACCAAACAGAAGGCAGTGACTACTTGGACTTGTCTAATAAGAAATACTCAATGTCAACAGTGAAGAGGCAACCCCCGGGATGCTGGCCTTCTAGGCAGAGTTGCAAAGAAAAAGCCATATCTCAGACTGGCCAATAAAAATAAAGTATTATGATGGGCAAAATAATACAGACACTGGACAGAGGAACTCTGCCTAGAAGACCAGCATCCCGGAGTCGCATCTTCACTGTTGACGTTGAGACTGGTGTTTTGCGGGTAATATTTAATGAAGCTGCCAGTTGAGGACTTGTGATGTGTCTGTTTCTCAAACTAGACACTTTAATGTACTTGTCCTCTTGCTGTGCACCGGGGCCTCCCACTCCTCTTTCTATTCTGGTTAGAGCCAGTTTGCGCTGTTCTGTGAAGGGAGTAGTACACAGCGTTGTACGAGATCTTCAGTTTCTTGGCAATTTCTCACGTGGAATAGCCTTCATTACTCAGAACAAGAATAGACTGACGAGTTTCAGAAGAAAGTCCTTTGTTTCTGGCCATTTTGAGCCTGTAATCGAACCCACAAATGCTGATGCTCCAGATTCTCAACTAGCCTAAAGAAGACAAGTTTTATTGTTTCTTTAATCAGCACAACAGTTTTCAGCTGTGCAAATATAATTGCAAAAGGGTTTTCTAATGATCAATTAGCTAATCCAAGTTTATAATTTTAAAAGGCTAACACAACGTGCCATTGAAACACAGGAGTGATGGTTGCTGATAATGGGCCTCTGTACACCTATGTAGATATTCCATAAAAAAATCTGCAGTTTCCAGCTACAACAGTCATTTACAACATTAACAATGTCTACGTTATAATTCTGATCAATTTGATGTTTTTTTAAAGGACAAAAAAAATGTGCTTTTCTGTCAAAAACAAGGACATTTCTAAATGACCCCAAACTTTTGAACGGTAGTGTATGCTGCTGGCTCATGTGAGTATAGTGTAGAGAATCATTGAACCATCTAAACCACTGTGAAATATATTTTCCATAATCCAAAATATTGGTGTTTCAGCTGTTTGAAGACGGTGTACAAAACCAAAAGTAAAATAGAAATAGCACACATAGAACAGATATACTGTTTCTTAGACTTGTATTCCCGTAGATCCATAACTCACATTTCCACTTGAAGTACCAATAGGGATATGCTTTCCAGCACACCAAATGGCCCACTGTAAACAGACCCACTCCATATCTGCTGTAGTCACTTCTTATTCCCCTGAAGCTGGTTGTTGTGGCCAGCACCACAAAAGCTTGTTTATATGGTGGTATGACTGTTGACATTCACTTCAGTGAGCTCTGTTACCTTGTCAGCATCCAGCCTCTTCCCTGGCTCCATGATGTGAACACTCTTGTCCACAGTGCTGAGGCCACAGAGGGAGCCGGGCTGGGCCGAGAGCTGCAGGGTGTTCTCCTCCCCTGGGACTGCTTTTGAGGGTGAGAACTCCACCAACACCTGGCACACAGGACATACATACGTGTACATGATACACCTTTAGTGTCTGTTGTAAATATGTACCATTTGTGTTAAAGCGGTAGCTAGCTAGCTCGCGTACTCCCTTTAGCGTTAGCATTAGCATTGTCGTCGGGAATGCATTACTATTTAGCATGCTTATTAGCGATTAGCATCTGTTAGCTTTTGTCTGTGGTGCTAGGCTATTTTTGGTTGTAGGTCGCTCATGCTTATTATGTTTTATAATGTGTTGATCTTTCTACATTGCTCTATTGTTTATTTGTGCATCTAGCATGTGTTTGGGTCCACATAGCTTGTTTAGTTTGTTGACATGCAAATAGGCATATTTTTCCCATACTGTGCTATAGCCTAAGTTCTCCTATTTTTTTATTTTTTTTACAGAACCACAATTAGTATCAGAGAGGGTGGTGTTGTATTTCTGTGTGTGGATCTTCATTAAACCCTTGAACTAGAACTACTGCTTCCTCGTGTTCTGAACGGGCACCTGTGGTGGTTGCTACCAGTGTCACGTCCTGACCCTTGTAAGATGTAATTTTCTATAGTAGAGTAGGTCAGGGCGTGACGGGGTGGTTTTGGGTGGTTTTCTATGTTTTCTATTTCTATGTTTAATTCTAGGTCTCAATTTCTATGTTTTTTTTGGGGGGAGGGGTTGATCTCCAATTGGAGGCAGCTGGTCCTCATTGCCTCTAATTGGAGATCATATTTAAGTAGGGTTTTTTCCACCTGTGTTTGCGGGCAGTTGCATTCTGTTTAGTCTATGTACCTGACAGAACTGTAAGTTGATCGGTTTCCGTTTGTTATTTTGTCTTTAGTGTTTTTTGAGTTAATAAATATCATAATGAGCACTCAACACGCTGCGCTTTGGTCCCCTCTATACGACAGCTGTTACAACGAGCCTAAAATCCAGCACCTAAGTTTTTTATTGGTCCTTCGAATTCATAAACGACCCATATTTTTCACATGCATACACACACACCTTGTGTCTGAAACATTTCTCAGTGGGGAAATTCATGCTGTGGGCGATGACAGTCTCACTGGGTAGCATACTGTACACCAGGACCTGTACCAATGGCGCCATCTCTGGAACTACTGCCAACTTCAAGGTGACTTCACCCTCAGTTACTGCAAAGCAAGAGCATATGACACTGAGTACGTTTACATGCACCATAATAATTCGATAGTAAACTGATTATGGCTGAAAACAGATTATGCAATAGTCATCATACTCTTTATCTTAATCGGCGTAAAGCCAAAATCAAAGAAAGCATACACCGATTAAAACACCAGGGACATATAAAACGTTGGGTATGCACAAAATATGCCCCTAAACATGCATGCCCAGTTTTCACTCAAAAGTTGGTGTTTATAAAAACTGAACTTGAAGTGAGAATGTGCTTATCCTCCTGTAAACTTCAGACCATGCGTACGCACAGTTTCTAGTGATTGAAGTACTGCATTGCAAGATGGCAAAAGTAGCATTGTGCAGGAATATATGACACTTATTTATAACAAAAAACAGGTAGCTAAATACAATAATACTACTAATAATAATTTTCCCTTAGCGAGAAGAGCGAAAATCAATGTATTTTATCTTTGCATTCTAAAAGATGCCTATTTCTAATTATTCATTTCATTACCATGATCATTGCAGAATAAATCCTCACCTTTTCTGGCTGTGATGGTTTCATAGGCTACCCCCGAAATAGCCTATAGGCCTACAGCAAGTTAGGATAGGCTACTTGAATTTCTCAAACATAATACATATCATGCAGAATAAATTCCTCACATTTTCTGGTCATAATGAGTTCATATTCCCGAAGTAGCCATACAAGAAATTACCATGTGCATCGCTCATGTAATTGGGCCTATTAGATAGGCTATTATACTGTCATTTCATGTTTTTACTCATCGCATTGGACAGGGAGCGCGGTTTATAACATGCAGTATAATTTAACAGGTGAACAGCAGTTGATTGTTTGTATTGAAGTGGGTAGGCTACCACTGTAATTAGGTATACTGTAGTTTTCATTTTAGACAATGTTTCAGAATTCGTGGGCTGTGCAGCATATTTATGTTTTGGAAAATAATTATGCAAAACATTATTGCATTCAAACTATATATTTTTATTTCACCTTTATTTAACCAGGTATGCCAGTTGAGAATAAGTTCTCATTTACAACTGCGACCTGCGATCTGTTTAGAGGTCCACAACAATTTTCAATTGGTTTTGTCTTTCAGAAATGGCCTGGTAGCCAACAGCAAATGTCACTGCAAAATAAATAATTCTGGCAACACCTCCAAAGACATTTGATAAAGTTCGCCATTACTATTTCCTGTCGTTACTGTCTTGGCCAAATTCTAATACCATAAAAGGTAAACGATGAGCGTTTTCTAGGCGGAGTTATAATGCTCGTTGATGCGCGCACAGTTTTATAACAGGTCTGATGTATAATCAGAAACATGCGTATGTATGGCATGCACCAAGTTTATGTATCTCAATATTTGTGTGTATGTGCAGTCTTTTCAGAAATGGTGCACGCAGATATTTAGTGTTAAATTTACGCAACGGTTATGAATGAGGCCCCCGGTTTTCTGTACAATCATTCAAATGATTAGTATTTGTAAAAACCTTATTCGGTGATGCAAACACCTTAATGGTGTTCCAGCAGTGTATTTGATCTGCTCATGTGCTAGCACCAGCCGAGCGATCTGCCTTCTTTAGCGCAAAGGAAGTGAGTTTGAATGTATGTGTTTTAGAAGTAGTTTTCACATACAAACTTTATATGTCCGAACTCAGAATCAAATATGCTTCCCAAAAATAGCATGGTCGCTGTGGTAAAATGTTTATTTTGAACTTGGCTGAACGTTTATTTATCAGTAGCCTGATTTCAGACTTCCATGTAAACAGGATTATTAGGGAAAGTGTTCTTCTTGCAAAGCATGTAAACGTTTTAATCTAAGTGTTATATTAATCTGCCTAGCCACAATAATCGCATTATTGTGCGCATGTAACCGTACACACTGTCATTGTCATCAAGCACCTCCCAGTACGTCCATAATTACTTAATAAAACTTCCTCACCAGGACTCCCCTGCTGTACAGTAACCTTCATATGTCCATGCTGAAGTATCGCCCCCCTGGATAAGGCCTGGAGGAGGGAAAAACAGTTTTCCCATCAAGTCAGGAATAAGGAGATGATGAGGAATATTGGTGTTGTATAGGGACATCCTTCCTTTAAAGGTGAGAGGCTGGGACTATGTCTGAAATGACCCTGGTTAAAATAGTGCACAAGAGAATAGGGTGCCATTTCGGACGCACCCTGGGTTTGCAGGTTGTCACAACTTGTTTCTGGTTCTACTCACCAGGTAGACGACATCCACGGAGCCCTTTGGGACGGTCTCCCCTACGATAGCGTACTGGATGGTGATTGACACTTCCTCCCCACATGCCAGTGGTTTCTCCATCTTCTGAATAGCCAGAGAGCTGGACGTTTTACTGTGAGGGGAGATGGGCTGGATCAGTGAGAGAGTGTGTTGCCCTCTGTTGAAATAGGGGACCATGTATCCAGTGTTCTCCGCTTCTGGTGTGTTGCTAACCTGGAAAGCAACAGAGGGAAGAGAGAGTATAACTAAAGGCCCAATCCCAAATCGACCCTTTGAGCTCCACCTCACCCTCTGATAGGATAGGTGGAAGTTTCACCATATTGCTTATTATACCAATGGAATCTCCTCAGATCTCCACAAGAGCATGATAGACCTCAGGGTGTAGGGTCAATGGGGTGATTTGGGATTGAGCATAAAGAGTCTCGGAGTCTTTCAAAACCTAGAAGGAATCATACTTACTATGAGGTTAATATCCTCTTTGGGCATAATGGTTGTGTTGAGGGAGAAACTGGCAATACCATGACTGTCTGTGGTTAGGTTCTGGAGACGATGTGAGGACCAGCCTTTCTTCTCCAACAGGTAGACTAACATGTCAGAGATAGGTGTGTTGTTGAAGTGAACAACGTTTATCTGAGGAAAAAAGGAGGAATGTGATGCTACATGTGTCACTGTTACCTACCATTAGTAGTTAAGTAAACAGAAATGTCAAAGAACAAATGGCATCCACAATTCAACAAAGTACAAGGAACAATAACACTGGATTTGGACTTACCTTGCCCTCGATAATTGATCCATGTTCATAGATTGTGGGTGTGTCGACAAATGTGAGTTTTCCAATCACATAGGAGAGTGCTATTTGTTTTACCTCTGACCGTGTAATACCTGTTAAAGGAAAACAAATGAGAATAGGATG
Source organism: Salmo salar (assembly GCF_965601325.2). NCBI lineage: Eukaryota > Metazoa > Chordata > Actinopteri > Salmoniformes > Salmonidae > Salmo > Salmo salar. The sequence goes on from NC_138299.1 coordinate 128,767,633, forward strand.
GTTTATTTAACAAGAACACATGCCACCATGATGCACAATGACAGTTCACAATGCAGGAGCTCAATTACAGTGCACCTTACGCAAGATTTTGAAACATGATTAAGAACATATATATATATATATATATATATATATATACACACAGTGAGGGAAAAAAGTATTTGATCCCCTGATGATTTTGTACGTTTGCCCACTGACAAAGAAATGATCAGTCTATCATTTTAATGGTAGGTTTATTTGAACAGTGAGAGACAGAATAACAACAAAAAAATCCAGAAAAACACATGTCAAAAATGTTATAAATTGATTTGCATTTTAATGAGGGAAATAAGTATTTGACCCCTCTGCAAAACATTACTTAGTACTTGGTGGCAAAACCCTTGTTGGCAATCACATAGGTCAGACGTTTCTTGTAGTTGGCCACCAGGTTTGCACACATCTCAGGAGGGATTTTGTCCCACTCCTCTTTGCAGATCTTCTCCAAGTCATTAAGGTTGAGGCTGACCTTAATGTGCTTCTTCTTAAGCCACTCCTTTGTTGCCTTGGCGGTGTGTTTTGGGTCATTGTCATGCTGGAATACACATACACGACCCATTTTCAATGCCCTGGCTGAGGGAAGGAGGTTCTCACCCAAGATTTGACAGTACATGGCCCCGTCCATCGTCCCTTTAATGCGGTGAAATTGTCCTGTCCCCTTAGCAGAAAAACACCCCCAAAGCATAATGTTTCCACCTCCATGTTTGACGGTGGGGATGGTGTTCTTGGGGTCATAGGCAGCATTCCTCCTCCTCCAAAAATGGCGAGTTGAGATACTGCCAAAGAGCTCCATTTTGGTCTCATCTGACCATAACACTTTCACCCAGTTGTCCTCTAAATCATTCAGATGTTCATTGGCAAAATTCAGACGGGCATGTATATGTGCTTTCTTGAGCAGGAGGACCTTGCAGGCGCTGCAGGATTTTAGTCCTTCACGGTGTAGTGTGTTACCAATTGTTTTCTTGGTGACTATGGTCCCAGCTGCCTTGAGATCATTGACAAGATCCTCCCGTGCAGTTCTGGGCTGATTCCTCACCGTTCTCATGATCATTGCAACTCCACGAGGTGAGATCTTGCATGGAGCCCCAGACCGAGGGAGATTGACAGTTCTTTTGTGTTTCTTCCATTTGAATAATCGCACCAACTGTTGTCACCTTCTCACCAAGCTGCTTGGCGATGGTCTTGTAGCCCATTCCAGCCTTGTGTAGGTCTACAATCTTGTCTCTGACATCCGTGGAGAGCTCTTTGGTCTTGGCCATGGTGGAGAGTTTGGAATCTGATTGATTGCTTCTGTGGACAGGTGTCTTTTATACAGGTAACAAGCTGAGATTAGGAGCACTCCCTTTAAGAGTGTGCTCCTAATCTCAGCTCGTTACCTGTATAAAAGACACCTGGGAGCCAGAAATCTTTCTGATTGAGAGGGGGTCAAATACTTATTTCCCTCATTAAAATGCAAATCAATTTATAACATTTTTGACATGTGTTTTTCTGGATTTTTTTGTTGTTATTCTGTCTCTCACTGTTCAAATAAACCTACCATTCAAATTATAGACTGATAATTTCTTTGTCAGTGGGCAAACGTACAAAATCAGCAAATGTTGTCATCACTTTTCCCAACTCCAAATCTTTGTGATAAATTACTTGCCTGTCCCCTCCTCCTCTACTTTTGCATTAAAACTAAGCCTGTCTATGAGCATTTTCTGTCCGGCATTCTTTGTGAAAATGGACATGTTGAAGACATGAGAAGCACAGCCAGTTTGGTCCATCTGGGAAAAGCATGCAAAACCACACATTAAGAACTGATTTAAATGCATTTAACCACATCACATTTAAATGTAATATGTTGGTAAAAACAATTATACTGATGATAGTTTCTTCAGGAAAGCATACAGACCTCTATTGACTCTTTGTGGCAGGGGGCTGTATAATCAGGAACTCCTTGTTGAGTTTCCACATCAAATCTCATTGATATAAGTACATCGTTCCTTAAAGGTCGGCACAACTCTACCTCTGCTTTTCCAGGTACAGGCTGTCCATACGTGTATCTGATTTTATTTCATAATGAAAAGATTTCCGACTTAGAGAGACTGTATATTATAAACCTCATATGAGACATTACAAAGGCTCATACACGCATGCTTACAACAAGTTAAAATACATTTACATTTTAGTAATTTAGCAGACGCTCCTATCCACAGCGACTTACAGTAGTGAATGCATACATTTCAAACATCTTTTTTTTTCCCATACTGGTCCCCTGTGGGAATTGAACCCACAACCCTGGCATTGCAAACACCATCTGAGCCACACAGGACCATGCATTATTCCTGCAGTTTTTCTTTAAGTCAAGTACTTTCAACATTGTCAATGCATCTAGACCTGTATTGATAAAGCCTATGTGTATGAGTGCTGATCTAGGATCAGTGTAATCGTTTGGTCACATGTACAGGGGGAGACCTGATCCTAGATCAGCAATCCTACTCTGAGATGCTTTATGACTAAAGGCCCAGCTGTTCATGTAAATGCCACTGTCCCAAACTTTTAAATTTTCAGGGTACTCATAGATGCAATTTATAACATTGAGCAGTAGTAGCATTGCAGGTCTTCAATTAGTATTTGTCATTAGCACAGATCTGGGTTCAAATACATGCATATTTAAGTATTTGTTTCCAAATACACTATTTCAAATACCCCTAGGAGCAAACAGACATGGGTTGAAATGTATGGAGTATTAAAATATTTGTATTTTAAATGTATTTCAGTATTTCCAAATACATTCCAATACTGAATTACTTGTATTTAAAAAAAGTAAACATGTATTTATTCAACTAGGCAAGTCATTTAAGAACAAATTATTATTCATAATGACGGCCTACCCCAGCCAATTGTGCACCACGTTATGGGACCAATCACAGCCAGATGTGATGCAATCTGGATTTGAACCAGGTACTGCAGTGACACCTCTTGCACTGAAATGCAGTGTCTTAGACCACTGCGCCACTCGGTAAATACTTACTTTGAAATGTATGCAAAAGTAATTAAAGTAATTAAATTGGTATTTGACTCAAGGTCTGCATTAGCGCAATGCGATTAATTAGACAGTGACATTAGTGGAGTTACACATAACAACAGTGCATTGCAAAACGGCGATAGTGTAGACTCACGTTGCACACACTTCTACTTTATACTCCTCTTGAACAATGCTGATCTCATCGGTGAGGTTCATTTTGATCTCAAACTTTGGCAAAACTAGATATAAAAGAACAGCAGTTAACTCATGAATGTTCCTGAATTGTGATTCATTGATTCAACTGCCAGATCCATAATATTACCTAGCATGAAAGGTAAAATAAAGAAGCTCAACTTACCATATTTTTTTACCTTGAAGTGATGGTATATTTTGTTATCACCAATCCACACTACAATAGCATAGGATCCTATGGGTGCTTCAGAGTTCAGGGGGTGAGAAAGCTGCAGAATGTTACCACTAGATGATGTATTGACCCACTGTCCAATCCTGTTCTGATGAATATCCTGTTTAATCATCATAGAACAAGGGACACATTTAGCAGGGCACAACACTGTGGAACGTTCAGATACAAACATGTTATGTAGGCTAAACATGCCTGTCTGACATGTAGAATAAGGAGTCACGTCAGTTCTATTCATGACATTTCTATCTGCAACGTTCTGAAGTTTGCTTACTGAAGGTGGCCCAGATGTGTTCACATAAAGCTGATATGGAGGCTTCTGGTAACTGCCATGTGGAAATGAATGATGACCTACCTAGCTGGTGGAGTCATCGTCTTATCATGTTGTAGTATTTAGTGACACTCATCATAAAGTAAATTACTAATAAAGGTCTTACCTCAAGTTCCACAACATTGTACTGTGAAGGGCAAGACAAAAGGTTGGTTAATGTTTAATGAATAACTCAAATTCCCCCAAAATGAACAGAGGAGCAAAGCTGTCTACAACTATAGGAATTAGGCAGGTGCTTGGGTTTGTCTCTTCAACTAAATATCACAAGTAGTATTTGCACTGGGACTTTAATATAAATTCAGTAGATTCATTCAATCTCAGGAAAAAAATCCCATACATTCCAATCTGACCTACAGTAAATGAATGGAAAATCCCATGTCCTGTGGTGAATGTTTGAGGACCCTAAAATCCACCCACACAGGTTTATTTAGAGAACCTCTGCAGAACCTTTGCACTGAGTGCTATGGGTCTCAAATGTTTGTGTAGCCTTATCAAACAGACATGGCCTAAAGATTTAGATTTTGCCCCATAGTTGTTCAAAACATTTCCCATTTCCAAAGTCTTATTGTTCATGGAGTACTAACGAGATGTGTATAACATGTTGTGGCTAGTTGATTACTGAATTAAAATAACCATTTACAGTATATTGTCCATAATAAGCCTTGTCCCTGTCCATAAGGCAGGAGCCTATGTCCTGTTTCTGTAGAGTGAAGGAGCCTGGACAGGACGCTTGTCTATTGCTGGGCATTAACCTCAATCCATCTCCTTAATGTTCAGTGCCAAGTAGAGAGGCATCTGATCCCGTTCTTTGGTAAGGCTCGACACCCTAAACCTTCCATTCTCAAGGAGGACACTAACCACAAGGCCGCAGAGTTGAGTTGGTTGAACAATATCGTACATAGTGTTACATGATACCTGATTGCTACATCTATCAGACAGTAATGTGAAGTGCTCCTTGAGATTCTTCTGTATTTGTCTTTTTTTTTAAGTAATTGAGATACTGATCTAAATGAAGACCAAATACAGGTCATTGTTTTCAATATTCAATTATTCACATTTTCAAGACTCACCAGCTGATTGACAGGGCTAAAATTGGTATCCAAGGTGATCACTCTAAACTGCACTGTAAAAAGACAATGAAAAGACAAAGCGTCAATGAGAAATTTAGAAGCATAATTTAGCTAACTTTCCCATGTTTTCCAGAAATCCCTGTTGAAGGATTCCCAGATTCCAGGAATCTTTCAACCGGGATTTCTGTAAAACCTGGGATTTTTGGGAAAGTTACCAGAATTTTGCAAGACAAACTTTTGACAGCTACTCTGGATAGTATTTTACACTGTTGGTACTAAGGCCCCAATTCAATCAATTGCAGATAAAGGAAAACTGCACTGAGTTCGCTGAAAATATTTACACTATCAATATAATTTGACTGAGAACACATTCTAATTTACAGCAATGACCTGGGGAATAGTTACAGGGGAGAGTAGGAGTGATGAATGAGCCAATTGGAATCAACAGATAATGTCCAGGAGAAGAACAGTTTGTAACATGTGATATGTTGGCTCAAATGCCAGTGTACATATTCTGAGTGAACCCACAGCGGATTTTTTTCTTTATCTGCACCTGATGGTACTGTTTCAAGTGTCTCTGGGATGACAGAGCAAACCATCATAGAAACATGCTCCCACCTAATTGTCCTGTTTCTTAGCAAGGAGACTAATTGTGTAGGTTACTGGCTCTATGTAAAATTACCTGTTTGTCCCGGGTTGTAGATTGGTTTATCCGTTTGGACGAATGTCATCGGGCTGTACGGTTTGATCATGACCTTTCTCTCCTCTGTCGACAGAAACGTTTCACCTCGAACCTCCACCTTAAAGTTTTGCACTTCGTCACTCTCCACATGAGGGGCCTGTCAGGGAGACAATGAACCAATAACACATGATCCAGTGTGGCTTAGTTGGTAAGAAGGTGCTGCAACAATGTCAAGGTTGTGAAGATTCAATCACTTCTCCTTTCATCAGTGTGTTTTAAAAATTATTTTTCTTTAGTAGTTAATGTCATCTTTTTTATGTCAAATTTCAGCCAGAATTCCAGAAAAGTTATAGTAAGCCACCACATTTATATTTCCCATAAAATAACCTGGCATTGCACGCAAAATGAAGAGATGTATCACAAAGCTAAAAAGTACTGTATACTCTTATTGGAATGGTTCTGGATGTCCACCAGTGCTAGGCTGACCTGAAACTGGAAGCAGCGGTGAAACTCTTGGTCAGAACTCTCTTGGAGAAGAATTTTGCTCTGCTCATCGGCAATCAGAGATATGGTCATGACCAGGGTCTCGTTGGGCTGCAGAAGACTAGCACAAAGCTTGGCTTCTGAGCCTGCCTGGATCACTGCAGGAATGGCTACCATGTAAACCCTAGAGAGAACATATGCATGCACAGCAGCAAACATACAGGAAAATCAGTACAAAATGAGAGTGCACCTCTAAACAAGAAACTACAGATGTAGGATCTTAATTTCACAAGTATTGTTATTGCAAAATAATCCTGCAGCAACACGATTTGAATGTTTTGTCCATAATGTTGCTTGATATGTGGTTCCGCAATTAGCTGGACAAAAGTAGGCTACAGGTTGCATGAAAAGTGCAATACTTGTAAATATAACCATGTGTTAGTGCAGGTTTTCAATTAATTTATGTCAAACACAATGCTCGTCTGCATTTCCTGCGGCGCCATGCATGTAAAATGTGTGTAGAGAGTACATGTAACAACAAAATAAAAAGCTGTAAAAACAAAGTTTATTTTGGGCCCCCCAAAAAATTCAATCATAATAATTAAGATAAAAAAATAAAGATTCCTTTTTAAAAAGCCTATACTTATAGGTGAAATACACAGAACAAATATCTGCAGAAAGGGTAGATGAAAAACAGTTCTAAATTTGCTCAGGACGAGACGCCACGTCTGATTACTAAATTCTAACTGACTGTGCAGATTTACTTACGGTCTTGGAGTGTTTTGACAGACACAAAGCCAGTGAAAGCAGGCAAAGAATATCCATCTCCAAACGTGAAGCCCAGAAGGAACCATGACTCAATGAGAGAAATAAAAAACACCAAGTCAACCTATGTCCCAGTATTCCTACTGGCAAGGCCTCCCTACTGCACTGTGTAGAGTACAAGCAGACGAACTGGTGTAGCCAGGTTGAATGATTGAAGTTAAAGTCTTGTGAATGTTTGACCAATTTGTGTCAATAACAGTGATTTTCAGTGATTGGCAGATTCTCTGGCATGGAGACTACACATGCACCATCAATATACATACAGTACAGTGCAGGACATTGGCTTGCACTATGACCTGATTACATCTCAATAGTTTGCATGCAATGCCTGTTTTTTACTCTGTCCATATTAAAAAGACATATTTAACTTGTCAAGTCAGTTAAGAACATCTTATTTACAATGATAGCCTACCAGGGAACAGTGGGTTAACTGCTTTGTTCATGGGGAAGAATGACAGATTTTTACCTTATCAGCTCAGGGATTCAACCCTGCTACCTTTCGGTTACTGACCCAACGCTCTATCCACTAGGCTACCTGCCACCCCTTTATAATATACAGTGGGGTCCAAAATTATTGGATCCCTTGATAAAGATGAGCAAAAAAGACTATAAAATAAATAATACAAATGCTGAGCTACAGTAGCAAGAAAAAGTATGTGAACCCTTTGGAATTACCTGGATTTCTGCATAAATTGGTCATAAAATCTGATCTGATCTTCATCTAAGTCACAACACTAGACAAACACAGTCTGCTTAAACTAATAACACACAAACAACTATACGTTTTCATGTCTTTATTGAACACACCGTGTAAACATTCACAGTTTAGGGTGGGAAAAATATGTGAATCCTTGGATTTAATTACTGGTTGACCCTCCTTTGGCAGCTATAAACTCAACCAGACGTTTTCTGTAGTTGTGGATCAGACCTGCACAACGGTCAGGAGGAATGTTGGACGATTCATCTTCATTCTTAGGATGTCTGGTGTGAACCGCTCTCGAGGTCATGCCACAGCATTTTAAATCGGGTTGAGGTCAGGACTCTGACTGGGCCACTCCTGAAGGTATATTTTCTTCTGTTGAAGCCATTCTGTTGATGATCTACTTCTGTGTTTTGGGTCGTTGTCCTGTTGCATCACCCAACTTCTGTTGAGCTTCAATTGGCGGACAGATAGCCTTACATTCTCCTGCAAAATGTCTTGATAAGCTTGGGAATTCATTTTTCCGTCGATGATAGCAAGCTGTCCAGGCCCTGAGGCAGCAAAGCAGCCCCAAACCATGATGCAGCCTCCACCATAGTTTACAGTTGGGATGAGGTTTTGATGTTGGAGTGTTGTGTCTTTTTTCTCCACACATAGTGTTGTGTGTTCCTTCCAAACAATTCTACTTTAGTTTAATCTGTCCACAGAATATTTTGCCAGAAGCACAGTGGAACATCCAGGTGCTCTTTTGCGAAATTCAGACATGCAGCAATGTTTTTTTTTTGACAGCAGTGGCTTCTTCCGTGGTGTCCTCCCATGAACACCATTCTTGTATAGTGTTTTACGTATCGTAGACTCGTCAACAGAGATGTTAGCATGTTCCAAATATTTCTGTACGTTTTTAGCTGACACTCTAGGATTCTTCTAAACCTCATTGAGCATTCTGCACTGTGCTCTTACAGTCATCTTTGCAGGACAGCCTCTCCTAGGGAGCGTAGCAACAGTGCTGAACTTTCTCCATTTATAGACAATTTGTCTTACCGTGGACTGGTGAACATCAAGGCTTTTAGAGATAATTGTGTAACCCTTTCCTGTTTTATGCAAGTCAACAATTCTTCTGAGATCTCTTTTGTTCGAGGCATGGTTCACATCAGGCAATGCTTCTTGTGAATAGAAAACTCTAATTTTGTGAGTTTTTTTATAGCACAGGGCAGCTCTAACCAACATCTCCAATCTCTTCTCATTGATAGGACTCACATACTTTTTCCAACCTACACTGAATGTTTAAATGATGTACTCAATATAGACAAGAAAAATACAATAATTTGTGTGTTATTAGTTTAAGCACACTGTGTTTGTCTATTGTTGTGACTAAGATGAAGATCAGATCAAATTGTATGACTAATTTATGCAAAGGATTGGATGCCCTGTTTCGAATAATCCAGCACCCTCACTTTATGAGATTAGAGAACACATTGGGAGGTATCTTAGACCATTCCTCCATACAGAATGTTTCCCAATTCTTGATATCCTCCATCTGCGCTTATGGACTTTCCTCTTCAATTGAAACCACAGGTTTCTGGAGATGGAGATGGCCATTGCAAAATGTAGATTTTGTGGTCAATTAACCCTTTTAGGGGGATTTTGATTTGTACTTGGGGATATTGTCTTGCTGGAAGATTCACTTGAGGTTGTCCCATGTGAGTTCATATGTGTACCAGTGAAGTGTACCTTTTGACTTTTTTGTACCTCAGGGAACAACACCGTACCCAGAGCCGACTCTACAAGGTGGCAAAGCCGGGCATGGACCCCCCAGATAGAATTTGTGCCCCCCCAGTTTTGTTTCCCCATAAACATAACAAATGTTATATGAATTACAGTGCACCTGATGACCTGTTGGACTTTGTTACATCTGCTCCTGCCACGCCCTCTACTTCCTATCCTGTGTCTCCCTAACTTCTCTAGGGTAGGGGGCACTATTTTCATCCTGTGTCTCCCTAACCTGCCACCACTCCCTTAGTGCTCTCTCTCCCTCTCTCTCTGTGTGGGTGTATGTGATTGTGTGAGTGGAGACAGGTGTGCTGGAGTCAGAGCAGAACCCCACCAGCTGCAACCTGAACCCCTGCCACTTCCACGCTGCCAGATTGTAGCCTCTGCTCAGTCAGTCTGCGGTTCAAGCCGTTTGTTCCTGCATAGATCTTGTTATCCTCTTGTGCCTGTTTCCCTAGCCTGATGCTGCTTTTCTCTCCGCTACAGTTCCATCTGCTCTGACTCTGGTCCCTGTCTCCAGTCCCTCGTCTCGTCAGTCCAACTTCCCTGCCCTGGACCCCCACTCTACTGCTTCCTTGAATTCCGCTCCGGACCTGCTTACCATGCCCCTACTCCCCTTGCCCCAGCCTCAGTTTCTGGTTCCCTGCTACCCGCCCGAGCTTCCCCTGGCCTGCAACCGTATCTTACGGCAAAAAAGAGCTTCTGGATATCAGGACAGCGATCACTCACCTCGGATTAGACAAAGATTTTTTTCTTCAACAAGCAGGAAGCACAGGACATTCTCCAAACATCTGACATGGCCAACATCCCGTTATTTGCCAGAGGTGGAGACGCAGGTATAGAGGACACAGAGCGGGATCCCTCGTGAGGACCCGCAGGAGGCGAGTGGGAAAGCTGCCATTACTGTCAATATTACTCGCCAACGTGCAATCATTGGACAATAAATTAGACGAGGTACCATCACGAATATCCTACCAACGGGACATCAAAAACTGTAATATCCTATGTTTCACGGAATTGTGGTTGAATGACGACATGGATATTCAGGTAGTGGGATATACGCTGCACCGGCAAGATAGAACAGCACACTCCGGTAAGACGGGAGGGGGGGGGGCAGTTTGTGCATATTTGTAAACAACAGCTGGTGCACTAAATCTAAGGAAGTCTCTAGATTTTGCTCACCTGAAGTAGAGTATATTGTTATAAATTGCAGGCCACACTACTTGCCTAGAGAGTTTTCAGCTATAATTTTCGTGGCTGTTTATTTACCACCACAGACAGATGCTGGCACTAAGACCACACTCAGTCAGCTGTATAAGGAAATAAGCAAACAGGAAACTACTCACCCAGAGGTGGCGCTCCTAGTGGCCAGAGACTTTAATGCAGGGAAACTTAAATCAGTTCTACCAAATTTCTATGAACATGTTAAATGTGCAACCAGAGAGAAAAAAATTCTAGATCACCTGTACTCCACACACAGAGACACGTACAAAGCTCTCCCTCGCCCTCCATTTGGTAAATCCGACCACAACTATATCCTCCTGATTCCTGCTTACAAGCAAAACTTAAAGCAGGAAGCACCAGTGACTCGGTCTATAAAAAAGTGGTCAGATGAAGCAGATGCTAAACTACAAGACTGTTTTGCTATCACAGACTGGAACATGTTCCGGGATTCTCCGATGGCATTGAGGAGTACACCACATCAGTCACTGGCTTTATCAATAAGTGCATCGAGGACGTCGTCCCCACAGTGACTGTAAGTACATACCCCAACCAGAAGCCATGGATTACAGGCAACATTCGCACTGAGCTAAAGGGTATAGCTGCCGCTTTCTCTAACCTGGAAGCTTACAAGAAATCCTGCTATGCCCTGCGACGAACCATCAAACAGGCAAAGCGTCTATACAGGGCTAAGATTGAATCATACTACACCGGCTCCGACGCTCGTCTTATGTGGCAGGGCTTGCAAACTATTACAGACTATAAAGGGAAGCACAGCCGTGAGCTGCCCAGTGACACGACCCTACCAGATGAGCTAAATCACTTCTATGCTCGCTTCGAGGCAAGCAACACTGAGGCATGCATGAGAGCATCAGCTGTTCCGGACGACTGTGTGATCATGCTCTGCGTAGCTGACGTGAGTAAGACCTTTAAACAGGTCAACATACACAAGGCTGCGGGGCCAGACGGATTACCAGGATGTGTGTTCCGGGCATGTGCTGACTGGCAGGTGTCTTCACTGACATTTTCAACATGTCCCTGATTGAGTCTGTAAAACCAACATGTTTCAGGCAGACCACCATAGTCCCTGTGCCCAAGAACACAAAGGCAACCTGCCTAAATGACTACAGACCCGTAGCACTCCCGTCCATAGCCATGAAGTGCTTTGAAAAGCTGGTAATGGCTCACATCAACACCATTATCCCAGAAACCCTAGACCCACTCCAATTTGCATACCGCCCAAACAGATCCACAGATGATGCAATCTCTATTGCACTCCACACTGCCCTTTCCCACCTGGACAAAAGGCACACTTATGTGAGAATGCTATTCATTGACTACAGCTCAGCGTTCAACACCATAGTAACCTCAAAGCTCATCACTAAGCTAAGGATACTGGGACTAAACACCTCCCTCTGCAACTGGTTCCTGGACTTACTGACGGGCCGCCCCCAGCTGGTGAGGGTAGGTAGCAACACATCTGCCACGCTGATCCTCAACACTGGAGCTCCCCAGGGGTGCGTGCTCAGTCCCCTCCTATACTCCCTGTTCACCCACGACTGCGTGGCCAGGCACGACTGCGTGGCCAGGCACGACTCCAACACCATCATTAAGTTTGCAGATGACACAACAGATGTAGGCCTGATCAACGACGAGACAGCCTATAGGGAGGAGGTCAGAGACCTGGTCGGGTGGTGCCAAGACAACAACCTCTCCCTCAGCGTGATCACGACTAAGGAGATGATTGTGGACTACAGGAAAAAGAGGACCGAGCATGCCCCCATTCTCATCGACGGGGCTGCAGTGGAGCAGGTTGAGAGCTTCAGGTTCCTTGGTGTTCACACCACCAACAAATTAACATGGTCCAAGCACACCAAGACAGTCGTGAAGAGGGCACGACAAAACCTATTCCCCCTCAGGAGACTGAAAATATTTGGCATGGGTCCTCAGATCCTCAAAAGGTTCTTCAGCTGCACCATCGAGAGCATTCTGACTGGTTGCATCACTGCCTGGTCTGGCAACTGCTCGTCCTTCGACCACAAGGCATTACAGAGGGTAGAGTGAACGGCCCAGTACATCACTGGGGCCACGCATCCTGCCATCCAGGACCTCTATAGCAGGCAGTGTCAGAGTAAGGCCCTAAAAATTGTCAGACTCCAGCCACCCTAATTATAGACTGTTCTCTCTGCTACAGCACAGCAAGCGGTACCGGAGCGCCAAGTCTAGGTCCATGAGGCTTCTAAACAGCTTCTACTCCCAAGCCATAAGACTCCTGGACATCTAGTCAAATGGCCACCCAGACTATTTGCAGTGCCCCCCCACACACACCCTCTTTACAGCACTGCTACTCTCTGTTGTCTTCTATGCATAGTCAATTTAATAACTCTACCTACATGTACATACTACCTGGAATAACCGGTGCCCCCGCACATTGACTCTGTATCGGTACCCCCCTGTATATAGTCTCGCTATTGTTATTTCACTGCTGCTCTTTAATTACTTGTTACTTTTAGCTCTTATTCTTATCTGTATTTTTTTTTATGCATTGTTGGTTAGGGGCTCGTAAGTAAGCATTTCACTGTAAGGTCTACACTTGTTGTATTCGGCGCATGTGACTAATAAAATTTGATTTGATCTAGACAAAAACATCAAGAGGACCATGACATAACGTTCTAAGAACGTCCTAAAAACATTCTTGGGGACGTCCCTGGAACAAACCTGGAACAGCAAAAAACTTGCAGTGGACCATGACTGTTTAAATTGAATTAATGTAAATGATGCATTTTAAAGTAATGTATTCTCATTGATGTATTCACATGTGAATTTCATGGGTTTTTTTCGTAACGGAACCACAGATCAAGCAACATTATGGACTAAACGGTCAAATCCTGTTGCTACAGGATAATTTTTCTATGACAATACTGGTCAAATTAAGATCCTACATTACATCTGTAGTTTCTTGTTTAGAGGTGCACTCTCATTTTGTACTGATTTTCCTGTGTGTTTGTTGGTGTGTGTATGGTCTCTGTAGTGTTTACATGGTAGCCATTCTTGCAGGCTCAGAGGCCAAGCTTTGTGCTAGTCTTCTGCAGCCCAACGAGACCCTGGTCATGACCATATCTCTGATTGCCGATGAGCAGAGCAAAATTCTTCTCCAAGAGAGTTCTGACCAAGAGTTTCACCGCTGCTTCCAGTTTCAGGTCAGCCTAGCACTGGTGGACATCCAGAACCATTCCAATAAGAGTATACAGTACTTTTTAGCTTTGTGATACATCTCTTCATTTTGCGTGCAATGCCAGGTTATTTTATGGGAAATATAAATGTGGTGGCTTACTATAACTTTTCTGGAATTCTGGCTGAAATTTGACATAAAAAAGATGACATTAACTACTAAAGAAAAATAATTTTTAAAACACACTGATGAAAGGAGAAGTGATTGAATCTTCACAACCTTGACATTGTTGCAGCACCTTCTTACCAACTAAGCCACACTGGATCATGTGTTATTGGTTCATTGTCTCCCTGACAGGCCCCTCATGTGGAGAGTGACGAAGTGCAAAACTTTAAGGTGGAGGTTCGAGGTGAAACGTTTCTGTCGACAGAGGAGAGAAAGGTCATGATCAAACCGTACAGCCCGATGACATTCGTCCAAACGGATAAACCAATCTACAACCCGGGACACACAGGTAATTTTACACAGAGCCAGTACACAGTCTGTTGGACTGGTTTGGTCTGTCATCACATGTTGCTCCTAAAGGACATTTGAAACAGGACAGTAAAGGTGCAGATAACAAAATAATCCACTGCAGGTTCACTCAGGATATGTACACTGGAGTTTGAACCAACATACCCCATGTTACAAGCTGTTCCTCTCCTGGACATTATCATTGGATATTGATAGTGTAAATATTTTCAGCAAACTTGCAGTGCAGTTTTCCTTTATCTGAATTGGGGTCTTAGTACCAACGGTGAAAAATATTATTCAGAGTAGCTGTCGAAAGTTTGTCTTGCAAAATTCTGGTAACTTTCCCGAAAATCCCAGGTTTTCCAGAAATCCCGGTTGAAAGATTCCGGGAGTCTGGAAATCCTTCAATGGGGATTTCTGGAAAACCAATTAAAGTTAGCAAAATGATGCTTCTAAAACTCTCATTGAGCGCTTGTCTTTGTCTTTTTTTTTATTGCCTTTTTACAGTGCAGTTTAGAGTGATCACCTTGGATTCCAGTTTTAGCCCTGTCAATCAGCTGGTGGGTGTTGAAATATTTGGTCTTCCTTTAGAACAGTACACTATTTCAAACAAAAAGAGATACAAGGATCAGTTGGTAGAGCATGGTGTTTGCATGCCAGCATAGTATGTGCAACGCCAGGGTTGTGGGTTCGATTCCCACGGGGGGCCAGTACAAAAACAAATGCATGAAATGAAATGTATGCATTCACTACTGTAAGTCGCTCTGGATAAGAGCGTCTGCTAAATGACTAAAATGTAAAAAAAATAAAATGTAAATGTAAATCATAATACTGTGCGATAGACATGGCAATCAGCTATTATGTAAAACTATGTACAGTGTTGTTCAACCAAATGGTTACAGTGCCCCCCTTATGGTTAAAGTGTCCGCCCTGAGAATGGAAGCTTGGGGGTTCTTATACATCGCATTAGTACTCCATGAACAATAAGGCTTCGGGAATGGGAAATGTTTTGAACAACTATTGGACAAAATCCAAATCTTTAGCTTATGTTATCTGTTTGATAAGGCTACACAAACAGTTGAGACATAGCACTCAATGCAAACATACTGTGCATGTCTGCAGAGGTAAGTAAACCTTTATCGGCTGATTTGAAGGTCCTCAAATATTTACCACAGGACATGGGGTTTTCCATTCATATAGGTCAGATTGGAATGTATGAGAATGTTTTTCCTGAGATTGAGTTAATCTACTGAATTGACATTAAAGTCCCAGTGCTACTTGTGATGTTGAAGAGACAAAGCCAATCACCTGCCTAGTTCATATAGTTGTATACATTTGCTAAATGCAGAAGACACGTTTCAGTTGAAGGCATTCAGTTGTACAACTGACTAGGTATCTCCCTTTCTGTTGATTTTTGGGAATATGAGAGTTATTCATTAAACATTAGCCAATATTTTGTCTTGCCCTTCACAGTACAACATTGTGTAACTTGAGGTAAGACCCTTATTAGTCTGTCAATTTATGATGAGTGTCACTCAATACTACAACATGATAAGACGATGACTCCACCAGCTAGGTAGGTCATCATTCATTTCCACATGGCAGTTACCAGAAGCCTCCATATCAGCTTTATGTGAACACATCTGGGCCACCTTCAGTAAGCAAACTTCAGAACGTTGCAGATAGAAATGTCATGAATAGAACTGACGTGACTCCTTATTCTACATGTCAGACAGGCATGTTTGGCCTACATAACATATTTGTATCTGAACATTCCACAAGGTTGTGCCCTGCTCAATGTGTCTCTTGTTCTATGAATAAGCAGGATGTTCATCAGAACAGGATTGGACAGTGGGTCAGTACTTCATCCAGTGGCATCATTCTGCAGCTTTCTCATTCTGCAGCTTTCGAGTAAAGATGACCACACCTGTGGAAAAGGTCACTATGGTGATGGGCCTGTCACCGAACTTGTCAGTTCCCGTCCTCCTTGGTCGTGACTGCCCAGTCTTCCACGGGTTGTGGACCAATGCGGAGAAGCATGAGAGGGGCCGACAAGATAGGAGGAGCTCACAGCACCGCATGGGCCTGGCACTTAACCTGGTTGCCCACGATAAACTCCGTGGGGGAAAAGTAAACCACACGGGCGACTAGCCGGTCTACTAGGGGAACAGGAAGCAGGATGAGGAGTCCACATGATTGCTGCGGCGGGTCTTCGAAGAGACGTCCAGTGATGAGACGTGCCACAGAATCGAGAGCCAAGGGGAAGTGGGATCCAGCCAGGCAGACGAGGATAGGAGGCAGGAGGAAAGAGAACTGCTTCGACGGATCTTCGCAGAGTCCACACCAGAGGAGTCCTGGCCGGGGTTTGGCATGGAGACCAACGACGGCGACATAGATCGCCCCCACCCCCACCCTGTCCGACAGCTACAGCAGTTTCCCTTTCCGAAGACCTTATGAGTCCGTTTGGCCCAATAGCGAGATCCGGAGGTGCAAAGGCTTATGGCCAAAGTGGCAGTTATTGATGGGAAGAGGCTACAGGATGAGGGTGAGTTACGTTTCCCATATTTTGCCATATGTAACGGCCTATTATATTGGATATGTAGGAGAAGGGAGGGGGAGTTCGAACTATTGATAGTACAGAGGTCATATCAAGACACTGTGCTGCACTTGGCCCTCTCCCATGTCTTGGGTGGACATTTAGGACGGGAGAAAACGGCTGAGAGGGTAGTCACCTGTTTCTACTGGCCGGGGGTGACCAGAGACTTAGCCAAGTATTGCAGGTCATGCAACAGGTGTCAATGTACGGCCCCCAGGGCCCATTTTCGCAATCCCCTGGTATCTCTTCCCATTATAGAAACCCCATTCGAAACTATTGCCATGGACCTAGTGGGGCCACTGCCACGGTCAGCCCGAGGACAAAATACATCCTCGTAGTAGTGGACTACGCGACCAAATATCCCAAAGCTATTCCAAAACGCACCATGGCGACGAAAGGCATAGCCAAGGAGCTGGTCATGTTTTTGCGAGTAGGATTACCCTCGACTATTTTAACAGATCAAGGCACTCCCTTTATGTCCCGGCTCATGAAAGACCTACAGTTGAAGTCGGAAGTTTACATACACTGAGCCAAATACATTTAAACTCAGTTTCTCATAATTCCTGACATTTAATCCTAGTAAAAATTCCCTGTCTTAGGGCAGTTAGGATCACCACTTTAATTTAAGAATGTGAAATGTCAGAATAATGGTAGAGAGAATAATTTATTTCAGCTTTTATTTCTTTCTTCACATTCCCAGTGGGTCAGAAGTTTACATACACACAATTAGTATTTGGTAGCATTGCCTTTAAATTGTTTCACTTGGGTCAACTGTTTCAGGTAGCCTTCCACAAGCTTCCCACAATAAGTTGGGTGAATTCTGGCCCATTCCTCCTGACAGAGCTGGTGTAACTGAGTCAGGTTTTTAGGCCTCCTTGCTCACACACGCTTTTTCAGTTCTGCCCACATTTTCTATAGGTTTGAGGTCAGGGCGTTGTGATGGCCACTCCAATACCTTGACTTTGTTGTCCTTAAGCCATTTTGCCACAACTTTGGAAGGATGCTTGGGGTCATTGTCCATTTAGAAGACCCATTTGCGACCAAGCTTTAACTTCCTGACTGATGTTTTGAGATGTTGCTTCAATATATCCACATAATTGTCCTTCCTCATGAAGCCATCTATTTTGTGAAGTGCACCAGTCCCTCCTGCAGCAAAGCACCCCCATAACATGATGCTGCCACGCCTGTGCTTCACGGTTGGGATGGTGTTCTTCGGCTTGCAAGCCTCCACCTTTTTCCTCCAAATATAACGAAGGTCATTATGGCCAACAGTTCTATTTTTGTTTCTTCAGACCAGAGGACATTTCTCCAAAAAGTACGATCTTTGTCCCCATGTGCAGTTGCAAACCGTAAGTCTGGCTTTTTTATGGCGGTTTTGGAGCAGTGGCTTCTTCCTTGCTGAGAGGCCTTTCAGGTTATGTCGATATACCAATAGTGGATATAGATAGTGGATATAGATACTTTTGTACCTGTTTCCTCCAGCATCTTCACAAGGTCCTTTGCTGTTGTTCTGGGATTGATTTGCACTTTTCACACCAAAGTACGTTCATCTCTAGGAGACAGAACGAGTCTCCTTCTTGAGCAGTATGACAGCTGCGTGGTCCCATGGTGTTTATACTTGCGTACTATTGTTTGTACAGATGAACGTAGTACCTTCAGGCGTTTGGAAATTGCTCCCAAGGATGAACCAGACTTGTGGAGGTCTACAATTTGTTTTCGGAGGTCTTGGCTGATTTCTTTTGATTTTCCCATGATGTCACGCAAAGAGGCACTGAGTTTGAAGGTAGGCCTTGAAATGCATCCACAGGTACACCTCCAATTGACTCAAATGTTGTCAATTAGCCTATCAGAAGCTTCTAAAGCCATGTCATCATTTTCTGGAATTTTCCAAGCTGTTTAAAGGCACAGTCAACTTAGTGTATGTAAACTTCTGACCCACTGGAATTGTGATACAGTGAATTATAAGTGAAATAATCTGTCTGTAAACATTTGTTGGAAAAATTAGTTGTGTTATGCACAAAGTAGATGTCCTAACCGACTTGCCAAAACTATAGTTTGTTAACAAGAAATTTGTGGAGTGGTTGAAAAACTAGTTTTAATGACTCCAACCTAAGTGTATGTAAACTTCTGACTTCAACTGTATGTAAGCTATACAGTGTATAGCAGATTAGAACGAGTGTTTATCACCCCCAGACAGACAGACTGTGCGAGAGGCTGAATAAAACCATCATGAGCATGTTAACCTGTTGAGGACAGACGTTCCGCTAGCGGAACCCCGTTCCGCCTGCGGAACCCCTAGCCAACAGCCAATGGCATCGCACGGCTCGAAATACAAAACCAACTAAAATACCACAATTCAATTTTCTCAATCAACTATTTTACACCATTTTAAAGATAAGACTTTCGTTAATCTAACCCCCATTGTCCGATTTCAAAAAGGCTTTACAGCGAAACCAAAACATTAGATTATGTTAGGAGAGTTCATAGACACAAATAATCACACAGCCATTTTCCAAGCAAGCATATATGTCACATAAACCCAAACCACAGCTAAATGCAGCACTAACCTTTGATGATCTTCATCAGATGACACTTCTAGGACATTAAGTTATACAATACATGGATGTTTTGTTCAATCAAGTTCATATTTATATCAAAGCACATTTTGCAATATTCTGAGTACATAGCTCGGCCATCACGGCTAGCTATTTTGACATCCGCCAACTTCGGGGTCACCTAAACTCAGAATTACTATTAGAAAAATTGGATTACCTTTGCTGTTCTTCGTCAGAATGCACTCCCAGGACTTCTACTTCAACAACAAATGTTGTTTTGGTTCCAAATAATCCATAGTTATATCCAAATACCTCAGTTTTGTTCGTGCGTTCAGGTCACTATCCGAAGGGTAACGCGCGAGTGTATTTCGTGACAAAAAATGTCAAAATATTCCATTACCGTACTTAGAAGCATGTCAAACGCTGTTTAAAATCCCTTTTTATGCTATTTTTCTCGTAAAATAGCGATAATATTCCAACCGGGCAACGTTGTATTCATTCAAAGACTGAAAGAAAAACATGGCGAGTTCTCGTGACCGCACATCTCCAGTCTCACTGTCCCCAGGCTGAACACTTACAAACTCTGCTCCTATACTTTGCCCAGAGACAGCAGACACCCCCATTCCACTTTCTGACGGCTTTAGAGAGCCAATGGAAGCCTTAAAAAGTGTCAAGTTACAGCACAGATGCTGTAATGTCGATAGAAATGCAACAGAAGGACAACAAATTGTCAGACAGGGCACTTCCTGTATGGAATCTTCTCAGGTTTTCGCCTGCCATATGAGTTCTGTTATACTCACAGACACCATTCAAACAGTTTTAGAAACTTTAGAGTGTTTTCTATCCAAATCTACTAATTATATGCATATTCTAGTTTCTAGTTTTTTATCCGGCCGTGAAAATACTGCCCCCTATCCCAAAGAAGTTAAATTCGAGGTGGTTCACAAGCCCGGAAAACTACACGGTAACGCGGATGAGCTTTCTCGCCGAGACCTGGTAGGTCCGGCTGGCGTGAGCCCCCCTTGGTCTGGCCTGAGCGGGGGATGTGTGAGCGATCAGCCAAATCAAGTGGCCCGACAGCGCCCTGTCCTGGAGATGGGCGGAGGTACAGCCGCTACTGATGAGCTCCCCTGAGGCCAATTGACTGATTATTGTTTGTGCTCTCTTAAAAGTCAAATGAAAACATGTTTTTTTATTGAGAGTGAATGGCATGATGTCAATATATTTAATTACATCATGAAGGCCTGTGTGTTTGACCTTCAGTGCTACATCATAATGTTATATTTTTTTTATTAATGTCTTCTTTTTTTAAATCATGTTTAAAAATATTATGTAAGCTGCACTGCATTTCAGTTTCTGCATTGTGAACTGCCATTGTGCATCATGGTGGCATGTGTTCTTGTTAAATAAACCATCCTATTTTAATTTGTTTTCCTTTAACAGGTATTACAATCAGAGGGAAAACACATAGCACTCTTCTATGTGATTGGTCGACACACCCGAAATCTAAGAACATGGATCAGTTATCGAGGGCAAGGTAAGTCCAAATCCAGTGTTATTGTTCTTTGTACTTTGTTGAATTGTGGATGCCATTTGTTCTTTGACATTTCTGTTTACTTAACTACTAATGGTAGGTAACAGTGACACATGTAGCATCACATTCCTCCTTTTTTCCTCAGATAAACATTGTTCACTTCAACAACACACCTATCTCTGACATGTTAGTCTACCTGTTGGAGAAGAAAGGCTGGTCCTCACATCGTCTCCAGAACCTAACCACAGACAGTCGTGGTATTGCCAGTTTCTCCCTCAACACAACCACTATGCCCAAAGAGGATATTAACCTCATAGTAAGTATGATTCCTTCTAGGTTTTGAAAGACTCCGAGACTCTTTATGCTCAATCCCAAATCACCCCATTGACCCTACACCCTGAGGTCTATCATGCTCTTGTGGAGATCTGAGGAGATTCCATTGGTATAATAAGCAATATGGTGAAACTTCCACCTATCCTATCAGAGGGTGAGGTGGAGCTCAAAGGGTCGATTTGGGATTGGGCCTTTAGTTATACTCTCTCTTCCCTCTGTTGATTTCCAGGTTAGCAACACACCAGCAGTGGAGAACACTAGATACAGGGTCCCCTATTTCAACAGAGGGCAACACATACTCTCACTGATCCAGCCCACCTCCCCTCACAGTAAAACATCCAGCTCTCTGGCTATTCAGAAGATGGAGAAACCACTGGCATGTGGGGAGGAAGTGTCAATCACCATCCAGTACGCTATCGTAGGGGAGACCGTCCCAAAGGGCTCCGTGGATGTCGTCTACCTGGTGAGTAGAACCAGAAACAAGTTGTGACAACCTGCAAACCCAGGGTGCGTCCGAAATGGCACCCTATTCCATAGTGCACTATTTTGACCAGGATAATTTCAGACATAGTCCCAGCCTCTCACCTTTAAAGGAAGGATGTCCCTATACAACACCAATATTCCTCATCATCTCCTTATTCCTGACTTGATGGGAAAACTGTTTTTCCCTCCTCCAGGCCTTATCCAGAGGGGCGATACTTCAGCATGGACATATGAAGGTTACTGTACAGCAGGGGAGTCCTGGTGAGGAAGTTTTATTAAGTAATTATGGACGTACTGGGAGGTGCTTGATGACAATGACAGTGTGACATGCGCTTACGCAGCAGTAACTGAGGGTGAAGTCACCTTGGCCGTGGTTCCAGAGATGGCGCCGTTGGTACAGGTCCTGGTGTACAGTTTGCTACCCAGTGAGACTGTCATCGCCTACAGCATGAACTTCCCCCCTGAGAAATGCTTCAGGCACAAGGTGTGTGTGTGCTGAGTTGGTCATATCCTCAGTGACTTCACATCACAAAGATATTGTGAATATTTTTTGGAAGGTATAAAAAGTGTCAGGTATTTCCATGCACATAAATATCATACCTTGTGTAAAGGTGTATAATGTACCCTTATGTATGTCCTGTGTGCCAGGTGTTGGTGGAGTTCTCACCCTCAAAAGCAGTCCCAGGGGAGGAGAACACCCTGCAGCTCTCGGCCCAGCCCGGCTCCCTCTGTGGCCTCAGCACTGTGGACAAGAGTGTTCACATCATGGAGCCAGGGAAGAGGCTGGATGCTGACAAGGTAATAGAGCTCACTGAAGTGAATGTCAACAGTCATACCACCATATAAACTGCTTTTGTGGTGCTGGCCACAACAACCAGCTTCAGGGGAATAAGAAGTGACTACAGCAGACTTTGAGTGGGTCTGTTCACAGTGGCCATTTGGTATGCTTTCATCTACTGGAAAGCATATCCCAATTGGTACTTTATGAGTTCATACTAGTTGTGTTCATTAGGGCATGGAAAGAAATGTGAAAATGTTTAGCAATGGAAAACAAAGTGACAAGTCTAAGTAGTCCCTGCATTCTGGTTGGTGCCCAATAAACACGACAAGGTCATTTCATGTCTCACAGATATTTGATATGCTACCAGTCAAGGAGACAACATATATTTAATACAAGCTTGAAGATTCATTAGCTTATTTACGTGTAAGACCAAGGAGATATGTAATGCCATACCCAGATCGACCACCTGAGGAGAAAAATTACCCTTATGAAGTTTTTCAGCTAACTTCTGCTTTGTTTCCTGTTAGCTTCAAGCCTCTTTTCCTCCCTTGTAAAAGCAATTCACCGTACTGTCACCAAGCATTCCTCTTCTTAGATTATGAATTGCTAAAATAGATTGTTTGAGGCTAAAGAAGCTCATATAGAGGCTACTGTTTAAGGCTACGAAGCCCATGAAACTGGCCTGTGAAAGTCTTGATGTGTTTACCAAGCTCAGAGAAGACCTTGTGTGCCTCTGCTACTCTATCATAGCCTCTCTTTCGCCCTTGTACATATTTATCTTTATCTTTTTTGTCAACGTACCTCTTCAGTGTCATTCAGTCAGTTTTTTCATTCCTTGCTGCTCCATATGAAAAAAAGAATAGTTTACTATAGAATACTACAGTACACTGTAGAATACTATACTACACACTGTAGTATCCATCGATCATATGCAGTACTTACTATAGGATGTTGTAGAATAGGGTAGTATTATCCACAAAAAGAACACTGTAGTAAATACTACAGTAATGTCCACAAAAACACAACAGTTTTTATACCACAGAATTTAATTAGCATTTACCCTGCTAATTCCCCTCCCCCATATCACATTTGTGCCACCGTTAAGTGAGAAACCTACCATATATTGTGTTCCCTACAGGTTATAATTCAGAGCTTCTGCTCTTCTCTATAACCTATCTGTTCAGACCCCAGTCCTACCGACCTATAGGTTATGGAAAATTTGCTCTTGTTGTATTTCTCCCGTAGGTTTCCTGAAAGAGAAAGCCTCCACTTTTATATGTTGTGATAATTGCGTTGTTAGCTCCATAAGCAGTTAGTTCATATGCCTTGACACTGTGATAGGCCGAGACAATAAGAAATAAATTCAACCACACCTTTGTTTGATCACAAAACTGGAGAGCAACCTCTGTCCAGTGAAGTCCACAAAGCATATTGCATGTAACAAACAGTTGAATGATCAAGCAACTTAATGTTTCTGACATTTTCGGACTAGTAAACAACTATTGATTTAGAATCAGAGTTACCGCACGCAAGTCACAAAGAAAATAGGAGCTGCCTCCACTATTCCAGCACCACATCAACATCATCAAATCACCTCTGCTTAGTCTAATACAATGACAAATCAAATATACCAAAAAGCGGTTCAGCCCAATCAACGTAAGGTAAATATTAAGGTAAATGTGATGTGGCTGTCCATTGTTCCCGATTTCTGTCTTTGTGTGTGCTCCTCGTCCCTCAGGGGGTTTCCTGCACTGGACTCAGACCTCCTCAGAGACCTCAGCCTCCCTGGCAGTGGAGATCAGCTTCTACGTTCTGCTGGCTTCCCTCAGTGCCTCCCCTCTGTCTACCACTGACCTGGGCTAGTCACTCTAGTAACTGATCAATGTAAACATCTACCCTTTCTGTAAATGGGGTATTTTCTTTCATTTTGAACTGATTTACCTGTGATTTGTTGGCATGTAGCCCTCCAGGCCCTGACTCTCTACTCCACACGGCTGTTCAGTAGAGAGGGCGCCAGCACAGTACGAGTACAGTCTCCCAGTGGGGGACAGCACCTCTTCAATGTGAACCAAAACAACAAGCTTCTTTACCAAGAGAGGGCGCTGCAGGACACAGAATGGAAGTGAAGGGCAGTGCTTGTGCCTCAGTGCATGTCAGTGAAAACACATCTCTCCTCCCAATCCAGTTGTGTATATATTACTGTGAATTTCAAACTTAAATATATTTTCTGGCTTGATTTCTAGTTTATGAAATGGTCATTCTTTTTTTATCTTATAAAATGGTTATTTTTAGGCAACCATGTCCCCCTGACTACTTCTTTCCTCTTTCCCAGGTGGCACTCCACTACAACATCCCTACTCCTACTGACAGCACAACACTCAGTATCCAGGTGAAGACAGAGGTGGACTGCAACAGCAACTCTTTGAGACCCAGAGTCACGCTGAAACTCCAGTCTCAGTAAGAATGAATGACACATTTACAGAAGCCTTCTTTCAATATGTTTATTAATGACACTCCAAAGTGTTATTATGGTGCATGTCTAACAGAATGGATTTGACCCAAATCACTTGGTTTCATTATGCCTATGTATAGATTATTTCACTTCTAATTTGTAGCTAGGCTTGGCTCAGTAACAGTAATAAAACAGATCTGGCCTTTTTATGGACAATAATTAAAGTATCCATTCATTTGATTATTACAAGCACTTGTCAAAATCTAACTTTGATGTCAGGGGCCTCTTTTCTTTCACAGATACAATGGAAAGGAGCTGACCACCAATATGATTATAGTGGATTTGAAAATGCTGTCTGGGTTTGCCCCAGACCCAGACTCTTTGGGGAGGGTAAGTTTTTTTTGATAACATATGTTTATGGTGTTACCTGTGACCTTTTCCATGTAGCTCTTTCCTCTTTCATCTGTGAACCTTTCTGAAACGGAATGTTTTTGTCCATGCAATATGAATAATCAGTGAACTGCTTGTCTTCAAAGGTGAGGAGTTCACTTCTAGTGGATTGTGTTGGTACTAAAGATGGCCATGTTTTAACGTACTTGACAGGGGTGAGACCAAAACCACCCGTCAGTTTGAAACTGTGTACATAGTACACGCAATGGAATTCATTTGAAATAATATATACAGTACCAGTCAAAGGTTTGGACACACATACTCATTCCAGGGTTTTTCTTTATTTTTTACATTCTTTACATTGTAGAATGATAGTGAAGACATCAAAACTATGAAATAACACACATGGAATAATGTGGTAACCAAAAAAGTGTTAAACAAATTTGAGATTCTTCAATGTAGCCACCCTTTGCCTTGATGACAGTTCAGAGGAGACTGTGAATCTGTCCTTTATGGTTGAATTGCTGCAAAGAAACCACTAGTAAAGGACACCAATAAGAAGAGACTTGCTTAGGCCCAGAAACACGAGCAATGGACATTAGACCGGTGGAAATCTGTCCTTTTGTCACATTGTCGTAAGGATTGGACCAAAATGCAGCGGGAATATGTATACTCATCTTCTTTTTATTTGAAGAAGGAGAAACAACTAAATACGTATACAAAAAAGAACAAAACGAAACAGTCCTGTCAGGTGCACAAACACTAAACAAGGAACAACTACCCACAAAATCCCACAGATAATCACCCCTCTTAAATAGGACCTTCAATTAGAAGCAACGAGGAGCAGCTGCTTCCAATTGAAGGTCCACCCAATAAACATCACATAGAAATAGACATACTAGAACTAACATAGAAATAGACTAACAAAGAACATAGCCCAATAAACCCCGAAACACTCTAAACAAACACCCCCTGCCACGTCCTGACCAAACTACAATAACAAATAACCCCTTATACTGGTCAGGACGTGACACCTTTGGTCTGATGAGTCCAAATTTGAGATTTTTGGTTCCAACCGCCATATCCTTGTGAGATGCAGAGTAGGTGAATGGATGATCTCTGCATGTGTGGTTCCCACCGTGAAGCATGGAGGAGGAGGTGTGATGGTAAGGGGGTGCTTTGCTTGTGACACTGTCTGATTTATTTAGAATTCAAGGCACACTTAACCAGCATGGCTACCACAGCCTTCTGCAGCGATACGGCATCCCATCTGGTTTGCACCTATTGGGGCTATCATTTGTTTTTTCAACAGGACAATGACCCAACACACCTCCAGGCTGTGTAAGGGCTATTTGACCAAGAAGGAGAGTGATGGAGTGCTGTATCAGATGACCTGGCATCCACAATCACCCGACCTCAACCCAATTGAGATGGTTTGGGATGAGTTGGACCGCAGAGTGAAGGAAAAGCAGCCAACAAGTGCTCAGCATATGTGGGAACTCCTTCAAGACTGTTGGACAAGAATTCCAGGTGAAGCCGGTTAAGAGAATGCCAAGAGTGTGCAAAACTGTCATCAAGGCAAAGGGTGGCTACTTTGAAGAATCTAAAATATAAAATATATTTTGATTTGTTTAACACTTTTTTGGTTGCTTCATGTTTTCATGTGTTATTTCGTAGTCTTGATGTCTTCACTATTATTCTACAATGTAGAATATAGTAAAAAATAAAGCATAACTCTTGAATGAGTAGGTTTGTCCAAACCTTTGACTGGTACTGTATATTTTGATGTACTTGTCGTGACATAACTCTACTCTGAAATTATTTGCGTAGAATGTCCTTCAGTCAGCAAAACTGAAATTACACTTCTGCATAGAGCGTTTAAATAATTGTGACCAATCCCTATTCCTACCTTTCAACCACACCCTGGACATCATACAGGAGCTCCCAGTACAGAATCTAAAGCCAGCGGTGGTCAAGATCTACGACTACTACCAGCCGAGTAAGTTTATATCTAACCCTCACCAAGATGTATTTTTCCCTCTTATTTTTAGTAACATTTGGTTAACTTGTGTTCATTTACAGAGACTTACCTGTCTTATGGTTTTATTCAGGTGACCAGGCAGAGACAGAATATGTCTTCCCTTGCAAGTAGGGGTTACAAGCTGCTGTCCTATTTTAAATCTAGAATTATCGGTCATCCTTTATAGCTGACCCATATACTATACATGTACTATAAATTATTTTATTTAACTGAGTCAATATTCCTTTTACCTAAATGCTGGTCAGTTTGTTAAAGCATTCATTCCTTACATGTATCTATCTATCATTGTATTTACCCCTCTGCAGATATAAGAAGAATTACATTCACAGAGGTCACACCTGCAACCCCTGAGACATATTTTAAACTCTAAAGTAAACTATGTAACTGGAATTAAAGTTTTTCATTAACTCTATTCTTGAGCATTTTTTCCAGCGTTTTGCGTGTAGGTTTTGATGGAACTCATTGCTTGCCACAGTGTGACAAGGTGTAGGCTCAGGAGAAAAGGTGAATATTGAAAGGCTATATGTAAGACAGTGGGTCTCATCCTGGGGTACTAGTACCCGTTGGGGTACCTGGCCTATCCACAGGGGGTACTTGGGAAGACTTATGAGCAGAGCAATATGTGATTGGGGGTACAGTAAACAAAAAAGGTTGAGAACCACTGTTCTAGACCACATCAAAGGGCAAAAAAAACGATCCCTTCTGAAACAAATTATCACAGCTCTCTGCATCTTAACAAATACAATGTGCTGTTAATCGGTGTTGCCAAATATACAAAGGTGTGTGGGTCAATGCTCTTTCTCAATTTTGCAGGTTCTCATTTTTTTTCTTCCTCCATCTGTAATCATCATGGACCCCCTTTGGTAATAAAGGCGTGGTTGTCTTTTATTTCTCATCAGGGAATGGGATCCAGGAAATCCACTCACTCTAAATTCCATCAACAAGGGGATGTCCTGTCCTGATCAGACCCATAATGAGTCCTGGCTATAATCTCCATTATGAATTTCTCCTAATAATTTATTGAGCTAATGGTGTGGACAAGGTATGGAAAGATGTAGTCAAAAACACAAATCCATTTAGAGAAAGAGTAACAGAACAATTGAGAACACAAACAGATACACTCACAAAACAGATACAATAGAGCCCTGTTGTTGACAACACAGCTCACTAAATATAATAACAAATATATCAAAACCTATACTGAGAATTATGAACATGTGAGTACGCTGTGAAAAACCCTACTTTTGAAGAGCAGCAAGACTCTTCATGACCTAAAAATTGGGAAATTAAAAACGTCCTTGTTATGGGTTAACAAGTGTACCTGCTGAGCTGATATCAAGAAAGAGTATTCAATCACACTCCACTTTAGATGTCAATACAATACATCCTGTTTTTTTGCTCAGAGAAGATGCAACTCAAGCCCACTTGATTGGACAGTAGCTCTTTAAACCCCATCCCCCCCTCCCAACTCCTCTTATTTTTCCTCCTGCTCTCTTCATTTGTGCCCTGCCCAGCCTACAACAGTGATTCTCAGATTTCTGGGCTCTTATATTGCCATTGCTGAAGCAAGAACCACATTAACATCGAAGACAACCCTGAAATACAATCAACAGTGACAACGGTAAGATAATACATTTCCCACTTGAAATATTGCATGGAAATAAACCTGTTGAATGGAGGAACTGTCTTGGAAACACTCCAGCCAAACTCTAAACAATACAAAATGTTAACATGTACTCTTTGGGATCATAATACTATGGAAAACATGCTTTTCAGAGATGCTGTACAAGTAATAAATATAACTCATGGATAGCTATTCTATTTCCATTTTTAAATCCTCAAATGGGAAAAGACATGGAGATATTCACTGGTAACAAGCTTCCCAGCTCTGGTAATTTTTTAACATCATTTACAGTTTCTAGTGCCTTTGACTTCCTATCTATTTAATCCCGATTAGATAAACAATGGCAGGAATTCTTGAACGATTTGAAGATCAATAGATAAGAATATCACACCCAATTCAGTGGTTACTGTTAAGGGTAAAAGGAAATCAACTGTATTCTAACCAACATTTATTTTGGAACAATGTTGTCGATTTTCAAGAGTCCACAAGACAAGGAACACTGTTGCCTCTTGCAAAACAATAAATATGTTTTCAAAACGTAGTTCCCTTCTCAAAACACAAATACATTAATCAAAACTATTATACTGTCAAAATTGCTAATACATTCATCAAAAGAACACAACTGCCTGCAAAAAGATGACTGCAACCATACTTATCTTGGCGCAGACAAAACAGAAAGTTAGTCTGTCTTCAAAGATCCATGTAGATCAATACAGTTTCTTGGCAGTCACTAAATGATGATGATCAAAATTGGAACTAAAACTATCCAAAAGTTCACAATTATGGGCAGTTACTCCCCTTTTATGCATATTTCAAACAATTTCAGGAATCCCTGAGCTGACAAGGTAAAAATCTGTTCTGCCTCTGAACAAGGCAGTTAACCCACTGTTCCTAGGCTGTCATTGAAAATAAGAATTTGTTCTTAACTGACTTGCCTAGTTAAATAAAGGTCAAATAAAAATAAAATATTATTCCTGATTAAAAAAAATAAGCACATTGTGTGCAGGATTCATTCATTGGTATCATCACAATTGTAACGGCGTCGTAGGAAGTGGACCAAAATGCAGCGGGTACGTGAATGCTCATATTTACTTTATTACGAACACCACACAAAAACAACAAAACGAAACCACGAACAACAGCTAACAGTCCTGCAGGCTAAACATAGCAGCGCACAAATACAACTTCCCACAAAGGGACAGGTGAAACAGGGCTACCTAAGTATGACTCTCAATCAGCTACAACGATGTACAGCTGTTCCTGATTGAGAGCCATACCAGGCCAACACAAAGAAATACACAACATAGAAAACCATAGAAATACAAAACAAGAACATATCCCATTAAACCCCGAACCACATAAAACAAATACCCCCTGCCACGTTCTGACCAAACTACAATAACCAATAACCCCTTATACTGGTCAGGACGTGACAGTACCCCCCCCCCAAAGGTGCAGACCCCGGATGCACCTCACACAAAAATAAACACAAAATAAACCCCCCAAACTAAAGGGAGGGTGGCTGCCGACGGTTCCCGTGCTACACCCCCCCCCCCCCCCCCCCCCAATCCTCCTACTGTGGAGGTGGCTCAGGCTCTGGCCTTAGTCCCCCACCTAACCTGTCCACCCCCGCTGAATACCTCTGGCTGAGGCACGTCGCTGTAGACCTCGGGCAGACGGACGATTCTGGGAGCTCCGGACTGTAGGGCGACTCTGGCTGCGCCGGTTCCGGACTGTGGGCCGTCTCACTCGGTTCCGGACTGTGGGCCGTCTCACTCGGTTCCGGACTGTGGGCCGTCTCACTCGGTTCCGGACTGTGGGCCGTCTCACTCGGTTCCGGACTGTGGGCCGTCTCACTCGGTTCCGGACTGTGGGCCGTCTCACTCGGTTCCGGACTGTGGGCCGTCTCACTCGGTTCCGGACTGTCGTCGGAAGTTCTGGACGGGGCACAATCGTCGGAAGCTCTGGACGGGGCACTGTCGTCGGAAGCTCTGGACGGGGACTTCGCACTGAACGCCTGTTGCGTGGGGCTGGTAGTGGAGGTACCAGACTGGAGACACGCACCCCAAGGCTAGTGCGGGGAGCAGGAACAGGACGAGTTGGACTGGGCTGACGCACTGGAGGCCTGGTGCGTGGTGCTGGCTTTGGATGTGCCAGACTGGAAACACGCACCTCAGGGCTAGTGCGAGGAGCAGGAACAGGACGAGTTGGACTGGGCTGACGCACTGGAGGCCTGGTGCGTGTTGCTGGCTTTGGATGTGCCAGACTGGAAACACACACCTCAGGGCTAGAGCGAGGAGCGGGAACAGGATACACTGGGCCGTGAAGGCGCACTGGCGGTCTTGAGCGCAGTACTGGCACCACCCTTACTGGCTGGATGCCCGCTTCCCCCTGGCAAATGCGGGGTGCTGGCACCGCGCACACCGGCCTGTGAATGCTCAGCCTCGACGCCGTGCGCATCACCCCATAGCACGGGGCCTGACCAGTAACAAGCTGCCTCCGATAAGCACGGGGAGTTGGCTTGGGGCTTAACCCTGGCCCAGCCAAACTACCCGTGTGCCCCCCCCAAAAAATATATTTATTGGGGCTGCCTCTCATGCATCCTACGTTGGGCCCGCTCTTCGCTCCACTTTCGTCGTTCCTCCCTCGCTGTCTCCACCTGTTTCCATGGCAGGGTCTTGTCCCCTGCCATTACCTCTTCCCATGTCCAAAATGTCCTCCACTCCCTTCTCTCCCTGGCCCAGGATCCTTCCTCTTCCTGGGCCCGCGGCTTGGTCCGTTGGTGGTGGGAAGTTCTGTAACGGCCGTCGTAGGAAGTGGACCAAAATGCAGCGGGTACGTGAATGCTCATATTTACTTTATTACGAACACCACACAAAAACAACAAAACGAAACCACGAACAACAGCTAACAGTCCTGCAGGCTAAACATAGCAGCGCACAAATACAACTTCCCACAAAGGGACAGGTGAAACAGGGCTACCTAAGTATGACTCTCAATCAGCTACAACGATGTACAGCTGTTCCTGATTGAGAGCCATACCAGGCCAACACAAAGAAATACACAACATAGAAAACCATAGAAATACAAAACAAGAACATTACCCAAAAACCCCGGAACACATAAATCAAACACCCCTCTTACATAAATACATATCCCATTAAACCCCGAACCACATAAAACAAATACCCCCTGCCACGTCCTGACCAAACTACAATAACCAATAACCCCTTATACTGGTCAGGATGTGACAACAATACTATTCTATGTATTCAGTACATAGCCTGGATTGTTCATATTTTTGTAGACTTTCCATTTGCGTACAAAACACAATCCACAAAAGAAATAAGGAAGGTGAATCACAGTAGATTGGTGGCACCTTAATTGAGGAGGACGGCCTTGTGGTAATGGCTGGAGTGGTATATATGGAATGGTATCAAATACGTCAAACACATGGTTTGATACCATTCCATCTGCGCCGTTCCAGCCATTATTATGAGCCGCCCTCTCCTCAGTAGCCTCCACTGAGGTGAATACAATGGAGAAACATATATGCCTCAATCTACACTAAAATAATGGAAGGTCACAATGTTGGAGAGTATAACTTAGGAGTAACCCAAAGTTATGTAGAAGTAACCCAACTTCATTCTCTGCATGTCCGCAATATTGTAAAATATCATACATTGCTGTTCTGCTATAGATACATTTCAACAGAGATCCAAAAATTATTTGTACGCGATTGAGAAAAATTGTAAGACTAGGACAGCTGTAGTCAATGTTGGATACAGTAATGCATTGTTGACCCAACCACCATGTAGGCTCATGGGGGTTACTCAATCACCTGTGGACTACCCGTCTGGTCTACTGCAACTCGCTGTTGGCTGGGTTCCCCTCTTGTGCCATCAAACCAATGCAACTTATCCAGAATGCTGCAGCACTCCTGCTTTTCAACCTTCCTAAGTTCTCTCATGTCAGCCCGCTCCTCTGCACACTCCACTGGCTTCAAGTCGAAGCTCGCATCCACTACAAGACCATGGTGCTTACCTACGGAACAGAAAGAGGAACTGCCCCTCCCTTCAGGCTATGCTCAAACCCTTCACCCCAACCCAAGCACTCCGTTCTGCCACCTCAGGTATCTTGGCACTCCCACCCCTAAAGGAGGGCAGATCCCGCTCAGCCCAGTCCAAGCTCTTCTCTGTCCTGGCACCCCAATGGTGGAACCAGATTCCCCCTGAAGCTAGGACAGCAGAGTCCCTGCCCATCTTTCAAAAACATCTGAAACCCTACCTCTTCAAACAGTATCTTAAATAATCCTCCTCACCCCACCCCTCCCCCTTCTAGTTCTAACTCTACTGATAGCTACTTTATTGAGGAAAAATGTACTTTCTATGCCTGTGATTTGTGGTTGTCCCACCTAGCTATCTTAAGATGAATGCACTGTAAGTCGCTCTGGATAATAGCGTCTGCTAAATGACTAAAATGTAAATAGATAGATATTCAGACTTATAGTCAGGATTATGGGGATAGCTTCAACTTGCCTTCAACCTTGTGATGGGTGGAAATGTTGCCCCATGCTCAGACCTATCCAATTGTTTCAGAGTTCAGATCTACAGGTAGTTCCTAGAGGTCAGGCTAGAGTTGTAATTCAGAACCAGTGTGTTTTATCTCCCACAGAGCAACACTGGGGCGTCGGGAACATGTTCCTCTTTTCCACAACACTTCTCTTCCTGTTTCTGGGTGGGTAAGCTAGGAAGCTCCAGACCAGTGCTGCACGCACAACAAGCTCATAAATCAGGAGAATCCCTGTAATCAAATCTGTCTGCTGATTTAATTACCTCGCTAGATGCATGTTGGACTTTGTCATGCTTTTCTTTTTTCTCCACTTGTTAAATTCATATAAAGACATTATTTCATATAAAGATACATACGTTCTCTTTGCATCACATTTATACCTGTAGGGGGGCTTTTAGAAATGTCAGGCTTTCACATGCACACTATAACAAGTAATGTGATGAAGGAGGACTGTTTGTTACATTCTCTTAAAGGGACATTACACTTTCAAATCAAAGTTTGTCAGATGTTTTCAGAGCTCCAAAGTAGTCTAATGTCAAGACAAAACCATTTCCCACAACATTGGCTGAGTGTAGATCCACCTATATGCCTCCACCCTAAGTGAGTGGAAAAGATAGGCACTGAATAAAACCAGAGAATTAGATGGTGCTTATCTTTTCCATTCATTTGGGATTGAGGCATATAGCGGGATCTTCACAACAGATGGTCTAGGGTGCTGACATGCAGTACAAGTAAAAAGTTTGGACACACCTACTCATTCAAGGGTTTTTCTTTATTTTTACAATTTTCTACATTGTACAATAATAGTGAAGACGTTTTCAAAGCTGAGGAGGTCACTTCTAGTGGATTGTGTTGATACTAAAGATGGCCATGTTTTAACGTACTTGACATGGGTGAGACCAAAACCACCCATCAGTTTGAAACAGTGTACATAGTACTCGCAATGGAATTCATTTGAAATAATATATACAGTACCAGTCAAAAGTTTGGACACACGTACTCATTCCAGGGTTTTTCTTTATTTTTACATTTTCTACATTGTAGAATAATAGTGAAGACGACATCAAAACTAAACTCAGCAAAAAAAGAAATGTCCCTTTTTCAGGACCCGTTCTTTCAAAGATAATTCGTAAAAATCCAAATAACTTCACAGATCTTCATTGTAAAGGGCTTGAACACTGTTTCCCATGCTTGGTCAATGAACCATAAACAATGAATGAACATGCACCTGTGGAACGGTCGTTAAGACACTAACAGCTTTACAGACGGTAGGCAATTAAGGTCACAGTTCTGAAAACTTAGAGGACACTAAAGAAGCCTTTCTACTGAGTCTGAAAAACACCAAAAGAAAGATGCCCAGGGTCCCTGCTCATCTGCGTGAACGTGCCTTAGGCATGCTGCAAGGAGGCATGAGGACTGCAGATGTGGCCAGGGAAATAAATTGCAATGTCCGTACTGTGAGACGCCTAAGACAGCGCTACAGGGAGACAGGACAGACAGCTGATCGTCCTCGCAGTGGCAAACCACGTGTAACAACACCTGCACAGGATCGGTACATCCAAACATCACACCTGCGAGACAGGTACAGGATGGCAACAACAACTGCCCAAGTTACACCAGGAACGCACAATCCCTCCATCAGTGCTCAGACTGTCCACAATAGGCTGAGAGAGGCTGGACTGAGGGCTTGTAGGCCTATTGTAAGGCAAGTCCTCACCAGACATCCCCGGCAACAACGTCGCCTATGGGCACAAACCCACCGTCGCTGGACCAGACAGGACTGGCAAAAAGTGCTCTTCATTGACGAGTCGCGGTTTTGTCTCACCAGGGGTAATGGTCGGATTTGCGTTTATTGTCAAAGGAATGAGCGTTACACCGAGGCCTGTACTCTTTTCTTTAAAAAATATTTAAATTAAAAAATATATATATATTTCACCTTTATTTAACCAGGTAGGCAAGTTGAGAACAAGTTCTCATTTACAACTGCGACCTGGCCAAGATAAAGCAAAGCAGTGTGACACAGACAACAACACAGAGTTACACATGGAGTAAACAATAAACAAGCCAATAACACAATAAACAAGTCAATGACACAGTAGAAAAAAAAGAAAGTCTATATACAGTGTGTGCAAAAGGCATGAGGAGGTAGGCAATAAATATGCCATAGGAGCGAATAATTACAATTTAGCAGATTAACACTGGAGTGATAAATGAGCATATGATGATGTGCAAGTAGAAATACTGGTGTGCAAAAGAGCAGAAAAGTAAATCAAATAAAAGCAGTATGGGGATGAGGGATGTATATTGGGTGGGCAATTTACAGATGGACTATGTACAGCTGCAGCGATCGGTTACCAGCTCAGGTAGCTGATGTTTAAAGTTGGTGAGGGAAATAAAAGTCTCTAACTTCAGCAATTTTTGCAATTCGTTCCAGTCACTGGCAGCAGAGAACTGGAAGGAAAGGTGGCCAAATGAGGTGTTGGCTTTGGGGATGATCAGTGAGATATACCTGCTAGAACGTGTGCTACGGGTGGGTGTTGTTATCGTGACCAGTGAACTGAGATAAGGCGGAGCTTAACCTAGCATAGACTTATAGATGACCTGGAGCCAGTGGATCTGGCTACGAATATGTAGCGAGGGCCAGCCGATTAGAGCATACAGGTCGCAGTGGTGGGTGGTATAAGGTGATTTGGTAACAAAACGGATGGCACTGTGATAGACTGCATCCAGTTTGCTGAGTAGAGTAATGGAAGCTATTTTGTATATGACATCGCCGAAGTCGAGGATCGGTAGGATAGCCAGTTTTACTAGGATAAGTTTGGCGGCATGAGTGAAGGAGGCTTTGTTGCGAAATAGAAAGCCGATTCTAGATTTGATTTTGGATTGGAGATGTTTAATATGAGTCTGGAAGGAGAGTTTACAGTCTAACCAGACACCTAGGTATTTATAGTTGTCCACATATTCTAGGTCGGAACCGTCCAGGGTGGTGATGCTAGTCGGGCGGGCTGGTGCGGGCAGCGAATGGTTGAAAAGCATGCATTTGGTTTTACTAGCGTTTAAGAGCAGTTGGAGGCCACGGAAGGAGTGTTGTATGGCATTGAAGCTCGTTTGGAGGTTTGTTAGCACAATCGAGCGGGATCGATTTGGAGGTGGAGGGTCCATCATGGTCTGAGGCGGTGTGTCACAGTATCATCGGACTGAGCTTGTTGTCATTGCAGGCAATCTCAATGCTGTGCGTTACAAGGTAGACATCCTCCTCCCTCATGGGGTACCCTTCCTGCAGGCTCATCCTGACATGACCCTCCAGCATGACAATGCCACCAGCCATACTGCTCGTTCTGTGCATGATTTCCTGCAAGACAGAAATGTCAGTGTTCTGCCATGGCCAGCGAAGAGCCCGGATCTCAATCCCATTGAGCACGCCTGGGACCAGTTGGATCGGAGGGTGAGGGCTAGGGACATTCCCCCCAGAAATGTCCGGGAACTTGCATGTGCCTTGGTGGAAGAGTGGGGTAACATCTCACAGCAAGAACTGGCAAATCTGGTGCAGTCCATGAGGAGGAGATGCACTGCAGTACTTAATGCAGCTGATGGCCACACCAGATACTGACTGTTACTTTTGATTTTGACCCCGCTTTGTTCAGGGACACATTATTCTATTTCTGTTAGTCACATGTCTGTGGAGCAGGTTCAGTTTATGTCTCAGTTGTTGAATCTTATGTTCATACAAATATTTATTTGTTAAGTTTGCTGAAAATAAACGCAGTTGACAGTGAGAGAGGTTTCTTTTTTTTTGCTGAGTTTATGAAATGACAAATATGGAATCATGTAGTAACCAAAAAAGTATTAAACAAACCAAAATATATTTTAGATTCTTCAAAGTAGCCACCCTTTGCCTTGATGACAGCTTTGCACACTCTTGGCATTCTCTCAACCAGCTTCATGAGGTAGTCACCTAGAATGCATTTCAATTAACAGGTATGCCTTGTTCAATGTTAATTTCTGGAATTTCTTTCCTTCTTAATACGTTTGAGCCAATCAGTTGTGTTGTGACAAGGTAGGGGTGGTATACAGAAGACCAAGTCCATATTAAGGCAAGAACAGCTCAAATAAGCAAAGAGAAATTACAGACCATCATTACTTTAAGACATGAAGGTCAGTCAATCCGGAAAGTTTCTTCAAGTGCAGTAGCAAAAACCATCAAGAGCTAAGATATAACTGGCTCTCCACAGGAAAGGAAGACCCAGAGTTACCTATGCTGCAGAGGATAAGTTCATTAGAGTTACCAGCCTCAGAAATTGCATCCCAAATAAATGCTTCATAGATTTCAAGTAAAAGACACATCTCAACATCAAATGTTCAGAGGAGACTGTGTGAATCAGACCTTCATTTTTTATTTAATTTAACTAGGCAAGTCAGTTATGAACAAATTCTTATTTTACAATGACAGCCTACATCAGCCAAACCCGGACAATGCTAGGCCAATTGTGCCCCACCCTATGGGACTCCCGATCACAGCAGGTTATAATACAGCCCAGGATCGAACCACGGTCTGTAGTGACACCTCTAGCACTGAGATGCAGGGCCTTAGACCACTGCACCACTTAGGAGCCCCCTGGTTGAATTGCTGCAAAGAAACCACTACTAAAGGACACCAATAAGAAGAAGTGACTTGCTTGGGCCAAGAAACACAATGGACAATAGACTGGGGGAAATCTACCCTTTGTCTGATGAGTCCACATTTTTGTGTGAGACGCAGAGAAGGTGAACGGATGATCTCTGTATATGTGGTTCCCACTGTGAAGCATGGAGGAGGAGGTGTGGGGTGCTTTGCTGGTGACACTGTCTGTGATTTTTTTTAGAATTCAAGACACACTTAACCAGCATGGCTACCACAGCATTCTGCAGTGATACGCCATCCTATCTGGTTTGCGCTTAGTGGGAATATCATTTGTTTTTCAACAGGACAATGACCCAACACACCTCCAGGCTGTGTAAGGGCCATTTGACCAAGGAGAGTGATGGAGTGCTGTATCAGATGACCTGGCCTCCACAATCACCTGACCTCAACCCAATTGAGATGGTTTGGGATGAGTTGGACCGCAGAGTGAAGGAAAAGCAGCCAACAAGTGCTTAGCATATGTGGGAACTCCTTCAAGACTGTTGGAAAAGCATTCCAGGTGAAGCTGGTTAAGAGAATGCCAAGAGTGTGCAAAGCTGTCATCAATGCAAAGGGTAGCTACTTTGAAAGTGTTTAACACTTTTTTGGTTACTCCATGATTCCATATGTGTTATTTAATAGTTTTGATGTCTTCACTATTATTCTACAATGTAGAAAATAGTCAAAATAAAGAAAGAACATTGAATGAGTAGGTGTGTCCAAACTTTTTACTGGTACTGTATGTATCTCAACATTAGTCTACTTTTGAGGTCTAAAAACATCGGACAAACTTTCATTTATGAGTGAAATGTTCCTTGAACCTTTTACTGTATCAACACATGGAGTTGTTATTAAAACCAAATGAAGCAGTATTGTAAGTCTTTGTATGTCTTGTACTTTCAGTCACCTGTTCACCAGAGAAGAAAGGCGATTTTGGAAAACTTACTGCCTGTATCACTGAAAACAACAGCCTCATGTTGGAATGCGAGTACCCACCATGTCCAGAGTCACCGCCCTTTGATTGTGACTTCCTCACCACAGAGGACGGGGTCCTGTTGGGGAGCTCTCACAACAACTTTCAGATGACAAATGACTCAACCTTTCACATTACAGCAAAAGGTCGGTGTCGGCTTATTCTCATTGGCCATGCCCTAACTCATTTCAACGAGATAAAGAGTTATAACTGTACTTTGATACGGAGAGGTAGAGAAGAGAGGAAGAACATCACTATAAACTACATAAACCCCCAGAAAAAACGTGAGTATCAATCAAAAGAATACATAAATACAGGTGAAATTACTTATAGACCTACAGGTAACTGCCAAAATAATGGAAACACTTGAGTAAATGAGGGATACAAAGTATTTTGAAAGCAGGTGCTTCCAAACAGGTGTGGTATCTGAGTTAATTAAGCAATTATCATCCCATCATGCTTAGGGTCATGTTTAAAATTGCTGCGCAGGACATTATTTTGGCTATCATGGCTATGCCCCCATAGGATAGCAATGCCCCCATCCATAGGGTACGAGTGGTCACTGAATGGTTTGATGAGCATGAAAACGATGTAAGCAATATGCCATGGCCGTCTCAATCATCAGATCTCAACCCAATTGGATTCCTATGGGAGATTCTGGAGCAGCGCTTGAGACAGCGTTTTCCACCACTATCAACAAAACACCAAATTATGGAATTTCTCATGGAAGAATGGTATCATATCCATCCAATAGAGTTGCAGACACTTGTAGAATCTATGCCAAGGTGCATTGAAGCTGTTCTGGCTCGTGATGGCCGAACGCCCTTACGACACTTTATGTTGGTGTTTCCTTTATTTTGGCAGTTACCTGTATTTGCCTTTTGAAGCAATGCCAGCTACGTTATGACATTGTATAATAAGACAAAAATGTATGTCAGTGGATAAAAAAAAAACGCTATTCCAGTCTTATGGACAAAGTTCATAAGATCTCTATTTCAAATATATTTCTGAAATCTAGCATGACCTGCATGCATTCCTATGTATTGTCAAAAGGCACATATGACTGGGGAAAGTTGCAATGCAGCCCTATAAGCTTGATGAAATTAGGTGGATAAAAACAAACGATGATAGCTGAGTGGAAAAAACACCAATGTCCACTATATAACAGGAACACAGATTAGACCTACCGCTGAAGAGAGAACTCATCCTGACAATATTCCTCAAGTGGATGACTTTGTACATGTTAATGAACACAATAACCTTCCTCTCCCCAGAACACATCAAACCTTGCTCTACCATGGGGTGGATGTTGCATCAAGCTCCCACCCTGCTATGGCCTGTGGTATTCATGTCACTGTGGAAGATCCTCTCCTGAATGCACAACCTACCCTTACAAGCTGAAGCTCAACTCTGTCTGAATTAGGCCACTCTGTACAATTCATGACATGACAAATAAAAATGAAATATAAATAATTTGCCTTCCTGTGGCCTTATTTAAAATAAAACAATCAACATTTAGAGTGATTTTCTGTTGAGTAGATTATTGTAAATCTTGCCATATAGGCCTAGTGAATCCCTCACTCTCAAACAGACAACCTCAGTGACTCCAGTCTGTTCTAACATAATCCAGTGGCGGACTTAGGCATAGGCAACATGGGCAGCCACCCAGGGCGGCATCTTGTCGGGGACGGCACGGGGCGCCTGCACAAAAACATTTGGAATGGTGACATTTGCACGATCGGTTTTCTATCGTTCATTTGCACGTCACGTCAATGATATCATTTACATTTACATTTAAGTCATTTAGCAGACGCTCTTATCCAGAGCGACTTACAAATTGGTGCATTCACCTTATGATATCCAGTGGAACAACCACTTTACAATAGTGCATCTAAATCTTTTAAGGGGGGGGGGGGGGGTTAGAAGGATTACTTTATCCTATCCTAGGTATTCCTTAAAGAGGTGGGGTGTCAGGTGTCTCCGGAAGGTGGTGATTGACTCCGCTGTCCTGGCGTCGTGAGGGAGCTTGTTCCACCATTGGGGTGCCAGAGCAGCGAACAGTTTTGACTGGGCTGAGCGGGAACTGTGCTTCCTCAGAGGTAGGGGGGCCAACAGGCCAGAGGTGGATGAACGCAGTGCCCTTGTTTGGGTGTAGGGCCTGATCAGAGCCTGAAGGTATGGAGGTGCCGTTCCCTTCACAGCTCCGTAGGCAATCACCATGGTCTTGTAGCGGATGCGAGCTTCAACTGGAAGCCAGTGGAGAGAGCGGAGGAGCGGGGTGACGTGAGAGAACTTGGGAAGGTTGAACACCAGACGGGCTGCGGCGTTCTGGATGAGTTGTAGGGGTTTAATGGCACAGGCAGGGAGCCCAGCCAACAGCGAGTTGCAGTAATCCAGACGGGAGATGACAAGTGCCTGGATTAGGACCTGCGCCGCTTCCTATGTGAGGCAGGGTCGTACTCTGCGAATGTTGTAGAGCATGAACCTACAGGATCGGGTCACCGCCTTGATGTTAGTGGAGAACGACAGGGTGTTGTCCAGGATCACGCCAAGGTTCTTAGCACTCTGGGAGGAGGACACAAGGGAGTTGTCAACCGTGATGGCGAGATCATGGAACGGGCAGTCCTTCCCCGGGAGGAAGAGCAACTCCGTCTTGCCGAGGTTCAGCTTGAGCTGGTGATCCGTCATCCACACTGATATGTCTGACAGACATGCAGAGATGCGATTCGCCGCCTAGTTATCAGAAGGGGGAAAGGTGAAGATTAATTGTGTGTCGTCTGCATAGCAATGATAGGAGAGGCCATGTGAGGATATGACAGAGCCAAGTGACTTGGTGTATAGCGAGAATAGGAGAGGGCCTAGAACAGAGCCCTGGGGGACACCAGTGGTGAGAGCGCATGGTGCGGAGACAGATTCTCGCCACGCCACCTGGTAGGAGCGACCTGTCAGGTAGGACGCAATCCAAGCGTGGGCCGCGCCGGAGATGCCCAACTCGGAGAGGGTGGAGAGGAGGATCTGATGGTTCACAGTATCAAAGGCAGCAGATAGGTCTAGAAGGATGAGAGCAGAGGAGAGAGAGTTAGCTTTAGCAGTGCGGAGAGCCTCCGTGACACAGAGAAGAGCAGTCTCAGTTGAATGCCCAGTCTTGAAACCTGACTGATTAGGATCAAGAAGGTCATTCTGAGAGAGATAGCAGGAGAGCTGGCCAAGGACGGCACGTTCAAGAGTTTTGGAGAGAAAAGAAAGAAGGGATACTGGTCTGTAGTTGTTGACATCGGAGGGATCGAGTGTAGGTTTTTTCAGAAGGGGTGCAACTCTCGCTCTCTTGAAGACGGAAGGGACGTAGCCAGCGGTCAAGGATGAGTTGATGAGCGAGGTGAGGAAGGGGAGAAGGTCTCCGGAAATGGTCTGGAGAAGAGAGGAGGGGATAGGGTCAAGTGGGCAGGTTGTTGGGCGGCCGGCCGTCACAAGACGCGAGATTTCATCTGGAGAGAGAGGGGAGAAAGAGGTCAAAGCACAGGGTAGGGCAGTGTGAGCAGGACCAGCGGTGTCATTTGACTTAGCAAACGAGGATCGGATATCGTCAACCTTCTTTTCAAAATGGTATCATGTCACCGTGTGGGACTGTGGGTCAACTAACCTTGTCGGAGTGGGCGCCCTGATTCTAGTTTGTGAGCTAGGCAGGCTACTGCCTGGGAAGGTCTCCCACTCAGAAGTACAAGATGGGGAGGGGGTTTGGTTGACCTCAGGTCTCCCCACTGGAAGCCCGAGGTAGGGGTAGCGGGGGAATCTATCAAATAGCGCACCTCTAACTTTGTACAGTACTAATGCAATTAGTAAAATCACTCACACTACCAAATGGTACCAAATAAACCACAATTCATTCATAATACTGTGAATATATAGTTTCACAGACATATTGTTGCATTTTTTTCTGGTTTGTGCGAAATGGTTAAGAATAATATATAACCAGTCTGCACACCACCAAGGTGAATTGGTTGAGTCTTGACTCTTGGTTGACAGTGTTGGGAGATGGGTAATGTATTTACGTTCGAGAG
This sequence comes from Salmo salar, assembly GCF_965601325.2. Lineage (NCBI taxonomy): Eukaryota > Metazoa > Chordata > Actinopteri > Salmoniformes > Salmonidae > Salmo > Salmo salar. Next base: position 128,810,919 of record NC_138299.1, read on the forward strand.
CCAAATCAACACAAATTTGTTTCTATTTGTCTTTGTTACTTCTTTTTTATATTTATGAGTCTTATTTATATGTACATTTTTATATTTATATAGTTTTAAATGTTATGATTATTTATTTGTGTTGTTCCAAATGTCTGAATAAAAATGAGTTAGTGCAGAATGGTGAAGGGGGGGGGGGTTCGCCCAGGGAGCCATACAAGCTAGAACTGCCACTGATAATATACATGCATGAGACAACAATCCACAACAAGCATTATGAAGACATGTATGGAGTAACATACATTTTATAAAATAGATTACGTTCGATAGTTCAAAGACTCACATTTTGTTTTCTGAATCACATTCTTGCTAAACATGTTTAAACATGGAGTAGCATATACAATGCATTGCAACAGGATGTTGACATCATCGCGGTTTATGTATAATAAACGAATTTCCCATGCGAAATATTGCGCTGGTGTAGCTCAGTGGTTACTTCGAACACTTTCTCTATCAGAAACGTCCTCTACCTCTGCAAAGGGGTTCGAACCACGGGCGCCGTCCAGCGTTTTGCCAGTCACTTTTTCATCACTGTAGCGAACCTTTGATTATATTGAGTGGGAAAATGAAGACTACAACAAAACAAGAGTTTATAGTGTATGCATACCAGGTATCGTTCGTTTGGGAATTTAGTGAACCCCTTTGGCCAAAAATAACGTTTAGTTAATGTAGCCTACCTCCCCACTGTCCCAGATCCAGCTCGGTTTTAATGTGTCGCCTTCTATGATTTATAGCTACCACTTCTAAATAAAACAATCCATATTTTAAAAAAAAATGTTTAAGTAGCTAGATAACTGTAAACTCGCCAGTCATATTTTCCTCACTTTATGGGCATTGAGCGGGAAAATAGAGAGTACGACAAAACAAGACAAGAGTTACGGTGCACGCAGGCATCATTTGTTTGGGAATTTAGATTCACTTTCACATAACTGTCTATGATACAAAGTTGTGAAACAGTGAACCCCTTCGGCCAAAATAACTTCTAATGTAGGCTACTTGCCCACGGTCCCAGATTCAGGATCGGTTATATATTGTGTCTCCTTCTGATTTATATCAGGGGTGTGGTTAGAATGCTGATCCAAGATCTGCACAGTTGATGAAGCCCGGTAAAGATGGCCACAACACTAGATCTGTTTGATTTATTTTAACAGGCGCAGTTCCGAGGAGCAGTGGCATGGTAAAGAGGCCAAATCTGCTCAATGAGCGCGCCAGGCGAGGTAAATTAAGCGCACCTAAAATGTTGTACATGCGCAGACCATACACAGTCATTGGCACAGACAGCCAGTAATGTTGACAAACTGGGGAGAGGCCAATTGCACGGTAAGTTAAATATTCCGATCTTGTATGTAGCTATTGTACAAAGACTGTATTCTCTATAAAATTAAATGTTTCAAGCTGCGTTATACAAATGCCAAATGTTCGACATTTGCCTGGCTTTATTACTGGCTAAATAGCTAGTTTACGTTAATTCACAACATTAGCTAGTAGCAGCTAGCTATAGCGAAGGTGCTTTGTTGAACTGACCCGTCGCAGCTTGAAGGAACCGCTGGAATAATGCAGCTTGCTACATATTCGTAACTTATACAATTAAATATCAGTATGTGTGTTGGTTAACTACTACTTTAGCACGCTGGATTTCGAATTTTGACATTTAGCTGCAGCTGTTTGCATGACGTCTTCGGCAATGAACTGATCTGGAAAGTTACAGGGTAACAGTAGTTATTTGCTGATTGAGGTTCCAAGCTCGCGGCTACATTGTAGCGGGCAACATCGACTGTAACTACTGAAGGGGCCTAAAGAGTACTGTTATCACTCCAATCAAACATACGGTATAGCTGGTCCCTTGAAGGCTTTCTAGATGGATACACGCCGAGCCAGTACCAATTTTTGGAAATCAGAGGTTTCAGGTTTGTGATTGGGTATCTATAGCCTAGTTTGTTTTCCCCAAAAGATTACCAACTTGACCTTTTTCCTCAAGCCTGTTTAGCTCCCGGGTGAATGAAGGAGATTCTCTTTCCAGTTGACACTGTCTGTGAAAATGAAGGGGTGAGCTAACAATGCATTGATTTAAACATAATTAATTTGAACCAAAGCTACTTCCACATGATTTGTTGTAATGAATTTGAGTGTTGGGCTGGATGGTCATATTCTAGCACAAGTTGAAAGAGCGGTGTGTTACTGTATATTTGTTACTGTGTATTAACATTGTGCTTCTCATTTTGTTATGTAGTCAACAGAAAAGCCCAGACCCGGATGAAAGTGCACATGTCATTGAAGAAGGTAATGTCACGTAGAAAGGAAATAACGACCCGCAAAACATCAGAAGACAAGACACCCATAGTATTTTCTTGCTGATATTATAGAGACTGTATTCTGATTTTTTTTTTCTCTACCAGGTGCAGTGGCTACAGCAGATGACCCATCAGCTGCCATCGCCACCATTCAGTCTGCCGCCACCTTCTCCTCAGAGCATCCCATAAAGTATCTATTCAAGACGGAGGGAGCTGGGGGGCAGGTAGGGGAGCTGTACTACCCTCCCGGTGGGCAGGTACAGTTGGGGAAAGTATACTGTACAGGGCTCACTAGATCTAGCCGAAGTCCCTGAGCTGGAGCTCTGAGCCCAGCCAATGCCCATCCAAGGTTTTCTAAGGCTCAGTCTTCTGTCATTACTAATGACCGATTTCATGTTTCGCTCAACAAACATGTGTGTTTTCTTTTGCTAAAGGTGACATACAGAGTTATCCAGGTGTCTGATGGACAGTTGGAGGCTCAAAGTGATGGAGCCACAGCGGTCAGTGTGCTAACTGGATTTCCTGCAGCCACACAGCCTGTGACCCAGGTGAGAATTTATACGAGCAGGACTTGGGGCCCTCCCAGCTGGAAACACTGGTTGAAATTATGTCAAAATAAGTAATTTCAACCTGTTTTTGGTTGTAATTACGTACATTTCAACCAGTTTTGCCCACCAGGCTTGTAGTATTTGATTAAGTTCGTATTCTGTAAATCAAACATAGCATTGTTTTTAATCTGGGATAGCAAAGATGATCTACTCTATTCTATTCCTCTACTACTCACTGTATACAGTTTCGATTGTTATTCAACACTGACAAAGGTGTCCTCTTGCTGTAGGCTTTGTACTCTCAGTCCGAGGGGTTGGAGGGGGACGGCACTGAGACGCATTACACCTACTACCCTGCAACCATCGCTGATGCTTCACCAGGCACCATGGTAACCAGCGTGGTGCAGGCATCTGATACACATCTAAGTCAGAGCACTCCCACTGGTGAGGAGATGGAGACTCAATCACATAGAATTACTAGATAGAATGAATAGATTCTATTTCTATGTTCCATCAGGTTGGGCATTTATTTCCAATTTACTTTCCATTTTGATTGCCATTTGATATTGATACAGTTAGAGTACCAGTCAAATATGGACATAATATAGACTTGGTCTTTTACCAAATAGGTCTTTTACCAAATAGGACTATCTTCTGTATACCAACCCTACCATGTCACAACACAACTGATTGGCTCAAATGCATTAAGGAAAGAAATTCCACAAATTAACTTTTAACAAGGCACACCTATTAATTGAAATGCATTCCAGGTGACAACCTCATGAAGCTGGTTGAGAGAATGCCAACATTTACATTACATTTAAGTCATTTAGCAGACGCTATCTTTTAAGGGGGGGGGGGGGGGGGTGTTAGAAGGATTACTTTATCCTACCTAGGATAGGATAAAGTAATCCTTCTAACACCCCCCCCCCCCTTAAAAGATTTAGATGCACTATTGTAAAGTGGTTGTTCCACTGGATATCTTAAGGTGAATCCACCAATTTGTAAGTCGCTCTGGATAAGAGCGTCTGCTAAATGACTTAAATGTAATGTAAATGTTGGCATTCTCTCAAAGCAAAGCTGTCATCAAAGCAAAGGGTGGCTACTTTGAAGAATCTCATATAACATATTTTTTTATTTGTTTAACACTCTTTTTGGTTACTACATGATTCCGTATGTGTTATTTCATAGTGTTGATGTCTTCACTATTATTCTACAATGTGGAAAATAGTAAAAATAAAGAAAAACCCTTAAATGAGTAGGTGTGTCCAAACCTTTGACTGGTACTGTATATTGACAATTTGGATTGAAGGAAGCGAGGGACTTCTTTGTTTCAGGGCAGTTGTACGTGATGATGTCCCCCCAGGAAGTGCTGACGGGAGCCAACCAGAGGTCCATTGCACCTCGCACACAACCTCACAACACGTAAGCTGCCATTTTTATCAGTACAGTAGGTACTGGACTTGAGAAGCCAGGAGAGTCATCACAGTTACCATACTAGTTAGTCACACTGTCCTGTGTCCATTCATGAGTTTCTTTGTGTTGGGATTTTAGTTAGCCTTGTTACGGTTTTAGCTGCACATATGGGTGTATGCTGTGTATGCCAACAGTTTTCATGGTAATATCTGTTTATTCATGTCTATACTAATTGTGTCTTGTAGAAAATCAGAGGTCCCACGCACTTCTAGAGATGACAAAAGACGAGCCCAGCACAACGAGGGTGAGACCTAGATACCCATCATACAATACTTCATATGAAATGTCTCTTAAATGCTAGTTGGATTTGGATGTCACGATGTGCACAGAATCATATGTTGCCCTGCCTACCTACTCAAATTTGTTATTGTGTAATTTGTCTTCAAGTTGAACGTAGACGTAGGGACAAGATCAACAACTGGATCGTCACGCTCTCTAAGACCATCCCAGACTGCAACATTGACCCTACCAAGTCAGGGCAGGTCAGTATCAGCAATGAGGTCAGTATCACCATAAAATGGATCACTGTCAAATCTCATGGGTATGGCCAGGAGTTTTTACTGACCATGTCACCTGACCAGAAAAAACGTAGCTATAAAAAGGAGTACCAAGAGTTTTTTTCTTGTCAGAACACATTCTCAGGAAAGACCTCCTGGCTCTACATGGGAGAGGGTGACAGTCTTTGTGTTTTGGTCCAGAGTAAAGGTGGGATCCTCTCCAAAGCCTGTGACTATATCCAGGAGCTTCGGCAGAACAACCTCAGACTGGGGGATGACCTAAGCACCCTGGATAGGCTCAGAATGGACAACCAACTACTGAGGCAAGAGGTAAGAAACTATGATTGTGTTTACACAATTCTGATATTTTGCCCAATTATTGTAGAAAGAGCTAATTGGTCAAAATACCAAAAAGTGGGAAAAGATCTGAATTGGGCTGCCTGTGTAAACGCAGCCTACTTTAATTCGTTCACGCTTTGTAATGGGTTCTGATTTTGATGATCAGGCTGTAGGATTAGTGAGTGAGAGATTTTTGTGCTATCAATCCTGTTCACCTACTTACTGCAACACTAATCGTATGCAATCACACAGAACCACAGAAAACATTTATTTGAGATTTGACTACATTGTAGTCGGACTGCGCAGCGTCACTGATCTACAGTTGTGGCCAAAGGTTTTGAGAATGACACAAATATAAATTTTCACAAAGTCTGCTGCCTCAGTTTGTATGATGGTAATTTGCATATACTCCAGAATGGTATGAAGAGTGATCAGATGAATTGCAATTAATTGCAAAGTCCCTCTTTGCCATGCAAATGAACTGAATCCCCCCCCTAAAAATGTCCACTGCATTTCAGCCCTGCTACAAAAGGACCAGCTGACATCATGTCAGTGATTCTCTCGTTAACACAGGTGTGAGTGTTGACGAGGACAAGGCTGGAGATCACTCTGTCATGCTGATTGAGTTCGAATAACAGACTGGAAGCTTCAAAAGGAGGGTGGTGCTTGGAAACATTGTTCTTCCTCTGTCAATCATGGTTACCTGCAAGGAAACACGTGCCGTCATCATTGCTTTTCACAAAAAGGGCTTCACAGGCAAGGATATTGCTGCCAGTAAGATTGCACCTAAATCAACCATTTATTGCATCATCAAGAACTTCAAGGAGAGCGGTTCAATTGTTGTGAAGAAGGCTTCAGGGCGCCCAAGAAAGTCCAGCAAGCGCCAGGACCATCTCCTAAAGTTGATTCAGCTGTGGGATCGGGGCACCACCAGTACAGAGCTTGCTCAAGAATGGCAGCAGGCAGGTTTGAGTGCATCTGCACGCACAGTGAGGCGAAGACTTTTGGAGGATGGCCTGGTGTCAAGAAGGGCAGCAAAGAAGCCACTTCTCTCCAGGAAAAACATCAGGGACAGACTGATATTCTGCAAAAGGTACAGGGATTGGACTGCTGAGGACTGGGGTAAAGTCATTTTCTCTGATGAATCCCCCTTCCGATTGTTTAGGGCATCTGGAAAAAAGCTTGTCCGGAGAAGACAAGGTGAGCGCTACCGTCAGTCCTGTGTCATGCCAACAGTAAAGCATCCTGAGACCATTCATGTGTGGGGTTGCTTCTCAGCCAAGGGAGTGGGCTCACTCACAATTTTGCCTAAGAATACATCCATGAATAAAGAATGGTACCAACACATCCTCCGAGAGCAACTTCTCCCAACCATCCAGGAACAGTTTGGTGACGAACAATGCCTTTTCCAGCATGATGGAGCACCTTGCCATAAGGCAAAAGTGATAACTAAGTGGCTCGAGGAACAAAATATCGATATTTTGGGTCCATGGCCAGGAAACTCCCCAGACCTTAATCCCATTGAGGACTTGTGGTCAATCCTCAAGAGGCGGGTGGACAAACAAACTCCAAGCATTGATTATGCAAGAATGGGCTGCCATCAGCCAGGATGTGGCCCAGAAGTTAATTGACAGCATGCCAGGGCGGATTGCAGAGGTCTTGAAAAAGAAGGGTCAACACTGCAAATATTGACTCTTTGCATCAACTTCATGTAATTGTCAATAAAAGCCTTTGCCACTTATGAAATGCTTGTAATTATACTTCAGTATTCCAAAGTAACATCTGACAAAAATATCTAAAGACACTGAAGCAGCAAACTTTGTGAAAATTAATATTTGTGTCATTCTCTAAACTTTTGGCCATGACTGTACAAATCACCTCGCATCCAAACAACAACTTATTAACTATTTATAAAGCGCTCGAGGTTAGGGGTTCTGCACCTCGTCGTGCTCAAACTGTACCCCTCAAACATGTTGAAAATGTAACTTGCAAACAAAATACCAAACCAAAATGCCAACAACTTTTCATGAAAATCCATGCATCAGATGTAATAATAGGCTGTTTGAGCTGCTTTTCTCATCTAATTTTGCACAGGTAGAAGACTGGAAATCCAAGAACCAGATTCTGAGGAACCAGCTGCGACAGAATGGCATTGTTGGAGCAGCAAGCGCAGACCCTCAGTGAGGAGCAGCAAGGGTAGTCAGGGGAGAATATCTCAGTGGAGGAATGGAACTTTGGACCTCAAACTAAAAGAAAATTCTCACTACAAAAACTTCACTACGAAATCAGTCTGAAGGAGTTTGCAAGATAGGTCATTAAATGGCCATATTTTACATAAGGAAAACCTTGTTCGCTCTTGTAAGTAAAGATTCTTCCCGCAGCTCTTCAGCTGTTATGTACATAATTGTTTAGCTTTTTTACCTTTTTGACACAATTGTGCTTTGTTGTATCAGGTGTGTGTGTATATATATATATATATATATATAACTCTTAGTATAGGTTTCAAAATACATTTGACACATCTAGAGTATCAGATGTTCCCACTTGCAGAAATGACTCAGAACTTTGTTTTTCTAAACTTGTCAGCGGGAAATGTATTATAATGATAAATATTGTAATAAAGGATCTTTGTATTGATAAATTATGATGGAACTTCATATTTGAGTGGAAAAACTTCATGGGATTGAGAGCTTTCTGTTTAGTTTACTTATTGAATCAAATCAAATTTTATTGGTCACATACACATGATTAGCAGATGTTATTGCGGGTGTAGCGAAATGCTTGTGCTTCTAGCTCCAACGGTGCAGAAGTATCTAATATCTATCAAATTACACAACATATACACACAAATCTAAGTAGGAATGAATTAAGACTACATATGGATGAGCGACGTCAGAGCGGAACGGACTAAGATACAGTAGAATAGTATAGAAAAAAACAGTATATATATGAGATATGTAAGCATTATTAAGTGAATGAGATACTGTAGAATAGTATAGAAAACAGTATATACACATGAGATGAGTAATGTCAGTTATGTAAACATTAAGTGACAAAGATACCATAGAATAGGATAGAATACAGTATAATACATATGAGATGAGTGCCAGATATGTTAACATTATTAAAGTGACTAGTGTTACATTCCTTAAAGTGGCCAGTGATTCCTAGTCTATGCCTATAGGCAGCAGCCTCTAATGTGCTAGTGATGGCTGTTTAACAGTCTGATGGCCTTGAGATAGAAGCTGTTTTTCAGTCCCGGGCCCAGCTTTGATGTACCTGTACTGACCTCGCCTTCTGGATGATAGTGGGGTGAACAGGCTCGGGTGGTTGAATCTACTAAGAACATCAGTGGTATCATTGAGTTTTCATTTAATCATTGGCTAACCTATTACATAATGTATGATTGTCATTAGAATTTTTTATAAAACAAATTTACGAGTAATATGGATGTACTAACTATATTTTCAATAGTTTTACTGTTTCCTGAGTGCATGCAGTTTATGTGAACTCGCCGGCAGGGGGTCATCATTCGGAGATACTGGCGCTTTAAGAATGAGGCTACAGTGTCGCAGTCCTGTCGTCACAGTTCAACGTGAAATTGTATGGTAAACAATTTTACTATTTATTGTACCGAATCGCATAAACCAAGGTATTTGATGTCGTTTACACGCGAATAAGACAAGGGCCAAGAAAATGATCTGCATTTTATTGGTAGCTGGCCACGGCACTGTTCTAGAAACTCAGATAAAGGTAAGTTGTTTATGTGAGCAGACGAGGTTTGGGTGCAGAGGTCGTATAACTTACATGGTTAATTTCACAACACAAGCAGGTCAATGCACACAAAAACATACACTGCACTTAAATAATACCAAATGCAAATCAGACTTACCGCCGAACAAGGTAGACTAACTACCAAAATAATTGAAAGATGTAGTTTATTCCTGAACGTTTTCTCAGGAAGAAAAAGGGATGCTCGATGACACAACGTTCAGTCAGTCTTGGAGTGTTATATACAGTGCATTCAAAGTTTTCAGACCCATTGAATTTTTCCACATTTTGTTACGTTTCTGCCTTATTTAAAAATGGATTACATTGGTGAGGGGAAAAAACAATCTACACACAATACCCCATAAACACAAAGCAAAATGTTTTGTTGTTGAAATTTGCAAATGTATAGGTCTGAGGTCCTGAGCGCTCTGGAGCAAGTTTTCATCAAGGATCTCTCTGTACTTTGCTCCGTTCATCTTTCCCTCGATCCTGACTAGTCTCCCAGTCCCTGCCGCTGAAAAACATCCCCACAGCATGATGCTGCCACCACCATGCTTCACCTAAGGGATGGTACCATGTTTCCTCCAGACGTGATGCTTGGCATTCAGGCCAAAGAGTTCAATCTTGGTTTCATCAGAACAGAGAATCTTGTTTCTGTTGTTCTGACAGTCCTTTAGGTGCCTTTTGGCAAACTCCAAGCGGGCTGTCATGTGCCTTTTACTGAGGAGTGGCTTCCTTCTGGCCACTCTACAATAAAGGCCTAATTGGTGGAGTGCTGCAGAGATGGTTGTCCTGGAAGGTTCTCCCATCTCCACAGAGGAACTCTGGAGCTCTGTCAGAGTGACCATCGGGTTTTTGGTCACCTCCCTGACCAAGACCCTTCTCCCCCGATTGTTCAGTTTGGCCGGGCGACCGGCGCTAGGAGGAGTCTAGATAGTTCCAAACTTCTTCCATTTAGGAATTATGGAGGCCACTGTGTTCTTCAGGACCTTCAATGCTGCAGATATGTTTTGGTACCCTTCCCTAGATCTGTAACATAACACAATGTGGAAAAAGGGAACGGGTCTGAATACTTTCTGAATGCACTGTAAGTCTCTTTTTTTCCCTATTCACCTTTATGACTGTAGGGCAGGCTGAGCTGTGTGTGTGAGCGAGAGAGAGAGAGATAACTGGTCACTATGCTATAGGCCTGCTGAAGTATGTCCAAGTATCAACATATTTTGGAGAATATTATTTTAAGAGGAGTAAATAAAGTTCTACGGTGTGCAACAACTTCCAAACCCACATCCCTTGGCTCCTTATTTGTGATTTCTCTAGAATGATGTCACTGGTTTGTATGGACAGCTGACTGGGGTGCCAAAGGCATTGTTGCCTGGGATAGGAGGAAAGAAAATCCTGGACTTCTGGTGGGAGACGGTGAACACGTGAGTAATCAGTCAAATGAATGACTGTCGACTGCCCTTACAGTTTTCCTGTACAACATGTCTTATACTCAGTCCCAGTTGACATAATTACATTATTAAATACCTTTAACTTTGGAATACAGTGCCTTTGGAAAGTATTCAGACCCTTTGACCTTTTCCACATTTTGTTATGTTACAGCCTTATTCTAAAATGGATAAAATAAAAAAAAATCCTCAGCATTCTACACACAATACCCCATAATGACAAATAGAAATCCTTGAGATGTTTCTTCAACTTGATCATAGTATACCTGTGGTAAATTCAATTGATTGGACATGATTTGGAAAGGCACACACCTGTCTATATACACCTGTCACAGTTTACAGTGCACGTTAGAGCAAAAACCAAGCCATGAGGTTGAAGGAATTCTCCGTAGAGCTCCGAGACAGGATTGTGTCGAGGCACAGATCTAGGGAAGGGTACCAAAACACTTCTGCAGCATTGAAGGTCCCCAGAACACAGTGGCCTCCACCATTCTTAAATGGAAGAAGTTTGGAACCTCCAATACTTCCAAGACGCTGGCCGCCCGGCCAAACTGAGCAACTGGCCTTGGTCAGGGAGGTGTCCAAGAACCCGATGGTCACTCTGACAGAGCTTTGGAGTTCCTCTGTGGAGATGGGAGAACCTTCCAGAAGGACAACCATCTCTGCAGCACTCCATCAATCAGGTCTTTTTATGGTAGAGTGGCCAGACGGAAGCCACTCCTCAGTAAAAGGCACATGACAGCCCGCTTGGAGTTTGCCAAAAGGCACCTAAAGACTCTCATACCATGAGAAACAAGCGTCACGTCTGGAGGAAACTTGGCACCATCCCTACGGTGAAACAAAGTAGTAGCAGAATCATGCTGTGGGGATGTTTTTCAGTGGCAGGGACCGGGAGACTAGTCAGGATTGATGCAAAGATGAACGGAGCAAAGTACAGAGAGATCCTTGATGAAAACCTGCTCCAGAGCGCTCAGGGCCTCAGATTAGGGTGAAGGTTCACCTTCCAACAGAACAACAACCCTAAGCACACAGCCAAGACAATGCAGGTGTCGCTTCGGGACAAGTCTCTGAATTTCCTTGAGTGGCCCAGCCAGAGCTTGGACTTGAACCCGATCAAACGTCTCTGGAGAGACCTGAAAATAGCTGTGCAGGAATGCTCCCCATCCAACCTGACAGAGCTCGAGAGGATCTGCAGAGAAGAATGGGAGAAACTCCCCAAATACAGGTGTGCCAAGCTTGTAGCGTCATACCCAAGAAGACTCTAGGCTGTAATTGCTGCCAAAGGTGCTTCATTAAAGTACTGAGTAAAGGGTCTGAATTCTTATTTAAATGTAATATTTCTTATTTTTTTCATAAATTAGCAAACATTTCAAAAAATGTTTTTTGCTTTGTCATTATGGGCTGTTGTGTGTAGATTGAGGGGACAACAACTATTTCATCCATTTTAGAATCAGGCTGTAACGTAACAAAATATGGAAAAAGTCAAGGGGTCTGAGTACTTTCCAAATGCACTGTATGTATTTCTTTCCAGGCGGCAGTTGTTCAGTGAGGTCTATCTGGTCACAAACGCAGACAAGTAAGTACAGTAACATGTAGTAACAGTGTTGACACTTGCTGTATTTCATCATAGCAGACTGAACTGATCCTGCCTCCCATGTATTTACATTTAAGCCAATTGTATTGGGAGTTGTTGTCCTATGAGCTGGGAATGATTGATTTTATATACCAGTTACTGCTTAGCTGTTCCCCTATATGTCTCCCATTCCAGGTATAAGCACTATGAGCGCTGGGCAACGGCCAATGATTTCCCTGTGGAGAATGTAGTGAACGACGGCAGCACAACCCTTGAGGGCCGGCTAGGAGCAGTGGCTGACCTGGAGCTCGCCATCCACAGCCGCAAGCTGCAAGACGATATCATGGTGGTACGGCACGGCACTGATCCTAGATGTCACTTCATTATCATTTTATAATTTCCTAACTGTGTGGATTGAAATGTTCCATTGTGTGGGGATTATTTTTCAAACAACGTGTTTGTGGACAGATTGCAGGCGATATGCTCTGTGCAGACCAGAACTTTGATATTGCTCAGGTTCTCCGCTTCTTCAGGTCCAAGGTAAGATAACATATGTGCTCCTTCTGGTGAATAACAACATATACCTCACCTCTGAGAAACTGTAACCACGCTCATAGCAGAGTAGGTTTGTTTACATGTTAGTTTACATGTTAGTATCTCTCTATTTGACTTAGCCTGGAGAGTTGGCCATATACTATGAGCTAGAGGAGGGAGAGAAGAGCAGCTCCAGGGGTATAGTGGAGGTATGCCCTGAGACCCACAGGTAGGCAACAGGAAAAATAATCTTTGGCAGAACTTATCTTGATGCCAGTATATTGTTGATAACAGTACTCCCATTTGATCACTGTATGGGTAATTTGCCACCAACAGAAAAGTCTAAAAGACTGGGTATCTCTGTGTATTTCAGGATATCTCGCTTCCTTGAGAAGCCACAGGACGGAGTGACAGCATTGCGTCTGGCCAGTGTGGTGTTCTACTGCCTTCGCAAAGCCACACTGCCTTACCTCTCAGATTTCCTCACCCTGCAGCCACAAGCTCAAGACAGGACCTTCGGCAGGTTCTGGGTCAGTATAAGGACTGTGAACATGGGAATCTTTGGGTTTGGGCTCAGTTCAGTTTTCAATTCAGTGACTTCCGGAAGTGAATTGAAATTCAATTAATTAATTGAAAATTGTCTGTTGTTTTACATGAGGATTTTCTAGTCATGATTTGAATATCAATTCACTTTCTGAATTGAAAACTGGATTGACCCCAACCCAGGTTATTTCTGTATCGTTAGTACTATCTATCAAATTGGTTAGCAACTAACACTCACATCACGAGACTCACTGTTTGTCTTTTCACCCAGGAGTGGATCATCAATGAGCAGAAGTTACCTGTGTTTGGCATGAAACTGCCCACAGGGTTCCAGCTCATTGGACAAGTGGTGGGTTGCTTTTTTCCCCACCCATACAGACTACTGTTGATTAACAGAATATTCTAATTGTCAGTATTGTGTAAGTTTCAGGTCAAGTTGTTATGACATGAGATATGTAACTCTCCACTGGAGAGCATGTGAATAGATTGACAATCATTTAGATTACCATCTCTATTGGAAAGAGTGATTTGATGATGATGTATATTGACGATATGTATTTATCTTCTGGATATCACAGGGGCTGTCAGACTACACCAAGTGGCTTGCCCACTATTCTGCCCAGCAACAGCAATGCCCTGCCAAACCTATAACATACCGCTCATACGCAAGGTAGATTGCACCGCTACAAAGACTTTATGAAAAATAGTATTGATGGGTTGTTCTCTTACCTTTTGGACTATCTTCAGTGATATGTCATTTCAGTGAATGTAAGCTAACATCATCTTTCACTTCCTCATAGAGTTGGACTGATGGGGAATCCTTCTGACGGCTTCAATGGAAAAACGATCGCCATGACTATCTCCAACTTCTGGGCTGAGGTCACACTCATGGAGAGCCAGACCCTGGTAACAGTCAGGCTTTACTCCAGTTAATATACACGGCAGGACAATACAAAATCCATAGTGTCATCTCTGATCAAATGTTAATGTATTCAACCATAAAGATGGCATGATTGATATATTTGCTCTGTTTTCTTCAGGTTCTTCTGCCTCATCCGCTCAATGATCCGACTGAATTTGGAAGCTTGCAGGATCTGTATTGTATCAGCCGTAAGGAGGGGTCAGTGTAAAAGCCCTAATGCAACACATGCATGCAGGATGTTTACATGATGAATTCCCAAACCTTATTGATATTCTTTTGATCTACAGGTACTTGGGAGGTCTACGGTTACTCCAGGCTACCTGTAAGAAGTTTTACCAGTTCTGCTCAAAACAAGGGTGAGAAAAAATGTTGTTGGAGCCAGTAACAGCAAATGCAGAGTATTCAATAACTCTGGTGTGTGTGTGTGGGGGGGGGTGCTACAGATGAACATTCTGATTCTGACATGGTTAGTGCTCATTTGAGTCCCTTGTATGCTTTCTTTGGCAGTATCGCTTTGACGAAGCAGAACTTCACTCTCAAGTATGATACCAACATTCCTCGGCAGGTGGTAAGTGTCTACACTACAGTCTGTAAATGTAAAGGCTCACTCTGTAATATTTAGTAGGTGTTTTTGTTCATTTGAATTAATGATACCCATTCATTCTCGAAGAATATCACTTATAAATGTCTCATGAGCCTAGTTCATGACAGTGTATCCTGAGAAAGTCCCTGAGAGATCTATATGAATACTGTTTTCAATTATGTTAGGCCAAAAGGCTAGTGATAATGTTAGTGACTGATTGAATTATTATTTCCCCCCTCTCTGCTTTGTTGAAGGGCCTGGCTGGAAGTAGGTAAGTGCTGCCTGGTGAACTGTTATTTTTCTTCCATATTTTATAGATTAACCACATACTAATCAATATTTCTTCTGAGTCATATACTTATACCTTTTTTGGTCTTGTCATCTTTTCTAGCTCAAACTCCCTTTGTTCATAATTACATTTCTGTTTATTTATACCATTTTCTAACGTTCTCTTCTCTAACAGTGCAATAGTGTCTGCCACCCTGAAGTGTCTGATGAAATTCTACAACATCACAGAAAGTGTAAGAAGAAGAACATGTTACTCTGGAGTTCACTCTAATCATGTGCCAAATGATCAACCTGTGTTGAAGTTGTTTTGTTCTGTTTGCCCTAGGACCTTCCCAAACCCACCAGGGCCAACTTCATCCTCAACGTCGAGACGGATGAACTCTTCATTACTGCTGGTCTTCAGGACAGAGTTGTGCAGGTCAGCAATGAAAAGACAACACTCCCCTTTTCACACTACTAAGCTGAGCCACGCCGAGCTGAGCCGAGCTGGACTGTACTGTCCTGGTTACTGTAAAGTTTGTTTTTCTGACAAAAATGTTCTTCTTTTCATTGCAGGTCTATGAGGGCTTGGTCTACATGGACTTTAGCAAACAACTGATGGATGAACAGGGATATGGTATTTGAAATGTGCAGTCTCAATAGCTGTTATGGCACATAAACATATTTTATGAACTCCTATACATAATAAGGACTGCCAGTATATTAACGCAAATAATAATGCTGAATACAGCAGTGAGCAGCAATGAACAGGGTTCACAGACAGGGTTCACAGGATGTCAGAAATGACATAAGATCAGTCTCATAACAAAGCAAGCACTCTATCCTGTAGGAACTATCTTCCTTTATGTGCAACCAGTGAAAGCATTACCATGTTTATCTCTCAGTACTACAAGGATGAGCAAGTGAAGTTAAGTCTGGTGCTGTAGGTTGGTTATCTTGGAATGCAGCAGGTAATCATACTTAATGTATTGAGTTGTATATATGAATATTTATAAATATATATACTATATTCACTGAGTGTACAAAACCGTAAGAACACATGCTCTTTCCATGGTATAGACTGACTAGGTGAATCCAGGTGAAAGCTATGATCCATTATTGATGTCACTTGTGAAATACACTTCAATCAGTGTAGATGAAGGGGAGGAGACCGGTTAAAGAAGGATGTTTAAGCTTTGAGACATGGATTGGGTACATGTGCCATTCAGAGGGTGAATGGGCAGGACAAAATATTTAAGTGCCTTTGAGCGGGTTATGGTAGTAGATTCCAGGTGCACCGGTTTATGATAAGAACTGCAACGCTGCTGAGTTCTTCACGCTCAACAGTTTCCCATGTGTATCAAGAATGGTCCACCACCCAAAGGACATCCAGCCAACTTGACACAACTGTGGGAAGCATTGGAGTCAACATGGGACAGCATCCCTGTGGAATGCTTTCGACACCTTGTCCCAACGAATTAAGGTGGTTTTGAGGGAAAAAGTGGAACGTGCAACTCAATATTAGGAAGGTGTTCATAATGTTTGTACACTTCCAGTTTCTTATTTATACCACATAATAGGGCAACAATATGTGATTATACAGATATACTAATCACAATATTTCACATTGTTCGTCTGCATAATTCAAATCTAACATTCATTTGCATGAGACAAAGTCCACTTGATCACTAGTTATTGCTCTAGTATCCTCTGGTGCCACAGGTGCCAATGCCATCTATAGTGCCACCAACAGGTCTGGTGCAGCCATCTAAGGTTGCAGTGACTTCATATTCACACAGCTTCTAAGGACATATACATAAGATTTACATACCAAATGTCATGGCCCCATTTCCATCGGTTCAGTTCTTATAGCCCTGGTGTGATATGCTGCCATCTAGTGGTGTGGCATACCCAACTTTGATTGCAGCAACTAATCATTCACAAATTAATTAGAGGCTAATTCATTGAGTCTATATATCAAATCTGGAGTCAATCTGACGTATGGTTCACGAGAAGAAGATTTATAAATTATTTTATAGCATTAGCATATGTGCTAATGCCAATCTATAGGTACAGTGCGGCCATATTTGAATGCAATTCTTTTTTTCTCAAAACCATTCAAGACTTGTATAATGAGATATCAATACCGAATTCAGTGTGGTTCATCTTAGGGACATCCATGATAGCGACAACACATTTCAAGTTGATAGGCCACTGTGGTGTTGATTTACAGTAGTTTAAGTGGACGCATGAAATCAGATTTTTTTATTTGCCAATAGCTCAGCCATCTTTTGTAGCTTTTCTCAAACTAGTTAAGACGTACCATCGGCCTTCATTCCACATTTGGTGTCATTTGGTCCTATGGTTCATGAGAAGAAGATTTTTGAAGTATTTCTTTTACATATTGTAGCACATTAGCATATGTGCTAATATGCTTCTACTGTTATAGTGTTGCCATCTTTGAATGCATCAACGTCATTTCTCAAAATCTTTATGGACTATTGTTACAAGTCCAAAGACCAGATTTGGAGTGAATCTGACATTTAGTCAATGAGAAGATGTATTATTATGATTTTAAGCAATAGCGTTACAAAGTAAAATAAGTATTAATAGTTTCCTTATTTTTTAAAGATATCAATGCCAAACTTAACATGGTTCATCATAGTAATGACTTTGATGACCCTAAAATGTTTCAAATTGATAGGCCATTGTGGAGTAGATTTACGAAGGATTTAAATGAACACATAAAATCAGATTTCCTGATTATTCAATAACTAGCTATCTCTTAACTAATCCCTTATCTTTTCTCAAACTAAGTTAAGAAATGTACCATGGACCAACATATTGAATTTGGTTCATGAGAGGAAAAATTTCCAAGATGGAGGAAAATCTATTATGCTGGACCGTATGGGTCCTTGAGGAAAATTTGTTCAACATGAGGAAAGACACCTTCATACAAAGAGTCAAGTCTCTACGTCAAACCGGACAATGGACATTAGGGTTTAATTGAGACTGCTTATAATAGTGCCACCTATAGGCCAATCGATGCCATTCTTTTCTTTTTGATGCCATTCTTTTTGATCAAGTTACTCATGGCCTCTAATTTCGGTGTGCCAAATTAAGAAAAAAGTTACCAATCAATGCTTAACAACTGTGAACCCCTGCAGGGATGTCAGACTCATTCCACTGAGGTTTTTGTTTTTTCCTTTCAATTAACACCTTAATTCATCAGTCAAGTACAAGGGTGGAGGAAAACCTGCAGACACTCAGCCCTCCATGGAATGAGTTTCACACGTCTGCAGCCTAATGATTGATTAATGATAATGATTTTTGAAAAGTAATTCATTCTTTAGGGCTATGGGAGTTTTGCATGCGAGTTTAAGGCACCTGTGCATATCTTTGTGTGCATCCTCTTACATATATCTAGAGCTGAACATTTATGTATACATTATGAAACTGAGTTTACAATGAACCTTTTACATGTTGATGTTTGTGTGTTGACTGAACACAGGGGATTACATTCCTATGGACATGAGCAGCTTGCCACCGTTCTGGTTAGCTTATCTGAGTGATCCCAGTGACTCTGGTCGGATTCACAGCAACGTCAGACAGCGCTGGCTCAACGGTAAGGAACATACATACATGCATACATACATGCATGCATACACACACACACACACACACACACACACACACACACACACACACACACACACACACACACACACACACACACACACACACACTGTAAGCTCGGTTGGCAGGCAGCAATGTTTACCGAGGTCGGGGTCAATTCCATTTGGAATTTCAGTTTACTTCCTGTATTAAATTATCACTCCATAGATTTTAAACTGTAGGCTAGAGGAATCAGATGATAATAAACAGGAATAACTTTGTTCTCTATCTGTATTTAGTCCCTCTGTTCACCTCCTTTTTTTCAGGAGAAGCTGAAGTGGTTGAGGCCATGAAGTCTTTTGCGGCGCTCACAGATCAAGCCAGGTTTGTGTAAGATGTTTGGAGGCTGACAGGATCAGTGGCAGTAGTGCCCCTGGTGCGATAGCAAAGGCACAACAACAGTGGATGGTAGTCATGGGATTTGAACCAGCAGCCCTCCGGTGCTGGTCTGCCCGTCTAACCTCTGTCTACATACTCCCCCACAAAGTTATTGCGTGTCTCTTTGATATGGCTTAATCAAGCCATCTAGGATCTTAAGCACAACAAATTCGTAACATATAAAAATAATCATATTTATTTGGAGGACGTAACATATATCATACGAAATGGATAATGTAGTACAAAATTGGACTTAGTTACGCAAAAAACGGGGACCGCTTTTGGCTCGTAAGCACCACTTAAAACCACTGGCTGAAATTATACAAACGTTTGAGAGTGCATCTTTAAGTGAGCATTACCTGGTAATGAAACGGTTGGGTTCTCTTGTCCTCCACAGGGTTGCGCTGCAGGGAATGGACTGGAGCAGGCTGGCCCAGTTGATGGATGAGAACTTTGCACTGCGACGGTAAAGACAAGCGTGACATCCTTTGAGTCTGTCATTGGTTTGAGGAAGTTAATCTCTTTGCTCCCATGAAGTTGTTGGGTTTTTATATCTGTGACCTTGGAAAGATAAAACACGATCAGCAACTGTCATAGGGCCAGAAGATTTTCCTGACCCACATGGCTTGATCAGCAAAAACTCTTGGCCCTAAAGAGTTAATTTTCATCACCGAACAGCATGATTTTACGTAGTAAGATATACAGTAAGTACACATCATTGTTCACGCGGGAAACCACTAATACTGGAACGATCTCTGTCCTATAGGTCTGTGTACACAGAAGACTGTTTGGGACCAGGCAATCTCAAGATGGTGCAACTGGCAAGACAGGTAAAGTATAGAGTTAAAATGTCCAAGATTATCTTATCTTTTCCTAGGATGTTTCTTTGTAGTTTTTGTTTATCGTTCGGTGTGTTTGCTTGCCAATGCAGTTTGGCTCAGCTGCGAAACTACCCGGCAGTGGTGGTGCTGTAGTGGGCTTGTGTCTGGACCAAGTAAGACTGGTAAGACTTATTCTTTCACATCTTAAACAGCAATGTATACTGTATGCTCTGTGGAATCATTGGAAAAGAGATTGTGTTTCATACTTTGGTCACTTTATTTTGATAGTCCCGTATAAATGGTTAATTGATGCTCAAGCTATCAACTGCAACTCTGTTATATAACTTGACTTAACTTGATACACCACAGCTTCCTAGGGTTAGGGCTAAAGTTTGATAGTTACTTGAGCATCTATAAACGGGTCTGTCTGTAGACCTACGTAGACTATCCAAATCCAGTGTTACCGATACAGTAGTAATGCTGTGCATGTCTTTGCTTTGACACTAGGTGGAGATGAGGAAAGCATTCCAAGAGGCTGGCTGTGTGTTCTGTGTGATTGTGCCATATAACCCATCTGGTACCATTGGAACCAACAGCCAAGACTGATTTTAAATTATCTATAATGGGCATCTTAATAATCAATCAAGTGTAAAATCTGTAGCTAAGATGACACATTATATTTTTCTGTTCATGTGGACAAATTTGTAGCCCATCATTTCCTGTATGAATGGATTATGATGAGACCGTTGTGCCTTGGCTTGAGTAATTTTATAAATTGAACACATTTGTATTTTTATGAACATTGAATAAATATGGTTTATTAATTTATTATGCAAATGCAGTGTGAGTAGCCTAATTTCACTTATTTATTTAATCTACCATATTAGGCTGGGTCTAACGTTACTCTGTATTACATATTGCTCACTTTATCTAAAATTCCCTTTATTTTTGGAATCAAACGTAACCTAACGTTTTGAGGACACATTGTAAACATCAAAGCTATACTGAATGGGCTATTATTATGCCACTCTGCCAATTATTATTAGGCTACTGTAATTAGGACACTCCTTGGGTCGCTGACAGAGTACAGGCGAAGATTCATGATAGATCCTGTGCACTCTGCACGTAACTCTGCTTTTTATACACAAAACGCAGCAGCAGACATCATTTGAGTTTCTGGGGGCGGGGAGGAGGGAGCGCTAGCGACCACATTGCTACAATAATAATCGGTTGTAGTCTATTAGTTATCTTTCTCCACCGCTCGCTACAGTACCGTAGACTGGATCTGAAAACCAATGGAATCCTGAATCATGGCTGCAAAAGAGGATCTCTACAGCAAAATCATCCCGCGAAGACTCCGGCCGAAAGTACCTGGTACTGTGAAATATGGATCGAATTTGGACGTCCTCTTATCGATGGGTTTCCCCAAAACCAGGGCGTAAGTAGGCTACGTGTATAACACGCTCTACTGACACTTTATCGGAGTCACTCTTGGAGGTGGACACTAGCGCTTTCGGTACAGTTTTGGCATTAGTTCAAATGACAATTTGTATTTGGTTAAAATTACAATGTTTCCTGACGCGCTGTCGTATTTCACCTTTAAGGCAATTTATTGATCCCCATATTCTTTCTCACCATGTGCAATTTGCTGGCAGCGTCCTACTTTTCCTCATGACCAGAAACTCTCACACAACATGGACTCAGGGGTAATGGGTAGACATAACATAGTAAACGAAAATCCAGGACACTCAAATTAGTATGATATGTTGCGTTTGGTATGGTATTCATTTGTTGATCCATTTTGTATGATATGTTACATTTGGTATGGTATTAATTTGTTGATCCATTTTGTATGAAATGTTACGTTTGGTATGGTATTAATTTGTTGATCCATTTTGTATGATATGTTACGAATTACACTTCGTATGATAAACTATATATACAAAATATGTGGACACCCTATCAAATTAGTCGATTAGGCTATTTCAGCCACCCCCGTTGCTGAGCACACCGCCATGCAATCTCCATAGACAAACATTGACAGTAGAATGGCCTTACTGATGTGGCACCGTTGTAGGATGACACCTTTCCAACAAGTCAGTTCTCAAATGTCTGCCCTGCTAGAGCTTCCCCGGTCGATTGTATGTGCTGTTATTGTGAAGTGGAAACGTCTAGGAGCAACAGCGGAGAAGTGGTAGGCCACACAAGCTCACAGAACAGGACTGCTGAGTCCTGAAGCGCATAGCTCGTAGAAATCGTCTGACCTCGGTTGCATCACTCACTACTGAGTTCCAAACTGCCTCTGAAAGCAACTTCAGCACAATTACTGTTTGTCGGGAGCTTCATGAAATGGGTTTCCATGGCCGAGCAGCCGCACACAAGCCTAAGATCTCCATGCGCAATGCCAAGTGTCGGCTGGAATGGTGTAAATCTCGTTGCCATTGAACTGGAGGCTGTTATAGCAGCCTCCTGAACAAGGCAGTTAACCCACTGTTCCCCGGTAGGCCGTCATTGTAAATAATAATTTGCTCTTAACTGACTTGCCAAGTTAAATAAAGGTAAAAAATAAATGGCAGGCCTAAAGTTCAGGAGTAAAAATGGACTTACTCTGTATGTAATAATAGTCTTTAACATGCTTTTTGAAGGACTACCTCATCTCTGTACCCCACACATACAATTATCTGTAAGGTCCCTCAGTCGAGCAGTGAATTTCAAACACAGATTTAACCACAAAGACCAGGGAGGTTTTTCAGTGCCTCACAACGAAGGGCACCTATTGGTAGATGGGTAAAAAAAACAGACATTAAATATCCCTTTTGAGCATGGTGAAGATATTAATTACACTTTGGATGGTGTATCAATATACCCAGTCACTACGAAGATACAGGTCGTCCTTCCTAACTCAGTTGGAAACCGCTCAGGAATTTCACCATGGTGACTTTAAAACAGAGTTTAATGGCTGTGATAGAAAACTGAGGATGGATCAACAACATTGTAGTTACTCCACAATACAAACCTAAATGACAGAGTAAAAATAAGGAAGCCTGTACAGAATGCAAATATTCCAAAAAATGCATCCTGTTTGCAATAAGGCACTAAAGTAAAACTGCTGAAAATGTGGCAAAGAAATAAAATGTATGTCCTGAATACAAAGCGTTATGTTTGGGACAAATTCAACACAACACTGAGTACCACTCTTCCTATTTTCAAGCATGGTGGTGGCTGCATCATGTTATGTGTATGCTCATTATCAGGAAGGACTAGGGAGTTTTAAGTAACAGCCTGGTCTCATAGACTAGACGTAACAATCTGGGCCACTCAAATTAGTATGATATGGTAGCCCTTTCCCCACGTACCCGTATACGTGTTGAAAATGGTGGATTTGGGCACAAATAAGCACCTAAATTAGAACTTAGTGGCTGCTATACATGATGTCAGAGCTCTGGGTCTGCATTTCACAGCGCTGTATGGGTTTTACAAGCAGCCCATTAGTCATTTCATGTGACCACTAACGGTTGATTAAAAAACTAAATCCAACACTAGAAAATCAAGACAAACAACCAACACCATTAAAACAAGCAATCCAAACATTGCGTGTTCGAATCTCATCACGGACAATTATAGATTTTAGCAAATGATCAACTTTGCAACTACTTACAACTTACTAACTAAACCTTCCCCTAACCTTAACCCTTTAACTTGTCTATTAAACTTAACACCCAACCCCAAGTTTAGCTAACGTTAGCCACCTAGCTAACGTTAGCCACAACAGTTCGGAATTCATAACGTATCATACGTACTGCAAATTCGGAATATATTGTGGCATTTGTAACACATACGAATTGTAATTCGTGGCATATTAAATGGATCCACAAATGAATGCATACAATACCAAACGTAACATATCATACAAAATTGAGTGTCCTTGATTTTCGTTTACTATATTACATCTACCAATGAGTCAAGGTTGTAAGTAACCTCCTGTCTATGTAACCATACCAAACATCATTATACCCTGATGAAGACAGCTTGTCTGTTGAAACGTTGGTTATTCAATTATTGCATCTGAGCTCCTGGAGTGTGCGTCTGTCCTTTTCTTTTTCAAGCGTTCTACTCCGCTAGCCAGCACCTCGCCTAAAGAGGTGTGCATTTCTTTCTTCTCCAGATTAACCATACCAAACATATCATATCATTGTTTGGTTACTATACTATGTCTAGTCTAGTCTATGGTGCTTAATAGGCATTGATGGTAGTTGGTGGAGACTGTAGATAAGCTGTAATTCTTATAAATACTGATGGCATTGATGAGATGAGATAGACTTCACTTACACAGAAATACTAGCCTACAGAAAACATTTATGTCTGGAAGAAACTGAAATTGCATGACATTTATGAAAAGTGTGTGTGTATGAGAGAGAGAGAGAGAGAGAGAGAGAGAGAGTCATATGGATCATGCTCAATCTGATCTGAATGGACTGACTGTTCTTGATGTGACCAAATTACTGCAGCACAATGTACAACTGTTATGTCAGCTGGGTCCTCACTAGGAGAGACTCACAGACAGACCCACCATGTAAGGAAGCAGTTGTCCTAATGTCACCATTATAGAGAGTAAATACATTGTTAACTTTTAAACCTACATCAATTGCATCATTTCTATGTGATCAGGATCACGACCCAAATCCATTTTTCAGTAAAATAATAAATGTGCTTCCCAGTGGTTATGATCATAGTTATTCACAATAGTATTGTTTTATATCTCCCACCTTTAAGTCCCGGTCTCAAATCTGTATTATCTCCTAGACATTGAGGTCAGATGTCATAGGGAGTCTGTTGTGAGTTACACGCTGAATGGACACAGACAGTACGCATGCCACACACACACACACACACACACACACACACACACACACACACACACACACACACACACACACACACGTCAGAAGGAATGCCTCGAGGCTCCCTTTGTCAGCAGAGAAAGAAAGAAAGAGGGAGAGAGAATGCCTAGAAGCTGTGAGAGACGCCACAAGCTCTTTTACATTGGACAGCCCATGACTGCTTGGCCCTGACAGAGCAAGTTATGAATAGCCTCTTCCTCCCTCTCTCAAGCATTGACCCCCTACATTTCCTGACCGACTTAAAGGGACATGCCCTAGGAGATTTGTCATATCTGCCTGCCACCGATGTCACTGACTAGCGTTTTGATTCAGGGAGGGGGAGGGGGACAATGCAGATGGGGAACAAAGCTGGGTTAGCATCAACAGACATTTACTAGAACCTCTCTGATGGGATGAACCACAGTAGCTACAGTGTGTGAGAGAGATCACTGAGGAGTGAAAGAGCAAAAGCAATGTACCGAATAACATCTGGGATGTTGAAACCCACAGTCACGAGGTGCTGTTTTTCAGACTTGCTTTCTGCACATAGTCATTTTTCCAAACATACAACCCTTCAGCAGGGTTTTGATTCCAGTTGTAACCAGGGGTGCGTGCTGTGCACTCCCAAAACAAAGATAAATATAGCTGCAAGTAGCCATTCACGCTTTGGCCCCATAGCTCCACCATCAAGACAAATTGGCCACATTTCCCTTGGATGAGCTACTCCAACACCGTCATTCAGTTTGCTGACGACACAACGGTGGTAGGCCTGATCACCGCCAACTTTGAGACAGCCTATAGGGAGGAGGACGGTGTGGTGCCAGGACAACAACCTCACTCTCAATGTGAGCAAGACAAAGGAGATTATCATGGACTATAGGAAAAGGAGGGCTGAACACGCCCCCATTAACATCGACGGGACTGAAGTGGAGCGGGTCGAGAGTTTCAAGTTCCTTGGTGTCCACATCACCAACAAACTATCATGGTCCAAACACACCAAGACAGTTGTGAAGAGGGCACGACAACACCTTTACCCCCTCAGGAGACTGAAAAGATTTGTCATGGGTCCCCAGATCCTCAAAAAGTTATCCAACTGCACCATCGAGAGCATCTTGACCGGTTGCATCACCGCCTGGTATGGCAACTGCTCGGAATCTGACCATAAGGCGCTATAGAGGGACCTATGTACCGACCTTTCAATTGCTTGTTATAGCGCCACCATCTCGCCAGTTGGCATGGCATTGCATGAGAGCATGTGGCCCATGGGCCTTTACCATTATGCCAAGTTGCACCCTCCCCTAGGCTTTACCATTTCACTGGAATTCGCATCTTTGACTAAATCCACGGAGAACCAGAATAATACATGCCTACAAATACAATAGGGTTTCACACAGCTTCGCTGCTTGAACCCCTAATGAATAACCCCTAATTTTTTAGGGCACCCCCAAGAGCCAATGATTTGACCCTGTACTTGAGGCTACTCGGTTGGTTCTGTAGAGGCACTGAGACACTGAGACTCAGTATACTGGTGTAGTTGTTGTGTTTAAAGTACAACTCTGCCCTTGGGGGGGAAAAGCCCTCTCTCATTTCACTTCAATGTCTGTTTGGTGTTAGTTCCTTTTGATTTGGTTGATAGTAAATGATGCACTAAACATACAACACAAGAATAGAGGGTATAAAACAATGACCAGAGGGTATGAAACAATGACCAGATACCCTATTTTCTGCCAGTGACTGACATCCCAGTCTACAAACAAATTACTCTTTTGGTTTGCATTTACATTAAGGGTTCAAAACAATACAGCCTCAGAGATGCTTTTGTCAGATGCTGCCCTTGAGGTTTGTCGTTTCTCCCTCAGTATCTGCTATGACTGACTAAAACAGTGTTAATTCATTGGAACACGGGACAGAGTTGAGCCCTGGTACATTTTTTATTTGATTTCGACACCAATGGCGACAGCTAGTCTGGAATGGAGCATTATTCTTCTACTTGGTTTAAGCTGATGATGACCAAAAATATATTTAGTAAGACAGCCTATTTATAACAATACATTTACTCTATATCTGTATTCTGTATAACTATGTACTGTATGTCTTATCATGTTTTGATGATTAAATTTACTCCAAGGAAAATCTGGAAAAGAGTAGGTGTATAATATCTCATTATTCTGCACATGACTCTTTTCCAGGGACGTTCACCACACATTTCCGGTGTAGTAGTAAATGCGGCTTTCAGCAATTAGCTACGTTCACCGCATAATCCAAAATTGCAATGCACTGCAGCTTCCAGGGATATTTCTGGCACATATGATTTGGTTCAGTGCAGGCAAACACTGTTTTTGAGATCTCTGAACATTGCAGCGTAGTCGCAGTTCAAGTAACACAGTATGCTACGAATGCTGTCTTAGCACATTTCCCCCTGTTTCTGAGCAGTTTAGTTTATACTTTATTTTAAATCTCCACACCTCTATAATGTTCAGAGTATTTGCTGGGGAGGTTTGTGGAAAATGGTGGAAATATTGTGGTCCCTATGTGCTGTTCCTGCCTTGCCTTCCGCTGTGATGATGAGTGGGACTTTGTGAGGCTGAGGCAGCAGGAAGCCATATCTGTTAACTGTGGCTGGAAAGTCTGAAGTGTTGGAACGTGTGTGGACAACACAGGGGCTGACACAGTGGAACCTGTCTACTTTCAAGGGAATCGCTGTAGCTGCCTCCCCCTTCTTAGGCAGCATCATTGGATGGAGAAAGAACACTTTTATTATCCATGATGAGAAAAGATGATGGAAATGTTTTTTTTTGTTGTTATTTTTTTGTTCAGGTCATTTTCTCTGTCTTTGAAATAGTTTTGTAAATGAGAGTTCCTTGGATTGCTTTGTATAACGTGCCAGTCGGGTTCACATGTTTACCACTGGAGCCTTTAGGCATTTTATCATACATATTGAAATTCTAAGAGCAGGGGTTAAGTTTACAGGCCAACTTTGCACTAACGCTGCATTAACGCCACGTCACTGTCACTCTTTATCAGGAGGATCATGCTAGGGTGTGTACATGTCATGTGTTTCCTTCCTAAGAGAGGTACATCTCTGAAGATAACTGATGATAACCCTCATGTCCCTAATGCCTTTAAAACGCTGTCTGGAAACTCAGGGCACCAGATAATGTAATCATTGTTCTCCAACATCACGCAACATGACCAGTTAAAGAGGCTATACAGAACCTTTGGATAGAAATATTGTCCTGAAATGACCTCAATTGGTCAGCAAGTGGCACACCTCCCAACACCCATGAGCAAAAATATATGATTTGATTAAAACTAAGAATTTGTGTGGTTTCATGAGATAAGAAATTGATTCATATTAAATCATGAACCTCAGCCAAGATTGAAGCCAAAATTGAACGTAAACAATTAGCAAACAACTAAACCTCCATAGTGTATCTTTGCTCTGTCCAGATGCTCAGATACCAAATCATGTCGTCATTGTTGTCTCCAATATCACGCAGTAGGGTCAGTTAAGAAGACTCTTCTTCAAAATCCCGTGGGTGACCTGCACAAAGGCCAGTCTGCGTGTGCCAGTCTGCTCTCCTCAATACTGCCTATTGTCTCTCCAGGCTGACGACTTTGACGAGGCCTGGCCACAGTTGCTGACATACCCGCAGGTGCCCGCCTTGGCATATTTTGGGACTGACAGCTGTGCTCCTTCTGTCCCCTCTGCTACAAGTACCGTCTCTGCCCCTCTCTCAGTCCCCGTGGCCTGCGAGGCAGCTGTTGTTTGCATTAAGGCATACGGGGCTCGTTCAGAGTGAGACTGACAGTGTTGCATCTGTTCAGTGATGCCACCAGCGACGGACCACTTGGAGCTTTGCAACAGACACATGGGAGACCAAGCACATATACAGTCCAGCCTTTTTGTCCCTTCCCCTCACACAGGCACAAGCAGTAACAGACCTAATCCTGCTTGGAAATGTGTGGATGCAATTTGGTCTGTTGGTAATTGCATTTTTGCTAGCCATCCTTTTTCCCCCTTTATGTATTTGACTGTGTGTGTGTGTGTGTGTGTGTGTGTGTGTGTGTGGTGTGTGTGTGTGTGTGTGTGTACTCTGTGTGTGTGTCTGTGTGCGTCTGTGTCTGTGTGTTTAGTTGTGGCCGGGCCATATGTGTCTGTGCTACCTTTGCCAGAACTGCGACAGGCAATCCAAGAGCTAGTGTCCTTCCAGCCTCATGCTTCCAGCCTCATGCTTCCAGCATACTGCAGCATCCATCCACTGACTGGAGTCACTATGTGAGGGAGCTCCAACTCCTTGCCAGTTCTCTGTAGATTGGGTCCAAATGATCAGAAATTAAATCACAATTGATGCACTTTTACTTACAAGCCAAATGTTATATGATGACGTCGCGTGCGTGAATGATGAAATGATTACATCAAAATGCATTTGCCCTCACTGTGTGCCTATGCAATGATATTCTGATGCCCAAATGTGAGGGATGCAGCCTACTTTATCATTGTTATGTACACAGTACATGGCTACTCTATGTATGCTGGTAACATTGTTATACATATTTTATGTCTAGCATACTGTATCCAGCTTTCACCGACCGCCCCACTAGCAATGTGAAAAACAAAGGTGTGTACCAACCCAGAGTCAAAAACAACTCACTGGAGAAACATCAATGTGTTTTCTAGACTAAATAATGTCATTAGGCTTAGTTACAGAGATACCCTTGTTTTCTGTGACCGTAGAATAGGCACTGAACAAGAGGTGGTTTCTTGGCTCTGTAGTAGAGCCGTAATGACAAGGCAAGTGTGTTTGAGGCTTGGTTTGGCAAGCACAAGCTACTTACAGTTGTGGGGCATCTTTTATGGGCTGTGGCTGTGCACACTGTCTTTCTGAACTGGATGGTTCCTTCCTTAACCAGCAGTCTCTTCATCTGAGTTGTATCAAATAGGCTAGCATTTGAATGTATAACACATGCCATATGTACAGATGCGTTCCTATTTCTATACAACAGTTCCCTTACTATGAAAATATGCAAGAGCATCTATTTTACACCATGACAGACAATAGAGACATGCAACAGCATTTGATTTAATTCAATGTGTATTAGAGTGGTATTCTACTTTAGGCCTAGGTGCTCAGGTGGACTATATTGTCTGTGGGGAAGGAAAGCTGTGTTTAGTGCTCTCGTTTGTAAAAAACGGTTCACTGACTGTTTGATTCTATGTTCCCAGGCATAGAGTATTAAATGAATATTGCTCATCATACCTGCATAATAAATGTGTTTTCCTTTACACTTGACTAATCATTTAAAAAGCAAAAACAGTTCAAGGTGCAAAAATGCACACGTTTTATGGTTCTGAATATTTCAGTACAATATTGTTTTTACACATTTATGTCAAATTGAGAAGAAAGGAAGAATTG
Source organism: Salmo salar (assembly GCF_965601325.2). Lineage (NCBI taxonomy): Eukaryota > Metazoa > Chordata > Actinopteri > Salmoniformes > Salmonidae > Salmo > Salmo salar. Next base: position 128,840,921 of record NC_138299.1, read on the forward strand.
TTGTGTTCCAATATTCATGTGAAGAAGTTCAACAGTAGCCACTTCTCAATGTTATATATTTGGAATATTACATAGTTAAGCACAATTTTTGTCTGGGTCAAATTGTTTGATCACCGTTGTGTGTAACCTGTGATTTGTTTTGTGTTCACTGGTTTTGTGGAGACACAAATTGGCACTGGCTGCATTAGTAGATATAATGAGGCAAGAGAAACACTTTTGTGAATCGTTTGCAGTTTATGGATTACAGCTTTGTGAAAACAAACTGTGGATAAGTAAAGGCCTCCCTCACAAATAATTAGAGCATAATTGTAGCATGGTAGATAATTGCAGTCAGTGTGGTAGAGCACAGTTGGGGAATTTTGTCTGAACAGTAAGTCCTTCGTTTACCCCTCGAGTCTTCCTCTAGACATCACTGAAATGCATAATGAGAGAAAAACACAGCAGAGAATTAGTTGTCAGTAAAAGCCTCACTGATGTTGCTCAGGGGGCTCTGAATCCAGCGAGAGTCTGCATGTGAGTGAGGGATTACAATATTCTACATTGACACGTTGTTATTGATAATAATGTGTGTGTGTGTGTGTGTGTGTGTGTGTGTGTGTGTGTGTGTGTGTGTGTGCGTGCCTGCCTGCCTGCCTGAGTGTATGTGTGTACGTGTGTAAGCCACAGTGCAATAAGAAGTGTTATTCCAATGTTCCAATGCCGTTTAAATTGGTTCAACTTAATTCAAATCATTAAATTGAGAACCTCTAACTTTCAATTCAAAACACATCTTCTGCACAGCTCCTGTGAGTAGATCAACAAAGACCTCTCTCAAGTTATTATACTACTTCCTTGTGTTTCGGTTTGGCTGTCTGAGAGTAGAGGCAGGCAGACACATAGCGGCTGTAACAATGTACAGGAAAACGTGAAAAAGATGATTGGTTCTATTAATGTTAGGAGGACGGAATTCTCCCCCCATCACAGCACAATGCAGGTGGAAACAAAGTCTCCCAGAACAAATACAACCTTCCGTGAATAGAACAAAGCAGGGGAGAGAGAGAGAGAGAGAGAGAGAGAGAGAGCTAGCGGTCAGTGGCTTAGCCTCAGTGTGACAAGGTCTCTGGCAGGTTTGTAAACAGGAACTGTCCGGATGCAGGGGCCAGAGCCATGGGATTTCCCCACACAGCTGAGGTGGGAGGGGTGAGAGTGCGTCTGTCTGGGTGGTGGCGTTTGGTGTTGAAATGGTATGGGATGTCCTGGGGAGACATTTCCTGTGAATCGCTGATGGGTGGTGTGTGTATGAATGAGTGGATGGGGATGATGGAGCACAACTGTTGTCAGACAATGAGGTGGGGCCATTGAATATCCAAAATTTGCCATTGCTCCGATCATCCCCCACTGAGATAGCCAGGGTTATAAAGTGAAAGCACATTTTTATAATAGATTTCACTCATCTGATACTGACAGGCTATAATAAATATTAACTCAACCTCCATTCTCTTTAGTTCACCCATTTCCAGCAATACAGCGTTCTATTTTATAGTGCAGTAATGATCAGCGTGTCACCCTTTTGAAAACAAATAAGTGCCAGAGAGAGAGAGATCAGAAATATCTCAGGCACTTAATTTAAGGCTTGGCCATCCCATTTGTGGCTTTTTTCCTTCCTTCCTGGTGAGTCATGTGACATCACACTGTCTGTCTGCTGCCCTGGTTGGCCAAGAGTAGACTGGGAGGAGAAGAAGCCAGGGGGAATAATCATAAACGCAGTAGCGTTCTGAGCTGTAAATATTACATTGGAAGGCTTTAGTGCACATGGTAACTTTGGAATGAAACAAGGGCCCTGTTTGAATATTTAAGAAATACATCCTTCCCCTCCTCCTTTTGTTGACTTAGGCCATGATTCAATACAAGGCGTGTTGTAGAGCAGCACACTAGACAGCTGACAATCCACCTTTTAAAAGTCATTTCCTCTACGTTTGAGGAGATCGCATTCATGATAAACACTGGAAATATCGTCTTAAACATTACTTTTAAAAGGCGTATTGTCGGCTGTCTATTGTGCTGCCCGACTAAAACGTGCCCTGAGTTGAAACCCAGCCTTAATGCCCTATATTGCTATTGCTGTCTGAGCCTGGCCTGATCACCTTGACATTTCATTGTTTCCTTGTTCATCTTGTGGTCTTCACAACCCATTTTGGGTATCAATTGTTCCTTATGATTCAGTCTTTCAACACGTGGAAATAAAGTGACTAAAGTTCAGCTTACAGGCTGACTAACTAACCCCTGGTTTCCTCAGCTTCATAGTTAATTATTTTTCAGAACCTTTGGACAATATTAGTCATTGTCTCCATGTGTACTTGTTTTTCTGCCCCGTTATGTGGGCAGTCATACATTATGTTTGTCAGAAGGAGTAATGTGATGTTCTCTGCCGTGCTGCATAAGGACGTATTTGGTTTTTTTGTACACCTCAAAAACACGCACGGCGCGTGCACACACAGACACACACATACACACTCTGGGGACTATACAATACATACGTACATGAGTGAGCTGATTGTGGGGGCGTCCTGCTTAGTGCCTTGTCTGTTCCTCTTCCTGTCTGGAGAAGCTCACAGGGTCTCTCTGGTTGGAAAATCTCACTTTCATAACGTAGTGGGCGTTAAACAAAGCGAGTGGTTTTCTCACCTTCAAGAATGTATAGTTTGTGTGATGCAATAATTTACAACCACTGAGTGTGATCTTAATAACATGCAATCCATGTAACACAAGGCGAAACAATCGACTGAAAAGTATTATATGGGTTGTTGTCACGACTTCTGCCGAAGTCGATGCCCCTCCTTGTTCGGGTGGTGCTCGGCGGTCGACGTCACCGGTCTTCTAGCCATCATTGATCTATTTTTCATTTTCCATTGGTTTTGTCTTGTCTTCCTACACACCTGGTTCCAATCCCATTAATTACATGCTGTGTATTTAACCCTCTGTTTCCCCTCATGTTCTTGTCAGAGATTGTTTGTTGTTATGTGCTCGTGTTGTCGGATTGGTGCTCGACGGGTTATTGTACCCATGTTTATTGTATTATGTACTTTGGTTTTGGAGTTTGTTTTAACTTTATTAAACTGCTCCAGTTACACCAAGTTTGTTTCTCCTGTGCCTGACTTCCCTGCCACCTACACACACGACGTGACAATTGTATATTATGCTGCATTGTCAGTGGTATATCAATTGATTATGGAATGGTAGATTATCTATCTAGGCTGTAAGCATTTTACTATTAATAATGACAAACTGTTTTCCAATGCACATGCACTGTTTATTGTATTGCAGGGTACTGTATAGTGATAGGGGGAACAATCGATACAGTTACATATCGAGATATTATTGTTGATGATATATTGTATCGTTTTGACAATATTATTTTGCCGCTGGTGTGCTGCACCTGCACCAAACTCCAGTATATTTCCTTCATAGCTTGTTTCCCATCTTCTTATTAAAAAATGAGCCAATTTGTTTTCAGTGCTTTTATTTCCATGACTGATCAAAACTTGTTTTCTTATGGCTCTCTCTTGTCCCTCTGCAGCAGACACATGATGAGCAGTATGTTTGGCATATCAAATCGCAGTAAAATCACAGTAATTAATTGTAATACACATAGATACGAGAGAATCGCTATACATATCGTATCGGGACGTCCATGGCAATTCCCAGCACTAGTACTGTGTGTGGGTTTCCATGGGTATAGAAATACACTAGAACAGATCATGAAGCATGGACTGAGAGAAGCTGACTTCCCATGTCGCTCAATACACTCTAGTAGAGGATGTATTTCTACGCTATTTGAACAGTTATTGTTGCACTACTCTCGGCACCAACAACCAAGCCACTAGATGTTAAGGCTGTCACGAGAGATTGTTGTATACAGTGCATTCCAGAAGGAATTCAGACCCCTTGACTTTTTCCACACTTTGTTACATTACAGCCTTATTCTAAAATGGATGAAATTGTTGTTTTTTTACTCATCAATCTACACACAATACCCCATAATGACAAAGCAAATACAGGTTTTGAGAATTTCTTTGTAAACTTTTAAAATTAAATATCTCATTTACATACGTTTTCAGACGATTTACTCAGTACTTTGTTGAAGCACTTTTGGTAGCGATTACAGCCTCGAGTGTACTTTGGTATGACGCTACACGTTTGTCACTCCTGTATTTGGGGAGTTTCTCCCATTCTTCTCTGCAGATCCTCTCAAGCTCTGTCAAGTTGGATGGGGAGCATTGCTGCACAGAATTTTTCAGGTCTCTCCAGAGATGTTCGATCAGGTTCAAGTCTGGACTCTGGCTGGGCCACTCAAGGAAATTCAGAGACTTGTCCCGAAGCCACTCCTGCGTTGTCTTGGCTGTGTGCTTAGGGTCGTTGTCCTGTTGGAAGGTGAACCTTCGCCCCAGTCTGAGGTCCTGAGCGCTCTGGAGCAGGATCTCACTGTACTTTGCTCTGTTCATCTTTCCCTCGATCCTGACTAGTCTCCCTGCCCCTGCCGCTGAAAAACATCCCCACAGCATGATGCTGCCACTACCATGATTCACCATAAGGATGGTGCCAGATTTCCTCCAGACGTGATGCTTCACATTCAGGCCAAAGAGTTCAATCTTGTTTCTCATGTTCTGAGAATCCTTTAGGTGCCTTTTGGCAAACTCCAAGCAAGCTGTTGTGCCTTTCACTGAGAAGTGGCTTCCGTCTGGTCGCTCTACCATAAAGGCGTGATTGGTGGAGTGCTGCAGAGATGATTGTCCTTCTGGAAGGGTCTCCCATCTCCACAGAGCAACTCTGGAGCTCTGTCAAAGTGACCATTGTCAGGGAGGTGACCAAGAACCCAAAGGCCCTTCTCCCCGAATGCTCAGTCTGGCCGGGCAGACAGCTCTAGGAAGAGTCTTGGTGTTTCCGAACTTCTTCCATTTAAGAATGATGGAGGCCACTGTGTTCTTGGGGACCTTCAATGCTGCAGAAATTTGTGGGACTCTTCCACAGATCTGTTCCTCGTCACAATCCTTGCTCTACGGGCAATTCCTTTGACCTCATGGCTTGGTTTTTGCTCTGACATGTACTGTCAACTGTGGGACCTTATATAGACTAGGTGCCTTACCAAATCATGTCCAATCAATTGGATTTACCACAGTTGGACTCCAATCAAGTTGTAGAAACATCTCAAGCATGATCAATGGAAACAGGATGCACCTGAGCTCAATTTCAAGTCTCATAGTAAAGGGTCTGAATACTTATGTAAATAAGGTATTTCCATTTTAGATTTTTTTGAAATTTGCAAAAATGTGTCATTATGGGGTATTGTGTGTAGATTGATGAGGAACAAAATTATTGTATCAATTTCAGAAGAAGGCTGTAATGTAACAAAATGGGGAAAAAGAGAAGGGGTCTGAATACTTTACAAATGCACTGTATGATATGAAGAGACTCCTAGAGAGTGGTAACTTGGGGTATGGTGAGAAGGCTCTCACGGACAGTCTTCTACGTTGATTTCCCCCATACTTTGATCAGTTGCAGACATCGTATGTTTTGAAATGTATATATTTATTTAGTTATTCCTAGAGAGATTGGACAAAAATTTGATTAGCTCGCAAAACAGAATGTTGTGCAGGATCTGTACTTCATCCGTTCTGGAAGAAACTGGATCCCACTGGATCCTAAGCTCTCTCGGTTCCCTTCAACCCAAACTCACAGAGCAAAATGTAGTTGATTACAAGTGCACATGGACCTGTGTGATAGTTGATGTCATGTCGTTGTAGGACAGGTGTGATAGGTTGGGAAACTGAGAGGAAGACATGGGTGTGTGGGGGTAATAGTGTAAATGAATACCTCAGGATGAAGCTCTTCCATGCTACAGACACACAACAGTCTAATAACTCTTCAAATATAATTCAAATACACTCATAATGATATTCATTTCAATTCCATTTCTAAATTGATCCCAGCCCTGGTAAAACAACTTTACTTTCTTGGAACTTCATTTATTGTAACAGCCCTAGGGGAAAATAAAGTTGAATTGAATTCAAATGAATTCAGGGACCAGAAAAAAACTGAAGTTAGGGTCAGTTAAGAGTCAGTTTGTTACACCATGTTCATACTTGAGGTTGTTGTCATCCTACTGTGGTGGACGACCACACCACAGCCCTGCTGGCTTTCAGTTTCTCTGTCAACTTGGCCTATGATGTGTTCACATGTGGCCGTGATCTAGCAGTCACACCGATTCTCTCTTCATTCCAGCCGTTCCCCTTGATTGCAAGGCGTATGATCTTCACCTTTAAATACTAGTGACCACAGCTTATTTTACACTTCATTCAGATCTGAGAAAGACCGACCACGTTGTCCTCAGCTGATGTACTTCTGAGGCTTTTCCTGTCAGAAGCATATGAAGTGTGGATGGGGAAGCACTGCGATACTCGTGGGGGTTTCATTTCAGCGCAGCCCATAGACAGCCTGACAGGGAGAAGGCTCTCGCTACCTGTTTCAGTAGGTTGGGCTGAGGCCTGTGTGGTTCACAGGGGATCTCTAGAACAGAGAGCAAGCCACAAGTCAAAAGCAGCTGGCTGTTTTTTCCATTGTGGTCGGAACTATTCTGAGCTGAATGTAGCTGAACTCATACAACTGTGGCTTTTGTTTGTATGATTGTGTTATGCACCTAACATATTCAGTTAGAGTGATGATATCGCTAAACCTCTCTGATTCTCACTTGGTACATAGGCCACATTTAGCTTCCACTCTGGGACAGGGCTTGTCATATGCACAGATGTAGCAGAGGTGGTGTGGAAACACACGCACTTTAGGTTTAAGGAGTAATTGCTCCTTAGACCTGAAGACTAGCTACCTCAACTAATGCCCAGGTTTTAGCTCAGTCTAACTCAGTTTTAGGTTGGGCACCCAGTTGATCTGGCAACTATAGCCCCCTTTAAAGTAACTGTCCATTGTTTCCAGATTTCTATGAAATATGACCTAGAATTAATTACAATATAAGTGAAATAGTTTTGCTACCAACATTTTTTAATTAAGCATGTTAAAAAGCAGCTTTTCTGTGTTGGAATGGTGTGGGCGTATATGGTCATTAAAAATATTCATGCGAGTAGACTGATTGGCCAGCTCATCCGCCTCAGGAGGATGACATTTGAAACGGTCTGTTTGAGATTCAAGTTTGAGGTGTTTAAAAATACACTGCTCAAAAAAATAAAGGGAACACTTAAACAACACAATGTAACTCCAAGTCAATCACACTTCTGTGAAATCAAACTGTCCACTTAGGAAGCAACACTGATTGACAATAAATTTCACATGCTGTTGTGCAAATGGAATAGACAACAGGTGGAAATTATAGGCAATTAGCAAGACACCCCCAATAAAGGAGTGGTTCTGCAGGTGGTGACCACAGACCACTTCTCAGTTCCTATGCTTCCTGGCTGATGTTTTGGTCACTTTTGAATGCTGGTGGTGCTTTCACTCTAGTGGTAGCATGAGACGGAGTCTACAACCCACACAAGTGGCTCAGGTAGTGCAGCTCATCCAGGATGGCACATCAATGCGAGCTGTGGCAAGAAGGTTTGCTGTGTCTGTCAGCGTAGTGTCCAGAGCATGGAGGCGCTACCAGGAGACAGGCCAGTACATCAGGAGACGTGGAGGAGGCCGTAGGAGGGCAACAACTCAGCAGCAGGACCGCTACCTCCGCCTTTGTGCAAGGAGGAGCAGGAGAAGCACTGCCAGAGCCCTGCAAAATGACCTCCAGCAGGCCACAAATGTGCATGTGTTTGCTCAAACGGTCAGAAACAGACTCCATGAGGGTGGTATGAGGGCCCGACGTCCACAGGTGGGGGTTGTGCTTACAGCCCAACACTGTGCAGGACGTTTGGCATTTGCCAGAGAACACCGAGATTGGCAAATTCGCCACTGGCGCCCTGTGCTCTTCACAGATGAAAGCAGGTTCACACTGAGCACATGTGACAGACGTGACAGAGTCTGGAGACGCCGTGGAGAACGTTCTGCTGCCTGCAACATCCTCCAGCATGACCGGTTTGTCGGTGGGTCAGTCATGGTGTGGGGTGGCATTTCTTTGGGGGGCCGCACAGCCCTCCATGTGCTCGCCAGAGGTAGCCTGACTGCCATTAGGTACCGAGATGAGATCCTCAGACCCTTGTGAGACCATATGCTGGTGCGGTTGGCCCTGGGTTCCTCCTAATGCAAGACAATGCTAGACCTCATGTGGTTGGAGTGTGTCAGCAGTTCCTGCAAGAGGAAGGCATTGATGCTATAGACTGGCCCGCCCATTCCCCAGACCTGAATCCAATTGAGCACATCTGGGACATCATGTCTCGCTCCATCCACCAACGCCATGTTGCACCACAGACTGTCCAGGAGTTGGTGGATGCTTTAGTCCAGGTCTGGGAGGAGATCCCTCAGGAGACCATCCGCCACCTCATCAGGAGCATGCCCAGGCGTTGTAGAGAGGTCATACAGGCACGTGGAGGCCACACACACTACTGAGCCTCATTTTGACTTGTTTTAAGGACATTACATCAAAGTTGGATCAGCCTGTAGTGTGGTTTTCCACTTTAATTTTGAGTGTGACTCCAAATCCAGACCTCCATGGGTTGATAAATTGGATTTCCATTGATTATTTTTGTGTGATTGTTGTCAGCACATTCAACTATGTAAAGAAAAAAGTATTCAATAAGATTATTTATTTCATTCAGATCTAGGATGTGTTGTTTAAGTGTTCCCTTTATTTTTTTGAGCAGTATATATTTATTTATTTGTTTATTTATGCTTTGGCCACAAATACAACTACAGGATGAGTCAACAAAATTGTTCTTAGAGTTAACAGAATAACAGAGATTTCCACTGGACAGTTACTTTAAAGAAGTACAAGTAGTAAACTATCCCACTTGAGTGGGAATTCTGTTGATAGGCAAGATGAATATAACAATGGCAGATATTGAGGATGAAGAGAAGGAGGAACGAGCGATCAGGGATTGTGTGGGATCCTCAGCGGAAGCACGGAGGTGTGGTTATTGACTCAAGTTTCTGTTTGCAGATTACATCTGAACAATCTCCCTTTTCAGCTGTGATGTCGTTCTTCCAGATGACCTGGCACTTGGGGGTTCCCTAGTGGCATCTGCTGGGGAAAGTGATGCAGGAGAAGAAGGCAACACATCTCTGGGGCACTCTACCTCTGTTGCGTGGAGTATGATGAAATATTGACGAGACACATGCACACATTGAGTTTGTTGTTCCTATGTACAGTGGGGAGAACAAGTATTTGATACACTGCCAATTTAGCAGGTTTTCCTACTTACAAAGCATGTAGAGGTCTGTAATTTTTATCATAGGTACACTTCAACTGTGAGAGACGGAATCTAAAACAATCCAGAAAATCATATTGTATGATTTTTAAGTAATTAATTTGCATTTTATTGCATGACATAAGTATTTGATACATCAGAAAAGCAGAACTTAATATTTGGTACAGAAACCTTTGTTAGCAATTACAGAGATCATACGTTTCCTGTTGTTCTTGACCAGGTTTGCACACACTGCAGCAGGGATTTTGGCCCACTCCTCCATACAGACCTTCTCCAGATCCTTCAGGTTTCGGGGCTGTCGCTGGGCAATACGGACTTTCAGCTCCCTCCAAAGATTTTCTATTGGGTTCAGGTCTGGAGACTGGCTAGGCCACTCCAAGACCTTGAGATGCTTCTTATTCCTTAGTTGCCCTGGCTGTGTGTTTCGGGTCGTTGTCATGCTGGAAGACCCAGCCACGACCCATCTTCAATGCTCTTACTGAGGGAAGGAGGTTGTTGGCCAAGATCTCGCGATACATGGCCCCATCCATCCTCCCCTCAATACGGTGCAGTAGTCCTGTCCCCTTTGCAGAAAAGCATCCCCAAAGAATGATGTTTCCACCTCCCTGCTTCACGGTTGGGATGGTGTTCTTGGGGTTGTACTCATCCTTCTTCTTCCTCCAAACACGGCGAGTGGAGTTTAGACCAAAAACCTCTATTTTTGTCTCATCAAACCACATGACCTTCTCCCATTCCTCCTCTGGATCATCCAGATGGTCATTGGCAAACTTCAGACGGGCCTGGACATGCGCTGGCTTGAGCAGGGGGACCTTGCGTGCGCTGCAGGATTTTAATCCATGACGGCGTAGTGTGTTACTAATGGTTTTCTTTGAGACTGTGGTCCCAGCTCTCTTCAGGTCATTGACCAGGTCCTGCAGTGTAGTTCTGGGCTGATCCCTTACCTTCCTCATGATCATTGATGCCCCACGAGGTGAGATCTTGCATGAAGCCCCAGACTGAGGGTGATTGACCGTCATCTTGAACTTCTTCTATTTTCTAATAATGTTGCGCCAACAGTTGTTGCCTTCTCACCAAGCTGCTTGCCTATTGTCCTGTAGCCCATCCCAGCCTTGTGCAGGTCTACAATTTTATCCCTGATGTCCTTCCACAGCTCTCTGGTCTTGGCCATTGTGGAGAGGTTGAAGTCTGTTTGATTGTGTGGACAGGTGTTTTTTTTATACAGGTAACGAGTTCAAACAGGTGCAGTTAATACAGGTAATGAGTGGAGAACAGGAGGGCTTCTTAAAGAAAAACTAACAGGTCTGTTAGGGCCAGAATTCTTACTGGTTGGTAGGTGATCAAATACTTATGTCACGCAATAAAATGCAAATTAATTACTTAAAAATCATACAATGTGATTTTCTGGATTTTTGTTTTAGATTCCGTCTCTCACAGTTGAAGTGTACCTATGATAAAAATTAAAGACCTCTATATGCTTTGTAAGTAGGAAAACCCGCAAAATCGGCAGTGTATCAAATACTTGTTCTCCCCACTGTATTTGCTCTCCCATACCCTTTTGACACTATTGTGTCGACATGTGTGCGGGTACAGAAGTGAGCTGAACTGGAGCAATATTGTATTTGGTGCCAGACCACTTTTAAGTGTAGTCATGCCCTGTCCAAACCAGACCTAGATCAGAGCCCTGAGACGCTCTGCATCCCTCCCATTAGTCAGAAATGTACATAAACATTTACATTGGAGAGGGTCTCTGCACCACCTGGTCTCACTACTGGTGTCCGCCAGGTCTCGGTACTAGGTCCTCTCTTGTTCTCCACCACTGCGGGTGCCATGGAGATTATAGTCCCCAGAGTGGAAAATCGCATTAGAGATTTCCACGTTTTTTTCCCCCTTCCCTTGAGTAGTCTCTAATTAGATTCTGAGGGCCTAATAAGAATAATTTAATCAGCATGCTCCCTCCACTGCTTGTTAACCAGGCCTCCAGGTGTTGCCGGATTTAGGGAGCTGTCTCACAACGCAGTAGTAGAGGTAGTCATTTCGTCACATACTGTGCAGTCTGCCATTTTGGAGAGTGACTGAGCATGTGTGTCTATTTTCATAGATGAATTGATTTTGACATTTGAAATGGCTGAATGGAAATTATGTGAGGTGTGTTGTTTATTTCACACCTCTGTGTTTAAGTCACACTCATACAATATTGAGTAGTCTCCTCCACACTTTCCTCTGGAGTGTCTTATTAAGACTGTATGATTAGCTTAGCATATCTGTCTATATCAGACTGAACTGTTTAGGCCATCATTGTAAATAAGAAGTTCTTCACTAACTTACCTAGTTAAATAAAGGTTAAATAAAAAATAGATATAATAATAATAATAAAGGCTGTGCTACTCCTGCTAAACCATACTCTCCATGACTAAAGATACAGCCTCCAGGACTGTTTTGAGTCCACTGACTGGGCAGCCCTGACGGACAGCGCCGATGACCTGGAAGAGGCAGTGGATACTGTCTCTGAGTACATCCGTTTCTGTGAGGATCTCGTTATTCCCGAAAAGAAAGTCAACATCTTCCCCAGTAATAAACCGTGGGTAACTCAGGAATTAAAAGAGCTTCTCAACCCGAAAAAGTGAGTGTTTAAATCAGGTGGCAGTGACAAGGAAAGGAAAAATATTCAGAGGCAACTCAAAAGCAAAATGAAAGAGTGCAAGGCAGCATACAAAGACAAATTAGAAAACCTTTTCAAGGACAAGGACAGTATGAAAGTCTGGAAAGGGCTACAAACCATCACAGGCACAAACCAAAGAGACAATGTATGACCGTCAAAAATGACCTTGCTTTTGCAAATGATTTGAACAGTTTCTATTGTAGGTTTGACAGAAAGTGGCCTTGGACAGTATAGAAAGAATACCAGCTGTTGATATACAGATCTCTGTGAATGACATCAAGCAACACTTTCAACGTGTCAACCCACGAAAATCATATGGTCCTGATGGCATCATGAACAAGGCACTTCAGGCATGCGCAGACCAGCTCACATTACCCTTCCAGAAGCTGTTCCAGCTGTCACTGAACAGTGGGATAATTCCAGAGTCATGGAAGAAGTCGCTGATTTTCCCAATACCTAAAAACAACAGGCCAAACCAATTGGCATACCGTGCCTCCAGGGGTGTTGATGATGCATTACTGGACATGCTGAACAATATCTACCAACGTTTAGAAGAAGTTTAGTGTATGAACTCTTCCTCAGTATTGCTTATTACCACTGTGTGAATTTGTGTCTCCCAAATGGCGCCCTTTTCCCTATATTGTGCACTACTTTTGATGCGGTCCAATAGGCAATGGGGTGCCATTTGGGATGAAGCCTTTGTCACTTATCTGAGACAAATAGGGAACAGAGATGGTGAACTCTGACTTTGTCCCTCTCAGGATGGCTATAATGAGAAGTGAGATTCAGTACACCATACAACATTTGTTAAATAATATTTTAGTAGCAATGTCACAATATACCATAGGTGCATACAAATAAGGAAATTGCATACAAGCATTGGAAATAAAACCTTCAAAGGGAAGCATTGTAGCCATCACTGTTTTCTGTCTTTGCAGATTGAAGGCACTTGTATCAACAGGAGGCAGGAGTGTACAGACAGCATGTGACTGGTGAGTTCTAACACACACATGAATACACTCCCAGAGATGTTTTATTTATTTTTATTTATTTTTTATTTCACCTTTATTTAACCAGGTAGGCACATTGAGAACAAGTTCTCATTTACAACTGCGACCTGGCCAAGATAAAGCAAAGCAGTTCGACACATACAACAACACAGAGTTACACATGGAGTAAAACAAACATACAGTCAATAATACAGTAGAAAAATAAGTCTATATACAATGTGAGCAAATGAGGTGAGATAAGGGAGGTAAAGGCAATAAATAGGCCATGGTGGCGAAGTAAATACTACATAGCAAGTAAAACACTGGAATGGTAGATTTGCAGTAGATGAATGTGCAAAGTAGAAATACTGGGGTGCAAAGGAGCAAAATAAATAAATAAATACAGTAGGGGAAGAGATAGTTTTTTGGGCTATTTATAGATGGGCTATGTACAGGTGCAGCGATCTGTGAGCTGCTCTGACAACTGGTGCTTAAAGCTAGTGAGGGAGATAAGTGTTTCCAATTTCAGAGATTTTAGTAGTTAGTTCCGGTCATTGGCAGCAGAGAACTGGAAGGAGAGGCTATCACATTTGTCGCAAAGATGGGACCAAGGCGCAGCGGGAATGTGAATACTCATCTTCTTTATTGTGAAGAAAACCAAAATAAACACTTAATCAAAAACAACGACGAGAAACAGTCCTGTAAGGAACACTGCTTACACATACCGAACAACTACCCACAAAAACCCATGAAAAAACACCCCTACTAAATAGGACCTTCAATTAGAGGCAATGAGAAACAGCTGCCTCCAATTGAAGGTCAAACCAATAAACTAAGCATAGAAATAGATAAACTAGACACAGACATAGAAATAGACTAACATAGAACATTAACCAAAAAACCCTGAAACACATAAACAAACACCCCCTGCCACGTCCTGACCAAACTACAAAAACAAATAACCTCTTTACTGGTCAGGACGTGACAGAGGCGGCCAAAGGAGGAATTGGCTTTGGGGGTGACCAGTGAGATATACCTGCTGGAGCGCGTGCTATGGGTGGGTGCTGCTATGGTGACCAGCGAACTGAGATAAGGGGGGACTTTACCTAGCAGGGTCTTGTAGATGACCTGGAGCCAGTGGGTTTGGCGACGAGTATGAAGCGAGGGACAGCCAATGAGAGCGTACAGGTCGCAGTGGTGGGTAGTATATGGGGCTTTGGTGACAAAACGGATGGCACTGTGATAGACTGCATCCAATTTATTGAGTAGGGTATTGGAGGCTATTTTGTAAATTACATCGCCGAAGTCGAGGATCGGTAGGATGGTCAGTTTTACGAGCGTATGTTTGGCAGCATGAGTGAAGGATGCTTTGTTGCGAAATAGGAAGCCAATTCTAGATTTAACTTTGGATTGGAGATGTTTGATGTGAGTCTGGAAGGAGAGTTTACAGTCTAACCAGACACCTAGGTATTTGTAGTTGTCCACATATTCTAAGTCAGAACCGTCCAGAGTAGTGATGCTGGACGGGCGGGCAGGTGCAGGCAGCGATCGGTTGAAGAGCATGCATTTAGTTTTACTTGTATTTAAGAGCAGTTGGAGGCCACGGAAGGAGAGTTGTATGGCATTGAAGCTCGTCTGGAGGGTTGTTAACACAGTGTCCAAAGAAGGGCCAGAAGTATACAGAATGGTGTCGTCTGCGTAGAGGTGGATCAGAGACTCACCAGCAGCAAGAGCGACATCATTGATGTATACAGAGAAGAGAGTCAGCCCAAGAATTGAACCCTGTGGCACCCCCATAGAGACTGCCAGAGGCCCGGACAACAGGCCCTCCGATTTGACACACTGAACTCAATCAGAGAAGTAGTTGGTGAACCAGGCGAGGCAATCATTTGAGAAACCAAGGCTGTTGAGTCTGCCGATGAGGATGTGGTGACTGACAGAGTCGAAAGCCTTGGCCAGGTATATGAATACAGCTGCACAGTATTGATTCTTATCGATGGTGGTTATGATGTCGTTTAGGACCTTGAGCGTGGCTGAGGTGCACCCATGACCAGCTCTGAAACCAGATTGCATAGCGGAGAAGGTACGGTGGGATTCGAAATGGTCGGTAATCTGTTTGTTAACTTGGCTTTCGAAGACCTTAGAAAGACAGGGTAGGATAGATATAGGTCTGTAGCAGTTTGGGTCTAGAGTGTCACCCCCTTTGAAGAAGGGGATGACCGCAGCTGCTGTCCAATCTTTGGGAATCTCAGACGACACGAAAGAGAGGTTGAACAGACTAGTAATAGAGGTTGCAACAATTTCGGCAGATAATTTTAGAAAGAAAGGGTCCAGATTGTCTAGTCCGGCTGATTTGTAGGGGTCCAGATTTTGCAGCTCTTTCAGAACATCAGCTGTCTGGATTTGGGAGAAGGAGAAATAGGGAAGGCTTGGGCGAGTTGCTGTGGGGGGTGCAGTGCTGTTGACCGGGGTAGGGGTAGCCAGGTGGAAAGCATGTCCAGCCGAAGAAAAATGCTTATTGAAATTCTCAATTATAGTGGATTTATCGGTGGTGGCAGAGTTTCCTATCCTCAGTGCAGTGGGCAGCTGGGAGGAGGTGCTCTTATTCTCCATGGACTTTACAGTGTCCCAGAACTTTTTTGAGTTTGTGTTGCAGGAAGCAAGTTTCTGCTTGAAAAAGCTAGCCTTGGCTTTCTAACTGCCTGTGTATATTGGTTTCTAACTTCCCTGAAAAGTTGCATATCACGGGGGCTGTTCGATGCTAATGCAGAACACCACAGGATGTTTTTGTGTTGGTTAAGGGCAGTCAGGTCTGGAGAGAACCAAGGGCTATATCTGTTCCTGGTTCGAAATTTATTGAATGGGGCATGCTTATTTAAGATGGTGAGGAAGGCATTTAAAAAAAAAAACAGGCATCCTTTACTGACGGGATGAGGTCAATATCCTTCCAGGATACCCAGGCCAGGTCGACTAGAAAGGCCTGCTCGCTGAAGTGTTTCAGGGAGCGTTTGACAGTGATGAGTGGAGGTTGTTTTTTACCGCTGACCCATTACGGATGCAGGCAATGAGGCAGTGATCGCTGAGATCTTGGTTGAAAACAGCGGAGGTGTATTTAGAGGGCAAGTTGGTAGGATGATATCTATGAGGGTGCCCGTGTTTATGGCTTTGGGGTTGTATCTGGTAGGTTCATTGATAATTTGTGTGAGATTGAGGGCATCAAGCTTAGGTTGGAGGATGGCCGGGGTGTTAAGCATGTCTCAGTTTAGGTCACCTAGCAGCACGAGCTCTGAAGATAGATGGGGGGCAATCAGTTCACATATGGTGTCCAGAGCACAGCTGGGGGCAGAGGGTGGTCTATAGCAGGCGGCAACGGTGAGAGACTTGTTTTTAGAGAGGTGGATTTTTAAAAGTAGAAGTTCAAATTGTTTGGCTACAGATCTGGATAGTAGGACCGAACTCTGCAGGCTATCTCTGCAGTAGATTGCAACACCGCCCCCTTTGGCCGTTCTATCTTGTCTGAAAATGTTGAAGTTAGGGATGGAGATTTCAGTTTTTGGTGGTCTTCCAAAGCCAGGATTCAGACACGGCTAGGACATCTGGGTTGGCAGTGTGCTAAAGCAGTGAATAAAATAAACTTAGGGAGGAGGCTTCTAATGTTAACATGCATGAAACCAAGGCTATTACGGTTACAGAAGTCATCAAAAGAGAGCGCCTGGGGAATAGGAGTGGAGCTAGGCACTGCAGGGCCTGGATTCACCTCTACATCGCCAGAGGAACAGAGGAGGAGGAGTAGGATAAGGGTACGGCTAAAAGCTATGAGAATTGGTCGTCTAGGACGTCCGGAACAGAGAGTAAAAGGAGCAGATTTCTGGGGGCGATAAAATAGCTCCAATGTATAATGTACAGACAAAGATATGAGATGACCCATGTTGAACTGTGATAATGTTATGTAAGTGTTATGCTGCCCTCTGCTGTACTGCGTATGTGTGTACTCTTACTATTTAGCCAGGTGTGAATGACTATAATTCTTTCAAGGCACACTGCAGTCAAAAACTAATGTTCTAGTGTTTTATATATATTTCCACACTATGAGGTTGAAATAATACTGTGAAATTGTGAAAGTTATGATAATGCCCTTTTAGTGTAAAAGCTGTTTGAAAAGACTGCCTGAAATGTCTGCTTGTTTTTGTGGGATGGAGTTTTGGCCTGCCTGGTGACATCACCAGGTGGTAAATTAGTTAATAGACCAGTAAGAAAGAGAGTTCCAAACCTCTCTGCCAATATCGGATGTTTTTCCGTTTTCCCCTACCTACTCAGACCACTTCCAGACAGTCCTAGCTAAATTCTTGCTTGGCTCTTTTCTAAGAAGCTATTTTTTGCTTTATTTTTTACAATTTTAATTGAAAACAATCACAGTAAGGTACTTAATTTTTACCCAGAAATGATTTGATATTGAGATAAAAACAGCTACATTGGAGCCCCCCCCACCCCCACCCACCTTCTACCTCAGTCATTGTTAAGCCTCCTCCTCCTCTTCTTCTCCTGTTCTTCCTCAGGCTGTTCTCCCATGTGGATGACCCCTTCCTGGATGACCCATTGCCCAGAGAGTACGTCCTGTACCTGCGCCCTAGCGGACCCCTGCAGAATCAGCTCCATCACTTCTGGCAGCAGTCCCGCGTCACCTGCGGAAAGAACAAGGCCCACAACATCTTCCCCCACATCACACTCTGCCAGTTCTTCATGGTGAGCCTAGGGGGAAATGACACGCCTCACGCTCATACATCAACACATGGATGCTCCTCTAATTTAGCTCACCATGAAATATTATGATTATGTTACTTAACATTGACGTTTGTTAACATTTTAATTAAACCTACACTCACAAAGGCGTTCTTTAGCTGTCCAATAGGAGAACCCTTTAAAAAATGCTTTTTGGTTCCAGTTAGAACCCTTTTGAGTTCCATGTAGAACCCTCTGTTTAAAGGGTTCTACATGGAACCCAAAATAGTTCTAACTGTAACCAAAAAGTGTTCTACCTGTAACTGAAAAGGCTTCTCCTATGGGGACTGTGAAGAACTCTTTTGTAACCCTTTTTTCTAAGTGTGTATTTATCCAGGAAGTCCTGTTGAGGTCAAGAGACTGTATCATCTGTCTAGTACGAGCCAGTTTCCCAGACACAGATGAATCCTAGTCCCGGACAAAAACGTGCTTTTAATGGTGATTCTCAATTGAGCAGACTTCTAAGTCCAGGACTAGACTAATCTGTGTTTGGAGAACTGGCATTAAATGTTGATGTAAGACTCAGTGTTTGTGTGGTACTCAGACTCTACCCTGACCCCCAGTGTGCAGACAACAAGGTGGACGCCCTGTTGGAGGCCCTGCAGGCCACGGTGGGCCAATGGAGGGGTCGTTTCCCTAGCCCCCTGCCCCTGGAGCTCTACACCTCCTTCAACTTCATAGGCCTCTTTGTTGAGGAGCAGATCGCAGAGGTCCTCAAGCAGTTTGCTGCTGACTTTGCTTCCGAGGCTGCCAGAAAAGCTGGTAGGGACTCTCTCTGCCTGTGACACCTGGACACACACCCAATCTCCAGAATGCATGCACTCAGCTCTCCAGAATATTCTCGGCTGTCTCCTGCCAATTGTTGCACATTCATTGTGTAAATTGATGGCCCTTTGATTGTTTATTTTTTATCAATCAACATTACATGGGCCTAGTAAATGTAGCATTAATCTCCTTCATTTGGTTACATACATTTCTGTTAATACATGTATTACAGTCATTTACCGTTCTCATTCTCGGAGTGGAAACGTTATTTGCAGAGTTCACAACCTGCTACACTTGTGAGAAACGCGGTTTGGTTTATTTCATAACCATCATTTAGGAGTTTTGTCAGTTTTTTCATTGACTTTTGTTTGGAGTGCTCCATGTGAGCAATGAGCATGTGTGTGATTTCTCTGTTCTGATAACGTTGAGGGTGAGCGTGCGCCTGAGCACGCAACCTGCTGAGTTGATACAATGTTGCACTTCACTAAGGATAGCTCAAGACAGATAGAAAGTGAGGCAGATAGGAGTAGAGATTTTCATCAGGATATTTTTTACTGTTTTAATTTGTTGGCTTTAGGCCTATGTATTTTACTTAGTTGAAAGTGGAAGGTATAGGCTTACTGTTGCATTGGCCTATAGTTCCATGGCACGCAGATAGGTAGAAATGGTAGGATAAATTGTAAGCTTCCCCAAACTTGAAACTACAATCTTAGAAAAAGGGTTCCAAAAGAGGAGAACCCTTTTTGGTTCCTGGTAGAACCCTTTTTGGTTCCATGTTAGGACCCTCTGTGGAAAGGGTTCTACATTGAACCCAAATGGGGTTCTACCTGAAACCAAAAAGGGTTCTTCAAAGGGTTCTCCTATAGGGACAGCCTTCAGTACCCTTTTGGGTTCTAGATAGCACCTTTTTTTCTAAGAGTGTATGGTCTTTATCATAACACCCATTAAGAAAATGTGTGCGCGCGCAAGCACACAGGAGGTGACTTTCTTCATATTCTTTACCTTTATTCACTCGTTCCTCCTCTCTCTGTCTCAGATGTCCATTTAGAGCCCCATAAGAAGCAGCTCCATGTGACGTTAGCCTACCACTTCCCCACCAGTCACCTGACCTCCCTGGAAAAGCTGGCTAAGGGAATCGAGGTGAAGCTAGGCTGTGATTGGCTGGCTGTTCTTTTTTCCCGGGACATACGGTTTGCCAATCATGAGGTAATAATAACCACTTTGTTTTCTGACGCAAACCCTGTCCACCTTCATTTCACATCCAATACTACTCTTGTATTTTCTACTAATCAGTACCATGACATGGACCTTGTACCATTTACAATACAAGCTCATGAGGCATTTATAATAAGTGATATTTTTCAAGAATCAATGGGTATATACAGTATAATTCATTTTGAAACGGCTGTAAATATCAGAGTGACCCTTTACGAGCTTGCCCATTTAGACCTATAGCCTTGCATTGTACTGTATTATGGTGCTAGATAAGGCGTGGGTGTACTCAAGCTGTGTCCTTCCCTCCCTCTGTTGCAGACGCTGCGCGTGATGTATCCCTACGCCCCTCAGAATGAGGACGAGCTGGAGCTGGTTCCGGGCGACTTTGTCTTCATGTCTCCCTTGGAGCAGAACAACACTAGCGAGGGCTGGGTCTACGGGTCCTCCCTGGCCACGGGGCTGTCCGGCCTATTGCCTGAGAACTACGTCAGCCGGGCAGACGAGTGTGACACCTGGGTCTTTCACGGGTGAGCTCTCAAGAATGTGCTGTGCCAGTTTGAGAATGTATTATTTTCACCAGCTTCTTACTTACAGCTCTCGGTCCAGAACATGGGGGCTGGGGTCAATTCCATTTCAATTCATTCAATCCCGAAGGAACTGTAGAAGAGCATGGAGAGTTCTGCTCAGTAGTCAGTAGTGATGAATGAGTAGTAGTGAGTATGTGTGTTAACTCTTGTCCTCTACCCTGTGCAGATCACACTCCTTCTTCAGTTGCTCCGCCCCATTGGACAAAGTGAGCAGGGAAAGGGGCCTATTCGATGGGCTGCTGGACAGCCGTCTCCTCGACAACACAAGCGCTGGAGACACACCCACCTTGAGCCTCATCTGTCATCCCATGCAGGTACTGGACAGAAGGAAGTCTCTTTAACTTCTATGGGCTACACAGCCAGTGAAATATCAGAGCGGCAAATTCAAAAACAACAAAATGTCATAATTCAACTTTCTCAAACATACGACTATTTTACACCATTTTAAAGATACACGTCTCCTTGATGTAACCGCATTGTCTGATTTCAAAAAGGCTTTACAGCGAAAGCAAAACATTAGATTATTTTAGGAGAGTACATAGACAAAACTAATCACACAGCCATTTTCCAAGCAAGGACATGTGTCAATAAAACCCAAAACACAGCGAAATGAAGCACTAACCTTTGACAATCTTCATCAGATGACACTCCTAGGACATTATGTTACACAATACATGTATGTTTTGTTCGATAAAGTTCATATTTATATCCAAAAACAGCATTTTACATTGGCGCGTGATGTTCAGAAAATATTTTGCCTCCAATACTGTCGGTGAATCAGCACAACAATTTACAAAAATACTCATCATAAACGTTGATAAAATATTCAACTGTTATTCAAAGAATTATAGATGAACATCTCCTTTATGCAACCGCTGTGACAGATTTCAAAAAAGCTTCACGGGGAAAGCACACTTTGCAATAATTTGAGTACTGCGCTCAGAAAAATACACCAGGCAATACAGATACCCGCCATTTTGGAGTCATCTAAAATCATAAATAGCATTAGAAATATTCACTTACCTTTGATGATCTTCATCAGAAGGCACTTCCAGGAATCCCAGGTCCACAATAAATGTTGTTTTGTTCGATAAAGTCCATAATTTATGTCCAAATAACTCCTTGTTGTTTGCTCGTTCAGTAAGCTACTCCAAATGTAGGAAGCGCGCTGAAAATTACACGTCAAAAAGTTATATTTACATTCGTTGAAACATGCCAAACGTTGTAAAACATCAATCTTTAGGGCCTTTTTAACGTAAAACTTCAGGAATATTCCAACCGGACGATTCCAATGTCTTGAAAAATGTTATGGAACACAGCTACCTCCTCACGTGAATGCGCGTAATTGTGGCCTGTCATTCTCTCGGTCATCAGACTCCAGGAGGTCTTGTTCACTCTCTGTTGCCTGCAAAAGCCTGAAACACGTTCTAAAGACTGTTGACATCTAGTGGAAGCCTTAGGAAGTGCAAATTGAACCCTAAGTCACTGTATACTGAATAGGCCCAGTCTTGAAAAACTACTATCCACTTCCTGGTTGGATTTTTTTCTCAGGTTTTTACCTGCCATATGAGTTCTGTTATACTCACAGACACCATTCAAACAGTTTTAGAAACTTCAGAGTGTTTTCTATCCAAATCTGCATATTCTAGTTTCTGAGCCAGAGTAGTAACCTGTTTAAATTGGGTACGTTTTTCATCCGGCCGTGAAAATACTGCCCCCTAGCCCAGACAGGTTAACTGAACCATACATTTGTGATTTTTAGGGCCAGGAGCTTTTCCTGATCAGGATAACTAGTGCCTAGCATTTAATCGTGATCATGAAAAAGGATTATTATTATTCTTGAAGAATGACTTCAATTCAAGGTTATTATAGTAAACGAAAACGAATCATGAAAAAATGATTTAACAAACTGAAATAAAATAATTAACAAACAGGTTTGAAAAACTAAAACTATACGGAAACTATTATCTTTGACTCCAAAAACTAACAAAAATATAATAAAAACGATCATGAATTATGTTCAGTTTTAGTTTGTACGTTTTTTTTCTCACAATAAAATTTTAAATAAAAAACGAATATAAAAAGACAAAACTCTAATACCCTTGCTTCAGTAGCAAAGCTGTTTTTCTGGTGTACTGATCAATTCTCGAAAATGTTGGGAAATGTTATGGATTTAATGCCCGAATTCACTGTATTGTTTCTTAGGTGCTTCGGGTCAGCAGCAATCACTCTCAGCTGCCCAAGCGGACCCTGTTTGTCTGCCGGCACGGTGAGCGGATGGATGTGGTGTTTGGGAAACACTGGCTTTCACTGTGCTCTGATTCCAAAGGTGAGCAGAGTCAGACCAATGGTACTGGAGATGCAATTCTAAAAGCAAGTGTGCTTTCAAAGGAGTCATACATTTTGAGTTTGGATGAATCTGATGTTTTGATTGGATAGATAAAGGAGCAGTATTGTTTGTAGGTTTTGAAACCATAACAGTAGTGTGCTGGGTTGTGGTGTTCTATTCTACAGGTAGATATGTGCGCACTAACCTGAACATGCCAGTCAGCCTGCCCATGTGGAGTGGAGGACACAGAGATTACAACATGGACACCCCCATCACTGTGTTTGGTTCCACACAAGCACGAATAGTGGGTATGTGGTTGACAACACATAGTAGTAGGCTATGTTATCTGCCCGATTCCATATCTCATGTTTCATTGCAGCGTGATAACAATCTATTCCCCTGTCTGTCTGTCTGTCTGTGTTGCAGGCGAGGCGTTATTGGAGAGCAACACAGTGATAGACTTTGTGTACTGTTCACCCTCTCTGCGCTGTGTCCAGACTGCTCAGAACATCCTCAAAGGTAACTAGCATATAGCTACTTGCAACTACAAATCCTATTTAGGATTTTTTTTTTAAACATATCCATAATCCTCTCTAACACTTGATGAAGACTTAAAGGGGCAATCTGCAGTTGCTACATCCATTTTGAGGCTGAGGTTGGAGTGTTGTGGCGTCTGTTCTTGCAGTGACACGGTCATTTGTGCTCGTCTCTTCCTGTTTTTGTTTTTCTGTTTAACCTCTCTAGGGCGTGTGGGACGCTAGCGTCCCACCTGGCCAACATCCAGTGAAATTGCAGAGCGCCAAATTCAAAAACAGAAATACTCATTATAAAAATTCATAAAACATACAAGTGTTATACATGGGTTTAAAGATTAACTTCTTGTTAATCCAACCACGGTGTCAGATTTCAAAAAGACTTTACGGCGAAAGCATACCATGCGATTATTTGAGAAAAGCGCCCAGCAGACAAATCATTACAAACAGTTAGCAGCCAAGAAGAGGAGTAACAAAAGTCAGAAATAGCGATAAAATGTATCTCTTAACTTTGATGATCTTCATATGTTTGCACTCACAAGACTCCCATTTACTCAATAAATGTTCGTTTTGTTCGATCAAGTCCCTCTTTATATAAAAAAACCTCAGTTTTGTTAGCGCGTTTTGTTCAGTAAAACACTGTCTCAAACAACAGCTGGTGAAATTGCAGAGCGTGAAACTCAACAAAACAGAAATTCTCATAATAAACATACATAAAAGATACATATGTTATACACCAGCTTAAAGATAAACTAATTGTTAATCCAACCGCTGTGTCAGATTTCAAAAAGGCTTTACGGCGAAAGCAAACCATGCGATTATGTTAGGACAGCTCCTAGCCACAAAACACCATACAGACATTTTCCAGCCAAGGAGAGGACTCAGAAAAGTCAGAAATAGCGATTCAATTAATCACTTACCTTTGATGACCTTCATCTGGTGGCACTCCCAGGACTCCATGTTACACAATAAATGTTTGTTTTGTTCGATAATGTCCCTCTTTATGTCCAAAAACCTCCGTTTTGTTGGTGCGTTTAGTTCAGTAATCCAAAGGCACAAAGCGCGCTCTCAACATCCAGACGAAAAGTCAAAAAAGTACAATAAAAGTTTGTAGAAACATGTCAAACGATGTTTACAATGAATCCTCAGGTTGTTTTTGTCATAAATCATCAATAATATTTCAACCGGACCAAAGCTTCGTCAATAGAAAAGGAGAAACAAGAAAGGCGCACTCCCGATCACACGCTGGACTCATGTCTGGAAATTTCCACTGTCCACTCATTGAAAGTGCTGTATCTCCCTCATTTTTCAGAGTAAAAGCCTGAAACAATGCCTAAAGACTGGCCACATGTAGAAGAAGCCATAGAGTTCATGAACTGGGTCCTAAGTCTTTGTATGGTGGATAAGTTTTCAATGGAAAAACAGCCTTTGAAAATAATAGTACTTCCTGGATGGATTTTCCTCAGGTTTTTGCCTGCTATATCAGTTCTGTTATACTCACAGACATTATTTTAACAGTTTTGGAAACTTTACAGTGTTTTCTATCCAAATCTACCAATTATATGCATATCCTAGCTTCTGGGCCGAGTAGCAGGCAGTTTAATTTGGGCACGCTTTTCATCCAAAATTCCGAATGCTGCCCCCTACCCTAGTGAAGTTAAAGTGTTTTAAAGTTGCGATCTACCTCAACCAACCAAGTTTTTAGTGGTATTAAATCAGATAATTAATAATGAGGCAAATAGCAGTACTTTGGCTGTTAGTTTAATCCGTTTTTGTGAAACGCACCAAACAAGCTGTCGACCTAGCCCTTAATGGATACAGCGAACCGCAACAGCGGCTATCATACCTGACCTGGAAGAGGCAGTGGATACCGCATTACCCTTCCAGAAGCTGTTCCAGCTGTCACTGAACAGTGGGATAATTCCAGACTCATGGAAGAAGTCGCTGATTTTCCCAATACCTAAAAACAACAGGCCAAACCAATTGGCATACCGTGCCTCCAGGGGTGTTGATGATGCATTACTGGACATGCTGAACAATATCTACCAACGTTTAGAAAAGGCAAATAGCCTAATGAAAATTGTATTCATTAACTTCAGTAGCTCGTTTAACACCATCCAACCCCACCTACTGGTGGATAAGCTGGTGAATTTGGGTGTCAATTCTCTACTGATCAAGTGGATTAATAGTTTCCTTTTGAACCGTACTCAACAAGTGAAGTTTACCTCCGCCATCTCTACATCTAGAACGGTGAATACGGGAGCCCCTCACGGTTGCGTGCTTTCACCAATACTGTACTGTTAGGTTCTAAATATCAGAGTAAGAAATTGACGGACACTATAAAAGCTCCAACCAAGTTTATTCACCCAAAGGACGAACAGCTGAATAGATAAAAACATAAAAACATTTCCACCAGTGGTAGTACAGTGAGGGAAAAAGGTATTTGATCCCCTGCTGATTTTGTACGTTTGCCCACTGACAAAGAAATGATCAGTCTATAATTTTAATGGTAGGTTTATTTGAACAGTGAGAGACAGAATAACAACAAAAGAATCCAGAAAAACGCATGTCAAAAATTGTATAAATTGATTTGCATTTTAATGAGGGAAATAAGTATTTCACCCCCTCTCAATAAGAAAGATTTCTGACTCCCAGGTGTCTTTTATACAGGTAACGAGCTGATATTAGGAGCACACTCTTAAAGGGAGTGCTCCTAATCTCAGCTTGTTACCTGTATAAAAGACACCTGTCCACAGAAGCAATCAATCAATCAGATTCCAAACTCTCCACCATGGCCAAGACCAAAGAGCTCTCCAAGGATGTCAGGGACAAGATTGTAGACCTACACAAGGCTGGAATGGGCTACAAGTCCATCGCCAAGCAGCTTGGTGAGAAGGTGACAACAGTTGGTGTGATTATTCGCAAATGGAAGAAACACAAAAGAACTGTCAATCTCCCTCGGCCTGGTGAGATGCAATGATCATGAGAACGGTGAGGAATCAGCCCAGAACTACACGGGAGGATCTTGTCAATGATCTCAAGGAAGCTGGGACCATAGTCACCAAGAAAACAAATGGTAACACACTACGCTGTGAAGGACTGAAATCCTGCAGCGCCCGCAAGGTCCCCCTGCTCAAGAAAGCACATATGCATGCCCGTCTGAAGTTTGCCAATGAACATCTGAATGATTCAGAGGACAACTGGGTGAAAGTGTTGTGGTCAGATGAGACCAAAATGGAGCTCTTTGGCATCAACTCAACTCACCGTGTTTGGAGGAGGAGGAATGCTGCCTATGACCCCAAGAAAACCATCCCCACAGTCAAACATGGAGGTGGAAACATTATGCTTTGGGGGTGTTTTTCTGCTAAGGGGACAGGACAACTTCACCGCATCAAAGGGACGATGGACGGGGCCATGTACCGTCAAATCTTGCGTGAGAACCTCCTTCCCTCAGCCAGGGCATTGAAAATGGGTTGTGGATGACAATGACCCAAAACACACGGCCAAGGCAACAAAGGAGTGGCTCAAGAAGAAGCACATTAAGGTCCTGGATTGGCCTAGCCAGTCTCCATGCCTTAATTCTTACATCTAGGCGTTCCTCTAGCGGAACCCCGTTCCGCCAGCGGAACCCCTAGCCAACAGCCAATGGAATCGCATGGCGCGAAATACAAAAACAACTAAAATACCACAATTCATTTTTCTCAAACATACGACTATTTTACACCATTTGAAAGATAAACCTCTCCTGAATCCAACCACGTTGTTCGATTTCAAAAAGGCTTTACAGCGAAAGCAAAACATTAGATTATGTTAGGAGAGTACATAGACCAAAATAACCACACAGCCATTTTCCAAGCAAGCATATATGTCAATAATACCCGAAACACAGCTAAATGAAGCACTAACCTTTGATGATCTTCATCAGATGACACTCCTAGGACATTATGTTATACAATACATGTATGTTTTGTTCAATCAAGTTCATATTTATATCCAAAAACTGCTTTTTACATTGGCGCGTGATGTTCAGAAAATGTATTCCCACCAAAAACTTCTGGTGAATTTACAAAAATACTCATCATAAACATTGACAAAATACATAACAATTATTTTAAGAATTATAGATACAGAACTCCTTTATGCAATCGCTGTGTCAGATTTTAAAATAGCTTTTCGGCGAAAGCAAATTTTTCAATATTCTGAGTACATAGCTCGCCATCACGGGTCAACCTAAACTCAGAATTAGTATTAGAAATATTGTATTACCTTTGCTGATCTTCGTCAGAATGCACTCCCAGGACTGCTACTTCCACAAGAAATGTTGTTTTTGTTCGAAATAATCCATAGTTATGTCCAAATACCTCTGTTTTGTTCGTGCGTTCAGGTCACTATCCAAAAGGTAACGCGCGAGCGCAATTCGAGACACAAAAAGTCAAAATGTTCCATTACCGTACTTAGAAGCATGTCAAACACTGTTTAAAATACATTTTTATGGTATTTTTAACGTAAAATTGCAATAATATTACAACTGGACAATAGTGTATTCATTCAAGGAGAAAAAGAAAAAACAGCGTGCTCGCGGGAACGTGCATATCCAATCTCTTTGTCCTCAGGCAGACCACTCAGTAACTGAGCTCCTATACTCTGCCCAGAGACAGGAGAAGGCTCAATCCACTTTCGGAAGGCTTTAGACAGCCAATGGAAGCCTTAGAAAGTGCAACGTAACAGCACAGATACTGTAGTTTCGAAAGGGACTAGAAAGAAGAACTACATTTCTCAGATCCTACACTTTCTGGTTGACTTTTTCTCAGGTTTTTGCCTGCCATATGAGTTCTGTTATACTCACAGACACCATTCAAACAGTTTTAGAAACTTCAGAGTGGTTTCTATCAAAATCTACTAATACTATGCATATTCTCGTTTCTGGGCAAGAGTAGTAACCAGTTTAAATCGGGTATGTTTTTTCATCCGGCCGTGAAAATACTGCCCCCTATCCATATCAGGTTAATCCCATAGAAAATCTGTGGAGGGAGCTGAAGGTTCGAGTTGCCAAACGTCATCCTCAAAACCTTAATGACTTGGAGAAGATCTGCAAATAGGAGTGGGACAAAATCCCTCCTGAGATGTGTGCAAAACTGGTGGCCAACTACAAGAAACATCTGACCTCTGTGATTGCCAACAAGGGTTTTGCCACCAAGTACTAAGTCATGTTTTGCAGAGGGGTCAAATACTTATTTCCCTCATTAAAATGCAAATCAATTTATAACATTTTTGACATGCGTTTTTCTGGATTTTTTTGTTGTTATTCTGTCTCGCACTGTTCAAATAAACCTACCATTAAAATTATAGACTGATCATTTCTTTGGCAGTGGGAAAATGTACAAAATCAGCAGGGGATCAAATAATTTTTCCCCTCACTGTATATATTCCCCCATTTGGGTGGATTCTCCTCTCTAAACATTACATCTTTATTGATAGGCAGGAAGTGATACGGGCAATAAACTGTTCCTTCTCCCTTAATGTGACCTGACCTGACCTCGACCCCCTTACTCACTAAACCACATCTCTCCCTCCTTATCAGTGTCTGCCACATGTGATTACCTTTACTCATTACATTCCAAGCTTAATTGCCTCCACCATATACATTCCTCCTACAGATAACCATTAACTTCTGGTGTAGGCCCTTAGATTATAGCACTCAATATTTCAATAGGATACCTGATAATTAACAATATTCCAAGTTTAGCCAGAACTCATCAGTACACAAACGATTACCAAGCCTCTGACGCAGCCCACTTTTTTTTTTAATATGCAGACGCCACCGCTGTGGAGGGTTTCCTACACCCAGACCAAGCCTCTCTTCAAGGTTATGATAGAGGAACTGCAACATTTGTCCAGTGGTGTGCAGATACCTTTCTTGAAATAAACTTTAAGAAAACAAAAGAAATGGAAATTGATTTCAGAAGGAACAAAATTCCACTACCCCCTACGAAGATCAATGGGGAATCAGTCGATAGAGTGACCACATATAAGTACCTGGGAATCTAAATAGACAATACACTGAAATTCAATGACTGTGCCTTTGCAAAGATAAAGAAATTGCAACAGATAATGTTTTTTTTATGCAAACTGAACCATTTTAATGATGACCGCCGTATCTTACAAATGTTCTATAAATCTGTTCAGAGTGTGCTGTACTTTAGTCTGATATGCGTGTTCGGAAACATGCAAGTAAATGACCAAGTCAAGCTTCAGCGCTTGATTAAGACGGTGGGAACGATAATTGGTATAGACCAAGAATCAGCCACCAACCTGTACACAAAACTCATCCTCCTAAAACTTGAAAGCATTTTACAGGACAGTACTCATCCCCTTCACTCAAAACTCAGTCACAGCAGCAGCCGGATAAGGGGAAAGAGACTTCTTCAAAAGAAAATGAAAACAGATAGATATGGGGACTCTTTTATTCCAACAGCCATTAGGCTGTTTAATAGATAGTCTGTTTGTCCCTCCAGTATATAGTATATTGCACTTTCACTTTAAATGTGTAGCTATTGCACTTTGAATGAATTATTTTGTGTAGTTTCTGTGTTTTCATGTTTTATGTACTTTTATGTGTTTTATGTCTTTTTAAGCACATGACCAAATGAATTTCCCCCCTGGTGGGATAATAAAGTTGATGTGAATCTGAATCAGAATTATATGTAAACAATCTAATTTATAAATGCTTCATAAGCTTACCAACTGTCGTACCCCATCAGAACCAAAATATGTTTTTTTTACTTGAATGTTTGTAAACAAAGTAAATGTAAACATACACTGTATAGCCTACAAACATGGTTAAAAATATAATTTGATATCATGGATGGTCAGTTCTTGCATCCATACCTCTGTCCATAGCTTTGAAAATGGTTACATTTCTCCGGCCCCATCCCGAAACAGTGGCAGGGTGTACGCTTTGTTATTGTTTCAACCATGTGGCTCAGTTGGTAGAGCATGGTGTTTGCAACGCCAGCATGGTGTGTGCAACGCCAGGGTTGTGGGTTCGATTCCCACGGGGGGCCAGTACAATTTTTTTACTTTTTTTTTAAATGCATGAAATGAAAATGAAATGTATGTATTCACTACTGTAAGTCGCTCTGGATAAGAGCGTCTGCTAAATGACTAAAATGTAAAATGTAAATGTAACCATGGATTGCCCCTTTAGTGGTTGAAATGTTGTCAATAAACATAGTTGAGAGCATATAATGTGGTCTGGTACTGTCCAGAGCCCCACCCCCCAACCCTTTCCCCTGAAGTACTTACTGTATGTAGATCTGAGAGGGGTTTGATACCATTAGTCAATATGGTAGTAGTTCCCTTTCCTTCTGATGGGCAGTAGCGGTGTGTTGGTAAAATCACTGGGGAAGACAGAAAAAAAAGCCATATTAAAACCTATGTGTTGTGATAATTGCGTTGTTTGCTCTATAACCGGTTAGTTCATATACCTTGCCACCGTGATATATAGGCCTAAGGCCCAGACAATAAGAAGACACAGTGGCAGAATCATTTCAACTGCACCTTTGTTTCATCACAAAACCGGACTCCACAAAGCATATTGCATGTAACAAACAGTGATCAACAGCAAGTTAATGTTCCAACATTTTCAGAATACTAAACAACTATTTATTTAGAACCATAAAAGAGTTACTGCAAATCGCAAAGAAAACAGTAGCTGCCTCCACTATTCCAGCACCATTTCAACTTCAACATATCAACATCATCTCACCTATGCTTAGTCTAATACAGTCTAAAAGATACCCAAAACTATTTAGTCCAATCAACGTAAGCTAAATATGATGCAGCTGTCCATGGTTCTGATTTCTGTGTGTGTGTGGTGTCTGCGTGCACGTTCGTGCAAGTAGAAAAAACATGTTGGCTCACCCTACTTGTTGAGAAACACCAATGCCATCCTCCTCTCTTTCATACTGTGTCATACTGTACACGCTTTAATTTTTTGTTGTCCTAGGCTACCTGGCTAAAATGCTTACTCGCTAGCCTAACTTCCTTTCATGGGCAACGTTAGCTAGTTAACGTAAACCTTCTACATCTAGCTACATATTGAACGTCCATCCCCTCAGGCCAGGAGGACAATGTATGAATGAATGGTTGGATCAGAATTTCCGTTATAATCATTGGCCAGTACAGATAATTAAGTAAAACCACAAGTCCAAATCCCTATCTCCATCCATGGCTAATTTAGGAAAGGAACAATTTTTAGCTAGCTAGCTTGCCACCGGAGGACAACAACACAACGAGATGCAACAATTCCATTTTTCTTCTGTCAATGACGTATGCTCTCAATGTGATTTGACGCCAAATCCAAACTGGCTTCCCTTGAGACTTTTTTGGTGCGCCAGGACCATTCACAGTTGAGCTCACTCAGTTTAGCTATTATTTTATATGGGTGGCAACAATGCCATACTCTTTTGGAGCAAACGGTACCAGATAGATGGCCTACACATACAGAGACAGAAGGGCACTGTTTCGCTCGCTCGGATGCATTCTCCGGTGAAATACATTCAGCCTCTTGTGAACTGAAGGAGAATTATGAAGCACAGAGAGCCAAAAGATTTAAATATATATATATATATATATATATATTAGAAAATTATTATTATATATACAGTACCAGTCAAAAGTTTGGACACACCTACTGATTCCAGGATTTTTGTTTATTTTTACTAATTTCTGCATTGTAGAGTAATAGTGAAGACATCAAAACTATGAAATAACACACATGGAATCATGTAGTAACCAAAAATTTTTTAAACAAATCAACTGGCTCTCATGAGGACTGCTGAAGGAAAGAGTGTACAAAGCTGTCATCAATGCAAAGGGTGGCTACTTCAAAGAATCTCAAATATAAAATCTATTTTATTTAACTTTTTTGGTTACTACATGATTCCATATGTGTTATTTCATAGTTTTGATGTAAATATATATATATATATTTACATATATATTTATATTGTAAAAATGTTGGCATCCATGAATATACGCCACTGCTGATAGACTAAGGGAAATTGTCTCCATATCGCTTACATTAATCCGATCGTTTCAATCCAATGCTTTCAGATCTACATAAGTGCCTAGGGGCTGGGGACTAGCGACTAGGGGACTATGGGTTGTTTTTGGACAGGGTTTATGTGTGTAGCAGAGGCTGCAGTCTTCCTCTTTTGCTGATGTGCCTCTCTGTCTCCCCTTGCAGGTCTGCAGCAGGATGGCAAGCTGAAGATCAGAGTGGAGCCAGGGCTATTCGAGTGGACCAAGTGGGTCTCTGGGAGCTCTCTTCCTACCTGGATCCCTCCCACAGACCTGGCTGCATCCCACTTCACTGTTGACACAACATACAGGTGATACAGGCAAGAGTATTTCCTGATTCACCTCCAACCTGTACTCTTACTGGCCATTTACACTATACAAGCGTCACTCGTCTAGCCACGCTAGCCTCGCCCTCATGTGGGTGCAAACAAGCTTGAAAGCAAGCTAGGTAGTGCTACGTATCAACAGCTATTGTCAGCCAATCTAGTAGGGGTTGGAAGCTATGGTAAGATTTGATTGGTCACTCGCATAGCGATATCACCGAGGATTTGAAGAAAATTCTGCCTGCCCTTTCCAGCTTCCACGCCCACTCCGCTTCTTTTCCTTTCCTTACATTGAAAATGAACAGTGGTGTAAAGTACTTAAGTAAAAATACTTGAAAGTTATTTTTGGAGTATCTGTACGTTACTATTTATATTTTTGACATCTTTTACTTTTACTTCATACATTCCGAACGAAAGTACTCATTACATTTTGAATGCTTAGCTGGACAGAAAAATTGTCTAATTCACACACTTATCAAGAGAACATTCCTGGTCATCCCTACTGCCTCTGATCTGATCTGGCGGATTCACTAAACACATGCTTCGTTTGTAACTTAAGTTCTGAGTTTTGGAGTGTGCCGTGCCCCTGGTTATGCGTAAATTTAAAAAAATAAGAAAATGGTGCCGTCTGATTTGCTTAATATAAGGAATTTGAAATGATTTATACCTTTTTCTTTTGATACTTAAGTATATATAAAACCAAATACTTTGACTTTTACTCAAGTTGGTATTTTACTGGGTGACTTTCACTTTTACTTGAGTCATTTTCTATTAAGGTATCTTTACTTTTATTCAAATATGACAATAGGGTACTTTTCACACCACTGAAAGTGAATGGCTTCCAATGTTTCACAGCACGATGCCACTTCCATGTGTAAACGCAGAGTTAGGCCCAACCCCTCTAGCCTTGGACCTAGGCACAGCTATAAACAAACCAGATATATACAAATAATATGGTCAACATTCCATTAAGACTATCATAGAATATGATGGAGCTACTACAATATTGCCTATGCTTATTTAATTCCTTCTGACCCCTACGTCACATGACCACGTAGTCCCAAACCCGGTAGGCGCGCTAAGCGGTTGTTACTGGACGGGGCCAGAGCCTTTTCAGCCATACCTCTGTCTCACATGTTCTCACTGTTTCTTCCCACAGACCTCTCATACCGATAAGCAAACTTAGCGTGTCGGAGTCCTATGACACGTACATGAGCCGGAGCTACCAAGTGACCAAAGACATTCTGTCTGACTGCAAAAACATGGGTAATAAAGATGCAGGGTTCAGTCACTGCTGTGGCTTTGGATGGGATGTGAATAAAAAAAAAAACATTCCTGGGTTCAATTAGTACTTAACTTTCAAATCCTTTAGCTGTCCTCGATTGAGCTTGCCTGGCGCAATGGAATCAACGGATTCCAAAACGGATCCCAAAAGTGCAAACACTTCTCATCTCACACTCCACTCTAGACAGGCTCAATCAAACGCTCAGGGTATTTGAAAGAAAACAAATACTTTTTTAACCCAGATGTGATACAGAAACATCATGTGTGGGATGGACATTGGGATTCATTTGGTCCGGGTTGTTCTTCTGTTCCCTCATTTCCTCATCTCCCACTCTGTAGGAAACAACATACTGATTGTTGCCCACGCTTCCTCTCTGGAGGCCTGCACGCGACAGCTCCAGGGCCGTAGCCCCCAGACCTCCAAGGACTTCATCCAAGTAGTCAGGAAGGTCAGCTGGAGTTTATTTTACTCGCTCAATGTGATCTTTTCTTTTGATCTCATTGTTTCTTCCCCCTCACTCTTTTTCACTCTTACTTTCACTCTATGCCGGTCTCTCTGTACCTGTGTTTCTGCCTGTGTTTCTGTCTGTCTCTCTCTCTGTCTGCCTTTCTCTTTCTCCCCCCCTGCCTTTCCACCCGTACTGCCTTTGTTGCAGCTGACGAGAGCCTCTTTCCCTCCTGTAGATCCCCTACCTGGGTTTCTGTTCCTGTGAGGAGCAGGGCGACACAGGGGTCTGGCAGCTGGTGGACCCGCCCATCCTGCCCCTCACACATGGACCCAACCACAGCTTCAACTGGAAGGAGACCCTCCTTCAGGAATAACATCCGCTTCCATGGAGAGCAGACTTGCTCAGCCCCATCCTGAGGCTTTAGTTTCTGCTCAAATAACAGTGAGAGACCCCACCAGAGTCAATGGGTGGTTGGACCTGGATGTACTGTACTGTACATATTGTCATTTGACAGTATTGTTGACATTTCTAATTTGACAGTATTGTTGTTAGTGAGAACAGAGAGAGAGGAGAGTGAAATTGGAGAGGGCAGGGCTACCGTAAGTCTCAGGGTCTGGTTGATTGTGGAGGCTATCACTCAGCAGGCTACAGCAAGCACATGGACCATTACATATGACACCGCTGCGAGTCAACAGCGTACCAGAAGGGAGTCACAAGGTTGAGAACATTGACCTAAAAAATTAGCAGAATTGTTTGTGTTTTGAAAAGCAATTGCATTCCTTGTCCCGCTTGCAGATTAACTGTTGACGAGGGCAAACGTTATCCTCAAAAGCCCTTGACTGTAGCCGCAAGTCATGTCACAGATGTTTCCCAGCGTGGAATTTGTGTTTCTGTGTGTATAAAGTTGATCTCGTTGGGGGAAAAAAACTGCTAAACTTAATCCATGCTCTCTTGAATACTGTATGTACAACCACTTATTCATCCATTTAAACGGATTGCAGTGTGGTCAGTATGATGTCTTTTATGACTTTATGGTCACGTTGCATGCTGGTTGTATGAAAACGTTTTGTTAACGTAAGTAACCAGAAAAATACGTCTTCGCCTGGTTGTAATGTGTTATGTGACAAGATAACAACCAACATATGACATATTTACTATGACATCTTGAGCTCGTCATAAAAAATACATATTTATGTGGTCGTAACCGAGACTAGTTGGAAATCTGGTTTTATGACTTCTTCACAACCAGAAAACTGGTTTACAACCAGTTTACAACCAGAAAATGACGTCATTAAGACAGCATGTGCCAAATGTTTTTCACTGGGTGGTTTGTCACCCGGTTTGTTTGAAACAGTCTCGATGGCACAAAGTGCACTATTGACAATCACAGGTGAGCCTTGGTGAGGCTGGTCGAATAACCAGTAGTTAGGAACTTGTATGTGTTTGTTTTACCTAATGTAAGGTCTTATGGCAGAATAGTTGTTGACCACTGCACTAGAAAACATCTTTCAGTCTTCCAGTTGTGAAATATCATATACAAAAGACCTGTCCTATGGTAGGGAAATACATGTTTTTCTCAGGTGTAGATTTCATTATGACCTTATACAGTATGTGCATTTCATTGGGCCATGAACATTGTTGTGAGTGCCTCTTAAGATTGAACCTGATTTCTCTTGATGTCTCAGTGATGTCAGAGAGATGTTCTCTGCTCATTGAGTCAGCTTTTGTTTAGCCTCATCTAAATCTATCTGATCTAATCTTTCTGCAAATAATGATTATTAAGGAGGCTCTTAAACAATGCTCTGATGCTGTTCTTCCATTGATACATGCAAGTACAATACTTACACGTACAATTACAAATTTGTGAAAAGGCGTCAGTCAGGAACAAAGCAAGCCTACATCAGAGGTTAGCCACATGCACAGTTGAGGAAACCCTGGAAACCTAAAAACTGAGGAGGAAGCCATCTGTGTCAATTTGTGTTAATTTATTTTCTCCAATATTATATTTCCAAATGTATATAATTTAAGAAATAGATTTTTCACAAAAATGCTATAGTTTAGAGGACTAGTGGGCTAAGATGAGCAAAGATTGAAATGAAAACAAACTGATTGAAGGAGGAGATGATACAGTATTCCCTGTATATTCAGATATGAGCATCTCTGAGGTGGGTTCTGAATCCCCCCCCCCCCCCCATATGATACTGACAGTATCACTGTTTCAGATATGTAGAAGTTACATACCAAATAAAAAAAAGTCAGGTCATTTTGTTGTGTATTGTTATCTTTTTGGGGGGGGATAGAGAATTCCTTCAACAGTTTGTTCAATACGTAGTATTATGGTTTAACCACTAGGTGTAAGTGTAAGACCTTTGGAGTTGACTACATACAGTATCTTAGGTGGAAAATGAGCTTGAAGCAGAGGCGTCATGCCCATATGGGGCACAAGGGCATGTACCCCCTCAGATTTGTCTTTTTTGTTTCAGATGTTAAATTAACTACTAAACTTAATTTTTAAGTCCACGTTTTATCATCATTATTTATAAAAATGATCTGTCAGCTGTATTTTGTGGAGGGGGTACACTTACTGGACCAGGTAAAGAGTACCCCCACCCACATATAATTGAACAGGTAAAGAGGTATGCTTAGATAACCTATGCAGGAAAATATACATAATTTTACATAGAATTAGGCATAATGATTATGGCTCTAGATTGCAGGAAAAATATGTTTCAGGTGTTTGCAAAATTCTCCATCATTACGTACTTTGTGCCCCCTTTAAAATAATAGGTGCATGACATCCCTGCCTGAAGTGATTTAAAAATAAAGACATCCTTAGAAAAG
This sequence comes from Salmo salar, assembly GCF_965601325.2. Lineage (NCBI taxonomy): Eukaryota > Metazoa > Chordata > Actinopteri > Salmoniformes > Salmonidae > Salmo > Salmo salar. Next base: position 128,878,096 of record NC_138299.1, read on the forward strand.
GATGCTGGCAGTAGACATAAATAACAAACTGAAAGGAATAAGATACTGTGATATTGTGTAAAATAAAAAATACAAATCTTTCAAGCTTTTGGTGAGATGGATTTCTGGCCTGCCTGGTGACATCAACAGGAGGTAAATTAGACCAATAAGAAAGAGAGTTCCAAACCTCTCTGCCAATAACAGCTAGTTTTCACTTTTCCCCTCCCCACTCAGACCACTCCCAGACAGTCCTAGCTAAATTTTTAATTGAAAACAATCACATTAAGGTACTTAATTGTTACTCAGAAATTATATGATACTAGGATCAAAACAGCTGTGTTAGACCTTTAAAGGGATACTTCAGGATTTTGGCAATTTTTATGTCTCTGTCCAGTATAAGGGAAGTTAGAGGTAGTTTTGTGAGACAATGCTAACTAGCGAAGCGCAGTGACTGGAAGTCTATGTACCCATAGACTTTAGCAATTGCACTAGCGCTAGTTAGCAACTTCCTTCAAACTGCACACAGGGACATAACAATGGTATCCACAAATTCATCTGACTCTGAGGAAGTAGAGGGGCCTCATTGCTAAAATCCTGAAGTATCTCTTTAAGACAGGTTAAGCAACCCAAGCCGGGTTAAACCAGACTGAGCTCTTCCGTCAGTCTGATTTACCAGGCAGAAGTGACCATATCACACCAAATGATGATGCATTTATGTCGTCAGCACCACTGATAATGTACCTAGCCACACACGTAATCATGCATACTAGTAGGCTATACAGCCCCACAGTGGAGGTGTCATAATACCCATAAAACCTAGCGGTGAAACAGGGAAATGATTCTAAGAATTTTTCCACCATTCATTTTTCCCATATGGAATTTTAGAAACACTTAAAATAAGGGCTGTGTTTCGTGTAGGCTTACCCTGGCGTGAAGTTTTGATAACCATGTAAATCTCTCTCGGACAAGGTGACTTTTATCAATATATTCGGCTCTATTTACTATCAGAATCGAAAATGCTAATTAGCATCAAAGTAGACATCATGCAAGACTACAAATCCCTGCAAGCTCCTGCACGTCATCTCTAGCTGACACCTTTGCCTTCAGGTATTGTGTCAGTATAAAACTTGCACAAGACAGTTCCCAGAATTGTCAATTTAAAGAAATGTAGCCAATGTATTCATTACTAAATGTAGCTAACATTAGATAGTTAATCCAGAGATTCTTACCTTTGCCTCGATTCTTCAGTCTTGTCCAGATCATCATGACATTTGTAGTTCTTTATGATAGCCACATTAGCAGCTAATTAGCCTTTCATTTTGAAGGGGGTAAATACAGGCCTTGTCCTAGGAGATTTACATGGTTGTCAAAATGTCACCCCAGGTTAAGCCTACACAAAATACAGCCCTTATTTGAAGTGTTTCTAAAATACCCTATGGGAATGGTGGAAATATGATTGGAACCATTTCCTCATACTGTGGTACTCTATGGTACCACAGTATGACAAATATGACAACCAACTCATACCTCTGATTATGTGCATAAAACTTCCATGAGAGTCAACTGTGTATCAATCATCTTGTTTAATTTTGTTGGGAAATAAACAGCATCCTTCTTTCAATAGCATCTTTCTCACTTGTTGAGTCCTTATCTCTATATAATTAGAGACCCAAATGCAACATTTATTTACTCTGACGTTGGGTTATTGTTGCACAGACTTCCAATTATATTTTGTGGCCTGCTCACCCCTATTTACGCCAGCGTATAAATACACCTGGGGCTTTGGGGCTCTGGTTTCAGACACTGTTTCAGCACCGGCAGCAGCTTAAAAAGCCTGGCCAACGAGTTCATCCGAGCTGGGGATATTCGATCTCTGCCACTCTTGTCCTGATTTAACCTGAACTCTCCTTTAATGAGCCAGTCCTCCCCCATCCCCAACGGAACTCTGATTTGTAGGCCAAATTAAATGTTTTAGTTAGAATTTTGGTTTGTGCTATGATTGCCCTCTTCTAAAATACCTAAAGTAGACATAGGAAATGAGAGAAGTGATGCATTGACCCACTTGGATGTAAACAGGACTTTTTATTACCTAGGGCTAAAATCTCCACTTAGCAAAGCATCATCTACTACTGCAGTGCAGAAAAACTCAGAAACCATCTGAAAACAAACAAGTTTCTATTAAATCTCCCAGACAGACAGATGCTTATTGATGTATGAATTTTTTTTTTTGCTGAATATACAACTTTGTTGAAAACCTCTGTATAGAAATAGGTCAACAACAAAATGTTTTATTGAGGAAATTGATTTCAAGGTAGATATCAGTTAGATATACCTAGGTAGATATTCAACATAAATATACAGTTCAACTTGATGTAAGGACATTTCGTGTTTTGTGTCCTAACCTTCCTGTCAAAACAAGAGTGATGTTTTACCTTTGACATAATCTCTCAAAAGTCTTTCAGAGTTGAATCTATTCCCCATCTACAGTAGTATAGAGATCCGGGGTGTCTAGGTCACATGTTCTCCTCCTTTGTTTCCCTTCAAATTGAAGACCAGCACTTTTGTGTGTATCTATTAATTATTTTGGGTTTGCAGTTACTTTTTATTAGAAATGATGTCTTTTTAGTTTAGCAAGATTTAACTTGCTTTGCTGTGCTTCCCTTTTTGTTTCCTCTACTTGATTTATTGTAGACTCCTGCCCCTTGTCTGGTCACCTTGGAGACGGGAGTTGGTCAAGGTCTGCCACAACTGTGCCTGTTGACTAACAAGCTACCTGAGCTACTTAAAATTGAGCTTTTAGTCCACTCTGGGCCTGCTGCAGGAGGGAGAAGTCACCACCAACACAAACACCACCACCACCTTCCCCCAGCTGCCGCCTACCTGGAACCAGATGCTGTCTAGCATGCAGTTAAGGGACAGTCGACCCCTAAACCTGTGTGAGTGTGGTATGTCTGTCTCACATCATTGTGGAGTTTTCCTTAAATCAAATCAAATCAAATTTTATTGGTCACATACACGTGTTTAGCAGATGTTATTGCGGGTGTAGCGAAATGCTTGTGTTTCTAGCTCCAACAGTGCAGTAATATCTAACAAGTAATATCTAACAATTTCACAACAATACACACAATACACACACATCCAAAGCAAAGGAATGTAATTAAGAATATATAAATATTTGGACGAGCAATGTCGGAAGGGCATAGACTAAGATACAGTAGAATAGAATAGAATACAGTATATACATATAAGATGAGTAATACAAAATATGTAAATATTATTAAAGTGACCAGTGATTTCAAGTCTATGTATATAGCGTAGAAGCCTCTAAGGTGCTACTGATGGCTTTTTAACAGTCTGATGGCCTTGAGATATAAGCTGTTTTTCAGTCTCTCAGTCCCAACTTTGATGCACCTATACTGACCTCACCTTCTGGATGGTAGCTGGGTGAACAGGCAGTGGCTCGGGTGGTTGTTGTCCTTGATGATCTTTTTGCCCTTCCTGTGACATCGGGTGCTGTAGGTGTCCTGGAGGGAAGGTAGTTTGCCCCCGGTGATGGGTTGGGCAGACCGCACCACCCTCTGGAGAGCCCTGCGCTTCCGTCTTATTCTGAAGGCAGCTCTGACTTGAGGACAGAAACAAATGTGATTAGTTAATTTTAGGAAACAAATGTGATTGGTTCAGTTTAGGGTTATGGGTTGAAGTTAGGTTAGAAAACCAAATTGCACTATGTTGATCAAGGAAAACTTCACTCAACTCTGTAGTGAACTCATAGACAAATTGTTTTCTGTGGATAGATGCTGGCTTTGGCATCAGTGTACAACCAATTACAGGGACCCACCAGGGTTACTGCACACTCCAATCTCCACAAACTCAGCCTGGAAGAGCAGACCTGTGCTGCCTCTGAAGAACTATGTTTTTGCATGTTTCTAGTAATGCCAATGTTTACAGTACATGGGCTGATGTCGACTTTGAAAAAACTCCTATCCCCGCTGGATTGGGCTGTGTCGGTATCATTTCCGAAGCTCTTCTATTGATCGTGTTTATCCTCTGTGATTGCTATATTCCAGTCTCTCATTAGTCTGATGTTGATTAATTTGTTTAGCCTTTTGTTTAATGCCAAGCTCTAAACCACACGAATTCCTCACGGATGTCTGAGGGACCCAAATAAATGGCTCACTGTTTATCTTCTCTTATTGCCTGAAACCTAATTTGTATTGGACAAGATACAGGATGAGTGTTATTTTTAGGGAACTTCCACAAGAGTACACTATGCTCATTTATTGACCAATATTTAAATAAGGAAAATGTTGGAAGTTGTTTATCGCATTGGTCTACACCCCAAATAATGGTTTTGAAAAGGTGTGACTGAGATAGAATCATGGCAACGGTATTATTACAACTGCCAGGTCGCAGTTGTACTTGAGAACTTGTTCTCAACTGGCCTACCTGGTTAAATAAAGCTGAAATAAAAAATCTAAATCAAAATTAATTTGGGAATCATGCCTGTACCAAGTTTCATGCTTTTATGAAATGATTTCTATATTGTTTTTCACATATCGCCTGGACTATGTATACATAATGGTACTATCATGTTGTATGTGTGAATGCAAATATAGTCAGTAGCTTTGTGTTGATTATTGCCATTCCTCACAATATGTATTGAAGATGCCATATTATTTGGACAACGTAGTGAATAGGTTTTTGGTGGCTACAGACCTTTTCTAATTCCAGTGCATTTCTCATACAACACTATCAATTAAATGAAGCATCCGCAGCTGAAGAACTACCAGGCTTTAGATTGTACATTTATGATATTGACTTGGGGGTTTCGTACAGATGTCTTTCAGGCAGGTATTGATTATCAGAAAATAAATAATAGATCCTCATGAAATAATGAAGTAGTTGCAATTGATTAGAACGTATTTATTAAGCCCTTACTCCATATGCAATCAACCTTTTTCCATAGGCCTACTCCACAGTCACATTCATTGTTTGTTGCCTTAAATTTCTTGATTTATGGAGTGACAGGCCACTGAAGAGGCTGATAAAAGCACAGGCGATTTCATTCCTCTATAAAAAAACAAGTCATTATTGGGAAGCAGTGAATCTTTGCAATCTAATAGTGCTCTCGGTGTTCTTCTCAAGCTTTTAAACTAATTCGTGATTGATCGCTAATTATCGGTGACGGAGGCTCTCGAGACAGCTGTACTTCCCACCTCAAACATCCCCCCGCCTTTTCTCTGATTGAAAGAGCTATAACTTTCAAACGGTCGACTCTGCTCGTTGTTTGGTTGAGTCAATAGACTTCAAGACGTTTGAATAATCATTGTGCCCTTTCCCAATAAAGAAGGTTGTTTCACAACAATAAAGCATCAGGCACCCAATATTACCTGCTGGATGGTGCAATAATGGAAAGCACTGCTAAATAACCAAACAATTTAGCATGAAATACATCAGTATTGCATTGTTATTACAATTGAATATGGTTCCATAGCCTAGGCTACTGTTGCTTCCAAGGTAAATATCCTAGACCTAGAAGATCGCTCAACATGTACCAATATCACAGTGAAATGGTAAAAGAAACGACTCCTAATTGGCTAAATATTGATTGCCGTGAGTCAAAAATGTTGGCTCAAGAACCCCTGGACTTCCCTGTCCAGGCGGCACGTGACAGGAGTTGCTCTCAATGACCAGCGCAATTGATGTGAGCTATTTGGATGTGAATCGCCATTCTCCCACAAAGTAAAACATTAAGAATGGGTGTCCTCAATGACAATGAATTTGTTTTCAGCGCTAGATCAATTGAGGTCTGCTTTCGTCTGCCTTGAAATCTATTCGCCAATTGCATTGCCTCGAGCCTTAGGATAGGCTATAAAAGTGGACTTCGTTTTTCAAGCAGTATAAAGGCTAGCCTGCATCAGTGATGCTGGCAAACTCAGTTGTAGGCTAGTCTACCATAACAAGTGACCAAAGAATATCTCCTGACCATTCTCTGACAAAATTAGGGACCAAAAGAGGACCAAACTATGCGCTGCACTTGACGCGTAGGCTAAGCGATAGGCTATATTACCAGGTAGGTAATGCTATACCATTCTTGATTTATTGGCCTATTTGATTATTAAAGGCTGTAATAATAATAATGGTAAGATAATAATGATAATAATGCTGATAATGATAATAATAATGGCATAATTATTAATCAATTAAAGTTTTAGTAATCAGGCAATTAACGCAAAAATGTAGGTCGAAATCTGGGTCTATGTTTATTGTCTGCCTATATTGTTTGAATTCAGGTGGCTATGGCAAACATAATCAAGAGGTCATTTCAGCATGATTTCGGCTTTTTGTGTCTCAACGTTCTGATTGTTTCCAGGAAAGTTTATATTTGCATAATATATGGTGTTCAAGATGAAAGGGGTCTTTTGGCAATAATAAGGTGTACACTATACATACAGTACATCATTGATACATTTGACATAAGGCCCCCTCTTATTGAATGGACTTTCTGCAAATGTTTGGGTGCCGACTGAATCAGTGGAGAGACTGGTTGTATATGCAGGTATTCTAATTCAGTGAGATGTGTGAGGTTATAATTTATATTTCTAGTTTTTTCTAGAATGAACTTTGTGGCTTTAACTGGCGATGACATCGATAAATGATCAGGCATGGACGTTCGTCAAATGACAAACGAGTGATAGAAAATCTGAAAGCGAAATGCCTGTGAAATTATGTGCAATTTGAATCCTGTGGGGGTCACTGGAGAGCCATCTTGTGTGGTAGGCATAACGCTCCAACCCCTCTAGGCGAGCTGGCTGCCCTCAACAATCCAGTCAGTGTTGTTGGTTGCTCTGGTCCGAACTATATTGTAGGCTGTCTTGGACTTTAGGACCTACTGTTGAGAACGCTGTTCAATTGGCTCTGATGAAGGTTTATGTTTTGATTATCTTTGAACTGTTATTTCATGGTAATTTATGTCATTGTATTTGCACAACTGTGCATGTTGTTATTACCCTTATAAAAAAAATGTCAGTTGTTAAACAGGAGTAAAAATGCAGTTACTGCAGTCAACTTTTTTGGACCAGTATTTGCATAATAACTGCACAGTAACTTCAGTTATACTGCAAAATTACTGCAGTAAAAAAAACTTTTATTTTGTTACGTTTTCCTAATTAATCGACACACAATAACCCATAATGACAAAGCGAAAACAGGTTTTTAGATTTCTTTTTGAAAATGTATAAAAAAAACTAAAAACAGATACCTTATTTACATAAATATTCAGACACTGCTATGAGACTCAATTGAGCTCAGGTGCATCCTGTTTCCATTGATCATCCTTGAGATGGTTCTACAATTGATAGAGTCCACCTGTGGTAAATTGAATTGATTGGACATGATTTGGAAAGGCACTCACCTGTCTATTTAAGGCTCCACAGTTGACAGTGCATGTCAGAGAAAAAAGCAAGTCATGCGGTCGAAGGAATTTTCCATAGAGCTTCGAGACAGCATTGTGTCGAGACACAAATCTGGGGAAGGGTACAAAAACATTTCTGCAGCATTGAAATGGAAGAAGTTTGGAACCACCAAGACTCTTCATAGAGCTGGCCGCCCGGCCAAACTGAGCAATCGGGGGAGAATGGCCTTGGTCAGGGAGGTGACCATGAACTTGATGGTCTCTCTGACAGAGCTCCAGAGGTCCTCTGTGGAGATGGGAGAAACTTCCAGAAGGACAACCATCTCTGCAGCACTCCATCAATCAGGCCTTTATGGTAGAATGGCCAGACGGAAGCCACTCCTCAGTAAAAGGAACATGACAGCCCACTTGGAGTTTGCCAAAAGGCACCTAAAGGACTCTCAGACCATAATAAATAAGATTCTCTGTTCTGATGAAACCAAGATTGAACTCTTTGGCCTGAATGCCAAGCATCATGTCTGGAGGAAACCTGGCACCATCCTTATGGTGAAGCATGGTGGTGGCAGCATCATGCTGTGGGGATGTTTTTCTGCGGCAGGGACTGGGAGACTAGTCAGGATCGAGGGAAAGATGAACGGAGCAAAGTACAAAGATCCTTGTTGAAAATCTGCTCTAGATCACTCAGGACCTCAGACTGGGGCGAAGGTTCACCTTCCAACAGGACAACGACCCTAAGCACACAGCCAAGACAACGCAGAAGTGGCTTCGGGACAAGTCTCTGAATGTCCTTGAGTGGCCCAGCCAAAGGCCGGATCTGAACCCGATCAAACATCTCTGGAGAGACCTGAAATTAGCTGTGCAGTGATGCTCCCCATCCAACCTGACATTGCTTGAGAGGATCTTCAGAGAAGAATGGGAGAAACTCCCCAAGTACAGGTGTGCCAAGATTTGTACTGTCATACCCAATAAGACTTGAGGCTGATATCGCTGCCAAAGGTGCTTCAGTAAAGATTTTGTATTGTATTGTGCCTTTATTTAACTAGGCAAGTCAGTTAAGAACAAATTCTTATTTTAAATGACGGCCTTCTCTGTAGCTCAGTTGGTAGAGCATGGTGTTTGCAACGCCAGGGTTGTGGGTTCGATTCCCACGGGGGGGCAGCACAGAAAAAAAATGTATGAAATGTATGCATTCACTACTGTAAGTCACTCTGGATAAGAGCTAAATTACTAAAATGTTTTTAAAAAAAAGTAAAATGTAGGAACAGTGGGTTATCTGCCTTGTTCAGGGGCAGAACGACAGATTTTTACCTTGTCAGTTCGGGTACTGAGTAAAAGGTACTGAGTAAAGGGTCTGAATACTTATGTAAATGTGATATTTCAAAAAAACTGTTTTTGGTTTGTCATTATGGGGTGTTGTGTGTAGATTGATGAGGAAGAAAAATAATTTAATCCATTTAAGAATAAGGCTGTAAAATAACAAAATATTGAAAAAGTCAAGGGGTGTGAATACGTTCAAAATGCACTGTATTCTTGGAAAGAATGTACAGTAAGTAGGCCTATATTTGTATTTCCCCCACAATGAAATCGGGGAGGGGACTGTGCATCGGTCTCAGTCCATCCGTTTGTACATAAGTCACACGTGATATCTCAGACAGCACTGACCCAATTTTGACAAAACTTGGGTGAATGATGCACCTTGCCTTACAGATCAATCATTTACTAAATTACGCTGATTGGCCCAAGGGGGGCACTGCATCATTCGTGGGGGACTACATGTTGCCTTTTTTTGATCATGGTTAGTGATACATCCTGCAGTCATACGAGGCAGAAAGTACTCACCAAGCTATCACCAAGCTCTCTCTCTCGCGAGACTGATCGGAGAGGTCGTGTGTAAGCTCTGTCATTTTTCTTGACATAATTTCTTTCTTATTTCTATTTTAATGGTGGAGGGGTAAAACATTGTTATTGTCTGTCACAATGAAATCGGAAGGGGTACTATGGATCTGTCTCTGTCCGTTCGTATGTTAGTCACACTCAATATCTCAGACACCATTGGCCCGATTTTGACGAAACTTGGGTGAGTGATGTGTCTTGCCATAGAGATCCGGCATTTACAAAATGACAAATTTCAGGGGACAACATGTTTATGGTTGTAAAATTGTATTTAACATGCAGGTATGCATTAATGTTGTATAACTTGTTATAATGTCTTATAACACTACTGTATGTACAATACAGTTTTTTTTCTTCCAAGATGGCGTAGCAGTGGGGATATCTGTTTTGATTGTCTTGTCCCGTCCCTTGTATATATAGTTTTTCTTCGTATATATTTCATATATATTTGTATAATTTCTTTTATCTCATTTTCCATCTACGGACTGAACACACTCTCCTGCAACCTGCCTCACCCAATGTGGTGTGGATCTGCTATTTGTACACTTTTGAACTGGAACCCCCTTCTGAAGCTAGCCAGCTAACTAGCTACTAGCTAGTAGTCAGTTAGCCACTACTAGCGGTCATCACCGTTACTCGGACTGCCAGCCTCAGCCCGGGCAACTCTTGCCAGCCTGCACAGCGCGATATCTACCCAGAGCATATCGGACTGCTTTTCTCTACTACATCTCCGGATTCCTACCGCAAGCTCTGAACCTTTACTCTGGATCATCGCAGCTAGCTAGCTGGAGTGGCTACTCCTGTCTAACGTCTCTGTCCCGAAGCAAGCACCAGTTAGCCTGGAGCTAGCCTCGAACTAGGCCCATCTCCCGGATAGCCCGAAGAGATTCCATCAAGCAATCCCTGGGCTTCAATTACCTCTTTTGCCAATTGGCCTGGACCCTTTGCTGCTGACACGGAGCCCCGCCGATCCATCACGACTGGTCTACCGATGTAACCGTCCGAGGGGGTTTCTGTCCCGAAGCAAGCACCAGTTAGCCTGGAGCTAGCCTCGAGTTAGGCCCATCTCCCTGCTAGCCGAAGAATTCCATCAGATAATTCCTGGGCTTCAATACCTCTTCTGCCAATTGGCCTGGACCCTTTGCTGCTGACACGGACTCCCGCCGATCCATCACGACTGGTCTGCCGACGTAACCGTCCGAGGGGGTTTCAACAGACTCTCCCATTGCGACATCCCCCTGAGGCCCATCTGCTAGCTTGCTGCTAGCCCCGGCCTGCTAGCTGTCTGAATCATCGTGCCTCCAGCTCGCCTAGCTACTCACTGGACCCTATGATCACTCGGCTACACATGCCTCTCCCTAATGTCAATATGCCTTGTCTATTACTGTTTTGGTTAGTAATGTTTGTCTTATTTCACTGTAGAGCCTCTAGCGCTGCTCAATATACCTTAGCTAGCCCTTATGTTCCACCCCCCACACATGCGGTGACCGCACCTGGCTTAAATGGTGCCTCAAGAGACAAAACCTCTCTCATCGTCACTCAATGCGTAGGCTTACCTACACTGTACTCACAGCCTACCATACCCTTGTCTGTACATTATGCCTTGAATCTATTCTTCTGCGCCCAGAAACCTGCTCCTTTTACTCTCGGTTCCGAACGCACTAGACGACCACTTCTTTTATCCTTTAGCCGTACCCTTATCCTACTCCTCCTTTGTTCATCTGGTGATGTAGAGGTTAACCCAGGCCCTGCAGCCCCCAGCATCACTCCCATTCCCCAGGCGCTCTCATTTGTTGGCTTCTGTAACTGTAAAAGCATTGGTTTCATGCATGTTAACATTAGAAGCCTTCTCCCTAAATTTGTTTTATTCACTGCTTTAACACACTCCACCAACCCGGATGTCCTAGCTGTGTCTTAATTCTGGCTTAAGGAGGCCACCAAAAATCCTGAAATTTCCATCCCTAACTATAACATTTTCCGACAAGATAGAACTGCCAAAGGGGGCGGAGTTGCAATCTACTGCAGAGATATCCTGCAGAGTTCTGTCATACTATCCAGGTCTGTGCCCAAACAATTCGAGCTTCTACTTTTAAAAATCCACCTTTCGGGAAACAAGTCTCTCACCGTTACCGCTTGTTACCGGCCCCCAGTTGTGTCCTGGACACCATATGTGAATTGATCGCCCCCCATCTACCTCATCCCGTCAGTAGAGGATACCTGGTTGCTTTTCAAAAGTGCTTTCCTCTCCATCTTAATGCCCCATTCAAAAAATGTAGAACTAAGAACAGATATAGCCCCTTGGTTCACGCCAGACTTCACTGCCCTTGACCAGCACAAAAACATCCTATGGCGTTCTGCATTAGCATCGAATATGCAACTTTTCAGGGAAGTCAGGAACCAATATACTCAGTCAGTTAGGAAAGCTAAGGCTAGCTTTTTCAAAGAGAAATTTGCTTCCTGTAGTACAAATTCCAAAAAGTTTTGGGACACTGTAAAGTCCATGGAGAATAAGAGCACTTCCTCCCAGCTGCCCACTGCACTGAGGATAGGAAACACTGTCACCACTGATAAATCTACGATAATTGATAATTTCAATAAGCATTTTTCCACGGTTGGCCATACTTTCACCTGGCTACTGTCACGGTTGTCGTCTGGAATGGAGGACCAAAACGCAGCAGGAATGTGGATGCTCATCTTGCATATTTATTTAAGTAATAAGAACACCAAAAAACAACAAAACAAAACGAAACGAACTCACGAACAACGAAACAGTCTTGTCAGGCACACTCAGCAAAACAAGAAACAATCTCCCACAAACACTAAACCAAACAATTACCCATATATAGGACTCTCAATCAGAGGCAACGAGAAAGCACCTGCCTCCAATTGAGAGTCCAACCCCCCATTAACCTAAACATAGAAATATACCAACACAGAAAGAACATAGAAGTACAAAACATAGAACATAAACCCGGAAATAATAAATCAAACTCCCTACTAAATAAACCACCACCCCGAACCACATAAAACAAATACCCTCTGCCACGTCCTGACCAAACTACAATAACAAATAACCCTTATACTGGTCAGGATGTGACAGCTACCCCTACCCTGGCCAACATCTCCGCACCCTCTGCAGTAACTTGACCATCCTACCGATCCTTGACCTCGGCGATGTCATTTACAAAATAGCCCCCAACACTCTACCCAGCAAACTGGATGTAGTCTGTCACAGTGCCATCCGTTTTATCACCAAAGCCCCATATACTACCCACCACTGCAACCTGTATGCTCTCGTTGACTGGCCCTCGCTTCATATTCGACGCCAAACCCAATGGCTCCAGGTCATCTATAAGTCTTTGCTAGGTAAAGCCCCGCCTTATCTCAGCTCACTGGTCACCATAGCAACACCCACCCGTAGCAGCGCTCCAGCAGGTATATTGCGCTGGTCATCCCCAAAGCCAACACTTCCTTTGGCCGCCTTTCCTTCCAGTTCTCTGCTGCCAATGACTGGAACGAATTGCAGAAATCTCTGAAGCTGGAGTCTTATTTCTTCCTCTCTAATTGTAAGCATCAGCTGTCTGAGCAGCTTACCGATCACTGTACCTGTACACAGTCAATCTGTGAATATCACACCCGTCTACCTCATCCCCATATTATTACTTACCCTTTTGCTCTTTTGCACCCCAGTATCTCTACTTGCACATCATCATCTGCACATCTTTCACTCCAGTATTAATGCTAAATTGTAATTATCTTCGCCTCTAGTGCCTATTTATTGCCTACCTCCCTACTCTTCTACATTTGCACACACCGTACATAGATTTTAAAAATGTATTTTATTTTGTGTTATTGACTGTACGTTTGTTTATGTGTAATTCTGTGTTGTTGTTTTTGTTGCACTGCTTTGCTTTATCTTGGCCAGGTCGCAGTTGTAAATGAGAACTTGTTCCCAACTGGCCTACATGGTTAAATGAAGGTGAAATAAATAAAAAATTGTAATAGGCCTACAATATTTCTGTATGAAAATTCAACTGACTCAAAATGTCTTGGATCACTATGAGATAATTAACGCGGAGAGCCTGGATACAGCCCTTAGCCGTGATATTTTGACTATATACCACAAACCCCCGAGGTTCCTTATTGCTATTATGAACTGTTTACCAACGTAATTAGTACAGTATATATTCCCTTAGCCGTGGTATATTGGCCTTATACCAAAAACCCCAGAGGTGCCTTATTGCTATTATAAACTGGTTACAAACGTAATTAGAAGAGTAAAAATGTATGTTTTGTCGTATCAATGGCATACTGTCTGATATACCACGGCTTTCAGTCAAGCAGCATTCAGGGCTCTAACTACCCAGTTTATATTTACATTTATACCATGGTATTGTTGAATGCTCGTTTCTGATTGGCTTGAAGGACATTCTAGAGCGTGCATTATTTCCATAACGCACAGTATATTTGCTCGTGAGAATTCAATGGTTATAGTTCATTCTTACATGTTCTATGTTTGAGTTACTTTTGAAAGCAATAGTGAATTGAGAACATTATTGTCATTGTTGAATTCGATTTTCGTAATAGCACGCTGGGACTGATGGTTTGGTTAGCTAAACTAGCAAGTCTGTTTGTTTGGTTACCAAGGTAACTACTGTCTAGTAAACATTTATAGCGACAAAAGTGTTATATGGCTGTGCCCCTGCCCAGTCATGTGAAATCCATAGACTAGGGACGAATGAATTGACTGATTTTCTTATATTAACTGGAACTCAGCAAAATATTAGAAATTGATGCGTGTTGCGTTTATATTTTAGTTCAGTATACATGCTCTTGTCAAGTCTTGCAATGCAATATAATGCATTAATACTACAGGTGTTAAGCTGTATTGAGCTTGGTTTTTCACAAACAATGCCCTATATCAAGGTAATGGTACAAATAATATTTCCTTAAGGCACAAAATTGATCCAGAAGTAAATATTGCAGCAATGTTATGTAAAGTAAGTTGGGGAAGTTGACTTGAGATCTGTGGGTAATGGGAATGCTTGTGCAGTTAACTAATAACACAGATATCAGTAGCTGTATATCAATTAATTGCTCTGTCAATACATACAGTGGACTCGGAGGTTAGGTCCTCATACAGTAGCAATTATCAGTAGAATGCAACGTATTTCCTCTCCATCTCCCTCATTTTACTATTGCTATGGGGACTTTCCACAAAGAAAACACAGCAGACCTTAGTGAACCTTTCTTGACCCCTTCTCTCTTTATGGTAGAAGTGGTCATTGACAGGCCAAACATGTTTTCTCCTCAATGTTTACAAGTCAACTACCGCTCTCGACAACAAGCACTAGGCTTGCTCACAAACTCTTAAGATCAGATTGCTCTGAGCTCCAATTTAAATGGCTCTTGGCTTTAGGTTCTCTGCGCACCGCTTAGACATGTATTTTCTTTCTTGGTTCTTGATTTATTGATTTAAAGAGACGGAAATATACTACCGTGGACTACCATGATTATGGGGTTTTAGGCACTTGATGGTCAAAAACAAACAATGGACTTTACACATGTATTTGCACAGGAACAGGTGGATGTTAAGTGTGGTCCATTAACAGCATGTTGTTGCCGCCTGCCTTCCCTTTTCAGTGCCAGACTTGAGTTGACAAGCAGTGCGTTTGGGTGAACTAATGCGTTCGGCCATTTCATTTCATTACAGACTGACACTGCTGCACATTGTAAGGCTCAGCCCCTTCTGGGCTGCTCTTAATGACAGTGCTTTGTTCTCGATGCACAGCTTGTCGGCACACAATGTCAGAGGTCATGTTCGGCCTCCAGCCCCCAGACCTCTGTAAAAGAAAGCTAATGAGGCAGCATGGAGCTAAGAGGGACTGGCCACTCTCCTACTGGGGCTCTCCTGAAGCTCAGATAGGCATAGCAAGCCCTATCTTTGAAGCCCTCTTGGCTCAGGGTTTTAGCTTCAGTCACTTTGTTGACGATTCGCCTCCTTCTCGCCCCAGGTCCTGTTAATGACCAAAACTACCTAAATCCTAATCAATCCTTAAAGCGTAAATCATAGTCCATAGACGCCGAGACGCACTAGTCCGGCATCCCGTTGTGACATACAGTAGTGACTCGGCTTTGAGAAAAACGCACGGGATGAGCAGCTCAAACACACACCTTCAAAAATGAAGGGGGGAGGGTAATTAATTAGTAGCTAGGACCCTTCTCCCCCCTAGCCTGTCTGTCTGTCTGCTCCCTGGCAAGTTGGAGCACCACCCTGACATCACCATATTGACCTGTGCTTTCCCACGACCTTTCATTGACTTTTGATCTCTAGGACCAGTCCACAGCCGTCTGGAGCTCAGGCTTGACTGATACCCCCTTCCCCCGATCCTCTTCCCCATCTTGTCCCCCCCATATTAACGGACTTGGGTCAGCATGGAGGAGTCTTGAGATTACACAGGCACCTAACTGCATAGCATGGTCTCAGAAGATAAACAACTTAAATGAATAACCAATAATTCTACCTTTCGGCTGTATTAGGCAGTTAAGTAATTTAGTTCTGGAAGACATATTGTTTTATGTAATGGTGTTAAGGTGACTCAGTGTTTAAAGAATGCTTAGGTTGTTGTCAGTGCATTATGTGCCATGTGTACTGGTCAGTGTTAGTGCTCCCTGTTCAGGATTATAGCTCGCTTCTTCTCTCAGTGTGCAATTAATCACTCTCTTCAGAATGACTCTCCGTTTCCCCGACCTCTGCTATCAGCCCAGTGTGGCAACGTACACTGCACTGATTCCAGGGTGTGTGTGCGTGTGTGTGTGTGTGTGTGTGTGTGTGTGTGTGTGTGTGTGTGTGTGTGTGTGTGTGTGTGTGTGTGTGTGTGTGTGTGTGTTTGTCTGTATGTGTGTTCAGGGGAACAGTGATAAGTGGTGGGAGTAAGTAACCCATCTGTGTGAGGTAGTGGTGTGGGACACAGTGAACAGTAAGCTGAAGTCCTGCTGGATCACCAGTCTGATGCCAAATAGGGGGCTCACACATAGGAAGAGATTATGTTGTTATCAGTCAAGCCCAGGTATAAGGGACCAGCGAGAGAGAGAGAGATACATAGATATATGATTGTTTAAAATGTTCTGTTTTTATAAAGCATTTGCAAGCAATTGTGTTTTTGTGATGACTCACAAGGAAGGAGTTGTGTGAGGAGATATGTTGGGGAAATGAGAAAGGTCACATTTGACATCATTCTGACCTTATTTATGACTTGACCTATGGAACACTGGACTGGTACTAGTCTTAGAGACCCTCACATCAACTATCATTCCTGTTTAGACTTCACAGAGAGATGAAAAGACTGTTGCAAGTGATCTGGATTGAAAATTAGCTTGAGGCTATGAGTTCCAGTAAGTAGAGCACGTCTTGCTCCAATATTACTAAAATACTGTTTCCACAGTCTGTCTGTCTTTATGTTTGTCTGTCAGGGGAGGGCTATGCTTGTTGATCCAGAGGTGGGCATCTTCCTTGGTGGGTAAGGCAAATCGCTTGACTTTGGTATGAGAGTAGCATTCCTGATTCCTGTTCAACTGAGAGACAGGCATGAGGAGGGAGGGAGGGAGATAGAGAGAGAGAAACACAGAGAGAGAGAGAGAGTTTCCCTCAGATTACACAGACCCACAAAGAATTTGAAAACAAATCCAATTTTGATAAACTCCCATATCTATTGGGTGAAATACCACAATGTGAAACACAGCTGCAAGATTTGTGACTTGTTGCCACGAGAAAAGGGCGACCAGTGAAGAACAAACACCATTGTAAATACAACTTATATATATATATATATATATATATGTTATTTTATTTTCCCTATTTGCAACACATTACAACACTGTATATATACATAATATGACATTTGAAATGTCTTTATTCTTTTGGAACTTTTGTAAATGTAATATTTATTGTAAATATTTATTGTTTATTTCACTTTTGTTTATTATCTATTTCACTTGCTTTGGCAATGTAAACATATGTTTCCCATGCCATTAAAGCCCTTAAATTGAATTGAATTGTTAGAAAGAGAGAGAGAGATAGAGAGGAGGGGAAGCCAGGGATTGGAAAGGAAGTAATGTTCATTTAAAAGTGTGCTTCTCAGTTCTGGGCATGCTCAGTGGGGCTTGGCTCTGCTCTACCAGCTCCAGCCTCTAAATTTGAACAGGAGGGAGGTGAGGTGACTGTGTCCAAGCAGACTTTAGTGCCACACACTCTCTGTCTCTGACAGGCTCTCTCGCTGCACAGCTCTCTCTTTTTGTGTTCTTTGCCCCTTTTCTTTGGTGTGGAGAGATGTCTAGGGGAGGAAGACAGCTTCAACTAGACAAAACAACTGAAAGAAGAAAGAAAATGAAGAGGGAAAAAATGAACAGAGTTTGTCTGTTTATTTCCTCCACTGACTTTGCCTCAGAAACAGCGGATCTGGAGGGACTAACTTCAAAAGAAAGGCAAGAGGGAGCTGGTGTGAAATATGAGCAGGAAGGAGAGATTAGAAACATGGGGTCTTCTGTTAAGGTCAGTACTATGAGGTTCTCAAGCAAGGGACAGGAGTTCCCTTTTCATGCATTTTTCCTGATTATTGCACAGTTATTTTATCTAATGTTTGCTTGTATCTGGTGCTATACGGTGCTTGTGGGTGCAAATCCTTATTGGTTGAGAATTGTGCAATGTTACAGGGTGGGCGGACGAACACGTGGACTCTCTCTTTATGCCCTTCAGTGTTGCTGAGTGGCACCTACTGTAGTCTGTTACTGGTTTAGCTGCCTGCATTCTACCACAGCATATTATGTGACCATTTTGTGTGGAGACTTCAGACGTTTGCATGTCTTGGAATAGGAGACCACAACCTTAGCCGTAGAGGGATTTGTCTTGGTGTCTTGACTGAAACCACGTGGTTATGATGGAGGAAACATCACTTTGAGAAATGACTACAGCGTGGGCATGCAGGTTGGATCTATGGAGGTCAGGGAGGTTGTTTTTTGTCGTGGTCAATAGCACTAGCAGAGCAATATGTAGAGATATAGTACATGGCTCTGGTCAATATCATTTGACAGTGGTCAATGAATGAGTGAAAACTGTTTTTCTTGACTACACTCGTAGGAAAAAAAGGTGCCATCTAGAACCTAAAAGTGTTCTTCGGCTTTGGCTGTCCCCATAGGAGAACCCTTTGAAGAACGCCTTGTGGTTCTAGGCAGAACCCTTTTGGTTCCAGGTAGAACCCTTTACAGAGGGTTGTACAGTTCTACCTGGAACCAAAAAGGGTTCTACCTGAAACCAAAAAGGGTTCTCCTATGGGGACAGCCGAAGAACCCAGTTGGGACCCTTTTTTCTAAGAGTGTAGAGTACATTTATTGTTTTGTTGATTCACTACCACGCATTCAGATGTCATCAAACAAATGATCATAGTTGGCATACAGACAGTCATGCTGCAGCCTTGAATGATTGCCTATTTTCAACTCAGATGACTTATCCTAACACACTCAATGTCACAATGTTATATCCCTGTTCCATTCTATTTTATTCTACTCTATTCTCTATTACAAGAACTTCAGCATAGTAGTGGAATAATTCGCCCTGAAATCATCAGACTTGTTTGAATAACCTGTCATTGTATTGCAGTAATAAACAGCATCTTGGTATGATCACCTGAGAGAGAGAATACAATAATGAACTTGTCATTTTACTATTGTTAGTATTAGGCAGTTTATCTGACTGTGTGAATACTGAAGGTATAATTCGTGGGTCGTGTTCGTTCGGTTTCAAATGAAACAAAAGGGACTGAAACAGGAGTGGGACTACCTCCATAAGAAATGCACATTTTAGTTTTTAGTTTTTAAATTGTTTTCCGGTGTGTGCCCTAATGAACACTGCCCAGGTATATCCCAGCATGTTTCATGCGTTGCTACTGGTTGGTGTCAGTGGTGACCTCCCCACGGACGTTGTGTTGCCAGATGTATAATTTATGCCTCTAGAACTGGGGCAGAATATGTCACCGTGGGAGAGTGCTAGTGCTGATAGAGCTGAACATTGTGTACATTACCCTATAACCTCCTTGTTATTTACTCACTAAATAAGGCAAAAAAATAATCATGCTTTTGTGGGTTTCTGAATTTCCAGACAACATGTAACACTGATAATATTTCAGGACCTTTCCTAAATGAGGTATTTTGTATCTGTTTAGTTCATTCCAAGCTCATAGTGGTTCTGGTTGTAACTTTCCAATACATACTGTGACAGAAATTCAGCAACATACAGAGGATGCAATATTATCTAACAGATGTGCCCTCTCTTACTATATAGATGTAGATATATCCTAGTATCATAGTCAGCTATGACGCCTGTTCACTAACATTTTCGGAGAAACCTGTTGTTGATCGCCCTTCCATTCTCTAAGTCAGTCTAGTCCTTTCTTTGGTCGTGACAGAGAAAGTTAATGGGGGGAAGAAAACCTTGGGTACTGACAGCTGTGTCTCTCATTTCCTCCTATTGGCTAAGGTGTGGTAGAGATGAGCGGTGGTTTCAGTACAATGAACATGCTGTTTGGTAACTGTGGCATACCAGACATATTTATCCTTCCCACCTACCCCACTGTCAGGTTAGGCTCTGACTGAAACAGGCATTCCTTTGAAACACCCTGTTGTCCTCTTTACACTGAGTATTCATGTTAGTTCAACAGACTCCCATGACTATGAACCACCAGTGACACTATGGATACCTAGTCAGTTGGTCAACTGAATGCGTTCAACTGAAATGTGTCTTGCCCATTTAGCCCAAACCCTCTGAATCAGAGAGGTGTAGTGTGCTGCCTTTAATTGACATTCACAGCACCAAGATGTTTTGTTGGGGGTTAACTGCCTTCCTCAAGGGCAGAACTATCAAGGTGAGACCCAAATGCAGACACAGGAGGCAGATGGTTAGAGTCTTACAATGTTTATTAATACAAAGAGGTGGGCAAGAGAATGGTCGTGGACAGGCAAAAGGTCAAAACCAGATCAGAGTCCAGGAGGTACAGAGTGGCAGACAGGCTCGTGGTCAAGGCAGGCAGAATGGTCAGGCAGGTGGGTACAAATTCCAGAAACAGGCCAGGGTCAAAACCGGGAGGACTAGAAAAAGGAGAATGCAAAAAGCAGGAGCACGGGAAAACCACTGGTTGACTTGGAAACATACAAGACGAACTGGCACAGAGAGACAGGAAACACAGGGATAAATACACTGGGGAAAATAAGCGACACCTGGATGGGATGGAGACAATCACAAGGACAGATCAGGGCGTGACAAGAACAGCAAATGTTTCCACCACCTCCACCACCTTACTGCCCCAATGCTCTTAACCACTAGGCATAGTTTGACAGATAGCAGGCTTGTTATTGCCTGATGAATCCCCAAGAGGATATGATTAATCTGTGAATCATTTCATACATTAAAAAAAAATTGTTCATCTTGAAGCAGAGACATGTTAGGCTGGTTTTGACCAAATGACAGCAGTGATTATGAGTAAAGTAAAAGATTAAAACGGAATGTTTTCGTATGTGATAGTGGACATGATCAAATTAGACATTATTGTCTATCTCATAAGCTTAATTACAGTTGTAAAAGCCATCATTGGCATTGTTTTAGACATAGTAATATACTCAGGTAGCCTCACTTAGGCCATGAGCCAGGGAAGCAGCTCACAATTGGGATGAGTAGAAACCTCATGAGGCCCAACTCTTCCCAGAGAACTCCAATAAAGATTTCTCATTAAACATCACCCCAGAGAGCGAACCAGGGGAAGGAGAATGGAGGCCAGAGGTCTGGGGAGGCATGAGGCCAGGCCTTGGCCATTTGGGCTCTGGTCAAAAGTAGTGCACTATGTAGGGAAAAGGGTGCCACATTAGGGATGCCACCCTGCTCTGAAGTGCACAGTGAATGCCAACCCAATCTTTTCCCTCTGTAGGCCCAGGATCATTCAAGCAGTATGAAGCCATATTCTCTGAAAGAGCTGTGAACTTGTCAACTCCCTTCGGCTCCCTGTCACATTTAGTTGTTTGTTACTTTTCGGTCCTGGGGTGAGGGACATTGAAATGCTCCAATGACTATTGGCCTCCATTCATTGGGACAAGGGCTAGTATGATGGTTGGAAATAGATGCATCAATCTAATGCCACTTCTCTGGGTGTTGCCACATCTCTCCTGGGGAGAGGACAAAGGCTAGGGCATGATGGGTAGACAGATGCATGATGGGAGCAGGGCAGCCTCTCATCACCATGGTGATCCTAACAATGAAGCCAGAGCTTAGATGGGCAGATACTGAAGTATCCCATCTGGGGAGTCCTGAGTCTTGGTACAAGTGGCTGATATTGAAATTGCAACCTCAAGGGGGATTGTTCAATGTTTTAAACCATGTTTTCTCCTGCTTGTCAGAGAATTGTTGTGTGGTAATGAGATTGAAGGGTAGAAAGAGGCTCATAGGTGGGAAGATGGTGGAGTGGAATGATTATTTTTATTTCAGTATGAGCTGCACGCAAGTTTCCATCTGACACGGTGGCTGTTACTGTCTGGAGGACCATTTAATGAGAAGGAGAGGGGTGAGCGGGAGCAAGGCTTGAAAACGAACAGTGTCTTGCTAGCAGATCCGCATCAGTGGTTAAGCAAGGTTATCTCAGTGACATCAGGGCTGTGTTATGAATAAGGGGAAAAAGGATTCAGTCGTCTGTTGACATAAAGCTAACGGCATGCCTGCAGAGGGAACATAAACACAGAATATTGTGCTTTATTGGAGGTCAACATTGGTCCATCTTAGTTAGTTGACTCAAATATATTTTTTCCATAAAGGTGAGTAGCCGATAGGCCTACTTTCTACTTGCTAACAGAAGGTGGACATATTTGACGCACACAATACAACGACAGGTCGTTTTCAACAGTCGTTTGCTATAGATTGTGTCAATTGTTCTTGGTTGCGGTTTGCGCTGTGTAGGAGTTATCTGGGCTTTGTGAAAGGCAAAACAATCTTCGGAAGCACCTGGGTCACTTATCTGTGTGGCTTCTGATTTTCAGAGAGCTGAGCCTTTTTGATTGACTGACCCTGGAGAGATCCTGTGGCAATGCACTTCCTGTGAAACCTGTATCAATCTGCCATCTCTCTTCTGTTATTATCTGCTCTTTCCCTTTCACTGTACTGCTGTAGCTTATCATATAACATCATCATACCAGTAATTCTGCACTGATATAATCAGTCCAAGTGTTCAAAATGCACTTTTCTGGTTGAAAATGAGTCGTAAGGACCCTGCTTGACAATGAGCCTAAGGACCCTGGGACTAAACACCTCCTTCTGCATCTCGATCCTGGACTTCCTGATGGGCCTCCCCCAGGTGGTAAGGGTAGGCAACAACACATCTGCCATGCTGATCCTCAACATGGGGGCCCCACAGGGGTGCGTGCTTAGTCCCCTCCTGTACTCCCTGTTCACCCATGACTACGTGGCCAAGCGCGACTCCAACACCATCATTAAGTTTGCTGACGACACAACGGTGGTAGGCCTGATCACCGACAACGATAAAACAGCCTATAGGGAGGAGGTCAGAGACCTGGCAGTGTGATGCCAGGACAACAACCTCTCCTTCAATGTGATAAAGACAAAGGCGATGATCGTTGATTACAGGAAAAGAAGGTCTGAACAACGAACTATCATGGTCCAAACGTACCAAGACAGTCGTGAAGAGGGCACGACAAAACCTTATCCCCCCCTCAGGAGACTGAAAAGATTTGGCATGGGTCCCCAGATCCTCAAAAAGTTCTACAGCTGCACCATCCAGAGCATCCTGACCGGTTGCATCACCACCTGGAATGGCAGCTGCTCGGCATCTGACCGTAAGGCGCTATAGAGGGTCGTACATGCGGACCAGTACATCACTGGGGCCAAGCTTCCTGCCATCCAGGACCTATATGCTAAGCATTGTCAGAGGAAGGCCCCAAACATGATCAAATCAAATTTTATTTGTCACATACACATGGTTAGCAGATGTTAATGCGAGTGTAGCGAAATGCTTGTGCTTCTAGTTCCGACAGTGCAGTAATATCTAACAAGTAATCAAAATATTCCCCAACAACTACCTAATACACCCAAATCTAAAGGGGTGAATGAAAATATGTGCATGTAAGTATATGGATGAGCGATGGCCGAGCGACATAGGCAAGGTGCAATAGATGGTATAAAATACAGTATATACATGTGATATGAGTAATGTAAGATATGTAAACATTATTAAAGTGGCATTATTTAGAGTGCATTGTTTAAAGTGACTAGTGATCCATTTATTTAAGTGGCCTGTGACTGGGTCTCAATGTAGTCAGCAGCCTTTCTGAGTTAGTGATTTCTGTTTAGCAGTCTGATGGCCTTGAGATATAAGCTGTTGTTCAGTCTCTCGGGTCCCAGCTTTCATGTACCTGTACTGACCTCGCCTTCTGGATGGTAGCGGTGTGAACAGGGAATCAAAGACGCCATTCACCCAAGTCATTGACTGTTCTCTCTGCTACCGCACAGCAAGCGGTACCAGAGTGCCAAGTCTAGGACAAAAAGGCTCCTTAACAGCTTCTACCCACAAGACATAAGATTGCTGAAGAATTAATCAAATGGCCACCCGGACTATATACATTGACCCCCCTTTGTTTTTACACTGCTGCCACTCACTGTTTATTATCTATGCATAGTCACTTCACCCGTACCTACATGTACAAATTACCTCTAACCTGTACCCCTCCACATTGACTCAGTACCCCCTGTATATAGCCTTGTTATTGTTATTTTATTGTGTTACATTTTATTACATTTTTTACTTTCGTTTTTTTAGTGAATATTTTCTTAACTCTATTTCTTGAACTGCATTGTTGGCTTGTAAGTAAGCATTTCACTGTAAGGTTGTATTCAGCGCATGTGACTAATAACATTTGATTTGATTCTTTTGGGTCTAAAATGGTATACTATTGGATGTATGTGATAAATGTTATAACGTTCATATCTCAGTTGTAGCTTATATACCTGGCGTGTCCGTCTGTCTGCCTGTTCCAGACAGAGGTGTGTGAGATGGAATGCTGGGTCTGGGTATGGGCTACTTTGCCCTCTCTCTATCTCACTCTCTTCTGCTTGGGGTGATACTCACAGGTTGGCTCTTTATGGGGAGGCTGGGGCTCAGACAGTGGAGATTTATAGAGATGATAAAAGCAGTGGAGGAGAGCAATAATGGCACAGCACAGATGGATGCTCCTCCAAGCCCTGTCCACTCACATCTCATAGGACATAATCTACCTCAGACAGACAGACATACTTTTCTGTGCCTCTAAAGGTGTTTGTGGGAATCAGGTGCTTGTCTGGGTGAAAAGATACTGGTGATTTTCAAAAAATGTAAGAAGATAGCAACTAGATAATATGTAACAAAGACTGATATGTATTGTGCCTTTGAAATGTTGCCTCTCCCTGCAGCTCACTCTCTTGCTCTCAGCTCACTCTCTTGCTCTCAGCTCACTCTCTTGCTCTCAGCTCACTCTCTTGCTCTCAGCTCACTCTCTTGCTCTCAGCTCACTCTCTTGCTCTCAGCTCACTCTCTTGCTCTCAGCTCACTCTCTTGCTCTCAGCTCACTCTCTTGCTCTCACTTCTCTGACAATAATATGAATATTTTTTTTTATGCAGGAGTGGTGTGTAACTGGCAGACAGGGTGAGGATAGGGGGGGAATGAGAGTGAGGGAGAGAGGGGTGGATAATGGACACGAAGGGAACAGATTTACAGAGCTTTGTTTCATGTTGAGGACTGAAAGGCCAAACATAACATACTGTATGTCCACAGCAGCCAATGTCTTTGACATTCATATACCTCTTCCTGCCTGCCTGCCGCTATATTTCAGAGGTCAAGTCACTATTCACAAGGTCCAAGTCTCAATTAGAACGGGTCGTGTTTCGAGTTAAATCCAAGTGGTGCATTCTAAGAGCAAATCGAGTCGAGTGAAGTAAAAGAGAATGTATACATGCAATGACTACAAATCTTTGTCTATTTATGAAGGCTTCCAGACAGCCCTTTTCATTATTTTGTTTACAACACATTTCGATTATTCAATAATACATTTTAACAATTCCAAATGCAAGCTTCAAAAGTAAATGATAAATTTCAAGCAATTTTGACATACCAAAAGACCAGTAATTGACACTTGATCCCTCATTGCTGGTGAGCTTCCCAATTAAACAGTTTATATTCTTGATCTCCCAAAATGTTTGGAGCTGCATATGTATTTATGGCAATCCTCTCTCCCTACAATTTGGCATTTGCGAGGCTTCCGATCCAATCAGCAATATGTTCAATGGCTACCCAACCTGTGTTGATTGACAGTTTGCTGTTCCAATCAAATGCCCGAGTGTGCGTTTCACTAGCCAATCTGTTGTAAAAACAATTGGCAAGTGTGTTGCTGTGGCTGCAGTCTCCGGCTGCGTGGAGAGTAATCCACAGATCATTTAACGGCATCGGTCTCAAGTCAAAGTCTCGAGTCTTGAGGCTTCAAGTCTCAAGTTATTTTATTTTCTATCTAGTTGAATCTCAAGTCATCAAATTTGTGACGAGTCAAACTCGAGTCCATGTCATGAGACTCGAGTCCACACCTCTGCTGTAATTTCCTCCTTTCCCTACTCCTGCCCCAGTCTCTCACTTAAGGTTGGGTCATTGCATTTTTTTCGTGACACTGTTGGATGTGTTGTTACCACACATGGGCATTGTGGTTGTCGTTTGGTTTCCGAATGAACTGTTTTGCTTATCACATTGGACCCCACTTGCACTGATAGAATTTCTTCGATGAGTTAGGGATCTCTCTGTGTCTTTATCTCCCTTCCCCTCTCTTTCCCTGTCCTCCTCTCCTGCTTCATCTCCCTTCCCCTCTCCTGCTTCATCTCCATTTCCATTTCTTCCTCTAACCAGCTGGAGCTGAGGGTGGAGAGAGCGTGCCCTTTTGTTAGTGGGCTGAGAGTGAGGTCAGTGTGGTTGACTCCCCCGCCCTTTCCCAGATAAACTCAATGAATAGTATCATCCTGGGGACTGCTGGGTAGGCAGATTAACCAATGAGTCTCTCACAGTAAATGACTACACCAGGAATTGTTTGGCCTTTTTCACCTTAGCTTTACCACCATTAACACAACTGAAAATAAGAGCAACTGAACTGTCATGACTGATTTAGATGCGTTGAATATTACTGCCAATAGGCACTTTCTTCAGGAAATGTATGGTCTTTGCGCTGATACATTTAATTAGATAAATTCAACCAAATTTCAGACATATAGACAGTGATAAAAAAAGCCTTTGCAATGTTTTTGTGTATCCAATTTTATTTGCCAAAATGTGTGTGCAACGTTGGAGCAACATGTTTTTGGGCGTAGCTCTTTGTCACAGAGTGTCACCCTGTAAAGAGATCTGAATGAAAGGGCATAGTTTGTTTTCACAGTAACTGAAACTGATGAAAGGAGGAGAGTCGGCCAAGGGCACACTGTGAGCAGTGTTCGGTCACTCTCCCTTTCCCTCATCTCTCTTTGCTTTTAGTTCCTTTTTGGACCATTCAGATGCTAATAGAGGTCAGGAGATGAGGTGGTTCTCACGTTCAACTTGAAACTTAGGTCCTTTGTGTGGCTGTGGCTCAAGCTGCTGGGACAGAAGCCAGAGTTGAAATGAAAGTCTGTTGAAATTCCCCAATGGGATTGGCCTTGGGCTGGGGCATGGGCTGACCACCTGGGGAAGGTCTGGTCGGGGTTGGCCTTTGGCTTTTCTAGACTTGCCTAAGTTTGGGCTTGGGTTGCTGATTTGGTCTGAGTTTGGGGTTTGGTTGAGCTGGGGTTTGAGCTTGTGCTGGAACTTTGCAGAGGCTGGGGTTTGGGCTGGGGTTGTGGTAGGGAGCTGGGCTTTAGGCTCTAGAGCTGCCAAGGATGAACATATTAGGGATATGTTGGACCTTTGGACAAAGGTCCATTGACTTTGTAATTATTATTCAGTAAAAGTAAGAACAGGGCCTCCTGAGTGGCGCAGAGATCGTCACTACACGCCCGGGTTCGATCCCAGGCTGTATCACAATTGGCCTTGATCGGGAGTCCCATAGGGCGGTGCACAATTGGCCCAGTGTCGTTCGGGTTAGGGGAGAGTTTGGCCGTGGGGGGCTCATCGCGCTCTAGCGACTCCTAGTGATGGGCCGGGCGCCTGTAGACTGACCTCGGTCATCAGTTGAACGGTGTTTCCTCCAACACATTGGTGCGGCTGACTTCCGGGTTAAGCGGGTGGGTGTTCCGGGTTTGGCGGGTCATGTTTCGGAGGACGAATGACTTGCCCGTTGGGGAGTTGCAGCGATGAGACAAGATCGAAATTGCGGAGAAAAAGGAAGATCAGTAGCTAAACAGCAGATTGGGGATGATCAGTGTTTCTGTGGATGCTTGCAGATCCACAGAATTTAAGAGGACTCTTATTTAACCTTTATTTAACTAGGCAAGTCAGTTAAGAGAAAATTCTTATTTACAATGACGGCCTACCTGGCCAAACCCGGACGACGCTGGGGAAATTATGCGCCGCCCTATGGGACTCCCAATCACGGCCGGTTGTGATACAGCCTGGACTCGGACCAGGGTCTGTAGTGACGCCTCTAGCACTGAGATGCAGTGCCTTAGACCGCTGCGCCACTCTGGAGCCCGAAATACAGTAACAAAATACATATTTTGAGCTCCTACATTTTTCTTGTACATAGGCCTCTAAACAGCTTCTGGAGTTAGGAGTTTGCATCCATTTCAGTTCTGACAGGTTGTCATTGTTAACTTTGTAAGCATGATTAACCAC
Organism: Salmo salar; assembly: GCF_965601325.2. Taxonomy (NCBI): domain Eukaryota; kingdom Metazoa; phylum Chordata; class Actinopteri; order Salmoniformes; family Salmonidae; genus Salmo; species Salmo salar. Next base: position 128,906,243 of record NC_138299.1, read on the forward strand.
TTTGCCAAGCCTCGCAATCATGGGTCATTTTTAGAAACTCCATCAGAATTGCATGGCCTATATGCAAGAGACAAATGACACGTGAAATTTCAGCGGAGGTGGTAGTAAAGGCAGTCAGCTGAAGGTTGGTGGCAGATATGTGGTTGTTTTGGAAAAGTACTTGTTTAGGTTATACTTACATTTTAGGAGAACAGAAAGAGTTTTATGAGAGTCCATTCTCTGTGTTGTTACCTTGAGGAATCAGAGATTTCCTCAGTAGGGAAACATGAATTGCATGAATTACTGCCCATGCCTTTGGGTGTGCTGAAACAGGCAGTGATTGCTGCATTTGCCCTGCGGCTAGGCTAGTGGTATCTATCAATAATATAGTGATATAGAACCCGTGTTTGCGTAAGCCAGGAGTTGAGAAGTTAAATAACTGAATGGTATCATTAAAGCTTAGTTAGAAGGAAAACAAGGCTGCCCAGCCACAAGCGGTTGAATGTTTATTATAGAGGTCGACTGATTATGATTTGTCAACACAGATACCGATTATTGGAGGACCAAAAAAAGGCGATATCGATTAATCGGACAATTTTGATATATATATTTGTATTAAATGACGATTACAACAATACTGAATGAACAATCGACACTTTTATTTTAAGTTAACATAATAGATAAATAAAATCAATTTAGTAAATAAATAATGAAACATATTCAATTTGGTTTAAATAATGCAAAAACACAGTGTTGGAGAAGAAAGTAAAAGTGCAGTATGTGCCATGTAAGAAAGCTAACGTTTAAGTTCCTTGCTCAGAACATGAGAACATATGAAAGCTGGTGGTTCCTTTTAACATGAGTCTTCAATATTCCCAGGTAAGAAGTTTTAGGTTGTAGTTATTATAGGAATTATAGGACTATTTCTCTCTATACCATTTGTATTTCATATACCTTTGACTGTTGGATGTTCTTATAGGCACTTTAGTATTGCCAGCCTAATCTCGGGAGTTGATAGGCTTGAAGTCATAACAGCGCTGTGCTTCAAGCATTGCTAAGAGCTGCTGTTTGAATGAATGCTTATAAGCCTGCTGCTGCCAACCACCGCTCAGTCAGACTGCTCTATCAATATCAAATATCAATTATAATATAATAAACACACAGAAATACGAGCCTTTGTTCATTAATATGGTCAAATCCGGAAACTATCCTTTCGAAAACAAAATGTTTATTCTTTCAGTGAAGTAAGGAAACGTTCCGTATTTTATCGAATGGGTGGCAACCCTAAGTCTAAATGTTGCTGTTACGTTGCGCAACCTTCAATGTTATGTCATAATTACGTAAAATTCTGCCAAATTAATTACGGTCTTTGTTAGGAATAAATGGCCTTTCAACAGTTCGCAATGAGCCAGGCTGCCCAAACTGCTGCATATACCCTGACTCTGCTTACACTGAACGCAAGAGAAGTGACACAATTTCCCTAGTTAATATTGCCTGCTAACATGAATTTATTTTAACTAAATATGCAGGTTTAAAAAATATATACTTGTATATTGAATTTAAGAAAGACATTGATGTTTATGGTTTGGTACATTATTGCAACGATTGTGCTTTTTTCGTGAATGTGCTTTTGTTAAATCATCACCCGTTTGGCGAAGTTGAAGTAGGCTGTGATTCGATGATAAATTAACAGGCACCGCATTGATTATATGCAATGCAGAACAAGCTAGTTAACCTATTAATATAATCAATCATGTGTAGTTAACTAGTGATTATGTGAAGATTGATTGTTTTTTTATAAAATAAGTTTAATTCTAGCTAGCAACTTACCTTGGCTCCTTGCAGCCACAAGGTCCTTTTGATGCTGCACTCGCGTAACAGGTGGTCAGTCTGCCACATAGTCTCCTCATGGATTGCAATGTAAGCGGCCGTAATCGGAGTCCAAAAAGGCCGATTACCTATTGTTGTGAAAACTTGAAATCGACCCTAAATGCCGATTAATCGGTTGACCTCTAGTTTATTATTTTGTTCAACATCACCTCCTTCGCTAAAAAATCTAGGCAGCTCCACAAAACAGTAGTCATCATCTTAACGGAAAAGGGTTGAACGCTAATCGGAAGTTGACAACATAAAACTACCTTCATAGAAAATGACTGAAGTTAAAGAGAAAGTCACCCAGTAAAATACTGCTTGAAAAAAAGTCTAAAAGTATTTGGTTTTCAATATACTTAAGTATCAAAAGTAAATGTATAAATCATTTCATATTCCTTATATTACGCAAAACAGACAGCACGATTTTCTTGTTATTTTATTTCACGAAATAGCCAGGGGCACACTCCAGTACTCTGACAATTTACAAATGAATAATTTGTGTTTAGTGAGTCTGCCAGATCAGAGGCAGTAGAGATGGCCAGGGATGTTCTCTTGGTAAGTGCGTGAATTGGACCATTTTCCTGTCCTGCTAAGCATGTGAAATGTAACAAGTACTTTTGGGTGTCAGGGAAAATGTATGGAGTAAAAAGTACATTATTTTCTTTAGGAATGTAGTGGAGAAAGAAGTAAAAGTTGTCAAAATTATACTGTAAATAGTAAAGTAAAGTACAGATATCCTAAAAAACTTCTTATGTCTTACTTTAAAGTATTTTTACTGACTAAGTACTTTACACCACTGTGTGTAAGCAGTATGCTACCTACCATGCTGGAATATTTATGCCCGAGCCACACAAAGTACAGTAAGAACATAGGAGCCTTTATAAGGTGGTCCATTTTGGTTTGGTGGAAAGAAAAGTGAACTAGCTGCATTCTTAAACATAAATAACAAACCTCCCCCGTCCTGACGGAGTTCATTGTGGGGGCTGATCTCGACACCCACAACTCTCTGACAGCGGTTAGGCAGGGTGGCACGAGATTGATAGGGAAATATTTATTCCTTTTTGTTCTGAAATCCTGGCGGCGGACCAAACATCACAGATGATGTTTGTTTTGTCATAGGGCGTGAGTGGCAATGGGCACCGAATCTGTCTCGTAGGGCGTTGTGGAATGACTGATGTTTTCTCCCGCCCCAACACAGCTGCCGTCTATAGACCAACATCACACATACCCACGTATACACTTTACTTACTTGACTTTATTACATGTATTTTTACAGGGACCATGCACATTAATCGACATTTCTCTAAAAGTGCCAGTTTTAGCCAGCAGGCTAATTTTCAACTGCACACACACACAAACACACAAACACACGCAGGCGCTCACATACAGCACCTCAGGGCATGAAGACACACCACTGTTCATAAAACACTACTTCTCTTAGCTCACCATATACAATATACCCTTCAGGACCAACATGCAGGTTGGTCATATAATATTCACCTCTTTTCATAAGACAATAACACTACACACAGATGATGAAGGCCTAGGTTGAAACAAATATCTAAGTTATCAAAGTAGATCAATATGATTTTATTTACAGCCTTTACTGTGTGTGTCTGTGTGTCTGTGTGTCTGTGTGTGTAATGGCTTTTTTGTCTTGTGTAATTTGTTCAGATAATAGGTCCTTGCCACTCATAAGCCCTATCATATCAGATCGTTTAGCGTCCATCTTGTGTGCTCCACATTCAACGTGTTCAGCTGTCTCAATGTGCTGCGGCCATTCTGACAGCATCAGTACGACTGAAGGAGAGGAACGGAGAGAGCTATTCATCTCCAGGACCATTTTTTTTATTTCACCATCCAAAAATGACTGCTACTCAGACATTCGCTTTCGTGACAGGTAATTATTTACGTCTGGAGCTCCAGCCGTACACCTCCCTCCTCCTCCTCCTCTGCTTCCTCCCCAGCCATCTCTCTCAGGGCCCTGGCTGGCAAATGAGTTTCAGCTCAGCCCCAGCTGCCCCAGATAAGTGAGAGGAATGTGGGGCAGCGGTGGGTGCTGCTTTTGGTGTGTGGGTCCTGGTCTCCTCTCCCTGCCTGTCACTGGGATAGGGGAGCCTGGAGCCCTGTGGGCCTGGGCCAGTTCCCGCTCATGTTTTATCATATGTTTAGTGGGAAGTGAGAGATGGAAGGGAGGAGGGAGAGACCGGGACGAAAACGTAGCTAATCAGTGACAGTCACCCTCCTCTCATTATATGGAGTCAAAAGCATTTCCCAGAGTCTGACTAGATACTGTATAAATATGTGCTTTCTAAAGCAACATCAACATTTAAGGCCTTGTGGCAAACCATAATGCAGGCACTGGGGAGGGGGGTGTGAACATGCTGGTCTGGGCAGAGGAGATGTAGTCGTTGTTTGTGTTCGTCTGTAAGTTGTTGTTCGTACGTTATTTTTATATTTGGTGTAAACAGATCTAGGGATGAGTCCCAAATTGCTCCCTATTCCCGGGGCTCTGGTCAAATGGAGTGCACTATATAGGGAATAGGGTGTCATTTGAGATGCGGGCTAGACTAGAGAACAGTCGGCTCCCCCAGGTTAAGTGTCTCTTTGTACAGCGCCTCAGGGGCTCATATCAGGTTCCTCCCCAATCCCAAATCTACTGATGATACTTAAACAGGGGACAGGTGTGATTTGTTTGTTGCCGATGGGGTTTTGGACATTAGGGACACAGGACACAGATAGTGAAGCAGAGGGCCGGTCAGTCGGTCCATTGCTGGTAGACTGCTGGTGACATTGCAACTCATCCTGGCTCCAGCTTTTGTCAGGTTGTTTTGTCGAGAGAGAGAGAGAGAGATGAGTGCAGTGAGAGGCGGCTTTGTGTGGTAGTGCCTCCGTCGCATGGCAAGGAGCGATGGCAAGGACGGGTGCATCGCACAGGGAAAAGCAGAGCTCTTTTTACAGCGTTTACGGTCTGTCTGCCTGTCTGTCTGAGTCCATCTGTCTGTCTGTGTCCGTCTGTATACTTCACTCGACATGCCTTTGCCTGTCTTCAAAAGAATGATCTCCATCACAATATTTGATCTTTCCAGTATTGCTCTCAATGAATTATCATGTCTACTGTAGATTGTCAGGCCTAGAAAATATATCTATATATCTGTGAATTGCAGTCATTATTTCTAAGATCTGGATGCCAACTGAAAATGTACTGTGGGGTCTTTATGTTGCATGTCTTAGTCGCTTCACATGTAGCATTGAAATCACACAGAGGAGTCTAAGGTACCTTTGGAAAGGTAGTGTATGTCATAGCTGTAAGATGAAGTGCATCTAAGGAGTATGTTTTCAAGTACACTTGTGAGGACCAGCGTCAAGATATGTAATGAAAACTGAAGTTAATTGATTTTCTACCGGATCTCAAAGAAGCTCTCTGAGATTGTATGCCTACTTCAGAACCTGCTAGACTCATTCTGTATGGAACACAGGCTTTCAGGATTCACATGTGAAAAGCTACTGCTGCTCTTTGATCAAAGTACCTCATTCTTTCATCAAAATAGAGGCATTCTGTAGAACAGTGGTCTACTGTATATCTCTGGGTGTAGCTTTAATGGTTCCCACACACTTAACTGGATTCTCTCCCCAAACATGTCAGCCTGAGTTAGTCAGCAAATTAATAGGTGCAGAAATGCGAAGGAAAGCCTGATCCCTCTCTCACTTTAATCGATCTGACTACAGTGACACTAAGTGCAGGATTGTGTGTGTGTGTGTGTGTTGGGAGATAAGAAATTGCATTTGTGTTTGTGTGTGTTAGTCCTATGAGAGGGAGAGAGCGTGTGTGTGTGAGAGTGTGTGTGTGTGCGTGCGTGCATGTGTGTGTGTGCATGTGCATGTAAGTGTGTGCATGCGCACGTATGCGTGTGTGTGGTGGGTGTGATTGATGGCCCTGCACACACAGTGCGTCACACACACACACACCGGCAAACACACTCCACTTTGGCTGGGTGCAGATGTGCTGCTCTCCTCTGCAGCCTGCACTCGGACCCACCATTTTTATTACTTATTCTCCCCAGCGCTGGGGGAATGGCAGGCTCTGAATGCAGAGCGCCCGCACGGCTCCACAGCTGTGCAGTTTCACACAGGGTGCTGTGTATCGATACTAGTCAAAAGACACTGTATTGATCAACACATCTGGAAGGTGGTCAACACTGCATGAGCTCACTGCTCGTTTACCACCACCACCAATACGGGCGGCCATCTTGTCTTCATGCTAATTATTGCAGTGCTTTTGTCACCTTGGCGCAAAGACAATAGTCTGCCGGTGAGATATAAAAGGCCTGTTGTAATGAAATGAGACCTGTTTAGCTGTGATGTATCACTTTAATTACACTTAGTTACAAAGTGCCTCCACCTGATTTGATGTTTTCGAACACAGCTTGGCTTTTAGTTGCTGCCCCAAAATGATCCCAAAAAGCTAGTATCTTATTCGTGAAAGATGCACCAAGTAAATTTTCCACCCATGCTATGTTTACGAAGAATGTTGTTTTATGTCGACTTGTGAGCGAACTCTGAATGAACTCTGCTTTCTGAGGGATTTGAACAGACATAAAGGAGATTCGTTCTCTCTCTTTTTTGGGGTGGCTTTTTTCCCTGCCGTTTCTACCGAAATATCCATTGAAATCTCTCTCCCCAGACAGTTTCTGTCTGGTCTGGACTAATCATGTTTAGAGCGGTTGCTTTATGAGGCTTGCCTCAACCGCGGAGCTGTGGATTCGCTGGAACATCATGCATCAATGTTTTTCACATTTTTTACTTCACAAGAAAAAAATACAACCAAAAAACCTAGACATTACACAAATACACCTTTATCTCCCCTCCACATCCCACCCACAGGACCTGCTTAAGTACATATCTTAAAGGAATGATTTTATACTGTCAAGTGTTGTAGTCCATATGTTAATATTCTCCGATTTTGCACCATCCAGTCAAGAAATACGCAGTTCAAGTTGAGCAACATTATGTCCATGAATAAATAATTACATTTCTGGTGGTACAGAGTGTGTGGGGCTTGCCATTGTAAGGCAACCATTCTCTTGGCTGCTGTTTAGCTGAAAAATCCTTCTCTGCTTGTATGTTAAATTCAGTGAACACAAAATGCCTGATAATGATGAAGGAGAAAACCAGGAGAAAACCTCTGGGTACTTCCAGACTATGGACAAATGAGTCAGCAGTTCCCAGGGGGCAGAGCATACAGACAGGAGGGAATTTATGTTCATCTGGAAACTTTTTTTTTTTTGTCGCATATGGGCAAAATTGTAGTGAGTACTATGGTGATTTGGGTTTGTAGATGAGAAGGTGACAGAACATCATGACATATATGATCATGCTATGATATTGTAAAAATAGCAGGTCTTGTGTTGTGTTCAATTGTCTTCAAGTGAAAGCTCTGGTAATAAAAAAAAGTTACGTTTTCGCGGAATGTTGCTGTGATGTCGTCATCCTCATGAATGATCACGATCTAATAACTAATTAAAGTAGGATTAACATATTTTAGAAGGGGGCGGAAAGTTTCCATCACCTTCCCGGGTGATGAAAGATTGTCTGAGAAAAGAACCACAGAAAGTTTGTCACTGGTAACACTTTATTTACTTAATGCCGATATGTATAATGCTTCATTAGGCCTACTTGTTATGAACATGCATGAGCCTTTATGATAAATCTTATAATATGTTTTCCCCCTCTGTCACTTGACTCAAAATGGCTGCTATTTATTCCGAATCATTGTGAGATGATAATAACATATCATGAGGAGGTCATACTGCTTATGACAAGTCTTACAACGCATTTTAATCATAATACATTATACCAGCGTTAAAGTAAGCAAGTTGGCTAACACCTCGAAGAGTATAACTCATTAATATGAGTCTATGTCCCCCCTCAACAAACTCTTTCCCTGGGTTTTTGGTCAAACGGCTGGCGATGGCTCTTCAGTGCACTGTGTCGGGGCCCATAGCTGCTGTGAATCAGACAGAGACACATCTCAATTTTCCTCTGAGACAGCTGCAGTGGGGAATATAAATAATACATGGAGTACAAGTGAAGACTTTAGAAGTATCGAGCAGCCTTATTCCTCTGGGCATGTGCACCAGACACCTCATTTATTCCTGGCCTCGCCTTGACTCTCCCTCCCTCTTTCTCTCTCTTTCTTTCTCGCTCTCTTTTTTCTCTCTCTCTGTCTCCTTACCTCTGTCTATCTCTCTTTCTTTCCCTCTCTTCATCTCTGTCTTCCTGTCTCTTCTCTCTCTTCATCTCTCCCTTCCTCTTTCTCCCTGTCTTTGGAACCATACTGACCCCATCATCACACACACATCATATTTGTACACAACCTGCATGCATATGATATGGCCATGCTGTCAGACTATACCTTGTAGTTTTTTTGTATTTTTGTTTTATTTAACTAGGCAAGTCAGTTAAGAACACATTCTTATTTACAATGACGACCTACCCCAGCCAGACCCTAACCCGGACAACATTGGCCAATTGTGCACCGCCCTATGGGACTCCCAATCACGGCCAGTTGTGATAAAGCCTGGAATCGAACCAGGGTCTGTAGTGACACCTCACGCACTGAGATGTAGTGTCTTAGACCGCTGCACCACTCGGGAGCAGTAACATTATTCAAAGAGAATAATTAATCACATACATTTTAATTATATATATATATATATATATAAGATATCTATTAGATATACGATCTATAATATATTTATGTTTAATTAAATTATACTGTATGGATCACAGATAGTTACAACTGACAGACATTTCTTCAGAAATTGTAGATTTAACACAGACCTGATAAACAAATCCCATAAATATTGTATTGGTCTGTTTTGGACCACAGGTTGAACATGAAGAGCAGGTAAGAATAGTTTTGACTTGGCTACTGTGTATTTCTATGTATTTTTATCATTTTCTAATCAAATCCTACATCCTAGTCTGAGAGACGGTAAATGCTAAGACTACATAGTCTCTCCTCCATTGCCATGCACAGTATTTGCCTTACCAAGTTCACTAGAAAAGTTCCTCCTGCAATGTAACACATTTCCTTCTGGTTTCCTCTCTCTGCTAAACCGTTAAAACCAAGCTTTTTTCTTGGCTTGGTCTGTCTGTATGAAACTACAGATGCAGGATCTTAATTTGAGCGAGTTTGCTACAGCAGGAAAATAATCCTGCAACAACATGAAATGTGAATAATTATGTGAATTATATTTCTTGGATATTTTTGTAGGGGTTGATGCATTTTTCGTAAGAGAAAATCAAGTCTGATATTTCAAAGTGGAATTTATAAACTTCAGAAGCCTTTTTAAACCTTCATTTTTACATTTCCTGCATTTCAGGAAAGTTCTCCTGCAATAGGGTGTTCAAAATAAGTTCCTACACCTGTATGCAATGCCCCTGTAGCTACAATATATTGTGGAACGGGCATAACTGTCTGTTACACTTTTACCAAGGGAATTGTTACTGCCCATAGTGCACAGCCAAGCTGCGATTGTTTGAGAAAAATGGAAGTGTGTCTGTTCTGTCGGGGTAGCATAGCGGAGGTGCTATTGTCTGCACCATACCTTTGTTCTCCTGTGTTTCCCAGTTTCCCATGTCCTATAGGCTCCTGTTGAGTGATTGGTGTGAGAAATGTAATGAGCTGCTGAGGACAGGTCTTCACACCTGACCCGGTGTCTTATTAAAACACACTGGATGCATGCATGAGCAGATGCACACACGCACGTGTATGCACACACACAGGTACACGCACTCAGACACGCAATCACGCCCCCCAACACATGCATACACACACTCAGACAAACACACTCAGACAAACACACACTCAGACACACACACACTCAGACACACACACACACACTCAGACACACACACTCAGACACACACACACACACTCAGACACACACACACTCATTCATTGGCACTACTTATACTTGCTGTTATACTTGTGAGTGGAAAGGGAGGGAGGGGGACAAGAAAGTCCTTATGCCGCAACTGTGTAGAGAAGCAGGAAGGATTCAGGGGAAACAACAGCAAAACAACAGCTGAGCTGACCATCTCACACTCCTTTCCTTTTCTATGTCATCTCCAACCTTGACAGGACAATGACCGCAAGCAGGGGGAAAAACACTTCCCATATTCCGAAAAGTGCGCAGGGCTGAATATGAAAATACGTAACAGTACTCATCGCATTACGGTCGCGGTACTCTGTCCCAAACTTTGTGACGGATTACTATGCAAAAATTCGGAAAATGAATGAAACACACAAACAACAAAGAGGCGGACAAAAGGTGAGCGCAGTTCGCCGATCTTACCTTACCATTCATCCTAACCCCCTTTTTTCCCCTCCACTATCCCCTGCTGGCTCTCTCTCTATTCTTTCTGTTCTTCCGATCTTCTTGCCATTGTCTGTGTCCAGCGTAGTCTGTCTGGTTGAATGCGGGTGTCATGGAGAGGGAGCAAAGGTTCTGGCATTTGGGGAAGGCATTGTCAAAGCCACGGCTGTCTATTGTGTCTGTGTGCCTGACCCTCCCTCTCTCCTTCTCTCTCTCTCTCCCTCCGCTCTCCCAATCCTGGGCCTCTCTCGGCTCTGGAGCGAGGGATTGATAGAGAGAGAGAGAGAGAGAAAGGAAGAAGAGAAGCGTGGCGTCAATTTGGCAGCTGCCCGGTGCCCAGCTGCATTGGAAACCTCCTGCCGCCTCTTCTTTTGCGGTGGTTCCCTCCCGGAGTGGTTTGTTTTTGGGGATGGGTGTCCTGAGTGGGTGTCTGGCTACGCTCCCCTGTGGCAGGGCTGGCTGCTGGGGCTGTAAATGTGGCTGTACCCCCTAGGGGGCTGAGGAATGGAGGTCTGGCCAGAGCTCTGAGGCACTGGCCCCCAGGTCTACTGCTCGGAGCCTGAGTGAGTTCTCCCTCTCGCTCTCCCGTCGTCCCCTATCCCCTTAGCCGGTAGCTGAACTGCCAAAACCACCACCTTGTCTCTCTCTCATCCCCCTTTTCCAGCTCTTCGCAGGGTTAAGATACTTTTTAATTATCTCTTACCTGTCAGTTGTTACTAAGTGCTTTTTAAGTGCATGTTTCCCTTAAATTGAGTGTTAAAATGTAGTGTTAGAGCTGTTCACCTATAGGGAGCGTGGGACTAAAGAGTGCATGCTTCTGTTTAGTAAATCAGTGAGCATTTTGAGGCCATTGGTAAACCTATCCAAGCAACCACCAGTCACACACTCATGCACAATGTGTCAGTTTGGACCTTTTGTATTGTTACTGTAAGTCAGGACTTTTACCAAAGAATACACAACTATGAAGGATAGCTCAACCTTTGGATGCAAAGCACACATCCTCCTCTCATTTCCTGTCTGTGACTGGATTTTATTGCTGTAGACATTCATAATTTGAAGGACAGAGCTCAAGTACTTAACTGATAGATTTAAATTGACTCAAATTGTTCTGAATTGAATTATATGTTACACCAAAGAATAAACGTTTGCTTTACAGTGATATTGAAACATGTTGATGAAATTGAAAGTTGGTAAAAAGTGAGTGAATTTGATGGTTCAGTTTGTTTGTATAGTCTGGTGCCTGTTTGTTCCCCATAAGCTGCTGTTGTTTTTGTTTCCAAATGTTTACTGTTCTTTTAAAAACAGTTTGGAATGAAAATATACTGTGACATTGTAGCTGTCATCTGAAGCTAGTAAAATGCCTTTTCAATCTCCTATATTTCAGCTTCTGAAATGTAAAATAGATCATCTAAGCAACTTTGTAACTCACCCTATCGTCTTAGTGCCTCATGATATTCCTCAGCTTTAGTCAGCAGATTTAAAATGGATGAAATCTTTTTCAGGATTTTGCCATATTCCTCCCCTGCAGTTCAGTATTAGATTTGTTTTTGTCAGGGGGTGCGCAGTTGATCTCCTACCAACTGGTGTTGCAATGCAGCAGTCTGAAGCTAAATTGATTAAACAGTCTGGAACGCCAGACAACCGATAGTCTCACACTCAGGTTTGATTTGCTGGGATTACATTCTAGCTGGTGCCAGATGTGAGGATTTTCAAATGGTCATCTTTGCATCAAAATCCTTATAGCCTGATCCTTATAGCCTGATCCTTATAGCCTGATCCTTATAGCCTGATCCTTATAACCTGATCCTTATAACCTGATCCGTATAGCCTGATCCTTATAGCCTGATCCTTATAACCTGATCCTTATAACCTGATCCTTATAACCTGATCCTTATAGCCTGATCCTTATAACCTGATCCTTATAGCCTGATCCTTATAACCTGATCCTTATAACCTGATCCTTATAGCCTGATCCTTATAACCTGATCCTTATAACCTGATCCTTATAGCCTGATCCTTATAACCTGATCCTTATAGCCTGATCCCTATAGCCTGATCCTTATAGCCTGATCCTTATAGCCTGATCCTTATAGCCTGATCCTTATAGCCTGATCCTTATAACTTGATCCTTATAGCCTGATCCTTATAGCCTGATCCTTATAGCCTGATCCTTATAGCCTGATCCTTATAACCTGATCCTTATAACCTGATCCTTATAACCTGATCCTTATAGCCTGATCCTTATAGCCTGATCCTTATAGCCTGATCCTTATAGCCTGATCCTTATAACCTGATCCTTATAACCTGATCCTTATAACCTGATCCTTATAGCCTGATCCTTATAGCCCGATCCTTATAGCCCGATCCTTATAGCCCGATCCATATAACCCGATCCTTATAGCCTGATCCTTATAGCCTGATCCTTATAACCTGATCCTTATAGCCTGATCCTTATAACTTGATCCTTATAGCCTGATCCTTATAACCTGATCCTTATTGCACATAATGGCATGGCAGATGAAACAGAAACTATTTCTGCAATCAATCATTTGGAATAAAAACATTTGATTGTTTTATGTGGATTTAATGTGATTTATTATCACAATTGCTAAGGCTTCCGAAAGAGCGCAGTCTGAACTCTTTGGTTCTGAGGTGACCCCTGTTATATATACTACTAAAACACTGGCAAATACATTTTCCTTTTCTTTTGTTGAGAAATTGTGTGATAGTTTAGCCACAAAAAAAGTGTTTGATGGAAAACTAAGGGAGAACAGAGAGAGATAGACAGAGAGGGGGAGAGAAACGTTTGTACTTTACAAATTGGAAGTACAATTAAATATACATATTTTTAATATAGCATAAAGCAAATATCTTTACATTGACATATTCTTTTAACTCACTGAATTTTGTAGGATTACTGTAGAAAAAACCCTTTAGAATTCTATAGTGTGTAGTCAGTAAACTTTTTACTTTCTTCATTATAGCCTCTGATATTGTAAGAATACTTTTAACTGAGAGATAATATTACATGTTATTTACAAAAGTGGACAGATTCATTTAGTTTCCAAATGTTCTTACCGAAAGTGTTAGTGCTCGGCGTTGTGGAATCTGCAGTGCAGATGTGTGCTGTGAATAGAGTGTAGTATGTCTTACTGTCCAGGAGAGGGGGAAAGGAAATCTTTATTCAGTGAATGAAAATCTCCCCGATGAACTGCACTTCTGATCGTCCCAGCTCTTAGTCCCAGTACAGCAGACCAGTACTCATTTTCACAAAACTTCTCAGTTTAAGAGTGCTGGTCTAGGATCAGCTCCTCCCTGTCCATGTCCTTTTATTTATTAAGTGCTTTATGAAAACAGGCCCAGATCTCAGAGAGGCCTGGTTGATTTATTGGTAGAGGGGCTCTATCATGAAACAATTGTATCTTTGGCCAAGCAGTTTTTTTTATGCTTTCTTAAATAACATTTCTTAAATAACATTTCTTAAATAACCTTTCTTAAATAACCTTTTTTTTAAATGACCTTTCTTCAATAATTGTGAGCAATATACATGAATGGTGAACAGCATATTTCTGCCTAGTATTAAGCCAAAGTCATGTTTAGTGATATAGAATTTCTACTTAATACATATTTCTATAATAATGATACAAGGATTTTGTAAAGAGTTTCGTTTTTAAATTTGAGATTATTCCATAGGAACTACTTACTGTACTATGTCTCTTCATTAGAAATGAAAACCAACTTTATGAACGAGATCCTTATGGAATGTTTCAGATGGTGTTTTTTTTATACCAGATAATTGGTTTGAATTGTACAATGACATACTAACAAATAACATTACATTTGTAGTGATTGGAATAAAATTGTACTGAAGACTGTTCGATGGAAAATATATATATATATTTTAAATACTACAGTAAATGTAAAATAAACAGAATTAAATAAATATAAATACCAATATCAATAGTTTCTAGTTTTACCATAGGCTCCGGGTTTTCAGAATTGTTAAGCCAAGCTAGTTTTTATGTAGAATCTCGCTTTGTGAGTTTTACATAAACAAATAAAAGAAATTCACTCTGCAGAATGTACAATTGTTTTTGACATGATTGGAGTGTTGGACGTCCTTTTCCATGTGTCTCCAGAGGCACAGAGAAATATGTGTTTGATTACCAGATCTAACTCTGCTCCTTAGAGTTTTTCCCCAACTTTTCAACACATAAATTATTAACGTTAAATAAACCACACATCTAGCAAACGTACAAAAATCTGTACTAGATCCCAGGCTGTAGATAATAAACACTCTGTCAGCCTGTTGCTTTTCTTCACAGATAATGCAAAGTTTGTGATGATTCAAAAGCCTGGTTGAAGTGATAGTGTAGTGTTGCATTGGTTCAGCGGTAGAGTAGAGTAGAGCAGGACAGGACTGTATGGCACAAAGAGGGACAGGACGTTGATTTGTTCCACGTTCTGTAAGCCCCCTCGTTCCCCCCTGGCGCCCCATCTCTCTCTCTCTCTCTCTCTCGCTCTCTCTCTCTCTGTCTCTCTCGCTCTCTCTCTCTCTCGCTCTCTCTCACTCTCTCTCTCTCCCGAGCAGTGTAAACACACAGCTCCAGAGGAATGTTGGACTCTCTGACCTCACAGCAAACACTCTGGTGCAGTTCACTCGGTTCAGCCTGGCCGTGCTGTGCTCCGAGTGCAGCCAGCCCCTCTCCCCTCGCCTCGCCCCTCTCCTCTCCCCTCGCCACGCCTCTCCTATTTGACTCAGTGAGAGACAGAGAGAGAGAGAGGGAATGAGGGAGGTAGAGAGAAACAGAGCGGCCAGATTCCTTCCTGCTCTTGCTCTCTCTCCGTGGCGGGCGGGCGGACCCCATTGTGTGCAGTGCCTGGCACACATGAACAGACCCCCCCCCCCCCCCCCACACACACTTCTGCACACTGCAACCTCCCTTTTCCAATGCCCCCCTTCTCCCTCTCCCCTTTAACTGTCACTCCCCACAACTCCCCATTACGTCCACACAGAGCCCCACCACAGTGGCTTGCACTTCCTGGAAATATGCTATATGGTAGAGAGACGCAGGTAGTGTCCCTGCCTGGGCGGTTGGTTGTGCACTGATAGGCAGCTGAAAAGCATTGAAACGCAAAGGGTTACTGCCTTACTGGTGTTTGTATTTGCCTGTGATTTGGACCTCTCCCCATAGTGTTAGATTGTGTAGCTTATCTTTCTGTGTCACAGGAGAAGCAGAACCTTTAAACTGCTTCTTGACCATGCAGTCACCACCAGCGAACTGACAGACAGGAGTGGATCAGATGAAGTTAGGTCAAAGCAGACCTCATCTGTCAGTGTGTGTAAAGGTAGTGTAAAATGAATGTTTGACCTTCTCTCTTTCTCTCCCTCTGTCTGAGCCAGCCAGACTGGGCTCAGCCATTTTTAGCAGACACAGCAAGCCATCCCTACACACATACTGTACATGCACACAGACCAATGTGCCCGCATGCACCCTCGCACACGTGTGTAGACACAGATTTATGCTTGTACACATACACCACACACACACAACTGCCGAGGCTGCAGGGCTAATAGTTAATGTGTCTGGGATGGGTGGGGAAGCTGTCAGGGCAGTGAGCACAGTGAGCCACACATTCATCCCACTGGGCTACCTCTCATACAATAGACAGGTATGACAAATGTGGGTTTTTTTTCACTTTGCTAAAAGTGTTTTCACTGTGGTTTCCTTAGGTACTGTCACAATTTACCCAGAGATTTCATTTTATGAACCTAGATTACCCTGGGATTCATTTTATGAACCTAGTTTACCCTGGAACTTCATTTTATGAACATTATTTACCCTGGGATTTCATTTTATGAACCTAGTTAACCCTGGGATTTCATTTTCTGAACATTATTTACACTGGGATTTAATTTTATGAACCTAGTTTACCCTGGGGTTTCATTTTATGAACATTATTTACCCTGGGGTTTCATTTTATGAACATTATTTACCCTGGGATTTCATTTTATGAACCTAGATTACCCCGGGATTTCATTTTTTGAACCTAGTTTACCCTGGGATTTCATTTTATGAACTTAGTTTACCCTGGAATTCCATTTTATGAACATTATTTACCCTGGGATTTCATTTTATGAACCTAGATTACCCCGGGATTTCATTTTTTGAACCTAGTTTACCCTGGGATTTCATTTTATGAACTTAGTTTACCCTGGAATTCCATTTTATGAACATTATTTACCCTGGGATTTCATTTTATGAACCTAGTTTACCCTGAGGTTTCATTTTATGAACATTATTTACTCTGGGATTTCATTTTATGAACCTACAGAGACATATGTTACAATTCTACAACGCATTTTATGATCCCTAATATCATTTTCCACTAGTATGTCTACGTTATGCCATCACCATTTAAATCATGTTTGCAGTGTAGGCCTACACCCTAAGAATGACTGGATTATCTTGGCTGTTACATCCTCTCTGTCTATGGTTGCTTCCCAAACGGCACCCTGTTTGCTTTTTAGTTCATAATATAGGACATAGGGTGCCACTTGGGACGCATCCTCTGTCTATGGAGATGGCTGGGGAAGAGGGTGGGCGCCAAGCAGCTAGCTACAAGACTCGTCTCATTTCTTTAAGCTGAGTAAACGCAGTTCGGAGTTTGGGAGCCGGAGATACCAGGGAAGAACTTCACCTGAACAAAGAGGCTGGTTGTGTTGGCGCTCCACCAGGGGCTTGATCTCTGTGAGCTGTCATTTAACAGAGAAAAGGACCGTGTTCAGTAGAGGGATGGAGGGAGGGATGGAGGGATGGAGGGATGGATGGATGGATGTAGAGAGGGATGGAGGGAGGGATGGAGGGAGAGATGTAGAGAGGGGTGTAGAGAGGGATGGAGGAATGGATGTAGAGAGGGATGGAGGGATGGATGTAAAGAGGGATGGAGGGAGGGATGTAGAGAGGGATGTAAAGAGGGATGGAGGGAGGGATATATAGAGGGATGGAGGGTGGGATGTAGAGAGGGATGGATGTAGAGAGGAATGTAAAGAAGGATGGAGGGTGGGATGTAGAGAGGGATGGATGTAGAGAGGAATGTAAAGAGGGATGGAGGGAGGGATGTAGAGAGGGATGGATGTAGAGAGGAATGTAATGAGGGATGGAGGGAGGGATGTAGAGAGGGACGTAAAGAGGGAAAGATCCCAGATTTTCCCATCATATGATTTTTCTCACATGATATTTTTTAATAAGCAAAACCTCAGCACAGCACAGCAACCCTATCTAAACAGTCATTTCAAGATGTCCGCCAGTTTTATTTGCTCATGACCATCTGCTGTGTCATTGTGAAATTGTATGTAATTATGTTTTTAGATTATGATTGTTGTTGTCATCGTGAACCTGACTGATCAGAAGCCTAACCCAGTTTTTTTTGTATAGCATTGAACCTGGTATGGTTCTTTCTGGAGAATAATTTGTTAAAGGGGACAGAGGGGTTACTCTGTCCTCTGCTGGTGGATGTTGGCCAGTGCAACAGGTTCATGACCAGAAAGTGGAATTAAGAGTAGTGAAAGTGTTCCTTTTCGGTATAATTTGGTTCAAGTCAATATAGATTTAAGGCGATCATATGACAGCGAGTCCTTTTGATTTTCATTACAGAGGGAAAATTATTATTTCCCTTAAGTTGAACTTTTGTTGCATGTTGAGTAAAAGTCAGCTACTTCACAGAAGTATAGTAAATCCATAAAAATATACCTTCATAAATATTCATGACATGGCTGTTATGGCATTATTATAATTATCTGTGGCTACCTTCCTCCTCAAACCTTTAACACCTGGATTCCTTGTATTGCGGCTATGCGAATGAGAAGCACACCATTTAAAGTAAATTATGCATATTAACACTGAGTAAATATGTATGTCAATGTATATGAATGTACCTATGTACTGAATATGTCTATGGGTGTGAATATGTATGTGCACGTTTGAAGCCAATGCAAGCAGCCAGTGACCGTAGACTAGGAGGAGGACTGATGGCCAGGCAAAGAGAACCAGATGGCTGGAAATATAGGCTGCTAAATTATTCATCAGGTTTGGAGCCTTGGGATGGATGGGAAGCTAGCTAGAGTGGACGGTTTTATTAGCTAGGAGTCGGTGGAGGACACAGAGAGGGGGGCAATGAGGTGGGGGGAAGACAAAGAGGGGGAGAGGGAGTGAGAGAGTGGAGAGGGAGAGATACTGTAGACCGTCTAGATACAAGCTGTTCTGCACTCATAGTTAAGTGTGACTAAAATGAACATCATTCCCTTTTTATGCACTTTTCTCTCTTATGTGTAGTCTGACCTTGAACTTAAGCTGAAAATAACTTGCTATTCACACGCTATTCATTCGGCTTGGAGATCTAAGAAATGAAGGTGTGGCGGAGTTGTCTACAGATACGCCGTATTCTGACCTCACACGCAAGGTCGAGCAAACCTGCTGGTTCCAATTGGGAAAAGCATCTGCTTTATTTTAAAAAAAATAACAGCATTCTCCATGCACTATCCTTTATAAGTTGATAAGACTAGAGCTATTGATAAGAGCTAGGTAATTCATCTATTGGGCCCATTTTCCACAGTTAAGTAGGCTATAAATAGATGTGCCATTATTCAGAATTGTAATTGTGTGACCTCATAATTTGCGTGGATGAAATTTGGACACCCAAGATATAGGTTTCTGTTGGGCTGAACCTGCCAAGTTGATGCATGCACTTCAGATTGTTTTAATTATATACGCGGGTTTTCTCCATTTTACTGTACAATTTTTATCATATTAAATATTAGTCACTATCGGGAGCCACCATCAGTAATTCACACATACATTTATAACTGTAACTTTAGTGTTCGTTTTCTTCCATTTGTAGCTTACATTTCACACCATTCCATTCCATTGGCCTTTCCTTCCTCTGTGACGTCTGTGTAGTTGTTCCTGAGGGTCACTAGTGTTACTGGATCATATTAGGCTAACGCTGTACAGTAATTTAGGACATGTAGCCTATTAGAATCATTATGGAACAGACCACACGTAGCAGGTTAAACATGGAGCCTGGTGTAGGGTTCGTACAGTTCTATGATTAGTCAGAATTACGGTAGATTTATAGGACTATTGTTCATCCCTTATTGTACACTTTTTTCCACCTTCCAATATTTCATGAAAAACTATACATTCTAAAAACATTTAACAAGACTAGGCCAACGAAAGAGGACATAGACACAACTTTTAACTTTGAAAATGTGCCTAATTAATCTACATGATCAGAGTATTTATTAATCTACCAGTTGGTGCTGAAACAGAGACGAAGATGCATTAATGGCATCCTTTTATTGATCCCTACTTTCTGAACACTTCTCTCAATGTATTATAATTAATGTACATTGTTTTTAATGGGATGGGTTAAGATAAATGTACTGAAAACTCCAAGAGAAAATCTGTTGGCCGGTAAGTGGGTGGGTTTTCAGCAGTTTAATTAAATGTATTCAGCGCTCGCCAGGGGAACCACGCCTGCAAAGCCCATTACTCACCTGCATAAGGTATTTATCTGAGAAATGCCTAGGAAAGGCGAACATTTCCTAAGTCAGAATCGGACCCTTACTGTTCAGCATGTTGTCTGCATTACTGTAAATGGGATGAGCATAATTACACACAATGTTTCAAGAGAGGCTTGTTACATGGTGTTTAAGTAATATGGCATTGCACTTTATTCATGATACATTTTCCCTGCATGCTGCATCCGATGCATGACACGTTAAGTGTATTATTATTTACCTTGGTCCCGATTCAGATGCTTTTCCTACACACATTTTTCCTACACACTTCCAGATAGTTGTTATTCAGACTTATCTTATGCAGGTGCATAACGGGCTTTACAGGCATGGTTCTCTTGCAAGTGCTGAATACATTTAATTCAACCCCTGAAAAGCCTCCCACTTGCTGGCCAACAGATTTTCTCCTGGAGTTTAAGTTCAAGGTCAGAATACGCTTAGAGAGAAAAGTGCATTAAAAGGGAATTCCATTCCATTTACGTGCATTTAACTCGGGTTGGAATTACCTCCCTTGTGAATGACATACAGTGACTTCAAAAAGTATTCACACCCCTTAACCGCATAATAAGGACTCATTCCATGTTTAATAATAGTGGTTAACTTACATTTTTTATAACTACCCCATCTCTGTACCCCACACATACAATTATCTGTAAGGTCCCTCAATCGAGTATTGAATTTCAAGCACAAATTCAACCATAAAGACCAGGAAGGTTTTTCAATGCCTCACAAAGAAGAGCACCGATTGATAAATGTGTGTAAAAAAAAAAGCAGACCCTGAATATCTGTTTGAGCATGGGGAAATTATTAATTAGGCTTTAGATGGTGTATCAATACACCCAGTCACTCAGTTGCTGGAGAGGAAGGAAACTGCTCTGGGATTTCACCATGAGACTAATGATGATTTTAAAACAGTTACAGAGTTTAATGTTTGTGATATGAGAAAACATTGTAGTTACTCCACAATACTAAGCTAAATAACAGAGTGAAACAAAGGAAGCCTGTACATAATTGTCACGTCCTGACCAGTAAAGGGGTTATTTGTTATTGTAATTTGGTCAGGACGTGGCAGGGGGTGTTTGTTTAGAGTGTTTCGGGGTTTGTTGGGCTATGTTCTTATGTAAGAGGGGTGTTTGTTTTATGTGTTTCGGGGTTTGTGGTTAATGTTCTATGTTAGTATATTTCAATGTTCGTTCTAGTCTTTCTATTTCTATGTTTAGTTAATGGGGTTGACCTTCAATTGGAAGCAGCTGCTCCTAGTTGCTTCTAATTGAAGGTCCTATTTAAGAGGGGTGTTTTTCTATGGGATTTTGTGGGTAGTTGTTCCTTGTTTAGTGTTTGTGCACCTGACAAGACTGTTATCGTCGTTATTTTTGTATACGTGTGTTTTGTTTTGGTTTTCCTTCTTTCTTCCGAAAAAAAGAAGATGAGTATATATATTCCCGCTGCATTTTGGTCCAATCCTTACGACAACCGTGACAATAATAGAATATTCCAAAACATGCATCCTGTTTGCAACAAAGCACTTAAATACTGCAATAATGTGGGAAAGACATTTTTGTCCTGAATACAAAGTGTTATGATGGGGCAAATTCAACACAACACATCACTGAGTACCACTCTTCATATTTTCAAGCATGGCGGTGGCTGTATCATGTTATGGGTATGCTCGTCATCGGGAAGGACTAGGGAGTTTTTCAGAATAAAAATAAACGGAATACAGCTATAAGCACAGGCAAAATCCTAGAGGAAAACCTGGTTCAGTCTGTTTTGCAACAGACACTGGGCGAGTTGCTGACCAAGACGACATTGAATGTTCCTGATCAAATATTGTACAATCCAGGTGTGCAAAGCTCTTAGAGACTTACCCAAAAAGACTCACAGCTGTTGTTGCCATCAATGGTGCTTCTGCAATTATTGGCTCAGGGGTGTGAATATTTAATTTTCAATACATTTGAAAACATTTCTAAAAACATGTTTTCACTTTGTCATTATGGGGTGTTGTGTGTAGATGAGTGAGAAAAATGTGGAATAAGTCAAGGTTTATCACTACTTTCTGACGGCATTGTACATACAAGTGACATAATTCTGTCCTTCTGTCCCTCTATATGGGTAACATGCATTCTCACTCTGATGCGCTCTCACTCTGTCACTCTCAGTCACACACACACACACACACACACACACACACACACACACACACACACACACACACACACACACACACACACACACACAAATCAAATTGTATTTGCCTCATGCGCCGAATACAACAAGTATAGACTTTACTGTGAAATGCTTGCTTATGTGCCCTTCCCAACGAAGCAGAGTTTTAAAAAAATTGAAGAAAATAAAAATAGTAATTTAATACACAAGAATGGAGCTATATACAGAGAGAGCACAGATACACACACACACACACACACACACACACTCACATAAACAAACAGACATATACACACACACACACACTCACTTCTCTGTGGAAGGCTCAGCTCAGGGGAAATAGAGCAGAGAGGAAGCAGAGAGCCTTCACTGAGCAAGGGCTGTCTGGTGTCATGGCAACTAGTGTGGATTACCCCACCCTCCCTCCATCAGGCAGAGAGGGAGAGAGCGTGAGAGAGCGATAGAAGGTGGGGTGGGGGGTACAGGTTTGTCTGTATTAGCCTATGTATTTTTATAGATCAAATATATTTGAGAATGTAAATAAATCTGGGATATTTTAAAGGATGTGATGAATCTGAATACTGTAGCAGAGGGAGAGGAAAGGAAGGTACCAACCTGAAGGTAGCTACAAGCTAGCTATAGCTTTGTGCTCTGGGTGGGTGTCCTATAAAAGATAGGGGTGTTGAACTCATTTTGCCCCGCGGGCTGCATTCGGTCTTCAACGAGGTCTGGAGGGCCCCACTGAAAATTGGTTATATTTCCTTGCCATCAACATTAGCAAAAAAATTGTATTCTATACTAGCTTTCATTTCAGTGATTCATTTTAAAGTATACTGCGTTTCTTTCCCCCTCAAAAAAATATATACAGTACAGTATATATATATATTTTAATCTAACCACCCTCGGGCTGGATTGGAGCCCCTATGTTTGACACTCATTGGATAGAGTGATAGACAGGGGGGAGAGGCGTGGAAACCTCCGATAGAAGAGATGCTGAGGAGAAACAGGGGTGGAAGGTTGGCAGAAAGGATGGAGAATTAAGTGGAGCGATACTAGGAGTCGGGAACGAGGGAAGGCGACGAAGACAGGACAGGAGGGAGGGTGTAGTGGAGAAAGAGAGGCATAGAGGAGAGTGGGACATTGGGTCAGTTGAGGACACACAAAAAAACTTCTCTCATACTGACATCTCTCACAGCCCCCCATGATGACTGCGTTACACCCCGGCTTCAGAATGGAGCCATCCTCACCCTCAGTCCTCCCCAGCCACATATTGGGACAGGGGTTTTGTCTGAAATGGAACCCTATTCCCTAGTCCATATACTGTAGTGTACTTTGTTTAGTGCTCTGGTCAAAAGCACTGCAATATAGGGAATAGGGTACCATTTAGGATACAATCAGGTTGACAAGCTGTTATACCAGTGGGGATCTACAGAACACACACATTCACAGTTAAAATGTTCCTGAAATAGCCATTATTTTCCCCCTTTCCCTGTTTACCCTACACTCAGTATGACATCATTACCTGCTCTGGTATACATAACCATTACACATTACCTTACATCTTACACCGGTGGCTGTGTCTTCTAGTCCAGACAGAGGAGCGCTCTACTGTTGACAGTCAATCCGTGTCTGAGTCATGACCAGGCCACACATAATTACACAACACCGCTATAGACATTAACTCAAAGTACATGGCATTAACTTTTCCTTTGATTACCTGTGTTACCAGGTAGGCTGGGAGGGAAAACGCAGAGGCCGTCAGTAAAGCAGAGAGGCTGTCTAGTGAAAGACTAGCGGTGTAGTGCATGGTTATTGGCTAATGGACGCCCAGTAGGAGCCTCACTGTAATAGCTCTCTGGTTACACCACCGCTACTTGGAATTCAAGGTCATAATTAAGACCTTTTATTACAAAAGGCTTTAAAATTAGAACAGAATCCACTCCAATAAAAGCAACCGCCGGCTAATTCAGAGAGAGAGGTTTTTTTCTCTGTGTTTTTGAAGCGGTGCCCAGAATAGACCACTCATCTTGAGAAATGTACAGAGAAAAACATTCAAAATTTGAATTTCCCCTTTGAAGGATTCACAGATTTTTCCGGGAATATGCAACATGCCAGGAATGAACGGAATTGCATTTTTATTTGGGTTGTAATTATTACAATAAAGATGATAGCTGTAAAACACTACTTGTTTCCACTGTATTCTACATCGTGGCTGCCTAATGTAGTCAAGAATTTAGTATGTCATGCAACAATCATTTACATCAATGATTATTAGCATCAGAACTGTTTTATGAAATGTTCACTCTGTCAATGTGAAGATCATATTTGAAAACATCTGTTTTTCCTCTATTGAAATGAGTACACTGTGTAAACCACCTTCTCTCTGCATGTGATTCAGCAGTTCTGTGCATAGACTGAAACTAGTGAAGCAACAAGGGAGAAGTGTATGAAAACAGATACTGCTCATCTGTCTTAGTCCCTTTATGCCATATACACTGAGAATACCAAACATTAGGAACACCTTCCTAATATTGAGTTGCACCCCCTTTTGCCCTCAGAACAGCCTCGATTCATCGGGGCACAAGGGGTTGATTCCAATGCGTCCCACAGTTTTGTCAAGTTGGCTGGATGTCCTTTCGGTGGTGGACCATTCTTGATACAAACGGGAAACTGTTGAGCATGAAAAACCCAGCAGCGTTGCAGTTCTTGACACAAACCGGTGCGCCTGGCTCCTACTACCATACCCCGTTTTAAAGGCCCTTAAATATTTTGTCTTGCCCATTCACTCTGAATGGCTTACAGACACAATCCATATCTCAATTGTTTCATGGCTTAAAAATCCTTATTTAACCCGTCTCCTCCCCGTCATCTACACTGATTGAAGTGGATTTAACAAGTGATATCAGTAAGGAATCATAGCTTCACTTGGATTAACCTGGGCAGTCTGTCATGGAAAGAGCAGGTATTCTTAATGTTTTGTACACTCAGTATATATCAATATAGTGGCATGATGATAAGATATATGCCTGTTTCATGTTGTGTGTCTTTCAGGAACCAGAGACAGTATCCACAGAAGCTATGAGCGGAAGAGAGCAGCCTCACAAGATCATTAACACCACTTCTGGACTGTAAGTAGAGTATTCTTAGATGGGTCGTTCCACGAAAAGAGTGCCTTTTGCGTCCCTTTGATATTTTAAGTAGAAATTGTGCACCAATATTTGATTTAAAACCCTGCTATATTAAATTAAGTGCCCTGGAGAATTCACTACTTTTTAAATGTGAGTAAAGAAAACTAAAGTGACAAAATTCTGCATTTTTACATTTCCCTCTGTGACTTCAGGATTTTAACCCACTTAACCACAACCTTGTAAAGCCCTCTTTTTTTTTTGCTTTGACAAAGTCATTTCTGAAGAGTATTATTTATTTCATGTGATTAGTGATTCATTTACGTCTGTCACTGATTTTATGGTCAACCCTGTTACGTGAACTGAACTCTCTTTTTAAAATGGTGAAACTATTCCTTTTTAAATATTGTGTTAAAGAAACATTGAACATCTAAAACTCAAATCATAGTGTAAAAGCAGGTGAGCTGGTTCTACTCTTTTTGGCCATTATCTGGTGTTTTGTGGCAGAAAACGTCTACCCTGTTACCCATAGATAGACAGGCTACAAATGTTTTAACAATTGCATTTTTTTGTGAGGCTTGCATTCAATTGCTACTCCCTGTTGCACACAACAAGCTTCCATTCCCCCTGTCACAAGGGGATTTATGACTGATTTAAGATGAAATCGTCAACCCTGTTACTGTCAACCCTGTTACTTTATTTGGCACTTAATAGACAATTACTATAGTATTTTTTTATTTGACCTTTCGAGATGGGAAAATGTGTTTGTATTAAGTTGAACATGTGCTCTTTATGATAGAATGTTAAAATTAGGTGAAATCAAATGTTTCTTTGGACAAAGATACACTTCTCAAAAGGCTACTTTAACCAAACCGCATTTCAAGTGTACCTGTAGAATCTGTAGTGGAGCAGTCCTTGGAGCTCGCCACCCTGCTGGAATGTACCTTGAACGGTCTACTGAGATGGTAAACAAACACAGTGAAGGGTCTGGGCCTCCTCCCTCAGTGTCTCCTGTCTTCCTTTCAGCTCTGTTCAGCTGCTGCAGCTATTCCCTCTCTGTGGTCATCAGCCTATGAATACAACAGCTGCCACTGACAGCCTTCCCATGGCACATGTATAGACACACACACGAGCACATGCATGCGTGCACTCTCGCACACATGCATGCACAGAAAATACACACTTGCGTATGCACATTCACTCTCACGCACACAAGCACATGCATAGACTTAGGCATGCATGCACGCACAGAAGAACTTGCACGCACGCTTGCACACACACACACGCATGCACACGCACACACTTGCACACACACAGACACACACAAACACAGACATGCACACAGACAGACACATACACTATATATACAAAAGTATGTGGACACCCCTTCAAATGAATGGATTCGGCTGACAGGTGTATAAAATCGTGCACACAGCCAAACATTGGCTGTCGAATGGCCTTACTGAAGGGCTCAGTGACTTTCAATGTGGCAACGTCATAGGATGCCACCTTTCCAACAAGTCAGTTTGTCAAATTTCTGCCCTGCTAGAGTTGCCCCGGTCAACTGTAAATGCTGTTATTGTGAAGTGGAAACGTCTAGAACAGGGTTTTTCTTATCCGCTGTTGGTTTTATTTGGCCCCCCAAGTTTTCTGAGCAAAAAATACAATAAAAAAAAGTTGGACATAAAATCAGCTCCAAGTGATTTTAATTTAATAAATCTGTTCCCAAGTATTCCCACACATAATAAAGAGACACATGATCAAATAAAATAAAATTGTATTTGTCACATGCACCGAATACAACAAGTGTAGACCTTACCGTGAAATGGTTACTTACAAGCCCTTAACCAACAACGCAGTTCAAGAAATAGAGTTAAGAAAATATTTACTAAATAAACTAAAGTAAAACATAAAATAAAAACAACAAAATAACAATAACTAGGCTATATACAGGGGGTACCGGTACCGAGTCGATGTGTGGAGGTACAGGTTAGTCGAGGTCATTTGTACATGTAGGTAGGGGTAAAGTGACTGACTATGCATAGATAATAAACAGCGAGTAACAGCAGTGTAAAAACTTGGCGTAGAAGCTGGTAAGGAGCCTTTTGGGCCTAGACATGGCGCTCCGGTACCGCTTGCCGTGTGGTAGCAGAGAGAACAGTCTATGACTTGGGTGACTGGAGTCTTTCACAATTTTTTGGTCCTTCCTCTGACACCGCCTAGTATATAGGTCCTGGATGGCAGGAAGCTTGGCCCATGTGATGTACTGGGCTGTAGGCACTACCCTCTGTAGCGCCTTACTGTCGGATGCAGAGCAGTTGCCGTACCAGGCGGTGATGCAATCGGTCAGAATGCTCTCAATGGTGCAGCTGTAGAACTTTTTTAGGATCTGGGGACCCATGCCAAATCTTTTCAGTCTCCTGAGGGGGAACAGGTGTTGTCGTGCCCTCTTCACGACTGTCTTGGTGTGTTTGGACCATGATAGTTTGTTGGTGATGTGGACACCATGGAACTTGAAACTCTCGACCTGCTCCACTACAGCCCCGTTGATGTGAATGGGGGCGTGTTCGACCCTCCTTTTCCTGTAGTCCACGATAATCTCCTTTGTCTTGCTCATGTTGAGGGAGAGGTTGTTGTCCTGGCACCACACTGCCAGGTCTCTGACCTCCTTCCAAAAGGCTGTCTCATCGTTGTCAGTGATCAGGCCTACAGTACCATAGTTTTTACATTTTATTTAAAATATAACCTTTATTTAAGTAGGCAAGTCAGATTTTTACCTTGTCAGCTCGGGGATTTGATCCAGAAACCTTGCGGTTACTGGCCCAATGCTCTAACCACTAGGCTACCTACCACCTTGTGTCATTGGCAAACTTAATGATGGTGTTGGAGTCGTGCTTGGCCACTCAGTCGCGGGTGAACAGGGAGTACAGGAGGGGACTAAGCACGGACCCCTGAGGGGCCCCCGTGTTGAGGATTAGTGTGGCATATGTGTTGTTGCCTACCCTTACTACCTGGGGGCAGCCCGTCAGGAAGTCCAGGATCCAGTTGCAGAGGGAGGTGTTTAGTCCCAGGTTCCTTAGCTTAGTGATGAGCTTTGTGGGCGCTATGGTGTTGAACGCCGAGTTGTAGTCAACGAATAGCATTCTCACATAGGTGTTCCTTTTGTCCAAGTGGGAAAGGCCACTGTTGAATGCGATTGAGATTGTGTCATCTGTGGATCTGTTGGGGCAGTATGCGAATTGGAGTGGGTCTAGGGTTTCCGGGATGATGGTGTTGATGTGAGCCATGACCAGCCTTTCAAAGCACTTCATGGCTACCGACGTGAGTGCTATGGGGCGGTAGTCATTTAAGCAGGTTAACTTCGTATACAAATGTAAGCAAGGTTTGAAATTATGATGTTTTAGTCAATCATTATATCTGCTTGGGCTTCTTGCGGTCAATTTGCAGTCTACAAATTATTAGTAATTATGTTCCGGCCCCCCGACCATCCGCAGCTAAATCTAGTTGATGATCCCTGGTCTAGGAGAAACAATGGCTCAGCTGTGAAGTGGTACAGTAGGCCACACAAACTCATAGAACTGGACCCCTGAGTGCTGAAGCACGTAAAAATCGTCTGTCCTCGGTTGCAACACTCACTTCCGAGTTCCAAACTGCCTCTGGAAGCAACGACAGCACAAGAACTGTTCGTCGGGAGCTTCATGAAATGGGTTTCCATGGCCGAGCAGGCGCACACAAGCCTAAGATCACCATGCGCAATGCCAAGCATCGTTGGGTTGGAGTGGTGTAAAGCTCACCGCCATTGGAGCAGTGGTAGCGTGTTCTCTGGAGTAATGAATCACGCTTCACTATCTGGCTGTCCGACGGACAAATCTGGGTTCGATGGATACCAGGAGAACGCTACCTACCCCAATGCATAGTGCCAACTGTAAAGTTTGGTGGAGGAGGAGTAATGATCTTGGGCTGTTTTTCATGTTTCAGGCTAGGCCCTTTAGTTCTAGTAAAGGGAAATCTTAACGCTACAGCATACAATGACATTCTAGATGATTCTGTGTTTCCAACTTTGTGGCAACAGTTTGGGGAATGCCCTTTCCTGTTTCAGTATGACAATGCCCTCATGCACAAATCGAGGTCCATACAGAAATGGCTTTTCGAGATTGTTGTGGAAGAACTTGACTGGCCTGCACAGAGCTCTGACCTCAACCCCAATGAACACCTTTGGGATGAATTGGAACACCAACTGCGAGCCAAGCCTAATCCCCCAACATCAGTGCCCGTCCTCACTAATGCTCGTGTGGCTGAATGGAAGCAATGTACCAACATCTAGTGGAAAGCCTTCCCAGAAGAGTGGAGGCTGTTATAGCAGCAAAGGGGGGGACCAACTCCATATTAATACCCATGATTTTGGAATGAGATGTTCGACGAACAAGTGTCCACATACTTTGGGTTGTGTTGTGTATGTCAATTACCATACCAAACCACAAGAACCGTATAATGATAGTCCTCATTACGTGGATGTTATTTGTGAGCAATAACACAATCCCTGTACCAACACACAATACTAACACCAGCAGAGTTTGCCTGCTGCCCCTGACAGCAGCAGCTGGACCAGTCCTATACAGTGAGGGAAAAAAGTATTTGATCCCTTGCTGATTTTGTACGTTTGCCCACTTGACAAAGAAATGATCAGTCTATAATTTTAATGGTAGGTTTATTTGAACAGTGAGAGACATAATAACAACAAAAAATCCAGAAAAACGCATGTCAAAAATTGACTTGCATTTTAATGAGGGAAATAGGTATTTGACCCCCTCGCAATCAGAAAGATTTCTGGCTCCCAGGTGTCTTTTATACAGGTAACGAGCTGAGACTAGGAGCACACTCTTAAAGGGAGTGCTCCTAATCTAAGCTTGTTACCTGTATAAAAGACACCTGTCCACAGAAGCAATCAATCAATCAGATTCCAAACTCTCCACCATGGCCAAGACCAAAGAGCTCTCCAAGGATGTCAGGGACAAGCTTGTAGACCTACACAAGGCTGGAATGGGCTACAAGACCGTCACCAAGCAGCTTGGTGAGAAGGTGACAACAGTTGGTGCGATTATTCGCAAATGGAAGAAACACAAAAGAACTGTCAATCTCCCTCGGCCTGGGGCTCCATGCAAGATCTCACCTCGTGGAGTTGCAATGATCATGAGAACGGTGCGGAATCAGCCCAGAACTACACGGGAGGATCTTGTCAATGATCTCAAGGCAGCTGGGACCATTGTCACCAAGAAAACAATTGGTATCATACTACGCCGTGAAGGACTGAAATCCTGCAGAGCCTGCAAGGTCCCCCTGCTCAAGAAAGCACATATACATGCCCGTCTGAAGTTTGCCAATGAACATCTGAATGATTCAGAGGACAACTGGGTGAAAGTGTTGTGGTCAGATGAGACCAAAATTGAGCTCTTTGGCATCAACTCAACTCGCCGTGTTTGGAGGAGGAGGAATGCTGCCTATGACCCCAAGAAAACCATCCCCACCGTCAAACATGGAGGTGTAAACATTATGCTTTGGGGGTGTTTTTCTGCTAAGGGGACAGGACAACTTCACCGCATCAAAGGGACGATGGACGGGGCCATGTACCGTCAAATCTTGGGTGAGAACCTCCTTCCCTCAGCCAGGGCATTGAAAATGGTTCGTGGATGGGTATTCCAGCATGACAATGACCCAAAACACACGGCCAAGGCAACAAAGGAGTGGCTCAAGAAGAAGCACAAGGTCCTGGATTGGCCTAGCCAGTCTCCAGACCTTAATCCAATAGAAAATCTGTGGAGGGAGCTGAAGGTTCGAGTTGCCAAACATCAGCCTCGAAACCTTAATGACTTGGAGAAGATCTGCAAAGAGGAGTGGGACAAAATCCCTCCTGAGATGTGTGCAAACCTGGTGGCCAACTACAAGAAATGTCTGACCTCTGTGATTACCAACAAGGGTTTTGCCACCAAGTACTAAGTCATGTTTTGCAGAGGGGTCAAATACTTATTTCCCTCATTAAAATGCAAATCATTTTATAACATTTTTTACATGCGTTTTTCTGGATTTTTTTGTTGTTATTCTGTCTCTCACTGTTCAGATAAAACTACCATAAAAATTATAGACTGATCATTTCTTTGTCAGTGGGCAAATGTACAAAATCATCAGGGGATCAAATACTTTTTTCCCTCACTGTACCTTTAGTATTCATAATTTAAAATGCAGTCTGTTTATTGTTTTTGGCATCTCCCACTAACCAGCCTCAAGTACATGTTGTATACAACACTTGCAACCACAGACATCCATTACAATTCTTTGTAAATGAACAATGGATTGAGCAGATGAACGCTTGAAAGGCTTTGACTGAGTGAGCGTGGCAAACAATCCCAGGCATTAACCTGGTGCGGAGGAGGAGTCATTGCAAGGTTAAAGCCCAGCAGCACGTCGTAGAAGAGAGAGAAGTGGGATAAAGACCTGGTGCCAGGAATACATTTTGATGATGGCGGGAAAGGCCAAGTGCCTCTAGCAAATTGCTTTGGGGTTACAGAGATAATGCTGAAAGCTTTAAGCTGAGGGGTTTTCAGTCTGGGGCCTAGAGCCACTGTTTACTGCAGCTCATGGCTACCGCAGCTGCTAGAGAGAGAGAGAGACAGAGAGAGAGATGGCATCTTGGATGTTGTCCCTGATCCAAGGCAAGATGGGCGACGTGGGTTGTAGGATACGTCAGACCAGCCTGGCATACGTTGTCTGTACCCGACAACACACCACTAGAGCTGATGTGGGATTTGGGGGTGGGGTGTTTTGAAGAGGAAGGGGTTGGGTGTGTGCGTGCCCCTGTGCGTGTGTGTCCATCACTAATGTGTATGTGTGTGTCCACGTGTATGCGCGTGTTTGTGTGTAGAAATGCCATGCCCAACGCAGCGCTGCTGGCTCCAGAAGGTTAGCCATACCCAACGCAGCAGGAGCTGCCAGTACTGAGCTGTCTGGCACTTCTGCAGGGCATTGATTAAGTGGCACACAACAGCACAGCACAGCGCTACTGCCTCACCTGCCATTAGCTGAGCCAGTGCCAATACCCACGCATGAGTCAGGGAATATTGGCGTGGTTCGAGACAGACTATCAGCCAATAAGAGCTGACTGTGTTTTGTGTCAGAGAGAGAAAGAGGGTGGAAGAGAGAGGGGGGGAGTGAGGGAATGAGAGTGAGAGAAAGAGAGAGAGGAGGAGAGAGAATGAAAAGAGAGGAAGAGAGAAAGGGAATTAGAGAGAGCCTTTGAAATGGTGTCAGAGAGGAGCTGGTTACAGGGAGACATGGATCTCAAATCAAATTTTATTTGTCACATGCGCCGAATACAACAGGTGTAGACCTTACAGTGAAATGCTTCCTTTACAAGCCCCTAACCAACAACGCAGTTGTAAGAAAAATACCTAAAAAAAATACGAAATAAAAGTAACAAATAATTAAAGAGCTGCAGCAAAATAACAATAGCGAGGCTATATACATGGGGTACCGGTACAGAGTCGAGGTAATTGA
The DNA here is from genome assembly GCF_965601325.2 of Salmo salar. NCBI lineage: Eukaryota > Metazoa > Chordata > Actinopteri > Salmoniformes > Salmonidae > Salmo > Salmo salar. The sequence continues at coordinate 128,938,897 of NC_138299.1, forward strand.
GGTAATATGTACATGCAGGCAGAGTTATTAAAGTGACTATGCATAGATGATAATAACAGAGAGTAGCAGCAGCGTTGTTTGGAGATTAAATGTACGATGGCACATTTTGAATATTTTCCAGAGGCTTTAATGAACCTGGCAAAGTGAAAATGTGTTATTGAAACCTAATGAGAGAAGTTAAGCACCAAACTTTTAATGCATAACTTTTGTGAATAGTTACCGCTGATATGGCGGCGAACCTCTGCAAAGCAGCAATATCTAGGCTCCAACAATAGATAATTAAACAAAGAAGAAACAACTATGATTAGAACTCATGGTTTTATTGGCATTAACATACAACTCTACTGAAACAGAGCAGTTCTGAGCATGTTTCAGATGAAGGATTTTACTATGGGAACAGCTGTTGACTTGTCAGTTTAAAAAGGGCTCAATGTAATAGTCTACTGTATCTGTTCCACCTCATAGCAACCGTCTAGCTCGGCACTCTCTCTTCTGGCATGGCATGGTGCTGTGCATTACCAGGCCTCCATAGCAAGACCACCAGCGCAGTTCCCTGTGTGTGTGTGTGTGTGTGTGTGTGTGTGTGTGTGTGTGTGTGTGTGTGTGTGTGTGTGTGTGTGTGTGTGTGTGTGTGTGTGTGTGTGTGTGTGTGTGTGTGTGTGTGTGTTCAAGTGCCTGGGCAGTCAGGGAGTCTGATAATCTGTCATTACCCAATAAGAGCTGGGGGACTTCCATTGCCTCTTAAAACAAGAATGTCTGCATTTTTCTTTTTGATAGAGGATGTGGTTGTCAATTCTACTCAAAATCCTAATACCCAATACAGTCATTGTTTCATTGGTTTATGTTGCAAACTACTTGGTATGCTGTGGTCAGAGAAACACTATTAATCCAGATAATAATGGCAAAGAGTGTGGCATGTCTAGCGTCTACATCACTTACCAAAGGTTTGATGTTTGTCATGAGTGAATCAGAATTTAAGGAAAGAAATAGTAGAGACCATGACCTGAAACATTGTAGACACTGGTAGTGTAACGTTAGGTAGACCAGGGGTTCTGAAACTTTTGGGAACCAGGGAACCCTTTTGTGATAGCAAATTCATCAGGGAACCCCTTATAATCAGAACACAACTCAAGTGAGATAAAAATAGCATACAAGGAGTTCTACTATGACTTTGGCAGTGCGTGGCCGGATGAACCAAGTCTTGGACCCTGGGAAGGAACATGTTAAAGGCCCGCCTCTTGGCATCGGAGAGAAATGTTGCAGGTTTCAAGCGATTTTTTTTTTTTTTCAATTCTACAAATTTTATCATGGGGCAGAGATACTTTTTGTTGTTACAGCTTTAAAGCAAATATCCTGCCATTTGTTTTTAAATTGCCATGAGGCAGAGATAAAGAAATACAGTTTTAAAGCTTAAATTACATTGCATTGATGTTATTATTATTTTTAACTGGACTATAAGAATTATTGAGTTGAACAATTTATTATTGGTGGAGTACTGTGGAAGTCAATATCCCTATGAACCTCCCAGGGCAATGTGGGCTCCTGAGTGGTGCAGTGGTCTAAGGCACTGCATCTCAGTGCAAAAGGTGACAGTCCCTGGTTCAAATCCAGACTGTGCCACATCTGGCTGTAATTGGGTGGGTTAGGGCGGTGCATAATTGGTCTAGGTTTGGCCGGGGTAGGCAGTCTTTGTGAATAAGAATTTGTTCTTAACTAACTTGCCTAGTTAAGTAAAAAAATATATATGTAGCTCCTTTAACATTAATAAGTTGTATTGTATTACAACCTCAAAACTTGTTCCACGATACCTTTGCCAAAATTTGTTGAATCTATTGTTGTTAGTAATATTCATTAAAACATATATGTAATTCATATATATGTAATTCATATATATATACTGACCACGGACCCCCTGCAGTACCTCCCCAAGGGGTCCGCGGACCCTTCTTTGAGAACCTGTGAAGTAAGCCATGCCTGTAAACTGTAATTCAGTTGAGTCCAAAGATGCGGACACCCCATAGGCTGTTGCCCATTGTGACATACAGTGCATTCGGAAAGTATTCAGACCCCTTGACCCTTTCCATATGCATTTTTAATTTTTTTGCTCAAATGTATAAAAACCTGTTTTCGCTATGTCAATATGAGGTATTGTATGTAGATTGATGAGGATTATACTTTTTTTAAATCCATTTTAGAATAAGGCTGTAACGTAACAAAATGTGGAAAAAGTTAAATGGTCTGAATACTTTCCGAATGCACTGTACTGTAGCTACAGTACACTGCTCTGAGACCCCGCACAGCCTGACCCCGTACATCCCCAAAATCCCCAACCAGTACGCGTCTTCTATTCATTTGAATGGGGTGAAGGTTGGAGAAATTGCAGCGAAAAGTATGAAAGCCAACGGTCCGATATTCTAGAATAGTGCTGTGCAGATGCGTACACGTTCTTGGAATCTAATAAATGCTTAAGGCCGACCCGGGATTCAATCCCCAACAACAATGACACTTTGTGCTAATGAAGCTAGCATTCTAACCATTACCCTACCAAAACCATGGTCATGGTTGGTGAGGACAAAATACCAGGTGTTAGCTAACATGCTAAACACTACCGCACCGTTCCTAACACACACAGCTAACTTCTTCCCATCTGCTAAACTAGTTGATCAAACAGAATTATCAACCCGTTATTGATAGCAGTAACCTTGATTTCCTCTGTATGTACTGAAGAATAGCTTGTATTCATTATTCAACTCTGTTAGCTCACTGAGCTCAAGCCTAGGCATTCGTTCGGGGAGCGAACAACAAGTCTCAGACAAGGTTACTCAACACACTACCGTGGCTTACCGAATCACCTTCATTATTACACTCATACTAGTTTTCACCTCTCTGAAATTGGAATTCGACTTCGCGGAATGATGCAAGCCTTTGTCTCCCCACATTGTACGGGGAGTACGATCGTACCCGGTAGTGGAACATTAGGATTTTCCAACTGCTGATTAGTCGCGGCCCTCCATGTCTCTTAATTTTCTCATCGCCCCTTGAGTTTGAAGAATTCTCTCATCCAGCCTTTGATCTTATCTATTCCCTCCCTCTCTCCCTCTCCTGACCTCACCACCCCTCCCTTCTTCTCCCTTTCCCTCTCTCTACCTCTCCTCCCCTCCTCTCTCCACAGACCGAGCCTGCCTGCCAGAGCATTATAAACTAGAATTCTGCTGGATCCTCTCAGGATGTGACCTGCACTTCTTTATGAAAGGATTTTCCATTATGTCCTGTAGCCTTGTGTCTGTGTCTGTGTCGTGTGTGTGTGTGTGTGTGTGTGTGTGTGTGTGTGTGTGTGTGTGTGTGTGTGTGTGTGTGTGTGTGTGTGTGTGTGTGTGTGTGTGTGTGTGTGTGTGTGTGTGTGTGTGTGTGTGTGTGTGTGTGTGTGTGTGTTCATGATAAGATACTGACACAACCCGCTGAAACACATCCCTGTATGAAACATTAGAACCACATACAGTGTGTGGTACAGTGTTAGAACTCGCTTCCATTTATACAGTACAGAAAAAACACCGGATACAGTACCTTCGAAAAGTATTCAGACCCCTTAACATTTTCCACATTGTTACATTACAGCCTTATTCTAAAATAGATTTAAAAAAACAGAAATACCTTATTTACATAAGTATTCAGACCCTTTGCAATGAGACTTGAAATTGAGCTCAGCTGCATCCTGTTTCCATTGATCATCCTTGAGATGTTTCTACAACTTGATTGGAGTCCACCTGTGGTAAATTTAACTGATTAGACATCAAATCAAATCAAATTTATTTTTATATAGCCCTTCGTACATCAGCTGATATTCTCAAAGTGCTGTACAGAAACCCAGCCTAAAACCCCAAACAGCAAGCAAAGCATGTGAAAGAAGCACGGTGGCTAGGAAAAACTCCCTAGGAAAAACTCCCTAGAAAGGCCAAAAACCTAGGAAGAAACCTAGAGAGGAACCAGGCTATGAGGGGTGGCCAGTCATGATTTGGAATGGCACACACCTGTCTAAATAAGGTCCCACAGTTGACAGTGCATGTCAGAGCAAAAACCAAGCCATGAGGTCGAAGAAATTGTCCGTAGAGCTCCGAGACAGGATTGTGTCGAAGCACAGATCTGGGGAAGGGTACCAAAACATTTCTGCAGCATTGAAGGTCCCCAAGAACACAGTGGCCATTTGGAACCACCAAGACTCTTTCTAGAGCTGGCTGCCCGGCCAAACTGAGCAATCGGGGGAGAAGGGCCTTGGTCAGGGAGGTGACCAAGTACCTGATGGTCACTCTGACAGAGCTCCAGAGATCCTCTGTGGAGATGGGAGAACCTTCAGAAGGACAACCATCTCTGCAGCTCTCAACCAATCAGGCCTTTATGGTAGAATGGCCAGATGGAAGCCACTCCTCAGTAAAAGGCACATAACAGCCCACTTGGAGTTTGCCAAAAGGCACCTAAAGGACTCTGACCATGAGAAACAAGATTCTCTGGTCTGATAAAACCAAGATTGAACTCTTTGGCCTGAATGCCAAGCGTCACTATCATTTCTGGAGGAAACTTGGCACCATCCCTACGGTGAAGCATGGTGGTGGCAGCATCATGCTGTGGGGATGTTTTTCAGGGGCAGGGACTATGAGACTAGTCAAGCTCGGGGGAAAAAAGAATGGAGCAAAATACAAAGAGATCCTTGATGAAAACCTGCTCCAGAGCGCTCAGGACCTCAGACTGGGGCGAAGGTTCACCTTCCAACAGAACAACGACCCTAAGCACACAGCCAAGACAACGCACAAGTGTTTTCAGGACAAGTCTCTGAATGTCCTTGAGTGGCCCAGCCAGAGCTAACATCTCTGGAGAGACCTGAAATTAGCTGTGCAGAGACGCTCCCCATCCAACTTGATGGAGAGCTTGAGAGGATCTGCAGAGAAGAATGGGAGAAACTCCCCAAATACAGTGTCGAGCTTGTAGTGTCATACCCAAGAAGACTCGAGGCTGTAATCGTTGCCAAAGGTGCTTCAACAAAGCACTGAGTAAAGGGTCTGAATACTTATGTAAATGTGATATTTCAGTTTTTATTTGTATTTTTTGCAAAAAAATCTAGAAACCTTTTTTTGCTTTGTCATTATGGGTTATTGTGTGTAGATTGATGAGGAAAAAATACTATTTAATCGATTTTAGAATAAGTATGTAACGTATAAAAAATGTGTAAAAAGTCAAGGGGTCTGAATTCTTTCTGAATGCACTGTAACGGTACGATAATCCTGACCAAGAACTAGCATGAAACATTATATTGAAGAAAACCGATATTCACACACACACACACACACACACACACACACACACACACACACACACACACACACACACACACACACACACACACACACAGTGGGAGCAGGTTGTAACAGCCCCTGGCAGGTCCTGTGCCTCGACCCTGCTGCTCTAGTTGGGAGCGGTGAGGTTGCTGCAGAAGAAACAATGGAGCTCTTTGTGCTGTCGGCTCTCTGGCTCTGAGAGAGAGCTGCAAAATGTCTCCCCCAGATGAAACTGCATATTGTTTCCCAGTGAGAGCTGCTCAGTTTTCTCCGTCTGTCCCCCTGGACACCACTCATACCCCCCAGGCCACAGCACTGCCTCTTCCTGGCTGCTCTGCTTTCTGTCAGACCCACTGGCCTTCCCTTCGTCTGCTGCTGCTCTGCTGCTGCCCTGCACCACTTATGTTATACTGTAAATACCACACACGCACACACACACATATGCACACACTTAAACATTTCAGTCCATATGCATTCACACATGCACACACACACATACAAATGCATGCACATACACACACATGCATGCATGAAAACTTATACTGTACATGCTCACACATGTACACACGCACAAACACACACACATACACGTGCGCATCATCAGCAATCCCTCAAGGTTTTTTAGGTGGCTTGATTGTTGTGGGTCCAGCCGATTCTGGAGTCTCAGACCTGTCCACAGACGCTGCAAGTGAGTTTTAGAGGGGAGGGGAATGAGTTTCTTGGCGGGTTGGTCTGTGCGTTTTTGTCGTTTTTTCAATGGCCGGTGTGGTGCAGGTGTCCTCATAACCCCTAAGAGTCTAAGCCTTTGACCATCTTAATACCAATATATTTAGCATACATGGATTAATAACTGGGGTCATTTTGACCCCAATAAAAAATTATTGGAAAAAGCAACAATCATAAAGCAATATCAACTTCATTCCTAGCAAAACATCATTAGACATGTAAATAATGTTATACAGAATAAATAATTACCAACACAGACTGTTATTTTTGCACAATTACAGATAATTAGCATTTTCTGTCAAACAAAAATTATTGTGCGCTTTTTTCTAAATAAAAAGTAAATGTACTTTTTTGTCATACTTTTGTTGTTAAATACAACTGCCATTTAAAGGGGCAGTACACAAAAATTTGAAATATACTTAATTTTATTGACAAAAAGTGATTCATCCATTGAGCCTGAGAGACAATGAACAAAAATATGCATTCGTTTTTGTTATTTACTTACCCCACAGCCAGCATTAGCATTGCTGCTCGTGAAACAATGGGAGTGGTAGAGCCAGGATCCATCAAAAAGCTTGCCCAAATCCTCATTCACTTCAAACCAAATGTTTTAGCAACCCAAATACCATAACAAGTTTCAAATATAGAATATTGAAGGGTATATAGGAATTCCCACAAAAGTCCATACTAATACAGAAACACGAAACAATTATTTTTGATTTATTAAGAACACGTTTATTGACAAAGTCATGAAAAATTTGAAGAATTGAATTAACCACCTTTGGGCTATGATCAAAATGACCCCATTCGGTAGTTTGAGGGTTAAACAGACGGATTTTGCTGAGGATTTTTGTATTATGCTAATTAGATTCCCTCACTGACGTGGACATCGACCTGAAGTTGTTTGGGCAGCCTTGAGTCAGCATGCAGACACAGTATCCTGTCCATTGGAGTGCCCGATGATTTAGGATTCTTTGCTGGGGATGTTTGCGTGGGTCAGGATGCTGACGTTGGTCCGTCAATCCTCCCATCTGATGCTCAGTATTTCCCTCTAGAACTATTCATGCTGGTGCTCCAGTTTTTTAAGGTACCTTCTGTAGGACACACACACACACACACACACACACACACACACACACACACACACCATGTTTTGTGACATATTGTACTGAATGTAATCATAGTTCCTATTTACGCCCTCTGTGTTACATGTAGAAAGGAGAATCACACTTTGAGCTAGTTTGCTGTTTTCAAGGGTTGACTTCATGTAAACAATGACAAAAGAGAAAAGGTTGCTACTTTGGTAGAACTGTGCTGGTTTTAGACCTTTTACATCAGTTTCAATCAGACAAGTTCCACCTCAACTCTAATATACTGAACAAAAATTAAAAAAAACACAACATGCAACATTTTCTATATTTTTACTGAGTTACAGTTCATATAAGGAAATAAGGACATTTTTATAAATTCATCAGGCCCTAATCTATGGATTTCACATGACTGGGCAGGGGTGCAGCCATGGGTGCAGCCATGGGTCCTCCCACCGTGGAGCCAGTGCCAGCCAATCAGAATGAGTTTTTCACCACATAGGGCTTTATTACAGACAGAAATACTCTTTAGCCCCCCCCCCCCCCCCCCCCTCCCCAGACGATCCCGCAGGTGAAGAAACCGGATGTGGCGTCCTGGGCTGGCGTAGTTACATCTGGTCTGCGGTTGTGAGGTTGGACGTTCTACCAAATTCTCTAAACAACATTGGAGACAGCTTATGGTAGAGAAATAGAACCACATTACACTGTGAGATCCGGTGTTGGAGGGATTTCTATTGCATTTTGTCCACTTTTTATACATTTTGTTGTTGTCAAACGTGGACCACACTGCTTGTCATCAATGTAGACTCAGAGTAAGTGAGGAAAATAATGTCCTTCTCAGGGCAAGTATGAGCCTCATCATTTCATACCACTTCTATGTTCTTTTTCCTTGGAGTAGCATAAATAACACCCTATTATTTTGCTTTGCTTATGGGCCATGTACACTTGCCAGTGGTTATATTCAAGATAGGGAGAGAATCTGTGCGCTTCGGCCTAACGGCTCTGTAAGATCAGCTCCGAACCTCGCTAATCACTTTATACGCTGTACTTTTTTATGTGTGAAGAGTGAAGACTCCAAAGTAGCTCTTTCCACGAAATCCAGTTTCAACTCTGACTGTATTCTGTTTGTACTGGGTTTGACAGCTTCATTTGTGAAGTGTCTCAATTAAGGGGAATATTTCTCCCGACATATCTGCATAGCCAAGCTGTCTCTGTAGCACATAAAATCCTGGGCTTAAGGAAGTCATCACACACCTTTCAGAGTCTGCAAAGAGACGCCAGCTAAAAATAGCCAGACAGAACCCCAACGCTGGTTATTGCTCGTCGTCGCCCCCAGACAGTTGTATTTGCATATCTTTTATGTGTTTTTTCCTCCTTTTTTAACAGTTTTGATTCCCTGCCTTGAGCAGAGCAAGCCTGTCGTATAGGGATCCTCTGGGGGGAGGGGGGGGGGGGTTGAAAAGCAGTCGACAGTTGGGTAATTAAAGATTTGCGAAAGCCGAGCCTTTGCTTTTTTCCCTCCCTGTATTTCCTTTCAGCTCTCTTTTGGAAAGTGTAACGGTTCTGTCTGGGTTTATCAGAGGGATGGTATATTGAGTCCAGAGAGCTAGCCATCTGGTCCTGCCGCCACCACTCCCTTTCTCTGCAGCTACAGTAGTAATGTGACGGTGAGAACCCGGTGGCTTCTCAACTCTCCCCAACACCAACGCCCTCTCACAGCTCAGTGTCAAGAAAAACTGAGGATCAGCTAGCAACACAGCTAGCCTTTTAGTCTGGCTGATCAACGGCCCTGTCAGACTCTGTCCAACTGCCTCACGTGGACAAGTGTTTTTCAGACTTCTACAGTGCAACGGTATCATGTAATATGGAGAGAATATTTGAAGTAAGGTTAGTCTGACAATGAAGCTTCCTCAAGTAAAGAGAAACAGCGAATGACTAGGCTTGGATGGATATGTAGCATAATACATAGTACTACAGCTGTATGTTTGTTGTACAGCCAACAGCAATTAAGATGTCTGTCAGTTTTAAACATCGCTGCTAGCAAACACTACAGTTTGTCAGCTCTGAGAGATTTTGCCAGGACTTCTCGCTAGACATATCTTTAGTGCTTACTTCAAGGTCGTAGCACATGTTACTCAGTATCTGTTACAAATATTGAATTATATCCACTCGTATTTTAGGGATTTAAGCAAGTCATATCCAAATAAAGGAGAAATTGAATTATTGAAGCGGTTGCTCTTGCCTTCTCCAGCTGGAAGACTTGAAACTTAAAATAACAACAAAAGGTGGTACTGCTCCTCTTGGTTAATCTCGTGCGCAAGTAAATCTGCCATTAATACGTAACTCCTCTGAAAAGGATCTAAATGTGATTAAATGCAGATTATGAAAACATTATGGAAACTCACTGACTAAGCACTGCTCTTTTCTGAGATTCAGAAACTGACCATTTTCATGATTATTATTATTAGTGGGCTCTAGCTGTCCTTGAGGACTTGTGTCCTTTGGATAAAAAGATGGAGAATGCGCATCACAGTGCCAGCTTTTACCATGTGGCATTGTTGAATTTATGCAGCATTTCTTTGTGAAGCTACATATTTTCTATGAAAATAAATGTTCATTCCGATTGTGCTTGCACCCACTCAGCCTTGGCCATCGGGATTCAACATGATTAACCAATTATTGCTTTGCTATCATGCTCAGTTTGACGCTGACCACCCGAAATTCGGATTGAGAAGTGTAACCAGTAATTAAGAGAAGCAACAGAGCAGAAAGTATTTGTCTCCGTTTGGAATTTACAATGTGTGTCTGCACTAGAGTGACAGGATTATTATGCTGAACCAAATATGGGATTTTCTTTACATAAAATCCCTACCAAGAAATCGGCAACCCATTTTCCATATATTTTCATTCTTGTTGAAGTGTAGCTCCAGGGGGATATTGGGTTGGCCTGTGCAGAGTTTTATGAGATCTGTTGGTTACTGTTTGGAATGTGCTACTGGATTCTTTTCATGGTTGTGTGTTTGTTATTGCCCACTATGTTTTTCATTGGCCATCAAATGGAGGGCACAAAGATGAGTTGTTTCATGCGTGCTGCTGTTCCACAGTTTCCCATATCGTAGTTGTTGGCATCGTCATAAATTACAACCATTTTAGCAAATGTCACTGAACATATTGTTTGGGAGTTTATTGCAAGTGTTTATGATGCATTTAAGTGGTGTAAGAATAATCAGAAACTTTTATTTTTTCGACTTGGAAAAACAATATGAACGGCCCTCCAAGCGCAATGACCCTCCACATTTTCACATTTTCTAACCTTAATAATGTAGCTATTTAGCTAGTTTAACTATATTGTCAATGTTAGCAAGCTAATTTATGATTGGCAACATTAGCTTGCTCAGCTTCTGCTCATACTGTAATGGCTAGCTATCTCATTACACCGACCAAGCAATTTATGATTTCACCAACTAGAAAATGAGATTCAGAGTAACATTTGAATGCAGCATTACATGCTAGCTTCTCTTCCCTCTTCTATGGAACAGACCGTGACAATGACCCTGTTATACCATACCGTATCTCTAACATTGTCCATCCATAGTAAGATCTCTGAGTTTTTCAGAGGGGCTATCAGACGGGCATTCTTTTAGACTTGCTCAAGCAGTCTGTCCCCGCAGGCAGGGAGGTGGTGCTGAGCGGAGCTCTCTGTGGTCAGCCAGTAAGTCAGTCATCCATCCATTCAGCCAGTCGGTCAGTCAGCCAGTCAGTCAATCAGTGGAATAGTCGGGTAGCCAGCCAGTAAGTCAGTCATCCAACCAGTCAGTCAGTCAGTCATCTAGCCAAGTACTAAACAGCCAGCCAGTCAGTCAGTGGAGTAGTTGGGCACCCAGCGAGCTGGGGAGCTTGGGCGCCAGTTGAACAGTCAGTCACTGGCACAGATCCACTTGTCCCATCGCTGTTGCCCAGGGGAAAACACTCAGTAGCTTTTTATGCTTTATCAGCATGGTGCTGCCTACTGCCTGCTGGAGGTCTCTTAAAACAGATACACAAATAAATGGAGTGTATGGAAATAGCTGTCCTCTCATCTGGAGCCAAGCTGTCCCATCACGCTGATCAAGGTCATTGTCTTTAATGAGACAGGGGGCTGTGATGGCCTCCTCCACTCAACTTTTGTTGAAGTCCGCAAATGTTGCTTTTTAAGCTTTTTCCAAAATAGATCAAACACATTATTGGAGGTTAAAACAGTATCAAATGGGAATAATGTATTTCAGTGTATTTTTGTGTCATTTTCTCTTCAGAACTCTTTGTACATTAAGCGGTCACAGTCCCTTTCTCATAGACATGACTGACCCCAATTTCCATCTGGGTTGGGACTGAACATGTTGCTGTGTACTTAGATAGATCATGTCCTAACCCCCTCTGTGTGTCACTTCTTAAACATTTTAGGTGGCCATTAAAAGCCTTCTGTAGTGCTATAGTGTGTACAGTGCATTCGGAAACTATTAAGACCCCTTGACTTTTTCCACATATTGTTAAGTTACAGCCTTATTCTAAAATGGATTAAATACTTTTTTTCTCTCATCAATCTACACACAATACCCCATTATGACAAAGCAAAAACAGGTTTTTTGAAATTTTTGCAAATGTATTAAAAATGAAAACTTGCTTTGTTGAAGCACCTTTGTCAGCGATTACAGCCTCGAGTCTTCTTGGGTATGATGCTACAAGCTTGGCACACCTTTATTTGGGGAGTTTCTCCCATTCTTCTCTGCAGATCCTGTCAAGCTCTAACATAAAGGCTGATTGGTGGAGTACTGCAGAGATGGTTGTCCTTCTGGAAGGTTCTCCCATCTCCACAGAGGAACTCTGGAGCTCTGTCAGAGTGACCATTGGGTTCTTGGTCACCTCCCTGACCAAGGCCCTTCTCCCCCGATTGATTGGTTTGGCCGGCGGCCAGCTCTAGGAAGAGTCTTGGTGGTTCCAAACTTCTTCCATTTAAGAATGATGGAGGCCACTGTGTTCTTGGGGACCTTTAATGTTGCAGAAATGTTTTGGTACCCTTCCCCAGATCTGTCTCGGAGCTCAATAGACAATTCCTTTGACCTCATGGCTTGGTTTTTGCTCTGACATGCACTGTCAACTGTGGGACCTTATATAGACAGGTGTGTGCCTTTCCAAATCATGTCCAATCAATTGAATTGACCACAGGTGGACTCCAATCACTCCAATCTCAAGGATGATCAAAGGAGCTCAGTTTCGAGGTATTATTTGTTTTATTTTTTATTTAGTGCAAAAATGACAAAAAAATGTTTTTGCTTTGTCATTATGGGGTATTGTGTGTAGATTGATGAGGAAAATGTTATTTAATCAATTTTAGAATAAGGCTGTAACATAACAAAATGTGGAAAAAGTGAAGGGGTCTGAATACTTTCCAAATGCACTGTATACGTGGTTGTGTTGGAATGATAGCGATGGTGATGTTTCAGACCACTTTTTGTGTTACTAATCTACATTAGGTAACACTCTGGTTGAGGGTACCTTACATAAGGACTTAATAACACATCCATAAGCAGTAAAGCATATGCCATCAACCAAACTGCTAGGGAGCAAGGATAGCTACCAGCCAAGATTGGAGACAAAGCTAGAGATGAACACCAACATTAGTGAACATAATCCTATACCATGCATTTGGATCATCGGAGAACTACAATTTACCATACCATACCATACATTCTGCCATTTCCCTGGGGTACAGTCTTTTTCCTTGTCTCTACTTTGGTTGCTCTTTCGATGGCTTCCCGCCATGCTGTCACAGGATTATGTGTAGAACCCAGAGCCTAGCCGACCACAGTATTATGTGTAGAACCCAGAGCCTAGCAGACTACAGGATTATGTGTAGAACCCAGAGCCTAGCCGACCACAGGATTATGTGTAGAACCCAGAGCCTAGCAGACTACAGGATTATGTGTAGAACCCAGAGCCTAGCTGACCACAGGATTATGTGTAGAACCCAGAGCCTAGCAGACCACAGGATTATGTGTAGAACCCAGAGCCTAGCAGACCACAGGATTATGTGTAGAACCCAGAGCCTATCCGACCACAGGATTATGTGTAGAACCCAGAGCCTAGCAGACCACAGGATTATGTGTAGAACCCAGAGCCTAGCAGACCACAGGATTATGTGTAGAACCCAGAGCCTAGCAGACTACAGGATTATGTGTAGAACCCAGAGCCTAGCCAACCTCGGGAATATGTGTAGAACCCAGAGCCTAGCAGACCACAAGATAATGTGTAGAACCCAGAACCTAGCAGACCACAAGATAATGTGTAGAACCCAGAACCTAGCAGACCACAGGATTATGTGTAGAACCCAGAACCTAGCAGACCTCACAGGCCTATGTGTAGAGCCCAGAGCCTAGCCAATCTGGAACAGACGATACTCTCTTGGTACTTCATGCATTGAGGATAATTAGTTGGGTTTTATTATGTGCGGAGGTCACAGGCTGAGTATGTGAAGTAGCCTACGTCAAAAGAAAGAGTCAACGCAAGTCTGTTAAGCGAGTCTGTTAAGAGCTTTTGATTGCGCTACTAGTGCTGCATACAATTGACCACCGAAGGCTCTCCTGGTGTCATGTGATCAAGTGCATTTCCAAGACTAAGTGGGAGTTTGTCATTTCACTGTCATTTCAGGAAAATTCCTGAAATATCCTCTGTCGTGCGATATTACATGGAGGAAGTGTTACTTGAATTCTTCTTTGCTTGTGGTTTTCGATATGCTATTAATTTGCATTAATGCAAATGAGCAGTGGGAAATGTTATTGTCGCTATACTGTACTCCCCTCCATTAGCCAAACGAGTCAACAACCTGCTCAGCTATACCGCTGCAGCATGGTCACATGGTCTATCGCTAATGGTATACACAGCGCTGTAGGGTCACGTGGTCCATCGCTAATGGTATACACAGCGCTGTAGGGTCATCGCTAATGGTATACACAGCGCTGTAGGGTCACGTGGTCCATCGCTAATGGTATACACAGCGCTGTAGGGTCACGTGGTCCATCGCTAATGGTATACACAGCGCTGTAGGGTCACGTGGTCCATCGCTAATGGTATACACAGCGCTGTAGGGTCACGTGGTCCATCGCTAATGGTATACACAGCGCTGTAGGGTCACGTGGTCCATCGCTAATGGTATACACAGCGCTGTAGGGTCACGTGGTCCATCGCTAATGTTATACACAGCGCTGTAGGGTCACGTGGTCCATCGCTAATGGTATACACAGCGCTGTAGGGTCACGTGGTCCATCGCTAATGGTATACACAGCGCTGTAGGGTCACGTGGTCCATCGCTAATGGTATACACAGCGCTGTAGGGTCACGTGGTCCATCGCTAATGGTATACACAGCGCTGTAGGGTCACGTGGTCCATCGCTAATGTTATACACAGCGCTGTAGGGTCACGTGGTCCATCGCTAATGTTATACACAGCGCTGTAGGGTCACGTGGTCCATCGCTAATGGTATACACAGCGCTGTAGGGTCACGTGGTCCATCGCTAATGGTATACACAGCGCTGTAGGGTCACGTGGTCCATCGCTAATGGTATACACAGCGCTGTAGGGTCACGTGGGTTGATATGATGATATGGTACTGTACATTATTTCATCTATTTTCTGGAACCTTTTCCGTTATATGCTTTGGCCCATATACTATAGAGAAAATGTTCTATTTAATTCTGTTCTTTGGCCTGTTTCACCTGATCTGACCAGACCTTTGTTTCCATTTGCAGATGCTGTGGACTGAGGAGAGACTGAGAGAGAGACGAGTGGAGGCAGGTCAGTGCATGTTCTCTCTGATCCCACTGTTTGAGTGCCCTTTGTGAGGATGCCCATTTCATCATTTTGTTCCGGTATATGATAATATGGCTAGGATCATGATATCTAGGTCTACTCTGAAACTCTCCGTGTCTTTGTTTTCCCTACTTTGATTCATACTCAGTAATTATTCTGTCGACCTGACCCTACTCTATCAAAATGTGATTTCCGACTGTGCATACGATGAATTGTAAAGTTACGTGAGGTTTTATCGGAAATACTGTATGTCAGCAATTGAAATGACTAGGTAAAGGTATTTATTATAATCAGCTGTGGGTCACCTGTTTAGCATGACCAAATATTACTGAAGAGCTGAAAGTCATTCATCTCTCTAGTCACTTCCATTGACATGCAAAACCCAAGTCTCCAGTCCAAACCCTTCTCAAACCCGTCCAATGCCTGTCCACAAGGATGTCTCTAGTCCTTTTGTATATCGATTGAGGACACAATCCTCTCCTTTCTCTCTTTCTCTCTTTCCAGCGCTCTCATCCTTTGAAACCACTGGTACTGACCTTGAGAAAGGTTCCACCTCCAAAAGAAGAGGAGAGACAAGAGAGAGCGTCAGAGACAGAGAGAGACAGAGAGACAGAGAGAGACAGAGAGACACAGAGAGACACAGAGAGAGACAAGAGAGAGACAAGAGAGAGAGAGAGTCAGAGACAGTCAGAGTCAGAGAGAGACAGAGAGAGACGAGACAGAGAGAGAGAGTCAGAGACAGTCAGAGTCAGAGAGAGACAGAGAGACAGAGAGAGACGAGACAGAGAGAGAGAGTCAGAGACAGTCAGAGTCAGAGAGAGCAAGAGAGAGAGAGAGAGACGAGAGAGTCAGACAGAGACAGAGCGAGACAGACAGAGACAGAGAGAGAGAAGGGGAGAGAGTTATGTGAAGCCCCACTGCAATAGAGGAGGTCACAGCACAAATACATGGCTGGCTCAGCATTCTGGTAGCAGCCTGTTTAGCTTGGCCTGGTCTGGCCTGGCCTGGCCTCGTTTAGCCTGAGAAGATGCTCCTGTGAACACAAAGACCCCCTTGGATGCCCTCTTGAGGGTACACACTGCCCTCTTCTCTCTGTCTCTCTGCCCCCCAGAGCTGCATCGGGGGCCGTTTTAATAATCTCACTCACTGTGTGGTCGCTGGCTGATCAGAGCCCATGAAGAGGTATTGTGGGATTGAGGAGCCCTCGAAACGACGAGAGCTCAACATAGTATGCGGAAGCCAAAATCTTATCTACATTTAAGCGCAATGATGTCAAAAGCTGATGTAGTATAATGTCTTACAAAGTGTTACAGCTCTTATGGAATCATCCTTGCTTTTTTTCCCGTCAACCTGTGTGGGTATTCAACCTTCGAAATCTTTATTGATTCAGACAATGGGCACGTTGGGGAAAAAAATATCCATGCGCTTCCTAAATTCCAAACACTTTCTGCAGGACATTCAGTACTGCTTGAAAGAGTGAGTGGGAGTGAGTGAGTTTACAATAGTACCTACTGAGGGCCGTTGGCACCACTTGACCAGTATATGTGTGTGTGTGTGTGTGTGTGTGTGTGTGTGTGTGTGTGTGTGTGTGTGTGTGTGTGTGTGTGTGTGTGTGTGTGTGTGTGTGTGTGTGTGTGTGTGTGTGTTGCTCTGGTCTGGTACAAAGGCTCCTTACCTCATGGCATTGGCATTCCCTGAGAGAATGAGCAGGAACACACTGGGGGTATTCATAGGGCCCGTCCCCACGGGAAGGAGCCAGGCTTGAGTATTAGCCCCTATTAAAAAACAAAGCTAGTCCAGCAGGGGCCTGGCACGATGGAAAGACACAGAGAATGGGAGGGAGAGAAGAAGTGAGAGGGGTATATGGGTTCTGGTCAAAGTATCATCAGCCTTTTGACAGAGACAGAGGAAGGGAGAGGAAGGGAGGGGTATTATATGTTTCATGTATTTATTTAACCTTTATTTAACTAGGCAAGTCAGTTAAGAACAAATTCTTATTTACAAAGACGGCCTACCTCGGCCAAACCCTAACAACGCTGGGCCAATTGTGCACCACCTAATGGGACTCCCAATCACAGCCGGTTGTGATACAGCCTGGAATTGAGCCAGGGTCTGTATTGACACCTCTAGCTGGGATGCAGTGCCTTAGACCGCTGCACCACTCAGGAGCCATTGAAAAAAGAGAAAAAAAATAAATAATAACATTTACAAATATGGTTCAGGTCTAAGTGTCGTCAGTCTTTTGAACCACTCTCTCATCATACTGTGTACTGTAGATATGTCAGGAAGGCTCACAGAACATGTTCATGTGATTATTATCAACGCACAACCCCATAACTGACTGTGTGGGCAGCATCTGGTCTAGTACCAAAACAAATGCAATTTTCAGTATCAATTAAGTTTTGTAATTTTTCAAAAGCTATCATATACCCACCGCCACTATTGTTTTAAAGAACAGCTTTTATTTTTCTGAGAAAGGGGTCTCTAGAGGTTGAGAGTTGGAGGTCTTTAAAACCGTACTGTAGTTTGTGTGAAGATGAC
Organism: Salmo salar; assembly: GCF_965601325.2. Lineage (NCBI taxonomy): Eukaryota > Metazoa > Chordata > Actinopteri > Salmoniformes > Salmonidae > Salmo > Salmo salar. The sequence continues at coordinate 128,956,422 of NC_138299.1, forward strand.
AGAGCTCTGTTTTCATGTGTGATGGAATACAATTTAGAGACCTTGTCCTTTTAGCGGAATCCCCCAGGCTCTTCTAATCGGAAAACGTTCCCTTCGACAATTAATGGGAAACATGTGTTTTGAGGGAAGCCAGCAAACTCTCTCCCAAGTTCGACTCTCAGTAGCAAGAGAAATCCGGACCATCGCCATAAGCCTACAGTATATGATGACGAGAGTTAGGGTGAATATTTCCAAATCCCGACACTCACTGCATACACTCTTAGAAGAAAAGGTGGTATCTAGAACCTAAAACGGTTCTTCGGCTATCCCCATAATAGAACCCTTTTGGGTTCCCTAACCCTAATCCTTTCCACAGAGGGTTCTACATGGAACCCAAAAGAGTTCTACCTGGAATCAAAAAGGATTCTCCTATGGGGACAGACAAATAACCCTTTTGGAGCCCTTTTTTCTAAGAGTGTACAGACACACAGTATCTCTACAGTTGCAGAGAGTGATTGAGATTAACCTAGCTGACACCCCCTGATTTTCTGGGCAGATACGCTATCCTCTACCCCACAGGAGGCTGGTGAGGGGAGGACGGTCATAATGATGGATGGAATAAATGGAACGGTATTAAAAAACATAAAAACCATGTGTTTGATGCGTTTGATACCATTCCATTAATTCCGTTCCAGCCATTACTATAAGCCCAACCTCCCGAATGAAGATGCCACCAGCTGCATGCGTGTGTACGTGTGTGTGCATGCCTGTGTTCATCATTCCTAATGGTAAGGTTTAAGTGAAAATCCCAGTGGTGCCTCCAGCCCTGCCTACCTTAGGATCCCACTAGCTCTACTGTTGGCTGCTGCTGTCTTAGAGGTCCTGGAAGTGATTCACAGAAGAGAAATGATGGGCCTCCTCCAGATCTTGAGGAGAGAGAGGAAGTTGTGGGCTCCCCACAGCAGGTGCAGACCTTCAGGTCACACATTCATTACTCAGTAATGGCTCTCCTAGCCCCAGCCATAGCAGAGGCTGAGGGTCTCAAATTACACATTACATATACAATCAAAATATGCACAAAATGAAATGACATCAAAACTCTATAGTCTTTCTCAACCCAGGCCTCACACTTTGGATGTTTATTTATAATCATGTGTTTTTTGTTCCAAAATTGTTTTGTTCATTTTGTAGAGGGGATACCCACACAAAATGCAAGTAAGGATGTTAGCTAGCAAGTTTTCAGTGTTTGAAACCGGTCTGGGAGAGTCTTAGTTTATAGGCTTATGGTTGTCAATCAAAGGAAAGTAAGGACTATGGACTCAACAGAGGACAAGGCCATTGTCATGAGTGAAGGAGAGGAGCGGGGGGGGGGGGCTTGGCTATGTCTCACATCAGTACTATCAACTACCAGAGCCACACCTATATATTGAACTATTTTTGGCTCTGGTCAAAAGTAGCCTAGTGCACTATAAGGTGAGTAAGTTGTGACTTGCAACAAATGACTCTGGTTAAAAGTAGTGCACTATAAGCAATAGGAAGTAGTACACTACATGGGGAATAGGGTGTGATTGGAGACACAGTCCATCTCTCCTTCCTCCCTGCCTCCTACCTCAACGGACAGGCTAAGTAGCATGCACTGCAGCCTCTCCTCTCCAGGTAGCTAGCCAGCATAAAGCCTTTCTTCCCACATCTGGAGGCAGCACTGAGCCAGCAGTCTCAGCTCTTAACATTCCTGGCATGCTTATTCCCAGGGCCAGGCACCCTCTCTCTCGCTTGCTGGCTGTCTTTTGTCAGGATCGAGTAGCATAAATTACTGTGTCCTCAAACAACCCATGTACATTCAGACATGTGCTGATGGAGACCCGCATTGGCAACCAGCTACCCCCAGTGCCAGCAGCCATTTTCCATCTCCAAAGCAGCATTTATCGATTCATCGATGGTTTATATATGCGAGGCCTTCCAGATGAACAGAATTCTTCTGTGTTTACACCTTTCTGAGAATGGATAATTGAGATCAATATCAGTTTTCAACAGATTTGAATGAACTGGTACTGTGCTACCCTCAGTTTGTCCTGTACAGTGTGGTGAGATGCACTATTAGTAAGCTGTGAAACCCTTGCTATACTATAGTCAATCTAAATTATCCTCAACAACATCTACAGCTGAAGTGGGAAGTTTACATACACCTTAGCCAAATACATTTAAACTCAGCTTTTCACAATTCCTGACATTTAATCCTAGTAATAATTCCCTGTCTTAGGTCAGTTAGGATCACCACTTTATTTTAAGAATGTGAAATATCAGAATAATAGTAGAGAGAATGATTTATTTCAGCTTTTATTTCTTTCGTCACATTCCCAGTGGGTCAGAAGTTTACATACACTCAATTAGTATTTGGTAGCACTGCCTTTAAATTGTTTAACTTGGGTCAAACGTTACGGGTAGCCTTCCACAAGCTTCCCACAATAAGTTGGGTGAATTTTGTCCCATTCCTCCTGACAGAGCTGGTGTACCTGAGTCAGGTTTGTGGGCCTCCTTGCTCGCACGCGCTTTTTCAGTTTTGTATAGGATTGAGGTCAGGGCTTTGTGATGGCCACTCCAATACCTTGACTTTGTTGTCCTTAAGCCATTTTGCCACAACTTTGGAAGTATGCTTGGGGTCAATGTCCATTTGGAAGACCCATTTCCTACCAAGCTTTAACTTCCTGACTGATGTCTTGAGATGTTGCTTCAATATATCCACATAATTTTCCATCCTCATGATGCCATCTATTTTGTGAAGTGCACCAGTCCCTCCTGCAGCAAAGCACCCCCACAACATGATGCTGCCACCCCCGTGCTTCCCAATTGGGATGGTGTTCTTCGGCTTGCAAGCCTCCCCCTTTTTCCTCCAAACATAATGATGGTCATTATGGCCAAACAGTTCAATTTTTGTTTCAACAGACCAGAGGACATTTCTTCAAAAAGAACGATCTTTGTCCCCATGTGCAGTTGCAAACCGTAGTCTGGCTTTATTATGGCGGTTTTGGAGCAGTGGCTTCTTCCTTGCTGAGTGGCCTTTCAGGTTATGTCGATATAGGACTCATTTTACTTTGGATATAGATACTTTTGTACCTGTTTCCTCCAGCATCTTCACAGGGTCCTTTGCTGTTGTTCTGGGATTGATTTGCACTTTTCACACCAAAGTACGTTCATCTCTAGGAGACAGAACGCGTCTCCTTCCTGAGCGGTATGACGCCTACGTGGTCCCATAGTGTTTATACTTGCGTACTCTTCTTTGTACAGATGAATGTGGTCCCTTCAGGCGTTTGGAAATTGCTCCCAAGGATGAACCAGACTTGTGGAGGTCTACAATTTTTTTTCTGAGGTCTTGGCTGATTTCTTTTGATTTTCCCATGATGTCAAGCAAAGAGGCACTGCGTTTGAGGGTAGGCCTTGAAATACATCCACAGGTACACCTCCAATTGACTAAAATGATATCAGTTAGCCTATCAGAAGCTTCTAAAGCCATGACGGAATTTTCTGGAATTTTCCAAGCTGTTTAAAGGCACAGTCAACTTAGTGTATGTAAACTTCTGACCCGCTGGAATTGTGATACAGTGAATTATAAGTTAAATAATGTGTCTGATAACAATTGTTGGAAAAATTACTTGTGTCATGCACAAAGTAGATGTCCTAACAGACTTGCCAAAACTATAGTTTGTTAACAAGAAATTTGTGGAGTGGTTGAAAAACGAGTTTTAATGACTCCAACGTAAGTGTATGTAAACTTCTGACTTCAACTGTATGTGCTTCAAGAAATAGTTGAAAGCTATGTAGTGATTTTCTGGGAATAAAAATGGCTAGAGCCAGTTTCCTTTGGGTTTAGTACTTACTGACAAACTATAAGGCCTTCCAATTAGACCCCGACCGATATGTTTATTTGGGTTCGATACCAACTTAGATTTTTTTGGGGGGGACAAAACGTACCGATATATCTTCCCATATACTGTTTTACAGCAAGGAAATGTAAAAGTTCCCTTTTCAACACTGACTTCATAAATTTCCATCCTAATGAGCAATTGTCCAATAACTATGCTTAACATGTTGATTTCAATAATGACAATAATGACACGTGAGGAGAATGGCCTCACATTTTCAGATAAGCATGAGATTCCCTTTTTTCATCCTATTTATCGGTGTAATAATCGTTATTATTGTTATCGTTATTTGTATTTGGCCAAGCACACACACAGAGACACGCACAGCGACACACACATACACACACACACACACATACACACACACACACACACACACACACACACACACACACACACACACACACACACACACACACACACACACACACACACACACACACACACACACATACACATACACATATACACACACACACGCACACTAATGGGTTCCTGCATTTCACATTTTTACCTAATTGGCTACTTTTTGGAAGATGCTCCGTTGATCAGGGGCCAGAGTCTGGGGCTGGGATTGGGGCCCGGGGCCCTCCTGCATGGTATTGAGTTCCAGTGTGGTGGCTGCAGAGCCACCTGTTGCCCTGAGAATGATAATCTGGCTCAGCTGGAAACTCTTCGGTCCCATTCTCACTATCTTCCCTGCTGGCTTCCCCCCTGTCCTGTGTGCGCCAGATGTGCACTGTCTTTGTGTTCCGAAACAACCCCCGGAGAAGGAGAAGTCCATTACGAAACAAGTTATGCATGTGTTACTTTTTTTCCTCATTGTTTGGTTTCTCAAAGGCCACCCCTCTTGGAATGATGGACTTGTGCTATACTGTAGCCACATCTTGCAAACTCTTTGTGCTATTCAGACCTCGAAGAGGGATTTCTGGCATGGTTATAGACAAGTATGTATTTCCGTGCTTGGTTAGAAAGGTTTTTGGAAGGATGAAAGAGAAACACTTGACAGGGTATGGGCTCATAATGAGGGCATTTACATGAAAAATTGACTTTTTGTACCAAGCAGCAAGTTATTCTCATGGACAGATGCAAGAATTCCATTATGTAATGTAAAATAATGGGAATGTAGCATATCATATCTTTCCATGGCATTAAAATACTGGATTTTTTAACATCCACTAATAGCTGTTATTAAGTCAGGATCATATTTCCTTGTAAGCTATTATAAGGGAGTGCTTATGATGCATTATAACTATCATAATGCCTTTTAACTTGCCGGCTTTAAATAAACCATTACAGATTTTTGCTTTGTGTACACCCAGTACCCATCACACACCATCTAACATATCTCTTACCATTTACTTTGCAGTGGCTGTCAGGTGCATGATGGGAAGTGGGCTGGCAGGGGACAGCAGTGTGGTGGAGGACCAGAATCAATTGGCAGTGTAATGAGATGGCGACGCGCCAGGTTGCCATGGAGCTCACTTGGGCTGTCCTTCACAGGAGGATTTGTAAATGAGAGAGAGAGAGAGAGAGAGAGAGAGAGAGAGAGAGAGAGAGAGAGAGAGAGAGAGAGAGAGAGAGAGAGAGATGAAGAAAGGCAGAGAGAGAGAGAGATGAAGAAAGGCAGAGAGAGAGAGAGAGAGATGAAGAAAGGCAGAGAGAGGGGTAAAGGGATGAAGAAAGGCAGAGAGAGGGGTAAAGGGATGGAGAGAGGGGTAAAGGGATGAAGAAAGGCAGAGAGAGGGGTAAAGGGATGAAGAAAGGCAGAGAGAGGGGTAAAGGGATGAAGAAAGGCAGAGAGAGGGGTAAAGGGATGAAGAAAGACAGAGAGAAAAAGAAAGGAGGACTGAGATAGTGGGAAAAGGGCTGTGTATAGTGAAAATAAAGCCTGTTCGGGGTTGAGAGGGTTGTTATGGAGAAGAGATGAAGAATGAGTTAAAGAGAAATGAAAAGACTACAGTAAGAATCTGTGTGTGTTCTGATGCTGTTATCCCAACGGCTTGAACTGTTTGCCCTTGAATTGCTTTTGGGCATACTGAATGTGTAGTTTTAAACCTAATCTGATGTTCAGAAACAAAAGAAAGGAACCTACCTTGTCTGCCGGTATTGATTTCTTTCCCCTGTTCCTTCTCTCTTGCCAAAAGCATCGCTGCTTTCTCTTCAAACGGAATGGAATTAGTCTGTTTGATTTCAATGTAAATATGCACATCGCTTCATCATGTTGACGTGTCAATCAGGGGCTGCTATGCAATATGTGGGAGAGCAGTTTGTGTCACAACAGTGTCACTACCACAACAAAATACAACTTTGTTTTGGTATTGACAGTTTCGGGTGTGACAATTAATACCTCTTTTCCAATTTTCCAAATAACTGTTGCTAATACATTATATGGTCGACACTATTTGTCACAGCTGCTGACGACTGCCATGTATAAATGGAATTTGCAATCCGCTTCACCGTCTTCGAATACTTATTTTGGCCCTTGACTCGTGCAGATTCAAATGAAATCAAATTGTATTTGTCGCATACACGTGTTTAGCAGATGTTATTGCAGGTGTAGCGAAATGCTTGTGTTTCTAGCTCCAACAGTGCAGTAATATCTAACAGTTCACAACAATACACATAATGCACACAAACCTCAAAATAAAGGAATGGAATGAAAGAATATATAAATATTAGGATGAGCAATGTCCGAGTGGCATAGACTAAAATACAGTAGAATAAACACTGTATATACTTATGAGATGACTAAAGCAGTATGTAAACATTATTAAAGTGACTAGTGTTCCAAGTCTATGTATATGGGGCAGCAGCCTCTAAGGTGCAGGGTTAAGTAACCGTATGGAAGCTGCCTAGTGATGGCAATTTAACAGTCTGTTGGCCACTGTATTGGCAGGATATATTTTTGTTGTGTTTCTGTTCACACACACACACACACACACACACACACACACACACACACACACACACACACACACACACACACACACACACACACACACACACACACACACACACACACACACACCTAAAGCTCATTACAGTTGCCAACTGCTACTGTACCTGTCAATCCATATTGGGCCATAACACTTCCTGGTGTTATCAAGCACCACTTCTGTGATTGGACAGAACTGATACTTTCCATTACTCTCATTGATGCTCTGTCTCCTCCTCCTCCCTTCCACCTCCTCCTCCTCTTCCTCCTCATCCTCCTCCTAGATATAGGTCTAAGCAGCTAGCTAATATGGCCGACAACATTTGTTGCGAGTGACTGTTTTTTTCTCTCTCTCCTGACTAGCAACTACAGCTAATGCCGGGCTTGCTGAGTAGAGAGGGAGGGCTGTGAAAGGACAGACTGTCGGCGGTGGCAGTCGCCCGCAACACCAGCTGTGCCCTCTCCCACTGGGCACTGACGCTCATTTGGGCCAGGTCATCTAGGGACACACAGAGAGAGAGAGAGAGCGAGAGAGAGAGCGAGAGAGAGAGAGAGAGAGAGAGATGGGGAAGAAAAGTGGGAGAGGTAAAGAGACACAGATGGAGTGAGGGAGGGAGGGAGCAGAGAGGGAAAGCTGACTGACTGACTCCCTGTAGAAAAGGCAGGAGCGGGAAGAGAGGTTAGGATCCTGGTTTTGAATTTGTGGGTTTGGGTGTGCGTCTGCCTCTGGCTCTTCTGGTCTATGTGCCACAGGGCTGGACAGACAGACAGCCAGGCAGTGGCGATAGAACAGATCTCACAGTCACTGGAGAACAAGAGCACACTTCATCCCTCTGCATCCTTCCATACATTGGCTCATATGGCCCTCTCCAGCTTGGCTGGGGTCCGATGATCCTCTTAGTGGTGTCCTGTCTCCATTCCAGACAGACACATTCCTCAGACGTTGATGACGATCCCAGATAACAATCATAAACTCATGAGGAGAATTTTAGACTATACTAATCAATGCCAACTCATGCTAATTGACATCCCTGGGGTGAGCGATTGTGGCTTGGAAAACTTTTGGCGCTGCTGTGTGGATTAATTCAAGGCATTGGTGGAGGGCTGCCGCAGTAGTGCGTGAGTGGAATATCAGAGAGAGCGAGAGGGGCAGAAGAGGGAGAGGGTGGAAATTTGGAAGGGGTGGGACACAGTGTCTTCTTACTGTAATTGAACATAAAGACAATCACTCATTGGCTGCATGCACTCATCGCTTATTTATTGTAATGCACATGTAACACCATTTCCCCTCCACCCTTCGTTACAATTGAGCATGCAGAACACTGTGAATGCTGGTTGCTGGTTCACGTTTATTTCTAATGGGTATTCTTCATTGTGTTCTGTTGTTATCATAGAATTAGGAATGAGTCATTTAATAGGACCTCTTTGGTTGTTGTGCTCCATTTGCTGGCTGTGTGTGAATACCCTCAAGTAAACACTGTGCCGGCTGTCTGTCTGTCTGTCTGTCTGTCTGTCTGTCTGTCTGTCTGTCTGTCTGTCTGTCTGTCTGTCTGTCTGTCTGTCTGTCTGTCTGTCTGTCTGTCTGTCTGTCTGTCTGTCTGTCTGTCTGTCTGTCTGTCTGTCTGTCTGTCTGTCTGTCTGGCTGTCTGTCTGGCTGTCTGTCTGGCTGTCTGTCTGTCTGTCTGTCTGGCTGTCTGTCTGGCAGCCCGGGGTTATGCCCATGTCAGCGTGTCAGCATCAGGTTATTGAAGGGGAAGCGGAGGCTAGGATTCAGAGAAGTCGGGAACACTTTACTTAACGCCTATATGCATTATGATATGGTCGTAATGGTCGTGATGCATTATAAGACTTGTCCTAAGCATTCATAACCCCTTTATCCTGACTAAATACCAGCCATTGTAGAAATACATTGATACATAGAAAGACATTATATGCCTTGATATAACACACGTTAAAGACTCATACATGCTAATAACAAGTTAATAAGCATTTCTCTGTGTGAGTGTGTGTGTGTGTGTGTGTGTGTGTGTGTGTGTGTGTGTGTGTGTGTGTGTGTGTGTGTGTGTGTGTGTGTGTGTGTGTGTGTGTGTGTGTGTGTGTGTGTGTGTGTGTGTGTGTGTGTGCGTGCGTTCTGAACACTGATGGTGATAGCCCACACTCGATAACAGTGCAGGGCAACTAATACTTTATGCTATCATTGTTTATCTTGACGGCTTATTTTGGGTTTGTCGCTCGTGATTTATATACGTGTGCATTGCTCAATGCTATATTTATTCACCTCAGATTGTTAGATGTGCTACAACATGGATGTAATCCAGTGATATACTGTACAGCACAGTGACAGGGTGACACAGGCACTATAACCTGAACCATACTGTATGGGAGCTCAGATGGAAAAAATGGATTCCTTTTTCATTGAAATACACACACACACATGTCAATAGATATCGGCAGTGTGTGTTTAGTTTAGTTCAGAATAGCAGGAGGACACATGGGTTAGCAGTAGTAGTGATATTGTATCTGAAGCTACTTCCAGACTGTGGGGGGAACGGTTTGCATCTATGTGAAGGGATCTGCTACAGTAATGAATACCAAGCTGCCAAAATGACTTCTTCTTTTCTATCAGTCTGGGGCCAAAGCGAACTGCAGATTGGGTATTTATTTTTGGTGCAGGGAAGTCTTCCAGAAGTGTCGTGTGTGTGTGTGTGTGTGTGTGTGTGTGTGTGTGTGTGTGTGTGTGTGTGTGTGTGTGTGTGTGTGTGTGTGTGTGTGTGTGTGTGTGTGTGTGTGTGTGTGTGTGTGTGTGTGTGTGTGTGTGTGTGTGTGTGTGTGTGTGTGTGTGTGCGCGAGCGCGCGCGCGCATTTGTCTGTGCCCATGTGGTTGTGTGCGTGTCTATGCTTGTGTGTGTATTTGTTGGGAGGTGTGGGGGAACGGCAGAGGTGTGTGTGTTGGGGGGAGGACTGTGGTGTACCTGGGCTCTCTCTCTCCAGCTGGGAAAGAGAAGCGTTAGCGGAAGGGGCGAGGTTAAAGAGGTGAAGGGGCTGGGGCACAACTCCATTTTCCCTTTCGACGAATTTCCACAGTCTCTTCTTTCTTTCGCTTTTATTCAACAGAGTGAGGCAGTGAAAGAGAGCAATAGAGAGAGAGAGAGAAAGAGAGAGAGAGAGAGAGTGAAAGAGAGAATCAAGACCATTTTTTTAAGAGTCGATCTTGGCTTTCTTACAAACAGATGTTGCCTGTCATTTGGCCGTTAAGCAGGCACCCGGTTAGTAGAACACAGAGGTTTTACTGGCTGAAAATATTCGTTCTTTCTTATTTATCGTTTCATTATCATGATGAAAATCCAACTCTTATAAACAGGGAAATCTATCTTTGTTATTTCGTTTTTTGTCTTTTGGTTCTCTCTCAGCCAGCTTTCCTTTCCTTCCTCTTCCTTCCTCTCTCTCTCTGCCTATTTTTCTTTGTCTCACTCTTTCTCTCTTTTCTATTGCCTTTTTGATGGGTTCGTTAGTTGCATGTTTGTGTTTTGTTTCCTTGTGGGTCACAGTGGACCTTCTGCCAAGTGCTGTAGGCGCCCTGAGTAGAGAGAGAAAACATTTGGAAACAATAAAAAGACAATCGGTAAGTCATTATTAACATGCTTTCAAGCTCGCTGGTGCTTCTTCCTCGTCTTCCAGCTTTCTCTCTCTCTCTCTCTCTCATATAGTTTCTCCAACCTCACTGTTTCAACCGTAGCTATACATTTCTCTTTTTGTGGTGTTTCCACTTTTCAGTGTAGCGTTAGGGCCTACCTGTTCCTGGATGTACGTTTTGTTTGCATTTCTAGGCATTTCGATGACGTGTCGCGTACCTACCTCTCTTTGAATCTCCCTGCGTTTCAGATTGTCTTAGTGTTGTTGTGTTTGCTTGCTGTCGAGCGATGGTGGTGGTGGCTGTAGCGATCCCAGGGTCTGTGCTCTGTGCTCTGTTCTGTCTCTCTGAGAGTGTGTTCACGGTAGCACCCTGGTGCATTTAACCTCTCCACCCCCATGCAGGGGCGAGGGGCTCTGCTCCACTGGGTCTGATGCTAGGGCTTCTAGGGTGTGGTTGGCCCCCGCTGCCCCTTTTGTCCCACTATTCTCAAGGTGTCTTTTAACTTCTTGGCACAGCTCCACTAACACAGTTTGAAGAACTTGGCAGCAGCTTCAAAGTCAAATCTGTTGATTTCAACTCAAGTGGAGGGAAACAAGAAGGAAACCAACTTTGGGCTCTGAAAGTTCAAATTGACTTATTCTTTTAGGCCACTTGTCACTTCACAGTAACACATAGAATTATCTGCTAAAATATCTATCGTACATCCTCATTTTGATCAATAAAATGTTTCTCATATGGTATTTCTATCTATGAAGAGGTGGATGGATTATCTTAACAATTTCAGAACGGTAGAAAACCAATGCGTGACGTGAAGCATGCAATTCCATTTCGATCCATTGAAGTCTATTCAATTCACGTTGCACCTTGAAGAATTTCTGTTTTGGTTTGTTAACTATATACAAGCAACGATTCCAATATATTTCTTCAATGTGATTTGTGTAGGTGGTAGAAAAATGGGTCAACACACTGATACACCTGGGGTGAGGCATTTTAGTCTTAAGCTTTGTAGTGTTCGTGTGATTTAATGAACAACTGTTTCCTGGGGATGTGCTCTCACTACTGTGAGGAGGCCGGTAAAATAAACAGCAGATTGGTTTGTGGGACTCAAAGTCTAAAGAACAAGTAATGAAATATCCTAAATATGGATATTGGAGATGACTGCAGTTAGCCCTCTTTGAAATATAATGTAATTAATACACAAACAGCAGTACCTCTTTAAATGAGTTTTTCGATCGCAGCAATACTATTTTGTCATCCTCCACTTAGTTTAGTTAGCAACAATACATTTGAGAAAGGCAATGTTAATTATCCCCAAATGATGGAAATGATTATGAAACACAATCATCAAAGACACCTTGTTCACAATCACAATGACTTGTCAAGATAAACTTTCCAAAAGGTACAATTATTAAGAAATGAGTTGATTTACTAAATTCATTCTCTGTCCATGTAGGATGGGGACCACTCAAATCTGCATAGTTTATGGCTTATATTAGGTTGGGAGTGTCCAATTTGATCAGTTCCCAAAGAAGCAATGTATTTGTAGTAAATCCTCACGAGAGATGTGTTACATGTTTTATTGCTATCAATGCAATTGAATTGAGTTACTTTGATTGCTAGGTTAGACATGATTTTCTGGGAAGATACTGTACTGAACAAGAGGCTTTTTGAGAGTACATCTATGCCCAAGTACTTGTTTGATCAATTAGTCTGATTGATCAAACGTTTTCTCAAACCTTTTCTTTAGGTTTTAGTGTTGTATGAAAACAGACAATTAGAATCTATGGCTAGAAATATGAACTAGTAATGGTCTTTACATCAAAGGAGGGTTGGATTTTTGAGGAGTTGGACTTTTCCAAATAGGCGATACAACATAGTTAGAAGCACTGATTGTAAGCCTTAGTGCTATCTGGAATCAGCCTTAGTGCTATCTGGAATCAGCCTTAGTGCTATCTGGAATCAGCCTTAATGCTATCTGGAATCAGCCTTAATGCTCTCTGGAATCAGCCTTAGTGCTATCTGGAATCAGCCTTAGTGATAACACTGAGCTGCGTGCTTGCAATTGAAGAAGAAGACTGAATTATGTTTTAGCGGATTGGGTTAGAACGAAAATTTGCGTAAAGTATCTATTTCTGAATTAGTGGTTTGGAGTGCTTTGAGAATCTATTCATAGCAGAAAAGGGTGCTTTGGAAATTCCTGTACATATATTTTTTGGAGGTGAAACTCCATTCAAATATCACACATCCTCTCAAGTTTTTATTATGATTTACTCCATTTTCAGTTCAGCACTCAATGTGTAAGCCCAGAGTGACACTTGAGCAATAAGCGGGTCATTTCTTTAGAATTGCAATGTATTTTGACTATCCATGTACCTAGTATGAAAACCTCAGTTTAAGCAAATGTGTTAAGAAGTAATCATTGACAAAGAGACATTGAGAACTATAATTGTTTACTTAGAATTGACTGTAACTTCGGATCAAATAGAATTTTGTGTGATTAGACTTTTCTAAGTAATTCTTTTTCCAGGTGATGTGGCAGCCTTACTGTATCCTAACACATATCTTCTACATAATAAACTTGTCATTGGAAACACTGATAATCTATTTCATAATATTGTCCTAATATTCTCTTAAACTTAAAGAGGAGACTATATTCACTGAAGTCACTATAGTAACCTCATTCATAACAATTACAAATATAATTTATTTTAATTTCCATGACACTGTTGCAAGATTATATGTTAAATAGTAGTTAATAAATGGTTCATAAATTCGGTCATATTTAAAAATTAAAATAAATTTGCATATTACCTTTTGCCATTGATAAAGGTGTAGATAAGCCTGCTAACTTATGTTATTATTATTATTATTATTGCCCCAAGGTATTTCCTCCTTGTGGATACGATTAGTCACCATATCAAGCTTATCTGTGAGAATATTATTTAGATAATAAGTGGTTTCATCATGTTATTAGGTATTCTATACTCTTGACTCCTTAGTGTAGATTGAACCAACGTATGGATGGAAGAAACCTGCCCACAGCCACAAACCCGTAGATCCGAACTTGTGCTAACTGACCTCACAAGCTTGATTCTATAGGTCTCTGTCTGTGTGGCCCGTACAGCTGACCTTCACCCAAACTGTTGCACTCTTCAAACCATGGGTATTAGTGTGAACCAATAAGACGGCATTCTTCTCTATGTCTTTGTAATGAGACAGGTTCAGGCACTAAAATATTAGGTATGGTGGTGCAGTACATTGGTGGAATGTCTCTCCTCTATTTAAAGATTGGCAATTTCGAAGATTCGTATTCAGACGCTTACAGTATCCAAAGCAGCTTAAAGTTGACCCAGTAGGCTACATTTAGTACACGTTATTGTGAGCCGTGCAGGAATCGAACCAACAACCCTGGCATTGCCAGCAGCACCATGCTCTAACCCACTGAGCCATTGCAACCACAATTTGCAACTCATTGTCATCGCTGTCCCAAAGACCCTGGCTACCCAGTGACTCCAGGACTGCGGTACTGCTTGCTCCCAGGCTGAGGTAGTAGGTTGTATAGTTGAGAATTACACCCCGGGAGATAACTGTACAACCTCCTAGCTTTCCCTGTGGTATGCACAACTCCTGCCCATGGGGCAGCCTACTGCAAAAAGGCAACAACTTGACAGGCATGATGACTCAGCATCTCCACCACGCCAAACCTCGAACTGAGAGGTTGGGTTGAGAGAGAGAGAGAGAGAGAGAGAGAGAGAGAGAGAGAGAGAGAGAGTTTTTAAGTTTCCACTTGTTAACCTAGATTTTCTTAAAAAAGTGTCCTAGTATTGGTCCCACTTTATTTATGAAGAGTTTATAAATGTTTTGTAGTTTATTCATATTTATTGATGGTGAAGGAATCCTTTAAAGATAGTTTATAAATCAGGAATAAACAGTTATAACTTGGTTGAAATTGTATAATCGTGATTAGTGGTATAGCAGATACATGCAGCGATGTGCTAGCCGAAGCACTCTGGCAAACTGAACAGTCTATAAACTACTTAAAAACCCTTTATAAAACCCTGCTAAATAGGATACCTTCATGTAAAGCCTTACCAACGTATTTTAGTTGAATCACAATGACTTCATTAGGTCTGTCTAAGACTACTTGATATTGCCACCAGGAATGGATGGTCAAGAAATGGAAGATTCTTGATCATTCATCATATCATTTTGCTTCCAATTGTTATGAATTTATTTTGAGTCTTGAATATTGCTATAATGTGTCTGGTCTCAGGGCTTAGAGATCCGATCTGTTTAATAAAGGACCACAGTTGAAATGACTGACTAGTAGAATAGAAGTCCAGTTGAGATTCGAATCCATTTTATTTGTAAGTGACAGTGCATTTAGATGTGCTACCATCTCCTCTTCCGCTTATTTTCATACATGTCAACTCTCTGAGAGGTAACATAGATGAGCAACACAGTCAACAGAAATGCTCCAATACACCTGACTAAACAATAAGCAGAAATTGTTAACAATTTGTCACCAAATTGTTATCAATAAACCAATTAGGCACATTTGGGCAGACTTGATACAACATTTTGAACAGTAATGCAATGGTTCATTGAATCAGTCTAAAACGTTGCACATACACTGCTGCCATCTAGTGGCCAAAATCTAAATTGTGCCTAGAGTCCTAAGTCATATAATGCCCTTTCTCTTGCATTTCAAAGATGATGGGGGGTAAGAAAAAAAAAAACGTTTTTTTGTTTGTATTATTTTTTACCAGATCTAATGTATTATATTCTCCTACATTCATTTTAGGCGAAAATTGGGGGGGAAAAAACAGTTCGATCCTTAAGAGAAGGTTGCTGATACTACTAGTAATTTACAGTAGACGTGTGTATGTGAGCCGCTCATCAAAAATCTATGCATAAACCCGTAACTATTTTGCATTCCTGGGTTTTGTTCAATATAGGGCACTCAATGAAAACATTTTGCAGCAACGTATTTCAGTCCACATTATTTTTTCAACATTTCCATTTACTTTAACAGTCTTTCACTGTACTCACACTATATTTAAGCAATAATGCCTGAGGGGGTGTGGTATATGGCCAATATACCACAGCTAAGGGCTGTTCTTATGACACAGCCCTTAGCCGTGGTATATTGGCCATATATCACAACCCCCCGAGGTGCTTTATTGCTATTATAAACTGGTTACCAACAGAATTAGATCAGTAAAAATAAATGTTTTGTCATACCCGTGGTATACCACGGCTGTCAACCAATCAGCATTCAGGGCTTGAACCACCCTGTTTATAATAAAATATTCCGTTTACAATTCAGCTGTTATTGAAAGCCAAGCATACACAGCTTTGTTGAGACCAGGCTTACTCTACTGCTAATGCACTCCGGTGGGAGAGTTATGATAGACCTTTTTCACCATAAATAAAGTACTTTGCCATATTTACCAAACCTATTAATGCAAAACAAAACATGCAGTTCCAAAGAAAATTGATAGAGACAAATGTGACATCTACCTTTAAGATTTTAGATAATATATATAATATATTCATTGAATGATTTCATATTTCCACTCCTTACTATCCTTTTGGAGATTACTGTATGTGAGAATGTATAGGTCTGTAAGAAACCTGCCGTGTAGGCTATCGCCTTCTAAGAATGTGTGAGAGAAGCTGCACTATAGGATTTACTATTCCTTTGAAAGATATAACAAAGTCCCTGTACTGTATATATAATCTGTTGAAGCCTGCAAGCCATCTCCCTCCCTGTCTCCCAATCCTGGATTTGGAGTATCCAGTTATTGGTTGTGTAATAGAGCAAAAGGCTGCCCCCTGTTGGTCAAACCACTGTGCTGTCAGACAGTTGGAGACTGAGGTTCAGGCAGTGACTACCTGGGCAAATGAAGAGAACAATGAGACTGCATCTCAAGGTTCAGATGTATTCTAAACGCGCAGTATAGTGTACGTGTGTGTGTGTGTGGGTGTGTATGTATGTGTGTGTGTGTGTGTGTGTGTGTGTGTGTGTGTGTGTGTGTGTGTGTGTGTGTGTGTGTGTGTGTGTGTGTGTGTGTGTGTGTGTGTGTGTGTGTGTGCGTGTGTGTGTGTGTGTGTGTGCGGTCGCACACACGTGAGCATGTTCGTACATACATACCAGCTTGTGCACCAGCGTGTGTGTGACTGTGTGTGCGTGCCTGTGAGTGTGTGTGTGTGCCTGTGTGTGTGCGTGTGTTTTGGGGGTGGCTGTCAGGGCCTGTGTGCTGTGTAATCTCAGCCGTGATGCACTAATCCAAACCAGATCAGTGTGTGTGAGAGGGTCCAGAGCACTGTCGGGTGAGCCGCTCGCCGCAGCTCTCTTTGCTGCTAATCATAGCCAAAGGAAAAGAGATGTGACAGACAAACAAGTGTTTCAGCCCAGGACCTCCACTCCAAGGCGCGTCTGTGCATTCAATCATTTTTTTTCTCTTTTGATAATGAATCGTCTTTTCAACACATTGGTTCACCGTTCTCTGTGCTCAAACACATTATGATTTAAGGCATGTACAATGGTTCAATTCCATCGTAGCTATGTTGAGGACTTGTTAAAGTGTAAAGTGTTGTGAAGGCAAGCTACTACGTTGTAATTGTAGAAGCTACAGTAGACCAAAATATCTAGAAAGATCTCTTACTTATACCTGAATCATGGATTGTGAATTAGAACTTGAATTCATGTTCAGTAACAGACTTAAAAAATCCCTGAAAATACCTATGTGTTCATGCCAACCATATTTATTTATTTGTAAGATTTGATAGGGATGTGCTTAGTTGTCTATGTAATATTTTAAATTGTGTTTATAGCAGTGCTTTTATCAATATCAAACTTCACTGTAGATTTTTCAATAGTGAATGTCCACCCTACTGAATCAGCATCATCTTTTTCTTACCTCCTTCCCCATAGAAATATGAACACAGAAGTACAGTTTCCATCATCCGATATTCACATTAACCACCATCTATAAATCTGACTTACAGTATGTTGCTGTACACATCTGTTAGTGTTTAACTGTGACTGCCTCTGTACAGAATGCATCTTTGTAAAGCATTTATGAATAAAAACATCCACAACAAATTGAACTTCCCTCTACTGCTTTGACAGGATACTGTCCTCCTGCTCTTGTCAGCCTGAGTGACACATGTCAATCGCACTCACCACATGTAGCCTACTCTGTTTCAGACACCTACCTACACAATATTGTGTTACCGTGGTGTGCTACGTTTGATTGTGTTTGTGTTGTACACGTTGGCGTATTGTATGACGTAGGCTGGTTTCTTTTTCAGGTCTGGGTCTGTGCTGATATACAGTACGCCCTGCATCATTTCTACATGTACCACCAGCAGACTGAATTAGAGCACTGCATCATCTCCAATCAATCATCATCCTCCCAGGTGCAATAGCATTTTTTGTTTGTCTTGTTGCTTGTTTTATTCCTTTTTGCGTGACTTAATCCAGCCATGCTGCGTACAGACACAGTATGTATGTGGTGTGTGTGTGTGTGTGTGTGTGTGTGTGTGTGTGTGTGTGTGTGTGTGTGTGTGTGTGTGTGTGTGTGTGTGTGTGTGTGTGTGTGTGTGTGTGTGTGTGTGTGTGTGTGTGTGTGTGTGTGTGTGTATGGACAAGTCTTTGTCTGTTTGCTGTGGGTTCTCGGCGCCTGTCAAAGCCAGTCTAATATTAGCGCCTCAGTGAATACTGTCTGTATCTGGACTGGACGAAAGGATGGTGATAAACGAGGATAGCTGCGGTGGAGAAGGGCTTGGGGGGGGGGGGGGGGGCACGGGCGCTCTCTAAACGGGAGGGAAAATTATAAAGTGGTAGCATCAGGCTTTTTTTAAGTGAGAGAGAGAGAGAACCGTCGGCACTGAGCCTTCATTGCACTGCTACTGCAGTCCAAACAGGAGAAGCCAATACAATGCACAGTCTGGGAGACAGCAGTCAAAGAGGATTGGAGATTAGTTAGCCGGAGCAGACGCGCCCAGAGAGGGAAAGATGGAGAGAGAGACTGAGCAGAGAGAAAGGAAGAGGGCAGTGTGGTCTAGGGGATTTTTTTTCTCTCCCCGTCGTTGAATTGAGCCTACATTGTGTTGTACGTCGCCAGCCTCCCCCTCAGCTATATTTGTCCCTCCCCCATCATCTCTCCCCCTCTCTTTCCACTCTCCGTATCAAAGCCCGGGGGAGCCAGCAGAGATTAAATGTAGCCTCTATAAGCCAAGCACATCATGTAGCTATGTTTCTATGGCCTGCTCTCTCTCGCCCCTCTCTCTTGCTCTCTTTCTGCTCTCTCTCTCTCCCCTCTCATTCTCTTTTTGAAGGATAGTGTTAATGATGTCGGGCATGTGTGAGGTAGTGAGGCAGTGAGTGAGAAAGAGCGAGAGAGAGCGAGAGAGAGAAAGAGAGAAAACGAGAGACGGAGAGGGAGGGAGGGAAAGTGAGAGAGAACGTATGAGACAGAGAGGATACATGCAAGAAGAAAATCAAGGAAAACTGAGGATTTGTTGACGGGAAACGGACTTAACTAAAACACTGAAAAGGTGGAAAAGCAAGAGGCGGCCGACTTTCTCATTCCTCCTCCTCCTCCTCCTCCTCCTCTCCCTCCGCCTCCTCCTCCTCTCTCTCTGTCTCTATCTGTCTCTCTGGCTGATACAGCAGAGAAGTGGGCCTCTTGCTTTAAATTATTACAGCTGTACAGGCAAATTAATGGATGATATTTCAAAATTTATTTGGAAAAGCATTTTTTCATCTCCTGCCTTTCAACACAGATGCATGAAGACGAGAGCGGGGGACCTGGGATTCAGTTTTATTTTTTCCTTTCTCCTTTCTTCCAATTTTGCATGTGTTTCTGTTCTGCACTGAGAGAGAGAGGGAGAGAGACAGAGTGAGAGAGAGAGAGAGAGAGAGAGAGAGAGAGAGAGAGAGAGAGGGGGGGTGAAAGAAAAAAATGTATCAATGTTAGCGAGGGAAGCAGAACAGCAGCAACATCCATTGATGCATTTTGTCTTTTAATTAGTTTGGATATTTTTTTTGCTCTTGTGACATATATGACAACAAACTATACATTTTCTTCTAACCTGAACTGGATATGAAATAGGGACATACAACCAAGTTAACAGCAGCGAAACAAAGTGAGTGAGCGTGTGTTCCTCCTCTCCTCTCTCTCTCAGTGAGCCAACAGACTGGTATGCTTCACTGGTGCTGTGGCCCTGGCTGCAAGCGGTGGTAGGGCTCACTCTCATCCTCTCTTCCAACTCTCTATTCTGTCTCCTTTTTTCAGACCTGCCATCTTTTTATTGTTATTCTGAACTTTTCACTTCACCTAAACCCCTGGGAGTAGCCTCTCGTTTTCTCCGACTCATCTCCCTCTCTCTCTCTCTCCCTCTCTCTCTCTTTCTGTCTGCACATGGTGGATTCTTCATCAGCCTCACCACCCATTCTCTCTCCTCCTTTTCTTATATCCGTCCTACCGTCGGTTCGCTTCGTCTCCTTGTCATCGACTGACCCATCGCTCCCCACTCGTGCCACTTTCACCCTGTAACCGTCTACAAAGCCTGCAAGATCTTGTCCGAAACCTTGTCGACATGAGTTTAAACCTGAGTTCGTTTCTCTCTCTCTCTTTCTCTGTGTGTCGAGCAGGCAACAAGGGACAAGGGTTGATGCCTCCTCATTCCGAACCAGACGTGGGTGAGTTGATTGAAGCCGTTTTCCTGCCACTCTCTTGTTTATTTCTCAATCTATATTTCCTAATCTATGGCTGTAGATTGAGACTGCCTACCTCCCTGTCTCAAAATGGTCGTGGTAGGTTCAGTGAGGATTCATATTCAGCCATCCTCATGCACATCCAGATCATTGCTCTGCCCTCCTTATATTGAAATGAAATGAGTCACGTGAATGTTTCAAGATAAACTGACTTTGTGTTCTTTTCCTTGGGTATTCTGTATAGTAGTTTTGAATCGTTGGCTGTTGTGCGTACTGCTGGCTGCTGAACCAGGATTTTGTCTGGCCATCCCTTAATAACTAGCAGCTGCAGCCTGGGAATAGAGTGCATGGGAGCTTAAGGAACCGAAGGCTAGCGTTGGGTTTACCTGGAGCCAGGAGCATTTTTCAAAGTGCTGTATTGTTTTGTCCAGGGGGTTGGGAGAGAGAGAGAGAGAGAGAGAGAGAGAGAGAGAGAGAGAGAGAGAGAGAGAGAGAGAGAGAGAGAGACATAGAGAGAGAGAGAGAGAGAGAGAGACATAGAGAGAGAGACAGAGAGAGAGAGACAGAGAGAGAGAGACAGAGAGAGAGAGACAGAGAGAGATAGGGAGAGGGACAGAGAGAGAGAGATAGGGAGAGAGAGTGTCGGTGGGAGGCGGGGGTCTCCAGAGAGAGGGAGGGGGAGGGGGAGATTGGTCGATGTTGTGTCTGGCTTACGGTTGCACTTGTTGTATGTTACAGGCAGAGAGGCAGAGAAGGGGGGGGGATGCGTTGCATAAATACCTCATGGAAGGAAGCCTTTATTGTCATGAATATCGTGTGTTTGTTTCTAGTCTATTTGGTACTCTCAAGCCAGCATGATTAATTCAAATCACAGTCTGTCTGGGAGTAGAAATAGTACAACTATAAAATGTGCCTCTCGCAATCCCTGAGACCCTAACTTGTGACGTTGTGCTCTCATGTCCACGGGTTAGGCTCTCGGGAGCTGGGAGTGGTGCGCTGTCGTCCCGTCCGTGGCTCTCTCTGCAAGACAAAGGCGTTTCAGACTGTCAAACGTACATAGACACTATATTGTCGGAGAAGGAAAACCGTCTGGAAAGAAAAGGGGGAAAAGGTTAGCTGGAATCAGGCGGCAGTGTGTGTGGGGGGGGGTTGAAGGAATGCCGGCTCGAGGGTCATGTGACACAATGGTGGGTTGAAATCAGCTGAGGAATCTTTGTGGTGGGGTGGAAGATGGAGGGGGGAGCTTGCGTTACCAAGCTAACATTACTAATCCTGGACTTTAAGCTAACGTTACCAATCCTGGACATGTGAACGTTTAAGCTAACGTTACCAATCCTGGACATGTGAACGTTTAAGCTAACGTTACCAATCCTGGACATGTGAACGTTTAAGCTAACGTTACCAATCCTGGACATGTGAACGTTTAAGCTAACGTTACCAATCCTGGACATGTGAACGTTTAAGCTAATGTTACCAATCCTGGACATGTCTCTGAGGCCCACAAAAAAATAAAACTAGTCACTGGCCCAGTCTGTTCTGTTATTCCTTTGTCTTTCCTCTGACAACTGGGAAAGTGGTTTCTTTCTGTTTCTGTCCATGTCTTATTCTGTCTTGAGAGCAGCACAAAGTACTGTGGAGAGCGTGAAGGTATAACAGCTCGGTATACTTGTGTTTGACCTCACTGAGCCCTCGTCTTCATGCACACATGCGTGCACACACACATACACACACAAGGTAGCGTGTGCGTAGACAGTACGTTCGTAGGGGTTTGTATATCAGAGAGCCTGTATGTTAGCAGTTATTACCATGTCACATTGAGCCTGTATGTTAGCAGTTATTACCATGTCACATTGAGTCTGTATGTTAGCAGTTATTACCATGTCACGGATGTAGTGTAACCTTTTTTAACGGAGCAGCTAGCAAATTCTAGTGTATCTGCTAAACTACTTAAAATAACTGCAAGTCTGTTGGGTTTGAACTTGCTTTAGGGACAGCAAACTGAACAGCTCACACCCAGCTTCTGATAGCAACGGGGCTAACATGCTTAGGGCTAACATACATGTTTTGTTTGCATTCTGCTCTTGACTATTTACAGTCCTCATTAACATGATCTATTGTCAACAATCCTTGCTGTGATTAGGCTAGCATCATGCTAATAAAAGCACTGTGGATTCTCCCTCCCTCTGTGAGCCATGCTGGAAGGTAGATAAACTGTGTTTCAGAACAGCGACTCCATTATAGCCTCGGCCCATCCCCTCATTGCTGCACTGGCCCATCCCCTCATTGCTGCACTGGCCCATCCCCTCATTGCTGCGCTGCAGGAGTACGTTCCTCCTCTCACTGCTAACCTCTTTGTGCTGGCTGTGTAAAATGGCACCCTTTCAGGACTCCTCACCAGTGTGACAGTATGCGTAAGGACTTAGTGCTCCAGAACAGTAACCCTCAGTCTAATATCCCTACACCGGCCGACGTGTTTAAACGTGTGATTATTTCTTCTGTACTACTATAACTAACTATAGCATAGATGCAATAACAGCAGCTGCCCCTGTGAGATGCGTGTGTGTGTGTGTGTGTGTGTGTGTGTGTGTGTGTGTGTGTGTGTGTGTGTGTGTGTGTGTGTGTGTGTGTGTGTGTGTGTGTGTGTGTGTGTGTGTGTGTGTGTGTTGCTCTGGTCTGGTGTGTCGTTAACTGGTAGCGCACTGCAGTGTGGGCAATCCTGGGTAACAAGCAGCCTCATCCATGTACCATGTGGCACACATAGCTCAGCCCTGGGTCAGACATTCTCACCACTAACTTATTAACAGAGAAAGTCTAGCATGTTTTAAATCTGCATTGTTGATTCACACACAATGGTTCAGTGTGGTTCGAGGGGAGAGTGAAATGTGTGAAATGTAGCATTTCTTTTTGCTGCAACACTGTGTTGGGGTTATAGTGCTATAAGGTGTAGATTTGCACTGTAAAGGTCTAGTTCAGGTAACTGTTTCGTCTTTGAGGGTTTTTCTGGGTCACTCGACGGACTAAACTGGGTTTCTAATAGAAATCTTTGCTCGTCTGTTCTTGCTAGAGCGCTCTCCTTGTATAAAAAAGGAAACCTATTTCGAGCCTCCACCTCAGCCCTGTGACAAACAGTTTTATTTGTTCAGCTTGGTAAGCAAACAGCAGCGCTGAGGCGTCTCGCCCCGATCTGAAGCGTTGCAGTGCAGAGAGACAGAGCTGTCTGGCTACAGCTCCATTGTTGGATTGTGTCTCGCTCAGCCTCACAGCCACAGCATGCTCACGTTGCTTCCCTGGCCCTGCACCAGAGCAGGCGGACATGCATGTGCGCGCAGGCACACACACACACAGGCACGCACACACACACACACACACACACACAGGCACGCACACACACACACACACACACACACACACACACACACACACACACACACACACACACACACACACACACACACACACACACACACACACACACACACACACACACACACACACACACACACACACAGGCGTCTGGGGCCAGAGCCTTCTTAAAAACCGAAAGGTTGCAAGTTCGAATCCCTGAGCTGACAAGGTACAAATCTGTCGATCTGCCCCTGAACAGGCAGTTAACCCACTGTTCCTAGGCCGTCATTGAAAATAAGAATTTGTTCTTAACTGACTTGCCTGGTTAAATAAAGGTAAAAAAAAAAAGAAAAAGAAGGTGGACTGGTTAGTTAGACATGTGGTGTGAACTGTGTGTGTGTGTGTGTGTGTGTGTGTGTGTATGTGTGTGTGTGTGTGTGTGTGTGTGTGTGTGTGTGTGTGTGTGTGTGTGTGTGTGTGTGTGTGTGTGTGTGTGTGTGTGTGTGTGTGTGTGTGTGTGTGTGTGTGTGAACAAAGGGTTCTGCACTAGGGCTGTTCAGGTTGAGCAGACAATGTCGATGGCTCCTTTGCACCTTGCCTGGTGACTCCCATGATGCCGGGCAGAGCATACTGGTACCGAGTAGCGTGTACTGGGCCAGGAGTGTCCTTTGTGCCAGCATCTTTGCTCCAGAACACGCGGTAGCAGGAGTTTACAGACCCCATTCCGCAGTTTCCGCCACTCCCTGGAACACCCTTCCCTTGCTGCAGTTCTACTTGAAGGCTATTGGTGCAGAGCATTATGGGTACTGTTGTGCATCATGCTACTCAACTCTCTGCACAGGCCAGTGTGGAAGTCAATAATCGGATAGTGTGAGGAGAGTTGATGATCTGTGCTGTAAAGCACTTGTGGGTAGTCTGTGAGCTGAAACAACAGGTATACGAGACAAGATTGCGCAGGCAGCCACAAAAGGATCCTTGCACTGCACTAGAATAAGTGTGACCAAGTTTCAAGTTTTATTAGTCGTATGTACAGGATACACAGTGAGAATGGCAGAATGGTGAACTTACTAAATGAAATGAGAGGTTGACTGTGTGATATTAGGTTGCTTCTTGTGTAAATATTTTCTGTCTGGATTTTAACACTCCAAAATATACCGTAACCCTAAAGATCTTTATTTAGGGTCCAATGAAATGCTTACTTGCAGGTTCCTTCTGGACAATGCAACAAGAATAAGAAATAATACAAGATAAGAATACGAACATAAAGTAAATGGTTCAGTAGAATATAATGAAATGTTTAGCATAAGTATAATAACAAAGCTATGAACAATAAAACCAGTTCAATCAAATTGTGGCAAATGACTACTACAGTTTTGTGATATGAAGTGGAGTGGATCCTGAGGATGAACATTTTGGACGGAGGTTTTTGTTCTTGGACTAACAAGTGGGCTTGTCTGGCAGCAGCAGCTTAGAGTATCCTCACAGTGCTCTCTCGCTCTGCAATCAGGACAGCTCAGACGTAGAATCACTCTGTTGGAGCCCACACTCAAAGAATTACAGCAGGGAACCTTTCTCAGCGTCCCATTTAAGTGAAGGGTAATTACATTAAGGCCCTTTGTACACGAGAAGAAGACATGATGGTCTGCAAGCAGAGAGATCAGGGCTCAGAGTCGAACGCTGGGCAATTTATTGTCAATTTGGACCATTTGAAAAACCATGGATGGAGCTAATGTCCAAACTCTATCCAGGTTGTTTTTCATTTTACCTTTCTTAAACTAGGCAAGTCAGTTTAGAACAAATTCTTATTTTCAATGACAGCCTAGGAACAGTGGGTTAACTGCCTTGTTCAGGGGCAGAACGACATTTGTACCTTGTCAGCTCAGGGATTCAATCTTGCAACCTTTCGGTTACTTGTCCAACGCTCTAACCACAAGGCTACCTGCCCCGCTGTGTCTCAGTAACACTGATGTGCTGAACATTTTACAGGGTTTGGGTTAGCTCAATAAATGATCTCCCTCCATTTACTGCAGTTGCTATTCCAATGAAATAAGTGAGACTTTATACCACACATTAAATAAGAGTCTTTTATATATCTACACGTAGTGACACATTAGATCCGCCATATAAAACAGGTTGAACATCCTTCTCAAGGCCCTGCCAGAGAATAGAGCATCATTCATTTAGCTAATAACATCACTGGTCATGTCATTAAGACGACACATTATTCTCTCGTTAGACGGAAAGCAATCAGTCTTTGAGCTGCTTTACTTGATCGTCTGGGTCTGAACATTCCAGTAGGCTGGCAACAAACAGAAGCGGCAATTGGGTCTGAAGGATGATTTGCTGCAGCATGTGCAATACTTGGCCACTTGAAGAGATGTGTGCCTGCTGCAAATGCTGGTGACACTTTACATATACCTGCTGTTAACATATGCACACTGTAACATCGGGACCAGAGAAGCCAAGAGTCTGTCTATCTTTCTCACTATTTTTAATGACATGCTCTTTCTGTCTCTCTCCCTCTCTCTTTCACTGTCTCTATCTATCTCTCTCTCAATGTATGCTCACACATACGGACACACACACACACACACACACACACACACACACACACACACACACACGGCCCAGCTGCGTAGCTAGTTTATTAGATAATGAGCAGGTAGGAGAGACAGTGGCGTCTACTTGGCCATCTGTGAGGGCGCCTCCCTGTCCAGGTTAAAGGAGCTTTAGGATTAAACACTCCCACCACGCTATGTGGATTAATCACTACTCAGGACTAACCTAATTAATCCAAGAGGGATATGTCACTAGTGTATGCCAACAGTCGCCACAGTCGCTTACAGTCTCCTCTAACCTCATAGCACCCCATTCCTTTGGTAGTGCACTACTTTTAGCCAGATCGCACCCTATTCACTTCATAGTGCACTACTTTTACCTAGAGCGCTCCCTATTCCCCATGCAGTCCCCTACTTCTGGCCAGAGTCCAGCCTGTTTCCTATGTAGTGCACTCTAAAGGCTCTGGCCAAAAGTGGTGCACTGTATAGGGACTAAGGTGCCATTTCAGATATGGCCTGTTTCCTATGTGATGTGGAGGAAGAGGGAAGGCTTTCCATCCTCTTACTGCGTCTGAAGTCACACAGTGTCTCCTTAGACATATTCTGGTCAAGCCAGGTTCATCAACACCGAGAGGAGCCATGGAAATCCCCCTGCTTAGAGTCAAGAGAAAGATGGAGAACGATTCTCTTTGTTCTCTTTTTTTATTTCTCTCTCTCTCTCTCTTTGTCTTTCTCTCCTACTCTCTTTCTCTCTCTCTCTCTCTCTCTCTCTAGTTCTCTCCCTTTCTTTCTCCTATTTCTCACAGGCACACATACAGACACAAACACACAGACAGAAAAATGAACACAGGCACACATACAGACACAAACACACAGACAGAAAAATGAACACAGGCACACCTACAGACACAAACACACAGACAGAAAAATGAACACAGGTACACATACAGACACAAACACACAGACAGAAAAATGAACACAGGTACACATACAGACACAAACACACAGACAGAAAAATGAACACAGGTACACATACAGACACAAACACACAGACAGAAAAATGAACACAGGCACACATACAGACACAAACACACAGACAGAAAAATGAACACAGGCACACATACAGACACAAACACACAGACAGAAAAATGAACACAGGCACACATACAGACACAAACACACAGACAGAAAAATGAACACAGGCACACATACAGACACAAACACACAGACAGAAAAATGAACACAGGTACACAGACAGACACAAACACACAGACAGAAAAATTAACACAGGTACACATACAGACACAAACACACAGACAGAAAAATGAACACAGGCACACATACAGACACAAACACACAGACAGAAAAATTAACACAGGCACACATACAGACACAAACACACAGACAGAAAAATTAACACAGGCACACATACAGACACAAACACACAGACAGAAAAATGAACACAGGCACACATACAGACACAAACACACAGACAGAAAAATGAACACAGGCACACATACAGACACAAACACACAGACAGAAAAATGAACACAGGCACACCTACAGACACAAACACACAGACAGAAAAATGAACACAGGTACACATACAGACACAAACACACAGACAGAAAAATGAACACAGGTACACATACAGACACAAACACACAGACAGAAAAATGAACACAGGCACACATACAGACACAAACACACAGACAGAAAAATGAACACAGGTACACATACAGACACAAACACACAGACAGAAAAATGAACACAGGTACACATACAGACACAAACACACAGACAGAAAAATGAACACAGGCACACATACAGACACAAACACACAGACAGAAAAATGAACACAGGCACACATACAGACACAAACACACAGACAGAAAAATGAACACAGGCACACATACAGACACAAACACACAGACAGAAAAATGAACACAGGCACACATACAGACACAAACACACAGACAGAAAAATGAACACAGGTACACAGACAGACACAAACACACAGACAGAAAAATTAACACAGGTACACATACAGACACAAACACACAGACAGAAAAATGAACACAGGCACACATACAGACACAAACACACAGACAGAAAAATTAACACAGGCACACATACAGACACAAACACACAGACAGAAAAATTAACACAGGCACACATACAGACACAAACACACAGACAGAAAAATTAACACAGGCACACATACAGACACAAACACACAGACAGAAAAATGAACACAGGCACACCAACCAACTCTCTCCAGTCTCTCAGGTTTAACCCTGAGAGGGGAATGTGTAATTATTGTGATTAATAGATAATCTATGATAGGCTTTATCTTTGGATTCATCTACACAGGCGCATTCTCCTATGGCTATCCCAAAGAATAACCCTTCTGTACAATATAGCCACTATCTTGCACAGTATAAGCACTCCTTCTATTCGTGATCTGAACCACTGTTATATCTGTTGCAAGTTGATCTCAAACCACATCCTTTATCATAGAAACAAGTCTGGTTTAGATTATCAACCAGTCTGAATTGCCCTTATTCAAATCTTTCTGATACATTTTTTTTGTCATTCCCAACATTTCTTCAATTGATCTGATAAACTATTCATGTGAAGGTCTGTTTATACACGCTAATAAACCATTATCAGGTACTTTGTTAACCAACATATCATGTGTGTGTAAACCATGAACGGTAACACTGCTTACAGCCAGTGGGTATAATGCTTCATTACTTGTTATAAGAATAATGAGCCCTAGGGCGCTGTTTTGCGTAGTCATGTGACATGCCTGGATTTTAAACTTTATTTAAAGCTTTTTCATCAAACTGTCCCATTTTCTTTTTATGTCAGATGGTCTGGATAATATCTTATTATAATACTTACAATATGTTATGTGTTTATATGCTGTAAAAAAAAAGGGTCCGACTAAAAATAGCTGTTATTTAGTTGGAATCATTATGATATTATAATAACACAAAGGAGTTAAAGTCTTAACCATTTAAAAATAGCTGTTATTTAGTTGGAATCATTATGATATTATAATAACACAAAGGAGTTATAGTCTTAACCATTTACAAATAGCTGCTATTTAGTTGGAATCATTATGATATTATAATAACACAAAGGAGTTAAAGTCTTAACCATTTAAAAATAGCTGTTATTTAGTTGGAATCATTATGATATTATAATAACACAAAGGAGTTATAGTCTTAACCATTTACAAATAGCTGCTATTTAGTTGGAATCATTATGATATTATAATAACACAAAGGAGTTATAGTCTTAACCATTTACAAATAGCTGCTATTTAGTTGGAATCATTATGATATTATAATAACACAAAGGAGTTAAAGTCTTAACCATTTAAAAATAGCTGTTATTTAGTTGGAATCATTATGATATTATAATAACACAAAGGAGTTATAGTCTTAACCATTTACAAATAGCTGCTATTTAGTTGGAATCATTATGATATTATAATAACACAAAGGAGTTAAAGTCTTAACCATTTACAAATAGCTGCTATTTAGTTGGAATCATTATGATATTATAATAACACAAAGGCGTTATAGTCTTAACCATTTACAAATAGCTGCTATTTAGTTGGAATCATTATGATATTATAATAACACAAAGGCGTTATAGTCTTAACCATTTAAAAATAGCTTACTAATGTTTAATAAACAATGACATACAAAAATGTTCAGCAAATCATTAACTGGTGATTTATAAATGATCTATAAATGGCTTATAAATTAACACTATTATAAAGCGTTACCATCATTTGCCCAGCAAAGAATAACCAAATTCCCCTTTTTTGATGAAAAAGAAAGCAAGCTGTTTATTAATTACAATGTGTAATGAGCGTCTCCTGTGTTACTGTGGGTCTTCTGTCAGTCAGATAGTGAACATACAGAATGTGTAATGAACGTCTCCTGTGTTACTGTGGGTCTTCTGTCAGTCAGATAGTGAACATACAGAATGTGTAATGAACGTCTCCTGTGTTACTGTGGGTCTTCTGTCAGTCAGATAGTGAACAGGCAGAATGTGTAATGAACGTCTCCTGTGTTACTGTGGGTCTTCTGTCAGTCAGATAGTGAACATACAGAATGTGTAATGAACGTCTCCTGTGTTACTGTGGGTCTTCTGTCAGTCAGATAGTGAACATACAGAAAAAAAGACATTTAAAAAATTCATGTTAAATAATCTATTATAACTAGCTTTTAGATCAAATCAAATGTATTTATTTACTACTATGAGTGGTTAAATATGGAGGCGTAAGCTACAAAATGTACCTTATGATACTGTTTAGTTGGTACGGCTGTTTTTTAATCTGCTGCTGTGCTTTTGTTACATAGTTTTTCCATGTAGAATTAATAAGAGTTGGCAAGTGGCCCTTTTTCTCAGTCCTTTAAAAATAAATCCCACATGCCACGCCAATGGTGAGAACAAGGTTTTGACATCTCTGTCTCACACATATTATGTGTGAGTGGGCGCTTTTACAAGAACTGTCAAAGTTAACATTTACGTTGTTTTGCAGACGCTCTTATCAAGAGCAACTAGGGTTAAGTGCCTTGCTCAAGGGCGCACATCAACAGACTTTTCACTTAGTCAGCTTGGGGATTCAAACCAGCAACCTTTTAGTTACTGGCCCAATGCGCTTAACCGTTAGGCTACCTGCTGCTCTAACGCGTTAATAACGCCTGATATCTTTAATGCCATTCAATTCTTTGACGTCGTTAATCACATCTCCATTTCTTCACCGCACAGACCATTTTAAGCACACGCGTTTCTGCATGGACCCCTTTAAGTGCAACACACAACACGCTCTGTGCTGTGTGCAGTGTGCACACGGTCTCGGTAGAGCTGTCTGTCTCTATTGTGTTGCTCAAACATCCACTAGCTTCTTGATTCAACTAACTTCACACAATTGATTTAATCAGAACAAGACATCCATTCCATGCATTAACTGTTTTTGTTGTTATCTCAGGTTAAAAAGATTTAAACAAATTATCCCAATTCTAATAGCAGCTTGTGACTAGTTCATGTTGAAGAACATGGATCAGTAGCCTAGGAAAGATCTAATAGCTGTATTATATTTGACATGAACTAAGACCTGGCTGATCTGTTGTTATTGTCTTCTGGGTTTAAATGCTCTTTGTTCTTTGTATCCATAGACCCAGTCGGTACTAGATGTGGTGACCCCATCTGGTGAAAAAAACCTGTGGTTACCCCATTGGCTAACTGCAAAAACTGTGCTCATTCCTAGTCAGTAAAAGATAGAAAGTCGCCTGTGGGGAATACAACCTGTAGTTACCTAGGTTACCCCATTGGCTCACAGAAAAACTTGACCTTTTTCAAACGCAATTTTCTTGTTGTCTGCTTGTTTTAGTCAATTACATAACTACATTTAAGAAAAGTACAACATGTCTAAAGATGACTTTTCAACATTACCTGCTCCTGAGCGTTCTCACTACTTAGAAAAACATAATATTGTAGGCCTTCCCTCATGCCTCTTTTCATAACGATGCTAACAGACACTTGAGTGAGTGAGTGCTAGCTATCTACTGACCGGAACATTAAGCTAGCTAAGACCAACAACACAAACAAACAGACTATACAGCTACAAGTAGTGAGTGGAGTTACAAACAGACAGTACTAAACAAGTTAAATGTCTTACCTGTGATGACATTTTTTCCACACACAAAGCTACGTGTAGCCTGAAGTGTGTGTGTGTGCACGCAAGTGTTAAACTTCAAGAACATTGATAAGAGGGAGTAGGCCTACTTAAACATTGGGAGCATTAATAGCTGTATGTTACAGTGACTTTTGTGTTGTTTATGGTGAAAATGCTATTTAAACATTCTGATGAAGATCATTTTGTGTTGTTTATGGTGAAAATGCTATTTAAACATTCTGATGAAGATCATTTTGTGTTGTTTATGGTGAAAATGCTATTTAAACATTCTGATGTGGATCCCTTTGTGTTGTTTATGGTGAAAATGCTATTTAAACATTCTGATGAAGATCATTTTGTGTTGTTTATGGTGAAAATGCTATTTAAACATTCTGATGTGGATCCTTTTGTGTTGTTTATGGTGAAAATGCTATTTAAACATTCTGATGTGGATCCTTTTGTGTTGTTTATGGTGAAAATGCTATTTAAACATTCTGATGTGGATCCCTTTGTGTTGTTTATGGTGAAAATGCTATTTAAACATTCTGATGAAGATCATTTTGTGTTGTTTATGGTGAAAATGCTATTTAAACATTCTGATGTGGATCCCTTTGTGTTGTTTATGGTGAAAATGCTATTTAAACATTCTGATGTGGATCCCTTTGTGTTGTTTATGGTGAAAATGCTATTTAAACATTCTGATGTGGATCCTTTTGTGTTGTTTATGGTGCCATTAAAATCCTCTGATGCAGATTATTTTATGTTTCTTTCCCTTACAATCAAAACATAGCATGCCTATAACTCAATGCACTGCTTTTTAAATGGAAAATTGTTTATTTAGGGACAAATTTGGGCAAATTCTAAATTGCAATTAAGGGATGCCATTAAGTTAATTCATTATTTTAATCGTTTGACAGCACTAGTTTATACTGTACCCTAGTGAGTTAGGAGAGGGGTTGACTAATTTAAAAAAATGACCAGTGATTGTCGCTTTGACAGTGCATTATAAAACCTTTCATTTAAACTTTTAGATATAAAGATTTATAGGCTGGAAAAAAACAATGTCAAAATATCAAGTCAACCTTGATATTTTTGAAAATGATGTTTTAGTATAATTCTCAGAAAGGATAAGCCTACCGATTTAGATGAGATGTTGCTATATTGTACACTAAGTGTTCAAAACATTAGGAACACCTGCTCTTTCCATGACATAGACTGACCAGGTGAATCCAGGTGAAATCTGTGATCCCTTATTGATGTCACATGTTAAATCCACTTCAATCAGTGTAGATGAAGGGGAGAAGACAGGTTTAAGAAGGATTATTAAGCCTTGAGACAATTGAGACATGGATTGTGTATGTGTGCCATCCAGAGGGTGAATGGGCAAGACAAAATATTTAAGTGCCCTTGAACGGGGTATGGTAGTAGCTGCTAGGCACACTGGTTTGAGTCAAGAACTGCAACGCTGCTGGGGATTTCACACTCAACAGTTTCCCGTGTGTATCAAGACGGTCCACCATCCAAAGGACATCCAGCCAACCAATGAATTGAGGCTGTTCTGCGGGTGCAACTCAATATTAGGAAGGTGTTCCTAATGTTTTGTACACTCATTGTATACCAAACCTAGCTTGGTTTCTCAGGTTCTATGTGGGGGAGTTTTTTAATACATATCTTACAGGAAACCACCTATTTATAATGATAGAATTGTATGTCTTTCTCTTTTAAGTGTATACTTGTTCAGAATATCTCAGATTGATGATGTACTGCATGTAAACAAAAACATTTACAATTGCATTTGCAACATTGCTGTTTTCCAACAATAAAGATTCCGAAACCTGTCTTTCTGTTGTTGTTGTTTAAAGTTATTCTGACATTTTCTGACTTGAAAATGGAAACGCTTAGGAATGGGAATGGAAATCATACTTATTGTTTTAATCTATGAGACTATGACAATTATTTCACAATAAATACAGTAGAACACCAGTGGTAATAGGGTTGGAAAATAAAATGTGAACTATCCCTTTAAGTTAACACACATAATATCAGCAAAACCTCCAAAAGGATCCTGTTCACACACATCGCAAATGTCAAATTGCTAGATGATTGCTAGAAAATGTTATTGAACTACAATAAGGTGACAGACATTAAAACATAATATAAACAGCAGTCAGTAGTGATGCAGGTCAAGTATATCCAAGTGTTATGATTGTGAATACAAACCTGACCATATGCACTGTAGTATACAAATGTATATGAACAAACTTCCCTTCCCTGAACAGCTCATAAATAATCTGATGGGGAGGGAAGCGTTAGTCTCTCTGACACAGATCAGACATTTTGTACGCTATGACTGTGTGTAGGACACGCTGTTCACATCAGCTCAGACTGTATATTTCAAGAGATGCCAGCCATGTATGAGAGGAGTGTGTCTACCCACCCGCAGGGATGGGACAAAACAGGAAGCTGCTCTCTTAGACACACAATGGCCATAGCTGTGTCGTCGCCCGTCCTCCGTCCTCTGCCGTCTACCAAAGGATTAACCAGAAACATCATGGGAAAATAGACATCTTTGTTTCCTTCTAATGTTGCGTTTCTGTACCAAGGCTTCACTGCTTCGATGAGGTTTTGGTTGATGCCATTTTACTGAAGCTCACAGCTATAATGCTTTATCATTTGTTTGTTATTTGTAGTAAGCATCTATGTCTTGTGTCGTGTCATAAAGCTCACGTCTGTTATATAGTCAGAATTCTCAAAATCGCTGTTATTTAGTCAGGATCATTAGAAGACGATAATGCTTATGATAAGTGTTGATATTAATTATTAAGTAACACTTGACTTGACGCCTAGCATCATAACACATTATGACACAGTCATAACCATGTCATAATATGTCATAACCTGTCATAATATGGCCATAACACTGTCATGTCCCATATATTTACCTGTTGTTACATATATTGCATTATTTTATGGCTGGTTATGACACCTACATAAGAGTGTCAAAACTCACATTTATTCAAATGTGTTTTTTCCCTGCCAATAAGATTCCTTTCATTTGAAAGTTTGTTTCTTAAATTCTTTGTTGTTGTTGTTGTTGTTGTTGTTGTTGTTGTAATGAATTCTTTACAGTCATGTTTTCTTTCCATCATATTTTAAATGAAATATACTTTATGACACTGTCAAGAAGCGTTATGACCATCACAATCATATATGCCAGATAGGCCTATCACGTACATGCCCTTATGTCAGTCATTAGTCACAAAGAGGGTGTCTTGTCCTGCTCCTGAAATCTACTCCTGCATTCATCCCAGTCATCAGCAACCGAGCATTGTGGTAGGTGCATGTCTGACATCAATGTGTGTGCAATTACAATTACAATGATAATTTAATATGGTCAATTTCAGAAAATGCTATATAACATAATCATACTGTTGACAAGTAGGCTATGGTGTAATGAAATGTGTTGCCTTGTGTGGTAGGTTTTGTTGTCATAACCAGCCATAAAATAATGCAATACAGTTGAAGTCGGAAGTTTACATACACCTTAGCCAAATACATTTAAAATCAGTTTTTCACAATTCCTGACATTTAATCCTAGTAAAAATTCCCTGTCTTAAGTCAGTTAGGATCACCACTTTATTTTAGAATGTGAAATGTCAGAATAATAGGAGAGAGAATGATTTATTTCAGCTTTTATTTCTTTCATCACATTCCCAGTGGATCAGAAGTTTACATACACTCAATTAGTATTTGGTAGCATTGCCTTCAAATTGTTTAATTTGGGTGAAACGTTTCGGGTAGCCTTCCACAAGCTTCCCACAGTAAGTTGGGTGAATTTTGGCCCATTCCTCCTGACAGAGCTGGTGTAACTGAGTCAGGTTTGTAGGCCTCCTTGCTCGCACACACTTTTTCAGTTCTGCCCACAAATTTTCTATAGGATTGAGGTTAGGGCTTTGTGATGGCCACTCCAATACCTTGACTTTGTTGTCTTTAGCCATTTTGCCACAACTTTGGAAGTATGCTTGGGATCATTGTCCATTTGGAAGACCCATTTGCAACCAAGCTTGAACTTCCTGACTGATGTCTTGAGATGTTGCTTCAAAAAATCCACATACATTTCCATCCTCATGATACCATCTATTTTGTGAAGTGCACCAGTCCCTCCTGCAGCAAAGCACCCCCACAACATGATGCTGCCACCCCCGTGCTTCACGGTTGGGATGGTGTTCTTCGGCCTACAAGCCTCCCCCTTTTTCCTCCAAACATAACGATGGTCATTATGGCCAAACAGTTCTATTTTTGTTTCATCAGACCAGAGTATATTTCTCCAAAAAGTATGATCTTTGTCCCCATGTGCAGTTGCAAACCGTAGTCTAGCTTTTTTATGGTGGTTTTGGAGGAGTGGCTTCTTCCTTGCTGAGCGGCTTTTCAGGATATGTCGATATAGGACTCGTTTTACTGTAGATATAGATACTTTTGTACCAGTTTCCTCCAGCATCTTCACAAAGTCCTTTGCTGTTGTTCTGGGATTGATTTGCACTTTTTGCACCAAAGTACGTTCATCTCTAGGAGACAGAACGCGTCTCCTTCCTGAGCGGTATGACGGCTGCGTGGTCCCATGGTGTTTATACTTGCGTACTATAGTTTGTACAGATGAACGTGGTATCTTCAGGCGTTTGGAAATTGCTCCCAAGGCTGAACCAGTCTTGTGGAGGTCTACAATTTTTTTCTGAGGTCTTGGATGATTTCTTTTGATTTTCCCATGATGTCAAGCAAAGAGGCACTGAGTTTGAAGGTAGGCCTTGAAATACATCCACAGGTACATCTCCAATTGACTCAAAGGATGTCAGTTAGCCTATTAGAAGCTTCTAAAGCCATGACATCATTTTCTGGAATTTTCCAAGCTGTTTAAAGGCACAATCAACTTAGTGTATGTAAACTTCTGTAAACTTCTTACTTATGTCATGTGTAACCGATGTGAAATGGCTAGTTAGTTAGCGGTGGTGCGCGCTAATAGCGTTTCAATCAGTGACGTCACTCGCTCTGAGACCTGAAGTAGGGTTTCTCCTTGCGTTGCAAGGGCCGTGGCTTTTGTGGCGCGATGGGTAACGATGCTTCGTGGGGTGTCAGTTGTTGATGTGTGCAAGGGTCCCTGGTTCTCGAGCCCAGGTTGGGGCGAAGAGAGGGACGGAACCTACACTGTTACACATGCACAAAGTAGATGTCCTAACCGACTTGCCAAAACTATAGTCTGTTAACAAGTAATTTGTGGAGGGCTTGAAAAACGAGTTTTAATGACTCCAACCTAACTGTATGTAAACTTCCGACTTCAATTGTATATGTAACAACAGGTAAATATATGGAACATGACAGTGTTTTGACCATATTATAACAGGTTATGACAAGTTATGTTAGCTGTTATGACATATTATTACATGGTTATGACCGAGTCATAACATGTTATGACTCTAGGTGTCAAGTGAAGTGTTAACAATAATAATACAAATTAGTTGGGTGCTAATATTTGTCCTATTTCACAGATGTACAAGTATGTATTAATACATGTGGGAATTGGAAATGTATTTTTTGCATATCCCAACTCCCCCCGAGACACCCTCGGAGAGTGTGGTCACAGCCAAAGAAGTCTTGATATTATACAGCATTATAACTGCATCCTCCTAATGCATTATACCTGTTGGCTTTGAGTGAAGCGTTACCAGGGGTTTTTCCTTCTGGAACAGTTGACTATGGAAAAGGAGAAGCTGTAAAGGCAAAGTTTATTAATAGACCACCTACTCCAGTATAATCAGTGAATATAAAAACATCCTTCATACATTATTAATCAAAATGGTGTTGTTTTTGTACAAGGACACTAGAAACAAATATAGAATGCACTGCTTTTTCTTGATTCAGGAAATACATTTTGAAGATGGAAATGCAAATATAAGCAAATACATTTGAATACTATCTATAATACAGGGCACGATTGATTGATGGTTTCATTTGTTGGAGAGATGAAGAAAATCTGCCGAATGAAGGCACAGGAATCTTCAAGGCACCCAGGGCTTTACTTGATGTATACATTCTGATGACAATATGTTTTGTATTGGCTTGCATATTAAACAGTGTAATTATTCTAAATAAAGGTTGTCTTTGAAAAAGAATCAGCACTTTTTTTCTCCTCTCCTCAGCAGACTTGTTGGATGTATAGTTTTTTATGCGCTCTCTCCTTTCCTCTCTCCTTCTCTCTGTTTCTCCCTTGAATGGCTTTTGGCCTACTTTCTGCAGCAGAGAGCTTTAGCGTGTATGAGCGACTGCTCTGCATGGATTTTGAGAGAGATAGAGAGAGAAGGGGAGAGAGATAGATTGGGTTTTAAAATAAAACAAATCCATTTTTGGCTCTGTATACCTTTTCATGTTCATGCGCATATTGTGAGCTGCTACTTTCATTTAGAGAATATCCCACCGGACACTGCATAGTCCATATACGTTATGAGGAGGGTGGTGCAGGAAAGCACAGCTGTGGTTTGGTTATTTAATATAATGTATATAATTTTGGTCTCAGCACATACATTTTGATATTCAGTAACTTGGTAGGACAATTTACTTAAAACCAACACATTTCGATGAATGCCGTCATCAGGGTATTTGCAGGAGGATCTTGTTCAAACTTGAATACTTATATGAGTTGAATGATCCTGAAAGTTGTATCTCAACAATGTGTTTGAAATAGAGGCTGTTGGACCGTTTTTCACAAAATGGCTTCTTTGAACTCCTCCAAAGCCGCACCCCAGACATTATCCAGCATCCACCACTCGATGAATATCTTGAAAGGACATCTTCCCATTGAAATCTAGTGTATTGTCATCCCGCATGGCCGTCTGGTCTGAGACTCTTCTGGATTCTACATACACCTTCTTTATTTTTTTCTTTCTCTCACAAAACCGTTGCTGTAATGAAATTGTAACGATGCCATTGAGTTGGAGTAGCCTGCCAGAGTAAACCCATTGACCTTGAGGAAGCAGCATGACAGCCTCTGTGTGTTCCTAACAGGCCTCTTGAGCGGGTGCTTTGAGTGAAGGCCTCCTCCTTTCCTCCTCTCCTCACAGACCCACTCCCCTCTTGGAGTGGGGAGAGGAGAATGTTTCCAGCTGCTTCTGCCTAGCCCACCACCACCCAAGCCCCCTCCTTCGCCCCCAGGCCAAGATGTTACTGCAGCTACTGCATATGCTGTGGGCTTCCACTATGGTGAAGAAATATACAGTATATTATACTGATACGACAGAGTTTTATTGTGTTCTACTATGTTGACCTTTAATG
Organism: Salmo salar; assembly: GCF_965601325.2. Taxonomy (NCBI): domain Eukaryota; kingdom Metazoa; phylum Chordata; class Actinopteri; order Salmoniformes; family Salmonidae; genus Salmo; species Salmo salar. The sequence continues at coordinate 128,995,547 of NC_138299.1, forward strand.
GCCTGTCCATGTCTTGCATGCTTTATGTATTTAATTACGTCCTTTAAGTGCAATGATATTGCAATATTCTGCAACTAACAATGTAAGTTAGTTTGTCGAAGTTGGCATCAAGTCTCTGATTAAGGCGTATCCCGAAATATAAGCCTATTGTTTGTTTACCTTTCAATAAATCTATCATATTCTCCCGGATAGTCACCAGTTCAAGTGTCCTGGGGTAAGGAATGTTTTTTTTGTGTGTGTGTGTGTGTGTGTGTGTGTGTGTGTGTGTGTGTGTGTGTGTGTGTGTGTGTGTGTGTGTGTGTGTGTGTGTGTTTGTGTGTGTGTGTGTGTGTGTGTGTGTGTGTGTGTGTGTGTGTGTGTGTGTGTGTGTGTGTGTGTGTGTGTGTGTGTGTGTGTGTTGGTAACGGGGGAAGGAGGGGTCTTTTTCCATGTACTCTGAAAAAGCAAAGCTATCCATTTCAAATTGAAATAGTTTCTTCCTGTTCCATAATCATTTCCACCTTGGTTCCAGACAGGGGACCCTCTACAGCACAGTGCATTATGGGTCTAACAAACGGCGACGGGAGATGGACGTGACGTTCTGCTGAACCATAAACTACTCAGTGACTTGGACATTTTTTGTGAATAGGAAATATTTGGTAACATTTTCACCCATCCATGTTTTGGATCTTGATATTATTCAACTTCCCCCTTGTCGCCAAAAAGTGCTTTTGAATCTCTGCCAATCATGTTGGGCCTGAATCATCATACACTTGTCCCTTACCAAAACTAGTGCTGGAATTCTCATAGCGTTATTTAAGGGAGGGAAAATGCTAAACCAAATAGAATACTGTATATCAAATAAATACAAGTGGTGGAGAGCACATATTTGGATCATTTAATTATGATTTAAACATTTTACTTTTGAAACACACATTTAAAGATAGGCATATATAAGTTTTATATTGGAGCATTGGGCACAACTATGGACATGTGATTGTTAATGATACGCTAACAAAAATACAGTAGAACATCAGAGATACAAATATGTTGGGAATGGAGGTTGTCTTGAAAATGTTTAACTATGAAATTTACAGTAAAACCACATCAACCTTTCAAGGAAAATATGCATTGCATATGTACATGTATTTTCTAACGATGTAGGAAGATACTCTAATAACATTCAGGTTTGTCGGTACCCTATAGTTATTCTGTTTTGTTGTTTGCATTTAATCATAAATGTCTTGGTTTGATATCCGCTCAGTTGACCGGTCAATCCGTAACTGGTTTGTATGAGGTTCTACTGTTAAGAGGTATGAAATGTGTGGTAAATCTTCCTTTTCTCAAGTAGAAATGTTCACTCCCTCCTTCTTTTCCCTCCCATGGCACAGTGTGAGAGTAACCCCTCTCCCGCTGTCCAGCTCTCCTCTCACTGTCAAGTAAAGTCCCTTCATAATGAATGACAGTGTAGGATAATAGCCTGTTGTTGCCATGGAAACCAGACTGCAGTTCTGGGTGCTGCATGTTTTTTTTCAGGTCGAAAATGACAGTGGAATCCGAGGTGAAAAGCACTCTCCCTCCCTCTCCGCCTCCCTCTCCCTCCCTCTCTCCATCTCTCTCCCCCGACCACCCCCAACCCCTCTCTCTCTGTCTGTCTGATACAAGCCTAATCTTCCAGTGAGCTACAGCCTGTTATAGAGCAGAAAGCTGGAGCAAACGTTTATGTTCATGTTTGTATGTTGTTATTGATGTCCTCTATTAAGGAGTCTGGTTGAGCTGTAATTTGAGAGGGGGACTGTGACAATGGAGAATTAGAGAGTGCCTCGTGCTAAGCGGAGGGAGAACCCAGACTCTTCCAATGCAATTGTCGCAGGCTTTCTATGCATATAGCCTATCAATGTTCTTGTCACTTTAAAGTTTTCAGAAGAACAGTTTTTTTTTCTCCTTCCTTCAGCACATAACGTATCATCAAAGCTGGGATTAAAATGTTTCTGGATGAACAGCTCTGACTGCTGGAAGATTTAAGCTTATTAGCTTTAAAACCAGGATGGGAGTTTTCAACTGATGTATGGCAAACTTCAAAGATGTTTTAATCTGTCAGTATACATGCTCTGCTCAGGCTATTTATATTGGGAAGCAGTGCTTCTCTTCACCATGGATCTTCCAAACCCAGGGTTTGTCTGGCTTGGCTGGGGCAGGAACTGGAACTAGGGCTGAGGCTAGAGTGAGACAGCTGCCTCACAATGAACTGAGACATAATGTATGGAACTGTTTTTTCCCCAGTAGGGAAATGGAAACTACATTGACATGTTATATTTAAGTCATTGAGCATTTAAGTCATTGAGCATTTAAGTCATTGAGCATTTATGTCATTGAGCATTTAAGTCATTGAGCATTTAAGTCATTGAGCATACCATTAGCAATTTACGATCTGTGCATTCATTTGAGGTATATGAAACAAGCACATATCACAATCATCAAAATATGTTGTATATATCGATATATAAATTATTCCGATATAATATTGCATCTTCCTCTCCACTGCGTTGGAGAAATACAATACAAATATGTAGTGTATAAGATGTACGATCAGTTTGACATCAATTTTGTACTAAATATTACTGCACCTACTCTGAACAGTAACTGAATAAATGCTTTGTTCGAGTCGATCGGATGTGTCATTGAAGTCTTTTAATCTCCAGGAAATTCCCGTTAGTCATAATTAAAGGAGAAGAAAGATTGTGTTGAGTCATTAGTATCGTTAAGGATTAGGGACACAATAAGTCCATTTCCCATTAATGAAGAACAGTGATTTATCTCTTCTTACCAGGAGTCCACTAATGATAAGCCTAATGTTTGCTGCTGTGGCGAAGACAGATTTACGGGGTGGTTATCACTGTAAGTATATGATCAGATCACAAAGCTCCTTTATTTAGTACACCTTAACGATGTTCCGGTGCTACAGAGAACTGCAAAAAATGGATCATGCTTTAAGGGATGTCCCGATGTCACCTGCTCAGCTTCTCAGTGAACATGTGTTTTTCATTCATACTGGTGACAAACCCTGGATGGTGACTTATTTTCTTTCAATCATCTGACTCATCGGTAATGTGTAGGCCTTAAAGGTTATTAACAGATTGACTGGCTGACCTAAATCATCTTTTTAAATCAGGATGATATAAGAGGTAACCTATTCTCTACTTCTACAAGTGTATCCTCTCTTGGACTGAATGCAGAACATGGATAATGAAATAAACAAATAAAGATTGACAATTGTATTGTAATTATTTTGTTGTTCGATGGCTCTTGGTACTATGCCTTTGGATGTAAATTAGTTTAACTCACTTTGTTGAGAACAATAAACTTGAACTTGAATTGTGCAGTTGTCTCTCTTTTTGATATGCATACATCATCTACATTCAAATTAACAAGGCACTAGTCCTTCTGGAAGTTCATAACCACTGTATCTCCTCTTGACTGTGTAATTGTGCGTTTAACTTACTTGTGAAATGACAAGTCGTCTTTAGAGAGGGATTCTTTCAACAATCTCCCGTCCACTCACAGGCCTATTACAGTCTGGTAGCAGTGTGTTAATTCAGTGGTTGTTAAAGCAATACTGTAGGTCACCTCAGCATCATTACTAACACTGGTGCTGTTAATAAACATCTAAAACAGGAGCATGACTTGCTACAATTCATAGTCTTCCAATGTTTACCATCAGTCATTTCACATGTGTCTAGCAAATGAATAAGACTGAAAGATTGGATTTAGTATAGTTTTATTTACAATTATGTTTTTAAAAATAGTTTTTATTAGTCCTAATTTCTCTAGGGAGGTCCATCCTCTATTTCAACCTGGAGGAACCTTCATTGGAATGGATTTTTCATCTAGGCACACTATTTTTCAGGCACAGAAACAACAAGTTATACAACTATAGCGTAGCTGTGAATTACACTGCCTTAACATTGCAATGGCTGATTAGTATTTAATCCAGCTGGTAGGATGCGTCCCAAATGCCACCGTATCCCTATACAGTACGATACTTTCCTGCAGGACCTATAGGGCTCTGGAAAAAAGTAGTGCACTAATAGGTTGCCATTTGGGACATATCCATAGTCTGGGTCAGTGGCGAGGTGATGTCATCGTTTTTCATTCTAAGTGAAGTGTGGCTGTGTGATTTCATGCGTCTGGAAGAAGTCAAAGTGTGTTTTTTTTTGTGCCTGGCTATGAATAGCTGATAAAAGCTCTTTCCAGTGCTAGAAATAGAGTCTCCGGAATTGGACTCACACTTTCCATTAAACAGCACTTTCCATTAAACAGGGAAAAAAATGCAAATGGTGCATCGCCATGGTAATAATTTACCATGAACTGAAGCCCAATATTCCATAATACTGCCACCCATATCATTGCTGCATACAGAAAAATGACTTTGTCATTTCTGAAACTCTGGGGTAATATTAATTTCCCCTGTGATGGGATGTCTTGTTACTTATACTAAATGATACTACACTATATTATGTCTAGTTACCGTGGCTTCAGAAAATCTTCACACGCCTTGACTTTTTCCACATTTTGTTATGTTACAACCTGAATTTAAAATGGATTCAATTGCGATTTGTTTGTCACTGGCCTACATACAATACCCCATAATGTCAAAGTGGAATGATGTTTTTTCAAAGAATTTACTGATATGTTAAAAATGATCATCTAAAATGTCTTGAGTCAATAAGTATTCAACCCCTTTGTTATGGCAAGCCTAAATAAGTTCAGGAGTAAACATTTGCTTAACAAGTCACATAATAAGTTGCATGGACTCTGTGTGCAATAATAGTGTTTAACATGATTTTTTTATGACTACCTCATATCCCACACATACAATTATCTGTAAGGTCCCTCAGTCGAGCAGTGAATTTCAAACACAGATTCAACCACAAAGATCAGGGATGTTTTCCAATGCCTCCAAAGAAGGGCACCTATTGGTAGATAGGTAAAAATGAAAAAAGCAAACATTGAATACCCCTTTGAGCATGGTGAAGTTATTCATTACACTTTGGATGGTGTATCAATACACCCATTCACCGCAAAGATTACAGCCTCGATGCAGGCCTCCCAGAAGGAGATAATAGGCTTTATGTGCTACTTGAGCACCTGTGTTAAAGCCCAATTGCAGCTGAATAGGAGCGGGGCTCTCCTCTCTATCTAATCACCCTCCATGTGCAGCACAGCTCTCCTCCATGGACAGACCCCCAACCTATTCACCTGCTGGAGCTCTCTGGGTAGAGTTTAATGGCTGTGATAGGAGAAAACTGAGGATGGATCAACAACATTGTAGTTACTGCACAATACTAAACTAACTGACAGAGTGAAAAAAAAGGAAGCCTGTACAGAATAAAAATATTCCAAAACATCCATCCTGTTTGCAACAAGGCACTAAAGCAAATCCAGTACAACACATTACTGAGTACCACTCTTCATATTTTCAAGCATGGTATTGGCTGCATCGTGTAATGGGTATGCTTGTAATAGTTACAGACTGGGCAGTCTTTCTGGATAAATAAGAAACCGAATGGAGCTAAGCACAGGCAAAATCCTAGAAGAAAACCTGGGTCAGTCTGCTTTCCACCAGACACTGGGAGATAACCTAAAACACAAGAACAAATCTACACTGGAGTGGCTTACCAAGAAGACAGTGAAGGTTTTTCTGCTTGAAAATCTATGGCAACACTTGAAAGTGGTTGTCGAGCACTGATCAACAACCAATTTGACAGAGCTTGAATAATTTAGAAAAGAATAATGGGAAAATGTTGTACAATCCAGGTGTGCAAAGCTCTTAGAGACTTACCCAGAAAGACTCACAGCTGTAATCGCTGCCAAAGGTGATCCTTTCATGTATTGATTCAGAGGTGTGCATACTTACGTAAATTAGATATTTCTGTATTTCTTTTTCAAAGAAATTGCTAACATTTCTAAAAACATGTTTTCACTTTGTCATTGTGGGGTATTGTTTGTAGATGGGTGAGAGAAAACATATTTAATCCATTTTGAAGTAACGCAACAAAATGTGGAATAAGTCAAGGGGTATGAATACTTTCTGAAGGCACTGTAAATACTATTTGCCTTTCGCAGGAGGCATGGTCTGTGGATGGAGATGGCTTCTCAAAGCTTTAGTTGTATTTACATTTTAGTCATTTAGCAGATGCTCTTATCCAGAGCGACTTACAGTAGTGAATGCATACATTTCATGCATTCTTTTTTTCTTTTTTTTGTACTGGCCCCCCGTGGGAATCGAACCCCCAACCCTGGCGTTGCAAACACCATGCTTTACCAACTGAGCCACAGGGAAGGCTGTATGACTGCCAATGACAATGATGTATGACACTTATCAACAAATTCATGTCCACTTCAGTTATCATGGAATTGACGACAACCCTTTCAGACATCATATGAGGTCTGTGGAGCATCAGCCGTCTTTACCTGGTGGCCTAGGTCATAATGCCTGACCTGAATAACAGCTGCCATGCTTGCAATAAGACCATAGACTTCACTGATTCCTAGCTAGTTTATCAGTGTGGAAGCCAACCTGTACTGTAAAATGTGTTTCTAAGGGCTCGATTCAATCCGTAGCGCGGAAGTTCAGAGCTATAGCGCGATTGAAGTTTAAAGTCAATGCACCGTGTTCGCAGAGACAGCATCCATGGTAAACGCTGCATATATCAGCACAATCGGAAATATGGATACAGATTCAATCAAGCCCTAAGTGGATGCAACAGCACCTTCAGGGGCATATTTCTGAAATCTATTTTGTTATATCACGGCAGGTAGCCTAGTGGTTAGAGCGTTGGACTGAAAGGTTGTAAGATCAAATTCCTGAGCTGGCAAGGTAGAAATCTGTTGTTCTGCCCCTGAACAAGGCAGTTAACCCACTGTTCCTAGGCTGTCATTGAAAATAAGAATTTGTTCTTAACTGACTTGCCTAGTTAAATAAAGGTAAAAAAATATATATGGGTTATGGTAAGAGGATTGCTAATGCACTTGGCATCACCCTTACCTTTCTGCAGCAAGGCCCTTCGAAAAAGGAACTTCTTAATAGCCAGAACTGTGTGTGTCATAGAGGATTCTAACAAACAGAGGCCATGCTTCTGACTAAAAGACCTGGTGCTTCAGGCAGTGTGAAAACTGAGAAACTGTAGTTTCCCAAGATGTCAGACATAACAGTGAATATCGTGATAAGTGGTGAGATCTCATTAACACATGTTCTTTAATTTCATAAGATGTTCACTCACTAACTGAAGTGAGCCAATAAATCAATCCTAAAGTTCTCTACTGCTACTGTATACATAAAACATAACTTTTTAAGCCATGTATTGATTGCTTGTTCAGATTTGAAATTACACGATTGTAAATAAATATGAACTATAAATGTTCCTGGGGAGGTAAGTAACTCTGTGTGTGCGTGTGCGTGTGTGTATGCGTGCATGCGTGCATGCGTGCGTGTGGACAAAGCAGAGTTGTGAATACTGTGTGTGGTAATCTCTGGCCGGTCTTTGATCCAGCCCTTTCCCTTGTCCCGTTTCAAAAGGAGCCCGAGAAGAGAAATGGGTGTGCAGTGAAGGAGGAGAAGGTGGAGGGGGTCGAACCATTGAAGTGTTAAGAGTGTGCAACTTTCTTCCCCTCTCTCTCTTTCATTCCTCCCCCATACTATAAGAGCCTTATTATGTCTGTAGAGAAGTGGTGAAATGGGCGGCCATGTGACAGGCAAGGCTCTCTCTCTCCTGTTTATTAATAAAGGAAGCAGGTTCCCACACAGCTAACAATACGTTAGCCAAGCGAGGCGGCATTGTCTGAGTGGTTTGGTAGAGTCTGAAACGTTATACCGCAGCAGAAGGCAATGTCTGGAGGGGACAGGGAGCAGTGAGAAGCAACATGGTCCGTGATGTTAACATACCATCCACTGAAAGTACATACTGTACAAGACGCATCACATAGAGTTGAGATGTTTTGAGTCTATCTGGAAATACTTGTCTGTGTGCTTCTGTACACTGTACCGTCAATACATTTCACCTCTATTGCCTTCAAAGGAAAAATATATATAATTGACTGGAAGATTTTCTTTCCTTCTACCTCTCTTTCCTTGTTGCCGCCACAACTCAACAAAGCCCAGCATTGCTCCGGCTGTAATGTGGTAGCAGGCTAGCTAATACACACAGTGGAACCCGGAACAGAGTCAGAGGAAATAGCAGATGCTATCAGCCAAGTTCTAGAGCACCATTTTCTCACCTTCCTGTGATTCTTTTTTTCTCTCCTCTCTCCCCGGGCCGCTGCACAAACAGCCGTCAGCAAGGTATATGACTCTCCATTGATTGTGTGCAGCAGGGGGTCCCTCACTTCAAACCAGGCCCCTCTAAAAGGAGGCTGCCAAAGTCCCACCGAGTCACCTCCCTGAGCCGTGAGCAGAGAGGACAGGCGTGACCGGACCACGGCCAGGACTTCAAAGTGGGGCGTGGTGGCGTTGTGCCTCCATCCTGCCGACATGCCGCTGACCCTGTCACCCCGCTGGCTTGGAGGGACATCCTTCATTAGGGCAGGCGGGTGGCGGACCACTGAGGCATCGTAGCTGGACAGGCACAAAAAAAGTAATTTTCCAAAATGGAGAATACCTTGCCATATGTCAGCTACTGTATATGGCCGAGTCACTGCACCAACAAATACCCAGGCGACAAGGAGTTCTGTGACAATGCCAGCTATTTCTCTTAAGACAAAGCCCAGGGACAGGGGAGGGCAGGGGAGCCCGAGGGGGGCTGCCCCAACCGCTCCAGCAGGTGAATAGGCTGGGAGTTGGGGGTCTGTCCATGGAGGAGAGCTGTGCTGCACATGGAGGGTGATTAGATAGAGAGGAGAGCCCCGCTCCTATTCAGCTGCAATTGGGCTTTAACACAGGTGCTCAAGTAGCACATGAAGCCTATTATCTCCTTCTGGGAGGCCTGCATCGAGGCTGTCATGCAGCGCTAACAATATGAAACAAAGCTAAATCTGAGCCAACCACAGCTCCATTCTGCAGTGGTATTAAGGTGGCTCTAATGAGAGTGTTGTAGTTTACCGTATGTCCCTGTAAAGCTGCAGTAACTACATACTACACCATGCTGCACTCTGATTCAAACATCAAGGCTCATTTGGAAAATGGGTAAATCTTCGTTCTAACAAATTCTTTGCAGGGCATTTCATATGTGGTATGGGGCTAATGTTGTAAAACATGTTTGGTTAATGGTCTCTGCAGTAGCTTGACATGCTTTTAGAGTGCTGCTCACATGCTGCTAGAATGTTCCTAATTTATGACTAATAACTCTGAGTTGATATTCACGTAATAATAAGGAATTCCTCTAGAAATAATAATAAATGGTGAAATGCTGCTTTGTTGTTCAATGTATATGTAACCAGGTTAAAAATCCCGACCTGGGAAATAGACCCTCAGAAAAGAACCCTGTGGCTTTAGGCTATTCGGTGTGGGAGATTGGGAAATGTGGGGACCTGGTGTACAAGTAGACTACACGTAGCTACAGTTGAAGTGAGAAGTTTACATACACCTTAGCCAACTACATTTAAACTCAGTTTTTCACAATTCCTGACATTTAATCCTAGTAAAAATTCCCTGTTTTAGGTGAGTTAGGATCACCACTATATTTTAAGAATGTGAAATGTCAGAATAATAGTAGAGAGAATGATTTATTTCAGCTTTTATTTCTTCCATCACATTCCCAGTGGGTCAGAAGTTTGCATACACTCAATTAGTATTTGGTAGCATTGCCTTTAAATTGTTTAACTTGGGTCAAACGTTTCAGGTAGCCTTCCACAAGCTTCCCACAATAAGTTATGTGAATTTTGGCCCATTCGTCCTGACATAGCTGGTGTAACTGAGTCAGGTTTGTAGGCCTCCTTGCTCGCACACACTTTTTCAGTTCTGCCCACAAATGTTCTATTGGATTGAGGTCAGGGCTTTGTGATGGCCACTCCAATACCTTGACTTTGTTGTCCTTTAGCCATTTTGCCACAACTTTGGAAGTATGCTTGGGGTCATTGTCCATTTGGAAGACCCATTTGCGACCAAGCTTGAACTTCCTGACTGATGTCTTGAGATGTTGCTTCAAAAAATCCACATACATTTCCATCCTCATGACACCATCTATTTTGTGAAGTGCACCAGTCTCTCCTGCAGCAAAGCACCCCCACAACATGATGCTTCACGGTTGGGATGGTATTCTTCGGCTTGCAAGCCTCCCCCTTTTTCCTCCAAACATAACGATGGTCATTATGGCCAAACAGTTCTATTTTTGTTTCATCAGACCAGAGGACATTTGTCCAAAAAGTACGATCTTTGTCCCCATGTGCAGTTGCAAACCGTAGTCGGACTTTTTTATGGCGGTTTTGGAGGAGTGGCTTCTTCCTTGCTGAGCGGCCTTTCAGGTTATGTCGATATAGGACTCGGTTTACTGTGGATATAGATACTTTTGTACCTGTTTCCTCCAGCATCTTCACAAGGTCCTTGCTGTTGTTCTGGGATTGATTTGCACTTTTCGCACAAAAGTACGTTCATCTCTAGGAGACAGAACGTGTCTCCTTCCTGAGCGGTATGACGACTGCGTGGTCCCATGGTGTTAATACTTGCATACTATTGTTTGTACAGATGAACGTGGTACCTTCAGGCGTATGGAAATTGCTCCCAAGGATGAACCAGACATCATTTTCTGGAATTTTCCAAGCTGTTTAAAGGCACAGTCAACTTAGTATATGTAAACTTATGACCCATTGGAAATGTGATACAGTGAATTATAAGTGAAATAAACAATTGTTGGAAAAATGACTTGTGTCATGCACAAAGTAGATGTCCGAACCGACTTGACAAAACTATAGTTTGTTAACAAGAAATTTGTGGAGTGGTTGAAAAACAAGTTTTAATGACTCCTACCTAAGTGTATGTAAACTTCTGACTTCAACTGTATGTGTGTGGAGAACATTTCCTCACAGGTGAGACATTTAACTTGTTTAATTTAGTCAGTTTGTAACTCCACTCACAACTTGTAGCTGTATAGTCTGTTTGTTTATGTTGTTGGTCTTGGCTAGCTAGCTATCACTCATCATGAATGAATGCATGAGAGAAGCCCTACAATATTACGTTTTTCTAAGTAGTGAGAATGCTAGGGAGCAGGCAACGTTGAAAAGTCATCCTTAGACATGTTGTGCTTTTCTTAAATGTAGTTTTGTAATTGACTAATCAAATCGAATCAAATTGTATCGATCACATACACATGGTTAGCAGATGTTATTACGAGTGTAGCGAAATGCTTGTGCTTCAAGTTCCGACAGTGCAACAATATCTAACAAGTAATCTAACAATTCCACAACAACTACCTAATACACACAAATCTACATAAAGGGAAGGAGTAAGAATATATGCATATACATATATGGATGAGCAATGACCGAGTGGCATAGGCAAGATGCAATAGATGGTATAAATGACAGTATATAAAACAAGCAGACAACAAGAAAATTGCGTTTGAAAAAGGTCAAGTTTTTGCTGTGAGTCAATGGGGTAACCTAGGTAACTACTGTACAGGATGTTTTCCCCACAGTCAAATTTCTATCTAACACCGACTGGGAATGAGCACGTTATTGTATGTGACACAAGATAATTAGCCTATGAGAAACCTTAACTCTGCCTTTTCACAGTAAAAAGTAGGTTTGATAGAATGTTACAGTAGCCTACATACAGTAGCTGTTTAATCTTGTTCACAGTGAATGTTTCTGCTTATGTAATTAAGTTATTTCTGTTTTTTAGTTGTAATAAATGTGCAAACATTTCTAAACACCTGTTTTAACTTAGTCATTATGGGGTATTGTGTGTAGATTGATGAGAAACAAATGTTTTTAATCCATTTTAGAATAAGAATGTAATTTAACAAAATGTGGAAAAAGTCAAGGGGTCTGAATACTGTCTGAATGCACTGTAAATCCTATGTTTTAGTGTTGTTGTCTATTAAACCACAGGCTATATTGAATGTGCTGTCTGTACTGTATGTTTGTTTGGTGCCAAAATACCACATGAAAAGTAAATGGCAAAGCATAGTGATAACATTTACTAATATATAATATTATATCCCAAGCAACTTATAGTCATGCGCGGGAATCGAACTCACAACATTCGGCATTGCAACCACCATGCACTACCGGCATGAGTCAAACAAATCACTTACAATCCACACTCATCACCACCAATTAATCTGTTAAGATGACATCAAAATCACTTCTACTGTTACTCTACTGTTTTCATCATTCAGCATTAGTTTGTGTTTGTTTGTGGGAACGCGAGGAATTACTCTGTTGAGCTCCACAGCTTGATAGTATCACAATGGGTGCCACAGACGAGGTCATTTCCGACATCCATACAGGCACTCATATTACAGTTTGTTTAGATGAGATTGGATAGAACTACTGTACATAAACACTCTTTGCCTAGAAGGTTCGAGTCATTAGCAACTAAGTTACCAAGTAACCTCTTGCCTTTCAACATTTCCCCGCGGAGATAAGTACAATTTCAGACGTTTTTATCGGTTAGGCTTGTGCCTGCACACCACAGGCATGAAAACAACGTAACCACAAGTGCCTCATGTACTGTAAACAACCTTCAGAATGTACTGTACACCACTGTGCGTTTAGTCCATGCCACACGCCATAAGATCCTACTGGGCTCAAAGGCTCAATGACACAATCAGTTGTAGCTAATGGTTCTTCACACAGTACTTACATTATCTTGATGATCCCATCATATTTACATTATCTTAAATGTTTCCATCTTATTCTCCATTATCTTACATGATCACATCTTATTTACATTATCTTACATGATCCCATATTATCTTAAATGATCTTACAATACACTAGTTCTTCAAATTGCGTAGGAATAACAGGTGCATTATCTAATTGAAGTTTTATTGTGCTTCAACTTAGTTACATTTTGAAACATACATTTTACAGCTACGTTGAGCACTTGTTACTGAAAAAAACACGATTGAAAAGCAAATTAAATATCTAATTAACTTTGAATCAGAACAGTGCATTTTTTTATCTAAAGATGGAGACAATCACAAAAGTCACACATCATTTAACTTGCCAGACAATGAGGTACATATGTAGGATCATAATTTGAGCCAGTTAGCTACAGCAGGAACATAATCCTGCAGCAACAGGAAATGTGGATTATAATGATGTGGATTATAATTAATGGACATTTTCATAGGGGTTGATATATTTTTCGTAAGGGAAAATCAAGTCTGAAATTTCTAAGTGGAAATTACAAACTCAGAGCCTTTTTAAACCTCAAATACAGTTAAAAATGTCCTGCATTGCAGGAAAGTTCTCCTGCAACAGGGTGATCAAATCTGTAGCTACTACCTGTGTCTCATTTCAATTTCGGCATAGCCTACAAATGTGTGAAAAACCCATATCCCCCTATGGGAAATATGTGAAAATAAGAATTGTGTGGGAGGTAAGTGTAAACAATTAATTAGACAACTGTCTCACATGATCATTATCTCTCTCTCTCTCCCCTTCTCCCCCCCCCCCCCCCCCCTCCCTCTCCCCCTCCCTGTAATGGATGGGGGCTCTTTTTGCTTTTGTAGTTGAAATTGCCTTAAATTCTTCAGATTAGTCTGCGCACAGCAAGAGCCAGCCCAGAAGTTGGGAAATGTAAATTCCCTCAAAGTCCCTCCATGCCAAAGACCCTGAGGGAGGAACAGTGATCTGCAGTAGAGAGAGGACACCACTGTATTAAGGCTACAGTCATACACCAAACCAAAACTTTAGCTATAGCTGCTGAGAGCCTATAGGTAAATTGGTCAATTTATGTCTGCTCTCGTGGATAAAGAAAATATAGACGGATGGGGTTAGGGTTATAGCTTAATCTCTCTAGATTTACACACACACACACACATATAACATATGTCATTATTTTTCCTAATTCAGAATTGTACTTAATTTCATTAAAACATAATGCAACACCAAAAACATGATATTATAGTTAACAGCATTAATCATTATTAGATTCTGTATAGGCTACTAATATAACAGGCTTCTACGGGAGTATAACAATATGAATACATTTGAAATTGCCCTAAACGGTCAAATGACAATGACTTTCCACTGTATCCCAGAATCAGAGAACTACACATCCTAGTACATCAGTACAATAAGAACTCCAACCAAATCATTTTCCTTGCATCGTTATATAAAATTATATATTAGCATTCAATTGCACTAAGTTATGTTGAACCAATCGGAGCCAGCAGTACTGTAAGGATAATGATGTTATCTACCCAGACAGATTACCTCCCTTTGTGTGGGGTGTGTGGGGGGAATATGTGAATCCATGAAAAGTGAAAGATTGCTGCTGTGTGTATATCCGCGCTGGCTGGCTGGGTGATACTAGCTGAGTGCAATGAGCCATTGGCATTTGAAGGCAATTAGCATGGGGGGAATACGTTCCGGAACTAGCCAGCCTATACAAACAAACTGCTCGTCATAATGAGCCTTGACTAGACTGGGGAGGGGTTACCATGGAGACCCCTCAACAAGCTGTCTCAGTTCCATCCCATTTTGGAGAACATCATTTTTCTATTTTTTATCGACCCGTCTTTTATTGGATGCGTTTAGCAGTAGTAGTGCATGTACTGGAGTATGCTTTGTCAGATGTGTGGAAAGTAGAAAGTCGATCTATGATTACATCAAAAATATATGCTACAATTCAATTCAAAGACACATTTTTCACTGCACTATTTTTACACAGAAACACATTCACTAAGTTTGAGATTCCTCAAGCGTCTCCCATCCTAAGCCTTAGAACTGCGTTGCCCTGCCAACCCTGACCAGGAACAACAGGCCAGGTGTTTGAGGCACTGTTCTGATCCCTTGGAGGGGGGTTCCTGCTGTCTGCTGGGAATGCACACACAGACACAGGGACACACACAGACACAGGGACACACACAGACACAGGGACACACACAGACACAGGGACACACACAGACACAGGGACACACACAGACACAGGGACACACACAGACACAGGGACACACACAGACACAGGGACACACACAGACACACACAGGGCCACACGCATGGACACACACACAAAGCTCACCTCATTCAAACTCATTCATCGACTCCCACTATGCGCAGTTCTTCTGTTCTCCCACTCAGTTGTTTCTATAGGCTAGCGGTACTTCAAGATTGTTTCCTAATATCATATTGATATGTCATGCATCTATTTTATTCACATTTTATTATACATTTTTATTTTGGAGATGCAGTGTTTACGTAATATAATTTTTTATCTCACAGGGAACTATTTCATGCCAATATTATCCGACCAATGATACATGCCTTTTGTTGTTTCATATTTGAAGACGTGGAATATGCTTGTCTCTTACAGTAGTCCATTCTTGTTTTCACTGAATACTGTAGGAATTGAGGAGATCAATATGTGAGTGAAATGATCGTAATGACTTTGCACAGACAGATAGACAAAGCATTCTCATAGTGTGAGTGGTTGTTGGTCCACTGGTTGGAGGTCGGAGGTCTCAGACACAGTGTCCCAGCCCAGCCCAGCCTGCCGAGCAGCCTTCTGTCCGGCATGGTGCCCTGATGCTGTCCGGTCATTGCACAGTCCCTCCCGGCTCCATTTGTCCACCAGTGGCACATTCCTTCCTCTTGGCCACTCTTGTGTTTATTTCCAAGGAGAAGTCTTTTTCCCAGGTCTCTCTTGGCCTCCGACCGAAGGCTTTTGGCTGAGATCCACGCTAGACAAAAAGGCCCGGGCATTCCAGCTGTCTGCGTGTAATCCTCTGTGTCAGCTCGTGTTAATGTTGCAGTGTAAAATCTGAGGGCGCAAAGCGGCATGGAATATTAAAACATCACCCTCAGAATTCTCTGGAAAGGCAACTAGTCTGCTGGTGGCCACTATACTGTAGGAAAGGCTAGCCACTGGCTATCCTTACGGTTATAAGTGCGTTTGTGTGTGCATGTGTGTGTGTGTTTGACTTGACTATCCTTGGATAGTCCCCACTTGACAGAATCCTTAGAATGTAAAACAATGAAAATTCTGACATTTCACCTGTCCCCACTAGGAAAAAGGTTTAGGATTATGGTTACAATTAGGGTTAGTGTTAGGAGTTTGGGGTTAAGGTTAGGGTTAAGTTTAAGTTTAGGGTTAGGTTAAGGTTTAGGATTAGTATTAGGGGTTAAGAGATTGGGGTTAGGGTTAAAGTTAGGGTTAGGTTAAGGCTTACGGTTAGGTTTAGGGGTTAGGGAAAATAGGATTTTGAATGGGAATCTTTTCTTTGGTCCCCACAAGGATAGTAAAACAAACGTACAGTATGTATTTGTATGTATGTGTGTACGTGTAGCGAAGTTTGCAGTTGCACTATCAGTAAGGAAAACCGATAAGATTCAAGGAGAATCTCATCCAAATCAAGAAAAGGAAGGAGATAATTGACTAATGCGAGACTAAATCAGCATTTCCGTTTATCTAAAGGTCCTACACAGACTACAGAGGCAGACAATGGATGAATGACACGGTTCTGTGGATGGTTAATTATCCAGACTCCCCCCCCCCCTCTGCTCCTGTCCAACACACCACTCATCCCACACACCCCTCGTCCCGCACCCCTTCTCACTACTGCACCACCTCCCGCCCCTGTCCCCACCACCCAAATCCGCTTTTATTCACCAAAATGCATTGTCTGCAATAATGTGTTGCATGCAATATCTGTCTGAGGAAGGCATTGACTTCAGCTTCACGCAATCCATTCTTTGATTAATCATGGCTTTGGATCGTGTTTATGCGTGTATGCGTGTGTGTGTGTGTGTGTGTGTGCGTGCGCTCCTGCGTGTGTGTGTGTGCGTGCGCTCCTGCGTGTGTGCGTGTATGTTTGGTATGTGTGTGTGCAGACGTGTGCGTACTCCTGATACGATGGTTCACGTCTGTCCTTTCTTCTTTGTCTACTTTCCTGTTTCCCTCGGTCTGTCTGCCACCCAGGATGTTCTCTCTCCTGATGCACAGCCAGTCTGAGATCATCGTTGGCACATTGAATGAATAGAGATTTGGGATTTATTTACTGAGCAAAGCAGCTTTGGGATGCAGACGGTTTCTGGTTGTGTTTGGATAGTTTGGTTTAGAGAGAGCTGACACTGCTTCCAGCACTAGGAGATGAAGAGAGATCAGGAGAGTCAATCATATCATGGATGATGTCTCACACAACGACACGCACACCACACACACACACACACCCACACACACACACACACACACACACACACACACACACAGGTTAATTAGCTAGTGTATAAAGAGAGGGCAGAGCAGACGGAGAGAGAGGGAGAGAGAAAGCTACGATGGAAAGGCACTGTGTCTGTGTCTCTGGGAGACTGGGAGGGGGCCACTGTTGCCAGCTGCTGCGCCTGCTTTCTGATGACTTGTCAGTTTGCGAAGGACAGGTTGTTTTTCTGTGCTGCTGGACAAGGGCCCTCATTATCACATCAGTGTCATCTTTCTCTGTTTTCATCCACAAGGCAGCTCACACCCCTGCGAGAGGAGGACCATACCGGCCCTCATACAGATGGGGCCGGCCATGTCGGTGCGTGTGTGCGTGTGCATATTCTATTCTGTTTCATACATTTCATCCATGATAGTTTTTGGCATGAGTTTATGCGGAGGTAGGGCTGAAGTGTTATAGATTTAAAGGTAATTCCCGACTGAGCCATTATTTGCAGCGTTTACAGTGAATGCAGTCTCCGCTAACGCCTTTAAAATTCAGTCACGCCTTTGAATAGAGACCGAAGTTGTGGACTTTTCTTTAAATAAGGGAGCATTGTAAATTGTTTTGCAGGAACCAAAGCTTTTTAAAACATTATATTTTTTTTTTACTTTCAGGTGACTTGAACTTGGTCTCACTAACATTGTGACAAATGCAACTTTTGACCTCTTTTGTCCTCACAGTTCAGTAAGACGATACCAGTGTATTACATATCATATAACTTGTCTTAGGTCATCCTCGTGCCAAAAACTGATACAACAGAGGTTATTTGATTTGCTGGGAAATTGTGTCACAGGAAGAAGTGCTACAAACAGAGACCAATTAGTTCCCTTGGTTTGAGCAACAGTTTGTCTCTGTGAGCTCTGTTTACACATCGTAGGAATACCTGTGTAGCTGGCCCTATAGACCAGGTGTCTTCAGAATGGCCAACGGTCATTCAGCGCCGGCTGGGGGCACGGGGGGAGGTGTTGGCCGCTCCTTTCCACGAGGAGACGGAGTCAGGGCAGAACTGCACCGTGTTTCCCAGCTGTTCCAGCCCCTTGTGTCAGAACGCGATTAGCCCGATCTAGAATGAACCCGGACTGTGTTCTTAACACTTGCCTATCTGTCCCTCTTATCTACGCCCTAGATGCGAGGCTTCCGTTGGTACCTGTTCTAAACAAAAAAATGGGGAGGGGGGGGGGGCAAAGAGAAAGAGCACAAGGACAAAGCTGGGAGCAGAGGAACAGAACACAGTGGCTGTTGTGTACGAGGGGGAGCCCTGGCACAAACACAGGCTTTTCTGTAAGACTATCCCACTGCTCCTAGCCCTCTGCCTGGGCCCTCAATACAGCCTTTGTCCTCTCACATCACCAATGACATTGAGAATCGGCACCCAGCAACACCTGGCCCCTCGCAGCAGAGGCACCAGCGATAGCACTTTCTCTCCCAGCAGGCCACATGCAGCTCATGAGTTATGGTATAGAGAGGAGAGGAAGGGGGATGAGGACACTGTGGCTTTGTGCAACTTGTCTCACCTCTTCTCATTTATTTTCTTCTTTTCGTCTTCTCTCCTTCCACTTTCAACAAAATGCCACCTATGTTCATTGGGTAGGCTACACTTCTATACTCATAATCAGGATACAGGAGACTCTTGTCTTCTCCTGTAATTTTCCTAGCAGCCATCTTTTGTGTGTGTGTGAGTGAGAGAGGGAGAGACACGGAGGGAGAGAGAGAGAGAGAGAGACACGGAGGGAGAGAGAGAGAGAGAGACACGGAGGGAGAGAGACACGGAGAGAGAGAGAGAGAGAGAGAGAGAGAGAGAGAGAGAGAGAGACACGGAGAGAGAGAGACACGGAGAGAGAGAGAGACACGGAGAGAGAGAGAGACACGGAGAGAGAGAGAGAGAGACACAGAGGGAGAGAGACACGGAGAGAGAGAGAGAGAGAGAGAGAGACACGGAGGGAGAGAGACACGGAGAGAGAGAGAGAGAGAGAGACACGGAGGGAGAGAGACACGGAGAGAGAGAGAGAGAGAGAGAGAGAGAGAGACACGGAGAGAGAGAGAGAGAGAGAGACACGGAGAGAGACATGGAGAGAGAGAGACGGAGAGAGAGAGACACGGAGACACGGAGAGAGAGAGAGAGAGAGAGAGAGAGAGAGAGAGAGAGAGAGAGAGAGAGAGAGAAGTAAGGGAGGAGAGTTGCAGAGGCGGTCAGTCGGCGTTTCCTTTTTGCAACCTGATCTCTGTAACAAGGAGGTTGGGAGAGATAAAAGGAGAAAGGAGCCCTGTCTGAGCCTGACTACAGGAAGAAGGCCATTAGAGGTGAGTCAGTATCAGGTATGCGGTCAGAAATCCCAGCCAATCACAAGTTCAGTACATTAGGGAGACGGCAGCTTGTCTCCAGTCCCGCCTGCTCCCTCCCAACTGCTCCCTCCCAACTGCTGCCCCATCAGAGTACAGCAATAACACACACACAACGTTGACATATTTCTGGCATAGTTGCACTGACCTATCGTGTTGTTTTCAGATTTCTTACTGTCTGTAGCCTATAGGGGACATCCTGGCACAACAGTATAAAAAACGGACACCCCATTTCCTACTTGCCACTTCCTGCTGTTCCGAAACTTCGGAGTGAGCGACAAATGGACTCCGGAGGTTGTGTCATTACGATGATCTCCTTATCAGAATGGCTACTGCTGAAGAGGATCAGTGGCAGCAGAACCTTTATCTGATCATGGCTGTGTCCAAAATGGCTCCCTATTCCTAATATAATGCACTACTTTTAACCAGAGCCCTATTAAAAAGGGATTAGGATGCCATTTGGGGCATAGTCCTTGTTGGGTATAAAGCCTCCAACTCCTGCAGCTGGGAAAGTCTAGGAGAGCAATGGGGGCTTACGCCTGTCTGCAGGGGGTTCAGAGAGGGTGGAAGTGTGTGTACAGTACGTATGTGTACTGCTGAGGAATGCACATCTTTCAGACCACCTGACCCACTAGTCTCTGGGGTCTGTATAATTTAACCCAGGCTCAGAATAGAGCTGTCGCAATTACAGTAGGTCCAGTTGCTTAACTTTTTTTTTAGACGCTTGCATTTTCTATTATAGGAGTACTCGGACAGGGTCAAAATAAATGGTTTGTTTCTTTTCCTGGTCTAGAATGTAAAGAACTGTCATTCCTCTTTGGGTTGGCTATCAATAATGTGTTGATGTCAGCATTGGTCAGACGGACCTATACAGTTCAGGTTATGCTCAATGCACATGATTGGATTGATTTCAATCCTCAAAATGTTTTATTTGAGCAGAAAATGTACATGAAAGTTGACATTCCTCCTAACATACTACTGCCACCTATCTCATTCAGTTGCTGTAGTCTATAATGTGATATTTTTGTACACATAACATCATTGACGGGATTCCATTCAATCAGAGAATCTTTCAGTCCTGAAGGTCTTTACTTTACAATTTGAATTCAAATTTTTATTAGGATCCCCATTTGCTGACACCATAACGTCAGCTACTCTTCCTGGGGTCCAACACAGAACTATTAATACATTACAAACAATACATTTACATTAAGACATTACAAACATTTAACAAGTAGACAGAAAAGTCATTGTTTGAAAACAAAGCTCTTTCTCAAAACCAGCAAGCCAAAAACACTTGGAGACACAACTCAGGCCAGTAAACATATGTGTGAACGGGTAATAATTCAGAAGTATTCATAAAGAGATATACGAAAATATTTCCTGATATGAATGTGGGATTCTCTGTGTTAGGATTTCATGATCGTTCAATGGTCTTCCATTGATCTTGTGTAAAATGTTTTCCTGTGTCTCTCTTCCCTGTCAAGTAGTCACAAGTAGCCATCTGAATGCACATACTGTACTTCCAGCCAATGCCATGCCAATGTGGGAGGTTTGCTCCGCTCAACAGGCAGCCACAGAATACCCATTCAAATGTCACTGCAATAGCCAACAGATGGTTTCCATCTATATCACAACGTGACCACACATGTCAGTTCTCTCTCTCTCTCACGCGCCACACTAACACACACTCCTGGCTTGATATGGCTATGCATGGGACTGGGGCCCCAGTTTTCCTCCTTTTCAACAGTAATGACATGTGAAAGAAGCTGGCACGGTCTAATGTGGCACCGTGTCCAGACCAGAGAGACATTTTCTCCCAGGATGCTCGTTGCCGCAGCCACATCCCCAGACGCTGTTTGGTAATGGCCTCAGTGGTTGAATGGTAGCGGAGGGCTGGGAAGGGGGGGGGAGAGGGAGCAGAGAGAGAGAAAATGTTGTGTTTTCATTAACTTTGGAAGTTGGCAGATTGGGGCAGAGTGTCAGAAATGAAACTGATGAGGACGGAGGAGTCATCAAGGTGATGGGGGAAGGTTTAAACGGTCAACCGTTTCCCTATAACAGTGCACATTTTTTTATTTCATAGGGAACCTATTCCCTACATAGTGTGTTGGCCAAAATTAGTGCACTTTATTGGCAATAGGCAATTTCGGACACATTCTATTATGAGGGGGGCAATTACGTGTATTTTTGGTTCACACTTAAGTCATCTTTCATCTTTGGCCGTTTCAGTGCCTCTCTGCAATCTTGCTAGTCCCAACTTCCCATCTTCGCAGCTTAGATGGAGAGAGCCTTACCCTACATGGTAGCATTAGCTTTAGGTATTGTGGGTGAGACTGACTAAAAAAGGGCTTGAATGGCAGCTGCTCTGCTGTGTTCACCCCAGAGAGCAAGGGAGAGAGAGACGTGGACTCACTGCAGCCATCCCACACTGCAGAGCACGATGCCCATCAATCACCCTACTGTCCCACACAGCCTCCCATTGTTGGGGCTCCTGAGAATCAATAAACACGTTGGCAACCTCTGTTTGTTTTTTGTTCTCAGAAGGGCCCTGCAATAACCATCCCTTTGTCCGAGTCGTATTGATGGAATCTGGAGAATAAGCAGATTTGCAACGGATATTAATGAGCCAGAACAATAGGTGATCAGCGGTGCAACACAGGTCAAACAACAAGCGTGGCTTTTATGTTGCCAGGATACCGTGTGCTTGGGGGTTGGGGGTTATTCAATCACAGGAGGAAATGATCATATCTACACTGTGCCCGTCTGTAGTCACCCAGTTCCAGGCGCCGCCATTGACAGATGGATGGATGGACAGACAGACAATCACTCTTGAAGACCAGAGAACCCTCACAACGACTGAAGGAACAAGAGTTCACAGGAAAATAACATCAAATGCACATGCAAGCAAAGCATCGACTCGGTAGGTTGTGCCTGTGCTGTTAACGTCTTCATTTCAAACTCGTACCCTCCTCAGAGATGCCTATGGGGCTTACTATAACCCTCTCGCCACATGGAAGGGATTGTATTGGTTTAAGCCACAGGGAGTCTCTGTAGCTACAGAACACCTCCAGCCTTGTTCAATGCTGGGGAGATGTCTAACATTGGAGACCAAAAAATAAAAACTCACAAGCCTCACATTTTAGGCTATGTAAAAAAAATGTAAAGCATCAATGACATTAAGGAAGAGACATTTACATCTACAATGAGCAATATGTGTAAAACGATTTATATGTACATGCATATATGGTTTGTGCTTAGTAGGCCACCGTACGTAAGGGAGTCTGTGGTATTTGGCAAACAAGTATGTACTTAGACACAGTGTTAAAGAGGTGAAAATGATTCAGTAGAGTGCCAACAGCCTTCTACAAATATTTACAAATAATTTAAAAAATCTGTATTAATGTCTTAAAACATGGCCAGGGCAGGGCAAGTGGCCAATAGTGTGGAAGTGGGAGGAAGCTGAATAAAACTTAAACCGGCATCTAAGAAAAGGACTAAATGCAGTTCATGAATTTGTTTGATTGGGGGGGGGGGGGGGGGGGCAGCAGGACTATCAGGACACTGGGATTGCTCCAAAATGTTCTCACAAGAGGTCATGTTTGAGCCAGAGGGTTTAAAAGTCAAGTTTGTCTTTCACACGCTTCACAGTTGTGTCCTTAAGTTGCCATTAAGTTGGTGTGTGAGCACATCCGTGTGTGTGTGTTTGTGTTTGTGCGTGCTTGTGTGTATGTTGAGCTGAGGGTTGATCCCTGAGCTTGATGCTGAAACAGCAGAAGAGCTAGGAGGGGGTAAGCCTTCTCAACCTTGTCCACTCTGAGGAGATGGGCAGCTAGCCCCAGTCCTGATGGAAACTCACTGAAACTTAGCTAAACATAGCAACCTGACCAGGCCCGCTATTATTAGGAAGTATGCACTGAAAGGGGTCAGCAGTCGCCATGGAGAGAATATGATAGTGGCCGCTGTCCAGCGTGGTAGCACACCTCGAATGAGTCTGAAATGGTATCCTATACCCTATAAAGTGCACTGGTTTAGACCAGGACCCATAGGGCTCTGGTCAGAAGTCATGCATTATAGGTATATAGGGGATATGGTGCCATTTGGGAGTTGGAGGAAGACAGAAATGGATTTGTCATTATTGCAGCGATATAAATAAGATGTTCTGTCTCATGATTTATCTCACAATATGACTGCACTGCAGACTATGGTTTCATCTACCCGTCTCTTTCTTTGACTTGGAAGATTTGACTTAATTTCTCTGTTCTAATTCACATCCTCTCCTTTGTATCAATGATAAATGCTTTTAAAGAAATTACAGAAAATGAATTGTACATTAGATTTTTTTCACTCAAGTCAAAGATAATACTGGTAAATGATGCATCTTATGACACTCACACCAAGTAAGGACCTGTGTACTCTAGTCTACTGTTATTTATACTGTGGCCAGAGGCAGCTTCACAATTTGTGGACGGCTACGGTATGTTTGATGACATAAAACCGTCAACGATAACAAGAATGAAAGAAAGATGGACTGAAAGGAAAAGGAAAGAAAAACCCATTTCTGCTGGGTGTCAGTTAGCTGGCAGCACAGCACAGCTAGGGAGTCTTGTTGCTAGGAGAGAAACAGCACCAATCTCTCCAATTGGCTAGAAAGGCCTGCATGATCCTCCAATAAAACCCCACACAGCACCAGGACAGTGCTAGCCATCCAGACAATTAATATGGTAGCCGAGTTCGGGGATGAAGTGGATTGAAAGGTATATTTATTGGAAAGGTCAAGATTGGACTGATTGTGTGTGTGTGTGTGTGTGTGTGTGTGTGTGTGTGTGTGTGTGTGTGTGTGTGTGTGTGTGTGTGTGTGAGATGGTAGTAAATGGGAGTTATTAGAAATGTTGAGAATGCAAGGTGCTATTTTCCTGATTTGTATTCCCTGAAAACCATAGTCATCACACATGCTCCACACTAAAGAATGGTTCCACAGTAAGGAGTGGTTCCACACTAAGGAGTGGTTCCACACTAAGGAGTGGTTCCACAGTAAGGAGTGGTTAACTCCCAAGATTTGGTATAATAGAACCAGTATTACATGACAATAAAAGTCCCAACTACTCTTTGAATGAAACCCTGGCCATAAAGGAAGGTGAAAAAACAAAAATACAAAGTTTACAGTCAAGCATCTAGTGACTGTCTAGAGCGGGGTAAATTATGTTCAAAGTTTCCGAAACTTCATGAAGGGGAGAAACAGGCACACACTAAAGACACCTCAAGGGCATGAATGTTGGAATGGACCAATACCCAGAGTAGTCTACCTAAACCACCAGCCCTATCTACTTTCTCTGACCAGGTCAATCTTCACGTCTCCCAAAGCAGAAGGAAGTGATTGAAAGTTTGAACTTGGCTTTCGGCAGCCTATCCTGCTAGACAGTCCCAGCAGTCATTTGCTTTTAATACTAAATGTTAATGTTCACCCAACACTTTACCCAGTGGGCAGAACTGGTTGCAATGACGTTAGGCGGATGTTTTTTTTTGTGACATCATGGTACTGACGTTTTTTTTTACACATCTTATATGGTGAGGCTATCTATTGAAAACAAGTTTACAACCAGAAATGACATCTTCCAATTGTAGTCATTTAGAAGACGCTTGTATCCAGAGCGACTTACAAAGAAACATCATTATGACGTCCTGTGCCAAATTCTTCCCACTTGGAAGGGTACACAGATACTCAAGACATTCATCGATTTCTTAGCAAAGAACTTAATACAAGTTGAGCATCATTCACCTTCAGAAAAACGTTACCTTCTTACTTAGCCAGGTTAGTGAATAACCATGTTTCCGTCCAACCCTTTTTATGTAAGTAAAAAGTAGGCTACCTGTCGGATAAAAAAAAAAAGCAATTGTAGGTAAGCTTCCCTAAATGTTGACAAAACCAAAATACATTTGAAAGGGTGGACCCTTTTTTTGTCTGTGAAATAGATAATGCGACAAATGGCAGTGAATTTTTGTTTTTCGCATCTTTTGATAGAAAAGCCATCATGTCGCAGTAAATTTGCAGTCACACGATGCTACGTTGTGTGGTCCGACGACAAAGTGCTTTTGATGTGCACTACGTAATCATGCACAGCTTTTTATTCGCAACAAGCCACTTTGATGGAAACACACCGCTGCCTGTAAAATGGGCATCTCTTTTTGTGTGAATATTAAAGTATTCACTTGAAAATCTTTTGACAAGTGGATGGAAACCTAAAATAGCTATTGAAACAGAAATGTTCATATAAAAAACAATACCAAGGCACCCTTATGATGCAAGTTAAAATGTCATTATCTTGACATGTCCACAAGGATAACTCTCTTTCAACCTGGACATCCAAAGATTTCTCAGGGAGAAAGAGCCTTATGAGTTCCCCCTACCAGTGCTCACAATAGACCACAATGGCTGTGTCTTGCTGTCCACAACGGCCTGCCTTCTCTATCGCAAGCCTGTCCTTGACCAGCCATCAGTTACCAGCCTATTGACCTTTCAGCTACCAACCAATCAGTGGGTCAGGTACCTCTTGACCCCTGGGAAGTGGTAAAGGTGGACTCTCTTCCTCTGGTCAAGTGGCTGTAGAAACCACACACCACACACACGTGCACCCACACTGTTCACTGCCCGTCGCTGACCTTCAACCTCCTACTGAGTTGTACTGAGGAGCCTCCATGGTCCTCTGATTGGATTGGCCATGATAGACACTTCACACAGTGGGCTCTAACGGTCTGATAATGGTAGGAACACTCGAGGAGAGTGCCCTTCCTTCCTTTATGAAGGAAGGGCATGGTGTCATATAGATTGCAGTGTCATATAGATGATGACTCAGTGTGTGTTCATGGGGACGTATAGCCACGCAGCGTATAAACATGTTATCATCGACATACATGAGAGGCTCACTCGTCCCGCCAATTGGATTGTCGGCGTAATGCTATCATAACGCGCTTAGCATAGCTTCCTCCATTTACTTGACGTTTCCCTCCCTTTTTCCTCGACTGATCTTTCACAGCTAAACTAACACAGTCAAACTGTGAAACTGCCAGCAGCAACTCTGTTGTCATGTTTCCATCTTATGAATTTAACTCAGATTGCTTCTTGTTAGCCTAGATTTGTAGTTTTAAATTCAGTAACTGCAGTGGCATATTGTTTTAATATGTGTATGATATTTACATCTTAAAATAAAGACTGCGGATTGTTACTTTTATTATGGTAATTTTGTCTCATGTGCAATTATGCCATGAATGTTATTGTCTCGCAGTTTTGTGTTATCTTCAATGTATAAAATATATCCACACTACTTTGTTTTTGACCCTCTTTTTCTCCCCAATTTCGGGATTACGATCTCGTCTCATCGCTGCAACTCCTCAACGGGCTCGGGAGAGGCGAAGGTCGAGTCAAGCGTCCTCCGAAACATGACCCGCCAAACCACGCTTCTTAACACCCGCTCGCTTAACCCGGAAACCAGCTGCAACAATGTGTCGGAGGAAACACTGTTCAACTGACGACCGAAGTCAGCCTGCATGCGCCCGGCCCACCACAAGGAGCCACTAGAGTGCGATGAGCCAAGTAAAGCCCCCCCGGCCAAACTCTCCCCAAACCTGGACGACGCTGGGCCAATTGTGCACCGCCCTATGGGACTCCTGGTCACGGCCGGTAATGACACAGCCTGGGATCAAACCCCTGCAATGCAGTGCCTTAGACCGCTGCACCACTCGGGAGGGCCCTATTTTGTATAATTCTAATAAAGTGAAAAAGTTGGAAACGTCTAAGTTCTGTTAATTAAAAGGCTAATATAGCCTGTATCATACAATAAAAAAACGAATTATGACTAAGCAAGAGATCTCCCTTCTCTCTCGAGGTAGCCTAGTGGTTAGAGTGTTGGACTAGTAACCGAAAGGTTGCAAGATCGAATCCCCAAGCTGACAAGGTAGAAATCTGTTGTTCTGCCCCTGAACAAGGCAGTTAACCCACTGTTCCTAGGCTGTCATTGAAAATAAGAATTTGTTCTTAACTGACTTGCCTAGTTAAATAAAAGGTAAAAAATAAAATATCTATACAGTTACTAACTACACACATATCTGAAGTCCCAGCATAGAGGACACAATACTTTTCTCTTTGCTTTTGAGGTCATTCACCTCTCTATACATGAGGGTTCGACAAGGGAGTTGACTAATGATGTTTATCAGTTTGATTGGGTCTTGGAACACTGTAATGTGGTAGTAATAAATGTCTTGTTGAGGAGGCAACACAGATGGTGTGATATCAAGCATGCCCTCTGCTGGAGGAGATTCCAGGCTGAGAATCTCTGGCCAGTGAGAATCCTTAGCAATCTGAGGCCCACTAGAGGGGTACTGTAGGCTACAGGACTATGTAACAGGGTTGTTTGAGTACTTACCAGAAGCAATGTAGGAGTCTCAGAACCATGGTGCCGGAAAATTACTATATATGGGGCTGACAATTGTTAAAATCGGAAGACGTTCATCCGAAACTGTGACATGCACACATTTGTGAACTGGGTAAGCTATTGGTTTAACAATGCCTTGAGATGTGTGTGTGTGTTCTGCACGGTCCAGTCTGTGCTGTGTACGGTGAACGCTGCCTGGCCATGACAGTACAGGCTGTTTATCCACACTACCCCTCTCAACCCCTCCTCCCCAGCATCTGCTCATCGTCCTCCCAAGGCCCGGGCCGTTTCCTGGCTGCAGTACACACTGGAGCCCACTGTTGCGTCTGCTGGGGCTGATAAGAGGCACCGACCTCAACGCTGCTCCCTCCGATGCACTGACAGGTCACCAACAGAACAACTGGCTGTTGTATAGGGGGGAGTGGGAGGGAGAGACCAATCTGTGACTGACATGAAATTACACCAGTTGAAGGGAGGGTCAGGGCCTGGACACTTAAGTTTGGGGTCATTTCTTAAGCCCTGTTTAGCGAATCATTGTTGTCTACAAAGGTCGATAGTGATACCATGATGTGGAATATTCCATAACAAAATCTAGAACTGATGGTCTCAAATCTTGAACAATGTAGTTTCTCTCAGTGCATTGGCATCCGTTACTCACATAAACAGTGATTGTGATTTGGAAAGAGATGAATAACTTATCGACTTGAAAAGAGAAATAGGGAGGAATTAACTTCTTCAACAAGCAGGTCTTTCTCTGACAGCTCTGAAACCGAACACGTGAGACCTCTAGTGGTAGCCTTGAGAACGACGAAGCTATTCGACAAAAGAAGAAAAGCTTGTCTGGATCCCAAATGGAGCCCTACACTCTTAAAAGGAAAACAAAAAAGCCAAGGACAAGAGCATGCCTGGTATGGCGGCACAGTTACTGTGAACAGTTGAGTGGGCCGGTGAAGGAGCTTTTCTGACTGCAGGTATGCGTTTTCTGAACAACCGTGGGGGCTAAATGCATCACAGCGTCAGAGAAATCCTGACACTGTGGTGTCAGTGCTCTCTGTCTGAGCTGCCCTCAGAATCTGATGGACAGATGAGAATGGAGAGGTGAGGAGAGGGGGGAGGAAGAGAGGAGCACAGCAGCTCAATTTAGAACGTCGTAAGTGTGGAGTGCTTTTTAGAGCAGAGAAAGAAAGACTGGAGAGCAGTCTGTTACAGTACATCGTCATTGAGCTTTTAAAAGAATCTGTAGCCTACACAACAAATATACTTGGATTCATTCGAGCACAGCATGTCTGGGTCCACTGTCTGTGGTTGACCAGGACGAGTCAGATCTGAAAATAAATACAGCCAGACGAGTTTAGTCAGAGAAACAACAGAGAGGAGACAGTTGAGAAGGAGCAAACATTTCTAATAGCGGTTCCCGACAGGGTATTTTTGCTGAGGGAGACTGCCCAGTTGGTTACTCTTTGGGCAATATATGATAATGTCCCTTTCAGGATTTAATTCCCTGTACTATAACAGTGTTGTTTGAAGTCGTGTTTGAAGTTCAAGATTATTAAGTATGTTTGGGAGCGTTTCTTTCCGCAATGTCAGAGGGTTCTTTTCAGGTGGAACACAACAATGAGCTGGCGCAAAGGAATGAGAGAGATTAAAGATGAGGCCATACAGAACTGTTGCCCCTGGGGATGCTCTTGAGCCAAAAGGGCTAAGTGGACAAATATACCTACAAATGTCCTGATTGGGCAGACAAGAGTGCACCTTGTTATGATAAAAAATATGTGTGTGATAATGTGCTGTATATGAACCATACAGCCAACATTCAAGTTAAAATGTAACTAACAATTAGGGAAAGGGGATACCTAGTCAGTTGCACAACTGAATGCATTTAACTCAACCCCTCTGAATCAGAGAGCAATTCAACTTCCATATTCAACTTCCAACTTCCATAGTTCGTCTTTAAGTCTTAAGTATTTTATTTGATAAAGTTTGAACTGCTGCTGATATACTGAAAGCATGACATACAGTATAGAAGTGTAAAGAGCCTCTTCCTAATGACCTTGTTAAAATATACTTAGTAAAATCATGAACAGCACTATTTAAGTACACAATTATTTCCCTCCCCCAAATTAATATGTACACTTGATTAAGGTAGCACTTCAAAACTTTGATTAAAAACACAAAAGACATTACTCTCTTTTGCTGTTATCGTGTTGTTCTGTTTTGTCATTTCATGGATGTCTATTCCATTGATTACTGTACTTTGTACCTTCAAAGCACCTAGCCTGACGGTCTACTCTTCTGAGAAGCACACCTGCCTCTTTACTTAATCATAGAGCTCTCTGGGGAATTGTGCAGCCTGCATTAAAGCTGTAATGACCTCACTGTTTGTTTCTAGCCCTCTGTCTCTTTCTCAGAAGTTCCCCTGAGAGCATGGACAATGCCCTTCACTCAACAGTCATAAAAGCCTATGAGCGTCAGTGGAGCTGTAGCCGTTCTGCGTGACTGGAGGAACGAGGGAGAATGAAAAGACCAGGAGATGAGACGCGAGTCAAAAACCACAAGTGAGAGTGGCCTGATTAAGGACTGACCACAGTTCATCTCCAGGACGTCCGTACTCTACAACCTCTACACGGCACTGTCTACATGCACTCCTTCCTGTCTCACGCTGCCAAATACTGAAGGACTTACTCATAGCATTGTGGTTAACCAAGGCTGAGTTTGCCGTTGCTTTGTTAAGGGTCTTTGAGGAGACTCGATAGGGGATTTGTTAATTTCTATCAAAAGCATTTGGAAGTTGGAAGGACATTGACTAAAGACAGTAAATTAAACCAAAAAAAAGATAATTAAATAATTTTAGAAAGCAGAGATCTTCAGTGTTGTTTTTGTCCATCCATCCATCCATCCATCCATCCATCCATCCATCCATCCATCCATCCATCCATCCATCCATCCATCCATCCATCCATCCATCCTCTCTGTGAAAGAAGAGGAAAATGAGGCTTGGGCACATTTCCAGTAAGTTTATTCCAGTATAAGTGGTTTTTAAAACACTGCACACTGTACCTCAAACATCTCACGTCCTTGAGACCCCCATAAGCAAGCAAGATCAACATATTCAAATATGGCGGTGTCCAATATATATTCTGTGCAAAAACTTTAAGCATACAATTTTACAGAAAAAAAAAAAAAAAGTTTACATTTGGAAGGGATGGGGGTTGAAACGGTCACACAATCAAGAATTATATTTTGTACAATTGTCAAAACTTGGGACTACATGAGAAAATCCATCAGGTGGCTTTAGATATGTGCCTTGTTTAAACAGCCAATGCAGACAGGAGTAGTGACCTGTATATAACAACAACAAACGACTTCTACTGCTCTCTCTTCAGTACAGATCATTCTCTTTAGCATTGTGTAAGGGTACTGAGTGTGTGTGTGCACTCGTGTCGTCATAAATACAGTACATACATACAAACTCAATGTGTTCTAATAAGGCATATGTGGCAAATCGAAGTCCACAGAAAAGAAACAGTCCCATCAGTATCTTTACAGCACTATTTAAGGCCTGGAAAACAGAAAAGGGGGAGATAAAATCACAAGTACCTTACGGAAGGAATGTCAAAACAATGTATTGAAAGCAGCCCTGCAGTGACCGGGGGGCGGAGAGCGCGATGGGGGGGCTGCTGTGACGTCACCCCCACAGTGGGATAGGGGGATGGGGGAGGGAACGTGGTCCTGGAGCCTGGGGGGGCGATGCCTGCCCTGAACCAGTCTACAGTCAGACACTATCAAAACTCATTTTCAGGTCTCTCTTCCAAGAACCATTCAAAGTAGTGTTCTTGGCTATACAAAGTGAGAGGACTGCGAGTGTATCCATTTCACATGAGAGGTGGGAGGGAGGGGGGAGCACATTATCTCATAGCCATAAAATCACAGATATAAAATACATTCATGAACAAAACCCCAAAACAGGTCAATGAATAAAAGCATACCTCACATCAATTGAAATGGCTCTTTAGCATAGACGAAAACACACGTTTCAGTTCATGACTACACAATAGGATGGGATGGGGGAAGAGTAAAAATAAAAACATTTCTTGGCGCATCAAACTGACGTGAAGCGTTTTGCTAAACAGTGAGAGTCGGACATGCAGTCCACTTCACTGTGACCTAAACATCATATTGCTACCCCAGCAAGCAAAAGTGGTTTCAATGACATCATTATGTCTATTATTAAATTATGATCAGGTTGCAGATTAGACGTGTCCTTTTTTTAAATGTTATTTTTTTTACAAAAAAGTAAAACAGCAACCACAAAATGCAATAATCTGGTTATCTGACCAGATAACAACCAAAATATGATGTCTTTCCCATGACATCTTGCTCTCGTCATGAAAAATACATCTTGCTGTAACAGAGACCAGTTTCTTGTCATCTGGTTTTATAACTTATTTTCAACCAGAAAACCAGTTTACAACAAAATTACGTCCAATTACGTCATGCTCCAAATGTTGTCTCTAGGGTTACTATAGTACCTCCGTGAGGGTTCTGAGTGTTGGCTAAAGACTCAGATGATGGTACCACGCCAGTGTCAGACCAGACAAAGACCCAGTTCCCTGAGAACATCAGAGACAAACGTTCCAAACACTCCAAACTAACGGCAGCAGGTTGGGCATAATAATATTTGAATAAGAATAATATTTACAACGTGGTGGTCCTGATAAAAAAAACAATTCAAATCAAACTATTTTCCTATCGCTGCAGCATTGGGAGTAGAGAAACACAACAGAATGATCGAGCTGACTTTTTGGAGTAAATAAATGTGAACAACTCCTCTGTATTATTGTTACTGCTGAGTAGACTACAGCAACTCCTGTGTATTATTGTTACTGCTGAGTAGACTACAGCAACTCCTGTGCTGGTGGTAGGATCTATAAAGACACTGCCTGGTGCCATCGATTTCATCTAATCGCTACTCATTGGTTGGTTACGCGGACGCCGAATGCTGTGTTCACGCCAACGGACAGTTTCAAATCAAATATCGACAACAGATTAAAGTGATCTCATTCGAACAGACAGCAACATATTCAGATCGATTTCAGTACGGACACTGTAAACAACGTACCATGGGCAAGTAGTATACTCTTTAAAGTAACATAAATCCTGAATAAATACCATAAAGACTGTTAATTTATGCTGTGTCAAGAGCTTGTTTTCCTCACTCCTTTCAAGAAGCTTTTATTGGTAACTTTTTAACAATCTTTTTTTACATACAGTATATTGATTTGGTGTATATTTTCTTTCCTTAGGTGTGTTTTTTTTCTGCATTGGATATTCCAGTTGCTAGGTACTTATTTTGGCTTCAAGCAATGAACTGCTCTTTATGGAGTTAGTTTGTAGTTGGGTCTATTCTCCCAGAGCGACTAACACTCGACTCGCCTGACAGACTCCTAATCCTTCACAGTTAGCATCAGTTCCCGACCAATAAAGTCCTTTGACCGATATATATATATATATATTATGTATAAAAAAATAAGTTATTGCGCATCCCAAAAAAGTGCATCGTAATTTTCTTTTAAAAAATATCTCTCGTTGCGTTTCACTTTTTCTTCCTTTGATCCGGAATCGTATAAGACTGTTTACTCGGAAGGGGTTGGTTGACGAAAGTGTTGGCGCACCTTCTTTCTTGACCTCTGACCTTTTGTCGTACCACGTGGGCACGGGCGCGTAGGTGACAGGTTGGGACAGGCAGGGCAGAGTTTTTAGTAGAGTGATAGAGAGGAGGAGGAGGAGGAGGAGGGGTGGTCCTGCTACGCAATCACCATGGGAACGTCGTCTGAGAAGCCGCTGATCATGGGGGTGTCTTCGTCATCGTCACCTTTAAGGAGGAAGGGGAAACAAGAGAACAAGGGAGGAGGGAAGAATGACATGATAGTTGCATCAGAACGGCTCATGCTAAAATGTGTTTTATGATCCTGGTCATACCCATGAGAAATGAGTGGGGCCAGGAGTTTCTCCGGACGATGGGACCTGACAAGGACAAACTACGGTCCCTAGCAGCACAGCCTTTAATTGGGGACCAGAGTTTTTCTGGTCAGGTCACACCATCAGGAGAAACTCCGGACCCTACAAATGATTGACCAAAAGCCATGCCAATCAGATGGACGCAGAGCGGGATACCCGATGGGTGTTAGTTCACAAATAAAGACAACGTGGTTCGGAGTCCAACACGGTGTAGACTGATAACATTAAGGCTCCTTAGCAGCCATCACACGCAGGCAAAGTCAACGGTAACATCAAGCGTCAACACAAAACAAGGGAGCGCCCCGCAATTACGGACGTATGTGGCTACTTCGATATAGAACTTAACCAAGGAGTCTTACCCAGCTCGTCCCCAGAGGAGAAGATGGCCGAGCCCAGGCGGGAGTTGTAGTGGCTGTTGGAGAAGGCGGTGAAGTTGTTCTGCAGGCGGCGGTGCCTCAGGTACAGGACCACCAGGACCCCACACAGCCCCAGCAGCAGCAGGAACAGCACCGGCACCACCACTACCGCCATGTCTCCTGACTGCCCCGAGTTCCGCCCCGCGTCACTGGGACCTGCAGGGAGGAGTTACACCTGGTGAGTGACATTCACTGACTGACGTGGTTAACATTGCATATACAGCACATGAAGGAGCCATTATGAGAGATACTTTACATACTTTTATCTCACAGAGTTGATTGATGAAGTAAGATGAACA
The DNA here is from genome assembly GCF_965601325.2 of Salmo salar. NCBI lineage: Eukaryota > Metazoa > Chordata > Actinopteri > Salmoniformes > Salmonidae > Salmo > Salmo salar. The sequence continues at coordinate 129,030,391 of NC_138299.1, forward strand.
TGGAAAACAATCATCATATCCATCATATCAGTATCCTACCTCGTATACCTCTGTTGTATGAATGTCACCACACATTGTTACTGAAACCGACGCTGAGGATTTATGGACGTTCGTAGTAAATCTGTCCCGAAACTTCCCACCCTCCCTAGTATCCCCTCCCCGCCTCACCTTGTCCCAGCTGGTCGTAGAGCAGCAGGGCGGGCTCGCCACACAGCTGTCCGTTGAGCAGGCAGCGGGCCTGGACGGAGAAGGTGTAGTTGTGGCCCGCCAGCAGGCTGCTGATCCGGAAGAAGGTCTCCGTGGTGTTACCCAGGAGCACGGTGGAGTTGGACAGGCTGTCGTACACGTGCACCTCGTAGCCCTGCGGAGAGACACCAAGCACAGATGTGCGGAGAGACACAGACAGACAGACAGAGACAGACAGACACAGACAGTGAATATCAGAGGAACTAAAAGACAGTGGTGTAGATCTGCCTTCACAGGGAGAGACAGCTGTGTGTCCCTCACCCTGCTCTCATTGAAGCTCCTCTCCTTCACGGCCAAACTCTTCCAGAAGAGGAACACATGATCTTTCTCCGTCAAGATCTTTAAAGCCTCTGGAGCAGGCAGGGGCACTATGTCCACACAGAATAGAAGGAAAACACTTTAACAACATACATTCATACAACTATGTTCATGCAAGAACAATCCCCGCTAGGTTTTGAATGTGGTCTCCCCAGAGCTGTTGGTGCTCTAGCTTGAAGTCCTTTAATATTGAAGACACCTTGACTAGCCCCCAGCCACTATGTAACAGATTGTGGGCGCGTTCCAAGTCGTCTATCTATATTGCAGTCGGGCTGCACATGCCAGAAGATCGCTACATTACATTAACATGACCCCTGAGATGTTTTAACTCTTCCCCGGGGGATTGTGGGAAAAAGAAACAGCTGATGGTCGGCTGCAGTAAAGATGACCTGGAACGCGCCCGTCCCCGGGACATAAGCCGGGCCGTACTTGTGTTGAGCGTGTAGCTGGCCTCCTTGCTCATGTTGCGCAGGCGGACGGAGACGCTGTAGTGTCCGCCGGGCTCCAGGCCCTTGAGGCAGTACTCCACCGTGTTGTTCTGGGTGGTCAGCTTGTAGCTGCTCTCGGTCTTACGCACCACGTCCTTCAGGTGCACCGCGTACGTCTGCACGGGACGGACACATGCAAATCAAACTTTATTGAAAGTGCATTTCACAATCTCAACAGTGTTTACAGTAATATAATACAACAAAAGAAGAATGAATGACAGACGTGTTGGCATCCAAAATGGTACCCTACTAACCAGAGCCCTGGTCAAAAGTAGTGTGGGACAACTGTTCATGGTACTACACTGAACAAAAATATAAACACAACATGTAAAGTGTTGGTTCCATGTTTCATCAGCTGAAATAAAAAGGTAGACATTTTCCATATGCTCAAAAAGCTTCTCTCTCAAATGTTGTGCACCATCCACCTGACTCGTGTGGCTCAGTTGGTAGAGCATGGTGTTTGCAACGCCAGGGTTGTGGGTTCGATTCCCACGGGGGACCAGTACGGGGAAAAAAATGTATGAAATGTATTCACTACTGTAAGTTGCTCTGGATAAGAGCGTCTGCTAAATGACTAAAATGTAAAAATGTAGTGAGCATTTCTCCTTTGCCAAGATAATCCATCCACCTGACAGGTGTGGCATATTAACTTCTTGGTGACAGGGGGCAGTATTAAGAAATTCAGATGAATGACGTGCCCAAATTAAACTGCCTGCTACTCGGGCCCAGAAGGTAGGATATGCATATTATTAGTAGATTTGGATAGAAAACACTCTGAAGTTTCCAAACTGTTTGAATGATGTCTGTGAGTATAACAGAACTCATATGGCAGGCAAAAACCTGAGAAAAAAATCCAACCAGGAAGTGGCTTGTAGTTTTTCTATCTAATCCCTATTCAAACTACAGTGTCTGTGGGGTCATTTTGCACTTCCTAAGGCTTCCACTAGATGTCAACAGTCTTTAGAATCTTGTTTTATGCTTCTACTGTTACTGGGCAGAGAATAGGAGCTGACTCAAGCCTGGGACCAACGAGTTGCTTACTGCGCAGTAAGCAACTCGTTGGTCCCAGGCTTGAGTCAGCTCCTATTCTCTGCCCAGTAACAGTAGAAGCATAAAACAAGATTCTAAAGACTGTTGACATCTAGTGGAAGCCTTACTGCGCCGGCACACAGGCCCTTCCTTCTTTTTCCTCTGTAATGAATACGCTATTGTCCGGTTGGAATATTATCGAAGAATTCTGTTAAAAAGACCGTAAGGATTAATTGTAAACATCTTTTGACATGTTTCAATGAACAGTAATGGAACTATTTGACTTTTCGTCTCTGGTTTTGCACTCGCGCGTTATGCCTTTGGATTAGTGAACTGAACGCGTAAAGAAAACGGAGGTATTTGGACATAAATATGTCGTTTATCGAACAAAACGAACATTTCTTGTGGAAATGGGAGTCCCGGGAGTGCATTCCAACGAAGATTAGCAAAGGTAAGTGAAGATTTATAATACTAATTCTGAGTTTAGTTGACTCCAGAACTTGGCGGGTAACTGTATAGCTTGCTTTGATGGCTGAGCTCTGTACTCAGAATATTGAAAAATGTGCTTTCGCCGTAAAGCTATTTTGAAATCTGACACAGCGGTTGCATTAAGGAGAAGTGTATCTATAATTCTTTCAATAACTGTTGTAAATTTGATCAACGTTTATGATGAGTATTTTTGTAAATTGATGTGGTCATTCAAAGGAAGTTTTGGAGGGAATACATTTTCTGAACATCACGCGCCAATGTAAAATGGGGTTTATGGATATAAATAGGAACTTTATCGAACAAAACATACATGTATTGTGTAACATTGAGTCCTGGGAGTGTCATCTGATGAAGATCAAAGGTTAGTGATTAATTTTAGCTGTATTTCTGGTTTTTGTGACGCCTCTCCTTGCTTGGAAAATGGCTGTGTGGTTTTTCTTTAGGCGCTGTCCTAACATAATCTAATGTTATGCTTTCGCCCGTAAAGCCTTTTTGAAATCGGACACTGTGGTTGGATTAAGGAGATTCTTATCTTTAAAATGGTGTATAATACTTGTATGTTTGAGAAATTTGAATTATGAGATTTTTGAATTTGCCACTGGCTGTTGATCGTGTGTACCGCGGTTGGGTCGCTAGCGTTGAGGGAGCGTGCAATTGGCATGCTGACTGCAGGAATGTCCACCAGAACTGTTGCCAGAGAATTGAATGTTAATTTCTCTACCATAAACCGCCTCCAACGTTGTTTTGGGGAATTTGGCAGTACGTCCAACCGGCCTCACATCCGCAGACCACATTTATGGTATCGTGTGGGCGAGCAGTTTGCTGATGTCAACGTTGTGAACAGAGTGCCCCATGGTGGCAGTGGGGTTATGGTATGGGTAGGCATAAGCTACGGACAACAAACACAACTGCATTTTATTGATGGCAATTTGAATGCACAAATATTCCGTGACCAGATCCTGAAGCCCAATGTGAGGGCCATGTTTTTAAGGTATCTGTGGCCAACAGATGGTTTTTAAGGTATCTGTGGCCAACAGATGGTTTTTAAGGTATCTGTGACCAACAGATGGTTTTTAAGGTATCTGTGGCCAACAGATGGTTTTTAAGGTATCTGTGGCCAACAGATGGTTTTTAAGGTATCTGTGGCCAACAGATGGTTTTTAAGGTATCTGTGGCCAACAGATGGTTTTTAAGGTATCTGTGGCCAACAGATGGTTTTTAAGGTATCTGTGACCAACAGATGGTTTTTAAGGTATCTGTGGCCAACAGATGGTTTTTAAGGTATCTGTGGCCAACAGATGGTTTTTAAGGTATCTGTGGCCAACAGATGGTTTTTAAGGTATCTGTGGCCAACAGATGGTTTTTAAGGTATCTGTGGCCAACAGATGGTTTTTAAGGTATCTGTGGCCAACAGATGGTTTTTAAGGTATCTGTGACCAACAGATGGTTTTTAAGGTATCTGTGACCAACAGATGGTTTTTAAGGTATCTGTGGCCAACAGATGGTTTTTAAGGTATCTGTGGCCAACAGATGCATAACTGTATTCCCAGTTATGTTTCAAACAATAATGTTTCCTTACACTGAAACAAGTCAATGGACAAGGAGAGACTGCAATCCAGACTTTGGGTCTGTTTTGAAGTTTAAACTTCAACTCACTTTAAAAAAAGTTACCCATCACTTTAACTGTATCTGAAAGCGCTGACGCTTGAGGTTGGTCGTACCAGAGGGGCGCTGGGGGAGTCGTAGGGAGGCTGCCACTTCAACGTAGCCTGGGTTTTCTCAACTCGCACCTTGTGCAGGTTACGAGGAGGAAGCCGCTCGTTGGGAATCATCTTAACCACCGCATAGTCCGAGGGAGGACCCAGGTAGGGAGAGACGGCCCGCACCTGTCACACACACGAACAAGCACACACACACGAACAAACACACACACACACGAACAAACACACACACACACACGAACAAACACACACACACACGAACAAACACACACACACGAACAAACACACACACATTGAGATATTGTTCTTCAGAAACCAAAATGTACACACAGGTTAACTGTGAATGGATTTTCTGCAGTCGATCATTTTACAGTTCAGCACAGTTAAGACCAAAAATGGAATCAGCGGCAACATCGAAAAATCCCTAGCCAATCGTGTTTCATGTCAATAAAGTTTTCTGATTCTGTATCTGAGGCATTGAGAAAGGAATCAGGGTGAAGCGGAATAGGGGGTGAACTCACGAGGAACAGGTACTGCTCATCACTGTCCACAGTGACGGTCCGGTTGCTAGCGCTGGTGTTCACACTGTGAGGGCTGTGGTACAGGTCCAAGAAGGAGGTGGCAAAGAAGATGCCATACACCTGTACAGACAGACAACCACACAGTACATCACTGGCTGCACAGGGAGCCATAATGCTCCAGCAGGGTGCTTCACAGTAGAGGTGGATGAGGCGAGTTCCCCCTTACTATGTAAAGAGCTTCGAGCATCTAGAAAAGCACTTTATACATCCAATCAGTTATGACTCATTTATGTAATTCCTTATTATGTTTTGTTTGTGGGGACTCGCTTTATTGCTCTTGCCTGGCGTAATGGAACCAATGAAATAGTGCAAACCCCGCCCATCAGGCACTCGAGACAGGCCTTCTACTACAGATACGACTTAAACCCAGGGTCAGGTTCATTAGGCACCAAATAGAAGAAAACAGAGTAGGGACTACCTGAACTTGTCCAAGAAGAAGCGCTCATTTTCGTTTCCGTTGCGTGACCAAATGAACATGACCCATGTCTGTAACACAGTAGCTGTCATGCTGTGCCCGTGTTACCTGTGCGGGGGATCCGGTTACAGTCCAGCTGCAGTCCACAGAGCTCTGGTTGAGGGCCCGGGCTTTGAGGAGGGGAGGCTCCGGCTGGGTGCCTGTGGTCTGCTGGCGGGACAGGGCTGTGGGGCTGTCTCCTACACTGGTCTGGGCCCACACAGCCACCTCGTAGATGGTCCCCCTGGTCAGGTTGGTAGCTGCAAGTGTACAGGTAGATACAGACAGAGTTGGATTAGGATATTGAAAAACACTTGTTTTGTTGTCAGAAAATGTGTGGACACTAGAGGCAGACGGGCCTACCTTTCAGTATGCTGCCTGGCACGGTGTAGTTCCTGCTCTCCTTCACGTGAGCATCAAACACCCAGGACAGCACCACCACATACTGCCTCACCTGCACACACCCACGGAACAACGGTAGAATTATAGGGCAAGTTAGAATACATAGACAAGCACTAACTCACTCAGAGACGCCACCAACTGACCTCATATTGGGAGTTAAAGCTGAAAGACAGGCTCATCGAGTCTTCTGTGATGCTGTCGGTGATAACTGAGGGAGGTGGTAGAGCTGAGAGAGAGGGAGAGAGACAATAAGCACCAGCTCCAATAAATAAGACAACTACCTAGTGGTGGCCAGCAGAGGGCGATAAAACACTGTAAATCTCCACAACGCAACCAGTGGAGGAAGTGCACTGAAGGATTACAGCTGGAGACCCAAATAAGAAATGTGCCATCCTCTGGTGACCCAAACTAAAAAGAAATAGCGTGTGATTACAGATACATTCTTATAACCTGCGACCCAATTCTCACAGAAACCCTGGATTAGAGAATTTGTCAAATTGATCAAACTATCATCCTGCCATATTATAAATTGTCAGGGCAATGATCATGAGAGATTCTGTCATACCTTTCTTGGGGATGATGGATTTAACCTCAGTCCAGTTCCCCATACCTCGACCCGTCACTGCTGCCACCTGAAAACACACATGTTTAGAACTCATCAGACAGGCTCAGAACTCAATTCTAAGAGCTCATGTTACCTTGTTCTAATGCTAAGAACCCAAATGTCACTATGAAGCTGCTCTGAAAGACAGGTCTCTTACTCTAAACTTGTACAGAGTGCTGGGCTGTAGGTTTTTGACCTCCACACTGTTGCCGGTGCTTCGCTGAGAGAACCACTCCACACCTTTTTCACTGTACTCCACCTGTCCACACACACACACACACACCACACACACACACACACACACACACACAGACACACAGACACACAGACACACAGAGTCAGAGAAACAAAACAGGGTTGAAAAACAGGAAAAACAGGGTTGAAACATTTTTCATGTTAATAATAAGCCCACATTGGAATGTGTGGAGTCTATCATATTTCTCTGGTGAACATTTACTTTGATATCCAGCACCCGCTCAAAGCCAATGGCTGTGCGTATGTTTCCATCTCTTCTTATAGCCCTACTGCTCAGGACATGGCACTAACGGAGACGGTTAATAGGTTTACCAGAGGAAACACCATCCAGTGTCTGGCCAGGCTAACTCACAATGTACTCCCGGATCAGGCCGTGGGCTTTGTCCGGAACGCTCCACGAGGCCTCCACCGTGCCGTCCTCTCCGTTGTCACATGACAGCTGCAGGTTTCTGGGGGGTTCGGGCACTGCAACAAACATTACATAACAGTACTGTCAATCCACCATAATATTCCATTCAAAAACACTGTTGCAGGCAGGCCACAAACCTCAAAAGTAATATAGCAGTGACATAAACACTAAAGGGGTATTTCCAAGACCCTTTCAATAGTGATTCTCCATTGAGCATCAGTCCGGGGGAAGGCTTAATCTGGGTCCAGAAAAACCTACCTGCATTATTCCTTCTGTTACTCATTTTGCCTGTCAGTTAGCAGAGCAACTTACAAGTAGCGCATTCAACTAGGGTGAGCAAAACAAACACAATAATTACATGGACAACGTGTGAAATCAAACCAGACAAATCCTCTGCTGTGAATGGACACAGTGAAATGATCGTGTGTCTTGCTCCCTCTACCTTTCACTCCCCCTCATCTCTCCCTCCTCATCTCTCCCCCCTCAAGAACAGTGATCAGCATTAGCCAATGAGAGCTCGCCACAAGCAATGTCGTTCAACTCAAAAATGTATTGAGTAGGTATTTCAACTCTGTACGGCAAGTCTGACTAGCTACAGCTACGTTAACAATCTAATCACATCGTTGTTTTCGCGAGACAGCGTGGTATCGAGAACCATCGCGACCAAGTCAAGAATCTTGTAGTGTTCAGCGTGCGCATCGTTCAGCGTGCGCACCACTACGTTGGAAAGACAAACCACTACAGGAGAGACAGACGGTGGTTTAATGAGAGGCTCAGCGATCTTAGGATTTTGAAAGTCGTGTAGTCTACACAGGACATTACTCACATCCCTCGGGCGTTCTCAGGGTCAACACATCGTTGGTCTTGTGCTGCTTGCTGAGACACTGCGTCAGGACCTTCACCTGGTACGTGGTGTCTGGCTTCAGCACCGACAGCGTGTAGCTGCTCTTATTGCTGTGTGTGTCCATGGCGGTCCACTGCTGGGTGCCCACCAGCCTAGCACACAGAGACAGACAGATATACAAACACAGTCAGACACACCCAGTCAGACACACACGCATAAGCGACATAAGCGGTTGCTTAGAGGCCCCCGGCTGCTAGGGGCCCCCAAGCCCTAAAAACTCTAACTTTTTATTTTTTGGCGGCTCTGTCTCAACTTACTATTGAGAGTAAGAATAGTAGAATACACCAGGTGTAATTTTAATTGGTTGTGCATCATTCGGCAATTTTTCTCGTTATGTCAGTCACTGACAGTCCCTCAATTAGCCATGTCAACTGACAATTATTAGATTGGTAGTTAGTTAGCTATCTAAACTTGTAGTAATCATGGCTGAATATTGACCGGGCACGCAGGACATGTGACCAGGGCCCTGACAAACAGGGGGTCCCCCATTTATTTTGTTAGTCATCCTCACGCAGACATCATATTAATATGGCATAACTCATGGTGAAATATTACAGGAATTTAGCTTTAAAACTACATCTCCAACCCATGGAAAAATGAGTAGAATTGCAATGTGTTATAAAATTGTTATACAATTTATACAATTACAGAAAACTTGCTTTAAAAATGCAAAATGTTTCTATGCCCCATGGCAAAATGTGTAGAATTGCATAAAATTAACTAAAAACTTAAATTCTTCTCTATGCTGTCAAGAGAGGGGCCACTAAAAATGTTTTCCGCAAGGTGGGGGGGAAACCAAATCTTGCTTAGGGCCCCAAAAAGGCTAGAGCTGGCCCTGGAGCCCCACACACACACACACACACACACATACACAGACAGACAGAACCCACAGACTGACTGACCTGAAGTAGATGAGGAAGTAGCAGGAAGTCAGGGGCAGGTTCTTAGGTCTGGACCAGGTGAGGGTGATGGCACCAGAGAAGTCTGCCGTCCACTGCAGGTTCTGGATCTTGTAGACCAGAGAGTCGGCTACAGACAGACAGGTCAGAAACCCACCCCCAGTACAAACGTTAGAGAGGAGCGATACTACGCCATCATCTCACCTGGATGACTGAAGACTCTGCTTATGTAAATTGATTGGGGCTGTGACATGATTTTCATTAAAAGTAGACTCAGCAATATGACATCGTAATACACAGCAGGGCCACTTCCTGAAATAAACAACAACAATAACATTAGAATTGGCCAGGACTGCCTCTATTAGCTCGGTGTGGGTCTGTTTCAAGAGCCAATAGGGGCAGTCTTTCTTGGGCAGATTTTAATTCTGTTGTTGTTGACGTCTGTTAAGCAGGAAGTTGCCCGTAGCGTGTGATGATTGTACATTCCCTAGTCTCCCTTTAAGTGCGAAAGAAGCCTGGCTACTGAAGACTCACTGGTGCAGTTGTCCTCGTCACTGTGGTCGGAGCAGTCCATGAAGCCGTCACACTTCTCACCGTCCAGCACACAGGCCTCTCCGTCAGCGCAGCGCGTGCCGTTCACACACGTCAGAGGCCCTCGCGTGGCTACCAGACAGAGAGAGCGAGAGAAAGAAGAGAGGGGGAGGAAGGGAGAGAGAAAAGGAGAAGAGAGACAAGTGAGAACCACATTCCTTTTCAAGTTTTACTTGGCAGGCAGCGTGAAATGTCAACGCTCCAGTATCTTAGTCTTGGGTTTTTTTTGTGGTACTGACTCAAGATGGAACTGTGTTTTGTGCATTTTATGAATGAACACCGTTACTGGGTTGGATATGTGTTTCAGACGCACTTTTTGGGCCAGTTTGAAAGTCTCCACTCAAGTCTGTGTACTGACTGACTGGCTGAATTAGACCGGCGGCCCCATGAGGAGCATAGGTCCTCCACACTCTGTGTGTAACACTTACGACAGTGGGCTTCGTCCGACCCGTCCAGGCAGTGCTGGTGGCCGTCGCAGCGCTGCCAGTTAGAGATGCAGGTTGGGGGCTTCCGGCAGAGGAACTGGCCCCTGCTGCAGCGGCCAGGGGGCAGGGGAGGGGCTTGGGTGAGCCACGGAGCCTGTGTAGCCGTGCCGTTGGCTGCTGCCATGGAAACAGAACATTACCACAGGGCCAGAACAAATCCGTTGGATGGGCATTTGATTTCCATAATGGGGCACGGTTTATTCATGGGACTTCCTATGCATTTTTTATGGGTTTTATAGTAAAGACATGTAATTTAACTGCAAAAAATGTATTACATTTTAATATGGCATGAACACAACCAGCCATGATGTTTTCATCTGATTGTCAAACAAATCTCTTCAAAAAGTAGGTTGCTGTCGCACGTTCGTCCAAAATCATTCCCGCATCTGAACAGCCGCCAACTTTCCATCAATTCATACGTCTGAAACTATCTCACAGAAGAGAGCGTCCGAGCGAGCAAACAAGCGCTCCTCTGTCTTACCTTACCCTGCCTAATGTTGAGATTCCACCATGAGTATTTTCCAATCGCTGCAGATGAATGAAAGGAGACAAGTAGCTCCAAAGTGTTTTCTGGCCAAGTCACATGGTCAGTAATAACCAGCTGGTCCTACCTACATACAGCTATATAACTAGTCCTGAGCTGTGTAGCCAAGGTGGCAAGCCCTTTGGTGTAGATGGAGACGGTGGTTCACCTGTGGGACAGCCCAGTTCATCACTGCCATCGGGACAGTCAGCGTAGCCGTCACACACCCAGGAGTTGACTATACAGGCTCCCGAGCCACAGTGGAAGCGGTTAGGGGCGCAGGAGGACAGGCCTGGGGCAAGGGTGTGGGGCGTGACTCCTCCTAAGAATACAGAGAGGAAGAGGTTTAGATACACATAGCACTTCAAATGGTTTGCTAATAGAGATCTGGCAGGAGTGACAGAGTAAGAGAGAGAGAGCGAGGCAGGCAGACGGACACAGAGAGAGCGAGGCAGGCAGACGGACACAGAGAGAGCGAGGCAGGCAGACGGACACAGAGAGAGCGAGGCAGGCAGACGGACACAGAGAGAGCGAGGCAGGCAGACGGACACAGAGAGAGCGAGGCAGGCAGACGGACACAGAGAGAGCGAGGCAGGCAGACGGACACAGAGAGAGCGAGGCAGGCAGACGGACACAGAGAGAGCGAGGCAGGCAGACGGACACAGAGAGAGCGAGGCAGGCAGACGGACACAGAGAGAGCGAGGCAGGCAGACGGACACAGAGAGAGCGAGACAGGCAGACTAACACAGAGAGAGCGAGACAGGCAGACTAACACAGAGAGACAGAGAGAGAGAGAGGGTGTACCAGAGCACTGAGCCTCGTCAGACCAGTCTCCACAGTCATTCTCTCCGTCACACTTCCACCAGGAGGGCACACAGCGCCCGTTACGACACTCGTATTGGAAGTCCCGTGTGCAGCCTGGCCCCTCAGTGGGGGAGCCTGGAACATACACACACACACTCAGGAATAATCTCATTTCTAGATACAAACACTTCATTTATAAAGCGCTGCAGTGAACACAACTGATGCATGTGACACGCAAACACGCACACACACAATGTGTGTACTCACCACAGTTGGCTTCGTCAGAGTAATCCCCACAGTCGTTCATGCCGTCACACTTCCACCCCAGGCTCACACACAACCCGTTGGCACACTGGAAGTTGTAGGCATCACACGTCTTCTCAAACTCAGGGTGAGTGGCTAGAGGGAGAGATGGGTTGCAATCAGTACAACAAATTATGCCAACTTATTTCAATGCCTTTCTAGGACTGACAGATTCATTTAGTTTTTCCTGACCCGACCAAAACATGTTCCTGGTTCACGGAGAAAACGGAGTGAAACCAAATAAGGAATGCTTGTTCCTTTTCCGTAGCACGTTTTTAAATGTTTCCCTCCGGATTTTTCCTTATGAACATGACCCAGGTTCGGTCACGTGCACAGGAAAATATGTAGATTTATTTAGTGACTGTAGATATCAGCAAAGTTGTAGTGTTTTCTGTGAAGGTGGGGTTAGTGGAGAAGGACTCACAGCAGCCGGCGTAGGCCACGTCCTCGTCGGAGCCGTCTTCGCAGTGTTTGATGCCGTCACACACCAGAGACTGGAACAGACACTGGACTCGGTTCTGACACACAAAATCCATGTAGCGCGTACACAGGGGATCTGCAAGGAGGGGACACACACAGACACAGTACTACTATATTACAATGGGATACGTCTGAGATATTCTCAACAAACGTTTCATTTTAACCATTTTCTATGATAATAGCCCTCAAATGTTTCCGTTTTTCGAAAGACCAAAGTGCATCTGGGGTAGCAGGCGAAAAACAACACTAAAAAGGTACGCATACACAATGTCTGCAGCATAGAAATAGATTCTATTTTCTGGAGATTCTACTTCTATAGTTTGCCGGGGTTCTAGTTCGACTTTCAGTTGGTCACTCACCACAGTGTTGCTCGTCAGCGCCCCCTGGGCAGTCCTGTACGCCGTTGCAGTGGGCGCTGGCAGGCAGACAGGTGCCGTTGGAACACAGGAAGCCATTACAGCGATCCCCCACTGTCAACAACAACACCGCATCTGTTAGTGCCAAGCCATCCTATCAAAGGGCATAGAAATCTGGGTAACACTTTCCTTGAACCGTCCTTCATAAAGGCTACCTAACACTGTCATAGCATTGTCATAATAATGACATAACATCATGGGTGTTGGTGTCAAGCAGAGAGAGGGCTGTGTGTGTGTGTGTGTGTGTGTGTGTGTGTGTGTGTGTGTGTGTGTGTGTGTGTGTGTGTGTGTGTGTGTGTGTGTGTGTGTGTGTGTGTGCGTCCCCTCACCGCAATGTGCTTGCTCCTCGTCAGAGCTGTCCTGACAGTCGTCATCACCGTCACACACCCAGCGCTTAGGGATACAGTGGCCCGTAAGACACTGGAAACTACTGGCCTCACAGGTGTGGTGACCCACTGATACCGGGAGGGAGGGAGGGAGGGAGGGAGGGAGGGAGGGAGGGAGGGAGGGAGGGAGGGAGGGAGGGAGGGAGAGTAAGAGAGAGAGACTTGTGCAACGTTCCACAGCGGTTTCTTTCTGAACATGTTCCTGATCTCACCTGTACAGTTGGCCTCGTCTGACCAGTCCCTGCAGTCGTTGTCTCCGTCACATCGCCAGGCCTCGCGGATACACACACCCCGCGCACACGAGAACTCCCCTGGTCCACACTGGTGACTCTCTGGGACACACACACACACACAGTCAGTCAGTAATCAGAGGAAGCATCACGTAGGCTATATACAATCTCAAAAGCCATACAGGCTAGAGCACACGTTGTCAGTAAAACAACATGCTTGGAAGTGCATGCGCACACACACACACACACACACACACACACACACACACACACACCACACACGACTGAATGGATGGATACAAAAAACACACACACACTCTCTCGTCCTCGTACCACAGTGTTCCTCATCACTGTTGTCCCCACAGTCGTCCTCGTGGTCACACTTGAAGGCCAGCGGGATGCAGGAGCCAGACGCCACACAGCGATACTGGATGGACGGGTCGCAGGAGGTTGTGGCTGGAGGGGGACGGACAGGGTGCAGGGTGTTGAGCCCAGAAGGATAGAGAGAGAGAGAAGAGCAGCAGAGACTCAAAGCAGAGTGTATTGTGACAGTGACAGCAACAAACTCTAGTCTAGCTCTATTGAACATTATCTGTTGGCTCCATTTTATTCACTACGTACTTCACAAACAAGGATTCAGCACCCAATCAATTTTAATAAACTGAATCAACTGATTGAGTTGTCCATTGTCTAGCTGTGCGTCTGAAATGGCCTGACCCAAAGTAGTGCACTATATAGGGAATAGGGTGCCATTTTGGCTCCACTCACGGCACTCCTGCTCGTCGCTCATGTCGCCGCAGTCGTTGTCGCTGTCGCACTTCCAGATGCTGCTGATGCACTTGCCGTTGGAGCAGCGGTACTGGTTGGGAAGGCACGTGTGTTCTGGGGGAGGTGAATTTCATTCCATTTTGGATTGCAAATAAAACACACATCATCAAGAAGTGCATCTGAATCCTAAAGGACAGCATATAAAAGTGTCAATGAAAACACGTCTTTCCAAAGTGGTCCTTGCAGAACAACCACCAGTCACACGGCCAGTCAGGAAGAGGAGGGCAGTGGTTCTGCATTCACTGAGGCAGGGATCTTCAATCCCGATTCCTGGCGCCGGGCCCACTGCATGCTCTGCAGGCTTTTGGTCCAGCCCAGTACTAACACGCCTGATTCAACTCATCGCTTAGGTGATACAGGTGTTAGTGCTAGGTGGGAACAAAAGCCTGCATCATTGTGGATCTGTAGTACTGCGATAGGGTCGTCTGAAGGACTATGTCGAGAACCTCAATACTTTATCATGCATTTGTTTTTTATCTATGTATAGTAACTTTCCCCTATATACAGGCACCTATTACCTCAATTACCTCGACTAACCCGTACCTCTGCACATTGACTCGGTACCGGTGCCCCTTGTATATAGCCTCGTTATTGTTATTTTACTGGGTTACTATTTTTTATTTCCGTTTAGTTACAACATTTTTCTTACCTACTTTTTTCAAACTGCATTGTTGGTTAAGTGCTCGTAAGGAAGCATTTCACTGTAAGGTCTACACCTGTTGTTTTCGGCACATGTGACAAATAAAATGTGATTTGATCAGCAGTATTTTGTACCCACAGAGACCACTGTGCGTGTGTGCTTGTTTGTCAGAGAGCCGGTGCGCACATATGTTAGTGTGTGTGTGTGTGTGTGTGTGTGTGTGTGTGTGTGTGTGTGTGTGTGTGTGTGTGTGTGTGTGTGTGTGTGTGCCATGCCTCACCTGTCTTGATGCAGGTGTTGTTGTGGAGCTGGTAGCCGGTGGGACACTGGCACTGGAGCTCCCCGCTGGCTAGGGTGGTGGTGGGCGCCCCGTCGGGACATACACAGGTGTGGCGGTGCCCGGGCTGGGGCAGACACAGTAGGCTGCAGGGTTGGTCTGCACAGGCATTATGGCCTGGAAGAGTGGAGACACACAGGTTTGTCATGAGCAGACAGGTACACTTAGATCCAATCATCCAATGAGGTAGTGTGACTGTCCAAACAAAGCTTCCAGTATTGTCCCTTCCAGAGTAGCATTGTGATAATATCTATTTAATGTTGACAATTGAAGTTCTTGGAGGGTTTACTTACAATGGGCTTTGATTCTTAAATATGATTTCGCTGCTTGTCTCTCACCTCTGGTCTTGCCTTTGTAGAAGATTTTGAGGTCCATGACCCCGGTCAGTCTACCCACTATGAGTTCATTGTCTTGGGAGCCTGCTTTGGGAGCCTTAAAGATGCCCCTCCTTGACCAGTCATCCCAGTACAAGTCATTCTGAAAACACACACAGGCCAATGAGGATTTGCCCAGTAACTGGGAGATTATGAAAACAAACCTGAATATCTTTTACAACGGGACAGTGCTACAGTATGTGCCAGAGTTATCCCCAGTGTTGCACACTCAATAACCTAAGAAGGTAGAATTCTGCAATATGACATCAATATGACATCATCATACACAGTTTGCCGATGTTTTGCTTCCAGACATCAATAACATTCTTATTTGCCAAGACTGCCTCTATTGGCTAATTCCAATGTGGATATGCCTCAAGGGAGCGGGCACATTTGGAAAAAGTCAATAGTGACAGTCCTGGGCAGATTTTAAATCTGTTGTTGTTGACATCTGCAAGAAGGAAGTTGACAGGCTGTGTACGATGATGTCATACTGCAGTCTACATCGAAAGACGTTAAGACAAATGAACTTAGCTTGTAAAGGCATTTATAAGTGATATTCTTCAAGAATCAATGGGTTTACATTCATTTAAAAACTCAAAAACGGCTATAAATATCACAGTGGGCCTGAATAGTCCATAACCACACATCGGCCGTTCTAAAGTACCTTGAAAACAGCAATGGCATAGGGGTGAGGCAGGCCCTCCATGACCACGCTGCGCTGACCCCCGGCGAAGTCGGCCCGCTCGATGCGATCGCCGTAGGCCTCGGTCCAGTAAAGCCATTTTTCATCAGCCGTGATGCCGTTGGGCCAACGGACGCCCTCGGACACGATGCATGACACGTTGGAGCCGTCCATGTAGCCGCGGTACACGCCGGCCGCACGGTCGCCCCAATCCGTCCAGAACATCAGGCTGGTAGGAGAGACGCATCACAGATTAAGTATATCAGACAGATATTAGCATTGATGCTATTTACGTTAAAGGGGCAATCTGCAGTTCAAACAAAAACAAAGCGGTAAAGTCAAAAATGTATGTAGTAATCACAGATTGCCTCTTTACCAGTCGGTCATGAAGGAGACCTTTTTTTTGTGTAAAAAAAGCTTTCGAAATGTATTTTATTGAAAAATGTATGGTGGTTATTCAAGGTTACTAGACTGTGCTACCTCTCTCCTGGCATGAGGACCAGAGCTCTGGGATGCTCCAGCACTGAGGAGTTGAGCAGAGTGTGACGTAGGTCCCCATCAGGGTTAGACACCTACACAACACATACACATGGAGTGGGTCACCATCATCACACACTGTATTGCCTGACACTATACAGTAGCATGTCATTTATCAGGTGAGAATATAAATCAAACAAGGCTTCAATAAGATGGAGAAAAAAACCATAAAATATTTAAGCAATAAGACCCGAGGGGGTGTGGTATATGGCCAATATATCCAGGCTGTACCACATCCGGCCGTGATTGGGAGTCCCATAGGGCGGCGCACAATTGGCCCAGCGTCGTCCGGGTTTGGCCGTCATTGTAAATACGATTTTTTTCTTAACTGACTTGCCTAGTTAAATAAAGGTTAAATAAATAAATAAAAAATATATATATATACACACACACCATGGCTAAAGGCTGTTCTTAAGCACGAAGCAATGCGGAGCCCTTAGCCATGGTATATTGGCCATATATCACAAACTCCTGAGGTGCCTTACTGCTATTATTATAAACTGGTTAACAACGTAATTAAATGTTTTGTCATACCCATGGTATTCGGTCTGATATACCACAGCGTTTAGCCAATCAGCATTCAGGGCTCAAACCACCCAGTTTATAAATAATCTAAATAAATATATATATTTATGAATAAATGCATTTATAAATAAATAAATAAATAAATATATAAATAAACACACACACACACACACACACAACAAAAATATAATCGCAACATGTAAAGTGTTGGTCCCATGTTTCATGAGCTGAAATAAAAGATGCCAGAAATGTTCCATATGCACAAAAAGCTTATTTCTCTAAAATGTTGTGCACATATTTTTTTTTATACATCCCTGTTAGTGAACATTTCTCCTTTGCCAAGATAATCCATCCACCTGACAGGTGTGGCATATCAATAAGCTGATTAAACAGCATGATAATTACACAGGTGCACCTTGTGCTGGGGACAATAAAAGGCCCCTCTAAAATGTGCAGTTTTGTCACACAATGCCACAGATGTCTCAAGAATTTGGCAGTACTTCCAACCGGCCTGTCAACCGCTGACCACGTGTGACTACGCCAGCCGAGGACCTCCACATCCGGCTTCTCTAGCTGCAGGATCCTCTGAGAGCAGCCACCCAGACAGCTGATGATACTGAGGAGTATTTCTGTCTGTAATAAAGTACTTTTGTGGGGAAAAAGTCATTCTGATTGGCTGGGCCTGGCTTCCCAGTTGGTGGGCCTGGCTCCCAAGTGGGTGGACCTATGCCCTCCGAGGCCTACCCACGGCTGCAGCCCTGCCCAGTCATGTGAAATCCATAGATTAGGGCCTAATGAATGTAATCAACTGACTGATTTCCTTACATGAACTGTAACTTAGTAAAATCACTGAAAATGTTGCATGCTGTGTTTATATTTTTGGCCAGTATATATAAAATATTGGACAAATCCCTGTTCCTCATGTTTACCTCAATCCTCTGCGCTCCGGCGTCCACCCAGTAGAGAAGCCTGCTGATGGGGTCAAAGGTGAGGGCCTCCACGTTCTGCAGGTCCTTCCTAACGATCACTTCCTGTCCCGTACTGCCATTTAGACAAAGCCTCTGGAGGGGGAGAACAGGGAGGGATGTGGTCACTGAAGTGTGTGTATATACTTTTCACTAATCACAATTCACTATGTACTTTTGGGTCACTGAAGTGTGTGTAGGATAGATTCTGTGTCCGAAATAGCACTTAATTCCCTATATAGTACACAAGTCATGTAGTATATAGGGAATAGGGTAAGTCATGGTTACATCTGAGCTCCTTGTGTGAAGGCCCTGACCTGTATGGTGTCCAGCGAGATGTCGGCCCAGTAGAGGCAGTTCCTTTCGTAGTCAAAGTCCAGGGCCACCGCCTCGTGGAGACCAGAGAGGGGCAGGGCCTGGTCGGTCCCTGTGGCCAGGTCATAGCGATGGATGGAGTTCCTCACAGCGTACAGGATGAACTCATTACTCTCTGGAGAACAACAGGAGAAAAATAACACTTAGTACAATTCATTCTAATCTATATCCATGTGAAGAGTAACAACTGGCAACAAAATAGTAACAAATAGCCTTTTATTTTGTATACAGCAGTACTGTAATCTAATCAAATGGCTACCCAGACTATTTGCATTGCCCCCCTCTTTTACGCTGCTGCTATTCTGTTATTATTTATGCATACTCACTTTAATAACGCTTCCTACATGTACATATTACCTCAATTACCTCGACTAACCGGTGCCCCCGCACATTGACTCTGTACAAGTAACACCCTGTATATAGCCTTGCTATTGTTATTTTACTGCTGCTCTATAATTATTGGTTACTTTTATGACTGTTTTTATTTAAATGTTTTTCTTAAAACTGGATTTTTGGTTAGGGCTTGGAAGTAAACATGTCACTAAGGTCTACTCCTGTTGTATTCAGCGCATGTGACAAATACGATTTGATTTGTGTCTAAAACTATTTTCCCATCAGGGACATTACAGTTCATCCTATCCTATCATTTTATGTATAACATTTTACTAATTCCCCTTTTCATGAAATCACAAATACATTTATTTATTTGCTTTTTGAATCCCCACAACCTTTTCCAGCCACAGCAGCTACTGTTCCTGAGGTCTAACTTACATGTGTTGCTGCTGTAGCCTATGATCTACTGCTGGGGCTAACCTTTGTATCTTTAACTAAATTCACCCCATAATACACGACTATAGCTAATTTAAGAAAGCTTTTGCCTCAACTGTACAACAGAGTTTCTTTAAAGTCTAGCAATAAAGATAAAATGGTGAGGCCCATACCATATAATCCTGTCATGACCCATGACTCTTTGTCTGATCTCACTGATCTGCTAACTGCAAAAGTGGCAAACTTTTCAACCCTGTTCTTGGGGTTAGGTTATCAGTTAACTTCTTTGGCATAGGGGGCAGTATTTTCACGGCCGGATAAAACACGTACCCGATTTAATCTGGTTACTACTCCTGCCCAGAAACTAGAATATGCATATAATTAGTAGATTTGGATAGAAAACACTAAAGTTTCTAAAATGGTTTGAATGGTGTCTGTGAGTATAACAGAACTCATATGGCAGGCCAAAACCTGAGAAGATTCCATACAGGAAGTGCCCTGTCTGACAATTTGTTGTCCTTCTGTTGCATCTCTATCGAAAATACAGCATCTGTGCTGTAACGTGACATTTTCTAAGGCTTCCATTGGCTCTCTAAAGCCGCCAGAAAGTGGAATGGAGTGTCTACTGTCTCTGGGCAAAGAACAGCAGCAGAATTTGTAAGTGGTCAGCCTGGGGACAGTGAGACTGAGATGCGCGTTCACGAGACTACTCTTTGAATGAATACAACGTTGCCCGGTTGGAATAATATCGCTATTTTACGAGAAAAATAGCATAAAAATGGATTTTAAACAGCGTTTGACATGCTTCTAAGTACGGTAATGGAATATTTTGAAATCTTTTGTCACGAAATGCGCTCGCGCGTCACCCTTCGGATAGTGACCTGAACGCACTAACAAAACGGAGCCATTTGAATATAACTATGGATTATTTGGAACCAAAACAACATTTGTTGTTGAAGTAGAAGTCCTAGGAGTATTCTGACGAAGAACAGCAAAGGTAATCCAATTTTTCTAATAGTAATTCTGAGTTTAGTGAGCCCCAAACTTGGTGGGTGTCAAAATAGCTAGCAGTGATGGCCGAGCTATGTACTCAGAATATTGCAAAATGTGCTTTCGCCGAAAAGCTATCTGACACCGCGATTGCATAAAGGAGTTCTGTATCTATAATTCTTAAAATAATTGTTATGTATTTTGTCAACGTTTATCATGAGTAATCTAGTAAATTCACCGGTAGTTTTTGGTGGGTATGCTAGTTCTGAACATCACATGCTAATGTAAAAAGCTGGTTTTTGATATAAATATGAACTTGATTGAACAAAACATGCATGTATTGTATAACATAATGTCCTAGGAGTGTCATCTGATGAAGATCATCAAAGGTTAGTGCTGCATTTAGCTGTGATTTGGGTTTATGTGACATATATGCTTGCTTGGAAAATGGCTGTGTGATTATTTGTGTCTATGTACTCTCCTAACATAATCTAATGTTTTGCTTTCGCTGTAAAGCCTTTTGGATATCGGACAATGTGGTTAGATTAACGAGAGTCTTCTTTAAAATGGTGTAAAATAGTTGATTGTTTGAGAAAATTGAATTGTGGTATTTTAGTTGGTTTTGTATTTCGCGCCATGCGATGCCATTGGCTGTTGGCTAGGGGTTCCGCAGGCGGAACGTCTGTCCTCAACAGGTTAACCTCTAAAAGTCTAAGCTGTTGGGGGTGGGGTGGGGGGGGGGTGGGGGGGTACTAACTAAGCTAACATATGGAATTGTTTTAAGACAGTAATACCGTGGAAGAAATTTGGCTTGGCACCTAAAACCCTCACAAACTTTTACAGATGCACAATTGAGAGCATCCTGTCGGGCTGTATCACTGCACGGTAGGGCAACTGCGCCACCCACAACCGCAGGGCTCTCCAGAGGGTGGTGCGGTCTGCCCAACGCATCACCGGGGGAAAACTACCTGCCCTCCAGGACACCTACACCACCCAATGTTACAGGAAGGCCAAAAAGATCATCAAGGACAACAACCACCCGAGCCACTGCCTGTTCACCCCGCTATCATTCAGAAGGCAAGGTCAGTTCAGGTGCATCAAAGCTGGGACCGAGAGACTGAAAAACAGCTTCTATCTCAAGGCCATCAGACTGTTAAATAGCCCTCACTAGCACCTAGAGGCTGTTGCCTATATTTTTATTTAACCTTTATTTAACTAGGCAAGTCAGTTAAGAACAAATTCTTATTTACAATGTCGTACTACCCCGGCCGACACTGGGCCAATTGTGCACCGCCCTATGGGACACATCAATCACAGCCGGATGTAATGCAGCTTGGATTTGAACCAGGGACTGCACTGACGCACATTGCCTTAGACCGCTGTGCCACTCGGGAGCAGCCTATATACATAGACTTGAAATCACTGGCCATTTTAATGAATGGAACACTAGTCATTAATAATGTTTACATATCTTGCTTTACTCATCTCATATGTACATACTGCATCTTAGTCTATGCCGCTCTGACATTGCTCGTCCAAATATTTATATATTCTTAATTCATTCCTTTACTTAGATTTGTGTGTATATGTTGCGAAATTGTTAGATATTACTTGTTAGATATTACTGCACTGTTGGAGTTAGAAACACAAGCGTTTCGCTATACCCACAATAACATCTGCTAAATATGTGTATGTGACCAATAAAATTTGATTTAGATAATTTAGCTATTTGATTATGATTTTTAGGCCCTTTAGGTAATATTAAAATACTTCATTTAGCCTTTACCACTATAGCCCATAGAAACGCAATGAAGAACACATTCATAAATGGCAAAAAAAGATTGTAAAAAAATAAATCATAAGGAATAATGTTCTCCCCTTTCCATTGTGGCCTTTCCAGGTAAAATAATTGTGAACCCAGTATCAAGCGTCTCAGAGTGTCTCTCGTTCATTCATTCATTCAGGTGTCTCTCGTTCATTCATTCATTCAGGTGTCTCTCGTTCATTCATTCAGGTGTCTCGTTCATTCATTCAGGTGTCTCATTCATTCATTCAGGTGTCTCATTCATTCATTCAGGTGTCTCATTCATTCATTCAGGTGTCTCATTCATTCATTCAGGTGTCGCTCATTCATTCATTCATTCAGGTGTCGCTCATTCATTCATTCATTCAGGTGTCGCTCATTCATTCATTCATTCAGGTGTCGCTCATTCATTCATTCAGGTGTCGCTCATTCATTCATTCATTCAGGTGTCGCTCATTCATTCATTCAGGTGTCGCTCATTCATTCATTCATTCAGGTGTCGCTCATTCATTCAGGTGTCGCTCATTCATTCATTCATTCAGGTGTCGCTCCATTCATTCATTCAGGTGTCGCTCATTCATTCATTCAGGTGTCGCTCATTCATTCATTCATTCATTCATTCAGGTGTCGCTCATTCATTCATTCCATTCAGGTGTCGCTCATTCATTCATTCATTGATGTGTCTCTTATTCATTCATTCATTGATGTGTCTCTTATTCATTCATTCATTCATTCAGGTGTCTCTTATTCATTCATTCATTCAGGTGTCTCTTATTCATTCATTCATTCATTCAGGTGTCTCTTATTCATTCATTCATTCAGGTGTCTCTTATTCATTCATTCATTCATTCATTCAGGTGTCTCTTATTCATTCATTCATTCATTCAGGTGTCTCTTATTCATTAATTCATTCAGGTGTCTCTTATTCATTCATTCATTCATTCAGGTGTCTCTTATTCATTCATTCAGGTGTCTCATTCATTCATTCATTCATTCATTCATTCAGGTGTCTCTTATTCATTCATTCATTCATTCATTCAGGTGTCTCTTATTCATTCATTCAGGTGTCTCTTATTCATTCATTCAGGTGTCGCTTATTCATTCATTCATTCATTCATTCAGGTGTCTCTTATTCATTGTGATCTAAAAGACTAAACTGATCTTAAATCAGCATACTCCCAGCATACTTGTGCACTAATGATGGTTTCTTTTACTGGCCCATCCACCATGATGGTTATTGGTCCAGCTCGAATGACGGTTACTTAATTGAGAGAGGGGAGGCTTACCTCCTACAGGACAGGGCAGCATCTCTCCACCCAGTCTGGCTTCTACATCCCCTCCACTACAGCTGTCCCCAGACACCTTCCTGTACCTGAGAGAGACACACACACAAACTGGTTAACAATATGGTCAGACAAACACCCACCACCCATAAAGTGCATCTTGTGCGTAGTTGTGTAAACGAGGAGTACAAACGTTTACATGTTCCCCATTTTATATACACTGAGTATACAAAACATTAAGAAGACATGCCCTTTCCATGACATAGACTAACCAGGTGAAAGCTATGATCCCTTGTTGATGTCAATAAAGGTCTTCCGGGTTTGGAGAAGGTAGTCGCACTTCGCTTCGCTCCACAGGTAATATTACATTTCATTACATTACAACGGTTAGATTTTTTTGATCTGAGCAATTTTTTCTTAGCTAGCTACATAGCCGTCTTTGTATCAAAGATAATTGTGTAGTTTAGAGTAATTATCGAGGTTAGCTAGCCAGCCAGCTGTTTTCGTCCTCCTAACTTAGTCAACACTGCTAGCTAGCCAACTAGCCAACTTCTACTGACTAGCAGCACTGTAGAAACTATTACATTACAATGGAACGACTTGATTAGTGTAGTGCTAGCTAGCTACATAGCTGTCTTTGCTGTCTTTGTATCTAAGATAATTGTGTAGTTTAGAGTAATTATCGAGGTTAGCTAGCCAGCCGCGCCGCCGTTGTCCAGACTTAGTCAACACACCTAGTCATCATCAAACCCACTGCTAGCTAGCCAACCTTTACTGACTAGCAGCACTGTAGAAACTAATACATTACAATGGAACGATTTGACTAGTGCAGAGTTAGTTGACTTTGTCATAGTTTGATAATTGTGTAGTTTGGAGTAATTATCGAGGTTAGCAAGCCAGCTATTTTCGTCCCCCGCGACGAAAATAGGTTACCTAGCCAGCTACACGTTCAAACAAAGTCAACAAAGCAGCCACTGCTAGCTAGCCTACTTCACCAGCCAGCAGTACTGTATCATCTTCGTCATTTTTAGTCAATAAAATTTTTGCAACGTAAGCTTAACTTTCTGAACATTCGAGAAGTGTAGTCCACTTGTCATTCCAATCTCCTTTGCATTAGCGTAGCCTCTTCTGTAGCTTGTCAACTATGTGTCTGTCTATCCCTGTTCTCTCCCCTCTGCACAGGCCACACAAACGCTTCACACCGCGTGGCCGCTGCCACTCTAACCTGGTGGTCCCAGCGCGCACGACCCACGTGGAGTTCCAGGTCTCCGGCAGCCTCTGGAACTGCCGGTCTGCGGCCAACAAGGCAGAGTTCATCTCAGCCTATGCTACCCTCCAGCACCTCGACTTCTTGGCACTGACGGAAACATGGATTACCACAGATAACACTGCTACTCCTACTGCTCTCTCCTCGTCTGCCCACGTGTTCTCGCATACCCCGAGAGCATCTGGCCAGCATCTCTCCCAAGTGGACATTCTCTCTTTCTCCCCTGAGCCATCTGTCTATCTCCTCATTTGAATTCCATGCTGTCACAGTTACCAGCCCTTTCAAGCTTAACATCCTTATCATTTATCGCCCTCCAGGTTCCCTTGGAGAGTTCATCAATGAGCTTGACGCCTTGATAAGTTCCTTTCCTGAGGATGGCTCACCTCTCACAGTTCTGGGTGACTTTAACCTCCCCACGTCTACCTTTGACTCATTCCTCTCTGCCTCCTTCTTTCCACTCCTCTCCTCTTTTGACCTCACCCTCTCACCTTCCCCCCCTACTCACAAGGCAGGCAATACACTTGACCTCATCTTTACTAGATGCTGTTCGTCCACTAATCTCATTGCAACTCCCCTCCAAGTCTCCGACCACTACCTTGTATCCTTTTCCCTCTCGCTCTCATCCAACACTTCTCACTCTGCCCCTACTCGGATGGTATTGCGCCGTCCCAACCTTCGCTCTCTCTCTCCCGCTACTCTCTCCTCTTCCATCCTATCATCTCTTCCCTCTGCTCAAACCTTCTCCAACCTATCCCCTGATTCTGCCTCCTCAAACCTCCTCTCCTCCCTTTCTGCATCCTTTGATTCTCTATGTCCCCTATCCTCCAGGCCGGCTCGGTCCTCCCCTCCTGCTCCGTGGCTCGACGACTCATTGCGAGCTCACAGAACAGGGCTCCGGCAGCCGAGCGGAAATGGAGGAAAACTCGCCTCCCTACGGACCTGGCGTCCTTTCACTCCCTCCTCTCTACATTTTCCTCTTCTGTCTCTGCTGCTAAAGCCACTTTCTACCACTCTAAATTCCAAGCATCTGCCTCTAACCCTAGGAAGCTCTTTGCCACCTTCTCCTCCCTCCTGAATCCTCCTCCCCCCCCTCCTCCCTCTCTGCGGATGACTTCGGCAACCATTTTGAAAAGAAGGTTGACGACATCCGATCCTCGTTTGCTAAGTCAAACGACACCGCTGGTCCTGCTCACACTGCCCTACCCTGTGCTTTGACCTCTTTCTCCCCTCTCTCTCCAGATGAAATCTCGCGTCTTTTGACGGCCGGCCGCCCAACAACCTGCCCGCTTGACCCTATCCCCTCCTCTCTTCTCCAGACCATTTCCATGACCTTCTCCCTTACCTCACCTCGCTCATCAACTCATCCTTGACCCCTGGCTATGTCCCTTCCGTCTTCAAGAGAGCGAGAGTTGCACCCCTTCTGAAAAAACCTACACTCGATCCCTCCGAAGTCAACAACTACAGACCAGTATCCCTTCTTTCTTTTCTCTCCAAAACTCTTGAACGTGCCGTCCTTGGCCAGCTCTCCTGCTATCTCTCTCAGAATGACCTTCTCGATCCAAATCAGTCAGGTTTCAAGGCTGGTCATTCAACTGAGACTGCTCTTCTCTGTGTCACGGAGTCTCTCCGCACTGCTAAAGCTAACTCTCTCTCCTCTGCTCTCATCCTTCTAGACCTATCTGCTGCCTTTGATACGGTGAACCATCAGATCCTCCTCTCCACCCTCTCCGAGTTGGGCATCTCCGGCGCGGCCCACGCTTGGATTGCGTCCTACCTGACAGGTCGCTCCTACCAGGTGGCGTGGCGAGAATCTGTCTCCGCACCACGTGCTCTCACCACTGGTGTCCCCCAGGGCTCTGTTCTAGGCCCTCTCCTATTCTCGCTATACACCAAGTCACTTGGCTCTGTCATATCCTCACATGGTCTCTCCCATCATTGCTATGCAGACGACACACAATTAATCTTCTCCTTTCCTCCTTCTGATAACCAGGTGGCGAATCGCATCTCTGCATGTCTGGCAGACATATCAGTGTGGATGACGGATCACCACCTCAAGCTGAACCTCGGCAAGACGGAGCTGCTCTTCCTCCCGGGGAAGGACTGCCCATTCCATGATCTCGCCATCACGGTTGACAACTCCATTGTGTCCTCCTCCCAGAGTGCTAAGAACCTTGGCGTGACCCTGTACAACACCCTGTCGTTCTCTACTAACATCAAGGTGGTGACCCGATCCTGTAGGTTCATGCTCTACAACATTCGCAGAGTACGACCCTGCCTCACACAGGAAGCGGCGCAGGTCCTAATCCAGGCACTTGTCATCTCCCGTCTGGATTACTGCAACTCGCTGTTGGCTGGGCTCCCTGCCTGTGCCATTAAACCCCTACAACTCATCCAGAACGCCGCAGCCCGTCTGGTGTTCAACCTTCCCAAGTTCTCTCACGTCACCCCGCTCCTCCGCTCTCTCCACTGGCTTCCTGTTGAAGCTCGCATCCGCTACAAGACCATGGTGCTTGCCTACGGAGCTGTGAGGGGAACGGCACCTCCGTACCGTCAGGCTCTGATCAGGCCCTACACCCAAACAAGGGCACTGCGTTCATCCACCTCTGGCCTGCTCGCCTCCCTACCTCTGAGGAAGCACAGTTCCCGCTCAGCCCAGTCAAAACTGTTCGCTGCTCTGGCACCCCAATGGTGGAACAAGCTCCCTCACGACGCCAGGACAGCGGAGTCAATCACCACCTTCTGGAGACACCTGAAACCCCACCTCTTTAAGGAATACCTAGGATAGGATAAAGTAATCCTTCTAACCCCCCCCCCCCCCCTAAAAGATTTAGATGCACTATTGTAAAGTGGTTGTTCCACTGGATATCATAAGGTGAATCCACCAATTTGTAAGTCGCTCTGGATAAGAGCGTCTGCTAAATGACTTAAATGTAAATGTAATTGTTCTATCCACTTCAAAATCAGTGTAGATGAAGGGGAGGAGACAGGTTAAAGAAGGATTTTTAACCCTTGAGACATGGACTGTGTATGTGAGCCATTCAGAGGGTGAATGGGCAAGACTAAACATTTAAGGGCCTTTAAACGGGGTATGGTAGTAGGTGCCAGGCACACCGGTTTGTTTCATGAACTGCAACGCTGCTGGGCTTTTCACATTCAACAGTTTCCCGTGTGTATCAAGAATGGTCCACCACCCAAAGGACATCCAGCCAACTTGACCTTGGGAAGCATTGGAGTCGACATGGGCCAGCATCCCTGTGGAACACTTTCGACACCTTGTAGAGTCCATGCCCTGACGAATTGAGGCTGTTCTGAGGGCAAAAGGAGGGGTGCAACTCAATATTAGGAAGGTGTTCTTAATGTTTTGTACACTCAGTGTATGTCAAGATTTTGCTGGGACATTTCTCTCCTTATGACACTAGGTGGGGCTGTTCTCCATGATAAACGAGGGCTATGTAATGGAATGACTTCACTCCTTCCTCTTCCCCACAGCACAAAAAAAGAACGAAGACAGTTCCCCCCTGACAACAAAGGACGCCAATTACACAGAGTTCATATCATATTCATCATTAACCATGCTGATATCGAACGCCCATCTCCTTGTGGCAGTAAAAAACATAGAAGACTGAGGTGAAGACTGGTAGGCTCGGTAATGCCATTTGTTTTTGTAAGACATATGTCACTGCCAGTCTGCCACCAAGGACAAGTGTATCTCAACCTTTATTTGTACATCCCAAATGGCACCCCATTCCCTTTATAGTGCACTACTTTTTACCAAGGACCATTTGGGACACACTATGAATTCAGTCCAAACCCCTTCAGCTCAGCTAGGTCATATAATCCTGGCCCATCCACATTGCAAGGTCGTAACAGTCACCTTAACAAAAGGGAAAAGCCTATAATTATGAGAAGGGTAAAGCCTGGTTTCTGATGAAGTGACAATATGTTAATACCAAAGGGATATTGACTCACCCCGTACTGCGACGGTAGGTAGTGCCAACGGGGCAAGGCACGGGTGGGGCGTAGAGGTTCCCGGAGAACTCGGGGTCAGGCAGGCACACCTGGAGGGACAGGTCCTCGCTCAGCTTGAAGCCATAGTCGCTGAGAGAGAGAAAAAGACACACAGAGAGAGGAGGGTGAGACAGACACAGAGAGAGAGAGAAAGAGAGAGAAAGAGAAAGAAACAGAAAGAAAGAGAGAAAACAGAAAGAGAAAGAGAGAAACAGAGAAAGAGAATCAGAAAGAGAGAAACAGAGAAAGAGAAACAGAAAGAGAGAGAAACAGAAAGAGAGAAAACAGAAAGAGAGAGAAACAGAGAAAGAGAATCAGAAAGAGAGAAACAGAAAGAGAGAGAAACAGAAAGAGAGAGAAACAGAAAGAGAGAGAAACAGAAAGAGAGAAACAGAAAGAGAGAGAAACAGAAAGAGAGAGAAACAGAAAGAGAGAGAAACAGAAAGAGAGAGAAACAGAAAGAGAGAGAAACAGAAAGAGAGAGAAACGGAGACAGAGAGAAACGGAGAGAGAGAGAGAGAGAGAGAGAGAGAGACCCACTGTTCACCTACCTGACTATGAAACTATGAACAGATAGAGATGAGTGGAAAAAGACTGTGGCCCAATTCCAATCAACCCCTAGCCCCTACCCTGAAAGGATAGCATAGGTGTAAGTAAGGGAGAAACATTCCACCTAGTCCTAGCTTAACAGAAGGAAAGGTGGAGCTGTTACCTTTCTAGACAGCAGCTATCTAATCCTTTCAGATCGATATCAGGTGCCTAGGGGTAGATAGAGTTTAGGGGTAGAGGCAAAGGGTGGATTTGGGATTGGACACGGGCTTGGCATTGGTGCCTCTGGTCTCACCACTCGTAGTCCTGGCGTGTGCAGGAGCAGTTGGACACGGTGACGGGGCGGTCGAAGTCTTCCCCGTTGAAGCAGGTGGCGTGGGGCGTGCGTCGCTTGTACACCATCTCTCTACCCAGAAGGCAGTTGTTGCCGTGCTCGTCTGACGGGGACCAGCGCTTGTAGTCTCCCTCGGCACACGGCACGCCTGAAGAGACACAAATACTTGATTTGGAAATGGATTCTATTTTATTACAGTAGCATGGGGACAGAAGCGTACATATGCCTGGACAGTGGACACACACGGACGCACAAACACACACCTCAGTGAGACTCTGTGTCAATGGACGTATGTTTCTCATTGGCGTTGTGAAAATGGAAGACAAACAGACGCAAAAGCACCAGGCTGAGCATACTTGCCATGACTTCTGCCCAGCGTAGTGATATCATGAGAGTCCACTCACCGAGCACGTCGCTGGCGTTGACCTGCAGGATGAGCCAGCTGTGTCTCTGGTCGGCGTAGGAGCCGAAGACGGTGAAGATGGTGCTCTTCTCCCCTGGTTCCGTCAGCAGCTGGTAGACATACACCTCCCTGTCAGAGAAACGGAAGTCTGTCCACGTCTCCCCCTCATTGGTACTGAACCTGAGACACAGAGAGACAGTAGATAAGTAGCTTTGTCTGAGCCAGAATGGCCCGTAGGGAAAGTCTCCTAATTCACCATCTGAACAGGATGCTAGTCTATAGCAGGGCTGACAGAGACAGTATGGAGATCAGAATTAGCATGGTTACAATATTTAGACCCTTTTTACACTACTGAGCCAAGCCAAGCTGTAGTGCATTAGCCTGGTTACGTATCTCATGTACTGTAGGAGCTGGGACCGAGCTGGAAAACACCATGTGAAAATAATACTTCCAAGCCAGCACAGTACTGCTTGGGTTGGCAGTGACACAGTGGGTTGAAAAGGGTATAATTCATTGAAACCTTTATTTGACGAGGTAAGCAGATTGAAAGTGAACATCCTAGGGCAGAGTTGCAGTGGGGAGTAGAGGGGTAGACAGCACACTGTTCTGTTCTAGCAGTGGAGATACAGCAGGGGTCTTATTTAGGGCTGTTGTGAGACTCACTTGAGGTGTGTGCTGGAGCCCCCCTGGGCGATGGCCATGAGGATGCCCCCGTGGTCACCCCATGTGTAGAAGTGAGGACCGGCCAGCGCCTTGAGAAGGGGAAATGTGAAGAACACCCATTAAAGCCACACTCCGTAAGATTGCTGGTCAATTGATATAGCTACCATAATAAGACTAGTACAACTGTCAGGCCGTATTATTACAAAAAACATGACACTTAATGAGGTATACTATGTTCAGATTAAAAGTATGTTAAAAAAAAGTAATTCTGCTCTTGTGGAATGTCACATCGTAGACATCAAGAGCAGGTGAAAATGTTGTGGGTGCGTTTCCATTGTTTCTGTGAGTTCCCCAGTCTTACAGAGTGTGGCTTTGTGGTTGCTTAATAATATGCTGTCAAAGAAAGTGTCCTCAGCTGGCCATTCAGCACTATGGCTAGGCGCTCCACAGAAACCCTTTGGCATGAGGGGGTGGCATAGGCAGGAAATAATAACCAACATCATGATTTACAGCATGCTCATCATGTGCACAGTTACATTTATGGAGCACACACACAAAAACAAGGTGCGCACAGACAGACACTGACCTCTCTCCATCTGGCCCCAGCACTGCTGGACACATACACGTTGGGCTTGTTGGCTAGGTTCTTGCCCACAGAGCCTGCAGGGGAGACAGACACAAACACAGGATGATCAGTGGAATGGCTGTGAGAGAGGTGATGAATTAAACAGTACACACAGAGTGATTCAGTAGGAACACTACTGCAGCTTCAGGTGGTCTCCAGTGCCAGCAGTATCGCAGGCTTTGTCCCAAACAGCACCCTATTCCCTACACAGTGCACTAATTTCGACCAAAGCCCTATGGGCCCTGGTCAAAAGTAGTGCACTACATGCATAGGGTGCGATTTGGGACGCATCCGAGCACAGCGGCCAGCCCAGAGCACACAAAGCCGACAACAGAGCAAAAGTAGCTCACTATACAGGGAACAGGGTGCGATTTGAGACGCCGCCATGGAGAAAGGGGCTAGTGTAGCATGGCCCTATAGCTGGGGGGCTCTATATAGGGATAGATTCTAGCCCGAGTTTTTAAACGGATGCTTGAGATCAAGCGATAGAACCAGGTTCCCCAAACGTTCCTATTCTCCAGTGTGCTTTATTGTCAACATTAGACTGCAGTGTCAATACTCTGTCCTTACCATGTGTTGAACATATAGGCATGAATAATATCAAAATCAGTCTGCAGTCATTCTAGGGGGAAGGCCCTAACGAGTGTAATGAGTCTAATGTCTAACATCATATATCTATTTACCCTATGTGGATGTGGACTACCATGTTGAACCTAACAGTGTGCGCAATCTGATACCTGTTGTACAATTCACAAGTGCAATATGGATTACAGCAGGTATCAAAGCTCTGACTCCAACTCCTTATTGTTTGATGTAGTTGTGTACGGCTCGCTCTGTGTGACACTCATCCTGAGAGCTGTATGTGAATGATGTTCTCCTCCCCTGCATCGCCACTAATGACCGTCACTCTCGGAGGCCATATCAACGGTGCTTTACAAATTAACTAATTGTATACAGGAACAAGTCACAAAACAAAACGCTTCGGTGGAAACGTTCCCCCTGATAGGTGGTGTGGGGATGCTGGTCGTGTGGCTGGCTGGGTCCACACAAAGAGAGATACGGTCTGTGTGTGCGTTTGTTTGTACCCGCTGGGTGAGGCAGAAGTAATTAGTGCATCTGTGTGTGAGCGATAACATGGACGAGAGGGGCATAGTGTTTCCGCAGCCCTCCCTCCCTGCTCCTTCCTGCACTTCTCCCCGTGGCCATTATCTACTAATAATTTAATTAAGGGGTCTAGCAGCTCGCAGGGTGTAGAGGCTTCTTCCTCCTTCCAGACACAGCTACAAAGGAAATCAATGTACTCGGCCAAGCAGGCAGAAGCGTGACGAGGTAAAGACAGAGAGACAATTTTAGTGGATTAAACACAATGGATGTGTCCAACTGCTCCTTGTGTAGCCCCAGTCAAAGCCTACTGCTCTGACCTGAGTACACACAGTTATACATGGACGCACATACACACACGCACAAACCATGAACACACTCACTCAGAAAAAAAGCACTCAAAAATGAGCACTCAGAAAAACGCGTGCGTGCGAATACACACACACACACGCTGTGAATACGAATTTGCTCTCAACTGAATTGCCTGAATAAATAAAGGTTAACCTCTAAGTAAGGTTAAAAAAATAAATAAAAATGAACACAGACGCAGCCAAACAAGCAGGAAGGAGAGACTCGGCAGCTTCTCTATGCACAGTCTCATTTCCTGTGTGATTGACTGATGGAGGAAGTGGTCCTCTCTATCAGATCAGACAACAGCGGAAGTTGCACCACCATAAGGGAAGTCACGTATTCGCCATCGAAATGGTAATTCTGTGGCCTGGCTCGTATAGCGGGATTGCCATTGCAGTATGGGCTGCCTTTAACACAACCTTCCTCTTTCTTTCCCCAATGTCATCGTCTCTCTCCATCTTTAAAAATATACAGTACCAGTCAAAAGTTTGGACACACTCATTAAAGGGTTTTTCTTTATTTGTACTATTTTCTACATTGTAGAATAATAGTGAAGACGTCAAAATTATGAAATAAAACAAATATTTAAAAAAAGTGTTAAAACAAATCAAAATATATTTTAGATTCTTCAAAGTAGCCACCCTTTGCCTTGATAACAGCTTTGCACACTCTTGGCATACTGTCAACCAGCTTCACCTGGAATGCTTTTCCAACAGTCATGAAGGAGTTCACACATACGCTGAGCACTTGTTAGCTGCTTTTCCTTCACTCTGCGGCCCAACTCATCCTAAACCATCTTAATTGGGTTGAGGTCGGGTGTTTGTGGAGGCCATGTCATCTGATGCAGCACTCCATCACTCTCCTTTTTGGTCAAATAGCCCTTACACAGCCTGGAGGTGTGTTTTGGGTCATTGTCCTATTGAAAAAGCGCAAACCAGAAGGGACGGCGTATCGCTGCAAAATGCTGTGGTAGCCATGCTGGTTAAGTGTGCCTTGAATTCTAAATAAATCACAGACAGCGTCAGCAGAAAAGCAACCCCACACCATCCCACCTCCTCCTCCATGCTTCAAGGTGGGAACCACACATGCAGAGATCATCCGTTCACCTACTCTGGGTCTCAAAGACATGGTGGTTGGAACCAAAAATCTCAAATTTGGACTTCAGACCAAAGGACAGATATCCACCAGTCTAATGTCCATTGCTCGTGTTTTGTGGCTCAAGCAAGTCTCTTCTTATTATTGGTGCCCTTTAGTAGTGGTTTCTTTGCAGCAATTCGACCATGAAGGCCTGATTCACACAGTCTCCTCTGAACAGTTGATGTTGAGATGCGGCTGTTACTTGAACTCTGTGAAGCATTTATTTGAGCTGCAATTTCTCAGTCTGGTAACTCTAATGAAGTTATCCTCTGCAGCAGAGGTAACTCTGGGTCTTCTTTTCTTTTGGCGGTCCTCATGAGAGCCAGTTTCATCATTGCGCTTGATGGTTTTGCGACTGAAAAACCTTTCAAAGTTCTTGAAATGTTCTGGATTGACTGACCTTCATGTCTTAAAGTAATGATGGACTGTCGTTTCTCTTTGTTTATTTGAGCTGTTCTTGCCATAATATGGACTTGGTCTTTTACCATATAGGGCTGTATACCACCCCTACCTTGTCACCACACAACTGATTGGCTCAAACGCATTAATAAGGTAAGAAATTCTACAAATTAACTTTTAACAAGGCACACCTGTTGATTGAAATGCATTCCAGGTGACTACCTCATGAAGCTGGTTCAGAGAATATCAAGTGTGCAAAGCTGTCATCAGGGCAAAGGGTGGCTACTTTGAAGAATCTCAAATATAAAATATATAACACCTTTTTGGTTACTACATGATTCCATATGTGTTATTTCATAGTTTTGATGTCTTCACTATTATTTTACAATATAGAAAATAGTACACATAAAGAGAAACCCTTGAATGAGTAGGTGTGTCCAAACTTTGGACTGGTACTGTACTTATTTTGAAATAAATAGTCATTGTAGTTGTATGATGCTAGCCTAAGCCTCCCCACCTGTGGCCATGATGAGCCCTGGTGCTGACTCCTTGGACAGTATGGGCATCCTGCGCAGCTGAATGTTGAGAAGCTGGCTCCAGCGCTGGGCCAGGTGGAGGGAACAGCCCTTGGAGAGCTACAGAGAGAGGAAGGGACAGGATGGGGGGGATAGAGAAGTACCGAGAGGGTATAGAAGAGGGATGGAGGGGAGGGAGGGATAGAGAGGAGAGAGCGAGGGAGATATAGAAAGAAATGGAGGGATAGATAGGAAAGATGAAGAAAGATCGAGTAGGGGGGAAGGGAGGGATGGATGGAGAGGCGTTGTGGAGGGAGAGGGGAGAGATGGAGAGAGAAGTGTTAGGTCAATGGTCAATGGAGACAACAATCTGGCAAAACCAAAAAGAAATAAATACAAATAAACTATTTTCTCAGAAGTGAAGCTACATTTACATTATAGTAAATTTAGCAGACACTCTTATCCAGAGCAGGTTACAGTAGTGAGTGCATACATTTTAGTACAAGGGACACGTCCACTTTCTAAAACCAAACAGAACACACCTGTTTGCATCCAAAACCACTTCCCCTTTAGAATGCAAACACACACCGTGTGGCCTCATGGGTGTTGTTCCTAACCACTAATGTAGGTTCATATTGTCCCACCCCCAATCTCTACCTCAAAAGACTCAGACTCAGCACTTTGACAGTGTTATACACAACGAGGCAACTTCCTGCTTACAGACATCAACAAGAAAATAATTACATTCTGCCAAGACTGTCACTTATTGGCTCTTCCCAATGTTTGCCCTCCCTTCAGGCATGCCTACATTAACAAGAGCCAACATTAGTCTTGGGCAGATCTTAATTAGGGCTGGGATGATACTAGTATCGTGGAAAGGAAACAAAACCCGAAGTGGATATAACTTATTTAGGAAAACAGCCCTAATGTTGGAAACAAACATTACGTTGTCATCCAGACTCATTTATTTATTTATTTTCCAAGATATAGCACACAATATTTTACTTTCAGCAGGTTTTTAAAGGAACAAAGAGTATGGTCTGCTTCGTGTAATCCTGTTGTTGTCGCCCCGATGTGTATGATGGCACATTGCTGAAGCTGCCAGCAATGTTCTGCCAGGCAGCTATAATCTAGGGTCTGTGTTTCAGTATCCTGTATTAGTGGTTAGGGGAAACCCACCAGGGAGTAGGTGGACGCTTTCTCTAACCACTGATACAGGGTCAGATGTTACTGTAACAGCTAGCTAGCTACCTGGCAGTCCAGTGTTCCTCCCAGGCTGTCAGCGGAGGGGGCCTGCAGCAGTTCCCAGGTGCCCCCCTTGTCGAAGGTGATTACGGAGCGCATGTTGTCCTTGCTGAGTGAGCCGTTGATGAGCGTGGCCACGAAGACGCCACGCAGACCCTCCACACGGTGCAGGTCAGCAAAGGGCTCATTGGTAAAGTACCTGGGATGAAAACACACACACAGGCGTAGGTACACAAATGCAGACAGATGCACATATACACACACAGACATGATTAGCATCAACAACAACACAGTATCACGTTCAGTGTATCTTGTGGCTGTTGGTGAAAGGAAACACGTGTTCTGCTCGTGTCGTGAGGTCGCCTCACTATCAAGAAGCAATCAAGCTGCTCTCACAACAACAACTCCAGGTAGCTGGAGACGTGTTGGGAACCTAGTCATTTGACTAATTATAGGCCCTGGACGCATTACGCTACACTGCAGCGCCGTGACAACATGGACTCAGCAAACATCCAACTTCCTGGTCCCTGGGATTTTAAACATGTAAACACATGCAAAAGGCCCTGCTGTTGTTTACCAACACTGAGGAGAAAACGCACGCACGCACGCACGCACGCACGCACGCACACACACACACACACACACACTGACTCATCGACGTCACTAGGAATGCTCACCAGGAGGTCCCCCAGTGCTGCGATGATCAGACATAGAACAGCCTCCTCTCATCTCTCCTTCAAAATAAATCAAGTTGGGTGGGTGCGCTTGATCAAGGTGGGTATAATTGATCCAAGGGTGTGTGTACTTGATCAAGGAAGGTGTATTTGATCAAGGTGAGTTCTGTTACTTTGTTCCTAGCACGACACTACAGATCTCATAGTGTTTCCTACTAATTAGGCTGCCTTAACTGTGAGTCACATCAGAATATTGCAGACTTCAAATAGTACTTGTTTTCTTTGAAATGCTTTGGGTGATTGATTGAGCCTGCCTGGAGCGTCAGACGGGCAGGGTTTGCACTTTTGGGACTTTTCTTTTGATTCTGTTGTGTCAGGTAAGCTCAATCAAGGGCAGCTTAAGTATTTGAAAGATACCAATACTAATTGAACCCAGACCTCGGATCCATTGTTGCTTAGTAGAATACTGCAGTGTTTCCAAATCTGTTCCTGGGGGGATACACCAAAGGGGCGCACATTTTGGTCCTACCCCAGCACTAACAAGCCACTAATCACGGTGATAAGCAGATTAGCTGAATCTAATGGGTTAGTGCTGGGCTGGAACAAAAATGTGCAACCTGTGATTAGTTAATAGATCAAATCAGGTGGGTTAGTGCTGGGCTGGCCTGAAACAAAAATGAGCAACCCGAGATTGGTTGATTAGGTCAAATAGAGGAAGCAGGTGTGTAAGTGCTGGCCTGGAGCAGAATTGTGCACCCCCCCCCCTCCTCCAGTAGAGTATTGAGAAGCACTAGGAATATTGTGCCTACCTGATGAGGGTGTTGCTGCCTGAACCCTCTGGGCTGTAGTATAGCACATTCTCCAGGGACAAAGAGAAGGACAGGCCCTGCGTGTCTGAGATGTACAGGTGGGTGACGTTGTTGAGGTGGTTGACGCAAACAAACACCTGGTCCTCCGAGGCGTCAGCGATGTAGTACTCCTGCAGGAGAAGAAGAGCGATGTTGAGCAGTTTTCCTTATTTGTGAAGGGCATGGTGTGATTCTCTCACAACTAAAAGCTGATGATTGTAATTCAACTTTTATTACACAAAAACATGTTAATTTTTAAGATCGTGTCATGGAATTAAAATCTTTCTACTGTGAGTGAAGTGTAACGCCTTACAGTATTTTCTGTGATTGGTCTTGTGATTTCTGGCTCATGTTGAGCTGTTAACTACATACTTGCTACATAGTATAGTTATAGCATTTCCTTACAAACACATTTTCCCAGTTTCATCAACGATACAGTGACAGGTTTGTTCTCTAGACTAGGAGTCAACTAGGAGCCACAGAGAGGATGTTCTGGTGTGGCGAAGCAGGCCTGGAGACTCACTGTGATTGGGTGGCGGGTCATGAACTGGGCAGCTTTCATTGGCTGGCGGTTGTAGGACACCCACAGCTGGACGGAGGATGGTTCATGACTCCCCAACAAAGTCTGGAACCAACAGATGTACAATTAATAAATCAATCAATGAATCAGAAACAAAGAGCCATGGAGACGGCTTAATGCCTTCCTCCTTATGACTAATGTGACAAAATGATTATAGAATCTGCTATTATTAAAAGGACCCCCCAGAGAAAGTTGACAACACTATGTCAACGTAATTTCCTGTCCTAGAGAGGAAATGCACGTTCAGGTTCCACCTTCGAATATTTACTACTTAATCATATTCACAAATTGGGTGTGGGAATTTCCACGTGGCGTTTCTAAACATCAGCAAATAGGGCACTGGCAGCTGGCAGTGTAGCTAGCTAGCTAGCATGCTAACCTTATCTAGCTAGCTAATGTTCCGTTACAGTTATTTTTTACTAGGCCTATACCATTTTCAAAAGATTAGCCAGTAATGGCTGGTTCTGGATTTGTCATAAGCATTGATTTTAGGGAAAACTTTCTCACAGAAGGAAACCACTGGCCTATCTTTGACTTCACCATCTATTGTTACCTCGAAAGTTTTCGCATCTTCCATAAATTGTGACTGCGAATCCGCCATAGAAAGGCTTATTAAGAATAAGATGAAGCTCTGGTAATATGGATAACTATTGAAAGATAGCTGATATGCCTTTTTCTAGATTTTAATGGACAACCTTTGGTAGTAGGTAGGCTGCTGGCAGGCTTTGGCTGCGGTACATGGTTCTCACAGGGGAAGTGAAATGATAGGCAACAATGACTTTGCTCATGATCATCAACGCCGCAAATGACATGTTACTATAATTTCCTTGAACTTTTTTTCACGAGTGTCTTTTCATTATCTGGATAGACACATGTGGTTTCTAGGTAATGTTAGACCAATCAAAGCAGTGGAGTGTGTAGTGAGGCAAAACTTTAGTGGTCAAAATTATCCAAAATTATCTTGGGGCGACGGGGGATTGCAAAATACCATCACATCAAGCAATTATAACATTTATATACAGTACCAGTCAAAAGTTTGGACACACCTACTCATTCAAAGGTTTTACTTTATTTTTACTATTTTCTACATTGTAGAATAAATAGTGAAGACATCAAACTATGAAATAACACATATGGAATCATGTAGCAACCCAAAAAAAAGGTGAATCAAAATTATATTTGAGATTCTTCAAAGTAGCCACCCTTTGCCTTGATGACAGCTTTGCACACTCTTGTTATTCTCTCAACCAGCTTCGTGAATAATGCTTTTCCAACAGTCTTGAAGGAGTTCACACATATGCCGAGCACTTATTGGCTGCTTTTCGTTCACACTGCGGTCCAACTCATCACAAACCATTTCAATTGGGTTGTGGAGGCCAGGTCATCTGATGCAGCACTACATCACTCTCCTTGGTCAAATAACCCTTACACAGCCTCAAGGTGTGTTTTGGGTCATTGTCCTGTTGAAATATAAATGAAAGTCCCACTAAGTGCAAACCAGATGGGATGGCGTATTGCTGCAGAATGCTGTGGTAGCCATGCTGGTTAAGTGTGCCTTGAATTCTAAATAAATCACAGACAGTGTCACCAGCAAAGCACCCCCACACCTCCTCTTCCATGCTTCACGGTGGAAACCACACATTCAGAGATCAACCGTTCACCTACTCTGCGTCTCACAAAGACATGGCGGTTGGAACCAAAAATCTCAAATTTGGACTCATCACACCAAAGGACAGATTTCCACCGGTCTAATGTCCATTGCTCGTGTTTCTTGGCCCAAGTAGTCTCTTCTTATTGGTGTCCTTTAGTAGTGGTTTCTTTGCAGAAATTCGACCATGAAGGCCTAATTCACGCAGTCTCCTCTGAACAGTTGATGTTGAGATGCGTCTGTTACTTGCACTTTGTGAAGCATTTATTTGAGCTGCAATCTGAGGTGCAGTTAACTCTAATGAACTTATCCTCTGCAGCGGAGATAACTCTGGGTCTTCATTTCCTGTGGCGGTCGTCATGAGAGCCAGTTTCATCATAGCGCTTGATGGATTTTGCGACTGCACTTGAAGAAACGTTCAAAGTACTTGAAATTGATATACCACCCCTACCTTGTCACAACACAACTAATTGGCTCAAACACATTAAGAATTGGAATATATTCCAGGTGACAACCTCATGAAGCTGGTTGAGAGAATGCCAAGAGTTTGCAAAACTGTAATCAAGGCAAAGGATGGCTACTTTGAAGAATTTCTAATATAAACTATATTTTGATTTGGTTAACACTTTTTTGGTTACTACATGATTCCATATGTGTTATTTCATAGTTTTGATGTCGTCACTATTATTCTACAACGTAGAAAATAGTAAAAATAAAGAAAAACCCTTGAATGAGTAGATCTGTCCAAACTTTTGACTGGTACTGTATATACATTTTTAACACAGACTAGCTCCAAAATAAGGTGGAAAAACAAACTTGCACCCCGTTTTAATTTCCTCCATTGCTCAGGCAGCCAAGTGAACACAAGGCTGTTTGGCTCATCTCAGTTGCGAGGAGGAGCAACTTTGCAGCTATTTCTGAATAATAAACAACGCCATGCTGGTAGGTGGTAACATTCAAATAAACCCCAGCCCTGAAACGAAACGTAGGCTGAAAATAATTTGGATGTCATATCATAGGAAAAGACACCGCAGTCACAAGGATTTGCACGAAGTGGAAACTATGACTTCTTGACTTAAATAATTGTGCAAAATCATGGGTAAGCTCTGCCCATTGTCTTTCAGCTCGAAAAAGTGAATTTCTTCTGGTGTGGCCTGAGGGCTTTTAAAGACTCAAGTGATGAATCTATCTGTACTGTTGGGTGGATTGTAAGCTCAGTGGGCCAATGAGAACAATCAAAGGCCAAATCTCATTGTTATGTCCGCGAGACCACTTTGTTCAAGGGAGGGGAAAGGAGCTGTAATCTTTAATGAATTACAAGCAGGAAGACCAAAGCGTCGAGTCTCGCCGCCCTCCGGATCCCCAGAGAGACCTGAGACGCTATTTGCATCCCAAATGGCACCCTATTCCCTACAAAGTGCACTACTT
Source organism: Salmo salar (assembly GCF_965601325.2). Lineage (NCBI taxonomy): Eukaryota > Metazoa > Chordata > Actinopteri > Salmoniformes > Salmonidae > Salmo > Salmo salar. The sequence continues at coordinate 129,071,294 of NC_138299.1, forward strand.
TAGACCAGAGACTAATGGAGCCTGGTCAAAAGTAGTGCACTATATAGGGAATAGGGTGCCATTTGAGACGCAACCAGTGATGTGTCTCCTCTTACGTGTCAGTCTGGCAACACCGACACCATGTGATCTGCCTCCCAGGGATTGGCTAAACTAGGCTCACATCAGCAGAATGGGACCACTAACAGCCTGTCTGGCCTTCTGCCCTCCATTAACAACTAACAGAAATATTCTCTTCATTAAAAGCTGCAGGTAATAAATGTCAAGCGTGTACACTTTATTAGGGAGGCCAAATACACAGTTTAATATGATTATATTTGTAGTTATTGAGGCGCGCACACACACACACACACACCGATTAATACAAATATCTTTACCGAGCTGGGACAAAACAATGGTATAAAATATGAGTACATTTACATTTTTTACATTTTAGTCATTTAGCAGACGCTCTTATCCAGAGCGACTTACAGTAGTGAATGCATACATTTCATTTCATGCATTTATTATTATCATTTTTTTTGTACTGGCCTCCCGTGGGAATCGAACCCACAACCCTGGCATTGCACACACCATGCTGGCGTTGCAAACACCATGCTCTACCAACTGAGCCACAGAGTACAAAGGACAGTGTTAACATCATAGAGCAGCCAACAGTTTGTGGAAAAGAGATGTGTCACACAGACATGGAAATCCCACGATGATGCTAACAATGAAGAGAACAGATGGCTACAGTAATGCACTGAAATAATATTTCAGTCTGACAGGCCACACAGACGGGCAAAACACAGCCAAACTAGTGGTGCACAGTTGGAATGCAGGCAGCAAATAAGAGCACCAGAACATTCCAGAATTATTCACCGCATAGGACGGCAATCAGGTTCATGGCATCATCTTGGATTAACAGAGAGCGCCCTCAGGGTAGCCAAGATAATAAATAAATAAAAACAAACAAAACATGCGCGCGCTCACTGAGAGCTTTCCTAGTTCCCCCACTGATGGCTGATGGATCTAGGCAAGCATTCATGTCATGTAGTCTGTCTTTTATCTGATGACCCAGCAGGCGCAACAAAGTGACTCCCTGTTCCCTGAGACACAATGTGCCTGCCTGCATGAGTCCGTCTGTCTGCCTGCAAGTCTGTCTGCAAGTCTGGGTCCTCAGAGAGCTATTCAACCTATTGATTTATCTACTGTTGCTGTTAACGTTCCGTCTCCGCGACCCAGTGTGCCGTGTTCTGAAAGCCAAGCAGCCACAACAACACAATGTGGGCATGGAAAATACCAAGGGGAGAGAAACTTACTCTCGGAAAAGACTACTGCTTCAATGCTTCAATGCCAGCAGGCCAGGGGGGTCTTTTCAACCACAGCAGCTTGACTGGCTTCCATGACAGAAGAGAGGTCTGACGATCTGTGGAAAATGGATTCTATCCACCGGGGATTCAAATCAAACCTTGCTTTAACAAATGTATGGTGTCTTAACCATCCATCATGAAATTATTATTAAGTCATTATGAAGTGTCATTATGTTAATATAAATACCAGGAACAGATACTGAGCATCATGAGTAGAATTCTTATTGAATTGATTCACCTTTACATATTCATAGCAAGTATATATATACCTTCAGCAGTCTTGCTGTTCAGAACAGAAGCACTGTGCTTCCAATGCAAATTATGATATTTGGATAACCCCCCTCCCTTTTCACGTTCTATATCTAAACCGATCAACTAGAAGAATAGTAGTGGGGGGGCACATGAAACCCTGTCCTCCCCAGTCCTCCTGCAGAGCCGAGCCTACGGGAGCTGTCGTTGTGGTTTGTTTATGCAGACAGGAGGTAGCTGTTCATCTGAGAGACATAGAGCCATTTCCCAGACCTCCCATTGCTTTTAAGTGGCATGTTTATCTCCTCCCTCCTTCTCTCACACTGGACATGTCACATCGTTTTTTACAGCGAAGTGCCCTGTTGTTTGTGTGTGTGTGTGTGTGTGTGTGTGTGTGTGTGTGTGTGTGTGTGTGTGTGTGTGTGTGTGTGTGTGTGATGCGTCACACATTGCAGTGGGAGCTGGTGAAATGTGGGGTTTGGCATCACACGTTAAGGAAGAAAGTAAAGGACCACTACAGCATTAAGGGCCATTGCGACCAATATGGCTGCCCGAAGGAATAAAGCCACGTCTTGTTCTCTGGGTGTCGCAACACTTAAATCTCTTTTACAGGGAAAACAAAAGGTCCAAACAGCAGCTTAAATAGGCATTGCAATCTCCTGTTCAATGTGGTTGTTGGTCTGCTCCTATGCCGTTATGGGTACATTATACCCGTTGGGGGTATTGACGCATCAGGGAAAGCACAGGCAACCATTCGAAAAGGAAGTCCTTGATCTTGTTACACTCCCCCTCCTCTCGTCGCCACTGAGACACCTTGCAAATAACAAGGAAATGTGTCAAAAAGAAAAACCGAAGCAACCTCTTATTGACGTCCATTTATATGAATTAAGCCAGTTATCTTCCGGAGGACTATGGAAAGGAGTAGAGGTCTTAAGGTCTGATTATCAATCATTACTCAGGGATCTATACTGTCAGGCCTGGGATAAAACTCTGCGTTTTTGGGGCTTTTAATTGGCCTAAGAAGCTCTGTGCTGCCAAAAGCTCGTGATATTCATTACGGTAATCCTATTAGCCCCAGCCGTAGATATTAGTATGGGCTGGGTAGTTGGTATGACTAGAGAAGGGAGAGAGTGAGTGAGAGCGACGAGTTAGCATTGACATGGTGTTGCTAATGCTCTGGGACTGGGCTGCGTCACTGAGCGTTTCACACGCTCACCGCTCAACCGTATCTGGGGGAGGGGGCTGCTCTGTGGGTTGGGTCAGGCTGTGGGGTCACAGACAGGGCAACTGTAGTTGTTTAAAATAAAATAAAGTGAGTGCCTAAGCTAATGCTGCAAAGATATGACAACAGAGGCTCTTAGATAGGAACTAACATAGCTTTATATTTATTATTTATTAAATGTAAGGCTCTGGTGATTAATTTAACCACATTCACTGAGTGTACAAAACATTAGGAACTTCTGCTCTTTCCATGACAGACTGACCAGGTGAATCCTGTGACCCTATGATCCCTTATTGATGCCACTTGTTAAATCCACTTCAAATCAGTGTAGGTGAAGGGGAGGAGACAGGTTAAAGAAGGATTTTTAACCCTTGAGACAATGGAGACATGGATTGTGTCTGTATGCCATTCAGAGGGTGAATGGGCAAGACAAAATATTTAAGTGCTTTTGAATGGGGTATGGTAGAAGGTGCCAGGTGCACTGGTTTGGGTGTGTCAAGAACTGCAATGCTGCTGGGGTTTTCACGCTCAACAGTTTCCCGTGTGTATGGTCCACCACCCAAAGGACATCCAGCCAACCTGACACAACTGTGGGAAGCATTGGAGTCAACATTGGCCAGCATCCCTTGTAGAGTCAATCCCCCAACGAATTGAGTTGTTCTGAGGGCAAAAGGGGGTGCAACTCAATATTAGGAAGGTGTTCCTAATGTTTTGTACACTCAGTGTAGTTTTCCATATTGTTTTTAAATTTGCCTATTTTGGATTCATGTGAATGGTGTTGTTGATTAACATAAACTACACTCCAACCATTCGTTTGTGTTTAGCCTCATTACCATCTATAAAAACAATCCACATCTACAATGGAAGTGGGAATATCACTTTCTACGAGTGGAAGTGTGAAATGATATAGCTTGGGATACAATTCTAGCCAGAAAAAAAAACACACACCGTACTATCCTTTGGCTATGGAACAAATCCGCCCATTGGGAATAGCAACAGTACTTGAGACTGCAGCATACGGCAGCACTGGGCAACAGAACCCTGATGAGTGTGTGCATGAGCGGTTAGTGACACCAAGCAACAAGCAAACCACAACTTCATTAACAGCACATAGATCAGTCATGTCTGACAAGCTGCACTCTCTGGCCCCGACCAACAGGAGTGATGCTGGCCAACAGGTTGGTTGGGTAAGCAGACGAGACACAACATAAGCCATTTCGCTGTTCTGACATTCTGAGCGACCTACCTTAGTATACGCTCGCCTCTATGGAGACCGTCATAGTAGCGCATTCTGTCACATGCAAAATGTGTTGTTAAAGTCTGCTAGCCTTACTCAAAGAGAGTAGGGACCAGAGGTGTGGACTCGAGTCACCTGACTTGGACTCGAGTCACAAATATGATGACTTGCAACTCGACTTTGACACCAATGACTCGTAACTTGACTTGGACTTGAGCCTTATGACTCGACCTGACTTGATACCCTCCCCAAGCCAATATAAAAAATGATGCTATTAAAAAAAGTGTGCAGTGCATCAACTCTTCATTTAACGGATTACAGTTTGAATCGGACAGCAGCCAATCAAATTGTGCGTGGCAGCGCAGAGGAACGTCGGCGGGTGAATTCAGATGGAGCCCTTGGAAAGATGAGACCCAGAATTATTATTATTGGATATAAAGACGCCGCTGTATCAACAAAAAACGGACTGCAACTTGCAAAACATGCGGGAAGAAAATTAGACGGAGGCGCAACAATTTCCAACTTTGTTCGACATTTGAAGCTGCACAAAGAACGGTAAGTCATGGGTAATATAGCCGACAGCTATCCATCTCACGAGGTTGTCAAATCAAATCAAATTGTATTTGTCACATACACATGGTTAGCAGATGTTAATGCGAGTGTAGCGAAATGCTTGTGCTTCTAGTTCTGACAATGCAGTAATATCCAACGAGTAATCTAACCTAACCACTTCATGAGTGTTTATGAGTGTGTGTAACTTGTTTGTTTCATGGGTTTCTTTTTGCTGGCTTGTGATGTCTGGAGCCTGTATTGTTATGTGCGCTCCTCACTGCTTGCCTAGATTAGATTTGCAGATTGACTCGCCACCATGCTGTTTGGAGCTGGAAAAGATCAAATGAGCACATTTGTGGCAGAGTGCCTTCTAGAACGGTTGTGTACTCTTCCTAACCTGCTGATTACAGCGAGTGCTTGAACCTCTGATTATGTTTATGCTTCACACAAATCCTACCATCCCTCTCTCTGCTGTCCTCTGCAGTTTTGAGCTTTCTCCATTGATAATGAATGAAGAACGGCAGCTTATTTCATCTGAGGCACGGCATTCAGATAGTTTTCCAGATAGAAATGCAATATATAGATCTGTACTCGATTCTCTAGTCTACACGGCAAAGGCTGTTGTAGGTGATGTATTTCTATGTGAATTGCCATGTTGGATGACCAGGAGATACTCTGCTGCTTAATTCATCTACAGGAGAGCAACCACCCCACATGACCCGACCCAGCCTACCACGCCTCTCCCGCTGTCACAGAGAGAGAGGGGGGGGGGGGGGCTTTCTCATGCTACCCATGCATTTCCATGGAAATATAACGTTTATTTGGAAAGTAATAAATATAGATATTTTCATGATTTGCGTAAATGCAATATACTAACTATTACTCTATTACTATTACTAACTATTACTATTACATTTGATGAAGAGCACGTTATGACTTGTTTAGGACTCCAAACTCTAAGTTTAGGACTTGAGACTTGTCTCGGACTTGCCTGTCTTGACTTGGGACTTGACTTGGGACTTGAGTGCTAAGACTTGAGACTTACTTGTGACGTGTAAAAGAAAAATGACTTGGTCCCACCTCTGGTAGGGATGACTTTTTGAAGTATGCTTGTAGCTGTGAATGTTGAGTCAATTGATTTGTAAGAGACTGATATGAATAAAGATATGGTAGTTACAATGTACAAACATTCACAATGTGCATATTTATAGGGGTTTAAGAATGCATATTTCATCAAGGTTGCACAAGCTAAGCAGCAGCGCAGAACCTCAGCTCTCCATTCAGTTTCTTTACAGAAATACCACTTCCTCATAGTGAAAATACCCCAAACAGCCCTCCTCTACAATTGTACTTTCAGTCTCTCTCTTTCCCCTTTCCGCTACGTGTGTGTGTGTGTGTGTGTGTGTGTGTGTGTGTGTGTGTAACGCCAGGATTCAGATACGTGTGTTTGGCCATGGCTGTTTAACACAGCGTTGACTGCAGTGAGTCTGCGTGGTTATTCAAGGCTAGGACTGAGTTTGCACAGACAGGAACCATTACCCGTAATTGGCTCAGAATAGACATGTGTGCTATCAAATGCAAACTAATATTTCAGCCTAGTTTTGATGGGATCGGTATGTATCAGACCACATTAACCCCAGTGTTCCACAGTACATGACATGGACCGTCTCTCCCGTCCACATTGCGTACACAGCAAAAGATATTTCTCTTTTCATGGAGGGGTCAATAATTAAAGTTCCTCTTTCATTGTATGAGGCGCCCAGGCAAAGCACGCTGGATATTTGTGACACAGATTCACAGCCAAGGAAGGAGCCTGGGATCAAACTGTCCCCATCTGTTACAAAAAGCAGCAGTCGTGTGCCTGTGGCTCAGATATGCCAAACAACGTGTGACTTTATCGCAAACAGACACTGCTGGGGTTATAGGAGGCCACATTCTTTAGCTAGGGATAAGAGATACTACCTTTAGAACGATTCTATGCATGTGGTGGACTTATCAGGTATTTAAGCCTACCAGTTCAATATGATGGGTTTGACCTAATGACTTACAGTCCTTCAGAAAGTATTCATACCCCTTAAATTATTCCACATTTTGTTGTGTCACAGCCGGAATAAAAAAATGTCTCAACCATCTACAAACAATACCCCATAATGACAAAGTGAAAACATGTTTTTAGACATTGTTGCACACATTTATTTTTTTACTGAAATAACAAAATGTACATAAGTATTCCCATCCCTTAATCAATACATGTTAAGATCACCTTTGGCTGCAATTACAGCTGTGAGTCTTTCTGGGTAAGTTCTAAGAGCTTTGCACACCAGGATTGTACAATATTTGCACATCATTATTTTATTCTTCAAGCTCTGTCAAGTTGGTTGTTGATCATTGCTAGACAGCCATTTTCAGGTTTTGCCATAGATTTTTAAGACAATTTAAGTAAAACATGAACTAGGCCACTTAGGAACATTCTGTCGTCTTGGTAAGCAACCAGGGTGTATATTTGGCCTTGTGTTTTAGGTTTTTGTCCTGCTGAATGGTGATTTTTTTCCCCCAGTGTCTGTTGGAAAGCAGACAACCAGGTTTTCCTCTATGATTTTGCCTCTGCTTAGCTCTTCTCCCTAGTCCTTGCCGACAACAAGCATACCCATAACATGATGCAGCCATCACCATGCTTGAAAACATGAAGAGTGGTACTAAGTGATGTGTTGTGTTTGCCCCAAATATAACACTTTGCTTTCAGGACAAAGTTAATTTCTCTGCTACATTTTTTGCAGTTTTACTGTAGTGCTTTGTTGCAAACAGGATGCATGTTTTAGAATATTTTTATTCTGTACAGGTTCCTCCTTTTCACTCTGCCAATTAGGTTAGTATTGTGGAGTAACTTCAATGTTGTTGATCAAACCTCAGTTCTCTCCTACCACAGCCATTAAACTCTGTGTCATGACTCTCCTGGGTGAGGATCAAAGGCCTCAGATCAGCTTGGTAAATAGCTGACAACAACCAAACCCTCTTACCCACAGAAGAGGGGAAGGGGGTGGGCCGGTTTTGACACCTTAACACCTTGTCGTAAATTAGGCAGGAGGAGAATCTCTCCCTTTGCTCCTCAGTATTGGGAAAGAAATGTGCTTTGTCTCCAGAATACTTTGCCGCCAAAATCTTTTTGGCCAAAAAGTGAACATTGGAACATTATTTCTAACATCTGAATGTTTGGAATGATCAGTGGGGACTTACAGAATAATCATGTCATATTGTTTATTATTTTGTTATGTCATTAAGGAAGGTCTCAAGAAATAACTCGGAAAGTGGACACATTGTCAAGTTTACATCTAAATGTTGTATAAAATATATGATTAAGTATGAGAGTTTTTTTTGTTAAGATAGGAATGTGATTTTAGTCTTCTAATGAGATAATTGTTTTTCATATAAACTTTTTCCCAGTCAGTAGCCACGCCCCAAGTGAGCACAGACATCATGTCGGCGTGATGGAATAACCCCTTTTTCCCTGAGGATAAAAAGCCTTGGTAACAAAATTTACAACAGACCCGAACATTGCCGGGTTGCTACTGGCATGTAAAGTGGTCGGGAGCTAAACCCTGAATAATCAACCTTGAGACCAGCAGACGTGAAGCGTGAGCTAAATGTTACAAATGGCTGGAAACTCAAAACGAGGTGAAGAAGATAAAAACTAGGTATTAAAATCTCCAGTCTGCAGTTGGGCATGTAAAAGTGGTCCTAGAACTTTGACTAAAGACACGAGGTGGGAAATAAGAAAATTACATCTCAGACAATCACTAAGTATCTGTTCTGAAGAAACACTCCACTCCAAGCCAGCACAAGGACATTGGAGGACATTGTGACCTCTGGTGAAAAATCAGAGCCTTACCCCTATCGAGCCATTCCCCATAGAAGGATTGATTGGTTTCAACAGAGAGACAACAAACAAGGACATCTACACATAAATACATTGCATTTCTTACCCAAACGGGTGGCAGTTCGTGTGCAAGGTATACGATTAATGTGAGAACAGTCCTAGAATGTATCCATGATAAAATGTCCCTTTCTCCATCTCTGTGTAACAAGCCGTCATATCTTGTCAGTCCACTAGGGACTTTTGTCTCATGTAAGTGTGTACAGTTGTGGCCAAAAGTTTTGAGAACGACACAAATATACATTTTCACAAAGTCTGCTGCCTCAGTTTGTTATGATGGCAATTTGCATATACTCCAGAATGTTATGAAGAGTGATCAGATGAATTGCAATTAATTGCAAAGTCCCTCTTTGCCATGCAAATTAACTAAATCCCCCCAAAAACATTTCCACTGCATTTCAGCCCTGCCAAAAAAGGACCAGCTGACATCGTGTCAGTGATTCTCTTGTTAACCTGTTAGGGCTAGGGGGCAGTATTGACACGGCTGGATAAAAATCATACCCGATTTTATCTGGTTACTACTCCTGCCCAGTAACTAGAATATGCATATAATTATTGGCTTTGGATAGAAAACACCCTAAAGTTTCTAAAACTGTTTGAATGGTGTCTGTGAGTATAACAGAACTCCTATGGCAGGCCAAAACCTGAGAAGATTTCAAGCAGCCTGTCTGAGAAGTAGTGTTTCATCTTGGCTCTTTTTATTGAAGACTCAGGATCTGTGCAATAACGTGACACTTCCTACGTCTTCCATAGGGTCTCAGAGCCCGGGAAAAAGTTGAACGATATCGAGGCAGGCTCTGGCTGAAACACTTTATCGCTTTTGGCAAGTGGCCACTCAGAGTACTATGGGCTTAGGCGCGTGCCCGCTTCGACAGAATGCTTTCTTTTCCTTTGTCTGTTTATCTAAACGCAGATTCCCGGTCGGAATATTATCGGAATATTATATAAAAATAGATTTTAAACAGCGGTTGACATGCTTCGAAGTACGGTAATGGAATATTTAGAATTCTTTTGTCACGAATTGCGCCATGCTCGTCACCCTTATTTACCCTTTAGGATAGTGTCTAGAACGCACGAACAAAACGCCGCTGTTTGGATATAACGATGGATTATTTTGGACCAAACCAACATTTGTTATTGAAGTAGAAGTCCTGGGAGTGCATTCTGACGAAGACAACAAAGGTAATAACATTTTTCTTACAGTAAATCTGACTTTGATGAGTGCTAACCCTGCTGGGTGTCTAAATAGCTAGCCCTGTGATGCCGGGCTATCTACTGAGAATATTGCAAAATGTGCTTTCACCGAAAAGCTATTTTAAAATCGGACATATCGAGTGCATAGAGGACTTCTGTATCTATAATTCTTAAAATAATTGTTATGCTTTTTGTGAACGTTTATCGTGAGTAATTTAGTAAATTCACCGGCAGTGTTCGGTGGGAATGCTAGTCACATGCTAGTCACATGCTAATGTAAAAAGCTGGTTTTTGATATAAATATGAACTTGATTGAACAAAACATGCATGTATAGTATAACATAATGTCCTAGGGTTGTCATCTGATGAAGATCAAAGGTTAGTGCTACATTTAGCTGTGGTTTGGGTTTATGTGACATTATATGCTAGCTTGAAAAATGTGTGTCTGATTATTTCTGGCTCGGTACTCTGCTGACATAATCTAATGTTTTGCTTTCATTGTAAAGCCTTTTTGAAATCGGACAGTGTGGTTAGATTAACGAGAGTCTTATCTTTAAAATGGTGTAAAATAGTCATATTTTTGAAAAATTGAAGTAATATCATATCTAAGGGATTTGAATAACGCGCCACAGGATTCAACTGGCTGTTGAGTAGGTGGGACGCAAGCGTCCCACCTAGCCCATAGAGGTTAACACAGGTGTGAGTGTTGACGAGGACAAGGCTGGAGATCACTCTGTCATGCTGATTGAGTTCGAATAACAGACGGGAAGCTTCAAAAGGAGGGTGGTGCTTGAAATCATTGTTCTTCCTCTGTCATCCATGCATACCTGCAAGGAAACACGTGCCGTTATCATTGCTTTGCACAAAAAAAGATTCACAGGCAAGGATATTGCTGCCAGTAAGATTGCACCTAAATCAACCATTTATTGGATCATCAAGAACTTCAAGGAGAGCGGTTCAATTGTTGTGAAGAAGGCTTCAGGGCGCCCAAGAAAGTCCAGCAAGGCCTCCCGGGTGGCGCAGTGGTCTAAGGCTAGCTGTGCCACTAGATATTCTGGGTTCGAGCCCAGGCTCTGTCGCAGCCGGCCGCGACCGGGAGGTCCATGGGGCGATGCACAATTGGCCCAGCGTCATCCGGGTTAGGGAGGGTTTGGCCGGCAGGGATATCCTTGTCTCACCGCGCACTAGCGACTCCTGTGGCGGACCGGGTGCAGTGCACACTGACCAGGTCGCCAGGTGTACGGTGTTTCCTCCGACACATTGGTGCGGCTGGCTTCCGGGTTGGATGTGTGTTGTGTCAAGAAGCAGTGCGGCTAGGTTGGGTTGTGTTTTGGAGGACGCATGGCTCTCGACCTTCGCCTCTCCTGAGTCCGATGAGACAAGACTAACTACTACCAATTGGATACCACGAAATTGGGGAGAAAAAAAATGTAAAAAATGTAAATAAAATAAAAATCCAGCAAGAGCCAGGACCGTCTCCTAAAGTTGATTCAGCTGCGGGCACCACCAGTACAGAGCTTGCTCAGGAATGGCAGCAGGCAGGTGTGAGTGCATCTGCACACACAATGAGGCGAAAACTTTTGGAGGATGGCCTGGTGTCAAGAAGGGCAGCAAAGAAGCCACTTCTCTCCAGGAAAAACATCAGGGACAGACTGATATTCTGCAAAAGGTACAGGGATTGGACTGCTGAGGACTGGGGTAAAGTCATTTTCTCTGATGAATACACTTTCCGATTGCTTGGGGCATCCGGAAAACAGCTTGTCCGGAGAAGACCCATCAGTCCTGTGTCATGACAACAGTAAAGCATCCTGAGACCATTCATGTGTGGGGTTGCTTCTCAGCCAAGGGAGTGGGCTCACTCACAATTTTGCCTAAGAACACAGCCATGAATAAAGAATGGTACCAACACATCCTCCGAGAGCAACTTCTCCCAACCATCCAGGAAAAAGTTTGGTGACGAACAATGCCTTTTCCAGCATGATGAAGCACCTTGCCATAAGGAAAAAGTGATAACTAAGTGGATCGGGGAACAAAGCATCAATATTTTGGGTCCATGGCCAGGAAACTCCCCAGACCTTAATCCCATAGAGAACTTGTGGTCAATCCTCAAGAGGCGGGTGGACAAACAAAAACTCACAAATTCTGACAAACTCCAAGCATTGATTATGCAAGAATGGGCTGCCATCAGTCAGGATGTGGCCCAGAAGTTAACTGACAGCATGCCGGGGTGGATTGCAGAGGTCTTGAAAAAGAAGGGTCAACACTGCAAATATTGACTCTTTGCATCAACTTCATGTAATTGTCAATAAAAGCCTTTGACACTTATGAAATGCTTGTAATTATACTTCAGTATTCCATAGTAACATCTGACAAAAATATCTAAAGACACTGAAGCAGCAAACTTTGTGGAATTTAATATTTGTGTCATTCTCAAACCGGCCACGACTGTATGTGTATTCGGTATTACTATTTAGTTAGTTATTAAATAAACAATTAAATCAATTTGTGTAGTACTGAATAGTCAGAAAGGGCTGGGGTTCTTGCGGATTCAAGAAGTCTGCGACGTTCCAAATGAGACTGATATGAGGTAATGATTAATAAGTGACTTATCAATATACAACTTATATATATCTAGAGTATATCTAGAGTTTAATTCAGGAGATGGTAACTCGTTAAACAACTTCTTCCGTGGTGCCCAAAATTCCTAATGAGTTAATTGTTACATGACTCATTTAAATGGGGTAACAATTTAACATAGTTAGTGGATTGAATAAATAACAGTCATCAGATTAACGAAGGTCACGTCACAACATCTGTAACTGTTTTAAAGTCACCATTGGTGAAATCCCTGAGCGGTTTCCTTCCTCCCCGGCAACTGAGTTAGTAAGGACACCTGTATCTTTGTAGTGACTAGGTATATTGATACACCAAAGTATAATTAATAACTTCACCGTGTCCAAAGGGATATTCAATGTCTGCTTTTTTATAATTTTTACCCATCTACCAATAGGTGCCCTTCGTTGCGAGGTACTGAAAAACCTATCTGGTCTTAGTTGAATCAGTGGTTGAAATTCACTGCTCGACTGAGGGACGTTAAAGATAATTGTATGTGTACGGAGATGAGGTAGTCATAAAAAAAACATGCTAAACACTATTATTGCACTATTTAATCCATTTTCAATTCAGGTTTTAACAACAAAATGTGGAAAAAGTCAAGGGTGTGAATACTTTCTGAAGGCAGAGGTATTAGAACATAGTTAAGGTTAGACCACCCAATTTTTGTGCAGGTCAACCTCACTTACTGTGGAAGTGGTGGCGAACATGTACTTGTCCCGGAGCTGGAAGTTGTCCACTCTCTCTAGGACGACTCGGCGGTTCTGCTCGCTCTGGAAGAAGTCGGTGCTGCTGAGGATGCTGGACACCCCCTGGGGCTCGTGCCTCTGGACCAGCACCGTGGTGGGGGAGTCGTACGGCTCCACACCCCTGGAAAGATGCAGAAAACGGCCGTAAGTGGGACATAGGTAGGGCCAAATGTTTTTCTTTGTTGACCATGTGACCTGTACAGGAAGAATTTATTGGCCAAGGGCCTTGGAGTTCTTCCCACTCAGATAACACGGTCTTGACGTCTAACCCTAGCTAACCCTCCACATCCACGCCTTTAAATCATTAACAGATCGGTCAAATCCTTCCAAAGCAGGGCTTTATCTTTTATGGATGGGGTTTGAAAGGAAAATATATTTTTTATGTTTGAATGTGCCACTCTCCTGCCTAGGCCTACTTTATATGGTGAGAGACACACGGCACTGAAAGTGTCGCAATCATCATCGTTATCAGATTGTTTTAAGCAAGTTTGTTGTTTTTGATGTAGTTGATAGACCTTTTCTCTGCAAACTCTGCACATCTGGCACTCCAGGCAGGCTCAAGCAAACGTTCAAAGTATTTGATAGATTTCAAACACTATTTGAACCCAGATCTGATTGATAGCAGGGTTCAAAATCCTTTAGGTGTTACCAGAGTCATCAAGCCATTCACACATAGTGAGCCCCAAATAAAAATCTTGAAAATCAGTCTCTCTCTTCCTCAGGGATGGTAGTGGCATTTTCTTTGCATTGTCATTCAATTACAAGGGCCAATCTAATCTATGCATTTAATTTGGAGAGGCAGGGAGTTAGCTGGCGAGCTGCATGCTTGGTAAGCAGACAGCAATCGGAAGACATTAAGGTCTAGTGAGGGCCAGATGATGGAGGAGGCAGGCAGTCACAGAAAAACCGGAAATTAAGACACACGCACATCCCACCCATCCCTCTCACAGACCGATGCTTTAATGTTTTTCAGACAGTCTGGCACTCAACATCGACAATTGGTTATACTGATGACTGTACAGAGGCATTGATCTTACCAGAAATAGGCCTTCACGTGCTCTTGGATCAACACCCATGTCTCTCCAAAATCGTCAGATTTCCATAGCTGCAAAAATAACAGAGGTGGGGGGTGGGGAGTAAATGTAGGTCAGGGGCTCATTTGCACATGTTGACTCCAGGCTGCATATAACTGGCAGAATGTTTGAGAGTTAACCGTTTTCCATCATTTCTGTTAAGCTGAAACGTGAATAAGTAGTTAGTGGAAAATCCACAAAGTGTCCTCCGTATTGTGTTTTTCAGAGAGACAGTTTAGTATATGCAGCTGTGACATTGAATTACTATTTTGAGCCATTAGTCCACATAGGCATCTAACCCCAAACCAAAATGGTGCCACAGAGCTACTGGCAAATCACTGATCATCATAGACACCTCCTGCACAAAGATCTCAATCATAAAAAGACTGTTGATCTCAAAGGATTTCCTGGTAACATAGATTTCATAAAACATGCTTACCTCTGCATGTTGTTAATCGTCTACATTTCTGTCCGAGACCTTTTTTAAGACAGTGAAGCAGCATTTCAATAGCAGTCAGTTGAGTACCTGTTTGTTGGGGTGGGAGGTGTCATAGCCCAGGACCAGGTTGGCTCTCTTGCTGTGCAGCAGCAGATCTGTGGGCTTGAAGGGGATGGAGAACCCCTGGATGGTCTTGCAGAAGTCAAAGGAGTTCCAGAGGTAGCTGTTGGTGCTGTCTGCAAAGAGGTACTGGAACAAGAGAAGGACAAGATGGGCCAAGGTTAGGCTAAATACCCACTGGGGTCTGTTCATGAGTGTTAAGGAATGTTAAGATAGAAATATATTGTGTAGAATAGATAGGACATTCTTTCCTGTAGAACAGGGAATCATTCTTGCTCTATACATAGCATTTCTATTTGTACCTGCAACTTTCTAAACTGAATAAACCTGCTAAAACGTCAAGCCTGACTGATTTCAACAAACTAGAATAATAACAACCGGCCTAATATCTCACCTCCAAATATCTCTCGTCTTGCTATTTCAAAAGACCGTTTGCAAACACCCCCCAAAAATCTACAGAAATTCAAAGAAATATTCTGCGATATTTAATTTGAAATGCCTAACTACAAATTCAGATTACGTAATTATACAGGAGCTATAATCCCATTTTGTCGATCCTTCCTTTGATCTATTTTTTAACTGCCTTCCCAATAACTCCTCTATTCTCAACAGCCTCCACTTGGAAATGGGACAAATACATTTTTACAAATTAGAAAAAAATAACAACAAAACAAGTATTCAACCCCTTTGTTACGGTGTATAACATGATATTTGAATGACTACCTCATCTCTGTATTCCACACATACAGATCATTTTAAGGTCCCTCGGTCGATTAATGAATTTCAAACACAGATTCATACAAAAACACCAGAGAGGTTTTCCAATGCCTCGCAAAAACCTATTGGTAGATGGGTAAAAAAAGCAGACATTGAATATCCCTTTGAGCATGGTGAAGTTGTTAATTACACTTTGGATGGTGTATCAACACACCTAGTCACTACAAAGATACAGGCATCCTTCCTAAGTCAGTTACCGGAGAGAAAGGAAACCACTCATGGATTCCACCATGAGGCCAATGGTGACTTTAATGGGTGTGATAGGAGGAAACTGAGGATGGAACAACAACATTGTAGTTACTCCACAATACTAACCTAAATGACAAAGAAGGAAGCCTGTACAGAATACATTTTCCAAAAGATTGCATCCTGTTTGCAATAAGGCACTAAAGTAAAACTGCAAAACATGTGGCAAAGAAATTAACTTTATGTCCTAAATACAAAGCGTTATGTTTGGGGTAAATCCAACACAACACATCACTGAGTACCGCTCTTCATATTTTCAAGCATGGTGGTGGCTGCATAATGTTATGGGTATGCTTGCCATTAGCAAGGACTATAGATTATTTTTTAGGATAAAAATCAAATGAATAGAGCAAAGCACAGGCACAATTCTAGAGGAAAACCTGGTTCAGTCTGCTTTCCAGACACTGGAAGACAAATTCACCTTTCAGAAGGACAATAACCTAACACACAAGGCCAAATATACACTTGATTTGCTTACCAAGAGGACATTGCATGTTCATGAGTGGTCAAGTTACAGCTTTGACTTAAAATCGGCTTGAAAATATATGGCAAGACTTGGAAATGGCTGTCTAGATATGATCAACAACCAACTTGACAGAGCTTGAAGAATAAAATAAAAAGAATAATGTGCAAATATTGAACAATCCAGGTGTGCAAAGCTCTTAGAGACTTACACAGAAAGACTGAAAGCTGTAATCGATGCCAGTGGTGATTCTAACATGTATTGACTCAGTGGGTGTGAATACTTATACACATGAAAACATGAAATGACCCCGGGAATAGATAGAACATCACTCAGAAATGCAAAAAATATATATATAACATTCAAAATGGGTGAATCTTTCTTTTAAATAGGCAGATCCATAACCAGTCAGACCTAAGTGGTACTATGGACAGAGAGGAACTGATGCTAGATCTGTACTCCTACTCTGAGAAGCCTGCTAAATACTGGCCCTGAATTCAAATGGGAAAGCTCACAGCTCAACGTGCAGATGAGAAGAAACCACTCATTTCCCATCGTAACCATCTCCATGATGTTTGGGAACATGTTGCAGACTAAGAGGGTGGAATCCTCCGGCTGTTATGTGCTGTTATACCAGGCAGCCCTGCCTCACTCTCTGGAGTCCACCTGTCTGCAGACTGATGGCCCAAGACTGCAGGGCTCACAAGGCACGCCACACGCGAATGCCTGCCTGCCTGCTAATGGAACAAACTGTGTTTCCCATGCACCCTTACACCTGGCAATAACCTCCACTGGGCTGAGTGCCAGGGGGAACGGCTGGGGGCGGGGCCAGGGCTATGACTCACCGGCACACAGTGAGACATAATCCAACACGGCACCGCACCAAACCTCAAGGCACCGCACCAAACCTCAAGGCACTGCATCGAACAATCTCCAGCTCATGACTGATAACTATGCATGTACACAAGCACACACAAACCCACTATACAGCTAAATCAACCCTAATAAACCACAAGCTCAATAAAGTGATGTGCCTTGCGCTGGTTGTGCGGCGATGGGAGAACATACGAAAAAGAGTTATACACTCAAACTTTGAAAACATAATAAAACTCCTCTATCAGGGCAGTCTTTCGATATAGAGAAAGGTCTAAATACAGTATGTCTTATTATCATACTGTACACTGAGTAGACAAAACATAACAGACTGACCAGGTGAATCCAGGTGAAAGCTATGATCCCTTATTGATGTCACCTGTTAAATCCACTTAAATCAGTGTAGATGAAGGGGAGGAGACGGGTTAAAGAAGGATTTTAAGCCTTGAAACAATTGAGACATGGATTGTGTATGTGTGCCATTCAGAGGGTGAAATGGGCAAGACTAAACATTTAAGGGCCTTTAAACGGGGTATAGTAGTAGGTGCCAGGCGCACCGGTTTGAGTGTGCTGAGAACTGTAACACTGCTGGGTTTTTCATGCTCAACAGTTTCCCGTGTGTATCAAGAATGATCTACCACCCAAAGAACATCCAGCCAACTTGACACAACTGTGGGAAGCATTGGAATCAACATGGGCCAGCATTCCTGTGAAACACTTGACACCTTGTGTCCATGTCCTGACGAATTGAGGCTGTTCTGAGGGCAAGAGAGGATGCAACTCAATATTAGGAAAGTGTTCCTAATGCTTCATACACTCAGTGTATGTACCTCTATGGTCTTCAGCCACTTACCCTCTTATTGTCAGCAGGGCTGTGGTAGAACTGGGAGATGACCTGCTTGTTCCCCTCTTTCTCCTTCTCCCCACTCAGCTGAAACCTCTCTGAGATGGGGGAGAAGCTGGTTCCATAGTTGTAAGACACGTACACCTACCGTGTGACAGAGAAGAGAGCAATGAGGTGAGAACATGGAAGTCACGGCACATGGTAAACAAATTAAATCCACTATCACTGTACTTTTTGTTGTGATGCTTTTTGGACAGGAAAAATGCTTTTTGATGAAGGACACCTATCCTTGTAGAGGACAAAATCATTTTAGAATGGGTGTATTGGGAGGGAGGCCATTAACTAACTCAGTAAAAGGAATCAAAGCATTTAGGAAGTAGCTAGACTTTCCAGCTACAGACTATCTACGGAGAGAAACACAATACTTGGGAAAAAGCTTTGTCCATGTTAAGTGACTAGAGAGTTTATTGTTCCATTCTGTTCCCTCCTGTCCTGCAGATTCTACCAAAGACAATACACGAGTGAGGTCAGCACTCTCAGATTCCCATCAGAGTGCCAGAGACCAAGGAGCTCAGACCCCAGAGAACAGCACACAAAGACCACTGAATCCACAATGCTGGCTGGAAGTTATGTCGAGGAGCGAAATGGACTGGGAGCGGAGAGAGACACAAAACTAACAATTTTTGTACAAATAAACTGTCCTTCACCAGTGGTATCTCTGCAGTTAAGTATCAACCACTTTTTTTCAAATGGCATTACATCTTAAGTTAACCCCTTGAGGAGCGAGGGACGTCCTTCTTACACTGTGCACAAAAGCAGTGGGAGGTGCTTGGATTACTGTAAGCTGAGTGTGAGTAACAGGCAGGACAGGGAGCTGATATCATCAAAAG
This sequence comes from Salmo salar, assembly GCF_965601325.2. Classification (NCBI taxonomy): domain Eukaryota; kingdom Metazoa; phylum Chordata; class Actinopteri; order Salmoniformes; family Salmonidae; genus Salmo; species Salmo salar. Next base: position 129,090,115 of record NC_138299.1, read on the forward strand.
CAGACAGAGTAGAGAGAGAACTATTTTGGTGGTGTAACAGATGGAGGGATTCATCCGTGGCTCAGTGAATCTGATCTGTGAGAGGAGAAGAGTGGAGAGGAAGCACACGGCCGGCTGGCAGGCCATGGCGCCATCTCCTTAGCACAGTGGAACAGGTCCGGGCCCCGCAGCACTGACAACACGTGGCCTGTCACTGTCACTGACCAGATGGGCACCCACGCACACACACACACGCACGCACACAAACACACATGGATACACAAAGACATTACACAGTCAAACTGTGGTTAACACAGTACTATCATTTCTGCCATGATAACTCAAACAAAGGAGTCTAAATTTGAATGGCAGAATCCTATGGGTGTTATCTGAATAGAGGGCAATGTGAATTGAGAGGGAAGACGATTCAAAAGTGGTTAAAAACAACATGTAGGCGTTAGGCTATGTAGTGGTGGATAGGTTCATGGATGTTATTTCCATGCGATTGTGGATCACCATCCCACACAGAAGGTATGTTACTGTACTTACAGGAAATGTAGGCTACTACATTAGTGTACTCACGGGAAGTGTACTACTGTACTCGCAGGAAGTGTTCTACTGTAGTCACAGGAAGTGTATTCCGGTCCACAGAGGAGGTGTACTACTGTATGCGCAGGAAGTGTACTACTGTATGCGCAGGAAGTGTACTACTGTATGCGCAGGAAGTGTACTACTGTATGCGCAGGAAGTGTACTACTGTATGCGCAGGAAGTGTACTACTGTATGCGCAGGAAGTGTACTACTGTATGCGCAGGAAGTGTACTACTGTATGCGCAGGAAGTGTACTACTGTATGTGCAGAAAGTGTACTACTGTATGTGCAGGAAGTGTACTACTGTATGTGCAGGAAGTGTACTACTGTATGTGCAGGAAGTGTACTACTGTATGCGCAGGAAGTGTACTACTGTATGCGCAGGAAGTGTACTACTGTATGCGCAGGAAGTGTACTACTGTGTACTCACCGAGCTAGTCTTGGGACCTGTGGCTCCGACACTGTCTCTGGCCAACGCCACGATGACATTGCTCTTCTCCCCGGCCCAGTGCACCACCATCTGGTTATGGGAATCGTTCAGGTTAGCCTGCAAAGGAAAGAACAGTCTCTCAACTGACCTGTTGTATTTTTGTTGTTTGGTCAAAATGCAGCTCAACTCAGAGTCCAATGAATTAAGCAACTATCTGATAAATTACAGAGGCTTTTATATCTGATAAACGTCCTTGGGCCATATCAAATTTGTTATGAAACACTATTATCAGCTAGACATTGTAATGATTTTGCTTCGCTGGTAGAACTCCCTCAGTGAAAGGTTGCCGAACCTTGCCTGGCTGTGTCTGGTGTATTGAACAGAGCTGTTGTGCTTTTCTTTATTCATCCTTCTAACCAGTTAAACTCACTGAAGCACGTTACTACGGCAACGGACTTTGTGGTCTTATTGTTATGACCTTGTGAGGAGCACCTGGCTAAAGGCTCCTACCTGTGTGTGTGTGTGTGAGAGTGAGTGTGAGTGTGAGTGTGAGTGTGAGAGTGAGTGAGTGAGTGAGAGAGTGAGTGAGAGAGAGCGACAGTGAGCAGCTTTACCTCACATCGCCCACTTTCAGAGGCCTTCACTGTACCCATTGAAACAACACAATGCTGCTACTAAGTGCTTGTGGTAGATGTAGCAGTGTAAAAGCAGAAGGCACAGCTCAAACAAACACTAACACTCCATTGGTGCAGCTCTGACATTAAGATCTGTAAAGTGTGAGTCCACAAAAAGTATGTCATTTTAATTCCCACTGCCTTTGCCTCTCATCTGAGCGCTCCTCTCTCTCATTCTTAATTTATCATTCTGCAGGGGGCTGTGGCTCTTTAAAAAGCTTGCTTTTCTCCCTTTACTACAGTATTTCTACAGACTTGTACTGTTGACAACACAAAGACTCTAATTTCTGTCTAAATGATGAACAGACGTTCCTCTTCTTTCAGTGGTAACTTTACACCAACTATTGTTACTACGGCTTGTAGACTTAGTAATGGAATGTGATTTCTGCTGCAAATTGCTACAAAACAGCCTACAAGAGTTTGTTGTGTGATTTCAGCAGGAACATTGTAATAAGGCAACTCATTCCATGTAATAACATTCTCATTCCCTGAGATCAGAGTTCCAAAATAGTAGAACAACACTTCTACTAACAGGACTTGTCTAATAAGAAATGCTCATTCAGAACGTTTTAAAACGTTTCACTGTGGTGGGCCCTACTGAACACATCCCAGGAGGTCAGCTGAGTCAAAGGCAAGGCCGTCTTCAAGGCTGAGATGACTCTGCAGTAAATCTCAGAGCCTTTTAAGCCTCATTACCCGCGGACCATGTAAAGGGGTGCCGGTGTGGTCCTCCTGACACATCTGAATCAGGAGAGTGATGGCACTGGTAAACTGCTGCAAATGGCATTGTGAGACACAATCTATTCATCTCGCCGAGCTCGATAACAAATCAACCATTAACAGGTAATGACGTGAGCGTCACTCAAACCATCTCCAGTTACATGAAGCATTGGACTATGCTTGGGGTTAGGGCCTCAAACTCACTGTTGTCCATTTGGTCCCAAAAGGTCTGGCTACCATTTGCTAAATCTCATAATACAGCCTTTAGGGTAGATGGGACTGACTGTAACTGCCTTCTACTTAGATTTGTGATAAATTAATAATAGGTCTAATCATTGTGTTTTTAAAGTCTTTGTGTGTAGACATTTTGGGCTACCTCGAGCACAATGACATCTATTGCTTGTGATCTTGGAAGTGATTGACGTTATTACCAAAGACAGTACAGCATGAAGAGGCTATAACTGCTTCTCCAAAATAAATCCCTAATCACACTTGTAGGCGATGTCATGGCGACGTTGGCTAGCAAAGCTCATGCGTAGAAACACGTAAACGGGTCGAATGGTCGTCTCGTGCCAAACTGCGCATGAGCATGCCGTCAAATCAAAGGCACTACTGCGATATAAAGTTGTTTTCAACAAAATTCAAATGCGTCAGTGTCACTTTCATAAGGTTGGAGTAATAACATTTAGCTACTTAAGACATTGGCTCGGATCTAGGTTTTGCCTTTAGATTGAGAAAATGAACAGGTAAGGAAGACATTTTCACTTCCCTCCTTGACTTCTCAAACCCCAAATACCGGCCTGGTCTGTTTGTTCTGTTTCGCAAGCGTTCCCGGAAGTCTCTGATGTCATAGAGGCCTTGAAGTAAATGTTGGGCCCGAAAATGTGCCTAACTTCGATAATAGCGTCCTGTTTAACACCGCCAAATGATTTTTAGCATAGAGTCATGATTGCTAGTATGATAGTTAGAAGATAGAAAGTTGCAAAGAAAGAAGTGACCCAGAACATACAAAAGGCAACCAGCAGTCTTCATCAAGCAAGTCCCAGGGATTCTAACAATACAAATTCCTTTGCATTAGTGCATTGACGTAAGCTCACCAGACAAGCCCAAATTATTCAACACCAAGTCAGGAAGAACGTAGGCCTATTTCTCCTTTATATATTTACTTATTTTTCATAGACTCGGCCAAACCTTGAAGGAACAGTAAATGAATGTGTCCATAGCTCATGGCTCATGCCCCTTTTGCACTAACCGGACGAAGCTAGATTAATAACAGTTGCAAAACATCATCAGAATGTAAAAGGAAGTATGCAAACCATGCTTTACAAAAGCCAGGAGACGCTTTCGTGGTACCAAAAACAACATTCTCTCCTTTTCTCTTCTCATGTACCCTCCCTTCTTTGAGAAGCATGGTTGTGTTCAGTGGAGAGAAATTGATTTGAAACGAGTGAAACAGAGAGGTAGGCTAATACCTGAGCTTGTCCAAGAAACGCTCATTTTCGTATACCGTGGCAAAACGGTTTTGTGCCCTACTAAACGCGACCCTGGTGCTACTACGTCAATCTGTTTCCTCAACAACAGGAAAAGAACAAAATCCAGTCAAATAGGGTGAGTATACATCTCCCCCATTATGCTCTCCTTCATTATTCAAGAGAGCATAATGAACCACTGCTGAAAGAGTGTCACTGTTGGAGCGGCGCTGAACTGCCGATGATACATTTGCATTTTCAAACTACCAGCGTGTATTTTTGGCAGGATGCAGCACAATCGAGCCACTGTCCTCTGTGACAGTCATGCCACACATTATTTTAAAAAATAAAATATATATACACACACTGGATGATGGCCAACTAGCTGCGACAGGACCTGATATAAATGTGTCATAGGCTAGTTGTTTATCTCCCCATAGTGTAGTCTGGGCTCGGCTATGTTATATAAAAGGGCTGCCCTGCTCTGTGGAATCTCTGAAGTGGGCTCCTTGACAGAGACTAGAGTGTCCTTCTTCACAAGGCTGAATGATAAGTGGGTTAACATGGCAGATCATGGTGAATGTCTCAATGCTGTTGCCAGCTGAAGAGTAGCCAGCCAGCAAAACATTAGTGAGTGCTTGGCACATTCTTTTGGGGTAAAATGTGAGAAACAAGCTTGAAGTGAGACTTGGTGTGTGTACGTACACATTTTACTATACTTGTGAGTACCAGAACTATTCACAAGAATAGTAAACCAACACAAATTCAGAGAAGTGAGGACATTTTGCAGATCCACAATTTTAGGCGTAGGGGTTATGTTTAGGGTTAGAATTTGGGTTAGGGTTTAAGGTTAGGGTCAGGGAAAATAGGATTTTGAATGGGAATCAATTGTTGGTCCACAAAAAGTAAGATATATAGTACCAGTCAAAAGTTTGGACACACCTACTCATTCAAAGGGTTCTTTATTTTACTATTTTCTACAATGTAGAATAGTGAAGAAATCAAAACTATGAAATAGCACATATGGAATCATGTAGTAACCCCCCAAAAGAAGTGTTAAATAAAAATATAATTTATATGAGAATTTTCAAAGTTGCCACCGTTTGCCTTGATGACCGCTTTGCACACTCTTGCCATTCTCTCAACCATCTTCACGAGGTAGACACCTGGAATGCATTTCAATTAACAGGTGTGCCTTATTAAAAGTACATTTGTAGAATTTCTTTCCAACTTAATGCGTTTGAGCCAATCAGTTGTAAAAAGGTAGGGGTGGGGGTGGCTCAGTTGGTAGAGCATGGTGTTTGCAACGCCAGGGTTGTGGGTTCGGTTCCCACGGGGGGGCCAGTACCATTTTTTTTTTTTTTTAATGCATGAAATGAAATGTATGCATTCACTACTGTAAGTCGCTCTGGATAAGAGCGTCTGCAAAATGACTAAAATGTAAAAAAAAAAAAATGTAAATGGTCTTCTACCAAATAGGGCTATGTCCATATTATGGCAAGAACAGCTCAAATAAGCAAAGAGAAACAACAGTTCATCATTACTTTAAGACATGAAAGTCATTCAATTCAGAAAATTTCAATAACTTTGAAAGTTTCTTCAAGTGCAGTCGCAAAATCCATCAAGCGCTATGTTGAAGCTGGCTCTCATGAGGACCGCCAAAGGAAAGGAAGACCCAGAGTTACCTCTGCTGCAGAAGTTCATTAGAGTTAAATGCTTCACAGTGTTCAAGTAACAGACACAACATCAAAATGTTCAGAGGAGAATGTGTGAATCAGGCCTTCATGGTCGAATTGCTGCAAAGAAACCACTACTAAAGGACACCAATAAGATTAAGAGACTTGCTGGGGCCAAGAAACATAAGCAATGAACATTAGACCAGTGGAAATCTGTCCTTTGGTCTGATGAGTCCACAATTGAGATTTTTGGTTCCAACCGCCGTATCTTTGTGAGACGCAGAGTAGGTGAACGGATGATCTCTGCATGTGTGGTTCCCACCGTGACGCATGGAGGAGGTGTGATGTGTGCATTCTGCAGCGATACGCCACCCCATCAGGTTTGCGCTTAGTGGGACTATAATTTGTTTTTCAACAGGCCAGTGACCCAAAACCCACCACCAGGTTGTGTAAGGGCTATTTGACCAAGGAGAGTACTGATGGAATGCTGCATCAGATGACCTGGCCTCCACAATCACCCGACCTCAACCCAATTAAGATGGTTTGGGATGAGTTGGACCGCAGAGTGAACGAAAAGCAGCCAACAAGTGCTCAGCATACGTGGGAACTCCTTCAAGATTGTTGGAAAAGTATTCCTCATTAAGCTGGTTGAGAGAATGCCAAGAGTATGAAAAGCTGTCATAAAGGCAAAGGGTGGCTACTTTGAAGAATCAAAAATATATTTTGATTTGTTTAACACTTTTTTGGTTACCACATGATTCCATGTGTTATTTCATAGTTGTGATGTCTTCACTATTATTCTACAATGTAGAAAACAGTAAAAAGAAAAGAAAAACCCTGGAATGAGTAGGCGTGTCCAAACTTTGGACTGGTACTGTTGCTGGTGTGTTCGTTCCTCGGGAGGTTAAGTTGGTTCAGCGCAAACATTCATTCAGCTCCAGGTGATTTATAGTTCAGTTGAAGTCGGAAGTTTACATACACTTAGCTTGGAGTCATTAAAACTCGTTTTTCAACCACTCCACAAATTTCTTGTTAACAAACTATAGTTCTTGCAAGTCGGTTAGGACATCTACTTTGTGCATGACAAGTAATTTTTCCAACAATTGTTTACAGACAGATTATTTCACTTATAATTCACTGTATCACAATTCCACTGGGTCAGAAGTTTACATACACCAAGTTGACTGTGCCTTTAAACCGCTTGGAAAATTCCAGAATATGATGTCATGGCTTTAGAAGCCTCTGACAGGATAATTGACATCATTTGAGTCAATTGGAGGTGTACCTGTGGATGTATTTCAAGGCCTACCTTCAAACTCACTGCCTCTTTGCTTGACATCATGGGAAAAAAATCAAAGAAAAAACCAAGACCTCAGAATAAAAATTGTAGACCTCCACAAGTCTGGTTCATCCTTGGGAGCAATTTCCAAATGCCTTAAGGTACCACGTTCATCTGTACAAACAATAGCACGCCAGTATAAACACCATGAGACCACGCAGCCATCGTACCGCTCAGGAAGGAGACGCGTTGTCTCTTAGAGATGAACACACTTTGGTGCGAAAAGTGCAAATCAATCCCAGAACAACAGCAAAAGGACCTTGTGAAGATGCTGGAGAAAACAGGTACAAAAGTATCTACATCCACAGTAAACCGAGTCCTATATCAACATAATCTGAAAGGCCACTCAGCAAGGAAGAAGCCACTGCTCCAAAACCACCATAAAAAAGCCAGACTACAGTTTGCAACTGCACATGGGAGCAAAGACCATACTTTTTGGAGAAATGTCCTCTGGTGTGATGAAACAAAAATAGAACTGTTTGGTCATAATGACCCTCATTATGTTTGGAGGGAAAAGTGAGACGCTTGCAAGATGAAGAACACCATCCCAACCGTGAAGCACGGTGGTGACAGCGTCATGCTTTAGGGGTGCTTTGCTGCAGGAGAGACTGGTGCACTTCACAAAATAGATGTCATCATGAGGACGGAAAATTACGTGGATATATTGAAGCAACATCTGAAGACATCAGTCAGGAAGTTCAAGCTTGGTCGCAAATGGGTCTTCCAAATGGACAATGACCCCAAGCATACTTCCAAAGTTGTGGCAAAATGGCTAAAGGACAACAAAGTCAAGGTATTGGAGTGGCCATCACAAAGCCCTGACCTCAATCCAATAGAACATTTGTGGGCAGAACTGAAAGTGTGTGCGAGCAAGGAGGTCTACAAACCTGACTCAGTTACACCAGCTATGTCAGAAGGAATGGGTCAAAATTCACATAACTTATTGTGGGAAGCTTGTGGAAGGCTACCTGAAACGTTTGACCCAAGTTAAACAATTTAAAAGGCAATGCTACCAAATACTAATTGAGTGTATGTTAACTTTTGACCCACGGGGAATGTGATGAAAGAAATAAAAGCTGAAATAAATCATTCTCTCTACTATTATTCTGACATTTCACATTCTTAAAAGAAAGTGGTGATCCTAACTCACCTAAGACAGGGAATTGTTACTATGATTAAATGTCAGAAATGGTGAAAAACTGAGTTTAAATGTATTTGGCTAAGGTGTATGTAAACTTCCGACTTCAACTGTACATCCTTCATCTGGCCTTGACAGACTAGCCAAGGCCAGATGAACGAACGAACGAACGAACACACACACACACCAGAGCATTGAAAATGCCCTTTTTGACATACCTTTTCCACATCTGTATTGTTCACCTTCTTTACTGCAACTTGCAGTGAATTCACACCAACTCCTAACTGTAAGTGAGTGTTAAGGGTCAAAAACTAGTCTATGCTTTTTGTCCTGAACGGATATGTCAGACTGTAGTAAATGATATACAAACACAAAAGAAACCAATGAAATGGATGAAGGGGTCCACGCTGGTATAGCTTGCCAATGCTTGTTCTCTCGCTCGCTGTCACACACACACCGATAGGCCGAAATAATGAATGAGCAACAAGGTGTCCAATACAACTGCAGATATTCAACCATCATTTCTTCATTACGATCAAAGATGATCAGGATTCTGATTGTTTACCATAGCACTTATTTTTCACCGGCACTCACTTCGCTGCAGTTAGCAAACAATAATTGTTCTACTACATTAGGCCTGATCTCTTGAAACTCAACACATAACTGCAAACATATGTATCCTCCTTGCTCACACAGGCTCATAGAAGTAGGCTAGATGAAATGCATCAGAACAAGTCCAGGCACCAGGCAAGTCTAGTCAAATGTATTCATCAAGGCTCCTTATGTGTGACATGATGACCACTATTTAATGAGGAAAATTAGTACAGCCAAGCATTCCCCAAGCCAGACATCACCATAGCACTTGAATAGTGTTCTTATGCACAAACCACATTTGATATGTTTACTATGTGTCCTGTGGCAGGGAACCAGATCCTGCTTGCAGTACACCTTCAGAGTATGTCATCTTATTTCCCTGGAGATGTTTGTGAACTGTGGGAAACCATTTACTGGATAGATTGAGCAACTTCAGGAGCGTGTTCAGTAAGGCACGCCCTAGCAAAACAAAATCACTATTGGACAAGTTCAGGTATGACTTCCGCGTTTCACTCTGTTTCAAGACGTTCTGTCTCTGCTGAACACAACCGAGACGCTAGACTAGAGGCTTGGCTGTCTTGTTTGTTTTGAGTGAGAATCTCAACTGGCAGATGCTCAAGACAGATTTCAGTCACACTTCACGCTTGAATTTCACAATCCAGCCCCCTCGATACTGCCTACACCGCAAGTCAAATCAAATCGTATTTTTCACATGTGCCGAATACAACAGGTGTAGACCTTAACGTGAACTGCCCTTAACCAACAATGCAGTTAAGAAAATAAAGTAAAGAAAATATTTACTAAATAAACTAAAGTATAATTTTTGTAGTTTTTTTAAGTAACAATAAAGTAACTATAATGAGGCTATATACAGTGGGTACCGGTACCGAGTCAATGTGGAGGGGTACAGGTTAGTCGAGGTAATTTGTACCTGTAGGTAGGGGTCAAGTGACTATGCATAGATAATAAAACAGCAAGTAGCAGCAGTGTAAAAACAATGCAAATAGTCCGGGTGGCCATATGATTAATTGTTCAGAAGTCTTATGGCTTGGAGGTAGAAGCTGTTAAGAAGCCTTTTGGACCTAGACTTGGCGCTCCGGTACCGCTTGCCGTGCGGTAGCAGAGAAAACAGTCTATGACTTGGGTGACTGGAGTCTCTGACAATTTTATGGGCCTTCCTCTGACACCGCCTAGTATATAGGTCCTGGATGGATGGAAGCTTGGCCCTAGTGATATACTTGGCAGTACGCACTACCCTCTGTAGCGCCTTACGGGCTGATGCCGAGCGGTTGCCGTACCAGGTGGTGATGCAACCGGTTAGGATGCTCTGGATGGTGGAGCTGTATAACTTAGTGATGAGCTTTGTGGGCACTATGGTGTTGAACGCCGAGTTGTAGTCAATGAATAGCATTCTCAAATAGGTGTTCCTTTTGTCCAGGTGGGAAATCAGTGTGGAGTGCGATTGAGATCGTGTCATCTGTGGATCTGTTGGGGCAGTATGCGAATTAAAGTGGGTCTAGGGTTTCCGGGATGATGATGTTGATGGGAGCCATCACCAGCCTTTCAAAGCACTTCATGGCTATCGATGTGAGTGCTATGGGGCTGTAGACATTTAGGCAGGTTACCGTCGCTTTCTTGGGCACAGGGACTATGGTGGTTTGCTTGAAACAGGGAGGGGAGAGGTTGAAAATGTCAGTGAAGACACTTGCCAGTTGGTCCAAGCATGCTCTGAGTACAGGTCCTGTTTATCCGTCTGGCCCCGCGGCCTTGTGAATGTTGACCAGTTTAAAGGTCTTGCTCACATCGGCTACGGCGAGTGTGACGACACAGTCATCCAGAACAGCTGGTGCTCTCATGCATGCCTCAGTGTTGCTTGCCTCAAAGCAAGCGTAAAAAGGTATTTAGCCCATCTGGTAGGCTCGCGTCACTGGGCAGCTTGCAGCTGGGTTTCCCTTTGTAGTCCGTAATAGTTTGCAAGCCTTGACACATCCGACGAGCATCAAAACCGGTGTAGTAGGATTCAATCTTAGTCCTGTATAACCGCTTTGACTGTTTGATGGTTCGTCTGAAGGCATAGCGGGATTTCTTAGAAGAGTCCGGATTAGTGTCCCGCTCTATCCTTTAGCTGGGTGCGGATGTTGCCTGTAATCCATGGCTTCTGGTTGGGATATGTACGCACGGTCACTGTGGGGACGATGTCGTCAATGTACTTGTTGACGAAGCCGCTGACTGAGGTGGTATACTCCTCAATGCCATTGGATGAATCCCGGAACATATTCCAGTCTGTGCTAGCAAAACAATCCTGTTGCGTAGCATCCGCGTCATCTGACCACTTCCGTATTGAGCGAGTCACTAGTACTTCCTGCTTTAGTTTTTGCTTGAAAGCAGGAATCAGGAGGATATAATTATGGTCACATTTTCCAAATGGAGGACGAGGGAGAGCTTTGCACACGTCTCTGTGAGTGAAGTAAAGGTGGTCTAGAGTTTTTTTTCTGGTTGCATGCGACATGCTGGTAGAAATTAGGTAAAACGGATTTAAGTTTGCCTGCATTAAAGTCCCCGGCCACTAGGAGCACCACTTCTGGATGAGCATTTTCTTCTTTGTTTATGGCCTTTTTCAGCTTGTTGAGTGCGGTCTTAGTGCCAGCGTCGGTTTGTGGTGGTATATAGACGGCTACGAAAAATATAGATAAAAACTCTCTTGGTAGTGTGGTCTAATCAAATCACACTTTATTTGCCACATGCACCGAATACAACAAGTGTAGACTTTACCGTGAAATGCTTACTTACAAGCCCTTAACCAACAGTGCAGTTCAAGAAGAAGAAAGTCTACAGCTTATCAAGAGGTAGTCTACCTCAGGCGAGCCATACCTCGAGACTACCTTAATATTAGACATTGCGCACCAGCTGTTATTGACAAAAAGACACACACCCCCACCACTGTTCTTACAGAACATAACTGTTCTGTCCTGCCGATGCACGGAAAACCCAGCCAACTGTATATCATCTGTGTCGTCGTTCTGCCACGACTCGGTGAAACATAAGATATTACAGTTTTAAATGTCTCGTTGGTAGGATAGTCTCGAACAGAGCTCATCCACTTTATTCTCCAGTAATTGCACGTTGGCCATTATAGTGGATGGAAGAGGCGGGTTACCCACTCGCAGACAAATTCTCACAAGGCACCCTGATCTCCGCCCCCTTTATTTCCTTATTTTCTTCATGTGAATGATGGGGATTTGGTCCTCATCTGGGAGCAGCATTATATCCTCGCTTCAGACTCATTAATGAAACAATCTTCATCCAGTTATTAGGTGAGTAATCTCTGTTCTGATATCCAGAAGCTCTTTTCGGTCATAAGAGACAGTAGCATCAACATTATGTACAAAATAAGTTACAAACAATGCGAAAAAACACAAAATAGCACAATTGGTTAGGAGACCGTAAAATGGCAGCCATCCCCTTGGGTGCCATTCTTTGTCTCAAGAGTTTGTTTTTTCTACTTCCTTTCCTAATTTTTTTGAGCTCATTATTAGGAATGAACTTTAAACCAACATTCCACATTCCTTACTTAAACTAACAAACTGATTAATTGTATCAACATTTCACACACACTGACAACATCCGATACAGATTTGTACAACAATTAAATTTAAAGGGAGAATTATATATCTATATAGGATATATCTATATAGGTTAGCATTTCGCTACACTTGCATTAACATCTGCAAACCATGTGTATGTGACCAATAAAATTGGATTTGATTTGATTTGATATGGCTAGGGACGGGGGACTGAAAGCTTACTTAAACGCCAAAATAGCAGCCATACAGTTTCTACAAATAGCCTACCGTATTTATTTATAAACAAATAAAGTATGTACCTTTTTGTGCATTTTTGGCAAACATTTTGGGCATTGTCGCTGCAGCACCTTTAGAAACATCTAGGCTGAATCCCATGAGTGCCCTGTCTAATGAACAAAACAATTTAATCCCTGAAGATATTGGCTTTCCTCTACTGTCACAGAAGAGACACTGACTGTTCAGAACAAAACATGACATCTGACCAGCAGAGGAATTATTTCCAAAGTTGATCACATAAGCAACCCTGTCTGTTCCAATTTGAGGTTGTGTGGAATGCGGTGCAACCACCAGTGACTTTTAGTTTCATTTTAAGGAATACTGAAGAGCTGACTACCTTAATAAATAACAAATCACATTATGGAGACACTCAGCAATGCGACCTGACTCTTACAGACTTGATATCATTGGCCACTTTAATAAATGGAACACTAGTCACTTTAAGAATGTTTACATATCTCGCATAACTCATCTAATTTGTATATACTGTATACTACACTATCTATTGCAACTTAGCCGCTCTGTCACTGCTCATCCATATATTTTATATTTATATATTCTCATCCCATTCCTTTACTAGATTGTGTGTATTAGGTTTTGTGGTGGAATTGTTGATAATACCTGTTAGATACTGCTGCACTGTCGGATCTAGAAGCATAAGCATTTCACTACACTCACATCTGCTAACCATGTGTGTGTGACCAATACAATTTGATTTGATTCATCATACACAACAGCCCCAACATCTTACAGAAATCAATAACAAAAATGTAATATACAAAGACTGCCACTATTGGCTCTTCGCAATATTTCCACCCTCCAATATGGCATGCATGTCCACATGGTGAAGACTAGTGGCAGTCGTGCCTAATTAGAATTGTGTTGTTGTTCACTGTTATCAACTGTGTGATTGTGGTGACATGCTGTGATCGCGGGGTTTCTGAAAAACTGGTCAAATAAACATAAATACTGCATTAGCTTGGTCAAGAAGAGAATTCAAAGACTTTGTGCAATACGTGTGTGTAACAGTCTGTTGGTAGACAGTAAAACGGAGGGTTTGTTTACTAGATGGATTGACGTCATTGAATATGTTATGCCAGTGCTTTCTACGGTAGAAACGCGCCCGCCATGGCATCGTATGCTGAAAGGGGACAGTCTGTGTTAAAAAGTCGAGTAGCTATCTCGCTACCTAGCTACGGTGGTACTGATAATCACGCACTTGGCAATAAACTAGATTGACTTCGAAAGCCTGGCTTTGGCTATTTGCTCTTCACCTCTCCTCGTCAAGGGTCGTGCATGAAATGAGAGCCATACAGCAGGGTTCCCCAACTGGCGGCCAGCGGGCCGAATTTGACCCACGGGTGGTTTTATTTGGCCACTATTAAAAAAAGAATTAAATTTTTTTTTTAAATGCTCCAAGTGATTTTCATTTAAGAAATCTGTTCAAGTATTCACACGAATAATAGAGATACACGTGATCGTATACAAACGTAAGCAAGGTTTGAAATTCTGTTTTAGTCAAACATTATATAATGTTTGGGCTTCTTGCGGTCAATTTGCAGTTTCCAAATTATTTGTAATTATGTTCAGGTCCCCGACCATCCGCACAAGAAAAAAATTGCCCCGCAGCTGAATATAGTTGATGATCCCTGCCATTGAGGTTTCTGAGTTCCGTTACTAAACTAGCTAGGTAGTTAACGTTAGCTGCTAAACCTAACTAGCTACTGTAGCTAACTGTAGATAGCCTTACGAGTGTGACGAGAGACCAGCTAGCTAGCTGCTGTCAGTAGAATTGTAGATACACTGGAAAAGTAATGCATTACCTGTCCATACACCTTTGGCACGGGTGGCTGGACTGCACTCCGCCGAATGCGATGCTGATACATGCCCGAAGCTCTGTCTTCCCTTGCATTATGTGCAGCTCGTCGTTTCGCATCGGCGCCTATTCCATGGATACATTCTTCATTTGCGTTCACCGTAGAAAAACCCCTGTCCTGCGGTAGCAATAACCGCTGGTCTCGATGAAGACGAAGGGTGGAGGAAAATGTACCAGGAGCGAAGAAAAATAACAAATATATTGTAAACCTAAGAGGGGACAGCATCTTGACTGTCTGTCTTGTCGCCATGTTTGTGTATGTTTCGTTTGGGTAACTAGAAGTGCTCCTTCGAGAAGCGATCATCCCCCTCTCCTAAGCAAAGTATGCTAGTTGCATTGGGCAAGTTCGTTTTGCATGTCTCGGTGCGTCGGGTGGGTGGAGACTTCACTTAAGGACCAATGGAATGTCTAAAATGTAAAAACTCCGGACATCACGGGCACCGGGCAATGGAAAATGAACTCGCCCATTGTTAGCGACTTTTTGGTATATTGAATGAGTTTGCATTTATGGATGCACTTGAAAAATATCCAACATCATATACAACCAATGATGTATATCTAAATCATTGTATACAACACTACATGGCAAATCCTTACACATGTACCAACCCCAAAAAATCTGAATGACAAAAATCGAAAAAGTCTGAAGGACAAAGTTCAAACGGCCCAAAATAAACGAATGAGAAGTATAGGCCTACTCAAGCTCAGCCGTAGGACGCACATTGGTCTTAATCTTGTTGTACATGATAGAACTTGCCCCCAGTTACCTGTCTGGTTATTTTAATTTCATTAGAGACTCCAGAGCCAGTGTTGCCAATATCAGATTGCTGCGCTATAGGAGCATAGCTGGAAAAAGCTATTTCTTAATTAACACTGGTGGAGATGAATTGAATGGTGCACCAAACCATAAAACCATCCCTACACTATGGATTTTTAAGATAAACCTGAATAGATAGTTTGTGGGCAAAATGCTTTAAAACTGTATAGGCTTAAAGCAGTAGTTCCCAACCTTTTTCAGTTATTGTACCACCAACTGAATTTTGCTCTGCCCGGAGTACCCCTGAAGTACCCCTCGTGCATTTTACCAGTAGGGTTATGGTTTCATTTGTCTTTTCAAGTACCCCCTGTGGATAGGCCAAGTACCCCTGGTTGGAAAATACTGGCTTAAAGAAAGTATAATTGTTTCAGCTAACATTATTTGGTCATCTATTTTATTCCTTATACGGTTTACTCCCTTTTGATGAGGTGTATTTGAGATTAATTTTGTTTTCATTTTATAATCTTGTGTATATTTAGTTTTTATGTATTTTCAAAAGAACCTCAATGGAAAAAAGTTTTACACTTTTTTTGTGTCATCCTCAATGCTTTTAATGCCCTTGTGCTGTATCCATGTGTGTGGTGTATTGTGTTTAAAATTGTCAACAACAAAAAAAGCTAAGCAAAGAACACTTGAAATTGCATTCAATTTACAACTGTCTTGGTAACCTACGCTAAATAAATATGTCCCCAGAAAGCAAAGCTTTTCCTTGTATATAACTCACCATTATCATTATTATCTACAAGGGGAATAGAATAGATCAGAACGGAATAAAGCAGCTATGTTCACACAAACAAGTATCTTCGGTCTCACTCCCACCACTGGATAATAGGCAAACATGACAAATCACACAACATAACCTATTGTACTGTAAATGCACGAAAACAGAACCTGTGCTTATATCACATGCAGAGTCAACATGACAGTTGTCTCCAACCGAGTACATTAGCAACAGGATTTGATATAAAGTAAAGTGGATATTGGCGCTTTTTCACTGTGTTTCTTCATTGATTCGGTGAGACACTTTCACAATAGATTGTGAAACAAATGTGTCTTACAGACAACAAGCTACATATGGGTTATTGTTATAAAAACGGGAGTGACATAGATATATTGTAAGTAGACTTTAGGAAAAATCTGAAACGATCTGGAGGTCACCAGTAATTCCTGTGTGTGACTTTTGACTTGAAAAAAGGCTAGCCACTTACAATAATTTACTCTCAGTCAAGTAGATCCTTACACATGCAGATTGTTCTACTGCACATTGCTCGTTATTTACCCACAGACAGAGAGGTGTGGAAAGTGACATAGACGTTGCCATGGGAGATCCCTAAGGGCCTGCACATACATCTTGCAAGGGGAGGAGAGCCTCAGTAGTTACAGTGCCTTCAGAAAGTATTCAGACCCCTTGACTTTCTCCACATTTTGTTAGGATACAGCCTTTTTATAAAATTGATTAAATTGTTTTTCCCGTCATCAATCTACACATGATATCCATAATGACAAAGCAAAAACAGGTTTTTAGATCCTCTCAAGCTCTGTCAGGTTGGATGGGGAGCGTTGCTGCAAAGCTATTTTCAGGTCTCTTCAAAGATGTTCGGTCGGGTTCAAGTCCAGGCTCTGGCTGGGCCACTCAAGGACATTCAGAGAATTGTCCCAAAGCCACTCCTGCATTGTCTTGGCTGTGTGCTTAGGGTTGTTGTCCTGCTGGAAGGTGAACTTTCTCCCCAGTCTGAGGTGTTGAGAGCTCTGGAGCAGGTTTTCATCAAGGACCTCTGTACTTTGCTCCGTTCATATTTGCCTCGATCCTGACTAGTCTCCCAGTCATTGCTGCTGAACAACATCCCCACAGCATGATGCTGTCAACACCATGCTTCACCATAGGGATGGTGCCAGGTTTCCTCCAGACGTAATGCTTGGCATTCAGGCCAAAGAGTTGATCTTGTTTTCAACAGACCAGAGAATCTTTTCTCATGGTTTGAGAGTCTTTAGGTGTCTTTGGCAAACTCCAAGCGGGCTGTCATGTGCCTTTACTGAGGAGTGGCTACCGTCTTGCCACTCTACCATAAAGGCCTGATCGGTGGAGTGCTGCAGAGATGGTTGTCCTTCTGGAAGGTTCTCCCATCTCCACAAAGGAACTCTAGAGCTCTGTCGGTGTAAGCATCGGGTTCTTTGTCACCTCCCTGACCAAGGCCCTTCTCCCCCGATTGCTCAGTGTGGCCAGGCAGCCAGCTCTAGGAAGAATTTAGGTGGTTCCAAGATTCTCCCTCTTTCAGAGATCACAGTTTACAGGGAATGTTTGACTGGAACACTCTAGGAGGTATTTTGGTGATTCCAACTGTGCCTCTACACAATCCTGTCTTGGAGCTCAACAGACAATTCCTTTGACCTCATGACTTGGTTTTTGCTCTGACATGCACTGTCAACTGTGGAACCTTATATAGACAGGTGTGTGTCATTCCAAATAATTGCCAATCAATTAATTGACCACAGGTGGACTCCAATCAAGTTGTAGAAAAATCTCAAGGATGATCAATGTTAACAGGATGCACCTGAGCTCAATTTTGTGTCTTATAGCAAAGGGTCTGAATACTTATGTCAATAGGGTATTTCTTTTTTCTTTTTTTTAATACATTTGCAAACATTTCTAAAAACCTGTTTTCGCTTTGTCATTATGCAGTAGATTGATGAGGATTTTTTTTTATTTCATCCATTTTAGAATAAGGCTATAACATAATGAAATGTGTAAAAAGTCAAGGTGTCTGATTACTTTCTGAAAGCACTGTATGTCAAATATTGTTATAACTAGCTTTAGCTGCTCCTTTAGCTGCTGACAAGGCAGCAGTTACTCTTCCTGGGGTCCAGCAACATTAAGGCAGTTATATCCAATTAAAAATATTACATGACATTACATTCCATAACACTTTACCCAAAACATTTAGTGTGTTCCCTCAGGCCACTACTACACAATCACATATTAATAATACAACATCCATGTGTACTTGTGCGTAGAGCGCGTGTCTTATCATGTGTATGTGTATCTGTGCCTGTGTGTGTGTGTGTGTGTCTCTTCACAGTCCCCGCTGTTCAGTTAAGGTGTATTTTTATCCTTTTTTAAAATCTGATTCTATTGCTTGCATCAGTTACCTGATATGGAATAGATTTCCATGTAGCCATGGCTCTGTGTAGTACTGTGCGCCTCCCATAGTCTGTTCTTGACTTGGGGATTGTGAAGAGATCCTTGGTGGCATGTCTCGTGGGGTATGCATGGGTGTCCGAGCTGTGTGCTAGTAGTTTAAACAAACACCTCGGTGCATTCAGCATGTCAACACTTCTTACAAATACAAGTAGTGATGAAATCAATCGCTCCTCCACTTTGAGCCATGAGAGATTGACATGCATATTATTAACGTTAGATCTCCTTGTACATTTAAGGGCCAGCTGTGCTGCGTTGTTCTGAACCAATTGTAATTTTCAGAGGTTTCTCTTTGTGGCACCTGACCACACGACTGAACAGTAGGTGCGACAAAACTAGAGCCTGTAGGACCTGCCTTGCTGATAGTGTTGTTAAAAAGGCAGAGCAGCAACACTTTATTATGGACAGACTTCTCCTCATCTTAGCTACTGTTTTATCAACATGTTTCTGAAACTAACTGCAGCTCTTTGTTAAGTGTTGCAGCGATTTCACTCACTGTACTAGCTGACGTGTCTAGTGTTGAGTCATACGCATACATAAACACGCTGGCTTTACTCAAGGCCAGTGTCATTAGTAAAGATTGAAAAAAGTAAGGGGCCTAGACAGCTGCCCTGGGGAATTACTGATTCTACCTGGATTATGTTGGAAAGGCTTCCTTTAAAGAACACCCTCTGTGTTCTGTTAGACAGGTAGCTCTTTATCCACAACTTAGCAGGGGGTGTAAAGCCATAACACATATGTTTTTCCATCAGCAGACTATGATCAATAATGTCAAAAGCCGCACTGAAGTCTAACAAAACAGCTCCCACAATCTTTTTATCATCAATTTCTCTCAGCCAATCATCAGTAATTTGTGTAAGTGCCATGCTTGTTGAATGTCCTTCCTTTAAGCGTGCTGAATGTCTGCTGTCAATTTGTTTAGAGTAAAATAACATTGCATCTGGTGAAACACAATTTTTTCCAAAAGTTTACTAAGGGTTGGTAACAGGCTGATTGGTCGGCTATTTGAGCCAGCAAAGGGGGCTTTACTATTCTTGGGTTGTGGAATTACTTTTGCTTCCCTCCAGGTCTGAGGGCACATAGGCGTGGCAATATCGTCCGCTATTGTACTCAGTAATTTTACATCCAAGTTGTCAGACCCCGGTGGCTTGTCATCGTTGATAGCAAACAATAATTTCACTTATTCCATACTTACTTTACGCAATTCAAAATGTCAATGCTTGTCTTTCATCATTTGATCAGTTATACTTGGATGTGTAGTGTCAGCGTTTGTTGCTGGCATGTCATGCCTAAGTTTTCTAATCTTGCCAAAGAAAAAATCTTTAAAGTAATTAGCAATATCATGGCCTCCAGAGTGGAGCAGCGGTCTAAGGCACTGCATTGCAGTGCTTGAGGTGTCACTACAGACCCGGGTTCGATCCAAGGGCTGTGTCAGAGCCGGCCGTGACCGGGCTGCATCGTCCGGGTTAGGAGAGGGTTTGGCCGGTGGGGATGTCTTTGTCCCATTGCGCTCTAGCGACTCCTTGTGGTGGGCTGGGTGCCTACAGGCTGACCCTGGTTGCCAGTGGTGCCAGTTTCCTCTGACACATTTGTGTGGCTTGTTTCTGGTTAAGCGAGCAGTTTGGCTTGGCAGGATTGCAGCAATGAGACAAGACTACCAATTGGATATCACGAAAAAGGGGTAAAAGTAATTTTAAAAAAAAGTTATTGGCAATATCAGTGGGTTTTGTGATGAATGAGCCATCTGATTCAATGGTGCTGGGTTTGCCTTTTTGCCCCACATTTCATCTAAGGTGCTCCAAAGGTTTTTACTATCATTCTTTATGTCATTTATCTTTGTTTCATAGTATAGTTTCTTATTCTTTTTATTCAGTTTAGTCACATGATTTCTCAATTTGCAGTACGTTTGCCAATCGGTTGTGCAGCCAGACTTATTTGCCATTCCTTTTGCCTCATACCTCTCACCCATACAATTTTTCAATTCCTCATCAATCCACGGGGATTTCATAGTTTTTACTGTCATTTTCTTAATGGGTGCATGCTTATTAGAAAATGGAATAAGCAATTTCATAAATGTGTCAAGTTCAGTGTCTGGTTTCTCCTCATTACACACCACAGACCAACAAATATTCTTTACATCCACAACATAGGAATCACTACAAAACTTATTGTATGACCTCTTATACACTATATTAGGTCCAGCCTTTGGAACTTAGTCCCCTGTGGCTCAGTTGGTAGAGCATGGTGTTTGCAACGCCAGGGTTGTGGGTGCGATTCCCACGGGGGACCAGTACGGAGAAAAAGTAAAAGTAAAAAGAAAATTATGAAATGTATTCACTACTGTAAGTCGCTCTGGATAAGAGTGTCTGCTAAATGACTAAAATGTAAAAAATGTTTTACAATAGCAGGTTGGTCTGCAACAGCCCATTGTTCTATC
The DNA here is from genome assembly GCF_965601325.2 of Salmo salar. Classification (NCBI taxonomy): domain Eukaryota; kingdom Metazoa; phylum Chordata; class Actinopteri; order Salmoniformes; family Salmonidae; genus Salmo; species Salmo salar. Next base: position 129,110,911 of record NC_138299.1, read on the forward strand.
TGTGGTTATGTGTCATTGAGGATGACTGGAGGTGCAGCTACCCTATACCAATAGTGTTGACCAGGCACAGGTTTTTTTTTTGGAAACAGTGATCAGAAGGATTGTCTTTGTGTTCATACAGCAGACACACATTTTAAAAGGCAATTCATTTTCACATATAAAAAACACTTATCTTCAAAAACAGACGTAGTTAAATCAATTCACAGCTAACATAAGGGAATTTTGGGCTCCTGAGTGGCACAGTGTTCTAAGACACCGCATCTCAGTGTACATTTTTATTACATTTTTTGATTTCACCTTTATTTAACCAGGTAGGCCAGTTGAGAACAAGTTCTCATTTACAACTGTGTAAGAGATGTGCGTCACTGCCGTACCTGGTTCGAATCCAGGCTGCATCACATTTGGTCGCGATTGGGAGTCCCATAGGGCAGGTTTGGCTTGGGTATGCCTTCATTGTAAATAAGAATTTGTTCCTAACTGACTTGCCTAGTTAAATTTTAAAAAAAATCAGACTTCCTTTATTATAGACAAGGCAGCCAGGCAGCACATGGACTGACAACACACAAGTATAAACGTCATACAATTCAGGACTTGCTGTACATAATGTACCAGAGGTTCGTTGCATAATCAGACATTGCCATTAAGATATTTTAATAATTTGGGATATTGGATTTTGTCCCGAAAATGATGTAATATTTTTCGCTGTGTGGAGACAGTAGGTGGCGGTAGATCATAATAGTTTGAACTGTAGCATGTCCTGGTACGTGAAATTGATGGAACGTTCTGATTGGCTCGCGCAAAAACACTCGGGATTCGAATTTGGCAAACCAAACGGATACACAAAAGTAAGTATACTTTTCAAATGTTTTAGGTTGCTAGCTAATCAATTTTACATAACAGCATTTTTGTTAATTACCTCGATAGATTACCTTGAAATAAATTAAGGATGTGTTTAAGTTAAACATGTTAGCTAACTAGTGATAAGGCCCTGCCAGCTACCGTTGGATAACCAAACTTTAGCTAGCTAGTTAGCAGTGTTTGTTAGTTGAGGTCAGCTGTGCTGATTCTGCAGCTGGTAGACTGTTAGTTAGCTGCAATTGTTCAGTTAGACAGGCGCATAAACATTACTCAACGTTAACATGTTACACTGTGTTAAAATGTAGTCTCTCATCAGCCATTGTAGCTAACCACACATATCTCCACGTAACTTTTTAGAAAGCAGTGAGAAACTTTTAAGTGACCATTGCCAGGCAGAGTGATGGCACCGACAGGGAGGGGAATGGACAACAAAGGCCCCAAAAAATTGGCACAAGAGGTCAGAAAATGCTGCAGTTTTGATGTTATCTGCTGGAAAAGTACTCCCCAGGGCCATTAGAAAAACATGTCTTCCATCCACCATTGGGATAGCTAATTTGAGAGTTGTCTTTTCTCTTTCATTGCAATAGGTTGAACAAACATCTGCATATTGTGACAGTTCTCCAGCAAAACATAAAAAAACACACAGTAGTAAAACACCAGCTTCAATCTCTTCAGATTTGTTTGAGGGTGCACTTGCAGGTATGCACATATTTGTATTAGGAATAATTTCTCTGTTTCATAGATCAGAATGATAATTGTTTGGCTCATTTGATACCATTTATATCTAATAATAGAATATAGCTCAGGTGGTAGAGCATGGCGCTTGCAACGCCAGGATAGTGGGTTCAATTCCTGGAATCAGCCTCTCATAAGTTCATACACTTGCTATGGATAAAGGGGTCTGGTAAATGGCATGTATTATATATCAGATGTTTTTATTTGTTTGCTACAGAGCAATTGACGTTACTGCTCTTTATTTTCCTTCAAATGATAGGTGCAAATAGAGAGGTCAACCTGCTATTTTCCAAATACTCTGAAGTGTTGAGGTAGGTACAACGAAGGTAACGTGACAAACGTGTTGAACAGGTTTTCATTCCATTCTTTGTAATGTCAGACCACATTTGACTTTAAAGTTCAGTGCTTTGCCCACATCACATATTACGTTAAGTACCCAGGCAATTCTACTGCATACACATTTTATGATAAACAAGCATTAGGTGAATATGCTTTTCTTGAAATCTGTACACACCATGTTGATCATACATAGTGCCTTTGTTTCCTACAGTGAGAGGGCTGCAATAGATGCTTCACAAGTTAGGGAGTTGGAAGACATATTGATGGAGGCCAGAAACTTGGAGTCACACCTGAAAGAGAAGAAAGATCACTTGAGGCGTACCTTGGCTCTCATTTCTGACAAACTGCAGGGATAGACTTGCTACATGGGCCTATGTGCTACAGACATTTGTAAATATTTCCTCACTGATCTAAATAAGTAACATGTCAGTACTTTTCTTTTGACATCTATGCTTTTTAGGTTTACTGTCCTCACTCTTTATCCCACACTGGCAAACACGATGTGAGTGTCATTGTGGTTCATTTCTTTATAAATTACATTGAAGCATTGGGAATACTGTAGATCTAGGCCTATGTAGCCTACTGTAAACAATAAATAGGTTAACATTTGATGTTTCAGTGTCTGCAATATCCAAAGTTATGCACTTGTTTTTGAAAATGTATAAAATCAATTATTTTTTACATGAGGTAGTGAAATATAGCCTAACCATTACCAAATAGGAAACTAACTTTTAGGTAGTAATTGTTGTGAGTGACCACAAGACGGTTACAAGAGTCAATGGATTCAGTTCAGACTGTAGGACTAATTCATCTGTGTATCACATGGAATATTGCGTGGCGTTATCATAGCCTATATTTCACTTTTTCCAATAGTATTTTTGAGATTTATTACGAGCTTTTCGGTGGTGAGTGAACCAAATTATAAAAAAAATTGCCATGGCTTTTCTTAATACATTTTTTATTATAAGTTGTTTATATAGAGGATTGATATTCACAAAACAGGAGTGGACAAATCTTACAAAAATACACTTAAATAACATGAAACATTCTTTGTTTGCATGGAACTAACAAGTTTCAGTGCTTTTAAAGTAAACTTCACAATAAGGTGTTTTGATGGTTATCCAGTCAATAATCAGAAAGGATCTACTTGACAAGAAATGAAAGATGGGAACACAGTACAATTCACACCTTTGTTACTCTAATGGGCCTTCAATTTGTTTTCTGATAGATACCTTCTATGAGTCATAGTGGAATTGAATGTCCCATGGAAACCATAGGGAATGTTCACAGGCACCTCTGCTCTGCCCAACTCTTTGAATGTCTTGGCATCCAAAACCAACAGGAACGTGCTCTTGTCCTGGAGAAAGGGAACATGTTTACATTCGGAGGCTAACATTGGGAGTTAGGAGAGCAACAATTGTTAACAAATGGGCATAGGTGTTTAAGGGGGAACTGACCTTATTTGGAGTGATGACCACAGACATAATGACACCGTCATCCTCTTCTGTAGCGCCAGGCAAGGGTACAAAGACAGGCTCTGAAGGGTACAGTCCAGGATGCTCCCACACCTTAAAGCACAGCAGTATGAATGTCAGCATTGAATTTCCTATCAAATATTACCTAGGCCTACATCACTCATCGCAATAGAGTACTTTGTTACTGATGCAGATATTCTTGAGTTTTTAAAAAGGAGGAATCAATATGACAACCAACCTTCATTTTTTTGCCTTGGAGGTCCATCTTGATGAGAGTGTCTCCTACTAGATGTCTGAAACCGCAACCGTAGAAGTAGCGATATGGTTTGGTGTTGTACTTGGCATAGTTGATTTGTGGGAACTCGAGACCACCATACGTATGGAGTTCCTCATCATGCAGATCCTCATGTGTACAGAACACCTGCAGAGAGCGAGTTAATGAGGCTCTGATGGTGAATATTCACATAATGTGGAGGGTAATTGCATAACCTTATGTTTAATGAACTTGGACATTTTTTAATTATTATTTATTTATTTAACTGGGTAAGTCAGTTAAGAACATTCTTATTGTACAATGACGGCCTACCACAGCCAAATCCTCCCCTTAGCCGGACGACGCTGGGCCAATTGTGCACCACCCTATGGGACTCCCGTTCACGGCCGGTTGTGATACAGCCTGGGATCGAACCAGGGTTTGTAGTGACGCCTTTAGCACTGAGAGGCAGTGCCTTAGACCGCAGCCTCACTCGGGAGCTTAGTGATGCATTTCAGCAGTGATGTATAACAGAAGACTTGTGCATGAGTATTGTTCACACACCTTGTTCTTAGCAGTCTTGGTGGCAGTGGCGGTACTGTCAGGGCGTGAGTTCAGATTTTGCCCACAGGGTGTCTCCTTGTCCACGTTGAGAGGCAAGACAAATCGCCGGGGGAACACTCTGCACATAGTGTTGTACACCTAATTTGAACAAAGAAACATTTTCAACCTCAAGCAGTTCACATGTAGGATTCCTGATCCTAGTGGCTTCAGCTGGTTACACTTACAGTGCTTTCGGAAAGTATTCAGACTCCTTCACTTTTTTCACATTTTGTTAGGTTACAGCCTTATTCTAAAATGTATTTAAAAAAATGTTTCCCTCAATCTACCTAAAATACCCCATAATGACAAAGCTAAAACGGTTGTATTTAATTTTGCATAAGTATTCAGACCCTTTACTCAGTGCTTTGTTGAAGCACATTTGGCAGCGATTACAGCCTCGAGTCTTCTTGGGTATGACGCTACAAGCTTGGCACACCTGTATTTGGGGAGTTTCTCCCATTCTTCTCTGCAGATCCTCTCAAGCTCTGTCAGGTTGGATGGGGAGCATTGCTGCACAGCTATTTTCAGGTCTCTTCAAAGATGTTCGGTCGGGTTACAGTCCGGGCTCTGGCTGGGCCACTCAAGGAAATTCAGAGACTTGTCCCAAAGCCACTCCTGCGTTGTCTTGGCTGTGTGCTTAGGGTCATTGTCCTGTTGGAAGTGGGCCTTTACCCCAGTCAGGTCCTGAGCGCTCTGGAGCAGGTTTTCATTAAGGATCTCTTTGTACTTTGCTCTGTTCATCTTTGTCTTGATCCTGACTAGTTTTAGAGTCCCTCCCACTGAAAAACATCCCCAACATTGTCCTAGAAGGAACTCTAGAGCTCTGTCAGTGACCATCAGGTTCTTGGTCACCTCCCTGACCCAAGGCCCTTCTCCCCCGATTGCTCATTTCTTCCATTTAAGAATGATGGAGGCCACTGTGTTCTTGGGGACCTTCAATGCTGCAGAAACATTTTGATACCCTTCCCCAGATCTGTGTCTCGACACAATCCTGTCTCAGACCTCTACAGACAATTCCTTCGACCTCATGGCTTGGTTTTTGCTCTGACATGCACTGTCAACTGTGGGACCGTTATATAGACAGGTGTGTGCCATTCCAAATCATGTCCAATCAAGTTGTAGAAACATCTCACGGATGATCAATGGAAACAGGATGCACCTGAGCTCAATTTTGAGTCTCATAGCAAAGGGTCTGAATACTTGTGCAAATAAGGTATTTCTGTAAAACTGTTTTCGCTTTGTCTTTATGGGGTATTTTGTGTAGATTGCTGAGGAATTATTTTTATTTAATCCATTTTAGAATAAGGCTGTAACAAAATGTTTTAAATTTCAAGGGGTCTGAGTACTTTCCGAAGGCACTGTATAACTGTAATGAACAAGCCATTATAAATGCTTTATAAGTTATACAAAAAAGTATAAATGCTTCTGAATTCTAATGCATATAACTGTTTACAAATAATGGAATATGTATTTGTAGTTAGTAATAGTATTTTTAAATAGTTTAATGATTATTCATTGAAGTTGTTAAATGTTATACCCTTCAGTTTAGACTTATACTGACCTCGTCCAGAGCCTCTCCTGACTTGCGCATGTTCTGAACAATGTAGTTGTTGATGGCTTTGCCATCGTCTGCGGCACAGAGGTCCATAACCAGGAGGCCATCCTCCTCCCAGGCGTTGATCTGGTGGAATGTGGACAGCGCTTTCGCATAATACTTGACTGAGTTGAGCTGGAAGAGAATAAAGGATGTCAATCATCAGAAATGAAATGTATAACTTAAAAGCAATTACTGTAGGCTTAGTATCCTTTGTCTCGTTCCTAGCTTGTCATTTACCAAAACTTTCAACAAGAATTGAGACTCCCAAGAATTCAATGGCGTTCTAGACCAAGGTCTTACCTTGCCTGTCTGCTTGTTAATCAAATGAAAGATGGTCTCAAGTTTAGGGTCCCAGTAGACCCCATCGCTGATACCCTTTCCTCTCAGCTTGCCTGTAACAATCTTCAAGAGGTCCATTTTGATAGGCTGCTCAATAAACACCACGTAATTCTCCGACATTGCTGAAATCGAATGAGCAGTATATCAATTGGCACTCTTTTGGAGTTGAGTCAGATCATATCAGTATTGATAGATCATTGCTGTGCATTCTGATTAACAAAAGGATGAAACATGACCATTTTGCTTTGAAGATGGTTGGCGGAGTGAGCCATCTACTGGTGAGAGGGTTTACATGAAAGGCTGTTTACGTTAAATGTGTCATTAGCTATGGAGCCTGTGGAGGCTTTGTGTGGTCTGCTCACCAAAGCTGTGGTAGTATGAAGGTCTTGCCTTGTCCACTGAAGGAATAGAACAGACCACTGTAGCTCCCTCCAGGGTTTCCTCTGGGTTTTCTGGCGTTGTCTTTGTCGGAGGCACGCGGATGATATTGTAAATTGCACCTGAAGAAAAGACCGATTGGTTTTAGTTTTATTTGGAACCTGGAAAACTGACCTTTGGCCAATTTTTGCAGGCAGATTTCAGGTTTAAGAGGTTTGTGTTTTGTCATTCTTAATCTGCAATTCATTAGACTTAAGTGACGGTGGTTAGTGAATGGGCAGGGGCTGGTTCCTTACTTACCTTTAGCAGAGTAAGAATTCCCCATGTTGTATGTTGTACCATCAGGGTCTGTGTGGGGGTGGGCAGTAGCTCCATTGACAGCAATGAATTTGCTCCAGTCCACCTTATGAGAGCATCAACAAAAATGAAATGTCTTGATAGGCCTTCAATCATGCTATCCTAAACTCAGCAAAAAAAGAAACGTCCTCACTGTCAGCTGCGTTTATTTTCATAAAGATTTGTATGAACATAAGATTCAACAACTGAGACTTAAACTGAACAAGTTCCACAGACATGTGACTAACAGAAATTGAATAATGTGTCCCTGAACAAGGGGGGGGGGGGGTCAAAATCCAAAGTAACAGTCAGTATCTGGTGTGGCCACTAGCTGCATTAAGTACTGCAGTGCATCTCCTCCTTATGGACTGCACCAGATTTGCCAGTACTTGCTGTGAGATGTTACCCCACTCTTTCACCAAGGCACCTGCAAGTTCCCGGACATTTCTGGGGGGAATGACCCTAGCCCTCACCCTCCGATCCAACAGGTCCCAGGCGTGCTCAATGGGGTTGAGATCCGGGCTCTTCGCTGGCCATGGCAGAACACTGACATTCCTGTCTTGCAGGAAATCACACACAGAATGAGCAGCATGGCTGGTGGCATTGTCATGCTGAAGGGTCATCTCAGGATGAGCCTGCAGGAAGGGTACCACATGAGGGAGGAGGATGTCTTCCCTGTAACGCACAGCGTTGATATTGCCTGCAATGACAAAAAGTTCAGTCCGATGATGCACATCGCCCCAGACCATGACGGACCCTCCACCTCCAAATCGATCCCGTTCCAGAGTACAGGCCTTGATGTAACGCTCATTCCTTCAACGATAAACGCAAATCCAACCATCACCGCAGGTGAGACAAAACCGCAACTCGTCAGTGAAGACCACTTTTTGCCAGTCCTGTCTGGTCCAGCGACGGTGGGTTTGTGCCCATAGACGACATTGTTGCTGGTGATGTCTGGTGAGGACCTGCCTTACAACAGGCCTACAAGCCCTCAGTCCAGCCTCTCTCAGCCTATTGCGGACAGTCTGAGCACTGATGGAGGGATTGTGCATTCCTGGTGTAACTCGGGCAGTTGTTGTTGCCATCTTGTACCTGTCCCGCAGGTGTGATGTTCGGATGTACCGATCCTGTGCAGGTGTTTGTTACACGTGGTCTGCCACTGCGAGGATGATCAGCTGTCCGTCCTGTCTCCCTGTAGCTCTGTCTTAGGTGTCTCACAGTACGGACATTGCAACTTATTGCCCTGGCCACATCTGCAGTCCTCATGCCTCCTTGCAGCATGCCTAAGGCACGTTCACGCAGATGAGCAGGGACCCTGGGCATCTTTCTTTTGGTGTTTTTCAGAGTCCGTAGAAAGGCCTCTTTAGTGTCCTACGTTTTCATAACTGTGAACTTAATTGCCTACCTCTGTAAGCTGTTAGTGTCTTAACGACCGTTCCACAGGTGCATGTTCATTAATTGTTTATGGTTCATTGAACAAGCATGGGAAACAGTGTTTAAACCCTTTACAGTGAAGTTATTTGGATTTTTACGAATTATCTTTGAAAGACATGGTCCTGAAAAAGGGACGTTTCTTTTTTTGCTGAGTTTATAAAGCAATAGGTCTCTCATTAAATATTTCAACAAAATCATTTGGTTATTTGTTTATACTGAATGAGGCTACTGTAGGTAGTGTTTGTGTAGACCTTTAAAAAGACAAGGAAACGCTACACACTAGTAGATCCGATGCAATATTTTATTAGCCAAGGCCTACCTTTTCCTTTGTCTCAAGTGTCTCAGGGTCCACCTTGTGCATGAAGTTTGTCTCCGTGCTCACGTAGTAATCACCCTTGTACGTCACAAAGCTCACATTGTCATTATCTGATGCTTCTGTGGACCAAAGACGGTTTTCATGTGATTAGCACAATGTAAATCAATTCTCCGTCTGTCATATATTCTCCACTCTTTGACCTCCAAACTCTTGAACTGCAGACTTGAACTGTAAACTCACTTGGCAGTTCGAACCGGGACAGAAAGCGTTGGAAGAAGTTCTTGCAGGGGTCTGGCATGGCCACAGTCCCGAATTCAGACACAACGATGCGGCTGTTCTCACTGTTAGCTGTGTAGCAGTCACTGCCCAGGAAGCGGCTCTTGTAGGTCACCTGGCCTCCTGCGATTTTGAATTGATGCAGGAGGGCCATTCCATCAAACCAGTGGTTGAATCTGAGAAGCAGAATAAATAGTTAATATAGTACAGTAAATCATTTCATATATGCAACAATAGTCATTTACTCCTCATTTCATTCTGGTTAAACATATATAGCTTGTTTAAAATATACTCACTTATTATTACCAATCTCAAACTTTCCTGGTCCGTTTCTGAGGAAATTGCCACTAATCCACTCTGGGATAGTTCCACTGATATTAGTGCTGATGGCCTCTGGGGTCTCATCCACAGAAGCCACGATCTTCTCAATGCATGGCAGGCCGTGCACGTCTGTGTAATGATGATCCTTATTCTTCTTAGTCTTTTTCAGGCCTGCAAGGAAAAAGTCCAGACAATATTATTACTCAAAAACACCTGAAGACCTACAAAGAAAAACAGCAGATAGATATCAAAGCAGAACTAGAAATTGTATTAAAGGAGCTTGTGGGGACAAATAGGCCTACAATAAATTACCTCTAGAATTTTTTTACAAACTGAATAGTTATATGTTTTAAAGATGAGATGAAAGGTCATTAGGCAATGTATGCAACTTACCTGTAGAGCTTGGAGGTGACATTGTTGTCATGATTGAGAATGTCTGTGGCTGTCTTGCTTGAAGGGAGTGCAAGTGATAGGACTCTTCTCATGTGAAGCTCCTGTGTGCCGCTTAGTGTAACGGGCAGAGCTTTATGCTGTCGCTATAGCACAACCCTTTAGACCACGTGGTGGTTCTTACATAAGTCTTTGCAGAACAGAAGTTCAGTAAGCATAGCCTGGGGAGGTAGGGGTACTCCTGAAAAATTTGAATTTAAAAAAATATATATTAATAACAAAGTAGTGCACTGGGCATTTACTAGTCCTGTATTTCCCTGTCAGTGGAAAAATTGCAGCACCCCCACCCCCAAACATCTTCCTGCGGTCAAAAAAGGACCCATGATTGATAACCCAATCATGGGGATAATATTTAAATAGTTTATAACTTCTGGAACCCATCACAGCAGTACCTACAATATACAGGACATTATATTTTGGACCAGGTTCATTAGCTATCTGTGTACATTATTTGTTTCTTAACCTTTTACTGAAGTTGGCTAAATCAAGGTCACACAGAGTGATTCTTGGTAGTCTTATTAAACAAATCTACTTTGAAACAAAAGTATACACTTCACACACATGGTTGTGGGCTTAGAAAAAAGACACCTGTACCATGTCAGAGAGAGTTGAATGTATTCAATTTTGAGTTTGCATCCCAGTATTACTCTTTATATGCATCATAAAAGATTGAAACATAACAAAACTGTTTGTCATATACCACTTTAAGACATGGAATGTGGCCCCTTGGCTATGGCATGTTTGTTTGTCTGAAAGGGTACATACACTACGGCTTTTTAAGTGTCGCCACGAAACCTTCTCAGGAGATAGTTTCGAAGCTCCACTGAAGGGTTGTTTAACATGTCTGTAAAGGAATGCCCCTTCTGAAGCCGGACTAACTTCCATCTCCAACCAGAACTGGCAACCAGAACTGCCAATCAAATGACCTCGAGCTGCCTACGCGCACCCTGCCTGCCGCCTGCTTGCAGACCACTCTCTCCTAAGAAAAGTACTTTGAAGTTCGTTAAATACAATGGCGTACCAATACATTTAGTAGAAAACAACACATCTATCTACCCTACCATTTAAAAACATCAGAAAAAGAACACAACAGCACATCAATCAGCAACATTTGTTGTCAGGGAAACAATACTGAACATTCTATGCAGAAGCAGAATTCTACTGTCTGAAAAGGTACAGATGCTTCTGATGCGGCACTTTTATTTTCTGGAAGGTATTCAATTGTCGCTATCAACCTGTTACTGTAGCCGTGTCCTACGTATGAAAAATATAGACTTTTTTTTGTTGTTAATTATGAAAAATAGGATTAACATTCCACCCATGAGGCCACTAGGCCAGGAAAGTCCAACAGAACAAACCATCCAGTCATAATATTTCACACGCTCCAGCTCTGTATCCTTAGGCTGTTTTATTAATAAAACAACACAAGCTATTTGTGTCAGGATTTTCAGAGATATAGCTTATAGTTTCCAGACAACGAATGTGGATTTTTTTTTAAAATTGATTATGCATACTTTGAACTAATATCCATCTTGAACATCATGTTCCTCACTTTAAAAAAAAAGTTTCGTCCAGTTTTCTAAGATGCTTCAGGGACATTAAAGTTGATCCTATCCTTATTTTATGAAATATGTTTTATCGTTATTATAATATCCTTTTTATTATTTCTAGGTACAAACATGGCCATATTTGGTAGAACAATTTACTGTATCTAACCCTTTGAAACATTGTCAGGGCAAGAGTAATACCAAAGAGATTGGTGTAATATGTGCCAGGGTGTTTTAAGAGTTGACCTCAATTGCACAGTGCTGAAGTTCGAGACAAGGGTACGTTTACAGTCATGAACAGTAAATGTTAACTTATAAGAACTGCGATTGTATGATAACTGACCCCTGAGCAGTGCATCACCTAAATGTGTCCCTCAATTAACCTCAGGAAGCACGTCACACAGCTGCTGTTAAGCTTTTATCATTATTACATGTCATGTTTCAGCTCAAACACATCCTCACTGGACAGATGTATGAAAAGGTGAAGATTAACAAAAGACTTGTGGTTTCACTTTATTTGGTTAAACTAACTAAAAGTAATTCAGTAATTACAAACAAAGTTACATTATGGGATGCCTGGAACCTTATCAGACTCTAACCAGGAAATAACGTAAGTGCAATGGACATTGTACCACCTCATAACGATGGGTCATATAAAGATACTGAGGGACAGCAGTTTGTAAGTAGGCTACTCAAACATCCAATATGTGGATTCACCTGACACATTGGCTAAGGTTGTGGTTATTATCCAACTCTAAGTTGGAAGAAGCTAGCTAGCTAACGAAGAACAACAAAGAATATCTAGTTAACAGAAGAAAAGAAAGAGAAAATCAGGACAGAAGAAAAAGGATATCAAAGTGAAACAGTTCTCTAAAGACACAGGAGACAATAATACAAGAAACAACACTTCTGTAGCTTGTCAACTATGTGTCTGTCTATCCCTGTTCTCTCCTCTCTGCACAGGCCATACAAACGCTTCACACCGCGTGGCCGCTGCCACTCTAACCTGGTGGTCCCAGCGCGCACGACCCACGTGGAGTTCCAGGTCTCCGGCAGCCTCTGGAACTGCCGGTCTGCAGCCAACAAGGCTGAGTTCATCTCAGCCTATGCTACCCTCCAGTCCCTAGACTTCCTGGCGCTGACGGAAACATGGATTACCACAGATAACACTGCTACTCCTACTGCTCTCTCTTCGTCTGCCCACGTGTTCTCGCATACCCCGAGAGCATCTGGCCAGCGGGGTGGTGGCACTGGAATCCTCATCTCTCCCAAGTGGACATTCTCTCTTTCTCCCCTGACCCATCTGTCTATCTCCTCATTTGAATTCCATGCTGTCACAGTTACCAGCCCTTTCAAGCTTAACATCCTTATCATTTATCGCCCTCCAGGTTCCCTTGGAGAGTTCATCAATGAGCTTGACGCCTTGATAAGTTCCTTTCCTGAGGATGGCTCACCTCTCACAGTTCTGGGTGACTTTAACCTCCCCACGTCTACCTTTGACTCATTCCTCTCTGCCTCCTTCTTTCCACTCCTCTCCTCTTTTGACCTCACCCTCTCACCTTCCCCCCCTACTCACAAGGCAGGCAATACGCTTGACCTCATCTTTACTAGATGCTGTTCTTCCACTAATCTCATTGCAACTCCCCTCCAAATCTCCGACCACTACCTTGTATCCTTTTCCCTCTTGCTCTCATCCAACACTTCTCACTCTGCCCCTACTCGGATGGTATTGCGCCGTCCCAACCTTCGCTCTCTCCCGCTACTCTCTCCTCTTCCATCCTATCATCTCTTCCCTCTGCTCAAACTTTCTCCAACCTATCTCCTGATTCTGCCTCCTCAACCCTCCTCTCCTCCCTTTCTGCATCCTTTGATTTTCTCTGTCCCCTATCCTCCAGGCCGGCTCGGTCCTCTCCTCCTGCTCCGTGGCTCGACGACTCACTACGAGCTCACAGAACAAGGCTCCGGGCAGCCGAGCGGAAATGGAGGAAAACTCGCCTCCCTGCGGACCTGGCATCCTTTCACTCACTCCTCTCTACATTCTCCTCTTCTGTCTCTGCTGCTAAAGCCACTTTCTACCACTCTAAATTCCAAGCATCTGCCTCTAACCCTAGGAAGCTCTTTGCTACCTTCTCCTCCCTCCTGAATCCTCCTCCCCCTCCCCCCCCCCTCATCCCTCTCTGCGGATGACTTCGTCAACCATTTTGAAAAGAAGGTTGACGATATCCGATCCTCGTTTGCTAAGTCAAACGACACCGCTGGTCCTGCTCACACTGCCCTACCCTGTGCTTTGACCTCTTTCTCCCCTCTCTCTCCAGATGAAATCTCGCGTCTTGTGACGGCCGGCCGCCCAACAACCTGCCCACTTGACCCTATCCCCTCCTCTCTTCTCCAGACCATTTCCGGAGACCTTCTCCCCTTCCTCACCTCGCTCATCAACTCATCCTTGACCGCTGGCTACGTCCCTTCCGTCTTCAAGAGAGCGAGAGTTGCACCCCTTCTGAAAAAACCTACACTCGATCCCTCCGATGTCAACAACTACAGACCAGTATCCCTTCTTTCTTTTCTCTCCAAAACTCTTGAACGTGCCGTCCTTGGCCAGCTCTCCTGCTATCTCTCTCAGAATGACCTTCTTGATCCTAATCAGTCAGGTTTCAAGACTGGGCATTCAACTGAGACTGCTCTTCTCTGTGTCACGGAGGCTCTCCGCACTGCTAAAGCTAACTCTCTCTCCTCTGCTCTCATCCTTCTAGACCTATCTGCTGCCTTTGATACTGTGAACCATCAGATCCTCCTCTCCACCCTCTCCGAGTTGGGCATCTCCGGCGCGGCCCACGCTTGGATTGCGTCCTACCTGACAGGTCGCTCCTACCAGGTGGCGTGGCGAGAATCTGTCTCCGCACCATGCGCTCTCACCACTGGTGTCCCCCAGGGCTCTGTTCTAGGCCCTCTCCTATTCTCGCTATACACCAAGTCACTTGGCTCTGTCATATCCTCACATGGTCTCTCCTATCATTGCTATGCAGACGACACACAATTAATCTTCTCCTTTCCCCCTTCTGATAACCAGGCGGCGAATCGCATCTCTGCATGTCTGTCAGACATATCAGTGTGGATGACGGATCACCAGCTCAAGCTGAACCTTGGCAAGACGGAGCTGCTCTTCCTCCCGGGGAAGGACTGCCCGTTCCATGATCTCGCCATCACGGTTGACAACTCCCTTGTGTCCTCCTCCCAGAGTGCTAAGAACCTTGGCGTGATCCTGGACAACACCCTGTCGTTCTCCACTAACATCAAGGCGGTGACCCGATCCTGTAGGTTCATGCTCTACAACATTCGCAGAGTACGACCCTGCCTCACACAGGAAGCGGCGCAGGTCCTAATCCAGGCACTTGTCATCTCCCGTCTGGATTACTGCAACTCGCTGTTGGCTGGGCTCCCTGCCTGTGCCATTAAACCCCTACAACTCATCCAGAACGCCGCAGCCCGTCTGGTGTTCAACCTTCCCAAGTTCTCTCACGTCACCCCGCTCCTCCGCTCTCTCCACTGGCTTCCAGTTGAAGCTCGCATCCGCTACAAGACCATGGTGATTGCCTACGGAGCTGTGAAGGGAACGGCACCTCCATACCTTCAGGCTCTGATCAGGCCCTACACCCAAACAAGGGCACTGCGTTCATCCACCACTGGCCTGCTGGCCCCCCTACCTCTGAGGAAGCACAGTTCCCGCTCAGCCCAGTCAAAACTGTTCGCTGCTCTGGCACCCCAATGGTGGAACAAGCTCCCTCACGACGCCAGGACAGTGGAGTCAATCACCACCTTCCGGAGACACCTGAAACCCCACCTCTTTAAGGAATACCTAGGATAGGATAAAGTAATCCTTCTAACCCCCCCCCCCCCCCCCCCCCTTAAAAGATTTAGATGCACTATTGTAAAGTGGTTGTTCCACTGGATATCATAAGGTGAATGCACCATTTTGTAAGTCGCTCTGGATAAGAGCGTCTGCTAAATGACTTAAATGTAATAATGTAATGTCATATTGATTTGCTTTGGCATAAGTTTGTTTGTTGTCTGATTGCGTTTTACTTTGTCTCGGGTTTAACAACACCTGTGACAATATATCCTATAAACCCGCTCACTAGGCACAAACTGGTTGAATCAATGTTTCCGTTTTAATTTAAATCAATCCATTTTATGTTATTCCTTCTGATGACATTGAATCAACGTGGAAAACTTATTGATTTGCAAAAAGTCATCAACATAAGGGAATTTGATTTCCTGTACATTTTATTTTTTTACTCAACTTTTAACCTAAATCCATTGACCTGGTAAAAATGTTTGTTTATTTCACTTTGAATTCACATTAGTTGACAAAAATGTATGTTGAACTGACATCTGTGCCCAGTAGGTGGCTTCTCTGGCATTATCATGTACATGTAGATTTACTGTTACTTTCTCTGCAGTACACTGAACTGTGAATTTACTGTTATATTCCCCCCATTATATCTTATTACAATCTGGAAGTTGTTAACCAACTCAGTCGATAGATCATGTGTTTTTTGTTGTTGTTTTTTTATTATAATTATCTCTAGCTGTCACAACATTTGAAAAGTCAATTATTGGTTAAATCAGCTGATTTCAGTACAGGACATTTCCACAACACAAAAATCCTCCATGCACTCATAATATTGAACATACCTTCCAGCTCTGTACACTGAAATTGGGTAATAAGGCTGTTTTTAAAAACGGAAACTCCAGCTGTCGTTGCCAGTATTATAGGGGATTTCCTGAGATGTGTTTGTCGCCATTGTCCATGTCTCCATAATTATTAGTATGTATGATGTTTTAACTTGAGAGATCATGGTCCTCGTCTTCCCTTTCGAGCCGGGTCAGCGGTGTTCAACTTCTCTGAACCTTTCTTCACTTGCCGTTGAGCTACGTTCTATCAGCTTGGAATGTTTGCGCTCACTCGCAACTTTCCTCATTTAGCATTTAAACATATTCTTTCAGTCTTCCAAGATTGGATGGTCACTGAAAAAGCTAATTTAATCCTTGTTCATTTTATCCTTCTTGATAAATGTAATTTATCGCAGTGTAGAGATAATAACACGCGACATAGTTATATTGACCTGTTCATGACGGATAAGTCTAAACCAACTGGAAGATAGCGCCTATCATGTATATTGTTATCTGCCGCTGAAACTGTCTGAATCGGCACAGTCCCTTTGACCTAACTACTGTACAGTAGTAGCCTATAGATGGAACGATAAACTGAAAATTACAGTCACTTATCACTGGCATTTTACTGATATCATTCATTATAAGTAGCCTATGCTAGAGAAATGTGAAGTTTGAAATGAAACACGTTTTCTAGTATGGGTGATTGTTAATGGGACAATTGATGGCAACAACCATCAAACTACTGCTGGTAGTAGTGTTGGTGGTGGTGGTAGTAGTTTAAATGATCATTTTAAACTGTGGTGCACATTCATGTTATAAACTTAATGTTGTATTTTTCATTATCGCATCAATTTAGGCAATGTATCATGATATGGCATTTTGTCACAGTGTAGCCTATATGAACTATAGACCTGGGTCAAATACCTACAGCATGAGTCCCCAATTACATTCAGCCGATGGCCGGGGACGTGAAATAGTTATAAATAATTTGTACACTGCAAATTGACTGCAAGAATCCCAAACGGATATAGAATTTGACAAAAACAGAACCCCTAAAATAAAATATCCCAATGCCCCAGGGCAGTGATTTGGTACATTGCCCTGTATAGGGCGCCGTCTTTCGGATGGGACGTTAAACAGGTGTCCTGACTCTGTGGTCACTAAAGATCCCATGGCACTTATTGTAAGAGTAGGGGTGTTAACCCTGGTGTCCTGGCTAAATTCCCAATCTTGACCATCTAATCATCCCCAGCTTCCACTTGGCTCATTCATCCCCATCCTCTCCGCTATAACTATTCCCCAGGTCATTGCTGTAAATGAGAATGTGTTCTTAGTCAACTTACCTGGTAAAATAAGGGTTAAAAAAACTGTTGTGCCGTCTGGTTTGCTTAATATAAGGAATTTGAAATTATTTGTACTTTTACTTTTGATACTTAAGTATATTTGCGCAATTACATTTACTTTTGATACTTAAGTATATATAAAATACAATACTTTTAGACGTTTTACTCAAGGAGTATTTTAGTGGGTGACTTTCACTCAAGTCATTTTCTATTGAGGTATCTTTACTTTTACTCAAGTATGACAATTGGGTACTTTTTTCCACCACTGTTTATGTGCGTTGGCATCACTCATACGCAACGCTTAGGCTCTCTGGTCCCCAAGGATGTTCATCAAAAATCCTAAATATGCAAAGCTGCAGATGCAGAGCTCAGTCTACTTGCATCCTGTGACCACAATGTCTTTGTGTTAGTGTCACAGTGTGGCCATAGCCAGTGGTGACCTGTCATTCAGGGCAGGTGGGGCAGAGCCCCATGTTTTGAGCCCCACATTTTTTGCAAAAAAATACTTATTTTGGCATTTAATACGTGTCATATCAATGAGTTAATAAAACCGCACACGAACATGGTCTCTTTTTTCTTTTCTTGAGGAAGGCAGCTCCAAAATGCAGGTGTTTCAGCCCAGCTCAGTGCTTTATGTGGTGGTGGGGGAAGCCAGCAGAAAATATGGAGCGTTGCGCTGTGATTGGCTCAGTGTTCTGTCACTCATGGGGAAACTACGTCACCGCGAAGTCTAAGGGGAGACCTAAAAAATTCTAGCCCTTTGGGTATTGACATAGAGATACATTAGAAGTGCCCATCCAAGAAGACTCAAGGTCACAGATAAAATGATGTCAAATCCCTTTATATGTACAGTCGCTTTGATTGGACTGATCATGTCAACATCATACTTTCAAAATCTTAGCTAGCAGTCATCATCATGAATCAAGTAGACAATCTACTGGCAAATCCTTTTCAATCCTTGTCATATGAATAATGAAGAGAAATGATAGATAAAATGAGTCGGTGCTCATCGGCCATTGGACATTAACATTACACAACAAGTTGGAAATCTCAAATTCAACAATGAGTGGTTTGGAAAGAAGATGGCACAACAATGTGAGTCTAAAAATCTCTAGTATGCAGCTTCATAAATGATGTAATATGCCAGGGAGATATGTATACTGTAGCTAAGAAAGTAATACTAAGTGTATGTTGTGTAGTAAGCTGTTGGTAGCCCGTGTGCCTCACGCTAATGATTTGGTATTTTTTCACCTACTGTTCTGACTTGGTGGTGCACGTGCACACGGTAGCCTATAGCCAGTTTTAGAGAAATGAAATCATTGAATATTGTAAGAGCTTTCATTTTCTTCTTATATGGCCCTGTTATTTATCCTATGGTTGATGGTCAATTATATGATGTGTACTGCACAGTGAGAGTTTTGATTAATACATGTTCACAATATAGCAAACCCCCATGTAAGAAATATTAAATAGTTACAAACCAACGGACATTTTGGTCAATACTACAGACATGACTGTTAGATCTTTGTCTAAATCAGCTAGAAAGATGTCGGCATCGATTAATTGTCTCTGGCCCCCTCCCAGTTAGGGGGAGTGATGAGCTCTACAGCAGAGTCTCACAACTCAATCGCTGGTTGAAAACTGTTTTCTGCCCCTCCCAAAAGATAGAATTTGTAGATAATTGGCCCTCTTTCTGGGACTCACCCACAAACAGGACCAAGCCTGGCCTGTTGAGGAGTGACGGACTCCATCCTAGCTGGAGGGGTGCTCTCATCTTATCTACGAACATAGACAGGGCTCTAACTCCTCTAGCTCCACAATGAAATAGGGTGCAGGCCAGGCAGCAGGCTGTTAGCCAGCCTGCCAGCTTAGTGGAGTCTGCCACTAGCACAGTCAGTGTAGTCAGCTCAGCTTCCCCCATTGAGACCGTGTCTGTGCCTCGATCTAGGTTGGGCAAAATTAAAAATGGCGGTGTTCGCTTTAGCAATCTCACTAGTATAAAGACCTCCTCCATTCCTGCCATTATTGAAAGAGATTGTGATACCTCACATCTCAAAATTGGGTTACTTAATGTTAGATCCCTCACTTCCAAGGCAGTTATAGTCAATGAACTAATCACTGATCATAATCTTGATGTGATTGGCCTGACTGAAACATGGCTTAAGCCTGATGAATTTACTGTGTTAAATGAGGCCTCTCCTCCTGGTTACACTAGTGACCATATCCCCCGTGCATCCGGCAAAGGCGGAGGTGTTGCTAACATTTACGATAGCAAATTTCAATTTACAAAAAAAAAAACAACAATGACGTTTTCGTCTTTTGAGCTTCTAGTCATGAAATCTATGCAACCTACTCACTCACTTTTTATAGCTACTGTTTATAGGCCTCCTGGGCCATATGCAGTGTTCCTCACTGAGTTCCCTGAATTCCTATCGGATCTTGTAGTCATAGCAGATAATATTCTAATTTTTGGTGACTTTAACATTCACATGGAAAAGTCCACAGACCCACTCCAAAAGGCTTTCGGAGCCATCATCGACTCAGTGGGTTTTGTCCAACATGTCTCTGGACCTACTCACTGCCACAGTCATACTCTGGACCTAGTTTTGTCCCATGGAATAAATGTTGTGGATCTAAATGTTTTTCCTCATAATCCTGGACTATCGGACCACCATTTTATTACGTTTGCAATTGCAACAAATAATCTGCTCAGACCCCAACCAAGGAGCATTAAAAGTCGTGCTATAAATTCTCAGACAACCCAAAGATTCCTTGATGCCCTTCCAGACTGCCTCTGCCTACCCAAGGACGTCAGAGGACTAAAATCAGTTAACCACCTAACCGAGGAACTCAATTTAACCTTGCGCAATACCCTAGATGCTGTTGCACCCCTAAAAACTAAAAACATCTGTCATAAGAAACTAGCTCCCTGGTATACAGAAAATACACGAGCTCTGAAGCAAGCTTCCAGAAAATTGGAACGGAAATGGCGCCACACCAAACTGGAAGTCTTCCGACTAGCTTGGAAAGACAGTACCGTGCAGTATCGAAGAGCCCTTACTGCTGCTCGATCATCCTATTTTTCCAACCTAATTGAGGAAAATAAGAACAATCCGAAATTTCTTTTTGATACTGTCGCAAAGCTAACTAAAAAGCAGCCTTCGCAAATGGAGGATGGCTTTCACTTCAGCAGTAATACATTTATGAACTTCTTTGAGGAAAAGATCATGATCATTAGAAAGCAAATTACAGACTCCTCTTTAAATCTGGGTATTCCTCCAAAGCTCCATTGTCCTGAGTCTGCACAACTCTGCCAGGACCTAGGATCAAGGGAGATACTAAAGTGTTTTAGTACTATATCTCTTGACGCAATGATGAAAATAATCATGGCCTCCAAACCCTCAAGCTGCATACTGGACCCTATTCCAACTAAACTACTGAAAGAGCTGCTTCCTGTGCTTGGCCCTCCTATGTTGAACATAATAAACGGCTCTCTATCCACCGGATGTGTACCAAGCTCACTAAAAGTGGCAGTAATAAAGCCTCTCTTGAAAAAGCCGAATCTTGATCCAGAAATTATAAAAAACTATCGGCCTATATCGAATCTTCCATTCCTCTCCAAAATTTTAGAAAAAGCTGTTGCACAGCAACTGACTGCCTTCCTGAAGACAAACAATGTATACGAAACGCTTCAGTCTGGTTTTAGACCCCATCATAGCACTGAGACTGCACTTGTGAAGGTGGTAAATGACCTTTTAATGACGTCAGACCGAGGCTCTGCATCTGTCCTCGTGCTCCTAGATCTTAGTGCCGCTTTTGATACCATCGATCACCACATTCTTTTGGAGAGATTGGAAACCCAAATTGGTCTACATGGACAAGTTCTGGCCTGGTTTAGATCTTATCTGTCGGAAAGATATCAGTTTGTCTCTGTGAATGGTTTGTCCTCTGACAAATCAATTGTAAATTTCGGTGTTCCTCAAGGTTCCGTTTTAGGACCACTATTGTTTTCACTATATATTTTACCTCTTGGGGATGTCATTCGAAAACATAATGTTAAATTTCACTGCTATGCAGACGACACACAGCTGTACATTTCAATGAAACATGGTGAAGCCCCAAAATTGCCCTCGCTAGAAGCCTGTGTTTCAGACATAAAGAAGTGGATGGCTGCAAACTTTCTACTTTTAAACTCGGACAAAACAGAGATGCTTGTTCTAGGTCCCAAGAAACAAAGAGATCTTCTGTTGAATCTGACAATTAATCTGGATGGTTGTACAGTCGTCTCAAATAAAACTGTGAAGGACCTCGGCGTTACTCTGGACCCTGATCTCTCTTTTGAAGAACATATCAAGACTGTTTCAAGGACAGCTTTTTTCCATCTACGTAACATTGCAAAAATCAGAAATTTTCTGTCCAAAAATGACGCAGAAAAATTAATCCATGCTTTTGTTACTTCTAGGCTGGACTACTGCAATGCTCTACTTTCCGGCTACCCGGATAAAGCACTAAATAAACTTCAGTTAGTGCTAAATACGGCTGCTAGAATCCTGACTAGAACCAAAAAATGTGATCATATTACTCCAGTGTTAGCCTCCCTACACTGGCTTCCTGTTAAGGCAAGGGCTGATTTCAAGGTTTTACTGCTAACCTACAAAGCATTACATGGGCTTGCTCCTACCTATCTTTCCGATTTGGTCCTGCCGTACATACCTACACGTACGCTACGGTCACAAGACGCAGGCCTCCTAATTGTCCCTAGAATTTCTAAGCAAACGGCTGGAGGTAGGGCTTTCTCCTATAGAGCTCCATTTTTATGGAATGGTCTGCCTACCAATGTGAGAGACGCAGACTCAGTCTCAACCTTTAAGTCTTTACTGAAGACTTATCTCTTCAGTAGGTCCTATGATTAAGTATAGTCTGGCCCAGGAGTGTGAAGGTGAACGGAAAGGCTGGAGCAACGAACCGCCCTTGCTGTCTCTGCCTTGCCGGTTCCCCTCTTTCCACTGGGATTCTCTGCCTCTAACCCTTTTACAGAGGCTGAGTCACTGGCCTACTGGTGTTCTTCCATGCCGTCCATGGGAGGGGTGCGTCACTTGAGTGGGTTGAGTCACTGACGTGGTCTTCCTGTCTGGGTTGGCGCCCCCCCCCCCCCCCCCCTTGGGTTGTGCCATGGCGGAGATCGTTGTGGGCTATACTCGGCCTTGTCTTAGGACGGTAAGTTGGTGGTTGGAGACATCCCTCTAGTGGTGTGGGGGCTGTGCTTTGGCAAAGTGGGTGGGGTTATATCCTGCCTGTTTGGCCCTGTCCGGGGGTATCATCGGATGGGGCCACAGTGTCTTCTGATCCCTCCTGTCTCAGCCTCCAGTATTTATGCTGCAGTAGTTTGTGTCGGGGGGCTAGGGTCAGTCTGTTACATCTGGAGTATTTCTCTTGTCTTATCCGGTGTCCTGTGTGTATTTAAATATGCTCTCTCTAATTCTCTCTTTCTCTCTTTCTGTCTTTCTCTCGGAGGACCTGAGCCCTAGGACCATGCCTCAGGACTACCTGGTATGATGACTCCTTGCTGTCCCCAGTCCACCTGGCCGTGCTGCTGCTCCAGTTTCAACTGTTCTGCCTGCGGCTATGGAACCCTGACCTGTTCACCGGACGTGCTTGTTGCACCCTCGACAACTACTATGATTATTATTATTTGACCATGCTGGTCATTTATGAACATTTTAACATTTTAACATTTTGACCATGTTCTGTTTTAATATCCACCCTGCACAGCCAGAAGAGGACTGGCCACCCCTCATAGCCTGGTTCCTCTCTAGGTTTCTTCCTAGGTTTTTGGCCTTTCTAGGGAGTTTTTCCTAGGGAGTTTTTCCTAGCCACCGTGCTTCTTTCACATGCTTTGCTTGCTGTTTGGGGTTTTAGGCTGGGTTTCTGTACAGCACTTTGAGAATATCAGCTGATGTACGAAGGGCTATATAAAAATAAATTTGATTTGATTTTTGACATAGTACGGTGTTATGCCATACCAAATTGACAGCCTTGAGACTACAGATTTGACTTGATCAGCTATGCTAATTATGTCCCTCACTAAAAAACTAAATATGGAAAAAAGTTTCCTTTTGTATCCATGGCCATTATCCTAACAGGAAACATCTTGATCATAATCTCAATCTGTTTCATTTCAAATTGGTTACAAATTACACCATGCTTTCAAAACAAATGTGCCTTGTTTAGTGTGTAGATAGATAGATATAATTTCATTATGCGTATATACAGTGAGGGGAAAAAAAGTGTTTGATCCCCTGCTGATTTTGTACGTTTGCCCACTGACAAAGAAATGATCAGTCTATAATTTTAATGGTAGGTTTATTTGAACAGTGAGAGACAGAATAACAACAACAAAAATCCAGAAAAACGCATGTCAAAAATGTTATAAATTGATTTGCATTTTAATGAGGGAAATGAGTATTTGACCCCTCTGCAAAACATGACTTAGTGCTTGGTGGCAAAACCCTTGTTGGCAAAACCCTTGTTGGCAATCACAGAAGTCAGACATTTCTTGTAGTTGGCCACCAGGTTTGCACACATCTCAGGAAGGATTTTGTCCCACTCCTCTTTGCAGATCTTCGCCAAGTCATTAAGGTTTCGAGGCTGACGTTTGGCAACTCGAACCTTCAGCTCCCTCCACAGATTTTCTATGGGATTAAGGTCTGGAGACTGGCTAGGCCACTCCAGGACCTTAATGTGCTTCTTCTTGAGCCACTCCTTTGTTGCCTTGGCCGTGTGTTTTGGGTCATTGTCATGCTGGAATACCCATCCACGACCCATTTTCAATGCCCTGGCTGAGGGAAGGAGGTTCTCACCCAAGATTTGACGGTATATTGCCCCGTCCATCGTCCCTTTGATGCGGTGAAGTTGTCCTGTCCCCTTAGCAGAAAAACACCCCCAAAGAATGTTTCCACCTCCATGTTTGACGGTGGGGATAGTGTTCTTGGGGTCATAGGCAGCATTCCTCCTCCAAACACGGCGAGTTGAGTTGATGCCAAAGAGCTCCATTTTGGTCTCATCTGACCACAACACTTTCACCCAGTTGTCCTCTGAATCATTCAGATGTTCATTGGCAAACTTCAGACGGGCATGTATATGTGCTTTCTTGAGCAGGGGGACCTTGCGGGCGCTGCAGGATTTCAGTCCTTCATGGCGTAGTGTGTTACCAATTGTTTTCTTGGTGACTATGGTCCCAGCTGCCTTGAGATTTTACGAGATCATTGACAAGATCCTCCCGTGTAGTTCTGGGCTGATTCCTCACCGTTCTCATGATTCATTGCAACTCCACGGGGTGAGATCTTGCATGGAGCCCCAGGCCGAGGGAGATTGACAGTTCTTTTGTGTTTCTTCCATTTGTGAATAATCGCACCAACTGTTGTCACCTGGGAGCCAGTCATGAAGGACGAAGCCAGTCATGAAGGAGAACCTCTTGGTTCTCATTGGCAAAGACTGAACTGAAGTTAGGGGTTATATGTCAGACTCTCTGATACCACTTTTCCCAACATGTTATACCCCAGAGGTTGTAAATAAACCTTTTAAAAGCTGATATTACTTGTATCATTATTATAGGGCTGTGAAACCCACAGCCGAATGGCTTCAGACTGAGCATTTCTCACCATTTATTTACAGAGAGCAAGTTCTGTTTTATACTTGTAGTGGCCATTTATTTACAGTAGTGTTGATTTAATTGTTGCTTTCTTCAGTGGAAATACAGAATATGTATAAAAGTGCCAAATATACCAAAAGCTAAATCAAGCAGACATTTCTGACTGTTTAATTATTACTGAAACTACAAACATTTAACCAGTTAAAGATAATGAATTCTTGACGACAAATAATTCATACAAAAGTCATGAGTACAACAAAGTGAGTGTGTGTGTGTGTGTGTGTGTGTGTGTAAGTGTATTATGGTGTGTATTATAATTTCCCATCATAAAAATGTTTCCCCCATTACCAATCCAAATACCTTCATCGATTTTCTACAATCTGGCAACCCACATAAAATCCGAAGTAGCCTTGTACAAACTGCATTATGTAAGAAATTGTGTAATGCACACGAAAAAGTGGAGCCTTGTATTAAATGCATTACAAAGAAAATTGTGTAATGTAGGCTCCACGAAATATGAAATACTTTATGAAGAATATCATGTAGGCCTACTGTTGCCTACACGAAATAGGGCCTTTATGACTACAAGTGCACCAGTTTCCCAAAGTATTAAGGGAAAACAAGCATAGAAATCAGTATTGGCATTAATAAAAAAATAAAGTCTACTATATTATTTCGGTGACAACCTGGTTGATAAATAATATTGGGTTGTCAACATGTTTTATTTTTTATATACGGTACCAGTCAAAAGTTTGGACACAGCTACACATTCAAGGGTTATTCTTAATTTTTTTACTATTTTCTACATTGTAGAATAATAGTGAAGACCTCAAAGCTGTGAAATAACACGTTCTGTAGCGACATGCCATCCCATCTGGTTTGCGCTTAGTGGGACTATCATTTGTTTTTCAACAGGACAATGACCCAACACACCTCCAGGCTGTGTAAGGGCTATTTGACCAAAAAGGAGAGTGATGGAGTGCTACATCAGATGACCTGGACTCCACAATCACCCGACCTCACCCCAATTGAGATGATTTGGGATGAGTTGGACCGCAGAGTGAAGGAAAAGCAGCCAACAAGTGCTCCGCATATGTGGGAACTCCTTCATGACTGTTGGAAAAGCATTCCAGGTGAAGCTGGTTGAGAGAATGCCAAGAGTGTGCAAAGCTGTCATCAAGGCAAAGGGTGGCTACTTTGAAGAATCTCAAATATAAAATATATTTTGATTTGTTTAACACTTTTTTGGTTGTAGAAAAATAGTCAAAAAAATAAAGAAAAACCCTTGAATGAGTAGCTGTCCAAACTTTTGACTGGTACTGTAAATACATGTGGGACACAGAAAAAGGCAGTGTAGAACACCATTGCTCTAATAACTTTCAAAATATTGTTCCTAAGTTTGCTCCCAAAAATGTATTTTCCTACGAATGAAGTCGCACAAAAATGCAAAAAAACTCACAATATGCTTAATTACTTTTGGACATATTTGCAAGAATTGACTGTGAGATTATGTTGGTGGTATTGACCAAAATTCCAGTTATAGATGGGTTGTAGCTATTATACATTTACACGCTAAATAGAGGGTTTGCTATCTTGTGAACATGTATTATCAAAACTCTACTGGTAAATGTGTTCTGTGCTGAACCATGGTGTATTCCATAAATTGTCCACAACAGGCCTTTAATGAAAAAGAGCTCCACCTTGTAATCAGTGGATGATGAAAGAGGTCTTTAGTTGGAGGCATGTTGACACAGTAGGAGAAAGACGTACAAAACACAAGTTTATTGCCATGCCACACACCAACATTGCAGTACAGTGAAAGTGCTATCTACGAGAGAGAGAGACTATTACCATGGTAGCAATAACAATAACCTATAGTAATAGCAGTGGCTAAAAGAAGTGCACTTGAACATCACACAAGTCATAAACTGTTCTCTCTGCTACTGCACGGCAAGCGGTACCACAGCGCCAAATCTACGTCCAAAAGGCTCCTTAACAGCTTCTACCCCCAAGCCATAAGACTGCTGAATAATTAATTAAATGGCCACCTGGACTATTAACATTTACATCTGCCTACATGTACAAATTACCTTATCTAACCTGTAACCCCGCACATTGACTCGGTACCGGTACCCCCTGTATATAGTCTTGTTATTTTATTCTAACTTAAACTAAAGTTACAATTTATTTTATTTTTTTGTCAATTTTCATAACCAACAATGCCGTTCAAGAAATAGAGTTAAGGGCTTGTAAGTAAGTAACAGTTGTATTCGCCGCATGTGACATAACATTTGATTTGATGTACAATCTGCTATATTTAATTCTGTTTAATGGTCATTTCAATTAACAGTATATTTAGCGGTCTTTATAGGTACCACAAAACCACCAAGAAATGAAGAGTGACTCCACAGCTAACTCCTATGACTCGCAACTGGGTTTGGTTTTCATTTTCACCGCCCTGTGGAGACTCTTCACTGTTATCACTCTCTGGTTGTCTACTGCTAACACTTGGCCCTCTAGTATTGACTGCTGGGTATGTAACAGGACTTGCTCTATCACAATGTTCCACCATGCTCACCAACTGAGCCCCATCCCAGGTGTAAATACCTCGTGCACCTTTCACAGTAACACCAATGGTAACATGTACATTGTTATCACCAACATCTGATACATCTTCTCTTTCATGTTCTGTAATCTCATATGCAACATATTGTACACAGTTCACCTTGCCCTCAAATGTTCTAAATGCAGTGGCGATCTTAGCATGTAAATCTTGGTGGGGTAAACTCCCCCAAAATTGTTGAGATATGTGCCAGCAAAGCCACTACACAACACTAAACAATATATGAATTGCACTACAACGGTGACAAATGGTGCCCACAAACTGTTAGGGTCTACATAAAGCTGTCCCAACAGCAGAGTCCCAGCAGCAGTGCCAACATCTTACCACTGCTACACCTGGCTATAAGCAGAGCCTTGTCTGGCAGCGAAACAGTTCATTCAGCCTCATTTACTGACTTAAAAAAAAACAAAGCTGATATGGCTGACTTGCTTAAACAAATGTGGTTTCTACTGACAATTGAGATGTACAAACTATGGCATAAGGGGACGACGAGCGGATAAGAGGCAATCTGTAATTTTGATTAAGACATTAATAATGAGCGAGCTAGGACGAATGTAGTCAATATAACTATTTGTTAAGCACTTTTGAAATGTACAGCGACAGAATTCAGAACATGGGCCATTCTTACAGTATTCTCCCTGTACACCAAGACAGAACCGTAGGATAAATAATGAAAGCTCTTACAATATTCGATGATGACATTTCTCTAAAACAGGCTATAGGCTACATGTGCACCACCAAGTCAGAACAGTGGGCAAAATGAGAGGAAAAGGTACCAAATTATTAGGGTGAGGCACATGCACTAATAACAGCTTACTACACAACATACTTTTTTAGCTACAGTATACATGTCTCCTTGGCATATTACATCATTTATGCAGCAGCATACAATACATTTTTGGAATCACCTTGTTGTGCTTTGCTCACTTGAAAAGGAAGGTGGTGCGGCGGTCCTTCGTCTGCAAATTTTATCATCAAAGTCTGGCATTCTCTGGATTTATGGTACTTTCAAGACAGCTGGGAACTTTCAAAAAACAAGGTTGAATCATGACATTAGTGATCTTCAGGTCGGAGCTCTAGAAAGAGGCCAGAGTTCCCGACTTGTAATTCCGAGTTAGATGATTTTTTTCCAGAGTTCCCAGTTGTCTTGTACTCACTGAAGTCTGAGATTTCCCAGTTCCGAGTTTCCAGTTGTTTTGAAATGATACAGAAGTCATGGTGGATTGACATCATGGCCAATATTGAATGGTTATCTTTTTAAGGTTGGAAAGGAGACCCTTAAACCCAGACTTGGACCACACATCCACTCCACTAAATAGCAGGCTTGGTTTGCAATGCTTGCAGTTAGCCACTGATTCCTTCCTTCTTGGATGGGCACTTCTAATGTAAATCTATGACCGCACCCAAGGGGCTTGAAGTTTCGAGCTCTCCCCGTAGATTTTGCGGTGACATAGTGTTCCCGACATTGACCCAATCATGGTGCAACTAGAGAACATTACCAACACCTACGCTCCGTATTTTACGCTGGCTGCCCCACCACCACAAAAAGCACTGAGCTAGGCTGAAACACCTGCGTTTTGGAACTGCCTTACTCAAGAAAGAAAAAATGAGACCATGTTTGTATGCAGCTTTATTAACTCAATTATATATATTTTTTTACATTGTTTGCAAACTGATGTGTGACATGTATTAATGCCAAAATAACATGCAAAACAGGCTTTTTTTTCTAAACAGGTGTGGCCCTCAACCTCAGGAGATTCCCTTCTGGAGGCATGCAGTCATAGTCATTATATAACTCTATTTGTGTTTTATAACTTTTTAACATAGGGCTCCCCTTAAAAAGAGACCCGAGCTCACAGGACTATATATCCTCTAAATAAATTTGAAACAAAATAGTTGAAGAAGCACGTTCAGTGGCTGATAGGGAAACAGACCTGGCAGTAAGAATAGCCTATAGATAGTCTTGAACATTTGGGACCCCTTGGCTATTTCACTCAGGACAGGTTATAGCCAAGACTTAATCAATATTTTGTTTTGTCTCATATATTGATATAGCCTCTGTGTGATGGGATTGTGCAACGCAAATTGCTATAAGAGTGGAATTCACTAATACAACAGTCAAAATGAGTAATATAAGGCCTGCAGTCCGTGCTCTCAAATATTGGGAAAAAGTGTGATTCATGAGGTTACATGATGCGCAGAGTAGCCCCACACGGCTATAAAAATAAATTATGCAATTATAAGGCCATTAAATAACACACAACAGCATGGCATATTTAGATAGCGGAATAGGCTTAGCCTAAATCATATTTACTTTCTATTTTTCAGCTCAGGTGGTTATTCTAGACAAGGCTCTTCTGTGTCTTTATGGTATCATTCTTATGGTATCATTCAAGTCTTTTGCTGAAGGCCCAAGCCTATACTACGCCATCTGCTGGTATAACGTCGTTATTGAATGCCATTCTAAAACAAGCTCTAGACTTTTATTTTGGAAATGAAACCGGAAGCTGTAAAGCAACTCTAACGTCTGGGCTAGAGTTGCTTGATTGACTAGCTAACTTTGACTAGCTTCGTTCGGTTCATGTCCTTTGCAGGTGCCACATTACTGACAAAAGTTTGTTCATATTAAAAATACCTGTAACCGAGTAAAAGGAAACGTAAAGTAAGAACTTAATGTGTAAATGTTCATTCATAGTCATAACAGGGTTTGTACGTTTACAGATCTAATTTAACGTTTATGTTTCATGCATGGCTTTTCTTTACGAGCCTAACAATTTACATATGGATTTTCTTACGATCCTAATGATACGTACGTTCAACCTTTTGGCAGCTATCTCGCCCCATAAATATTTCTACAATGGGTTGGTCAAAACAAGCATTGTGATTGGTTGAGACGCGTTCTAAACCAAACTAAAAAAACAATTTAGCATGGGTAAGCCTAAGACTCAAAAAATGGAATCTTGTTTTCTGTTCCATCTGAGAAATCCCTGCTCATCCACTGTCCTATCAGCCAGGCCAGCCAATTAATGAACTTGATCTACATTACATTACATTACAGTCATTTAGCAGACGCTCTTATCCAGAGCGACTTACAGTAGTGAATGCATACATTTCATTTCATGCATATATATATATATATATATATATATTTTGTACTGGCCCTCTGTGGGAATCGAACCCACAACCCCCACAACACCATGCTCTGCCAACTGAGCCACAGGGAAGATCTCCACTGTAAAAGGCATCTAGACATTATTTCCCCTTGCTTTTAGCCTAACATTTGGTTTATAACAATGGGGGTTTGTAGACTGAACAAAAATATAAACACAACGTGTAAAGTGTTGGTCCCATGGTTCATGAGCTGAAATAAAAGATCCCAGAAATGTTCCATATGCACAAAGAGCTTATTTCTCTCAAATGTTGTGCGCAAATTTGTTTACATCCCTGTTTACATCCCCATTTCTCCTTTGCCAAGATAATCCATCCACCTGACAGTTGTGGCATATCCTGATTTTAAACAGCATGATCATTACATGCCACACCTTGTGCTGGGGACAATAAAAGGCCACTCTTTTGAGTGTGCAATTGGCATGCTGACTGCAGGAATGTCCACCAGAGCTGCTGCCAGAGCATTTAATGTTCATTTCTCTACCGCCTCCAACATCATTTTAGAGAATTTGGTAATATGTACAACCGGCCTCACAACCCCAGGCCACGTGTATGGCATAGTGTGGGTGATCGGTTTGCTGGTGTTAACATTGTGAACGGAGTGCCCCATGGTGGGGGTTGGGTTATGGTATGGGCAGGCCTAAGCTACGGACAATAAACACTTTCATTTTATCAATGGAATTTTAATGCACAGAGAACGTGACGAGATCCTGAGGCCCCTTGTTGTGCCATTCATTTACCGCCATCACCTCATGTTTCAGCCTGATAATACATGGCCCCGTGTTGCAAAGATCTGTACACAATACCTGGAAGCTGAAAATATCTCAGTTTTTCCATGGCCTGCATACTCCGCAGATATGTCACCCGTTGAGCATGTTTGATATGCTCTGGATTGACGTGTATGACAGTGTGTTCCAGTTCCCGTCAATATCAAGCAACTTCGCAAAGCCATTGAAGAGGAGTGGGACAACATTCCACAGGCAACAATCAACAGGCTGATCTATTTTTGTTCAGTATACAAACGTTGCTGTCTGTTTCTCGACATTTGCAACATATTTCCAATATTGAAATTCGATCTGGAAAAACGTTTTGCCTGCGCTGCAGACGTCTATATCGGTCTGCTAATACAAGACTATTAAAGGCCCATGGCACTACTTTTGTAAATTTAACTGTGTAGTTGGATAGCTCCTCTGAACAGTGTCCTGAAGATAGAGCACATTTTCTATGCCAGGTGAAATCGTGCATCATTAGCTCATTGTTATGGATGTTTTCAAAACAGCTTAAATGAATGCAAATGCCGCTAATTTGCCGTTAATCTGGATGCACTGTTTGACTGTAAATTTGCTGTAGTTGGCTAGCTAGCGAGCAAGGGATAAGGGTAGCAACCCTAGATTTGTGTCTGGACAATATCTTGCGGAAGGATGAAATAAAATGAATAAATTCATCAAAATAAAGTTTATGAAAATATGTTAATCATTATTTGAAGATGTTGGTAATCTGTTGTATAAAGGTTAATGCCCTCAATTGGTGTTGAGGATACTGTACATTGGCGTCATTTTCATTTTATTAATAAGTTGCACTATGTGTCACAATATTGTTTTGAACATTCGTTTTAGGACTGATGCCCAACTGAGCATTCCACTCAATGCATCCTCATTGTGCTGTGATTTTGGTCTAAAGTGCGTTGCTGTGGCTTGAAAATACTGTGACATTTCTAAAGGCAATAATTAGTAGGAAAACCTTTTGTCATTTTGATTTCTCCACATTAACTTTAGGTACAGTATAACGTTAGCTACCTAGCTAATATTTCAGCTAGCTAACATTAGCATTGTTAGATTTTTTTTTTTTACCAACTTTGCTAGCTAATGACGAAATTGCCATCTGTCTTAAGTACATTTGACAAGATGATGGCAAAGTTGTTTCCTACTAAAAGGAAATATATTCTTGATCCAAAAATGTGGTCGGAGGCTCCCTATGGAGGGTGTGAAGCAATTGCGAAGCCTCCAGAAGCCAAATTTTTCTCCATATTGCATCGCAGTGCGCCTCCCAATTTTTGTAACAATGTGGAGGGCTCCACATTTAAGCAATAAGGCCTGAGGGGGTGTGGTATATGGCCAATATACTACAGCTAAGGGTGTGCCTGGATACAGTCCTTAGCCGTGGTATATTGGCCATACAGTGCCTTCGGAAAGTATTCAGACCTTGACTTTTTTTCACATTTTGTTACGTTACAACTTTATTCTAAAATAGATTCAATCGTTTTTTCCCCCTCATCAATCTACACACAATACCCCATAATGACAAAGCAAAAACAGGTTTAGACATTTTTGCTAACTTACTAAAAATAAAAAAAGATCACATTTACAGAAGTATTCAGACCATTTACTCAGTACTTTGTTGAAGCAATTTAGGGCAAAGATTATAGCATCAAGTCTTGGGTATGACGCTACAAGCTTGGCACACTTGTATTTGGTGAGTTTCTCCCATTCTTTGCAGATCCTCTCAAGCTCTGTCAGGTTGGATGGGGAGAGTCGCTGCACAGCTATTTTCAGGTCTCTCCAGAGATGTTCGATCGGGTTCAAGTCCGGGCTCTGGCTGAGCCACTCAACGACCTTCAGAGACTTGTCCCAAAGCCACTCCTGGTTTGTTTTGGCTGTGTGCTTAGGGTCGTTGTCCTGTTGGAAGGTGAACCTTCACTCCAGGCTGAGGTCCTGAGAGCTCTGGAGCAGGTTTTCATCAAGGATCTCTATACTTTGCTCTGTTCATCTTTCCCTCGATCCTGACCAGTCTCAGTCCCTGCCGCTGAAAGACATCCCTACAGCATGATGCTGCCACCACCATGCTTCACAGGGCCAGGTTTCCTCCAATCTTGGTTTCATCAGACCAGAGAATCTTGTTTCTCATAGTCTGAGAGTCCTTTTAGGTGCCTTTTGGCAAACTTCAAGCGGGCTGTCATGTGCCTTTTACTGAGGAGTGGCTTCCGTCTGGCCACTCTACCATAAAGGCCTGATTGGTGGAGTGCTGCAGAGATGGTTGTCCTTCTGGAAGGTTCTCCCATCTCCACAGAGGAACTCTGGAGCTCGGTCAGTGACCACCCGATTGCTCAGTTTGGCCGGGGCGGCCAGCTCTAGGGAGAGTCTTGGTGGTTCCAAACTTCTTCCATTTAAGAATGATGGAGGCCACTGTTTTTCTTGGGGACCTTGAATGCTGCAGAAATGTTGTTACCCTTCCCCAGATCTGTGCCTCGACACAATCGGACCTCTACGGACAATTCCTTCGACCTCATGGCTTGGTTTTGTCTGACATGCATTGTCAACTGTGGGACCTTATATAGACCGGTGTGTGCCGTTCCAAATCCTGTCTAATCAATTGAATTTACCACAGGTGGACTCCAATCAAGTTGTAGGAACATCTCAAGGATGATCAATGGAAACAGGAAGCACCTGAGATCAATTTCGAGTCTCATAGTTTGAACACTTATTTCAGTTTTTTTTATTTTTAATACATTTGCAAACATTTCTAATAACCTGTTTTCACTTTGTCATTATGGGGTGTTGTGTGTAGATTGCTGATGATGTTTTGAAAAAAAAATTTTTTAATCCATTTTACAATTTTTGTTGAGTTTGCGGTAGTAGGCAAGGAGGACATTCTTTTTTCAAGGTAAAGTGGTGGTTTGAATGGTTGACTTAACTTGTTTTTTATATCCACATGTGATTTTAAATGTGAATTATGTTCATAGCTTTCTCAGACAGAGATTTCACCTTCTGCTCCTTGTGTCTTTGTGTTTTCTCCATGTTGTCTGTGTGGAATGATTCCTTGTTATGTCAAAAATGAAGGTAATATACATTTCTTACAATTACAAGTCATGTGGATCGTCTTACCTAGACCATGTGCTATTTAGGTCCAGCTTCAATAATAGAACGTTAAAGTAACTGTCCAGAGAAAGTCTCACGTTCTGTTAACTCATACCCAAATAATGTTGTTGACTCATCCTATAGTTGTATTT
Organism: Salmo salar; assembly: GCF_965601325.2. NCBI lineage: Eukaryota > Metazoa > Chordata > Actinopteri > Salmoniformes > Salmonidae > Salmo > Salmo salar. The sequence goes on from NC_138299.1 coordinate 129,145,633, forward strand.
GTGGCAAAGCATAAATTGGAGAGAAAAAAAACTCTTCAAAAACCACACCTCAGACTTGTATCTCAAACAGAACATTTAAAAAATGCTTGCTATTTCCTCATAGAGGATGATGCCATCAAATACTGTATATAATAATCAGATGGTCTTGTCTTCGCCCTAACAATGGGAGTAATTGTCCCAAAGGCGGGAAGGCAGGCGGTCTGCTTACTGGTCTGCTTATTGCCTTATTCCCATGTGGATAGATTTTGACTGGAGTAGACACTCTCGCGTCGCCTCTTTCTCTCTCACCCACACCTTAATTACCATTATTTTGAAGGAAAACTATTTCACTCATATTGTAATTAATTATAGGTCATATTTCATAGAAATCTGTAAACACTGGACAGTTACTTTTAAAATATGTACACTGAGTATACCAAACATTAGGATCACCTTCCTAATATTGAGTTTCACCCCCCCCCCCCCCCCCCCCCCTTACCCTCAGAACAGCCTCAATTCGTCGGGGCATGGACTCTACAAGGTGTCGAAAGCGTTCCACAGGGATGCTGGCCCATGTTGACTCCAATGCTTCCCACAGTTTTGTCAAGTGGACCATTCTTGATACACACGGGACTGTTGAGTGTGAAAAACCCAGCAGCGTTGCAGTTCTTGACACAAACCGGTGTGCCTGGCACCTACTACCAGGGCTGGAAAAAGTACCCAATTCTTGAGTCAAAGTAGATACCATAATAGAAAATGACTCAAATAAAAGTGAAAGACATCCAGTAAAATACTACTTGAGTCAAATTATAAAAGTATTTCCTTTTAAATATACGTAAATGTAACTGCTAAAATATACTTAAGTGTCAGAAGTAAAAGTATAAATCATTTCAAATTCCTTAAAGCACCATTTTCTTGTTTTTATTAATTTACTGATAGCCAGGGGCTCACTCCAACACACAGACATAATTTCAAATCAAATTTTATTTGTCACATGCTCCGAATACAACAGGTGTAGACTTTACAGTAAAAGGTTTACTTACAAGCCCTTAACCAACAATACAGTTTTCAGAAAATCCCCCAAAATTGAAGAGCTAAGAATAACAAATAATTAAAGAGCAGTAGTAAATAATAATAGCAGGGCTATATACAGGGGGTACCGGTACAGAGTCATTGTGTCAATGTGCGGGGGACACCGGTGTCGAGGTAATTATGTACATGTAGGTAGAGTTATTAAAGTGGCTATGCATAGATAATAACAGAGTAGCAGCAGCATGGGGGGGCAATGAAAATAGTCTAGGTAGTCATTTGATTAGCTGTTCAGGAGTCTTATGGCTTGGGGGTAGAAGCCTCTTGGACCTAGACTTGGTGCTCAGATACTGCTTGCGGTGCAGTAGTGGAGAGCGCAGCCTGACTAGGGTGGTTGGAGTATTTGACAGTTAAGGCCTTCCTCTGACACCGCCTGGTAATGAAGTCCTGGATGTCAGGAAGCTTGGCCCCAGTGATGTACTGGGCTGTACGTACTACCCTCTGTAGTGCCTTGCGGTCGGAGCCCGAGCAGTTGCCATACCAGGCAGTGATGCAACCTGTCAGGATGCTCTCGATGGTGCAGCTGTAAAACCTTTTGAGGATCTGAGGACCCATGTCAAATCTCCTGAGGGGGAATGGGTTTTGTCATGCCCTCTTCACGACTCTCTTGATGTGCTTGGACCATGTTAGTTTGTTGATGTGGACGCCAAGGAACGTGAAGTTCTCAACCTGCTCCACTACAGACCCGTTGATGAGAATGGGGGCGTGCTCGGTCCGCCTTTTTCTGTAGTCCACAATCATCTCCTTTGTCTTGATCATGTTGAGGGAGAGGTTGTTGACCTTGTACCACACAGTCAGGTCTCTGACCTCCTCCCTATAGGCTGTCTCATCGTTGTCGGTGATCAGGACTACCACTGTTGTGTCATCAGCAAACTTAATGATGGTGTTGGAGTTATGCCAGGCCGTGCAGTCATGAGTGAACAGGGAGTACAGGAGGGGACTGAGCACGCACCCCTAAGGGGCCCCGTGTTGAAGATCAGCGTGGCGGATGTGTTGTTACCTACCCTTAACACCTGGGGAGCGGCCCGTCAGGAAGTCCAGGATCCGGTTGCAGAGGGAGGGGTTTAGTCCCGGGGTTAGCTTAGTGATGAGCTTTGAGGGCACTATGGTGTTGAATGCTGAGCTGTAGTCAATGAATAGCATTCTCACATATGTGTTCCTTTTGTCCAGGTGGGAAAGGGCAGTGTGGAGTGCAATAGAGATGGCATCATCTGTGGATCTGTTGGTGCGGTATGCAAATTGGAGTGGGTTTCTGGGATAATGGTGTTGTGAGCCATGACCAGCCTTTCAAAGCATTTCATGGCTACAGACGTGAGTGCTACGGGTCGGTAGTCATTTAGGCAGGTTACCTTAGCGTTCTTGGGCACAGGAACTATGGTGGTCTGCTTGAAACATGTTAGTATTACAGACTCAGACAGGGAGAGTTTGAAAATGTCAGTGAAGACACTTGCCAGTTGGTCAGCACATGCTCGGAGTACACATCCTGGTAATCCGTCTGGCCCAGCGGCCTTGTGAATGTTGACCTGTTTAAAGGTCTTACATCGGTTGCGGAGAGCGTGATCACACAGTCGTCCGGAACAGCTGATGCTCTCATGCATGTTTCAGTGTTACTTGCCTCGAAGCAACCATAGGAGTTGCTCATCTGGTAGGCTTGTGTCACTGGGCAGCTCTCGGCTGTGCTTCTCTTTGTAGTCTGTAGTAGTTTGCAAGCCCTGCCACATCCGACAAGCGTCGGAACCGGTGTAGTACGATTCGATCCTAGTCCTGTATTGACGCTTTGCCTGTTTGATGGTTCGTCAGAGGGCATAGCGGGATTTCTTATAAGCTTCCGGGTTAGAGTCCTGCTCCATGAAAGCGGCAGCTCTACCCTTTTAGCTCAGTGCGAATGTTGCCTGTAATCCATGGCTTCTGGTTGGGTCCATGGCTTCTGGTTTACAAATGGAAGCAGATCAGAGGCAGTAGAGATGACCAGGGATGTTCTCTGATAAGTGTGTGAATTTGACAATTTTAAGCATTCAAAATGAGAACTATTGGGTGTCAGGGGAAAATGTATGGAGTAAAAGTACATTATTTTCTTTAGGAATGTAGTGAAATGGAATTAAAAGTTGTCAAAAATATAAATAGCAAAGTTAAGTACAGATACCCCCAAAAATGACTTTTGTACTTTAAAGTATTTTTACTTAAGTACTTTACACCACTGCCTTCTACCATACCCCGATGAAAAGCATTTAAATATTTTGTCTTGCTCATTCTCGCACACACACAATCCATGTCTCAATTGTCTTAAGTGTTAAAATTCCTTCTTTAACCCATCTCTTCCCCTTCATCTACACTGATTGAAGTGGATTTAACAAGTGACATCACTAACGGATCATAGCTTTCACCTGGTCAGTGTAATGTGTGTATACTCAGTGTATATCATACTGTCAACTGTAATTTTGTGTTCACACATTCCCTCCTCGTCTGCAGATTTAGAGTCGGATGATTTTGAAAAAGAGACTAATATATGCCTCCCAAAAATGATCCAAATCAAAAGCCACCGATTCGTGGTTGTAGATGAAGAATGTCTCAAGTTTGAAGAGGGGAATAAGGAGCAATGCAAAGCAGGTAAAAGTACCTAGTGAACCCAATTTGCTGGGGTTAAAGTTCTCCGTCACATGGATTTGGCCAAATTGGCAGTTTAATGCATGTACAAAATTATCCTCTTTCCCTAAAAGCATGATTGTCATTACTTTTTACATGAAAGGGGAGATTATCTTGGCTCCACAGACAATCGATCTGAGGTCGACAGTGATATGACTTAGATGCAGAACGTAAGCAGTATTGTGGGTAAATTTCCACAACAACTAAGAACATTGAAGCGCGAGGCTCAGCTTCTCTCCTGTTTTGGTCCAGTGGCTACATTGCTGTAACAGCGCAAAGCGACCCTTTGCACATGTGCAGATTCTGTGTGACTGAAGTCTTGAATCTTGTGCATTTCAGTCTGCCTCTTAAATTTAAATCATGGGATTTTGGGGGGGGGGCTTTAACCCCTGAATCTGTGTCCGGTAAATCTTCACTCAAAGTATGGTACAGAGACAGGATTGGGTAGGTTACTATTTAAGTGTAATCCGTTACTAGTTACCTGCCAAATTGTAATCAGTAACGTAACTTTTGGATTACCCAAACTCAGTAACGTAATCTGATTACATCGTTACTTTTAGATTACTTTCCCCTTAAGAGGCATTAGAATAAGACATAAATGTTACCAATGGAACAACATCTATTGCAGGATAAATCAATGTTAAAGTTTACATAGCTGGCCATATATGGATGTTACATTTTACTTTATAGGTTGGCTATGTAGGCTTGTTCTAACCCATCACTTTCTATTACATGTGATATATGATTAAATGATATCTTCAATTAATATAATTTCTAAGTCCAAAATTGGATGTAGCAACTACATTGGAAGACATTGCTTGGACTGTAGCCTACAAAAGTCTATACCAGCTTATTCCCTGCGATCCATCAAACACATTTGGTGTGTTATCATAGTGGTCAGACTCGCTCAATTGGAACAAACTTACATTTGCAAATTTTTTCAAGGCTGATTTGAATGTCATTGAGAAAAGTGTCCAAGATTTTTTTCGCAAACATCCTTTCTGAATTTAAAAGTAATCCTCCAGTTTTTCAAAAGTATCTGTGATCTGATTACAATGTTTTTGTAATCCGTTACTCCCCAACCCTGTACAGAGATTAGGCTACTGATGCTCCTGCATATCCCAACCCCATACACCAGGGAAGATCATGTGACAAAAACAGGCAAAAGTACTTTTGTACCCATACTGCTGCAAGACATACAGTATTTTTCTTTGTTGAATGCATATTATGTCTTGTTTTCTGGTTTCTAGATGATTGCCAGTTCAATATCCAATTCTATAGAAACAATGACATGCCCAGAGGAAGGGCTGTTACTCTCTCTGACTGACTCTGACCTTTTAAGCAAAGTTATATGGTGTGCTGTAAGAATTTAAACCAAAAAGGCATTTCTGCCAAACCACATACATTTTGAATACAGACATTTGCATTCATTTTGAAATTAACAGTGCTTACATCTACGTTACATGTAATGTATGGCTTTATTTTCCAGCTGAACTTCCCACAAAGCAACAAACACACACTGAAAAGTCTCTTTAGCCTTTGGGTTGACAACTGGGTCGGGTTCAGCAGTTCAAGAAAAAACATCCGTGTTCCCCTTATGAAACAAGACCATTTCAGTTTCTCCCAATTGAACACAACCCAGGTGTGATTATTACTGTACCTTGATACCAGCTGTTTGCACAAACACACTTCACACTGACAAGACAAAGGTAACCAACATTTTTCCCCCAGGAGCAATCTTTGGCTGAGCTCTTCATGGAACTAATTCTTGGTACAACTGACTGCAGATTTCAGTCAGGTCGGGTCCGTGGTACTTGAGCTTTGAGGCTGGACCAGATGCAGAGCTCATGAAGTTACTCCTCAGGGAGGTGCCTGAGTGTTTATATGGATTTATAAAATCCTGGAATATGACAGAGTTTATGGTACAGCAGTGCATATAGAATAGAAAGTTATTTTTACAATGAGGCACCATTTGTATTAATGCTTAAATACCCATTATAAAGTATCAACAGCTAATGATTGCTTAGTCATTCTCAACAGTTGTGTTTAATGATTACACTAATATCGGCAGTACTTCAAGTCAGTGTACACGTCGTTCAAATTACTAATGAGAAATGTTAATAAATCATCAGAATACTTCCTCACAGACACGTTCTATGTGTGTAGTTTACCATCCACTCAATATATAAACAGACATCTGTAATCTTGTCAAACACAATCCATAATATCCACTTTATTCTGAAGCTATTCTGTGCGTAACAATCTGACCGAACAGATTGGTGACATGTATAAATCAACAAGACCTAATAAAAAGACAAAACAGTTGAATTTCCAAAGCCATTTAAGCTTTCAGACATGTGTAGTAGTAGGACAAAGACCTTCATGTTTCTTGGCTGTTTAACTAGGACAACTCCTACTTGTTTCAGCCGACACTCCCAACAGTACAAAATAAAACGATGCCATTTTGACCAGGTGCATGCACTCGTGACTTAACTTCATGACGCTTAGCAGCTGTTCATACATACACTTTATCAGATAAATGGAAAATGTCATTCCTGCCAACAGTGTATAAATGCTAAGCAAGAGTGATGCCAGGCACAGCTGTGTAAGTAAATTATGCACATTACTATCAAACCAGGATATTGTCATTTGACTGACAACAAACAGGGTTGGTACAAATGGAAGCGCAATGGTGTACAGCTCAGTATGGCTACTCTTCTACATGCTCAACCTGGGATGGGCTCAGTGAGGTGAAATGTTTAGAATGTTGCAGTTAGAAATGTCATGAATAGAGCTACGGCGATGCCCAATTCTGCATGACAAATCATACATTCTACAAAATGCATATCCATCTAAACATTTTATAACATCACATCCCTTCTGAACAGACCCATAAAGTCCAGAACAGTATGGCTACAGTTTAAATACTGCTAGTGGTCACACCCATTTGCTCTTGTCAATCAAATCAGACTGCAAGGTCAAACAGACTAAATGTGTGGCACTAAGCCAACTGCAATGGTCTTGAAGGGCACTAGCTGGTATTTACAGATTGGTGACGGACACAAAACATACCACAAATAAGGATGCAATGTCTACATAATAAATTAAGTTAGTACAGAACAGATGAAGTAATTTGCCATACTAGATCTGAAATTAAAGATATGTAAATCACCGGATACTTCCTCATAAGCATTACAAAGTGTTATGAATATTAGCAGTTTGATAACAGGAGTGAACTCAGTGAGGGGAAGCTAGAAATGCATTGAATAAACCTGACAATTCCATCTACAAAATGCATTTCTATCGAAGCGTTCTGTAAAATTGCACCCTCTAACAGGCCCCAGGTAGAAGTTAACCGTATAACATTTCACTAAACTGCAGCATACACTGTTTGATTGGGGTCAGAAGGACAACTTATATTTAGTTTAGTCCACATCATAAATCAACAGGAGCAGATCATTAACAGGCCTGTTGAAGCACAACAAACATCAACATGAATTACAACACTTGTGAAATTATATATTTATAGAAATGTACATAATCCCTTGAATGTTTACAATCATACCAGAACAAGATGGCCGATGTCCCAGTGCCCACATCCTCCCCTATCCCAAACCTCAGTCCATTCATTTGCTCCATAATAGGGCCACCGCTTTGCAAATGCCTACATCGTTGTAGTTGAAGTAGCACAGACCGGCAAAGGTGACAGTCGATAACAGGAAGAGGCCTGCGTTGGCCATCTTGATCTTCGGTTCTCCATGAACATAGTCCGTTAAGACTTGTCCAATCCCCCTGGGGAGATAAGACAAAAGAAATGTATGAGACTGCTTAGAGCCACAATATTACTGAATAGCCAGTGATTTAGTGCTAAAAAAGGCTAAGTGACCCTCCTTATACAATTTTTGGTAAACAAGGGCAAAATTAAAGTGGCTAAACATTTAACCACTGTTCTCTCCATTTTTTTGGGGCACTGAACAAATTCCAGGTCTGAGCGCAAACTTTAACGTTGTGAAACTTCTGTGCAACTTCCAGCACGCGTGTACTGTGAACACTGAGGCTGTACCCGCTTTAAAGTTACAGTTAAGAGGCCAAGTAGGCTACTTGATCGTAATGTGGGCCTATCAGAGTGGCCTACCATCAAAAACAATGTAGAAAATGCATCCCATAACATTTCAACATTGAAATATGATCTACCATTCAGCCTACAGCAGCAGCCAATGTGTAGTGTGCAATGTAAGCCTACATTCCATGAGACTTTTGGTTGAACAAAAAAAAAAAAAACATGCAGGGCTTGACATGAACCTGTTTTATCCACTTGTCCTTTAGACGAGGTGGCTTAAAATGTTGTTTGATGCAAGAAACCACGTTTAAATAAAATGCATTACTCCCATACCATTATTACAGAGAAGCAGACAAATTATGCTAGCCTCTCTCACTTTGATCTCAAAACAAGCGCACCTACTCATGACCGCTCATGCTGTAAACACAGTCCAGATATGGCAACGGGCTATTTGCATATAGGTCTACTGCAGCTCTAATTGTTTATGCAGCACCGGGCTGAATAGCGTGTGTCAATGCAATAGAATCCTACTCCGATGCATTCTACCTAAAACAATCTCTTGCATAGTTCATTTTGTTTTGGTGTGTTGTATTGAAAGTGGCTAATATTGCGTTGATTTGATCACAATTGCCACAGTAAAAGAGAAACGTTGATAGTGTTAACAGGGAATAAACTAGAACAGTGGTCACCAACCCGTTGAGTCAAAATGCAAGCTGAGATCTACCGATTTAGATTTAAAAAAATTAACAGGACTCAAAGCGTAAGCCTATGCAACTTTAACCAATTAAAAACAGTACTGTAGCAATTAGGTTTGTGCAGCAAGCTATAGGCCCCATACATTATCACTGCATATTGGCATTGCCAATGCATTGTTGTTCGGGACATTTTTTTTAAATTGAGGTTGGCTATATGATCATACCAGTAATAGATCTGTTGTTGTATTACTTGAGGTACAGCTGAGTGCAGCTAATTTGCTTTTAATTTTACTCGGCTGATGGTGCCTGCATCTGATGGTCAGTCTCAGCGGACTGAGGGTCCGCCTCAACATCCCTCCGCTCTCCACTGACCAAAGGAACACAGCCTTCCAGCTGATGGCAAAAATCGAGTCGCACCGCATTATTTCTGCCTCATTGACCAATTCATGTTGTTACACCTATGAAGAGAAAGTTAAATATTCCTTCATTATAAAAAAAGACCCAAGCTGCTAATAGTAACACAAGCCTATAGATCCACTTTCCTACTGATTCAATACTGCTGCAGTGCTTGTTGTAGCGCTGAGTGGAAATAGGAAGAATATGCAAAGTGTTGAATACAAAGTGCTGAGTAAGAACTTAAACTCACTCATAAAAACAGCAGCTCTTTGCTGTATTTGTTGACAGTCTCTCTCTAGTCATGGTTTTAAAATCTCACAGTAACAACTTTGCGATAGCTTTTTATTTTTATGCCTGCTACGTTTCTGCAGACGCGGTAATCGGATCCATCCGATTGACCAGCGGTAGGCCTATAGTGCACTTGATTTGCTCTCCGAGCCAGCCGGGAAGGCAGAGTTTGAACCTTCAGACATGAAATGGTTCAAAATGGCAACATACCCGGCATGCTGGACAGCTGAATCGAGTGCACCTATCACCAACAGCCCGAGACAAAAGAAAATAAAGGAACAAGGATTTACCGTTGTTTTTTTGGACAAATGTTTGGCAATTGAATAGGAATGCCTTGGAGATCGAACAGTCGATCACAATCAACCAGTTGGTGACCACTGCTCTACAAAGTTGAGTGAAGTTTAATCTCGTGCTTCCCTCTGGTGGAGCTGCACGGCAGTCTCGGGTGGAGCTGCACGGCAGTCTCGGGTGGAGCTGCACGGCAGTCTCGGGTGGAGCTGCACGGCAGTCTCGGGTGGAGCTGCACGGCAGTCTCGGGTGGAGCTGCACGGCTTACAGATTCAACATTGGCGTTAACCTTCCTATGCCACTGGTCATAGCCATCCTGACGGGACACAGTCCTGACTTCATTGGCTTCACCAGGGTAATGTTTGGGAGGGGGAATTGGACAAATGCATAATTTGGATGGCTGAAGACCCACCAGAGAACACACCAAAAAGCTCAAGGCACCATCATGTGATCTTAGTTAGGTTATTCTTTGTTTAGACTACAGGGTGGGGTGTCTTGTCCTGTTTATGTAGCCCATGTGAAACGGCTAGCTAGTTAGCAGTGCGCGCTAGTAGCGTTCAATCAATGACGTCGCTCTGAGACCTAGAAGTAGTCGTTTCCTTTGCTCTGTAAGGGCTGCAGTTTTTGTGGAGCGACAGTTAACGAGGCTTTGTGGGTGACTGTTGTTGATGTGTTCGGAGGGTCCCTGGTTCGAGCCCAGGTTGGGGTAAGGGGAGGGACGGAAGCAATACCATTACATTGAGAACAATCAGAACTGTAAGCATTCAGGGATAAGGAATGGTGAAATCCTTGAATAGTGCCTAAAGAGAGAAGCAAATCTTATTTACATAGCAGTGGCCTTGGAGGACAGAGCTTCGTAGGCGGGCTCATAGTGTTCCTCAGTTAACTGGACAATGGTGGTATTTGATGACTCCAGTTCAAATAGCGGCACTCACACAGCCTTAGCAAGTTAAATGGTACTGATCTCCTGGAACATATGTGGAGCGCGGTTTTAAAAATAGCTGCATACGTCACAAAAGTAGCACAGGTGGAAAAGCCATGTGGTATTACACATGACCAGCATTCTTAAGCGTCATCTTGATGTTCAAAAAAATATATATGAGTGTGCATTTCAGCTCCTCAGTGACAAGTTTGACAATTAGCTGGTTTTCATTAGAGGGACATGCCTTGAGGATATCCAAGTACCCAAAACTAAAACCTAAAGGGTATTAACACCACACATGACTAGGATTTGTGCTTTAAACCTGCCACTTTCATTTAGTCAGTGGTCTAGCAATGGCATAGTGCCCCAGGGCGACATTAAGCCCACCTCCTTCAAAAAGCTCTCGTAAATGAAAGCAAAATAAATGCTAAGAACAAAACAGTTTTTGCATGAGCAGAAATGTAGTGGACATAGACTTGGTTGGTTATCCCAACCACTTGCCTACTCTACTCTATTCACTATTGTCCTCCATAAAAGCTTCCGATGTAGTCACAACACAAGTACATTTCAAGCTGAAAAACTATGGTCTGAGGTTATTCAGAACATGTGCAACAATTTTGTCCGGAAATGATCGTTTGTGGAAATATGAAAGGAAAAACATTTAACCAGAATAAGGAAGAGACAGCTGGCCAGTGCCCTTTAAACCAATGAACATTTTTAGAGGGGAAACTTGTCTTACCAGTGGCCATGCAGGGTGAGGGCAGCAGCCAGTGAGTAGTCAATAACAGGTCCAGGGAAGTAGTAGGCAGCAGGCCCCATGGCCAGCAGCAGTACGCTTACCACACGCTCTCCTGTCCAATGCAGGGAGGCAGCTTTGGACACAGAGCCGGCTGCAAAAGGGCAAATAGCAAAACATGAAATCATACATCCACATGCAGAAATAACCTATTGTGGAGAGAGGGTGATAATCATTTAAACAAAGACTCATCATTTAGGGGCGGCAGGTAGGCTAGTGGTTAGAGTGTTGGGCTAGTAACCGAAAGGTTGCTGGATTGAATCCCCAAGCTGAGAAGGTAAAAATCTGGCGTTCTGCCGCTGAACAAGGCAGGTAAAGGCCTACTATAAATCTGACATGTTTTTAGCACATAGAAACAATTAGGTTTGTCTGTTAGCCTACAGATGTTTTTGCGTTTAACAATTGTTCCAGTCAGTTGAAGTTTATATCTTTGAGGTTCTATTATACACACCAGAGGAGATTGCATAGGGAAGGATGGCTCATAATAAATAGGTGGAACGGAACAAGTGGAATCAAACACCTGGAAACCATGTGATGTATTTGATACCATTCCACTGATTCCACTCCAGCCATTACCACTAGCCCGTCCTCAATTAAGGTGCCACCAACCTCCTGTGGCCAGCTGTTGCTTAGGTTCTCAAGTTTCACTAGATATCACAGTTCAAACATCATGCAATGTGTTGGCTAACCTAAATAATGGACCTTGTGGCTGCAAGGAGCCAATGTAAGTTGCTAGCTAGCATTGATTGTTTTTTATAAGAAGTTTAATCTTCAAATAATCACTAGTTAACCTAGTAATATCATCAACCATGTGTAGTTAACTAGCTTGTCCTGCATTGCATATAAATTAACAGGCACTGCATTGATCATCATCGAATCACAGCCTACTTCGCCAAACGGGTGATGATTTAACAAAAGCGCAGTGCCAAAAAAAGCACAATCGTTGCACAAATGTATCTAACCATAAACATCAATGCCTTTCTTAAAATTAATACACAGAAGTATATTTTTTTAAACCAGCATATTTAGTTAAATAAATTCATGTTAGCAGGCAATATTAACTAGGGAATTTGTGTCACTTCTCTTGCGTTCAGTGCAAGCAGAGTCAGGGTATATGCAGCAGTTTGGGCCCCCTGGCGAACTGTGAACTAATTAGCCAGAATTTTACATAATTATGACATAACATTGTAGGTTGTGCAATGTAACACCAATATTTAGACTTAGGGTTTCCACCCGTTCGATAAAAGACGCAATGGTTCCGTATTTCACTGAAAGAATAAACGTTTTGTTTTCTAAATGGTCGTTTCTGGATTTGACCTTATTAACTTCATTAGGGTAGGGGGCACTATTACCTCCGGATGAAAAGCGTGCCCAAAGTAAACTGCCTGCTACTCAGGCCCAGAAGCTAAAATATGCATATAATTGGTAGATTTGGATAGAAAATGCAAAAGTTTCCAAAACTGTTACAATAATGTCTGTGAGTATAACAGAACTGATATGGCAGGTGAAAACCTGAAAAATCCATCCAGGAAGTGGGATTTTTTAAATGTTTGTAGGTCTCTCTTGAATGCCATTACAGTATCCATTGACTTAGGACTCAATTGCAATTCCTATGGCTTCCACTAGATGTCAAGTCTTTAGAAATTGTTTTAGGCTTGTATTCTGAAAAATGAGGGAGTAAGACCACTTTGAATGAGTGGACCATTCAGTGTCCCCGAGGGTTTTCATGCGCGCGACCGAGAGCACGACTTTCTTGTTTTCCTTTTATATTGACGAAGCTTTTGTCTGGTTGAAATGTTATTGATTATTATGACTAAAAACAACCTGAGGACTGATTTATAAACATCGTTTGACATGTTTCTACAAACTTTACTGATACTTTTCGGATTTTTCGTCTGTTACTCCCTTTGAGCCTGTGGATTACTGAACAAAACTGAGGTTTTTGGATATAAAGAGGGACTTTATCGAACAAAACTAACATTTGAGTAAATGGGAGTTTTGTGAGTGCAACCATATGAAGATCAAAGGTAAGTGATTCATTGTATTGCTATTTCTGACTTTTGTAACTCCTCTACTTGGCTGGTAACGGTTTGTAATGATTTGTCTGCGGGCGTTGTTCTCAGATAATCGCATGGTATGCTTTCGCCGTAAAGCCTTTTTGAAATCTGACACCGTGGTTGGATTAACAAGAAGTTAATCTTTAAACCGATGTATAACCCTTGTATGTTTTATGAATTTTTATAATGAGTATTTCTGTTTTTGAATTTGGCGCTCTGCAATTTCACTGGATGTTGGCCAGGTGGGACGGTAGCGTCCCACACCCCCTAGAGAGGTTAATGACCAAAGGCTCGTATGTGTTTATTATATTATAATTAAGTATATGATTTGATATTTGATAGTGCAGTCTGACTGAGCAGTGGTAGGCAGCAGCAGGCGTGTAAGCATTCATTCAAAAAGCACTTTACTGCGTTTGCCAGCAGCTCTTAACAATGCTTAAAGCACAGCGCTGTTTGACTTCCTACCTATCAACTCCCGAGATTCTGCTGGCAATACCAAAGTGCCTATAAGAACATCCAATAGTGAAAAGGTATATGAAATACAAATGGTATAGAGAGAAATAGTCAACGCATCATAATTCCTATAATAACTACAACCTAAAACTTCTTAACGGGGAATATTGAACCAGCAGCTTTCATATGTTCTGATCAAGGAACTTAAACGTTAGCTTTTTTTTTTTTAACATGGCATATATTGCACTTTTACTTTCTTCTCCAACACTGTTGTTGCATTATTTAAACCAAATTGAACGTTTCATTACTTATTTGAGACCAAATAGATTTTATTTGTATTCTATTAAGTTGTATTCATTGTTAATTCAGTAGTTATAGTTATTACACACACACACACACACACACACACACACACACACACACATATATATATATATAAAAAAAAAAAAAAATAAAAAAAAAAAGAATCGGCCGATTAATCACTGTCGGCTTTTTTTGGTCCTCCAATAATCGGTAGCGGCGTTGAAAAATCATAAAATCGGTCGACCTCTAATTTGTACATGTAGGTAGAGTTGAAGTGACTATGCATAGATAAACAGCGAGTAGCAGCAGTGTACAAAACAAATGGGGGGAGGGGGGGGGGGGCAATGAAATAGTCCGGTGGTATGCGAATTGGAGTGGGCCAAGGGTATCCGGGTGGATGCTGTTGTGAGACATGACCTGCCTTTCAAAGCACTTCATGGCTACCAACGTGAGTGCTAAAGGGCAGTAATCATTTAGGCAGGTTACCTTCGCTTCCTTTGGCACAGGGACTAAGGTGTTCTGCTTGAAACATGTAGGTATTACAGACTCAGTCATGGAGAGGTTGAAAATGTCAGTGAAGACACTTGCCAGTTGGTTCGCACATGCCTTGAGTACACGTCCTGATAATCCATCTGGCCCCGCGCCTTTGTGAATGTTGACCTGTTTAAAGGTCTTGCTCACATAGGCTACCGAGAGCGTCATCACACAGTCATCCAGAAGTGCATGCTTCAGTTGTTTGGCTGAAAGCTTTCCTAACCTAACCCACAATGTCTGCTGTGTGGACAGAGCAGTCATTTCAAAGAGTACGAATATTTCAGCGAGACAAATCAAAGGCGAAATCCATTAACGCCAAGACAACGGTATTCATTGCCCTTGACAATCAACCGTTCTCTGTCGGGTGATGTTGGCTTTCGCCGACTGGTCGAGCACCGGTACACACTTACAAGTGCACTATTTTTCAGATGTTGCCCTATAGGAGTTACACAGTAATAGTGTCACTGCTATTAGTGTCACGACTGACATTTTGGACCAGCAATATCAGCCCCATGAGCATGCTGAGTCTGACAGCCCAGTGGGTGGTCGAGGATTTCGTGCTGAGGAAAGTACTGAGAACATGTTTGAAACATGAACACACTAACTAGCTCCATTCGAACAACTGACTGGAGAAATAAGCTCCTCAACTGCTCCTGCAGCAGACGTGATACCCTCTGTCATGGCATTGAAACGCCTGCTCAACAAAACTGCCCACACAGGCAGTGAACAATTGATTCGGTGGCATTCTCTTTACTGTGACTTCGATGCAGACAAGAAACAGGGTTTACGTGAAATGTTACATACACAGCTGGACAAGATAGAAGACAGTGACAGTGCGCACTGAGGAAGAGGTGCCACGGACAGAGATGAAACTTCACTGCTTGACATGCATGATGAAATCCTGGTTGAGAATGAAACGACGGAACAGCACAGCAAGTAAGTGAAAGAAATAGGTTTTGATTATGTTTTACTGGTAATGGGGACATACGTAAATGCCAACAAAAAAACGTTGTTGTGTGTAACCTTTATTTAACTAGGCAAGTCAGTTAAGAACAAATTCTTATTTACAATGACGGCCTACCTGGCCAAACCCAGACGATGCTGGGCCAATTGTGCGCCGCCCTATGGGACTCCCAATCAAGACCAGATGTGATACAGCCTGGATTCGAACCAGGGACTGTAGTGACGCCTCTTGCACTGAGATGCAGTGCCTTAGGCCACTGCGTCAATGTGTTAACTATTTAACCATACCAGAATGCTTAAAATTGGATATCGGTCAAAAATGTCATATCAGTGCATCACTAGTACCAACCACACAAACAACATGCCAGTGGGGACATCACTAACTGGCTCCCTGACAAATGACTTAAACCCCCCCTCTCTCAAGTCCTTCTTACATGATACAATTCAGTGTACAAGAGAAAGCAAGATAATACTTGAATCCCCTTAGGTGTAGGGCTGTAGACTCTGATCATAATATAGGCCTACCATAACATGTAGCCTAATCTGAACATTGATTACTTTAAGGAGTCATAAAAATCACAAAAACATACAATGGCCACAGTGTTCTGGTAAGACTGGTATTCATCTTAAGCAACACATATAGCCCATTATTAATCTTTGAGCCTACAGTTTGCCTGGAGCACTATCAGCAAAACTCTTATCGTGGGAACAACAAACCATGGAGAGATGAGGATCCATGAATCCTAGCCGTCAACAGGTAGGACTGGTCTTGGTCCTTTTGCTGTGTGACCAAGGGTCGTGCGAGCAGAGAGCTGCGATAAAACAGAACTGTAGGGAGAAGACAAATCAGTGTCATGAACTATATCACAATATTTACTGTTCAATTATAAGTACGCTATAAAATAAGACAAAGCAACAAAAAAACAATATGGCTTAGGCTTTAATGTAATGTCAATTGTTCACACATGGCTCAGTTACAAAATGTGAATTATTTCACATAGGCCTTTAATAAATCAGAGGATGAGTCTTTCTTCCCTCAAACTGTAAGGAGTATCATGAATAAACCATTCCATGTGTTGTGTGGTTGTCAGCAATTAGGGGTGGCCTATCTGGTTTATATTTTTTTAGGGTAACTTGTTTGTGTGCATCTTGTGTCTTGGTAGTTGTTTTAAAGTAGTATATCTACAACTAGCAGTCACATAAGGTAATGGCAACTATTCGAGGAACTGAAGCACAGGCAGCCAAAGACATAGGAGTAGGGATGAATTGGATTCATTCCAGAGTATGTGGGATTGATAGGGGTTAGAATAGCCTAAAATGTATATAGAATATTTTGAAAAGTGATAGATTATGTTGAGTTGGCCTTAGTTCCTACCAAAAATGAGGCCTAAAACTGAAGTGTTTAGAATCGAGGTTGGTCATTTTAGCTGCTTCAGGCTACTTTACGAGATCCGTAAAAAGATCTGATTCAATGCAGAGTGAAGCCGGCTATTGAAGTCAGTGACAGCTCGCGCTCGCAGCTCGCGTTGTGCAAGTAACCAAAAGATCACTGGTTCGAAACCCCGAGCCGACTAGGTGAAGTCACTATGAACTTGAAAAGTCGTTGCTTTGCTCATCCATCAGCTAACATTAGCTGGCTAGCTACTAGCAAATTACGATATGTATGTACAACGTTACTTTGGACAAAAAAAACTGTAATTATCAAGAACAACGATATGAAATATACACAATTGTGGAATTAACAGATACACACAAAGACACCTACGTTTGACACCTCTGTGGTAGACCGAACTTATCCTGACGATGGCTGCCATGACGATTACCCAACCAAGGTCACACAAATCTTACCCGGATGTAGTTGCTGTTTTGTCCACTGCTGACCAAGAGTTTTTAACCACTGGGTGATAGTCGACTGCGGAGGCTTTTTCGTCTTCTTTGCATATGCCACATAAACTGCATTTTAATCTAAACAATTATGCAATGTTTTCTTGATCTTGGTTTAATAGGCGTTTTCCAATCATAATGTATAAGACACATTATATATATACATTTTTAGCAAACTTTATGGACAATGTTGATCTGCAAAAAGAGAAGACTGCACATTGCAATATGTTTCCAAATGTATTATAACAACATGTTGACCGCAAGGTCTGCATCTGGTCCCAGACATTGACAACTCCTGTAGAAAGTCTGCATTCAAGTAAGATGATAAACACTTATACTACCTGACGATAATACTAAACATGACTCTGAAATACGTTTTGAATTCTGGATTTAATAAGTAAGAACTAGGCTAAATCCTGTTTTACTAGACTACATCCCCGGGCAGTACTAATAATGAAGTAAGGATTTAAAACATTTGCAATGGTCAATCTTAAAGGGGCAATCCTTAGTTGTAACAACAACAAAGCTAAATCCCTGCCACTGTTTCGGTAAAAACCTTAGGGATGTGGCTAGAGACATTAACCACTCTCAAATTCATAGACAGAGCTATGGTTGCATGGACTGACCATCCATGATATCAAAAGTATAGTTCGAATTATGTTTTGAGGCTCTACAGTGTTTGATTACATTTACTTTGTTTACAAACATTGAAGTAAAACAAGCTCATATTTTGGCTTCTGATGGGATACAACAGCTGAACTAAGCTCAATAGGCACTTATAAATTATATTATTTAAAAAAAAATCTATGGATATACCACCGTACATTATTCATTTATAAATCCAAAAATGAATATAGCAACTGCAGATTACACCTTTAATCTGAATAGATAGCAGTGATTATATTAATGGGATGGTTCACCCAAATTACACAATGACATATTGGTTTCTTTACCATTTAAGCAGTCTATGGATAAAGTACTACAGCAATCAATGCTTTGGTTTTGTTTACCTGGCCACTGTTTCAATAAAAATTTAAAATAAACATTTGTGGCACAAATCCAATGCAAGTCAATGGTACCTATTTTTACATTTCCGTACTTCATATCAAAATCATCTATAAGTAACTTAATTGAGTTACACCAAAGGTTCACAAACGTTTTATAGTCCCGCACCCCTTCAAACAATCAACCTCAAGCTGCGTACCCAGCGCACTCTCAAATGTTGTTTTTTGCCATCATTGTAATCCTGCCACACACACACAATCCATTTTGAGATACTTTAGGTTGGTGCGCGGAAATGCTGTGGTGTGAATACTTAAGTTGTTTTCTGGGGTATCTGTACTTTACTATTGATATTTTAGAAAGTGTTTACATTTACTTCACTACATTCCTAAAGGAAATAATGTACTTTTTACTCCATACATTTTCCCTGACACCCAAAAAGTACTTAGCAGAACAGGAAAATGATCCAATTCACGCACCTATCAAGAGAACATCCCTGGTCATCCCTACTGCCTCTGATCTGGCGGACTCACTAAACACAAATGCTTCGTTTGTAAAATGAGGTCTGAGTGTTGGAGTGTGCCCTTAGCTTTCCTTAAATAAATAGAAAATAAAATAGTGCCATCTGGTTTGCTTAATATAAGGAATTTTATATTTAAGTATATTTAAACATTAGAAGGGGAAGCATAGAAATATCGCACAAAGAACAGATCTACCGCTTCTTAGAATTGATTTCAACGAGAATGACAGATCTTTAACTCACAATTATATGTGAATTTGGTCAAGTCGCCCAAAAAGTTACATATCGTGGCTTTAAAAAATGGGTTGGCCTTACTTAAATGAAAGGCTGAACATTGAAAATATTGGACAGTCATGACTCGTGTGTTAGTCAATTATCTTGGTAACGGAGCAAACTACAACAAACCACTGAGCAAAAAACGCACGAGCCTACAGAGGTCATTCTCAGCTCTACTGGTTGAATTAACCCGACTGTAACCAATCCCTGTTACTGCAATGGACGGCTTTGATTTAAATTCGTCAGAAAAGGCTGATGGTTCAGAGCTCCAAAGGATGATCGCAATTGAACAACAGAAAGCGCAGTTTCAGGCCCAGGTAGGTAGTTTAGCTACACACAGCAGCTGCTATGCTACGGAGTTAGCTAGTTAGCTAACGCTAGCTACGTTAACTGTATTTTGAACTGTATCCTGCATTTGTTATTTTATTACACCCATCAAACGTGTTTTCAGAATGGACACACCGAATTGCGAGTTGATTACGAAATCATACATTTCTGTTTTGAGACCTCCATACGGAAATTGACTTAACGTTAGCTGATTCATTGTTTCTTTTGAAGGTGCATAACTTCACTGATGTCTGCTGGGACAAGTGCATGGAGGGGAGCCCGAGTTCAAAACTGGATTCACGGACAGAGACTTGCCTCGTGAGCTGTGTTGACCGCTTCATTGACACTACCTTGTCTATAACCAACCGGTTTACGCAGATGGTGCAGAAGGGTGCCCATTGATAGGAGCTAGACTATGGGAAATAGACTGTGTTTTATTTTGTAAAAGAACTGTGCATTATGTTTTCCTTTATGTCTCGAACCCCCAACACCATTGCCTAATATGCTGAGTATGATATGCCACAGTACAATTATTAAAGAGGCAGGCCTAAATTGGACATGATATAGAATCACAAAGTATTTGTTTGCAATACGGTAACATTTAAAAAAAAGTAGGCCCAAGAACTACACCTACACCGTGCTGCTCATTACATCTATGTAACATGTGTGACATCATTTGACATAGTTTTCTTTCCTACAATACTTTAGTATGTGTAACAAAATTGCCATTTTAAAACAGTACACACAAAAATAATACAGGTTAGAAAGGGAAAAGGGTATGTACAATATGCCCTGAAGAGTACTTAATTAGGCCAGTAAACATGTTCTGTTTCATTTCATCAACACTCGTCTCATCATGTTGTGCCATTCATATTGAGTAAAGCAGAACACCTATACTAGCGAATGCATCATCAGACAGTACTAAAAAATGTTTTGATTTTGCCATCGAATTTCATCATTTCATTTGTCAACATTCAACCTTTAATCATGGCTTCTCAAGCTATTCAAAATACAATCGATGTCCCCAGGCCCCAGATGTCTATCATGCCAGGTTACTGATGTTCCTGGCTGCCCTTAGTGCAGATTTCATGGCAGTCTCGATCCAAGCGTGAGGTAGGGCCGTGTGCTCCCCAGCAAAGTGGACTCTGCTCTCATTCCTGAACAGGTCCGAGGCGTAGTCCGTCTGCTGGTAGGGTGTGTAAATAGCAAAAGCCCCCAGGCTGAAGGGATCCAGCCCCCACTTCTTCACCAACCCTCCAGTGCAGAGAGGTCGTATAACCTCCCCATGGATCTTTACCAGATCATCCAGCACCAAGGCCTTCAGCTCATCCTCGCTCACCCCCTGGAACAGAGTGGAGTCATCGGAGCAGGTGTAGGATGCCAGGAGAGCCCCCCCAGCCGTGCCTGGGAAGCTATGGCTAGGGTAGTAGATGAAACGAGAGGGGAGATCCGTGATGCTCTTCCCCCCTTTGATGCCCTCCTTTTCCCAGAATCTCTCGCTGAAGCTGAGGACCACCTTGGTGGAGCTGGCGTAGTGCACAGACCGCAGGGCCTCCATCTTCTGGGGTGACAGCGGGGGTTGGAAGTCCATGAAGAGGGTGGCCTTCGCTGTAGCTGTCACCAGGGCATAGTCTACTGTAAGGTTGGTCAGGGAGGATGGATTGCGCCAGTCCTGGTAGGATACGGTCACGTTGCTGCTGGTTTGACTGATGAGTCGGACCTTGGAGTTGAGAAGAATGGTACTGTTGAGGGCCTGGTAAAAGGCCCTTGGTAAATGGTCAAACCCATCAGTGATCTCGTAATAGCTGAAAAACAGAACATTCCACTACTTTAATACACTACTTAACAAACACTAGATGTAGGGCGGGGTGTCTAATTTGGTTATATGTGCATAGTGCTGTTCTTACACAGTGTTGTCGTTAATATCTGACTGAATATACAGCATCTCAGTAAGTGATGCGTAGAAGAGGCTGTTCTCATTCAGGATATCTCCAATCATGCGCAGGGCACCACGACTCAGGTTCCCCTCCTTCACTAGATACTCCTATCAGAAATCAACACTTATTAAAATTGCTGAATAAAGATATATAAAAACATGAATTCCCATTTCTAGTAAGGAAAGTGGCAAAGTGCATACCAATTTAGCCTATAACAATAATCCTGGATCTTGTCTGATGGTTACCTCTAAGCAACCAAGTGTTTTCTTACCTTGACTGAGTACGAGTCATATTTTCTCAACATGGCCTTGCAGCCAGCTGTCTTGATATCATCCCTTATCTACAACAAATCATTTGTAAAACGTATTTGTTATAACTGTGTTATGACACATACTGTACCTGTATATAAAATAACATTTAACATTACACAGTGTTCCACCACAGGAGTCTAATGCTGTGTTTGGAGCCCCCATCCCTTTGCACACACCTTCCACAGGGCCAAGTCAAAGAGCTGACCAGCCGATTTTCCCCTTTCCTTGTCAGTCAAGGGATAGTTCAGCACGTCTGGGTTCTCTTTAACCGTATATGTTTTCTGCAGCAACCCGTTCACATAGTAATATGTGTTGATGTCATCCTGGATAAATGGATTCAGTCCAAGGCCCATTTTTAATGCAAATGATAAAAGAATTCTGTTGAATTAAAAATGCCATAGTTAACTTTGTTTTGATGGTTAAATTAAACACCTGTTATCATTCTTATGCAAATCTATAGGATATGCACCTGTATCAGATCATGATTCATTTGAGATCGGATGCTTGACCTCATTTCAACAATAACATATGAAGATGGGGGATAAGAGATCGCTACCTATTTCATGTGGTAGGACAATAGGCCTAACTCACTTGTGAAAGCTAGGGATCCTCATAGCACCCAGTTCTGCATACCATCCCTCTCTTCTATTTCTGTAGGTCTCAACCCGTCCTCCAATTCGACCACTTGCCTCTATTAAAGTCACCTTGTGCAAAAAACAAAATATATCAGTTTCCCCCTTTTACGCTGTAGGCCTATTATTAGTCATAACCAGATAATTAGAATACTGACACTAAATTCCTTTCTGAGTATATGTAATCATATGTAAATTAGCATATGTCAATGTTATTCATTGTGTTGACATTGATACAGTAAATGTTATGAAAGATACTGTACCTTGTGCCCTGCATCCTCCAGAAACTTTGCTGCAGTCAGTCCAGCAATACCACCACCGATGATGGCAATATGATGAGGTGTCTTTGTGAAGGGAAGACCTCTGTTCACAATTTCAAGGAGTTCGGCATAGTCTGAATCTTGCATGCAGTCTAAAAGAGGATCGTCAATGTATCCATTGACACTGAAAACTATGACCACAACTATAGCGACAGGAACTGTAAAAGAAATAAGTAATTGTTTAATAGGCCTACAGGCTTCCAATATAAGAAACATGTAAAAATGTATTTTTAAAAAGGGCTACAGAGGGATATAGGTTTTTAAAGTATATGCAATATACATTAATGGCATGCTATTCTTGTTTTCACCCCAAAATCACAAAACTAGATCTAGAATGACTTTTAGAATGTTCCTGAACAACATCCCTTTTTCTACTTCCCAATAAGTTGTTGGAATTCAACAAAAAGGTTTTCCAAAAGTAATTTATTGTATTTGGATTGCCCCATAAGCAGTGGTGTAAAGTACTTAAGTTAAAAGACTTTCAAGTACTATTTAAGTAGGTTTTTTTATTTTTTTTATCTGTACTTTATTATTTATATTTTTTGACAACTTTTACTCCACTTCATTCCTAAAAAAAATCATGTACTTTCTACTCCATACATTTTCCCTGAAACCCAAAAGTACTCGTTACATTTTGAATGCTTAGCAGGACAGGAAAATTGTCCAATTCACGCAAAATCTCTGGTCATCCCTACTGCATCTGACCTGGTGTGACTCACTAAACACAAATGCTTTGTTTGTAAATTATGTCTGAGTGATAGAGTGTGCCCCTGGCTATCCGTGCATTAAAAAAAAATAAAAAATAATAATCTTGCCGTCTGGTTTGATTAACATAAGTTATTTGAAATTATTTATACTTTTACTTTTAATAATTAAGTATATTTAAAACCAAATACTTTCAGACTTTTACTCAAGTAGTATTTTACTGGGTGACTTTTACTTGAGTCATTTTCTATTAAGGTATCTTTACTTTTACACAAGTATGAAAATTGGGTACTTTTTCCACCACTGCCCATAAGGCGAAGCACTACTTGTTATTCTGACAGTAGTCCCTTGTATTTCTGGACTCCCTGGAACAATGAATTTTTACAAATTCTTCAAATAAACAAAAATATAGGCTATAAACTTTGATCACAAGTCAATTTGTCATGATAACTAAGCTAAAGTCAGATGAAGAAAAAGGAAAATACTTACAATACTTGCACAACGCCACATAGGGTATCATCTTGACTCCTAAGCCCAGAGTCCTTGCCTTCCCTTTTCTGGTGATGCTGACGCCCACCGGAGAAATAGAAACCTAAAGCGAAACGTGGAGGCAAGTACTGTAGCCTAGATAATGTGATTGACTTTGTTTTACTAAATTAAATGAATATTATGAATGTAATATAACATTGAAAGCCCCCACCCCCCCTCCCCAAAACCCGCCAAAATCTAGTTACACATTTGTTTTCTTTGCGAATTAAATTAAGAACATTAATTTGCGATTCATGCATAACGACTTACCTTTAAACACATATTCATATATGTATAAATCATTAGACCTACACCCTTAAACTGAGATACATGTAGGTTACCTTCATGGGAAACTACTCACCTTCATCAATGGTAACTTCTCAAAAGCAATATGCATGAATGAAACAAATATCTCTGAGCTATATAGCTTAGCTATTTTCCTTAGGCTAAATCTTTTCTAGGATTCTTACAAGTTGGCGTCTTACCATGAATGACTAGACTGGAAATCACACATGGTATGTGTGAAATTGCACCCAACGTATTTTAATGAGGGACCTATTTGGGCTTCTGAGGTCGGAAAGGAATATTTTCCCACACCGGCTCGAGATTCAACCACACTGAACAAATTAGATTAGTGAGGTTTACTATTCACCAGCATACCTCATTTCCCCCTTCCCACCAACATAATATATGTTTTATAGTGCAATTTAGTGTCTCCTGAAGTCCACCTTGCCTTACGTGACTTGAGATAGAGAAATTATATTATAAGATTCGAAGATAAGATTCTATAGTGAGTTATTTAATTGGATACAAACATTGAAGGTTAGGTTAAATAAATCGGAACGTCTACTCACCTTACTGTGATGTCAATTGATAAGCCTGTCTTTTATGGTGCAGGAAGAAGAGTGCAATCGAAAGCAAACGCGAACGTTTCAAAAGTGTTACATCATTGGAATTCCTTTATTTACATGAATTGGATACATATCAAGAAGGTCTTGATAAGCCTTTTATATGATGTGATGTAAACAGTCAGCAACACATTAACTGTGATAATGTAATGAATGTGCTCCACAATGCATAATATCTTGATGGCTGTTTTTTATATTACTCTTTATAACAAAAATGGTCATGAGGAACAGAAAAAAAACAAGACGAAAATAAATCTCCCCAAATGTTTTGTACTCCCTTGACTCCATTCCATGTGCGTCCCAATGGCACCCTATACCCCACATTGCCCTATGAGTCCTGGTCAAAAGTAGTGTACTGCAAAGGGAAAAGGGTGTCATTTGGGATGAACATAAACCTTGCCATTCACCTGGATTTTATTTTATTGTGTGTTGTAGACAGATTGGCATTTGAGCCTGTTTAAAGCTAGAATCCTTAATTGAAACAATAGTAAAAAGCTGAGCAATGGGTCTGGAGAACTATAACCACTCTCAAACGTATTAAGATGACTTTATTGGTTAATTGCACACAAGGTCCTACTGAAATTTGTCTTCTGCTTTTAACCCAACCCCTCGGAAAGACACACATACAGGTTTTGGAGAGGTGCGGGGGGCTGCTTTAGTAGGCACCGGGGAGCTGTTCTTGCCTTGCTCAAGGGCACAACGTCAGGCAATGGCATCTAAGATTTGATACCAGCAACCCTCCAGTTGCCAGTTCACTTCCCGTCAGATTTTTCCCGTCGGTATGGATGCAAGGACTGACCATTATGCATTATGTGAAAATTATAATTTTAGCTATGTTTTGAGGCTATACAGGGTTTGTTTACATTTACATAGTTTACAAACATTTCAGTAAAACAAGCTTATATTTGGGGTTCTAATGGGGTACGAGAATTGAACTAAGCGCATGAGGAATTTAGTTTTTATTCTTAGATTATATTCTTCAAGAATCATATAATATTATGATGTAGGCTTTAAGGATTCTAGCTTTAAGCCTTTCCCACGCTACGTTGTACCACATTGATGTTCTTTGTGGCATCTTTTTTAAGGTCATCTGAGCAACCGATGGACCTCTAGAATAGTTTATTTCAACAGCGGAAGTAGAGCCACATGAGTCAAATCAAATGTATTCGTCACAAACACAGTTTAAAGCAAGTATAAAAGGTACAGCAAAATTCTTATGTGCTAGTTCCCTCAACAGTGCAGTACGTACATTTATCAATAATCAATAATAACAATGAAAAGAGTCAAAAATAAGATGTAGTAGAAGTAATATAAGAGGTAGTATGCGTAGTAATAATGGATTTACACTGTATTTACAAATATAAATTGGGTAGTGGAATCAATAGTATATATTAGAACAGCAGCTGTGTGTGTGTGTGTGTGTGTGTGTGTGTGTGTGTGTGTGTGTGTACATTTGTGTGTAGTCAGTGAAAACTATTTCGAAGATGCATAAACACTCTTAGAAAATAATTTGCTCTCTAGAACCTAAAGGGTTGTCCCCATTGGATAACCCTATGAAGAACCTTTTTGGTTCCAGGTTAACCATTTCGGGTTCCATGTAGAATCCCTTTCCACAGAGGGTTCTACATGGAACCAAAAAGGGTTCTCCAATGGGGAAAGCTGAAAAACCCTTTTGGAACCCTTTTTTCTAGGAGTGCAAAGTCTCTAAGGCGCAGGTCTGTGCAGGGAGACAGCTAGGTTGAGCTTTTCAGCAGTCTGATGGCCTGGTGGCTGAAGCTGTCGCGGAGCCTTTTGGTCAAAAACCTGATCTTCCAATACCGCTTGCCAGATGGTAACAGAGTGAAAAACATGTGGCTTGGGTGACTGGATTCCTTGACGATCTTTCACGCCTTCCTCAGACACTGCCTGGTGTAGATGTTCTGGAGGGCAGGGAGTTCACCCCCAGTAATCTATTGGGTTGTCCACACCACTCTCATTAGGGCCTTCTGGTTGAGGGCGGTTCAGTTTCTGTACCAGGTGATGATGCAGCCTGTGAAGATGCTCTTGATTGTGCAGCTTTAGAACTTGTTTAGGATCCGAGGGCCAAATTTCTTCAGGTGCCTGCTGCACCTTCTTCACCACGTGGTGTAGTGTGATTGGACCATGTCATGTTCTCTGTGAAGTGCACGCCGAGGAACTTTAAGCTTTTGACTTTCTCCACTGCAGCCCAGTCGATGACAATAGGGGGGTGCTCCTCCCCCTGTTTCCTGTAGTCCACTATCAGCTCCTTGGTTTTGCAGACGTTGAGGGAGAGGCTGTTTTCCTGGCACCACTGTGTCATGGCTCTAACCTCCTCCCTGTAGGCTGTCTCGTCCCCGTCAACGATCAGGCCCAACCCCGTCTTGTTGTTGGCAAACTTATTGATGGTGTTGGAGTCATGTGTGGCCACGCAGTCATGGGTGTACAGGAAGTACAGTAGGGGGCTGAGCACACACCCCTGGGGGTCCCCGTGTTGAAGGTCAGCATGAGGGAGGTGTTGTTGCCTACCCTCACCGTCTGGGGTCTGCCTGTCAGGAAGTCTAGGATCCAGTTACAGAGCGAGGTACTCTATCCCCATTGAGACCGTGTCTGCGCCTCGACCTCGGTTGGGCAAAACTAAACATGGCGGTGTTCACCTTAGCAATCTCACTAGAATAAAGACCTCCTCCATTCCTGCCATTATTGAAAGAGATCGTGATACCTCACATCTCAAAATAGGGCTACTTAATGTTAGATCCCTCACTTCCAAGGCAGTTATAGTCAATGAACTAATCACTGATCATAATCTTGATGTAATTGGCCTGACTGAAACATGGCTTAAGCCTGATGAATTTACTGTGTTAAATGAGGCCTCACCTCCTGGTTGCACTAGTGACCATATCCCCCGCGCATCCCGCAAAGGCGGAGGTGTTGCTAACATTTACGATAGCAAATTTCAATTGACAAAAAAAAAACGTTTTCGTCTTTTGAGCTTCTCGTCATGAAATCTATGCAGCCTACTCAATCACTTTTTATAGCTACTGTTTACTGGCCTCTTTAATACAGCGTTCCTCACTGAGTTCCCTGAATTCCTATCGGACCTTGTAGTCATAGCAGATAATATTCACATTTTTGGTGACTTTAATATTCACATGGAAAAGTCCACAGACCCACTCCAAAAGGCTTTCGGAGCCATCATCGACTCAGTGGGTTTTGTCAAACATGTCTCCAGACCTACTCACTGCCACAGTCATACTCTGGACCTAGTTTTGTCCCATGGAATAAATGTTGTGGATCTTAATGTTTTTCCTCATAATCCTGGACTATCGGACCATCATTTTATTACGTTTGCAATCGCAACAAATAATCTGCTCAGACCCCAACCAAGGAGCATCAAAAGTCGTGCTATAAATTCTCAGACAGCCCAAAGATTCCTTGATGCCCTTCCATACTCCCTCTGCCTACCCAAGGACGTCAGAGGACAAAAATCAGTTAACCACCTAACTGAGGAACTCAATTTAACCTTGCGCAATACCCTAGATGCAGTTGCACCCCTAAAAACTAAAAACATTTGTCATAAGAAACTAGCTCCCTGGTATACAGAAAATACCCGAGCTCTGAAGCAAGCTTCCAGAAAATTGGAACGGAAATGGCGCCACACCAAACTGGAATTCTTCCGACTAGCTTGGAAAGACAGTACCGTGCAGTATCGAAGAGCCCTCACTGCTGCTCGATCTTCCTATTTTTCCAACTTAATTGAGGAAAATAAGAACAATCCGAAATGTCTTTTTGATACTGTCGCAAAGCTAACTTAAAAGCAGCATTCCCCAAGAGAGGATGGCTTTCACTTCAGCAGTATCAAGGGCATCAAGGAATTCATTAACTTCTTTGAGGAAAAGATCATGATCATTAGAAAGCAAATTACGGACTCCTCTTTAAATCTGCGTATTCCTCCAAAGTGCAGTTGTCCTGAGTCTGCACAACTCTGCCAGGACCTAGGATCAAGGGAGACACTCAAGTGTTTTAGTACTATATCTCTTGACACAATGATGAAAATAATCATGGCCTCTAAATGTTCAAGCTGCATACTGGACCCTATTCCAACTAAACTACTGAAAAAGCTGCTTCCTGTGCATGGCCCTCCTATGTTGAACATAATAAATGGCTCTCTATCCACCGGATGTGTACCAAACTCACTAAAAGTGGCAGTAATAAAGCCTCTCTTGAAAAAGCCAAACCTTGACCCAGAAAATATAAACAACGATTTGTCTATATCGAATCTCCCATTCCTCTCAATTTTTTGGGAAAAAAGCTGTTGCACAGCAACTCATTGCCTTTCTGAAGACAAACAATGTATACGAAATGCTTCAGTCTGGTTTTAGACCCCATCATAGCACTGAGACTGCACTTGTGAAGGTGGTAAATGACCTTTTAATGGCGTCAGACCGAGGCTCTGCATCTGTCCTTGTGCTCCTAGACCTTAGTGCTGCTTTTGATATCATCGATCACCACATTCTTTTGGAGAGATTAGAAACCCAAATTGGTCTACACGGACAAGTTCTGGCCTGGTTAAGATCTTATCTGTCGGAAAGATATCAGTTTGTCTCTGTGGATAGTTTGTCCTACACGTACGCTATGGTCACAAGACGCAGGCATCTTTATTGTCCCTAGATTTAGAACAGCTGGAGGCAGGGCTTTCTCTTATAGAGCTCCATTTTTATGGAATGGTCTGCCTATCTATGTGAGAGATGCAGACTTGGTCTCGACCTTTAAGTCTTTATTGAAGACTCATCTCTTCAGTAGGTCCTATGATTGAGTGTAGTCTGGCCCAGGGGTGTAAAGGTGAACAGAAAGGCACTGGAGGGACAAACCAACCTTGTTGTCTCTGCCTGGCCGGTTCTCCTCTCTCCACTGAGATTTTCTGCCTCAAACCCTATTATGGGGGCTGAGTCACTGGCTTACTGGTGCTCTTCCATGCCGTCCCTAAGAGGGGTGCGACTCTTGAGTGGGTTGAGTCACTGACGTGATCTTCCTGTCCGGGTTGGCGCCCCCCTTGGGTTCGTGCCGTGGGGGAGATCTTTGTGGGCTATACTCGGCCTTGTCTCAGGGTAGTAAGTTGGTGGTTTGAAGATATCCCACTAGTGGTGTGGGGGCTGTGCTTTGGCAAAGTGGGTGGGGTTATATCCTGCCTGGTTGACCCTGTCCGGGGGTATCGACGGACGGGGTCATAGTGTCTCCCGACCCCTCCTGTCTCAGCCTCCAGTATTTATGCTGCAGTAGTTTATGTGTCGGGGGGCTAGGATCAGTCTGTTAAATCTGGAGTATTTCTCCTGTCTTATCCGGTGCCCTGTGTGAATTTAAGTGTGCTCTTTCTTTCTTTCTCTCTTTTCTCTCTTCTCTTGGAGGACCTGAGCCCTAGGACCATGCCTCAGGACTACCTGGCCTGAACACTCCTTGCTGTCCCCAGTCCACCTGCTGTCCTCAGTCCACCCCAGTCCACCTGCTGCTGCTCGAGTTTCAATTGTTCTGCCTGCGGCTATGGAAACCTGACCTGTTCACCGGACATGCTACCTTGTCCCGAACCTGCTGTTTTAGACTCTCTCTCTACAGCACCTGCTTTCTCTAACTCTGAATGATCGGCTATGAAAAGCCAACTGACATTTACTCCTGAGATGCTGACCTGTTGCACCCTCTACAATCACTGTGATTATTATTATTTGACCCTGCTGGTCATCTATGAACCTTTGAACATCTTGGCCATGTACTGTTATAATCTCCACCCGGCACAGCCAGAAGAGGACTGGCCACCCCTCAGAGCCTGGTTTCTCTCTAGGTTTCTTCATAGGTTCCTGCCTTTCTAAGGAGTTTTTCCTAGCCACTGTGTTTCTACATCAGCATTGCTTGCTGTATGGGGTTTAAGGCTGGGTTTCTGCATAGCACTTTGTGACATCGGCTGATGTAAAAAGGGCTTTATAAATACATTTGATTGATTGATTGACATATCCTGGAGGTGTGTCTTGGGTCATTGTCCTGTTGAAAAACAAATGATAATCCCACTAAGCACATACCAGATGGGATGGCGTATCACTGCAGAATGCTGTGGTAGCCATGCTGATTAAGAGTACCTTGAATTCTAAATAAATTACTTACAGTGTCACCAGCAAAGTGACCCCACACCATCACACCTCCTCCATGCTTCACGGTGGGAACCACACATGCAGAGATCATCCGTTCACCTACTGTGCATCTTACAATGACACAGAGGTTAAAAACCTAATCTCAGACCAAAGGACAGATTTCCACCGGTCTAATGTCCATTGCTCATGTTTCTTGGCCTAAGCAAGTCTCTTCTTATTATTGGTGTCCTTTAGTAGTGGTTCTTTTGCAGCAATTCGACCATGAAGGCCTGATTCACACAGTCTCCTCGGAACAGTTGATGTTGATATGTGTCTGTTGATGTTGAGATGTGTCTGTTACTCTGTGAAGCATTTATTTGAGCTGCAATCTGAGGTGCAGTTAACTCCAATGAAGGTAAATCTGGGTCTTCCTGTGGTGGTCCTCATGATAGCCAGTTTCATCACAGTACTTGATGAAACTTGCAAAGTTCTTGAAATTTTCCGCATTGACTGACCTTCATGTCTTAAAGTAATGATGGACTGTTGTTTTGCTTTTCTATTTTAAGCTGTTAATATGATCTTGGTATTTTACCAAATAGGACTATCTTCTTTATACCCCCCCCTACCTTGTCACAACACAACTGATTGGCTCAAATGCATTAAGAAGGAAAGAAATTCCACAAATTTACTTTTAACAAGGCACACCTGTTAATTTAAATGCGTTTCAGGTGACTACCTTATGAAGCTGGTTTAGAGAATGCCAATAGTTTGCAAAGCTCTCATCAAGGCAAAGGGTGAATACTTTGAAGAATCTTAAATGTAAAATATATTTTGATTTGTTTAACACTTTTTTGGTTACTACATGATTCCATATGTGTTATTTCATAGTACTGATGTCTTCACTATTATTCTACAATGTAGAAAATAGTAAAAATAAAGAAAAATCCTTGAATGAGTATGTGTGTCTAAACTTTTGACTGGTACTGTAGGAGCTAGGGGTTGTTTCTGGCCTTGTCTTCATGCTTCTTGTTCTTTATCTTTTACTCAGTATGGAAGTTTAGGTATTAATCCCCATTAATCTTGACAATGAATGACATGGCTTCATTTACATTTTTTTAAAGGACCTCATTGTTGTGGGTAGCTGAAATTTACACAACAATATTGGTCACATTCTTCACATATTGTAATAAGGCACCATGTGGTTATTTGAACAATGAGCAAAACACTTCCTTGACTGACTCATGATTAAAACGTTGACATTTGCCTGGATGGCTTTTTACTGGCAGTGGGTATAGTCGACAGATTAGCATTTGAGTTCATAGACATTTTCCATACTTCATTGTGCCACATTGATTTCCTGTGTGGCACATTTTCTCAGGTAATCTGAGCAGCCGCCAAATAACTGAACATTGCTAAAAAAAAAGGGGAAAAAAAGGACATTAGTATAACAATGAAATAGATCATGTCATGTAAACAATGCCATCACAATGCTACAGGGCCCAGGCTACCTTAACAGCTATCTACTATGCACACTCAATTTCCTCTCTATACCTAACCCAAACACGTGGAATATCAGTTTAATTATGACTGTTTCTTTGACTGTTTAAAAAAAAAAAAGTATTATCTAATCATTGTGGATATCTGACAAGACAAAAACATTTTTCATATAGTGACCTGACCAAGCAGTGACATCAATCATGTTTAATCAGATGCAGCTATGACCAGTTGTGGCAGTCGCAGATAAAATGCATTTAATTTATCATCTTTATGACTAAAGAATTTGGTTGCGTTACCCTGTTCAGACGTTGTATGTATCAACCAATGGCTGCGTGCTACGTCATCGACTGTCAGATTTCTTTAGCATACGATGTGGTTAGCTGATCCTGGAGTCTAGGTCGAAAATATAATAATCAGGCGCCGTACCAGTAAAAGACTAGCCTATCACAATATATGACACCCTGGTTTACGAACATTTGAAGTTCAGATGGGAACAGCTAGGCCCAATCGTTGGAATAGTAACTGAAGTCTGGACACTGACTGTAGGCCTCACATGTAGCCTCTTACAATATGAACTCCTACAGAATTAAGTGTTATTTGCAATAAAAGTATACACCAAATGTTAATTTTGTCTCGGGAACAGGAGTATAGAAATATGATTTCTTTCTTTCAGCATCTTGAGAGAATGTGAATGTGTGCTCAGGGACGGTGTTGTGTAGCCTAAACATGAAAAGAAAAGCTGACAGTAGAAAGGTTTCCATCTTGCTTGTTTGTAGGTGACCAAATACTTATTTTCCACCATAATTTGCAAATAAATTCATAAAAAATCCTACAATGGGATTTTTTGGATTTTTTTTCTCTCATTTTGTCTGTCATAGTTGACATGTACCTATGATGAAAATTACAGGCCTCACTCATCTTTTTAAGTGGGAGAACTTGCACAATTGGTGGCTGACTAAATACTTTTTTGCCCCACTGTAACAACACAGAGTTACACATGGAATAAAACAAACATACAGTCAATAATACAGTAGAAAAATAAGTCTATATACAGTGAGTGCAAATGAGGTAAGATCAGGGAGATAAGGCAATAAATAGGCCATGGTGTCGAAGTAATTACAATATAGCAATTAAACACTGGAATGGTAGATGTGCAGAAGATGAATGTGGAAGTAGAGATACTGGGGTGCAAAGGAGCAAAATAAATAAATACAGTATGGGGATGAGGTAGGTAGATAGATGGGCTGTTTACAGATGGGCTATGTTCAGGTGCAGTGATCTGTGAGCTGCTCTGACAGCTGGTGCTTAAAGCTAGTGAGGGAGATATGAGTCTCCAGCTTCAGAGATTTTTGCAGTTCGTTCCAGTCATTGGCAGCAGAAAACTGGAAGGAAAGACGACCAAAGGAGGAATTGGCTTTGGGGGTGACCAGTGAGATATACCTTCTGGAGCGCGTGCTACGAGTGGGTGCTGCTATGGTGACCAGTGAGCTGAGATAAGGCGGGGCTTTACCTAGCAGAGACTTGTAGATGACCTGGAGCCAGTGGGTTTGGCGACGAGTATGAAGCGAGGGCCAACCAACGAGAGCGTACAGGTCGCAATGGTGGGTAGTATATGGGGCTTTGGTGACAAAACGGAGGGCACTGTGAAAGACTGCATCCAATTTGTTGAGTAGAGTGTTGGAGGCTGTTTTATAGATGACATCACCGAAGTCGAGGATTGGTAGGATGGTCAGTTTTACGAGGGTATGTTTGGCAGCATGAGTGAAGGATGCTTTGATGCGATATAGGAAGCCAATTCTAGATTTAATTTTGGATTGGAGATGCTTAATGTGAGTCTGGAAGGAGAGTTTACAGTCTAACCAGACACCTAGGTATTTGTAGTTGTCCATGTATTCTAAGTCAGAGCCGTCCAGAGTAGTGATGCTGGACGGGCGAGCAGGTGCGGGCAGTGATCGATTGAATAGCATGCATTTAGTTTTACTTGTGTTTATTAGCAGTTTGAGGTCACGGAAGGAGAGTTGTTTGGCATTGAAGCTCGTCTGCAGGTTAGTTAACACAGTGTCCAAAGAGAGGCCAGAAGTATACAGAATGGTGTCGTCTGCGTAGAGGTGGATCAGAGAATCACCAGCAGCAAGAGCAACATCATTGATGTATACAGAGAAGAGAGTGGCCCGAGAATTGAACCCTGTGGCACCCCCATAGAGACTGCCAGATGTCCGGACAACAGGCCCTCCGATTTGACACACTGAACTCTATCAGAGAAGTAGTTGGTAAGCCAGGCGAGGCAATCATTTGAGAAACCAAGGCTGTCGAGTCTGCCAATAAGAATGTGGTGATTGACAGAGTCGAAAGCCTTGGCCAGGTCGATGAATACGGCTGCACAGTAATGTCTTTTATCGATGGCGGTTATGATGTTGTTTAGGACCTTGAGCGTGGCTGAGGTGCACCCATGACCAGCTCTGAAACCAGATTGCATAGCGGAGAAGGTACGGTGAGACCTTAACCCAATTGAGATGGTTTGGGATGAGTTGGACCTCAGAGTGAAGGAAAAGCAGCCAACAAGTGCTTGACATTTGTGGGAACTCCTTAAAGACAGTTGGAAAAGCATTCCTCATGAAGCTGGTTG
The DNA here is from genome assembly GCF_965601325.2 of Salmo salar. Taxonomy (NCBI): domain Eukaryota; kingdom Metazoa; phylum Chordata; class Actinopteri; order Salmoniformes; family Salmonidae; genus Salmo; species Salmo salar. The sequence continues at coordinate 129,180,685 of NC_138299.1, forward strand.
AGAGAATAACAAGAGTGTGCAAAGCTGTCATTAAGGCAAAGGGGTGGCTAATTTGAAGAATCTCAAATATAACATATATTTGGATTTGTTTAACAATTTTTTGGTTACTACATGATTCCATATGTGTTATTTCATAGTTCTGATGTTTTCACTATTATTCTACAATGTAGAAAATAGTACAAATAAAGAAAAACCCTTGAATGAGAAGGCGTGTTCAAACTTTTGACTGGTACTGTATATTTAAGCTCGGAATAATTCTTATTTGGATGGAAAAACGAACTTTGCATTTTAGCCTACGTAGTTACAAATTACGTCGACATTCCTAAATTCGTTCCATAGCGTTATGGAGAATGATTTATTGGATTAATGTGGCAACTCTCGCTGTGGACAGAAACATTTGTATCGGTTTTGAGACGTCATTGACTATAATTTTTGTGGACCTGGCAACCCTGGTCAAGAGATACGGGAAGTAAACAAACTGATGGAGCTGTCAAAAAAAGAAAACAAGACGTTGCCAGCTTCTTGCAAGTGATACAGTTGCCATGACTGCTTGTATCATTTTACTTGTCGTACTTTCCGGAACATCAAGCTAGGGGTAAGTTTGACTAAGGTAAATTTAGCAAGGGTAATTTAGCTTGGCTAGCTAGCTAACGTTACTGTAGCAAGCTAACGAAAGGAAAGACGACCCGGCTAGCAAACTAACAGTAGCTTCCCACCCCCACCACGAATAACCAGACATCTCATCATATCAATAATATAATAGAACATGTCATCAGTTAATTGTAAAGTCAATGTGTCATTACAAAATCGTTAGATGAAGCTAGCTATGTGGATTGTCACTTTTACATGGCAACAAGCTAGTTAGTTTAGTACAGTAGCTAACGTTAGCTAGTATAACGTTAACTAGCTAGCTAGGTCCACTCCACTGGCTGCTACTAGCCAGAGCTACTCAGCTAACCTAGCACCGGTAGCTAGCTAGCTAACCAGGCAATAATACCAATTCTTCCTGTAGGTTGCAGAGAAGAAATCTAGTTTATCACAGATAATAAATTCACTAGCTATGTCTGTGTTGCCAGGTAAATAATGTGAAATGAATTTAACGTTACTTATGTTATTTATTTTCGTAGACACTGAATATAAAAGTCATATGAAGAGCCATGTCTCACACTCAGTCCGAGACTGTTGGCCCAATTCAGTGGACCATGGCGGAGCTACTGGGTCAGAGGAGCCTACTGGGCTTTGGAGCTCTTCTGACATGGCTGATTCTTTTCCATTTACTGGTGAATGTATGGCTGCTGTGTGTCTTCACCAGCCTCCTGGTGGTCATGGGAGGCTGGCTGGGATCTCAGGCTGTCCTGGACTCCAACAGCGTTGTTCACCTAGAGAGGTTCATCACATTGGAAAGGGTCCCTCCTTCGCCTGAGAGTGAGCGGCAGCTAGACCACGAGATACAGACCACCGTGCGCAAGATAATCAGAGACTTTGTGTCCTCCTGGTACTGCATAGTGTCCTCGGAGCGGCACTTTGAGGTCGAGGTGCAAAGTGCCATGTACTCCATGGCGATGGAGCTGAAGAATCGGTCAAGAAGAGTGGACAGGAAGGTCCTGACCCAGAGGGTTTTGGACCTGTGTGGCGGCCACCTTCAGAGCTACTTGAGAGCCAAAGAAGTCATGGCCGAGCTGAAGAAGCAACCGGATGGAGAGAACAGCCTCTGGAAAGCATACTCCCGGGTCTGCACAACTCACCCTGCTGTGAAGAGTTCGGCCATGGAGGTGAACTACGCCAGGGCTATTGTTGACCTGCTGCTGCATGTCCTTGTCCCACCCCCTCACCTGGAAACCCGAACGGGAAGGTTTGTGGTCGGAGAGCTCATCACATGCAATGTCCTTCTCCCCTTCATTACGAAACTATCGGATCCAGACTGGCTGAACCTGTTAATCGTTTCCGTTTTCACCAAGTCAAGTATGCAAGCCCCCAAAGCCTCAGAACCACCAAAAACACCATCACTGCCACATCTCACTGTCTTAGAACAGGATCAGCCCCAGCAAGACGTTCAGGTCCCTTGCTCTTTACCCTTAAGGATCCTATCAGAAACACCTAACGACACAGAGGCTGCCACACCTGAGTTGGCTGCTTACGATATTATCGACTCGGCAGAATTGTACTGCCCTCAGAATAATATAGAGGAAGAAGAGCCTCGACAAGCTAGACAGTACATTGGTATCTGCCCAATGGACTACCTTAGACCAGTCAAATCCAACCCGTTCTACCAAGAGACCGACTCAGACCTGGACTCTCCTCTGACAGATTTCAAGAGGAGCTCAATGGAGTCCCTGGTTCTGATTGGTGCAGAGGAAGCGCTGCCGGACCGGTTTCGAGAGTGTGCCACGCCCACTGACATCAGCAGCGTCATGGATCTGGAGGATGACCTCCGGGTTTACCCTGGCCTAGCCGAGGTCACTTCCTCCCCCAAAGTCCTGGTCTCTGAACAACAGGATCACCCCGAAGCCTTCGCTAACGTGTTGTGCACCACGATGGAGGACGTTCCCTCGAGTTTCAGCAGCCTCCAGGACCTGGAGATGAGGGACAGCGGCACTAGCCCAGAGAGAGAGCTGCTGAGCATGGACCTGGCGGTGGGCTGCCACTCCAACGGGCTGACGGCGTCGGTGAGCGGCCCTCTGCAGACCTCCTCCCCCATGGCGCCCCTGCCCTCCTTCAGCTTCGAGCCCCTCAGCAGCCCCGAAGGCCCAATCATTATCCAGAACCTTCGAATCCCCGGGACCATCACGGCCAAGGAGCACCGTGGCACCGGCTCGCACCCGTACACTCTCTACACGGTCAAGGTGAGTTCTTATTGCAAGGTGAATCTGTTTGTTGTTTAATGTATGGAGAACAGTATGGAGAACATTACATGTTGGTGGTTTGAATAGGCTAGGTTACATATGCCTTCATATACGCTGCAAAAACAACTTATTCTGATCATTGATGAGGTGTTATGGTCTTAAGGCGAGAACACAGAGTAGAGGAAAGAAAAGGTAAGTAGTGGAAATGGAAGTTTCGAGATTATTTTTGTCTATATTAATCTAGTTTGTTTTTTGCTAAAACATATGTCTTTCAGTATGAAACAGCAATGGACTCTAATATCCCAGGGTCCATCCAGCCAGTTGCCTATCACACGGTCAACCGGCGATATAGTGAGTTTCTCAACCTACAGACCCGCTTGGAGGAGAAATCAGACTTGCGAAAACTCATCAAAAGTAAGTATTGTTATCTGAACAATGGCAGGCGTTTACAGGCGTTTTAGTTCCATGTGTCATGTGGAACTAGACTGGGTGTCTTTCTTACAGCTTCTAACTGATCTCACTAACATGGTTTAGATGTGAAAGGACCAAAGAAAATATTTCCAGACTTGCCGTTCGGTAACATGGACAGTGACAAAGTTGAGGCCAGGAAAGGGCTGCTCGAGACTTTCCTCAAGGTTGGTAACATATTAACTCAAGCCTTGGGAATTAAAACAATATTTTTTTGTTAGTTTTATACTTTGTAAACTGCATGTATTATACACTTTAATGTAATATTTCTTATTGCCATATACAGTTGAAGTCGGAAGTTTACATACACCTTAGCCAAATACATTTAAACTCAGTTTTTCACAATTCCTGACATTTAATCCTAGTAAAAATCCCCTGTTTTAGGTCAGTTAGGATCACCACTTTATTTTAAGAATGTGAAATGTCAGAATAATAGTAGAGCGAGTGATTTATTTCAGCTTTTACTTCTTTCATCACATTCCCAGTGGGTCAGAAGTTTACATACACTCAATTAGTATTAATTAATTCTACACCTGCATTGCTTGCTGTTTGGGGTTTTAGGCTGGGTTTCTGTACATCACTTTGTGATATCAGCTGATGTAAGAAGGGCTATATAAATAAATTTGATTTGATATTAGGTAGCACTGCCTTTAAATTGTTTAACTTGGGTCAAGTGTTTCGGGTAGCCTTCCACAAGCTTCCCACAATAAGTTGGGTGAATTTTGGCCCATTCCTCCTGACAGAGCTGGTGTAACTGAGTCAGGTTTGTAGGCCTCCTTGCTCGCACACGCTTTTTCAGTTCTGCCCACAAATGTTCTATAGGATTGAGGTGAGGGCTTTGTGATGGCCACTCCAATACCTTGACTTTGTTGTCCTTAAGCCATTTTGCCACAACTTTGGAACTATGTTTGGGGTCATTGTCCATTTGGAAGACCCATTTGCCACCAAGCTTTAACTTCCTGACTGATGTCTTGAGATGTTGCTTCAATATATCCACGTAATTTTCCATCCTCATAATGCCATCTATTTTGTGAAGTGCACCAGTCTCTCCTGCAGCAAAGCACCTCCACAACATGATGCTGCCACCCCCGTGCTTCATGGTTGTGATGGTGTTCTTCGGCTTGCAAGCCTCCCCCTATTTCCTTCAAACATAACGGTGGTCATTTTGACCAAACAGTTCTATTTTTGTTTCATCAGACCAGAGGACATTTCTCCAAAAAGTACGATCTTTGTCCTCATGTGCAGTTGCAAACCGTAGTCTGGCTTTTTTATGCCGGTTTTGGAGCAGTGTCTTCTTCCTTGCTGAGTGGCCTTTCAGGTTATGTCGATATAGGACTCGTTTTACTGTGGATATAGATAATCTTGTACCCGTTTCCTCCAGCATCTTCACAAGGTCCTTTGCTGTTGTTCTGGGATTGATTTTCACTTTTCGCACCAAAGTACGTTCATCTCTAGGAGACAGAACGCGTCTCCTTCCTGAGCGGTGTGACGACTGCGTGGTCCCATGGTGTTTATACTTGCATACTATTGTTTGTACAGATGAACGTGGTACCTTCAGGCATTTGGAAATTGCTCCCAAGGATGAACCAGACTTGTGGAGGTCTACAATTTATTTTCTGAGGTCTTGGCTGATTTCTTTAGATTTTCCCATGATGTCAAGCAAAGAGGCACTGAGTTTTAAGGTAGGCCTTGAAATACATCCACAGGTACACCTCCAATTGACTCAAATGTTGTCAATTAGCCTATCAGAAGCTTCTAAAGCCTTGACATAATTTTCTGGAATTTTCCAAGCTGTTTAAAGGCACAGTTGACTTAGTGTATGTAAACTTCTGACCCACTGGAATTGTGATTTGAATTATAAGTGAAATAATCTGTCTGTAAACAATTGGTGGAAAAAGGACTTGTGTCATGCACAAAGTAGATGTCCTAACCGACCTGTCAAAATTATAGTTTGTTAACAAGAAATTTGTGGAGTGGTTAAAGAACAAGTTTTAATGACTCCAACCTAAGTGTATGTAAACTTCCGACTTCAACTGTAGATCTGAGTGGAATTTATTTGGATGAATTAACATATCAGCGTTCATGACATTACACAGTCAAATACTATTTTATTCGTCACGTGCTTCATAAACAACAGGTGTAGACTAACAGAAAGCAAGCATTTCGCTGTTAGTCTACACCTGTTGTTTACGAAGCATGTGACAAATAAAATGTTATTTTATTCTTACTTGAAAACTAACACTCATTTCCCATATTTTTCAGCAACTTTGTGCTATACCCGAAACTGCCAACAGTGAAGAAATGCAGGAGTTCCTTGCTCTTAATACAGATGCAAGAATTGCCTTTGTCAAGAAGCCGTTCATCGTATCACACATAGACAAGGTATGTGTTATTGATAATCACTTTAATTAACTAGGCCTGTATGCATTAGAAACAAGGAGATGCTGTACATCCTGTAATTGATAATGGTGAGAAGTTAGAATATTTTTTCAATATTCACGTTCCATTCCTGATTTTCCGTAATCATGGTAGCATACACATCAATGTAGAAGTGTTCAGAAACATCATATATTTTTATTTACAGTAAAGGTGACTCCAAAATGACACTACATGATTTACCATTCATTTCTATTAGGCACAAAATTATCTGAAACATAACCAAAACAAACTGCAGATGCATCCAACAAGTTTGTGGAGTCACAAGCTTAATATAGTCATTGCGAGGTAAGAATATGGGACAAAATACTACACTTTTTACTACATTTAATACATTATAATAGGGGGACAAGATACATAAAGTGCGTTCATTTCTAAACGGTTAAACAGATATGAATGAAAATACTCTTAAATAAAAGGTGACATTATACACTGTCGCTTCATATAATACATTGGATCTCAAATCCAAAATGCTGCAATATAGAGCCAAATTAAACGTTTTTGTTTCACTGTGCAAATACAGTAAATACATAGGGGAATGTAACTGTGTGAACAAATGGCTCTGTAGATTGTGGATACCTTGAAGACGGCGTTTCCTCGCTCAGAGCTACAGAGCCCTACAGAAGACATGGACGGAGACTCTGAGGGAAAGCCTTCCTCAGATAAGAAAAACAAGTAAGTCAAATGAACTCCTCCTTCTGTAGAACAATACAATAAATGGTGTCTCAATAATAGAATCAGGGTTGGAAAGTAACGGATTACATGTATTAGGTAATCACATACATTTTCTAATGTAACTGTAATCAGGCCTGATTACATTTTTTAAATGTATAATTGGATTACAATGACATTCTTAAAAACAGCATGATTTCATATTGCATTACTTCTTCTAATACCAAGATATGGGCTGTAAGTGTTTGCCTCAAACACACAGAAATGGCAGATCTTTGAAAGCTGTTTTGAGCCACACTGCTTAGAAGTCACCTTTCAGTGGGAATGGAAGCTTTTCCTTCCTGTTCTAATCTATTTTGAAATCTGCTTGGTTTCGTTTCACATAAATGTTTTTCACCCAAAAATAGTCACAAAAAAGTTTGTCTCAAATTTCTTTTTGATTAGTCAACACCCTGTTCACTTCCAAATAACTGGCATTAAAAATATGACAAACCACTACTTACTCTGCTAAATCTCAAGTTTCAGGTAGATTTCAGTGTACTCATTTTCACTATCTGTCTGTCTTTGAAGTCATACCAGACTGTTACATGAAGGGATGGCCAGACATGACCATTTCCTAATTTGCTTGCCACAATTTGGTGGGAGGATGTAGGCCCATCATTTCACAATCAAAAGAATGAGTGTTGGAAAAGCTTTTCCTGGAACTTGACAGTAACGCTGACGTTTTAGTGTAGCCATTTCATCAAGAAGATGCATTAAAAAGTTGATTCTTGGGTTGAGTGGGCAGAGTAAAGGTGTCTGCATATATAAGGACAGTTTGCTCCTAGCAGAGCTCGGGTAGGCGACGTGAACGTCTGCTCGCATACTCCGTTAAAATTCCTTTGCTTTTGTCCCTCTTGAGATGCTGTATCAACAACATAGCCAGTACACTTCCTCAAAATATAATTAATCTAAGATAACTCAATAAATTTGTAATTCATTTTGATGTTTTTTCCTTGGAGGTCTTAGTCAAATAATTGTAAATCTAGCTAAGATGTTTAATGCAGTATTTCTCAGGTGAAAAGATTTGCATGAAAACTAGTCTTTCGTTGAATGACAACACATCATTGAAGAATCCCAAGTGTTGACCAATCGCTGACAAAGGGGTGAAGACTTCGGCTACCGAACTTCGACAAGCTTCAAGACAACATTTTGTGTGCTCAAACAGCCCAAAAAACTTCTGCCGAACACCAAAACGTCCCAAAATGTTGTCATAATATATGCTTGAACTGTTTCGACTAGGAAGCTTACACTAAGCTTTAGAGAGAACTGATTGTTCTGCAAGATAAACTGACGAGGCAGATGCTGATTTACCAAGGCGTTAATCCAAAAGTAATCAGATTACATTACTCAATTTGATTAATCCAATGGATTGTTTTACAAATTACATTTATTGTCATGTAATCTGTAATTACATTTTTCAAGTAATCCGTCCAACCCTGAATATTTACACTGAGTGTACAAAACATTATGAACACCTGCTCTTTCCATGACAGACTGACCAGGAGAATCCAGGTGAAAGCTATGATCCCTTATTGATGTCACCTGTTAAATCCACTTCAATGAGTGTAGATGAAGGGGAGGAGACAGGTTTATGAAGGATTTTTAAGCTCTGAGACAATTGTGACAAGGATTGTGTCTGTATGCCATTCAGAGGGTAAAGTGCCGTTCAGAGGGGGAAGTGCCTTTGAACAGGGTATGGTAGTAGGTGCCAGGCACATCGGTTTGAGTGTGTCAAGAACTGCAACGCTGCTGGGTTTGTCACGCTCAACAGTTTCCCGTGTGTATCAAGAATGATCTACCACCCAAAGGACATCCAGCCAACTTGACACAACTGTGGGAAGCATTGGAGTCAACATGGGCCAGCATTCCTGTGGAACGCTTTCAACACCTTGTAGAGACCATGCCCTGAGGAATTGAGGCTGTTCTGAGGGCAAAAGGGGGTGCAACTCAATATGAGGATGTTGTTCTTAATGTTTTGTACACTCGGTATGTATGTATGTATATGTGTGTGTGTGTGTGTGATATATATATATATATATATATATATACTGCTCAAAAAAATAAAGGGAACACTTAAACAACACATCCTAGATCTGAATGAAAGAAATAATCTTATTAAATACTTTTTTCTTTACATAGTTGAATGTGCTGACAACAAAATCACACAAAAATAATCAATGGAAATCCAATTTATCAACCCATGGAGGTCTGGATTTGGAGTCACACTCAAAATTAAAGTGGAAAACCACACTACAGGCTGATCCAACTTTGATGTAATGTCCTTAAAACAAGTCAAAATGAGGCTCAGTAGTGTGTGTGGCCTCCACGTGCCTGTATGACCTCCCTACAATGCCTGGGCATGCTCCTGATGAGGTGGCGGATGGTCTCCTGAGGGATCTCCTCCCAGACCTGGACTAAAGCATCCACCAACTCCTGGACAGTCTGTGGTGCAACGTGGCGTTGGTGGATGGAGCGAGACATGATGTCCCAGATGCGTTCAATTGGATTCAGGTCTGGGGAACGGGCGGGCAAGTCCATAGCATCAATGCCTTCCTCTTGCAGGAACTGCTGACACACTCCAGCCACATGAGGTCTAGCATTGTCTTGCATTAGGAGGAACCCAGGGCCAACCGCACCAGCATATGGTCTCACAAGGGGTCTGAGGATCTCATCTCGGTACCTAATGGCAGTCAGGCTACCTCTGGTGAGCACATGGAGGGCTGTGCGGCCCCCCAAAGAAATGCCACCCCACACCATGACTGACCCACTGCCAAACCGGTCATGCTGGAGGATGTTCCAGGCAGCAGAACGTTCTCCACGGCATCTCAAAGACTCTGTCACGTCTGTCACGTGCTCAGTGTGAACCTGCTTTCATCTGAGAAGAGCACAGGGCGCCAGTGGCGAATTTGCCAATCTTGGTGTTCTCTGGCAAATGCCAAACGTCTTGCACGGTGTTGGGCTGTAAGCACAACCCCCACCTGTGGACGTCGGGCCCTCATACCACCCTCATGGAGTCTGTTTCTGACCGTTTGAGCAGACACATGCACATTTGTGGCCTGCTGGAGGTCATTTTGCAGGGCTCTGGCAGTGCTCCTCCTGCTCCTCCTTGCACAAAGGCGGAGGTAACGGTCCTGCTGCTGGGTTGTTGCCCTCCTACGACCTCCTCCACGTCTCCTGATGTACTGGCCTGTCTCCTGGTAGCGCCTCCATGCTCTGGACACTACGCTGACAGACACAGCAAACCTTCTTGCCACAGCTCGCATTGATGTGCCATCCTGGATGAGCTGCACTACCTGAGCCACTTGTGTGGGTTGTAGACTCCGTCTCATGCTACCACTAGAGTGGAAGCACCGCCAGCATTCAAAAGTGACCAAACATCAGCCAGGAAGCATAGGAACTGAGAAGTGGTCTGTGGTCCCCACCTGCAGAACCACTCCTTTATTGGGGGTGTCTTGCTAATTGCCTATCATTTCCACCTGTTGTCTATTCCATTTGCACAACAGCATGTGAAATTTATTGTCAATCAGTGTTGCTTCCTAAGTGGACAGTTTGATTTCACAGAAGTGTGATTGACTTGGAGTTACATTGTGTTGTTTAAGTGTTCCCTTTATTTTTTGGAGCAGTATATATATATATATATATATATATATATACATACTATATATATATATATATATATATATATATATATATAGTAGTATCTATATATATGTATGTATGTATGTATGTATGTATGTATGTATGTATGTATGTATGTATGTATGTATGTATGTATGTATGTATGTATGTATGTGTGTGTGTGTGTGTGTGTGTGTGTGTGTATGTATGTATGTGTGTGTGTGTGTGTGTGTGTGTGTGTGTGTGTGTGTGTGTATATATATATATATATATATATATATATATATATATATATATATATATATATATATATATATATATATATAGTATGTATACATTATTTCATTATGAAATGCGCATGACATTTTGTGAAATGAATTGTTCTATAAATAAAGTTTGATATGTGTGTCTGTTTACAGGTCCCGGCTAAGGTTCTCCAGCAAAATCACCCCAGTCCTTAATGTGTCTGACATGAGGCCTAAAGTGCTATACTGCTTAGATGAGGGGAGCACAGTAAGTACTTCACTGTGCTGTGGTCTCTCGTCTACAGTGACGATTGTTGCATGAAATCTTGTCATAAGAGTTTTTAATCCTTAAACACATGAATGTTTATCATGCTTGTCTTTTTGCAGGGGTTTAACGGCCTGTCGGTTGCTGGCCTAGAGGCCTTTATTAAGGAGCAGGAACTTGCGGTGATGTGTGACGCAGAGGCTGAGAGGGAAGGCTGTCCAGGCCTCAGAGGAGAAGTTGAAGGCTGTGGGTGCACACGGAATAATTTACCATGTGCATCCGTTCAAGACTCTGGTAAGGACTGTGCAAAGAATGTGGATATTTTACTAGTGGTGGGTGCGTAAACTTACACAATGACGCCTCTCACAATATTGTTCATTGCCCCGTTAGTTCAATACAGGAACTACGTTCATACAAAAATCTTGGCTTGTGATAATGGATCTTTACGTCATGACCGCTTTCTGTTCATCCCGGCAGTGTCTGTTTGTACGTGCGTGAATGCATGCTTCTTACTGTGTAGACAGACAGACGGACAGAGTGGCGTGACTGTGAAGTCGGGGGGGAAGTACAATTCCGCCCACATCTTCCACTCCAGACTGAGCTTGGATGGCTCATTCATTGTGAAATGCTGTTTTTTACTGTACATAAAAACAGGATTTGCTACTTTTCTTACTTGGTTTAAGTTCAGTTTCTGGCCCGGTCTATGAATATTCAGTGTTTTAGAATGTGGACAGAAGGTTTAGGTCCTCTAACTGATCTTGCCTATTACTTCTATCTCCACACATGGAAGACCAGCAGTGTCTCCGATCCAGTGAATGGCCTTAGAAAAAAATGGTGATTTCATTGACTTCATATGGAAACTATCTCCCACGACTTGACATTGGAATGAGCATGTCCCTTTTTAATTGAATCCAAATTGCTAGGGCTTCCATGTTTAAAGTCTGCTCATTGTATTGTCTGAAGGAGATGTGTTTCAGATGTGGGCCAGACTTTCATGGTGAGCCGTCTGGCTCACTCTCACTGACCAGACAGGTCTGAAACATCCAGATCACTCCTGAACATTTCAAGGTTGAAAAGTTAACCTGAATGATGTGACCAGCATACCCATGCAGTACTATAATGACACCACTAGAGGGAAGTATTGGCAAACATTTGTTGGGGGTATTTTTTGGTCTATGCTGAGAAATCTGTCCAGGAGCAAGAGGTTACTGCCTGTGTCAATGTTTGACATTGTGTGTATCATAGTTTTTTTTCCTTTTTACAGATTTCATCTGACAAATTTTGCCAATAATGTTGACATACTGTGGTCCTCGCCAACACCTACTTTGGCCGCCTTTCCTTCCAGTTCTCTGCTGCCAGTGACTGGAACGAATTGCAAAAATCGCTGAAGCTGGAGACTTACATTTCCCTCACTAACTTTAAACATCAGCGATCTGAGCAGCTAACCGATCGCTGCAGCTTTACATAGTCCATCTGTAAATAGCCCACCCAATCTACCTACCTCATCCCCATATTGTTTTTATTTACTTTGCTGCTCTTTTGCACACCAGTATCACTACTTACACACCATCATCTGCTCATCATCGTCTGCTCATCTATCACTCCAGTGTTAATCTGATAAATTGTAATTACTTTGCTACTATGGCCTATTTATTGCCTTACCACCTCATGTCATTTGCACACACTGTATATAGACTTTCTTTTTTTTCTATTGTGTTATTAACTGTACGGTTGTTTATTCCATGTGTAACTCTGTGTTGTTTCTGTCGCTTTGCTTTATCTTGGCCAGGTCGCAGCTGTAAATGAGAACTTGTTCTCAACTAGCTTACCTGGTTAAATAAAGGTGAAATAAATAAATAAAATAAAAAATCCAACACTTACATGAGGCTTTAGTGTTTTGAGATTTTCATATTTCATAGCCAGAATGTTATTTAGTATTTTTGGTTGAAAACTGAGATGCAGTTGCTTTCTCTAAATATTTTTACTTTGGACCACTGCTAATGCATGGTAAATAGTGATACATACACAAGACTTCAAACCTATGGTGTTTAATGTGCTTGTTTCAAGAATGTGGGCTACTTTGTAAAGTGTGCATGTGTGTGCATGCGTGTCATTTATGTGTGTGTGTATTTGAAGTGTGTTTTGTGGTACTGTCCACAGTGGCGGAGACGGCTCTGGCTGACGTGGCCCTAGACATCATGTGTCTGCTGATGAAGGACCAGTGGAGCTGGCTGTGCACCGACAACATCCGGAAGACTATCCGGCTGCTGTTTGGAACCCTCATTGACAGGTACTGTACTGATGCATGGACCATAGAAATATAATTATTACTCTACTCCATTCTATGGCATGGACAGCCATAGAGCACAAGTCCACCAAAACTAGTTGATATCTGCCACCACTTACCAGTCAGCCACTGACCTCTCATATCTAGTACTGCATATCAGAACATATGGAAATCAGGAACCTATCATTTCGAAATTGACCTTTTCAGAAGATTGACTGTGTGAGTGGATTTAATTTTGACTTACTGTGCACCCTAACTCTTATTAGAATTAAGCATTTAGCAAAAGGCTTATGTGGATACAGTATTGTTCCAGTATTATTTTGTTAAACAAGTAAGGTCTCTTCCATATCTCAAGGAGTTTATAAAAGGGACCAACATGGTTATTGTGGTTTCTGCTGAATAACTGTTCCTCTTATGCGCAAGAGCACAATCTCTGAGCTCGTAAAGAATTTGCACCTCAGCGATGTTGTGTACTTGGACCAGAGCATGTGTGCGGAGTTGTGTGGTCAGAAATCCCGCTCATCGTTCACTGAACGATGCTTATGCTCCCCTCCGGCGCTCCACGTCCTTTACAACCTCCCCGCTAAAATATGCTCCATGCAAACAGGGAAAAAAACTGCTGCTCCAAATTCGCTCCATTCATTAAAATCACAATTTAACCAATTTTGTGATTACCTGGACCTATCATTTGGATTTGAAGTATTGAAACCAAACCATATGATTTGAATGAAAAGTATTTTAATAAACAACATGAAGAGGTGACAGTAAGAAACACTCATCATTTCAAATAGGCTACATGTCATATTAAACAGCATATAAACACTCTAAAAGGCTACATGTCATATTAAACAGCATATAAACACTCTAACAGGCTACATGTCATATTAAACAGCATATAAACACTCTAAACAGGCTACATGTCATATTAAACAGCATATAAACACTCTAAACAGGCTACATGTCATATTAAACAGCATATAAACACTCTAAATAGGCTACATGTCATATTAAACAGCATATAAACACTCTAAACAGGCTACATGTCATATTAAACAGCATATAAACACTCTAAACAGGCTACATGTCATATTAAACAGCATATAAACACTCTAAACAGGTCAGGAGCCAGACATGTTAGCCTAAGAAGCATAATTCAGAAGAAACGAAAATGAATTATTTAGGCTTTATTATTATTATTATTATTATTAGCCTATTATTTCAAGTTTATAGCCTCCAAATAAATAAATGGTGAAGCATTTGTGAGTGAGACGCGAGGCTGGCATGAACATTAAGCGCTCAGCATTTAAACAACATTTCTTCGTATTCAATTATTATAGTCTATAAATTGTGCATATAGGATATGACTTACTTACAATTAAATAAAATGAAAAATGTCTTATTAGGCCTATTCACTTTTAGAAACACATTTGTCCAGAGTCTGTGGCTGATGAGATGGTGCCTGGAGAGCAGGCCAGCAGCGGAGCATAACTTCTCCGTGCTTGCAGAGCCACTAGGGATGCTAAACACCATTTGGGCCACTTGCCAGGCTGGGCAGGGATGCAGAGTAAAACAAATAATAAAATATATAGGTAGGTCTAAAGGTTTTTAGGCAAAATAACCCAATCAAAACAGAAAGCTCCTTGAAAGAGGTTATATGTCAGGACTATTGGGCCAAAATCAATGATAGCATATTCTATAGATAATATAACCACAATCACACAACCTTATACGAGATGAACATTTTTGGATGATAAAAACTTTGCTATAATGACACACTTTGCTAGCTACCCACCTCATTCCTTTCCGTTAGCAAGTGCACGTAGTAAGTACACCATCATGCTTTCGAGATACGTGTCTTTTCAGATTCCATAATGGTTCTTTAGTTGTGGACACTACATCACCGCACTCCCTCTCTTGCTCTTGGTCCTCCCGATCTTTGGAAGTCACCTTGATTTTGCACCTGAGTGTTTCATCAGTTTCTTTATGAAAATATTTAGCGAACTTAATGACAGTAGCTAAAGCAAGGGGCTATAGCAGCACACGAGTAGACTACAAATGCATGCCCTGAGCTTGTGAAGTGAGCGAAATTGGAGTGGGAGAGAAGCTCGCTGTTCCAGCTTTTGGGGAACTCGCTCCAGTCAAATTGGGCACGCTCCTCTCCTCGCACATATGGGACAGCTATGTTGGCTCTTCGGAGGGTAATCGTTATTTTGGCGGTCAAGTAGCCTGTTACTTTGCATGCCTCTGTGTCACGGTCATTTATTTGAAAGGGTAGTCTCAAGCAAGGGGAAGTTTTTCTCTAATTCTCCAATGACCTTTCGCCTCTCCCCACTGTCCGAGTCCGACATGCTCTCACTCAGGGCTAGATACACACACACACACACACACACACACACACACACACACACACACACACACACACACACACACACACACACACACACACACACACACACACACACACACACATTTCCGGTACCCACAAGGTGTAGAAGCACCCGCAATGCAGGTGCTTCTACACCTGCATTGCTTGCTGTTTGGGGTTTTAGGCTGGGTTTCTGTACAGCACTTTGAGATATCAGCTGATGTAAGAAGGGCTATATAAATAAATTTGATTTGATACACACACATACACACACGCACGCAGTTATGAACGTGTCTGTCATGGTCCCTTCAAATGGCTTCACAATAATACCATCTGTCAGGAGCTCGTATTTTTAAGGAATGTTTTTCCTTTTGCTCCGAGACAGATGTTTTCTTCACATTTCACAGAGTCCCGTTATTTATTTCACATTGCAAGTTTACAGTGATTTGGAAGATATATGAATCACTTTGAAAATCAATTATTTCCAAGTTTCCTCTACCTGCTGTTCTATAACTTTCCACAGTGCCTCTGTACCTACAGTAGGCCTATGTTATGCAATTAGTTGCTTCTGTTTCCATTTTTCTGTGGGAAAACTGATTTTGAAACAGTAGGTTCTTCTCTGCTATGATCAGTAGGCCTACCAAGGTATCCTAAAGCTGGATAGACCCTAATGATAGTATCTTGATAATGCATTTAATCTTAATTGACAACATTTATTTCTGGCGTCCTTGTATATTAGAAGCAATTTGGAGAACTCTGACTGTATTCACAAAGTGTCTCAGAGTAGGAGAGCTGATCTAGGATCAGGTCCCCCCCATCCATATAATCGTATTCATTCTGATCAAAAAGGCAAAACTGATCCTATATCAGCACTAACACTCCTACTCTGAGAATAATAAATATCGGTGATGCTGTGATAATGCTTAGGCTAACTTGTTTTCCTAATGAGATTTTCTCCTCTGACTCTTGCCGCTCGGAAGACTTTTACGAGGGTTTCCGTTTCGACAGGAGCATCGGAAAGTATCGTATCACAGGGGCCCCTGGGCCTTGATGTGTGAGCTGAGCCTCAGCCAGACTGGGATGTGATTGGCCATGTGTAAGACCAATCCTGTTTATGAAGTAGAAGCTTCCTAGTCTTCATTCTAATTCTATGAGGAAAAGCTGTGTTTCTCTTTAAGATTAATAGAAGGATTTTGATTAATGTAATGACTGTTGCTTTTTTGAGAAGGTAGTTTTGAGGTTGACATTTTGAATTTAGGCTCATTAAGCTTATTTTCTTGAATGGAAAGAAAGGTACTTCTGGTGTCGTAAAGGTACCTCTGAATCTTGAATTTGATATGTTTGGTTGGCTTCCCTTCTCTGAGAATGGCTTCAGCAACAGCTTCACAGAAGATCGGTCATAGACAGGTATAACTGACCCTGTAGCAGTAAAATCAACATGCATACAATGTTCTCGGGTTTGTGTGACCTAAGTCACCTAACCCTCCCTAAAGACAGAGGGCCCTGTATTAGTGGCCCCTGTGTTGTTGGTCTGCGCTATTTATTTAAAGCATCAGTCTGTCAGCAGAGACCGTTCTCACTGTGGCAACTAGTCCTCTCATCTTTTTACATGTTGCTCAGCTATGCTTGCTATACCCTAACAGACAGGCCCTAAGGCCCCCCATGCCTCTGGAGATGGCAGTAGAGGAAAACACGTTTAAATTCTCTCACTCTTTGAATTCTCTAACAAGGGAAAGGTTAGCTAGGCTAAACAGTTACTAGGCATATAGCTTTGGCTACTGTTGACTGTACTGTCTATCTGTTCAGGTTTTCAAGACACTACCGAATTTGATTGAAGGTTCTTAGTACTTCTCAGTGCAGTGCATCGATGACTTCAGAGTTTTTGAGTTGTTTACTTACAGTTACAAAATTGAAACGCCAAGAAACCAGCACTAAACCTATTTAATATGACATAAGCGTTTAGTAAAATGCAAAGGAGATGCGGGCCATGGAAACCCGGTCCATGACTGTCACCGGCACCGCTTGCATGTCTGCTCTGCTTTAATCAAGAACCGCGAGTGGATGGAGCCCGGCCTCCAACACACAACGTCTGTGTGAAGAATTTGGCTGGAGACTTGCTCTCGTAAATGGGGTCCAAGGCATTGGTTAAGGAGATGGATAATTTTATAGACTGGAAACTGGGACAATCTAAGATGAAAATATTCACCCTTAGACAGAAGTCTGGAAAATCCACTCGAGGCCAGATTTGTGTCTTTTTGTCTGTACATGAAGCAAGCACAATCTTCAGAGGAACGGCATCGAAGGAATGACTGACAATCTTATCGCATTGAACAATATGCCTAATATACTGTCCGGTACAGTTGGTAGGAGTGTGGTGCTAGCAACACCAAGGTCATGGTTAAATTCCTGCAGGGATCACATACTCAATTTATGCACTCATTGTTTTGTAACTCTCTTTGGATAAAATCATCTTCTTAGTGACATATTATATATACTGTAGCCTCACAGGGTACAGCAGCAAAATTATATTTAGGCTTTGTGAATGACAGCAATTTCATATACACAGATATGAACTTCACACAAACAGTCCTCTCACTCCGTCTGGTTTCTGAACAGTGAGTAACGTCATAAGCGTTAATTAAACCACATTTCCCCATAAGGTGGTCCCACAGGGTGATGATATGCTTGTTTTGTTATGGGCAGTATCCTTCAGTCATCAGTGTTCTTAAGGGACCATCTGAGATCTGTTTTGCATGAAATGGCTCTCAAATGTGTCCAGATGCATTCCCAAGGTGAGAAGAGGTGTTGAGAAATGGGTGTCTGTGTCCTTCTCCACTGTTTTGTATAATATCGCCTGTACCTTTTTCCCATTCTATTTCATTTTCACCCTTTAGCCCCTGTCTATTATCAGTTCAATAGAATGATAGTTTCCTATTTTTGGTCATTTTGGATCCAACTTCTGACACCTGTAGTTTTAGTTTGAGACAGGGCCATGCCTATATAGTACTGGACTGTTGTTCTAGCATCCAATGTCACAATCTTACTGGCATGACATAGCAGTGATGCATGAAGTGATGATTGAAACCTCCCAGTAGTCAAGTTGAATGAAGTAGCTTAACTTCGGTGCAGCCTTTTGCCTCAGCTGAGCATAGTTGATAACATATTCCAGTGTGGAACATTTTGCTCCCCAAGTCCAGAAAAGACTTCATATTTGGGTAATGAATCGACAGCAAGCCAAGTATGACCCTTGACAGAGTAGACAAAGTACAGATGTTCCCTGCTGGAGTGGCACCTGAAATACCCTACGACTCCATCAGCACACTGCCTTCTTTCTCAGGACGTTGAATGGAGCACTTGTTCGTGGTGGAGGTGAGGCGGCAAACAACTCTACTGTACGTTTTACATCTTTAACCCAGTTGAGGACCAGTCTGACCACAGCTTGTACAGCCCGCCTCTCCAGCTCTGCTGTCATGTGTGGAGCAGATCCATGCGGTGACATGTTTTGCCATGTCAAATGGGTAATTTGCACTGTAGTGTACAGCAGGGCTTCCCGCCAAGTCCACAGCCGACATCCATTTTCAGAGGGGAAAGATGGAATGATGGGTCCTGCCAGTATACTGGTGGAGAGGCCCGAAATGTTACAGATGTGTATTACTGTTACCCAATAGTTTGCTTGAATTATTTTTTATTTAGAACCTGAAAAAACACCAGCTGTTTCAAGGCAATGTTTTTCTGTTGGTGTCCTGTTATGGATTCCGCCTTGTCCCAGTGTAGACTTTTTATTTCTCTCAACTTACATTTTTCATTAGCTGTATTTTTGGGGAGGTGTCAAAGCTGAATTTTTAATCCAGAGTTAAGTGTGAGGCCTTGTTGTTCTTTAATGGTGAATGCTTTTCATTGACAGCCAGGGCGAGTTCAGCTGTTCAGCCTAAATGATTGGCCCCAAAATAAGCATCCTTCAGAGATGGTGGTTTCTAACAGTGGTGCTGGTTATTTTCATTGCACAGAGGGTCTTCCTGTGCTTCATACTCTGTGAGTTATGAGTCTCTCACCCAGCAGTGAAGGAGGGGTGGAGAAAGACCCCATTGCAGGCGCCCAGCTTTTGTTTGAGTCCACTGCACTGGTGGTCAGGCCATTGGTATCCAGCAGATTTGGCATAGCAGGGATGGAAAAGAGCCCTGTTATGTAACCTTATCACTCGCTGTTCCGTTGAGGTGTGACATCCCCAACAGTCTGTTCTGACACGGCACCCTCTTCAACAGTGTGATCATGCTGTCCGAGACACAGATAATGAGTAATATCAGTGTTGAACTTGTACCCAATGGAAAGGACATTGATGGAGAGAAGGTTCCTCGTGACCAAATCAGGTTTGGACCAGGCTGCATTGGTTCCATCGTTACCCACCACTACTTAACAGCTTGGCTGGCGGAAAGTGTCCGGACACCCTGTATGGGTTCTAGTGATCTGCCAGGCAAGGATCAAGTCTTCTTTTCCTGCCGACGCAAACGTTATGAAATCCATTGTTCTACGCTGTATTCCCCCTAGTTCAGTCAGCTAGCTGTGTCTGGAGGATACTTGCAATTTAAACATGCTTATATCAGACATATTGACTCCCTGTTGGTTTTTGGTTTAAAAGTGCGAAAGTTAGCGGTTTGGGACAGTGGCTAGGTAAACATATCCAAAATTCTAATTTGAGTAAAGTAACCCTTTAAGCCGGACCATTTAGTGGCATTCACCCCTGTGCTCCTGACAGTGGACATCAAGGACATGATGGAGTCCACTCTGGTCAGCCCAAAAGTGTCCAGGGGAGATATTGTTTGATTCCTGAAAAGTGCACAACCAGCAACACGATCTGAGGCTGGGTAAAATTAGCCCTGATAAGCGATAAACGCACTTGTCATTGTCAGTGACGTGAAGTCAGCGGTAGGCTAATGCTTCTGTTCACACTTCAGCTATCCTTTTTCTTCCACCTGAGTTGCATGGGGACGACGTGCTCTGTTACGACAAACCAAAGGCATAGTTCTGCAGCGACTCGGGCTCAAAAAAAAGTTATTGGGTAATTTTAGTTAAAACGGATCAATCAATGCTCCTTTGACCAAAAATGGTAGTCTTCAGCTAAAGCAATGCAGCCCAGTGTCAACAACATGAATAGTTGCAGGCACAACTTGACAGTCTTTTATGGATATACTAGCCTGACTGGCCATCAGTTTTCTTTATTACTGATTCCTGGCCAAGCATTCAATCTATATTCTCTTAAACTAAGGAATTTAAACAAATTAATTCAACAGTGAAAGTTATATTGATTGGGCTCTGATTGTAATTGCCTTCACTGGTAGTTCTTTGTATTGAATCATTTATTATGTGTAGCATCTGAGTTCTAAAGTCAAATTAGACTGTAGGCTAGTTAGTACGAGCAAGGTACAACCATGTGTTAGTTAAAGCTCAGTAAAAGAGAGCCATACCTATTGAAATGTTGGATTACCCTAGTAGGTTATACCAGGGTTTCCCAAAGTTGGTCCTGGGCGCCCCCCCCCCCCCCCTCCCCCCCCAAATAACCTATAACTATCCTTCCCACTATATTTAGAGTTGTCCTGCCGTAAAGTGTTTACAGCCTGACAGTTTGATTAGGCTTTGTTTCTGAAACTGTCACTTGGGTTGATTGACATCTTGGATTTGATTGGAGCGGTCTGCTGAGTTTTGAGGTACTATTTATTTATGACCAGGCTGCCTTTACAAAAAAAAGATTGCCATTTTGAAACTGCAGTAAAAGTGCAGTTGACTGTGGTATTTTAGACGCAGCATACTGCATTTATACTGGACTTTTAACTGCAGTTATACTGACGCGTACTGCAGTGATACTGCACTCTGACTGTAATCCACTCTGACAGCAATCTTTTTTTTCGTAAGGATGGGATTTTGGCGAGTACAGGTCCTCTCCATCACCCTCTCTCGGTCCGTGCTTATCTTGGGCTGGCGGTTGCTTATGGCTCCTGGTATTCTTCTCGTCGTGTGCCGCTCTGACCACAAGGAAATTCTGCTGGGTGATTTTCTTTTCAGGATGACATGTCACCTGCTGCCGTAAATTGCTTAGTCCTGGCAAGCCCCAACCCACAAGTAATTACTAACAGAGAGGAATACTGTCTGGCAGGTTTCACCCAGACTGACTGGTCTGCTACTGCGTCTTCTATAACTGTCTCAATCACTCTCCTTTACTAATATGTATGGAAGTGCAGGGTTTGTGAATGACAACGATGAATTGAAACAAGCTATTGGCAAAGTAACTCATCCGATGTATGTATGGTAATTGGTAAAACGTACAGGGGCACAGGCATGCACATACTGTTTCTGACTTATATGAGCTGTGTTAACTGTTCGGTGCCAAGCCAGTACCTAAATCCTATTGGAATGTTAGGTGTATAACATTTTCCTTATACTTTCTTTGGTTTCCACACCATTGCAGTATCCAATCTTTCTCAACTTTATCCCATTTCCTGTAATTGAGTATCTTTTAGATAGTCTGTAATGAGAAAATTATTCTGGTGGTTTTCATGGTAGCTAAAATGCCGTAGTCCTCCAGACCACAATCGTTGGTATAGACTTACATGCCATTTGTTACCAGAAATTGGTTCAAGGAAGTATGCCCCATGCGCAAGTGAATCAAAGGGGGATATGATCTTCAGTCTGAGAGACTGTTAGCAGGAAAAGGGCACTTTGAGATGGATGTTGGAGAGACACAGCCTCTAACTGTCCCTGGCGCGATGCACTAGACTGTGAAATCAGCCTTTCTGAAAACCTGCCCCAGCCACACACGGTCGGTAACGTTAGATGTCAGTGTGTTGACCAACCGATGAAATGCGGTGCCACGACACTCCCAATAAAAACAGCCCCTGACACACACAAGACACACGCAGATGCACACACAGAGATATGTCTTACTATATTTGTGAGGACCAACAATTGATCCCCATTCAAAATCCTATTTACCTAACAGAAATTCTGAACCTAACCACAAACCCCTAATCCTAATTCTAACCATAACCGAACCCCAACATTTTATTTTTACAAGTGAGGACAGCAAAATTTCCTCACTTCTCTGAATTTTAGTTGGTTTACTATTCTTGTGAGGTCTTCTGGTACTCACAAGTATAGTAAAACGTGTACACACACACATACACCGACATGGGGTAGATGGTGGATGGAGACGGTGATCTGATGACGCCAGACCAAACCTGGTTAGGCTAGACCAGCCTGCACCTCAGTGGAAACAGACACATCAAATGCCTGTGGAGGCCAGAGGAGAACTAGGTAATACTGTACTGTGCTGCTCCTGCTACTGCTGGCCTTTCTGGCTCACGATCCGCCTGGAGTCTGAAGGCTGCCTGGAGGCCTCAGTCTGCCAGACACCTTTTGGATGCTAATTGGCTCAACAGAGGTTTCAACGGAACATGTTAGCACAAGACCTGGGTTTAAAAAATAGTATTTGAAATCTTTCCAATACTTAAGCCGTGCTTGATTGAGCTCGCCTGGTGGAATGGGACCACTGAAATAGTCCTAAGAGTGCAAACCCCACCCATCTGGCACATTCCAGGCAGGCTCACGCAAACACAAGTATTTCAAATATTTCAAATACTATTTGAACCCAGGTCTGGTAAGCACTAGTTCTCTGATGCAGTGTTCTTCTCACTTACCCAGGCATGCCAGAATGATTAGGACACCAGACACCAGGTTTTCAGAATAAAGACCACAGTGGAAATGGATCTATTTGAAGAGAAATGCACCCCAGATGATCACACTCCTCCGTTCTTACCAGGAAGTCGGCTGTATAGAGTGGGGCTTTTACTAACACTTCATTACAACAACATTGGCCAATTTGGCCGAGTGCTTATTTTGTCCCATCCAAACGACTTCCCACTCTTGGAGGTGGTTACGGTAAGCACAGCTCAAGTCTGCCACGTGGTTATTTCTACCATGCACTTTGTGCTGTAATATCAACACTGGAAGTGTATTGAATGCATTCCATGAACAAACACAGAGGAGACTGACATTATAATGAATTTAAGAAACTTAAAGAACTCTCTGGCAACAAGATAACTATGGCATTTTAATAGCTCGACCTATAGTTAACCCGTGATAATCTATGGTTCTGTAATGAAAATATTTTGCAAAGGCTTCTGCCTTTTTGTTAACATGTTGTTCTACCATCTTTTTCTTATTCATTTAGTATTTTAACCTCTTGACCACTTGTGTGCAAAGAACAGAGAGAGATTGTTAAGGGATTTTGGATTGCATTGTGAGTTTTAATGAAATGCTCTCCATGTCTCTACTACAGATTCGGATTGAAAGCAATTTGTTAAGCTTGCCTAATAGGCCTATGTAGAAGCACAGCATAGTGTGTTCTGTTGAGGTCAATAGGGGTTATTTGAGGTGTTCACCAAGCTATCAGTCTCCCTCTGGTGATCACACTGTGCTGGCAGGCCTATGTGCAACCACACGTGTTCACAGGACTTCACACACAATATCCACCCCTGGTTTTTAACAGTCTCATGAGTCTCCCTCCAAGGCATTGTCAGATCCAGAGGAGAATTATAACATTGCCCCCTAAGCCCCTTTTAGTGGGAGCTGCAGTGAGCCAAGTAGTGTGTGTCTATAGTATGCCTGCAGTGCTAAAGCTCTTCATAATGATGCCCCAGCACTGCCACTGAATAGCCCCCACTCTGCTGTGTCATTATTTGTCAGCCCCCCAACCTCTATTCCTTATGAGGTTCTGCTGGGCCTGTAATTAACATGAGTCATACAGCGGCAGACTTCCCGTAAGTCCTTTCCAATTTATGGACAGTCAAGATGTTGGGTCATAAGAAAAAAACATGTGCTCTTCCCTGTGAACTCTCAAGGGAAGAGGACACAGCTTTTTTTATGGTGGGGGGGGGGGGGCAACATCCTGACTGTTTATAAGTTGAAAATTATGCCCCTGTCCCACACACCCCTCATCACGCAGAACTATCAGCCTTAACCCCCCCCCCCCCCCCCTTCTTCTGGACATATAGACAGTTGAGTTTCCTCTAGCAGACATCCAACAGGACTCGTCAGACAGAGACAGACCTCTCAAGAGCCCCTCGATGATGCGCCTTATTGCTCAGGCCATCTGCCCAATGTTCTCCTCTTCGGAGATGTAAACTCTGGCTTGGCTTTGATTTAAGCCTGAGATCTCTCCTCTCGTACTTTACACAAACCTCTGATGTAGCACTTGGCCTTGAGGGCTGAGACTAATTGAGACCCAGAGTACACAATTTCTTGGCTTCACATCGATGTGCAGAGATGTTATCAGGGTTCAGATGCAGCCGCAGCGCCTCTGACTGAAGTAGAGGTGCTTTTACCAGTGTTGAGGAAGAAAGGCGTCACGCAGATGAGATGACATCCGTCTGTCGGAAGACATTTCTGTTCCCTTTTATCCTATCTCAAGCTCCTAAATTGTTTCTTTTTGCTTATGGTTAAGGTTCCAAATAGATGTTTAGTGGATGTGTCATTAGCGCTCTGATACATGGAGAATGGCATTGTGTTTCAGGTGATTGGCAGTTAGCGGTGGCCTAGCCATACCATTTTCTATTGTCTTTGGACTGAGGAGTAGCATTCATTTTGTTGTTTTACGATATGGTGGTGTCTTTGGTCAGAAATCATCCCCAGCTGTCCCCCTCTCCAGCCAGTGTTGTTGGTCTGTAGCTAAAGGCCATGTTCGTTCATTATAAGGCTAGCTGTCATCTGAGAGTTTTTGCAGCACAGCCCATCTGGAGCCACTTTGGATAAAGACGGCTCTCTCGTATAACCGGCTGTACTGTAAATACTTGTTTATTTGTTTATCTTTCACTCTTTATTACGTACGTGTGGTTGTGTTGTTTAGTTTTTTACAAACAAACGAGTCCTCCATTAAAGGGCTACTTCGGGATTTTGGCACTTCCCCAGAGTCAGATGAACTCGTGGATACTATTTTTATGTCTGTGTCCAGTACAAAGGAAGTTAGCGGTAGTTTTGTGAGCCAATGCTAACTAACATTAGCACAATGACTGGAAGTCTAAGGGTATCTACTAACATGCTAGCAGATACCCATGGACTTCCAGTCATTGTGCTAAAGCTAGTTAACAACTTCCTTCAAACAGCATGCAGAGACATGAAAATGGTATCCACGAGTTCTTCTGACTCTGGGGAAGTAGATAAAGGGCCTTGTTGCCAAAATCTTGAAGTATCCCTTTAAGACCCTTGGAATCTTTCCCTGGACCTTGGTTTAGGTGTTTGAGGAGAAATATGCTCTTGTTGTGTATGACATAGGCTTTACTATTGCTGATGCAAATGATAACTGAGCTAAAGCAGGCACGTTGCACTGAGGAGGAACACTTTGTCTCAGTCCAGTGTGCCTCTGGGTTTGTGTAACAGTCTGTTAACATGTAATGAGTTGTTTAAAGGCTGGCTGCAGACCTCCATTCCCAGTTTGATTATTTTGCTAGCTAAATAGATTGATGGAATTCAGCTCTTTGGCTGCCTTGGCATCTTGCTCTGTTTGGCAACAGCATTGTGGGAATTCAACTAGCAGTTGGATGGATGGATGGACGATGGCCTTTTTTTTTGCTAAATTACCCTGTGCACACACAGTACACCTGCATTCACTAACACCTGCACTCAGGCCATGCTTAAAATCCATCATTCTGACTTTTGTTCGATGTTTTGATTCTGGTAATTAACTCAATGCAATTTTGAGTCTTGAGTGAAGTGGAAATGTATCAGATATTTCTTAGGTCATCGAGCCGATTTTAAGCGTTGTCATAATTGAAACTGAAGTGTGATGCAGGATTTGGATGGGGTTTTTAATCCAACGGCTATTTCTAAATTAGTACGCAATGTCTGCTAGTTCAGCTGTGCTGGAGTCCGACGTTAGAGAAAGTAGTCATTTTATTTTCCCCATTTGTTTGAGCTCCATAAAAACACTTTCATGTCTTCCTCCACATTTATTGTTTGAAAAAGTGTTTTTTACTATTGGCTGCCGAGTCCCAAGTCCTTGTGTTATTTTCACCCAAGGCTTTAGAATAATAACTACAGTTTATGTGATTGGCACCGGATGGTTTTACACAGATCACATGGAATGAGTGTTAAAGTCTGAACCCAGACAGGCCTCGCATTTTAAACTGGTTTGACAGGCTCGCAGCCCACTGCCATAGCAGCATAACCCTTACAATAAAGCACAGGTTCTTCATTCTCAAGTGCTATAGTGCCTTCTTCATAATGGACTTCTGAATCCTAAAGTCCTCATTTTGATAATCGTCTACGTCATGTGTCAAACTCATTCCACGGAGGGCTCAGTGTCTGCAGGTTTTCGCTCCTCCCATGTACTCGATTGATGAATTAAGGTCAGCAATTAGTAAAGAAATCCTCTCATCTGGTTGTCTAGGTCTTAATTGAAAGGAAAAACCAAAAACACAGACACTAGGCCCTCCATGGAATGAGTTTGACACCCCTGGTCTACGTAAAAAAAACAACAAGAAGTTGCTTTTCCATTCATTTTTTTCATTAACCCTGTGTGTATCAAGGTATTAAATGAAGGTGAGCGAGTGGTCCACTACTTCTATTTCAACTGTCATCTCACTTCGAAGCAGCTAGGGAGTTCCACCAAGGCTTCCAGTGAGAAGAAATTACAATCAACTAGCAGAGCCAATATGCTCCAAATCTGTTGATATTAAAGAGTTCCTCCCAGCATGTGCATCAGGGTCGGTCTCTGTCTGTCACAGACAATGAATTAACTGTCTTTCTCACTCCCCTTTCCATTGCCACCCGAACAACACCACGTCGTGGGCTGTGTCACTTTTTCCCCTAGCGAATTTCACATGTCAATTAGGCACTTTTCCAAAAATAAACATAGTTATCACGTTGATGTTTTTGCAGTGTCAGAAGAAATCAAGGCACCTATTAGAATTTGAAACGGGATTGTTTAAACATGGCTGGCTACGGGAGAGCTTAGTAACCCTTTTTTTCTCCATTCTTCCTGAGGTGGAGAAATGTATTCTCTGCTAATGCTGCGTGTCCCTGTCAAAGCCGCTGCCAGTCAAAATGGACTGCACTTCATAAACTGCCCGACGGGTCAGTAGTAGGAATAAAATGTACTACTGTTGATTCCGAACAACTCGCTTTTTAGTTCCATCTCCTTACATTAGCTGTGGTCCAACGTCAGCCCTTAAATGGTTTGTCTGGACCAGTGCAGCTTTTGTCTTGTTATCCCAGAGGGGCCTGCATTCCATCCACCGAAGTTAACATTGAGTGGCTGGTTAGCTATTGCACTTTGTGTTGCATCATTTTCATCAATGATACTGTAATATGTACTGTATTGTATTACATATTTAGAAGGTATGTGGTGGTGGGAATTGGGTGCCATTCATCGATATAGCAAGATGCATGATCTTTTCCAGAGACAACATCGCCCACTGTGAAGGCTTACTTATTAGGTTGGTTTCCCTGCATCGTTACTCATGGCAGGAGACCTTCACCAGGTGCACCGAGTCAGGGCGAGGTTATTTTAACGTGAACATGACTTACTCTGATGCCGACTGTGAAAGACATCACTGCTGGGAGTCTTTACAGGGCCTCCAGGTTTCCTGATGAAATAGTGCAGTCGGGCTGCTATAAACCTCCCCAGTGACTTGGTAGGAGGAGCTGGAGTGACTGCTCCTTCCCTAAGACATAAACCACGACCACGTGCATGTCAGACCAGACCAGACCAGACCAGCCCTCCCATGACATTATAGACGGGGGAGACTTGGGAGGTTCCCAATGCTTTCAGCAGGATCTGCCGCAATGTCCAAAGATTTTCCCAAATGAGGGGGAAAAATTATGTTTGGCTGAAAGAAAGTATGTTTGGCCTTGGCAGCTCGTGCCCACGTTTTTGTGTTTTCGACTCGTCTCCGCTGTTTTGTCGTCGTAAGCGACCATGATTTAGGCTAATGCGCTTGTCTCCGGTCGGTACTGTATGTGGCGTTGAACAGACACTCATTGTCCACCTTCCGAGTTTTTAATGAGGGAGCTAAAATAAAACGGCAGTAAACTTCAGAAGCATGAAGAGTAGGAGATCCGTGGCAAACAAATGCCAAGGTCCACTTCCCAGAATTCATAGCTGCTCTGTGAGACATGACAGTTTCTTCAGTCAAGGAAGTATTGAGCTCAATGTGCAACACAATTTTGTACGGAATCCATATTACTTGTGTTACGTAAGTTGTATTTTCTCAGAACTCCTAGTCATTGTTATTTGTTAGTTGAACTCAGTTCTCTCATTGGAATGTATTTTTCCTATTAACTTATCTTCTCTCTCCCTCCAAGGCATACAACATATGTGCAACGATAATAATTGCTCACATCAATCTTGCCAGAGGTTCTTAGCAGGCAATCCTTCATAGGCTTTATAGTAACATTATCTCACAGTCCCACATCATGGTTCCACACAGATGTCAGGATGTCATCATGCATTGGTTTGGGAGGCCAGCCTCGTTGTTATGAAACATATTAACAATGAGAAGGTGTAAGATAGTGAAAAGAAAAGATAAACGAGATCCACGTTTTCCCAGAGCCGTCCATGTCCCTCAACAGTGTGTGGCAACACAGGACGAAAGATCCTGTCATGAAATAACTAAATTAAAGGAACATGAAATGTGCCATGAGCGAAGCATGACATTTGGCCTTGAAGGACATATTCTGTTGAACATATTTTAGTGGCATTTTACAGTATTATGTAACATCTGCAGAGTGTTATTACATGATTTTGATCAAGTCTCTCATCCAATTGAATACAGTCTGGATACAACCACTTTTTGTGTTCACTGTTTGCTTAAGCCCTACTCATTTGCAAAAATGTAATTATGGGGTACTGTATGTAGATTGATGGAGAGGAAAAAAAACGATTGAATACATTTTAGAATAAGGCTGTAAAATAACAAGATGTGGAAAAAGTCAACGGGTCTGAATACTTTCCGAATGCACTGTAGCTTTACTGATTTTCTATCTACAATATGTTGTCCTGATCACATCTCTGATGTGTGTGTTGTCTGTCACTTGCAGGTGGCTTGACGTGAGCGTGGCTAACCTGACCTGTACCCAGTACTGGGTGATCTACCTGCGGGTGCTGCAGGAGGCCGTGTGGCCGGGGGGCAGCCTACCAGCCCAGCCCCGCCCAGAGCGCAGCCACCAACAGAAGGAGGACACCAAGCAGCAGTCCCTGCACTGCCTCATGAGTCTACTGCCAGGTAAGGGATCATTAATAATGAAGAGGCAGGCTCGTGTTCATTAGGCACCAAATGGAAGGAAATGGACTGAAACCGGGGAATTATGGACTTGTTCAATAAGAAACGCTCATTTTTGTTTTTCTGTTCCAATTATTATTTGTATGCATTTTTTCATTAACTTTACTAATAAACATGACCCAGTCGTGACCTTGTGTGTCACTACTTCCGCCGAAGTCGGTCCCTTTGCTTGTTCGGTCTTCTAGCCATCGCCGATCCACCTTTCATTTTCCATTTGTTTTGTCTTTGTTTTCTACACACCTGGTTTCATTCCCCAATTCCATGTTCATGTATTTAACCCTCTGTTTTGCCCATGTTTTTGTGCGTGATTGTTTCTATGTTCATTCGGTTCGTTATGGCTGGTTTTCGACGGGTGCTGTTTTCACCCTTGCGTAATTGATTACCGTTTATTGTTCTTCAAGTGTATTGTTACCTTGTGCCTTTATTTTGAGTAAAGTATGTTGCTCACTCATTCTGCTCTCCTGCGCCTGACTTCATGCACCAGCTACACCCACCTTCTGACATTGTGACCTGACCATGAAAAAGGAACTGGGTTCTAACTTTGGTCTGGAGTCCAGTACAGCACATATCAGGAAAAACTCCTGGCCCATACACACTCATTCCTATCGAGCTCTGCAAACATACAATTCCTCAGTATTACAGTCGTAGATATTGCTTATGTGCAATACAATGGCATTTAATGTAAATTCAGTCATTTCAACTAACTATTGATCTTTCTAAGAAGCCATTTCAGGGACTACCGGTCTTAACTATATCCAACTAGCTATATTTTTAGTTTTTCCCTGTGGAGTCCTGTGCGGCCTCACGGTCCTATATTTGTACTCTTCTGTGTTTACAGATCTGCTCTCAGATATGCTGGGCTCAGACAAATACCAACTAAGCTGGCAGACTGCACTGGAATCTCTGCAGGACCCTTACATAAACAGGTGACCACACACAAACACACAACAAAGTAACGTACACTACATCACTTGCCTGTCTGTCTGGCCATGATTTAAAGAGCCTGACATCATGGTCTTGCAATAGATTATGAAGGAACATGACACGAGGTATTGATAAAGGGTTCTAAAGCTAAGTGATGAGCTGGTTGTGAATCAGTGGGCATCAGCCAAGTTTTATACCGCGTTTGATATATACCTCTTTCCAGACACGTTTCCAGTGGGTAAAGCTGATGATTTATACATTGCCAGTCCTTTGTTCTTAAGATGCGTTAGTTTTGATTATAGTGGCATGTGTTACAATTCATCTTCTTATTGAAATGTTCAAATAAGGTGGGTGTGCGTAAGGTACAGTATAATATATTTACGACTCAACTAAGTCCCTGTAGTGTTTGGAATATGCTGTTAGAATCAAGAAAGTTGTCTCAATTGTAAGGATTTTGTTGTTGTAATTTGGCTCGTTGAACCTTGTAGGAGGTTTTGGTCCTCTTGGCCTGTATGCTTTTGCCTAAATCATGCCTTGATGTAAATGGGGGGAAATTGCAACACAATTGCAGAAATATGAGGTTGTGATTTGAACCATTGTAAAATTCGCTAGCCACAAATGAAGTTTTCAAAATTTTAAACAAACTTATAATGTCCACCTGTAACTTGCCAGAATTAAATGATGTATACTTTTGGAGAGAGGAAATGTTGGACAGCAGATTTCTGGAAGACCCCTGACCTTTAACCTGTGACTCTTACCCTGTACAGACACCTGGTCTACTGTATCTGGGACCTTCTCCTCGAGTTCCTCGTCCCTGAAACATCTGAGGAGGACTTTCAGAAAACCCTGCTGCAAAGTCTGTCCAAAAACGCAGAGAAACTACCACCATAAAAGCTGTGGGATAGATACTCGGGTACACACACGCACGCACACACACACACACGTTTAATCAACTGTGTCAGTGAATAGCCCCCGATGAAAGTCCAGCCTAGCACGTCTGGATAAATTCCATTATTCATGTGTCGCCACCTTCACCGCTGAAACTTTGGACCCGAGGTCATCCGGGTCTGTCTCCGATTTAGTCCATGACGTCTGTGGGTCTCAAACATCGGCCACACATCCGGAGCAGCTTTGATTACCCATCACCTGTTTTCTGTTTGATCAGAATACCTCTCTGATCTCCAAAAGCCCAACACACCAAACTTCCCAAATCCACCCTTTTCCTGCTTCCTAAAACCTCCAGCTTTGTACCAAACTCATTTCAGATGGACTTCACACCATTGTTATCCCTCGTGGTCTTTCTGTATCCTGTTGGAGCTAGAAGTTTACTAGAATCGCTAGTGGTTTAGAGAAGTCCAATTAGATCTTTCCCCACTTTAGGCTTACTGTGTCGTGCTTTGCCCTTTTGGGATGACTTGCCTTTGTGTTCTTTGTTATATGCCCCTATTTCTTTTGATCCCCTTGGCTCTACACCAAGCAGCACATGTGCTGTGTTGCATTAATACTGTACTCCCTTACTCCTGGGGCCCTCCTGAGGCCTGGCTCGTACTGATATAGTCCACTGATACATTTCTGTTAAAGTGGTCACTCACACGTTTTGAACTTGTATGATGAAGGCCACTGCACTTTGAAGCTCTTGATAGCCACTTTCCCACGGGCCTGAAATGGTGGTTTTAAGTAATATACTATACAAGTACATCCAATTTTCAGTGGTCTCTCTGCTACTTTTTAAAGTTATGATACATTTTAAGAGCATCACCAACGCAGTGAATGGGGAAAACATTTTCTGAATGTGCAATCCTACAGGAGGGTGTGATTTGGTTAATGACCTATAATGTACATTTCGATGTATATCATTTATAATTTCTTTGAAAGTAGCAGAGAGCCCTCTCTGGAAATGTGATGTGTTTCAAGAGCATGTTGTTCCAAACAATATGTCTAAGCTAAATCAAAAATTGTACTTTTGAGATATTTATAATGTTGTTAATGTTGAATCAATTAATGTGATTATTATTATTTTTTTTTAAATCTAGACATACTCCATATTTCAGAGCACACTATAAGGAGGATGACACCAAGATGTCTGTACCACGTACTGTTCACAGATCATAGGGTCTTACAGGAGGCATGTATAGGTAGGACTTAAACGGGCCTAAAATGGCCACTTTCATCATGATTTTCTCAAAAAAGCATGTGAAACATCCTTCCTCCCGATTTAAGTTTTTATGTGAGAATTGGCAGGACAATCTGAGATGACCCAAATATTTTTGGGTCATGCTGGTGTGCAATCGCCTAACGATGCGTAACTTATGTCTGTGAAACGGGCACAAAGACTTCTCAACATTGGCATTCCGTGACACAAGATGTTCACCGTGTTTGACATTCCTCACTCTTACTGATGCTTATTATTGCCTTTATATGTGTAAAGTAGGTCTGACGTCAGCTAAAGCTCATGCAGGCAGCATAGTAGCGTACGTCTGTCAGAGGTCCAAAGTGTCCTACACAAATTTGTTGCACTCTCATCTTTGTCTTAAAAGAACATAATATCGCAGTCATTCTTTATTTCTGTATTCTTGTTAACGTGATTGATTTATTTGATTGTGTCTAACTTGTTTGTTCGATTGTAATGATGCTTTCTGTGAAAATGTGTATTGCTCAAAAAGAATGACAGGGATACCAGTGGTACCGAAGAGAATTAATACCTGTAGGAAATGCTTTTAAATTGCCTTAAACATGGCTGGAAGAGGTCTCGTCCGTCTTTACTATGTAGTCTCTGGACATGCCTTTTGTACATCGTGTCACAAAGTAGTAGCAAACCCCAGTGACAAGGTGTGTTCTGATGTTGTGCTGAATGTTGTGTACTGTAATGTTGATTCCCTCCTGTACACATTCCTAGCTGTTACCTCTATCCCTGTTGAATCCTTTGTGATGAACATTAGGGGTAGCTTGCGTTTTGCAAGACCGTTGTCCTGTCCTCAAATGTATCACGTCACATGAAATGTTCATGTTTGACACGTAAGTCATTTGACAAAATTGTGAGTGCCGTTTTCACATGGAACACATTGCAAATCTGTGAAAGTTTGTTACGTGGTTTTTGCTGCAAGTTGTTTGAGTACTGAAAAAAAGAGTTTGTCAAATTATCTTATGTACTCTGTATGGTGCCATTATAGACACAATTTGTTTATCCGATGATAAAAATAAGTTATCAGTGATTAATTAACTTACAGAAGTGGTATTGTTTGGCATTTGTTTGGTTTCTCGTCAGAAGGGTTCTGCACACAATGGCTGCTAGCTGCTATTCCGTTGAAGTCTCGCCATGTCTCCCTAACTTCCCTTTTGTCAACACCTCAGCTCTTTCTCAATTGTCTTTCCTCAATTCCTCTTGTCCTATCTCCTTGCCTTCTTCTCAAAACACATTGGAGGAGAAGGTCAGAGGGGAGGGATTTGGGAATTGAGAAAATACAATTTATCACTTAATTACATGTCTGATTTGACATTACAATCCCAATTCAGTTTACACCAGTGAAGGCTTTTTGAGTGTGGAATTGTAAATATTAATGCTTTGAATGTCACTCTTTGTAACTCTGTCTGTGTGTTATAACTGGACTCCATCACAAGATTTTACATTTGCTGGTGTTGATAATTTCCAAAACCAATAAAATGACCAAAAATGGATTAGTGTACACCATTTGTTGTTCAATTATTATCAAACTAGGCAAAAAAATAAATACTTTGATGTACGTGCTTTTATATCTTATAAGCCTAATTATCCGTTATGTTTCTCTTTGTAGCAGATTGCCTCAATGACACAAAATGGTTGTTAATAGTTTGAATCGTTGTGAGATAAGACTTTATAAGGTGCTCACGCATGTTCATGACAACTGTACAATACACTACAACTACATAACAATGCATTCTATTTCTCAGCGTTAGCTCAGGTGTCATCAAAATTTAACATGAATGCAAACACATTTTCTCCAGACCGTAACATTGAGGCTAAGGCCCAGAAGTTTCTTTTGATTTGAGCGTTTCATTGGCTAAATCGTTTATAACTCAGAGCCATATAGCCAGCATGTCCCCATTTTAAGAAGGGACAGAATGTGTTCATGAGTGGAACATAGGTAATCCATCTTCTTTAAACAATCGCCCAGAGCTGCAACATCAAACACAGTCATCGCCTCTGTACGTGAGAGCTTTGTTTGGCCTTTGTCTCTCTGTGTTGATCAAACGAGAGGCTACACGATAAATTAACACAGGTGTGAAGAGAGAAAACACTGTCTGCAGGTGTCCATGCCCTGATCCTGATGACGCCATCTTTAACCAAAGCCATATGGTGAGTCAAGGAGGGGAGCACCTGTTGACCGGAGAACAATGGTATTCTGTGCAGGGCCTGCTTTGCCAAAACACGTAAACGTAAAATAGTAGTGTTATCAAGGAATATTTGAATTAGAACATGCAAATTTAGCCTGTGTTCATTAGGACATGCATCTGAAACAGTTTAAAAAAGTTTTGCAACGAAAATAGAAATTTGGTGGCTTACAGGTCATTTATTTAGCAGACCCTCTTCAGTCCAGGTCGTCCCTCCCAGTTTCAGCCTACTTAACATGACCCTGGTCTTAGCATTGGTGCCTTGTTGAAGTTACAAAATCAAATGCATACAACCACCAACCAATGAGAGCCAAATATTTTGGTCCAGATTTGCTGTCTCCAAAGGAGTGGTACATTCTGATGTTTATGGCCTACTCTGGAGTCTAAAAGACCAATCTAATATTATACTACATTGGGTGAGCGTTGCACGAACACTGACTAGACCAATATATTTACTGAATAATCCAAAGAAACTCACCCTAGGGTATGAGTCTCGCAGCCTCATCACTCATGTTCTCAAGTGATCTCTTATAAAACGATAGCTGTAACAAACACGTGCATGCATACAGTCACACAAACGCAAACAAACACAGTCACTCACACACACACACACACACACACACACACACACAGCTTTCTGGCCCACTGTGAGAAGGAGAGTTTAAGTTTGCATATTCATTTGAAACCAAAAATCCAACTATTCAAAATTCTATTCTTCTGGTTCAGTGTAGAAAAAGAAATCTGCCCAAGCGCCTTGCCAAGTTCCCCACTGTGCCCTGAAGACAAATGGTTCACTTCCAATGGCAATAAGAAAAATGGATGAAACCTGTAGACCTACCATAATTAAAATCAGAACTGACCCTTGGAACCGATTGTTCTTTGCTTGCTTGTATAATACCAAACAGTTTTTTACAGAATGGCATTAAATGACCATGAAGTATAATCCAATTGTGATAAAAGAAGGATTTGCTCTTAAAATCTATAGTCAAACCTGATAACGAACAGGGTCATTGTCACATGGTATTTTAGGTACCTCCTTTGAAGTGCCCAATATGACAAGTCAGACGATTATTTCATTCATGAATGATCTTTTCTCAAAGTACACATACTAAACACAATTGTCAAATGTTTAGATAGATTTTCTCTGTCAATGTTTCCATGAAGTGCCTGGGATCCACATCAACTGATCTATATCGTGTTTCCACAGTTTTCCCCTCTCCCTCTACTCTCGTGAACATTTCAGTGACAGCTTTGATTAGATTGAATGCTTACGTAACAGCTGGGTGAAGTGGAGATGATAAAAGGGGAATCATTTTGTCTGACAAGGCTATACACAGTAGTTCTGGTCTGGAACTGTGGTTAAGAGGGCGGTTTTCTGAACCATTAAGGCTTGGCTTGCCCCCTTAAACATACACAGAGGCTACTAGTGGTATATCACACTATACATATTATACACACCAGGGGAAGTGGTATGCATAGAAATAGGATTACCAGAAGGGACAATGACCCTTAGACCACAGCAATTTGACCGGAACAGTAATGGGTACACACAATATGACTGGCATGGTATTGTGATGCTTAATTATTTTTCTATATGGGTACGTACATCATAAAACTCAAAGCTCCCATGCAAAGATCCGACGCAAATGGGTGGACAAGCCCCTACACAATAGTCATGGACAGACAAAGCTGGTTAGTGTAGCCTAGCTAACCTTGACCATGGCTTCACTGAAGCAGAACCCGTGTTTAACTTTCGCAGAAAGGCAAATAACTGTGCATTATGCAAGCCAATGGGTTCTGATTGTCCAACTGACAGAAAGGACCGGAAAAGAAGTTGTCCCTCATTCAAACATAATCAACGTGTGTGTGTGTGGGTGTGTGTCAGTCCATCAAACAAACAATGTGAGCTATGTTAAGGTTTACATGTAGTTATAAAGATGTCATATTAACATTTACACTCTGTAAACGTTTGCTACGGTATGATGAATGAGTAGGCTTAAAATCTCGGTATTCTCTCTATCTTATGCGAGGTGGCAGTTATTTGAATTGGATTGTTCCTTAAGAGGCCCTGTCCTATTGAATTGGCCAGCTATTCCTGGAGAGATATGCTTGTTGTGTCCCCAATGGCACCCTATTCCCTACATAGTTCGCTCTACGGGCCCTGGTCAAAAGTAGAGCATTGTATAGGGAATAGGGTGCCATTTGGGACGCAGTCCCTGAGTGTCTTCTTTTGTCAAACTGTGGGGGGGGTCTCTGTAATGTGGCGGTGAGCCAGGGAACAGTTGGACTATCTACAGTACATAGAGTACATGCCTCTGCAGGCCACACGTCACAGTGACTGCACTTTTCCACGCCTCCCTCTCTTTAGAAGGAATTTGTAAAATTGTGCCTTGTTTAATCAGAAACCGAGTACAACAGAGGAGATTGATTTTGTATTGTCTTATGTGCAC
The DNA here is from genome assembly GCF_965601325.2 of Salmo salar. NCBI lineage: Eukaryota > Metazoa > Chordata > Actinopteri > Salmoniformes > Salmonidae > Salmo > Salmo salar. The sequence continues at coordinate 129,217,995 of NC_138299.1, forward strand.
TGGTTGCAGAAAACCAGTTGTGCGTCCCAAATGACACCCTATTCCCTATTTAATGCAGTACTTTTGACCATGGCCCATTAGGACACAGACTCAGTGTTGGGGTGAAAGGAGATGCTTATGGATCCACCATAACCTGACATTTACAGACTGTCAGGCCCGGTCGCTGGGGCAACTGAGAAGGTTCCAGCTTTTAGCTGTCAGAGACTTCTATGTCAGTAAAATGTAGGCCCCAGGAAGCAGGCTTTCAGACCAATCTATCTTCTCTCACATATCCAGAGCGAGGCCTGTGGTTGCTGGGGTGAACTCCCCCATCCCCCACCACCATACAGAAGCTTCTTCTTCACCGGAGAGTAGAACAAGTGAATCGATGAAGCTCCTTTACTGTGGCGGGACATTGAGTAGGAAAGCAAGGGTATTGAAAATTTTACACTTTTCGCTATGCAGAAAGCTGGAACATTTGGGGGAGAAAATGCATGTCTGTGCCCCAGCATGGAATAACTTCCTTGAGAGAGGGAAAAAACAAAGGAGAGAGGAGAGAATAAGTCAACAATTTAGAGAGGACAGGATATAGAATAGTATGTCTCCATTTTTACATTTAAATATATATATATAAAAATTGTAAGGTTAATTCAGTCATTTCCAAAGGTGACTTTTATGTAATTTCACCCCTGACAGCTATTTCCCCAAGTGAGCAAGCAGTAAGTTGAAAAAGAAATAACTTTGATCATCCATATAGTTAGTTGCTCAAGTTTTGGGCACAACTAGGCCATAGCATTGATGCAAGGCATGCATGGATGGGGCTCTCCAGATGGATGGTGCCCACAGGTATTTGTTTTTGGCACACGGCATAGAGTTTTAATAGAGTAAATAAAAGAAAGACTTGTTTAAGATCAGCAGGAACCCCACCAGTCTTCATGTCCTCATTTACATCGAAAACATATGTTCTCACTGAAAGTTACGAAATCCCTAGAGCTTGAATCTCCAACATTATTTGACACGCTTTGGCTTTTTGGCAGTGTTGAAAGGCACACTGTGGCTGTTTTCTTTAGTTTTCTTTTCGATCTTATGTAGACACACGTGCCAGGCAGAAATTTCACTGGGATGGAAGAATAAGGAAGTTTGAGGTACTCTTTTAAGCTCGCTTAGCTTACTAGTAATACCACATTGGTGGACTTATTTGTAACCTATTTGTTTTTCTGTATAATGTGTCTCACATTGCGGCTATTATTTTAACCTCTCTCCTGTTCATTGTAATAGTGACTTTATACATCGAATCTATGAGCATGATATATGCTATAATATAAACGTGTATACATAGTTTGGCATATATATTACCTTTAATCCTACCTCTTATTCTTGGTGAAATATTCAAAAAGGATTTCCTTTTTACATAAAATGGTTAACGCATGACACCACTGCATACCAGAGTCATATCTGCTGCATACATACCACACCTATCCTACTAAATGTTATTAAAATGTCAATGAAACACACTATACCATTAGTTTAAAGATCCCTGACTTCAGTCATCCATGAGACCATGACTGTGTCTTTATTGAGCCACACACTCTGACTTATATGATCCCTGGCGGGGTGTGTGTTCATTACGGTATGTGACAGTAGGAGATGGTGACTTTGCTGTACAACAGTGCCCTCTGGTGGTTATTATCTTCCTGTCACATGGCCAAGGTACAGCATGTCGATTGACAAACTCCCTGCTCTATATTGTAGTTGTAGTAGCTACACAGATAGTATCCAGTGTATCTTTTCCAGTATCAGTGTAGATCTTCAGATTAAGCTTGGCAAATAGTTTGCATTGCAACTAGAGAATACAGAAGGGTGTGATTCTTTGCACTGTGCTGGTTTGTTAGTTATCTTGGTAATTAATGAAACACTACTTCTCCCCTGATATCACAAGAGTTTAAAAACATGAAACATCCTTTATGCACACCTGCACAATATTTTACTCAAAAATAAATGACTTAGGCCCATCTTTATGTTCATATCATTTTTCTTGGTTGTAAGTGAGCACATTTGCCCCCAGGGGGAGCTTTGGTCAAATAGTTGAGTTTTAGTGCAAATCCACATGACTTATGTATCAACAACAGGGAGGCAGTATCATAAAAGATAAAACATTAGGATCCACCTGTTAACGTATCTTCTCATCTCTTCTATCAGTCAGTCAGTTACCTCCTTTTAGAATGTTTTACTCATAATCCATTCAGAAAGCAGTGTTACCCTCCTTGGGCCTACAAATAATTGAGTACTTTCTAGTTCCTGCATGTGCAGTCAGCTAAGCATCACTGTACTCTGTATGTTGTACTTTATTTGACGCCGAGAGATGGGAGGAATACAGTCGTTTCATTCAGAGGATTCAGATGTAAATATCAGTTTGACTGTGTCGCAATGCGGCCGGAAATCACAGACTGAGAAAATGCTCTCACTCACAGCTGCGACCAAAATCTCTTCTCTTCCCATAATTGACTGCACCTGTCTTTTCGAATGGACAATATTTGTTTTGATCGCGGCAAAAAAAAATGAGAGGGCTAATGCCTGCGATATTGAAAATGCCCGTAGCAATTTCAGTATTCCTTCATAACAGATCATTAGATGGTAATTTAGTTTCAGTCATTAGGTTTGGCTGAACAGTGGTGGTCTGGTATGGAACCCATCACTATTGCTGCCAAATCTAACAGGTGCATAGAATGCAATGAATGTTTGAGAAAAGCCCAAACAGATCACAGAACTTGGTATTTGCTGATGATCATACTATGCTGAAACACAAACCTACTGCTCTCCTGAAAAGCTAAGTATCTGACTCATTTCATCCATCTTTGTATTTGTGGTTGCACTTTACACATGAGAGCCTTTTTGGGGCAGTGTGCAGCTATACTCAGATTGTAAGACTTTGCTTTCTTTCACATGAAATCAACAGTTTACTCTTTGATAAAGTTGCTTCCCACTGGGCACAGACATAAATTCAATGTCTATTCCACCTTGGTTCAAAGTAATTTAATTGAAATGACATGGAAACAAAGTTGATTCAACCGGTGTGTGCCCAATGGGTTGTTTGCTCAAGTAAATAGGAAATCTAACATGGCAGCCAATAAAAATTCAAATAATTATGCAATAGTCAAGACATTTCAGAAACCCACAATCAGTGCTAACTTCATGTGCAGCACAACAGTGGAAGACTACAGTGTCAGGATTCCGTGACTGCTCGTGCAGGTAGGTATCTGTGGGTCTTCATTATTGCTGTTATTTGTTTTTGGCTGTCATCATCGGAGGTAGTTTCCTTGTGTTGGAAGAATGTGTCCTCTAACTTACAAGTTTAGTGTTCACTATTGCTAACTGGAGATATAACACAACATAACTTTACATGTGATACAATTTCATAGATCAAATTGAATACAGAACTGACACAGTATTGCCTGATGTTTGCATATTTGGGTGACAACTTCCATTCAGGGTATTATCCAATTGTACCTGCCTATACTATTGTGCCTTTGTACTAACACTTAAATCAAGGTAAGTGAATTGTTGATTTATGATACCAGGTTAATTTAACTCCTCATGATGTCTCAGTTGTTGCTCTTTGGTCAATTAAAGAGAAATGCATCAGCCATGATAGGAATGTTGGGCAGATAATGATAAGATTTCCTCTGTTTATCATACTCCTCAAATGACCATCTCAATTCAAGTTCATTTGTCTTAGAGAAGACTCATACATTTCATCTCTGGTCCATCTCTTTATTGCTCGTAAGGGACCTTTTAGGATAAAAAAAATGGAGACATTAATGATCACACACTGATTCAAAATTGACATCCATTTCACAAAATGGAGTTACCTCTGCTCCACTGTGCAGCTCCTCCCCAAGAAAAGCTACCAGTGCATGGGTAATAGATGGCAAAGAAGGGGTTAACTCATGAATGACTGGTGCCATTACCGTGACCCCAAATGACTGTGACTCCAGAGCCAAACGAAAGAAAACAGGATTTATTTGGATATAGGTTGTTCTCTTTTATAGTCTGATGGTTATCAGACTTCTTAGATGGCAACTGACTTTATGGTGCTCCTGATTGGTCAATGATCAAAGCCTGAACCTTGTTTGATCCTATCAGGCTGCAGCTTGATCTCAGGAAAGATTTACATAGGGCCATTTAAAGGGAGATTGAGCAGAGCGTTAACTGGGAACTGCCAATTGACGACAAAGAGCAGATACTGCACAGTGCTGTCATGTTAAGAGTTTATTGCACAAGTGAAATCCTATTGGCATGTCTTCAGGCAGACGCTATATCCTATGTTTCTGTGCTTGGTTCAGAGTTGTTATGGAAGAATAGCAAAGATTTGCTTTATAAGTCAGTGGCATTTTGTACAATTGCTACTTGGTTCTGAGTTGCATGATAAGGGGGAAAAACACTTCATATAGAAGTTCATACATTTTACTCTGTAGAAGGTAGAAATCTTCCCCCTCAGATGGAGTAAAAAAATACATTAAATTAAATTGCATGCTGCCACTTTTTGGCAGCAGTGATGAATTGATGAAATAAAATGGGAAATATTTGGTTCTGGCAGTTCAAAAGCTCTAGCGAGGCACAGTCATGTATTGCATCTGCCTCTCTTCTGGTGACAGATGGTCTGATCAAACCTGACCTGCTGCATTGAAATCCACTCTAATTCCCATATCATCATACAAACTAACCCTTATCCATTCACCCGAAGCATCGTTCATCATTTACCCCCAAAATGATACCTAGACTGGTCCCAGATCTGTTTGTGCTGTCTTGCCATTGATCATGCCAGGAGCTGGCAAGACAGCAGAAACATATCTGGGACCAGGCTAAATGATCTCCACTTCGAAAGGGTACATCACTGTCAAAAGGGTACATCACTGTATGGATATAGTTGTACCACTGACAAGACCATCTGCAAGAGTGGAGTTGCTGCTTCTCAGGAGTCTGCTATGTGTTTGTTGAATTCCCGATTAATAACACTCTCTTGTCTCTCAGTGGCAGCAGCTGTCTTTTTCAATCATCCTTCTCTAACAGACAGGTCAGGACAGGCTCAGCTGGCCTTGGAGTTTCAATCACAGAAAATAATTGGAAGTATTGGGTCCTTATTTAAAATGTTAAAGTTAGATTGAGTTGAGACCAATGGTTTATGTATATACTAGATGACTGTTTGGGGTGCTGTGTTGAAGCCTCCATCTTGGCACACCCCACTGTTGTTAAAAAACATTTTGGAGTCTATAGAAATGCATTTATTAATGTCTATATTCATTTCACCACATTTATTCTATTACAGACACCTTAATGCATACTTTAAATTATATTATGTGAGCTAAACATAATAATGAATACATGTAATTTTGTCCTTGAAACATTTAATTGAAATACTTTAGAATTCCATTCATTCCTATGGACAACTGCTTCAAAGCGTCTCAGTGGCCAATACATAGGATCAGCAATCTAGGGTTTATATACATCATTGGTCGAGACAGTTGAGCAACAGACCCTTAGAAAATAATTACTAGAAGGGACAAAGCCCCTCAGACTGTGTCTCGACCAATGGGTAATCTATTTCTATGGACCGACCACCCATTCTGGGCAGTACTCCATTCTCTCCCCCAACAGTTTGGACCTCAGGTTGAATGAAGACAGTTGTCTAACGTAATATCTGTTATATGTCTCTGGATCCATAACGGGGAGGGATTCATATTTCAGTTTAAATCTGATTCTCCACATAACGTTTTCCAAGTATGTGACTATGCATAATACATTTTTTTGTTTTTCTCTTCCCCTTGGATTGTTTCCCATCCAATAACTGAAAACAAAACCTGAACAGAAACCTCATCTGTCCTTCTTTCCCTCTTTTATTTGCTGGAGAAATACGTAGCTGACAGTTACCCAAAGCAGTACTGCAGACAATATGAGCAAAGCCGTTACGAACTGCATACCTTGACAGTGTTATTACACTCACTGCACTCCTGACGATACTTGTAGTTGTACTATCATCATGATCATAGATAAACATAGGAATACAGACTTCAGGAATAACACAATATTGAACAGCTTGGAAGTTGTACCATACATCATTAATACCAGCTTGTGTTTCAGCAGTCAAAAGCCAGTGATATTCTCTATGGGGGAATATACAGTAAGAGGCGGGGCAAAGGTTTCAGTGATAACTGAATAATGTCTTATCTTCTCTGGCACACCTACATGGGGAAGTTTGCTCAACAAGCCATACTAGCCCTCTGATGTCATAAAGTGTAGTTGTCTCCCTGTTCTGATGGATGTCTGATGTCTGTGTTTCTTGTCCAGTTGTCTATCCAGATGGGAGTCTCTCCATCTACTGTGGGTGTTGGTGTGTGTCCTCTTCCTCCCTTCTCTCTCCTCTCTCCTCTCTCTTTCTCTCTCCTTCTCTCGGAACACCAGGAGAGAGAATACCAGAGAAGGTTCTCTGAACATGCTTAGACCAGCTGGCAAGTGTCTTCACTGACATTTTCAATCTCTCCTTGCCCCAGTCTATAATCCCCAAATCTTTCAAGCCATTGTCCCTGTTCCCAAGAGCTCCAAGGTAACCTCCCTAAATGACTATCGTCCTGTAGCACTCACATCTGTAATTATGAAGTGCTTTGAGAGGCTGGTCATGACAGACATCAACACCATCATCCCAGACATCATCATAGACCCACTCCAATTCGCATACTGCCCCAACAGATCCACAGATGACACAATCTCAATTGCACTTCACACTGACCTCTCCCACCCGGACGAGAGGGGAAATAACTATGTGAGAATGCTGTTCATAGACTACAGCTCAGCATTCAACACCATAGTCCCCTCCAAGTTCATCACCAAGCTAGGGAGCCTGGGACTGAAACCCTCCCTCTGCAACTGGATCCTGGACTTTCTGATGGGCCGGCCCCAGGTGGTGAGGGTAGGCAAAAACACCTCCGCCACGCTGACCCTCAACAAGGGGGCCCCTCATGGGTGTGTGCTTAGTACCCTCCTGTACTCCCTGTTCACCCACAACTGCGTGGCCACTAACGACTCCAACACCATCATCAAGTTTGCTGATGGCATGATGTGGCAGGCCGACGGCGATGAGTCAGCCTACAGGGAGGAGGTCAGAGACTTGGCAGTGTGGTGCCAGGTCAACAACCTCTCCCTCAACGTCAGAAAGACCAAGGAGCTGATCGTGGGCTATAGGAGAGCACACCCCATCCACATTGAGGGGGGTGTTGTGGAGCAGTGTGGCAAACGGTGTGGCAAACGCACTGCCCTCAAATGCCAAGCTCTACAGCAGGTGGTGAGAGCTCAGTACATCACTGGGTACGAGCTTCCTGCCATCCAGGACCTCGATATTAGGCTGTGTCAGAGGAAGGCCCGAAAAATTGCCAAAGGCTTCAGCCACCCAAGCCATAGAATGTTCACTCTGCTTCAGTCCTGCAAATGGTACCAGAGCATCGTCTCCTGGACCAACAAGCTCAGAGACAGATTCTACCCCCAAGCCATAAGACTGCTAAATAGGCATATAAGTGCTAAATAGTTCATTAAATGGTTACCCAGACTATTTTCATTGGCCCTGTCTTGCACTGACTCGATGCACACTCACACAACTATATGTACACACTATATACACATTAATCCACTCACACACTTACACTCTCACTCAAAACTCACAGTCACTACATAAGCACACGCATACACACTCATCATATGCTGCTGCTACTCTGTTCTTTATTTTACTCTTATTATATATCCTGATGCCTAGTCACTTTACCCTGCCTTCATGTACATATCTACCTCAAATACTTTGTACCTCTGCACATTGATCTGGTACTGGTACTGGGGGCTGGGGGCTGTGCTTTGGCAAAGTGGGTGGTGTTATATCCTGCCTGTTTGGCCCTGTCCGGGGGTATCATCGGATGGGGCCACAGTGTCTTCTGATCCCTCCTGTCTCAGCCTCCAGTATTTATGCTGCAGTAGTTTATGTGTCGGGGGGCTAGGGTCAGTCTGTTACATCTGGAGTATTTCTCTTGTCTTATCCGGTGTCCTGTGTGAATTTAAATATGCTCTCTCTAATTCTCTCTTTCTCTCTTTCTTTCTTTCTCTCGGAGGACCTGAGCCCTAGGACCATGCCTCAGGACTACCTGGCATGATGACTCCTTGCTGTCCCCAGTCCACCTGGCCGTGATGCTGCTCCAGTTTCAACTGTTCTGCCTGCGGCTATGGAACCCTGACCTGTTCACCGGAGGTGCTTGTTGCACCCTCGACAACTACTATGATTATTATTATTTGACCATGCTGGTCATTTATGAACATTTTAACATCTTGACCATGTTCTGTTATCATATCCACCCGGCACAGCCAGAAGAGGACTGGCCACCCCTCATAGCCTGGTTCCTCTCTAGGTTTCTTCCTAGGTTTTTGGCCTTTCTAGGGAGTTTTTCCTAGGGAGTTTTTCCTAGCCACCGTGCTTCTTTCACATGCATTGCTTGCTGTTTGGTGTTTTAGGCTGGGTTTCTGTACAGCACTCTGAGATATCAGCTGATGTACGAAGGGCTATATAAATACATTTGATTTGATTTGGTACTCCCTGTATATAGCTCCACATTGATCTGGTACTCCCTGTATATAGCTCCACATTGATCTGGTACTCCCTGTATATAGTTTCCTTCTTGTGTATTTTATTCCTTTTGTGCTACTATTTTATTTTGTCTGATTTTTTAAAACTCTGCATTGTTGGGAAGGGCTCTTAAGCAAGCATTTCACGGTAAAGTCTACACCTGTTGTATTCGGCGCATGTGACAAGGACAATTTGATCTCTACCCTCCTATTCCTGAGTGGCCTAAACAGATGCAGCTCCATCAGCTCCTGCATATCACATTGTTGGCCAGTGAGGCAATGAGACACAGAGACAGTTTTCGGTGGGAAAGTGAACCGATCCCTTCACAGGCACATTAGACACATCAACAGTGGCAGTCATGTGAACAGTTCTGCTAATTTTGAGACGTGTTGTTACGAACTGGCTCAGAGTTTGCAACAAAAGGGAGACAACGTGGAGACAAGGAGTATCAAAATATATATTTATTAAATAAAGTAATTACCAGTGGTGTGTGTAATCAGTAGTGTAAAACCAGGAGGGAACAGACAGGAAAGTTAGAACATGACAAAACCAAACAATGGTCAGTCACATAACACTCAGGAACAGGGCACACGAGAGACCGTCAACTACCAGCTCCAACGAAAAGAACATCTCCCAATGGTTCATAGTCCCTCCAACGGTTCATAGTCCCTCCAACGGTTCATAGTCACTCCAACGGTTCATAGTCACTCCAACGGTTCATAGTCACTCCAACGGTTCATAGTCACTCCAACGGTTCATTGTCCCTCCAACGGTTCATAGTCACTCCAACGGTTCATAGTCACTCCAACGGTTCATAGTCACTCCAACGGTGCATAGTCACAAGTAATTAGTAAAAAATAATCTCACTCAAACCCTCTGCTGAGCACACCAGACCACAACAAGAGAAAATACAATCACACCGGGCACCACAGAAAATAGATGAGAAATGGAGCTTCCCCAAAACCTACAATAACTCAACCCTAGTCTTCATGCGGATTAGCGGTGGGTAATTATTCACTGTAGCCCACTGGCAAGGAAGTAACCCCCCAGCACGCTGGTAGATTCCACCAAGCCACGGATGTGCCCCCGAGACAACTGCTCAGTCCACAGACACCACACAAAAATAACAAACATTAACCATGCTCAACATATTCCAAAAATGAGACACGTCGCTAAGCCTATCAGGGGAAAAACACTATAGCTCCGGGTAGTAAGGTTCACTACCCTATCCAAATCTCCCACTGAGGTACACAGCTGATTGTACTCACCTCCTCAGACCGATGTCCCAACAGCGAGTAGAACAAGAGTTTCCAGGCTGGGCAGGGGCCTGGAAACTAACCAATGTACTCTCTCCAACACAGCACACAAACCAAAACAAACCAAGGCAACCAGTACTGGGCACCAAACTCAAACTAACAAAATATACAAACAAAGCACCTACAGAATTGAACATAACTCCACGTTTTCTCCCAAACACAAGTTCAAGATCCCGGATGAGCCCCCACTTGTTACGAACCGGCTCAGAGTTCGCAACAAAAGGGAGACAAGGAGTATCAAAATATATATTTATTAAATAAATGAATTAACAATGGTGTGTGTAATCAGTAGTGTAAGTGAGTGCTTGCATGCATAAATGTAATAATGCAGGGTGTTGAAGGGTGCCAAAGCAAACAACCAAAAACAACAAGGTGTCTGCATGGAGAGAGTCTCCCCAATGACGGTGGAAGACGTCCATTTATCCTGGGACACACCCGACCCTCCCAACTCCGCCCACCGGCATCCTAATAAGGAAACGAGCAAAGAGAGAAAATACGGCAGACAGAGTGGGAGGACCGTCACAGTGTGAGGGGGAAAAAGGAGCAAAAAAGAAAACGATAGCAAAATGAATCAATATCATTGATGGTCTGATTTGAGGTGCTTGTTTGAGTTGGAGGAGAGCTGAAAAGCTGTTGAATGACCACTAATCATGTACAGTTTACAGTAGATAAAGTACGTGTGCTTGAGCGATTGTAATGGTGACAGCTCGTGTCATAGACAGTACAGCTGATCCATTTACTGTGTTAACAGTGTTGTCATGTTTTGCTGTTATGTTGTTGTCTTAGGTCTCTCTTTATGTAGTGTTGTGTCTCTCTCTTGTTGTGATGTATGTTTTGTCCTGTATTTATATTGTATTTATTTTTTTAATCCCAGGCCCCGTCCCCGCAGGAGGCCTTTTGCCTTTTTGGTAAGCCAAAAGCGTTCGAAATGTATTTTATTGAAAAATGTATGGTGGTTATTCAAGGTTACTAGACTGTGCTACCTCTCTCCTGGCATGAGGACCAGAGCTCTGGGATGCTCCAGCACTGAGGAGTTGAGCAGAGTGTGACGTAGGTCCCCATCAGGGTTAGACACCTACACAACACATACACATGGAGTGGGTCACCATCATCACACACTGTATTGCCTGACACTATACAGTAGCATGTCATTTATCAGGTGAGGATATAAATCAAACAAGGCTTCAATAAGATGGAGAAAAAAATATATATTTAAGCAATAAGGCCCGAGGGGGTGTGGTATATGGCCAATATATCCAGGCTGTACCACATCCGGCCGTGATTGGGAGTCCCATAGGGCGGCGCACAATTGGCCCAGCGTCGTCCGGGTTTGGCCGTCATTGTAAATACGATTTTTTTCTTAACTGACTTGCCTAGTTAAATAAAGGTTAGATAAAAAAACTCGAAATGATCTTGCTGTCCTTCATAATGGGGCCAGCAACGCAGGGAATGAGGTAAGTATTTAGAGAAAGAGTTCAACTCTTGTTACACTTGATGAATGACAGGGTAGCAGACTGATTAGACAGTTGTTTGTAAGGTCACAGATGCTGTTTTTCTTGTCACTCCCGTAGAATAAAACATTCAAAGAACCATTCAAAATCCTCTATATTCATCAGACAATATGGCTAAAGCTTTTTTTGTAGTCTTAGTAATCACAAAGAAATGTCAATATGAAAAGGAATGAAATATTATTGGAATATTCACTCAATAGGTCAATTAGTGTGTCCTTATATGACTGACTGGGGTTCGAACCATGGTCTTTTTTAGCCCTCAAAGCCAAACGCCTAGTTATTAGCTTGGGGGAGCTAATAAAGATTCTTCAAAAAGCTTGAATCCTGTATTTCTAGCATGTTTCCAGCATTTTGGCCTGCATCTGTCCATTGTGTGCTGATTTACTCCAATATTCATGACATGTAACTCTGTTGTGTCATCCAGCCCATATTTGCAGTGTTTTTCCTTGGCAGCTGAATTGTGACTATACAGGGCCAAGACAAACTGGATCCTTTGGCTGCCCAATCTGATGAGGTGATGCTCTAACTTCTCCACCAAGTCAGTTGACCTAATGCTACAAGGCTCCCACAAGCTACTTCACCATCAACATCACATACTGTAGCTGCCGTAGCTTTAGGAAGCATGCTCTTCCTCCCAAACTCTTTCCTACATAATAAGGAGAGGATATTGAGTCAAAAGTCATATCATGGACTTTTCCTGTATCAGGATGACTGCTGCTGTATTACCATTGGTGGATGGAATAGGAAATGAAGATGCTACTTACAACATGTATACGCATTCATAACTAAACTATGGTCTGACAGGAGTCAGAGACCATAGGCATCAGCTAAAATGCAGCTGTGACAGCTGGGCAATAGATTGTAGATATGGCAATGCTCAACATAGACAAAAAGTACATTATCTTAATTCCATTTGCCATAAACGGGTCAAATAACATTATACTGCCATATTGATACTCATGCCAAATTGCTCACCTTAAAGCCTCAATCAGCAGTTGAAACAATAACAAAGCGTCTCCGCCCCGTTTCGGTAAAAAGCAGAGGGATGGGGCTGGAGAAGTGTAACCACAAACAGAGCTATGGATGTAAGCAGTGACCATCCATGATATAAAAATGATAGTTTTAACCATGTTTTGAGGCTACAGTATATAATGTTTGTTTACATTTACTTTGTTTACAAACATCGGAGTTATACAAGTTTATATTTTGGGTTCTGATGGGTACGACAGTTGATCTAAGCTCGTGAGGCATTTATAAGTTATACTCTTCAAGAATCAGTGGGTACATGTCATTCATTTAAGTAAAAAAAAAATGATGTATCAATTTCAGATTGCCTCTAATCATTGTATGTGCCATGCCATTTTGTGTTCATGAGAGTGTAATACATGTTCTCGATAGTTAGCAATGCTCTCTTACGCAGACTCTGGTGCATGGCGCTGAGCTAAAAGGTTTCCCCTTTTATCAGTCTTTTCTTACAGCAACTATCAGCATTTTATTTGAGTGGCCATGGCCTTCTCCAGAGATCTAGAGATATCTTTTAAACCACAGAGGGTTTTAAAAACAGACCACAGAGATAAGCAGTCTAGACCACCCTCTTAACCAAGACATTTAGGGTCCACGAACAGTATTTATACCGTTCTTTCGTTGAGGATTTGTTGAGTACCTCAGAATTCAACCAATTCCGCATACACGTTTGTTTATAATGAAATGCTAAATCATTTTCAACAACATCTTAGCACATACAGTATACTTCTGAAATGGGGTTCTAGATCTGACCATGCTACATGACACATGACATAAGCTTTAACACTAGAATTACACTCCATAGCTCTATTTCAATTGAAATATGTGGTGTGCTCAACATTTCTCATTTACGTTACACTTGTCATGGTATAATAAAGTCCTTAGGTAAAGCTTGTCTAATTCACTTTTACTGCTAGCTCTTCAGCTTGTGATGGAAAGTATAGTTTCCTCTTTGGTTGAGCCAGGAGGTTAGACGACTGATCGGGTCCAACCCAGCTGAGCCGAGCTCTCTATTCCTCCTGGATTCAAGCCAAATGGACCAAAGGCAAATGTTCTCAGTGGGAAAAGAGTTTTTCCCTCTCATAACGTTTCTTAAGAGAGTAGGATTTGTTAATCAGCTGCGCCTGCTCAGGGCCCTCAGCTGCATGGTGGGAAAATGCTGGTATATTTGGTCAGTGTCCCCAGAGGACTTAAGGGTTAAGGACTTAAGGTCAGGTCAGTTATTATGATATTGATTTCCAATCAGAAGAGAGGTACACAAAGCAGGACATGTAGTAAAGCATGGATCATTTCAATGTATGAGGGAATATCACAGTGGACACGTCTAAGCAATGTGTGTGTCTCATACATGTTTTCATTGTACGGTTTTCTATAGTACTAGTTCAGTATACTGTAGTTCAATAATTCTCTCTCTCTCTCTCTCTCTCTCTCTCTCTGCTGCTTGATAGTACTTTATGTGGCTTCATAGCTGCTTATCAACACTCTTATATAGGAGGGTAAATGTAAATAATCTCCCAGCTCATAGAAATGTAGCTACAGTACATCACATAACATTGAATATTGGTAGTAGTAATCAGGTTATCTTAATAAAATATATACCTTAAATGTTGACATCAGCCTTTTTGGTCATTCTCTGCTAACTGCCTTCCAAACCAACCTCCAACCAGATCACTGATTTGACTATTAATATCTGCTGTACCTGTTGGGCTTCAGAAAGCAGCTTTTCAGATGCATGTACAGTTAGTGAGATTATTCAGTAGTCAGTCACGTTTCCTCCCTGACTGATCAGACTCTGGCTGTGGCTCTGCATGCTTTGCTGTGGGAGCATGCAGCGGGAAGTGTGCAAAGGTCTTAAGCTGCCAGTTTCTTTGTAAGTCACTGATGCCTGGGGCGGATTGCTCAAGGTCTCCTTTAGCCCTTGGCTTATTGGAAACGACACAAGATGTGATCACTACGTAGGAGAAGCAACTTATTTTGTATGGGAGAGACATACTGGAATGCAAAGCCGCTGAGGAATTGTCACGTTCTGACCAGTAAAGGGGTTATTTGTTATTGTAGTTTGGTCAGGACGTGGCAGGGGGTGTTTGTTTTATGTGGTTTTGGGTTTGTTGGGTTATGTTATTATGTAAGAGGGGTGTTTAGAGTGTTCCGGGGTTTTTGGGCTATGTTCTTGTTAGTTTATTTCTATGTTAGTTCTAGTCTTTCTATGTCTATGTTTAGTTAATGGGGTTGACCTTCAATTGGAAGCAGCTGCTCCTCGTTGCTTCTAATTGAAGGTCTTATTTAAGAGGGGTGTTTTTTTCTATGGGATTTGTGGGTAGTTACTTCCTTGTTTAGTGTCTGTGCACCTGACAGGACTGTTAGGGGCGGTCGTTGTGTTTGTATACGTGTTTGTTTTTCCTTCTTTTAACCAATTAAAGAAGATGAGTATACACGTTCCCATTGCGTTTTGGTCTGATCATTACGACACCCGTTACAGGAATATTGCCCTCCACATTTAGAAAATATAAATACTTTAACCCTAGCGGGCTAAACTGGTTGCAATGACTTCATTAATAAGAAGTCCAGGCCACGTTGTATATTAGTTGTGAAAGGAAGTTTTGTTAACATCTTTTTAGCGACCAGAAAAATACGTCTTTATATCCGGTCTGACCACCTATGTAGTCTAGTGAGTGTGTGTATATGGTGTGTGTATATAGTCTACGGAGTGTGTGTATATGGTGTGTATATATAGTCTAGTGAGTGTGTATATGGTGTGTATATATAGTCTAGTGAGTGTGTGTAGAGTCAGTGCAGATAGTTTGGGGACGATAAATTTACTATTTAGCAGTCTGGCTATTTACACTTATGGCTTGGAGGTAGAAGCTGTTGGTCCGAGAGCCGATGCTCCGATGCCGTTTGACAGTCGGTAACAAAGTGAACAGTCTATGACTTGGGTGGCTGGATTCTTTGGCAATTTTTCAGGCCTTCCTCTGACGCTGCCTGATATTGAGGTCCTGGATGGCATGTAAACTTCCGACTTCAACTGTAACAACCAAAACAAGACTTGATGTCGTCATGAAAAAAGAAGTGATCTAGCTGTAATGTCTTATTTACCAGTTTACAAACACAATTATGTATTTTTGATGTCACGTTCCACTGGGAACATCTGAGAATAACTAATGGAATGATAATAATGACACCGCTTTGTGATGATTGGGCGAACAAGAGCCTTTGACCTCATGACCCTACGAGACATTCTCTTTCCTCCACTGTTTCAGGGTAATCGAATTTCCACTAAATCCTGTGTGCAGATATTTGTTCACCTGGGACACAGAAAGGGGAAATGTTGGCTTTTTTTGTGGAAAGCGGTGGGTGGGGGGACGTCTGACGGAGAGTAAAACCCAACCAGCCGTGAGCTGTTGCTTTTGGCCGGTCGGTAAAGACTGCAGTGAGGCGGCTGGGCTGGAGCATTGAGCATGTCCCCGCACCTGTGTCCACTCCTGACTGACAGCACGCTACTCCCGGTCACTCTGCTCAGTGACAGCAGTGACCTCACTTGCGATGACATCATGGGATTGTCTGTGTCGGACAGATGGTAGCGCGATTGGTTTGCACAGCTGCAGAACCACATGGGGACTGTTTACACCAGCCCATCACGTTTACACCACAGTCCACAGCTCAACTCAGATTCCTTAATACTGCAGGGACCTCGTCTCCAGTGGATCTGATGTCTCTGTTGTTGATGCAAACACTGCAAAGTGCTTGGCATCGTTCTTTTGTATGTTTGATCAGTTCATGTGTGAGTCATTTTCCTTGGCTAATTCTAAAGACATCACAATGATGTGTCTGGTGCAATTTTTTGATTGAGTGACATTTCCTCTCAAATATGCATCACAGCATGATGAAGCTATGTACTGTGTTCTCCCGGATTTGATATGACTTTTTAATTGTGGGTGTTGATATACAGAGAAAGGCTTGTATTTCTCTACAGTCTTCCACGCCTTCTCCCTCTGTGCCGATATTTTACGTGTGGACAAAGCGTGGATGCCATGTGCAAAATATATTTATTTAGCTAGGTTTTATTTGTTTAACTTTCTCTTAATTAGATTTTTCACTTAACTGATTAGGAAACAAAGCACACATTTTATGTGTTTCATTTAGTGAAGGCTCCGCCTGGGAAAAATAGGGAGACGGTCCTCCTCAAATATTTTTCCAGTGGTGGAAAAGTATTCAATTGTCATACTTGAGTAAAAGTAAATATACCTTAATAGAAAATGATTCAAGTAAAAGTCACCCAGTAAAATCCTACTTCAGTAAAAGTCTAACAGTATTTGGTTTTAAATATACTTAAGTATCAAAAGTAAATGAAATTTCTAAAATGTAATTAAGTATTAAAAGTATAAACCAGACGGCACCATTTTTGGTTTATTTTTTATTGTTGGATAGCCAGGGGGACACGCCAACACTCAGACATAATTTACAAACAAAGCATTTGTGTTTAGTGAGTCCGCCAGATCAGAGGCAGGGGATGACCAGGGATGTTCTCTTGATAAGTGTGTGAATTGTCAAAATGTAACGAGTACTTTTGTGTGTCAGGGAAAATGTATGGAGTAAAACGTTCATTATTTAGGAATGTAGACGAAGGAATGTAGTGAAGTAAAAGTAAAAGTTGGTAAAAATATAAATAGTAAAGTACAGACACCCTAAAAACTACTTAAGTAGTACTTTAAAGTATTTTTACTTAAGTACTTTACACCACTGCATTTTTCAAACATTAAAAACCATCAAAAACATTGTCAAAAATTGTCCTTGTTTCCCACATGTCCTCCCATTAACTTACCAGCCATGACTGGTTTCAATAAACAAATGCTCACATGCATTAATTTGTTGTCCCAGACAGAACTGGAAGAGTGAGTTTGGTTCAGCCATACGTTCCCTTGACATCAAGTGATTAATGTCCATGTTTATTCTTGATGTGTTGTACATGTTCCTCTCCATCCATCACGTTCACAGAGGAGGGGTTCCCCCGATGAAAGATCCCCCCCCCCCCGTTGAACTATTAATAAATATTATGTGTTGGCAGTTACAAGGGGTTAGTGCACAGCTAGTGACCATGTCCTCATTTGTCAATCACCCCATGACAATATGTTTCTGCATTACCTTCATTTATCACGTCAGCCACAAACAGCTCTCCAAAGAAAACCGCTTCAGCAAACATCCTGAAATTGCTCTTACTTACCATGCTTTTACATGACCCTTGAGGAGACCCACTGAGCACACACTGGTTGAAATCAATGCTGTTTCCACATCATTTCAAAGAAATGACGTTGAACCAACGTGGAATAGACGTTGAGTTGACGTCTGTGCCCAGTGGGGACACTTAGAATGGCAGAAATGACAACAAACAGTACAATTGGTATTTTCTCAACAGAGCATACCAGCTCAGCTTACACTTCTTGCAACAATTCTTCAACAGTGCTCTTCTTACTCAACTGCACGCTGTTGTTAAATTGGCAACGCATTATAGACATTAATAGGCTGTTGGCACATTAGACATCGGAATACAATTCTGAATATATATTTTTTTCTCCAGTAAATTTGTCCCGGATGACATCATGATATGACTGTTGCATTACCACACCCAGATGCGTATTAACCCCACTATGAACATCTATGAAAAACATTCTAAGTTATTTCATAAAGTATCAAGTGACAGAGGTTTTGGTTTTAGTGACTTACAAAAAAATTGCCACAAGGGTGAGATCATTTCCAAAAGATTCAGACAAGGTTGGTGGGTGGCTGTTTATTTTTCAAAATGAAAAGAGGGAGAGATATGTGAGGTCATTTCATCTACTCTGTAATATATTTTCATTATTGTTAAAAGTATAAACAACAACATCTTTTACTTCCATTTCGTCACCTCAGCAACAACTGCGAAAATGGCCAAAACCGAAAACAATTTGCTCAAGAGTGCAAACTACGTTAAATTTCCATTTATAAATGTCCAGTAGTAACATGTCAAGCTTCTACCCTGAAAGCTGTGAGTAAAAAAGCCTGTGTGTGCAAGGCAGCTGATCCTACTAACTGAATTCTCCACAGTTTCCCCTCTGAAGACACTAACTGAATTCTCCCACCAGCTTTCCCTCTGAAGACACTAACTGAATTCTCTACAGTTTCCCTCTGAAGACACTAACTGAATTCTCTACAGTTTCCCCTCTGAAGACACTAACTGAATTCTCCACAGTTTCCACTGAAGACATCCACTGTCAGCAGAAGTGTCCAACCCCAACCTCTAGAATGGTAATTAGCCATGACATTGACAACACACTGTAGGGGAAATAGGTCCGCCCTAAACAGGCATCCCATAGCTCCAGCCTTTAAGCTTATAGAGAAGATAAGCTTATTCAAATTCATTTTCTCGGCATTGTTCAAGCCAGTTGTTTCATGTTTGTTACTCGGGTGTGTGGTGCTTAGCTCTGATGAAGGTGAGACAATGAGAACACTATTTTCTTGATAATTGGTAGGCTTTGAGGCTCCTGGGGAAATGATCACAAACCCTTAAAATATGTTCCTTCAGGAGTAGCAGATGGTGCAGTGAGTATCAGGAGGAAAAGTCAAGGGAGCCTCCAGGGACGGTCAATGAATGTCTGCTAGTGGTACACACTATAATTTAGATGAAGATGGATGTCTTGTCTTAATGATGTTTTTGCACGCTTACGATATGGTTTCTGGACAGTTACCCAGAAATACCACACCCCAATCATGTAAATGGAGATACTTTTTCTCTCTCTTGTGAAAACACATGTTCATTGGGGTCATTGAGGGCCATGACACTCCGAAATTGTTTTCACAGACCCTGGAATTTCATCCAATTTCTTCAGGAGGTTGAAGGTTGGAGAAACTGAATGAAAGTTTTATACTAACGTGGAATCACCAATGACAGGCACTGAATATAGTCTGATAACATAGGTCAGCGGTTTACTTTTTTGAAAAACTAGCTATCTACTGTAAATGTTTTAAAAAAAACACAAATTACAACTTTTGAGGCTTAGGGAAGCCTTCCTAATCCCTTTATAAGACCTATTTAGATGCTTGAGAAATCATTCACAAGCAAATGCAATGGGTGGCAATGGGGCTATGCCAGATTTGGCAAACTACCATATGTAATGACATTACATATCATCCTGTATGTAGCAGGACTTTGCTTTGTGTAGCTGATTTGTGAAGCAGACATGCTTATGACAACTTTAACAAATAAGTTGTAGCTCATGAAGTTATTGTGAGACCCCAAGCTCCAAATTCCTTCTCCATACACTAACAAAACCTTGAGTGGAACCAATGTGATATTTGCTGATATCAGCTGATTTTCCCACTGTTTTAAAGTCACCCAGTGGCTCTCTGACCTCTCATTCCATAGAGCCTATTATGTTGGAGAGAGGGAGGCAGGTCCGCTGCTTTTGACTGATCCTTATCAGTTGACAAAACAAGAGGGTGCTCAGGTCTGAGAGACCTCTCCAAAAATGTGAAGAGTGAAAAAAAAAAACTTTGGGCATGAATTCTTAACATACATGGTCATCTGTTTTCAGGAGAATGTATTTCTTTCAGTTCAAAGAAATGTAGCCATGTTGGGTTTGAGCATTTTTTTGTAAATACGGGCTATTGTGGCTCTTTCTTTTGGATGTTCAACGCAATTTATTTCTAAGAATAACTTGTGGAGTAACTAAAAGACTACCGATTATTGAACCTTACATGAGAATATATTTTCTCATTGACTTATCTGTGGATTTGTTCAGCAATGAATACATTTGTGAATAACATAGTTGTTATTCAAGAGAGTGCAAATGGCCAATAACATTTTGAAGCCTTGTTCTTCATATGAGCAAGGGCGTGAGTAGTTGGAAAAAGGCCTTTGGTCGAAATCCAAACATTCCGTCTATAAATCTGACAATATGATCTTGACAGGGTCTAAAATAGCATGGTATTTACAGACAAAACTTTGTCATGGACATTAGCTTTACTGTCAAATAAGACTATTTAGTTAATTCTAAAAGTTACCCAAGGGTATAATGTCTCATTGGTACTTTCCGGCTCTACTTTCCGGCTACCCGGATAAAGCACTAAATAAACTTCAGTTAGTGCTAAATACGGCTGCTAGAATCCTGACTAGAACCAAAAAATTTGATCATATTACTCCAGTGTTAGCCTCCCTACACTGGCTTCCTGTTAAGGCAAGGGCTGATTTCAAGGTTTTACTGCTAACCTACAAAGCATTACATGGGCTTGCTCCTACCTATCTTTCCGATTTGGTCCTGCCGTACATACCTACACGTACGCTACGGTCACAAGACGCAGGCCTCCTAATTGTCCCTAGAATTTCTAAGCAAACGGCTGGAGGTAGGGCTTTCTCCTATAGAGCTCCATTTTTATGGAATGGTCTGCCTACCAATGTGAGAGACGCAGACTCAGTCTCAACCTTTAAGTCTTTACTGAAGACTTATCTCTTCAGTAGGTCCTATGATTAAGTATAGTCTGGCCCAGGAGTGTGAAGGTGAACGGAAAGGCTGGAGCAACGAACCGCCCTTGCTGTCTCTGCCTTGCCGGTTCCCCTCTTTCCACTGGGATTCTCTGCCTCTAACCCTTTTACAGAGGCTGAGTCACTGGCCTACTGGTGTTCTTCCATGCCGTCCATGGGAGGGGTGCGTCACTTGAGTGGGTTGAGTCACTGACGTGGACTTCCTGTCTGGGTTGGCGCCCCCCCCCCCCCCTTGGGTTGTGCCATGGCGGAGATCGTTGTGGGCTATACTCGGCCTTGTCTTAGGACGGTAAGTTGGTGGTTGGAGACATCCCTCTAGTGGTGTGGGGGCTGTGCTTTGGCAAAGTGGGTGGGGTTATATCCTGCCTGTTTGGCCCTGTCCGGGGGTATCATCGGATGGGGCCACAGTGTCTTCTGATCCCTCCTGTCTCAGCCTCCAGTATTTATGCTGCAGTAGTTTATGTGTCGGTGGGCTAGGGTCAGTCTGTTACATCTGGAGTATTTCTCTTGTCTTATCCGGTGTCCTGTGTGTATTTAAATATGCTCTCTCTAATTCTCTCTTTCTCTCTTTCTGTCTTTCTCTCGGAGGACCTGAGCCCTAGGACCATGCCTCAGGACTACCTGATATGATGACTCCTTGCTGTCCCCAGTCCACCTGGCCGTGCCGCTGCTCCAGTTTCAACTGTTCTGCCTGCGGCTATGGAACCCTGACCTGTTCACCGGACGTGCTTGTTGCACCCTCGACAACTACTATGATTATTATTATTTGACCATGCTGGTCATTTATGAACATTTTAACATTTTAACATTTTGACCATGTTCTGTTATAATATCCACCCTGCACAGCCAGAAGAGGACTGGCCACCCCTCATAGCCTGGTTCCTCTCTAGGTTTCTTCCTAGGTTTTTGGCCTTTCTAGGGAGTTTTTCCTAGGGAGTTTTTCCTAGCCACCGTGCTTCTTTCACATGCTTTGCTTGCTGTTTGGGGTTTTAGGCTGGGTTTCTGTACAGCACTTTGAGAATATCAGCTGATGTACGAAGGGCTATATAAAAATACATTTTGAAATTTGATTTGATACTTTATTAAATTAGAGTGGCTATTTAAAATGCATGTAACATTCAAAAAAATACAGCTTTAAGCTATTAATAATGAATGAACTGATAAATGTGACTCTCATATGTTTTACAAATAAAGTGGAACAGATTTTCATCCTTACCTTGATAATATGCATGGATAAATCCACATACTATACTGACTTCATCAAAAGCCACTTAATAAACATAGATATCAGAATATTTTGATAATTTATGTCGGCTGTTTGAGGGGCAATCTGGGATTTGAATAACAACTTAAAAAATATATATCTATATTTCACCTTTATTTAACCAGGTAGGCCAGTTGAGAACAAGTTCTCATTTACAACTGCGACCTGGCCAAGATAAAGCAAAGCAGTGCGACCCAAACAACAACACAGAGTTACACATGGAATAAACAAACGTACAGTCAATAACAATAAAAAAGTCTATATACAGTGTGTGCAAATGAGGTAAGATTAGGGAGGTAAGGCAATAAATAGGCCATAGTGGCAAAATAATTACAATTTAGCAATTAAACACTGGAGTGATAGATGTGCAGAAGATAAATGTGCAAGTAGAGATACTGTGGTGCAAAGGAGCCAAAGAATTGGGGATATGGGGATGAGGTAGTTGGGTGGGCTATTTACAGATGGGCTATGTACAGGTGCAATGATCTGTAAGCTGCTCTGACAGCGTATACTTAAAGTTAGAGAGGGAGATATGAGTCTCCAGCTTCAGTGATTTTTGCAATTCGTTCCAGTCATTGGCAGCAGAGAACTGGAAGGAAAGGCGGCCAAAGGAGGAATTGGCTTTGGGGGTGACCAGTGAAATATACCTGCTGGAGCGTGTGCTACGGGTGGGTGCTGCTATGGGGACCAGTGAGCTGAGATAAGGGGGGGCTTTACCTAGCAAAGACTTGTAGATGACCTGGATCCAGTGGGTTTGGCTACGAATATGAAGCGAGGGCCAGCCAACGAGAGCATACAGGTCGCAGTGGTGGGTAGTATATGGGGCACTGTGATAGACTGCATCCAATTTGCTGAGTAGAGTTTTGGAGGCTATTTTGTAAATGACATTGCCGAAGTCAAGGATCGGTGGGAAAGTCAGTTTTACGAGGGTATGTTTGGCAGCATGAGTGAAGGATGCTTTGTTTGCTAAATAGGAAGCCAATTCTATATTTCATTTTGGATTGGAGATGCTTAATGTGAGTGGTGCGGGATGGGGTTGGGTAAATGTAATCAATCTCAAATTCTTAGACTGAGATATGTAGCTATACAGGATGCACGTGAAATGACATGTTATGCTCTAAGACAAATGGCTTGACAATTTTCGGCAGTTTGACTGACGCCAACACATAATTTTACAGACACGGACAAACAACTCACTGCACGATGCTTGGTCATGTTTCAACACATGCTGTATTTTGAAGGAGCCTATTCCATACGTCAATAGCAATGCTTTAGTCTTGACGTATTGGGTCTAGGTACCAAGATCGTATATATTTTTTTTGCACTCTCGAATAGTTTAAGACTGACAAAGTGAACATTTTTGTATTTTGAAAAGTCAAAACGAGAACACTTTTGCATATAAGCAGTAAAATAAATGATGGCATATGTTGAATAATCACTTACACAATGGTTGGCACATTTCATTTATGTGATACACACTGAAACATTGTTTGATACCATCAAATTTGTATTGATTTGATTGATTTGACAATTAAAAAAACACAATTCAACCACACATTAGGATCCACTGCATACTGTACATCAGCCACCCCAGTCATAGAATGTTCTCTATACTATCGCATGGCAAGCGGTACCGGAATGCCAAATCTCAGACCAAAAGGCTTCTCAACAGCTTTTACCCCCAAGCCATAAGACTCCTGAACAAGTAATCAAATGGCTACCCGGACGATTTGCATTGTCCCCCCCCCAACCCCCCCAACCCCTCTTTTACACTGCTGCTACTCTCTGTTGATCACATATGCATAGTCACTTTAACCATACCTACAGTTGAAGTTGGAAGTTTACATACACCTTAGTCAAATACATTTAAACTCAGTTTTTCATCATTCCTGACACTTAATCCTAGTAACAATTCCCTGTTTTAGGTCAGTTAGGATCACCACTTTGTTTTAAGAATGTGAAATGTAAGAATAATAATAGAGATTTATTTCAGCTTTTATTTCTTTCATCACTTTCCCAGTGGGAAGTTTACATACACACAATTAGTATTTGGTAGCATTGCCTTTAAATTGTTTAACTTGGGTCAAACGTTTCAGGTAGCCTTCCACAAGCTTCCCACAATAAATTGGGTGAATTTTGGCCGATTCTTCCTGAGAGAGCTGGTGTAACTGAGTCAGGTTTGTAGGCCTCCTTGCTCGCACACACTTTTTCAGTTCTGCCCACTCATTTTCTATGGGATTGAGGTCAGGGCTTTGTGATGCCACTCCAATACCTTGACTTTGTGGTCCTTAAGCTATTTTGCCACAACTTGGAAGTATGCTTGGGGTCATTGTCCATTCGGAAGACCCATTTGAGACCAAGCTTTAACTTCCTGACTGATGTCTTGAGATGTTGCTTCAATATATCCACAAAATCTTCCATCCTCATGATACCATCTATTTTGTTTAGTGCGCTAGTCCCTCCTGCAGCAAAGCACCCCCACAACATGATGCTGTCACCCCTGTGCTTCACGGTTGGGATGGTGTTCTTCAGCTTGCAAGCCTCCCCCTTTTTCCTCCAAACATAATGATGGTCATTATGGCCAAACAGTTCTGTTTTTGTTTCATCAGACCAGAGGACATTTCTCCAAAAAGTACAATCTTTGTCCCCATGTGCAGCTGCAAACCGTAGTCTGGCTTTGTTATGCCGGTTTTGGAGCACTGGCTTCTTCCTTGCCGAGTGGCCTTTCAGGTTATATCGATATAGGACTCGTTTTACTGTGGATATAGATACTTTTGTACCTGTTTCTTCCAGCATCTTCACAAGGTCCTTTGCTGTGCTTCTGGGATTGATTTGCACTTTTCGCACCAAAGTACATTCACCTCTAGGAGACAGAACGCGTCTCCTTCCTGAGCGGTATGACGGCTGCGTGGTCCCATGGTGTTTATACTTGCATACTATTGTTTGCACAGATGAACGTGATACCTTCAGGCGTTTGGAAATTGCTCCCAAGGATGAACCAGACTTGTGGAGGTCTACAATTTTTTTCTGAGGTCTTGGCTGATTTCTTTTGATTTTCCCATGATGTCAAGCAAAGAGGCAGTGAGTTTGAAGGTAGGCCTTGAAATACATCCACAGGTACACCTCCAATGGACTCAAATTATGTCAATTAGCCTATCACAAGCTTCTAAAGCCATGACATAATTTTCTGGAATTTCCCAAGCTGTTTAAAGGCACAGTCAACTTAGTGTATGCAAACTTCTGACTAACTGAAATTGTGATACAGTGAATTATAAGTGAAATAATCTGTCCGTAAACAATTGGTGGAAAAATTACTTGTGTCATGCACAAAGTAGATGTCCTAACCGACTTGCCAAAACTATAGTTTGTTAACTAGAAATTTGTGGAGTGGTTGAAAAACTAGTTTTAATGACTCCAACCTAAGTGAATGTAAACTTCCGACTTCAACTGTACATACTACCTCAATTATCCCGACTAACCGGTGGCTGTATATAGCCTCGCTACTGTATATAGCCTCGATACTGTTATTATTCACTGTCTTTTTTTACTGTTGTTTTTATTTCTTTACTTATGCATTATTCACCTAATACCTATTTGTTACTTAAAAATCACACTGTTCGTTAGGGCCTGTAAGTAAGCATTTCACTGTTGTATTCGGCGCACGTGACAAATAAACTTTGATTTGATAACTCAAAGTTGAACAACTTGTTATTTTTTAATGCACTCAATTATTTACTTAGTCTCAAGTGCATATAAACACATTATTTAATTATACTTGTCTTCAATGTGTTTGAGAAATGGTGAGAAAATGGCAATATTTTCTGAGATTTGATACTTTGAACAGCTGCAAAGCGGAGGGTTTTAATGGTTTGAAAAGGCAGCAGCATCTGCTAGGTTTATCACATGACGTGACATCATTTACCATAAAGAAATCAGGGGCCACCGGGACACATTCCTGGTATGGTTCTGTTGTCCATTAATATCAGACATGAAAATATAATAAAGTGGACACTTCAGCTATGAAGGATGTCTGTTTCAGCTTTGGGGTTTGCTGGTGTGTCTTCACACAAGCGGGATATGACTTTGACTTGGTGCATGAACACTTGAACAAAACAGTAAGCTATCAACATAGAACCAGAGGCAACATCTGATGAAAAAAGATTCCCACAACTCTTATTGTTGCAATTTCTGAGGCCTGATAATGGTGCCTCTGGATTTTTTGGGGGCCAATCTAAGTAAGTAGCTAATCTACTGTGGCTCTCTATCAGGTATGACAGTAAGACCCAGATGCAGACAACGTCATATTAGCAATGGTTTAATAATCTAACAGGGGCAGGCAATAGACAGGTCAAAGCAGGGGTCAGTAAACCAGAGGTGGGGCAACGGTACCAGACGGCAGGCAGGCTCAGGGTAGGCAGAGGTCAATAATCCAGAGGTGGGGCAAAGGTACAGGTCGGCAGGCAGGCTCAGGCAGGCGGGCTCAGAGTCAGGGCAGGCAAGGATCAAACCCAGGAGGGTGAGAAAAAGAAAGACTGGGAAAAGCAGGAGCTGAGACAAAACTGCTGGTTGACTTGACAAAAATACAAACTGGCAACAGACAGACATAGAACACAGGTATAAATACACAGGGGATAATGGGGAATATGGGCGACACCTGGAGGGGGGTGGAGACAATCAGAAAGACAGGTGAAACAGATAAGGGTGTGACACTCTCTTTCAATCCTTGAGAGGACCAAAACATTGTCATATTATTTAGTGAAGTTTGACGGTCTGAGTGTTTTTTTCTTTAAATTCCTAATTTCAGCAGTGAACGTACAAATCTGATGGATGCAACATGTTCAATTGTTTCAATAATCCAAAAAAAAGTCCTCAGAAAACGCAAATTATGTAATATGTTGACATCCATCTAAACAATATGCGGCAATAAATGAACAATGAGCTCCTACTTACGAGAGGAAACAGTTGTGGTTTTTCCCAGAATATCACCCACTGTGCTCAATTACACAATGACGGCTTGAGGACCTACATGTAAACAGCATCCATATTAGGCTGCATCACAGATCCTGATATCTATCTGGTGGTTAACACTCATTTTGCCAAAATCCACCCCCTTCTTGACGAATAGTTCACTTTAAGCTGTTCTAGAAAAGATGTCTGAAATTCCTCTTCAGTGCGTCTGGCAGACAGACACTCAGGCACCTCCAGGTCCACCCAGGAGACATACTATAGGAGGGGCGAACCTGAGGGGAGATGTGGAACAAACATCTATTATGGGAAAAGAAGTGGACCATCTGAATAACTCTGCATGTAGTCCATGAGCAAGGAACTGCGGTATATTACTGTATAGACATTTCTGTGACTTCAGCACATGAAACCTTACAAACTTGTTTTGAATGATACAATACATTTAGTAAAATTTTTACAAATCATAAATACTTTGATTTGTGCGCCCTATCACCCCAATTAACCCTTGGAGTAAAACTGAAAGACACTGTCTTAATGCTATTCAAAAGGACACCCTTTGTTAACATTGAAAAGATTTAAGTTACCTTTAAACACCTCCGTCACAATAGCTTCAATGTATCCTACTCTCTCATAACTTAGCCCATGTGCTTGTCAGGGTTAGAGGTGAGCACATCTTTACATACTCTTAGCGGTGATGACATTGAAATCATAATTCGATTTACACATGCCATCATATGGGATTCACTTTCACAACCCCGTTATGCAATGAGTGTTCCATTGACTCATAGTGCTGGCAGGAGATTATTTTGGGGACTTTTGGAATGGTAACCATACAGTTTTACCTCGTAAAAAAGGCCCACATACACTGAGTGTACAAAACATTCGGAACACCTTCCTAATATTGAGTTGCACCCCTTTTTGCCCTCAGAACAGCCTCAATTCGTTGGGGGATGGACTCTACAAGGTATTGAAAGCATTCTACAGGGATGCTGGCCCATGTTGACTCCAATGCTTCCCACAGTTGTGTCAAGTTGGCTGGATGTCCTTTGGGTGATGGACCATTCTTGATACACATGGGAAACTGTTGAGTGTGAAAAACACAGCAACGTTTCAGTTCTTGACACACTCAAACCAGTGCGCCTGGCACCTACTACCATACTGTTATGTATGGTACGACGTGCTGTTTGTCGTACTGTACGTTGTTATGGTTTACGACAGTGTGCTGCTTTACGGATTAATGGGTTGTCAGAATGAGTGGCACATGTTATTAAACAAGAGAGTGATGTGTAATCATCATCACTCAATGCCTAGGTTTACCTCCACTGTATTCACATCCTACCATACCTTTGTCTGTACATTATACCTTGAAGCTATTTTATCGCCCCCAGAAACCTGCTCCTTTTACTCTCTATTCTGGACGTAATAGACGACCAATTCTCATAGCTTTTAGCCGTACCCTTATCCTGCTCCTCCTCTGTTCCTCTGGCAATGTAGAGGTCAATCCAGGCCCTGCAGTGCCTAGCTCCACTCCTATTCCCCAGGCGCTCTCTTTTGATGACTTCTGTAACCGTAATAGCCTTGGTTTCATGCATGTTAACATTAGAAGCCTTCTCCCCAAGTTTGTTTTATTCACTGCTTTAGCACACTCTGCCAACCCGGATGTCCTAGCCGTGTCTGAATCCTGGCTTAGGAAGTCCACCAAAAACTCTGAAATCTTCATCCCGAACTACAACATTTTCAGACAAGATAGAAAGGCCAAAGGGGGCGGTGTTGCAATCTACTGCAGCCTGCAGAGTTCTGTCCTACTATCCAGGTCTGTACCCAAACAATTTGAACTTCTACTTTTAAAAATCCATCTCTCTAAAAACATGCTCTCACTGTTGCCGCCTGCTATAGACCACCCTCTGCCCCCAGCTGTGCTCTGGACACCATATGTGAACTGATTGCCCCCCATCTATCTTCAGAGCTCGTGCTGCTAGGTCACCTAAACTGGAACATGCTTAACACCCCAGCCATCCTACAATCTAAGCTTGATGCTCTCATTCTCACACAAATTATCAATGAACCTACCAGGTACCACCCCAAAATCCGTAAACATGGGCACCCTCATAGATATCATCCTAACCAACTTGCCCTCTAAATACACCTCTGCTGTTTTCAACCAAGATCTCAGCGATTACTGCCACATTGCCTGCATCCATAATGGGTCAGCGGTCAAACGACCTCTACTCATCACTGTCAAACGCTCCCTGAAACATTT
This sequence comes from Salmo salar, assembly GCF_965601325.2. Taxonomy (NCBI): domain Eukaryota; kingdom Metazoa; phylum Chordata; class Actinopteri; order Salmoniformes; family Salmonidae; genus Salmo; species Salmo salar. The sequence continues at coordinate 129,247,484 of NC_138299.1, forward strand.
CAGCAAGCAAGCCTTTCTAATCGACCTGGCCCGGGTATCCTGGAAGGATATTGACCTCATCCCGTCAGTAGAAGATGCCTGGTTATTTTTTTTAAATGCCTTCCTCGCCATCTTAAATAAGCATGCCCCATTCAAGAAATTTAGAACCAGGAACAGATATAACCCATGGTTCTCTAGAGACCTGACTGCCCTTAACCAACACAAAAACATCCTGTGGCGTTTTGCATTGGCATCGAACAGCCCCCTTGATATGCAACTTTTCAGGGAAGTTAGAAACCAATATACACAGGCAGTTAGAAAAGCCAAGGCTAGCTTTTTCAAGCAGAAATTTGCTTCTTGCAACACAAACACAAAAAAGTTCTGGGACACTGTAAAGTCCATGGAGAATAAGAACACCTCCTCCCAGCTGCCCGCTGCACTGAGGATAGGAAACTCTGTCACCTCCGATAAATCCACTATAATTGAGAATTTCAATAAGCATTTTTCTACGGCTGGCCATGCTTTCCACCTGGCTACCCCTACCGTGGTCAACAGCACTGCACCCCCCACAGCTACTCGCCCAACCCTTCCCCATTTCTCCTTCTCCCAAATCCAGTCAGCTGATGTTCTGAAAGAGCTGCAAAATCTGGACCCCTACAAATCAGCCGGGCTAGACAATCTGGACCCTTTCTTTCTAAAATGATCTGCCGAAATTGTTGCTACCCCTATTACTAGCCTGTTCAACCTCTCTTTCGTGTCGTCTGAGATTCCAAAAGATTGGAAAGCAGCTGCTGTCATCCCTCTCTTCAAAGGAGGGGACACTCTTGACCCAAACTGCTACAGACCAATATCTATCCTACCCTGCCTTTCTAAGGTCTTCAAAAGCCAAGTCAACAAACAAATTACAGACCATTTCGAATCCCACCGCACCTTCACCGCTATGCAATCTGGTTTCAGAGCTGGTCATGGGTGCACCTCAGCCACGCTCAAGGTCCTAAACAATATCGTAACCGCCATCGATAAGAAACAATACTGTGCTGCCGTATTCATTGACCCGGCCAAGGCTTTCGACTCTGTCAATCACCACATCCTCATCGGCAGACTCAATAGCCTTGGTTTCTCAAATGATTGCCTCGCCTGGTTCACCAACTACTTCTCTGATAGAGTTCAATGTGTCAAATCGGAGGGCCTGTTGTCCGGGCCTCTGGTAGTCTCTATGGGGGTGCCACAGGGTTCAATTCTTGGGCCAACCCTTTTCTCTGTATACATCAATGATGTCGCTCTTGCTGCTGGTGAGTCTCTGATCCACCTCTACACAGACGACACCATTCTGTATACTTCTGGCCCTTCTTTGGACACTGTGTTAACAACCCTCCAGACGAGCTTCAATGCCATACAACTCTCCTTCCGTAGCCTCCAACTGCCTTAAATACAAGTAAAACTAAATGCATGCTCTTCAACCGATCGCTGCCCGCACCTGCCCACCCATCCAGCATCACTACTCTGGACGTTCTGACTTAGAATATGTGGACAACTACAAATACCTAGGTGTCTGGTTAGCCTGTAAGTTCTCCTTCCAGACTCACATCAAACATATCCAATCTAAAGTTAAATCTAGAATTGGCTTCCTATTTCGCAACAAAGCATCCTTCACTCATGCTGCCAAACATACCCTCGTAAAACTGACCATCCTACCGATCCTCGACTTCGGCGATGTCATTTACAAAATAGCCTCCAATACCCTACTCAATAAACTGGATGCAGTCTATCACAGTGCCATCTGTTTTGTCACTAAAGCCCCATATACTACCCACCACTGCGACCTGTACGCTCTCGTTGGCTGGCCCTCGCTTCATACTCGTCGCCAAACCCACTGGCTCCAGGTCATCTACAAGATCCTGCTAGGTTAAGTCCCCCATTATCTCAGCTCACTGGTCACCATAGCAGCACCCACCTGTAGCACACGCTCCAGCAGGTATATCTCTCTGGTCACCACCAAAACCAATTCCTCCTTTGGCCGTCTCTCTTTCCAGTTCTCCGCTGCCAATGACTGGAACGAACTACAAAAATCTCTGTAACTGGAAAGACTTATATCCCTCACTAGCTTTAATCACCAGCTCTTAGAGCAGCTCACAGATCACTGCACCTGTACATAGCCCATCTATAATTTAGCCCAAACAACTACCTCTTCCCCTACTGTATTTATTTATTTATTTATTTTGCTCCTTTGCACCCCATTATTTCTATTTCTACTTTGCACTTTCTTCCACTACAAATCTACTATTCCAGTGTTTTACTTGCTATATTGTATTTACTTTGCCACCATGGCCTTTTTTGCCTTTACCTCCCTTATCTCACCTCATTTGCTCACATTGTATATAGACTTATTTTTCTACTGTATTATTGACTGTATGTTTGTTTTACTCCATGTGTAACTCTGTGTTGTTGTATGTGTCGAACTGCTTTGCTTTATCTTGGCCAGGTCGCAATTGTAAATGAGAACTTGTTCTCAACTTGCCTACCTGGTTAAATAAAGGTGAAAAAAGAAGTGAAACTGTGCAGAAGTGCATTCTTTGACAGCAAAGCTAGATATAACACTGGCGACGAAGATAGCTGAATTCAGCTTACCAGCACCATTCCTTGCCGTGCCTGGCGAACCTCCAGTCCTGTGGAATAACTGGCTTGAAAGTTTTAACATTTATCTTGAAGCTATGGACTTTTCTAGTCTCCAACAAGCGGAGGACAGCACTGCTCCGTCACTGCCTCGGTACAGAGGGAGAAAGTATTTTCAGAGCGCTTGGATTTGCTCCAACATTCACAGCTGCAGTCAGCCTCCTATGGAACCACTTCACCGGGAAAGAGCGAGTGCTCCTCTGACGCTACCGGTTACGGAAAAGACACCAATGCCTGGGTGAGTCCATTCAAAGCTACATGGCTAATCTGAGGGAGTTGGCTAGCTCTTGTAACTACGGGACAATTCAGGACTAGATCATCAGGGATCAGCTGATAGAGGGGACGTTATGTGAAAAGACAAGTGTTGAAACTGATTTTGGAAGCTATTAAAATAGCACTCTATGTTGAAGCAGCTTTGGAATGCTCTACTATGCTAACTGACAGCTGTGCATCCTACACTCGGCCTCCAGCCATTCTCACTCAACAGCTTCAGCCTGAGCAGACGCACTACAATGATTACGCGCTGTGCACGCCCTCCCACGTCGATAGCTGCATGGACACAGACACCGACATGCCCGTGCAGCAGGCACACAGACAAACAAACAGAAGTAGCTGTGGAAACTGTGGGGCTAGCTCTCAATATTCAAGGGCTTCAAACTGCCCAACCCGTCGGAAAATATGCAAGAACTGTTCAAAATACAATCACTTTCCTAAGTGTGTCGTTCTGCCACAGCTACTAGCTCCACCCAGAAAAGGGCCTTATTTTCATCTCGCTCTCAACATCAAATCAACCATCTCCACTAACCATGTGTCATTCAAGACATGCACCGTGCAGCTGGGCGAGGTGGGTTTACCTTTGCTACTGGATACTGGTGCTGCGGTGTCGTTGCTCAACCTTGCAACTTACTACAATGTTTTCAGTCATCTACCACTCCAACAGCCCTCCACTGCCCTGTGTGGGTATGGTAGATCCAAAATAGACATTGCAGGCACCCTCCAGGGCACCCTCCAGTGCAGGCATCCTCCAGTGCACTACGGCGGCCAAGCACCTGCTATCATTCCTGCCATCAACAGATTTCCTGTTTCCTGTTTCCGGTCACAACTTGCAGACTTGTTTACGCTGCTGTGCGTTTTGTTGCCGATCTTACTTTGCTACCTGACGGTTTTTTACTTTTTCATTACCGTATATTTTTACTTTTTCCCTCACTCAACTTTTTTCATTCAACTTTTTCACCCCGGAGGTTTTATCTGGACATGGTTCGTCAGGACTTCAAACAGCCGAAGCTAAGTAACATTAACATGATGCCTTCTAATTGCAGTCGTTGTACTTATAATATACAGGAGAACGATCGCCTTACGGCAAGGATAGCTGTGCTGCAAGCCCAGCTTCAGACGCGATCGTTAGGCAAGGATAATTTCAGTGTAGGAAAGGATGAAACAGCGTCTGTGCCACCAGTAAGTACAGATAGTAACGTTAGTATAAACCCCCTCGCACGGTCCCCGCAGCCGGACATCTTTCTCATGGCTTCTGGAGGGAAACGCTGTAGGAATGCTCAACCGGTGTCGCTTATTCAGCCGACAGAAACTTTCAACCGGTTCTCCCCATTAAGCGAGTCGGAGTCGGAGGCCGAGACTTCTCTGGTCTCTACTCCTCCCGTTGTGGGGTCTGAGACGCCGACGGCTCCCACCATTAGCTCTGACAAATTGAAAACCCTAGTCATTGGCGACTCCATTACCCGCAGTATTAGACTTAAAACTAATCATCCAGCGATCATACACTGTTTACCAGGGGGCAGGGCTACCGACGTTAAGGCTAATCTAAAGACGGTGCTGGCTAAAGCTAAAACTGGCGAGTGTAGAGAGTATAGAGATATTGTTATCCACGTCGGCACCAACGATGTTAGGATGAAACAGTCAGAGGTCACCAAGCGCAACATAGCTTCAGCGTGTAAATCAGCTAGAAAGATGTGTCGGCATCGATTAATTGTCTCTGGCCCCCTCCCAGTTAGGGGGAGTGATGAGCTCTACAGCAGAGTCTCACAACTCAATCGCTGGTTGAAAACTGTTTTCTGCCCCTCCCAAAAGATAGAATTTGTAGATAATTGGCCCTCTTTCTGGGACTCACCCACAAACAGGACCAAGCCTGGCCTGTTGAGGAGTGACGGACTCCATCCTAGCTGGAGGGGTGCTCTCATCTTATCTACGAACATAGACAGGGCTCTAACTCCCCTAGCTCGACAATGAAATAGGGGGCAGGCCAGGCAGCAGGCTGTTAGCCAGCCTGCCAGCTTAGTGGAGTCTGCCACTAGCACAGTCAGCGTAGTCAGCTCAGCTTTCCCCATTGAGACCGTGTCTGTGCCTCGATCTAGGTTGGGCAAAATTAAAAATGGCGGTGTTCGCTTTAGCAATCTCACTAGCATAAAGACCTCCTCCATTCCTGCCATTATTGAAAGAGATTGTGATACCTCACATCTCAAAATTGGGTTACTTAATGTTAGATCCCTCACTTCCAAGACAGTTATAGTCAATGAACTAATCACTGATAATAATCTTGATGTGATTGGCCTGACTGAAACATGGCTTAAGCCTGATGAATTTACTGTGTTAAATGAGGCCTCACCCCTGGTTACACTAGTGACCATACCCCCCGTGCATCCGGCAAAGGCGGAGGTGTTGCTAACATTTACGATAGCAAATTTCAATTTACAAAAAAAAAAACAATGACGTTTTCGTCTTTTGAGCTTCTAGTCATGAAATCTATGCAGCCTACTCACTCACTTTTTATAGCTACTGTTTACAGGCCTCCTGGGCCATATGCAGTGTTCCTCACTGAGTTCCCTGAATTCCTATCGGATCTTGTAGTCATAGCAGATAATATTCTAATTTTTGGTGACTTTAACATTCACATGGAAAAGTCCACAGACCCACTCCAAAAGGCTTTCAGAGACATCATCGACTCAGTGGGTTTTGTCCAACATGTCTCCAGACCTACTCACTGCCACAGTCATACTCTGGACCTAGTTTTGTCCCATGGAATAAATGTTGTGGATCTTAATGTTTTTCCTCAAAATCCTGGACTATCGGACCACCATTTTATTACGTTTGCAATTGCAACAAATAATCTGCTCAGACCCCAACCAAGGAGCATTAAAAGTCGTGCTATAAATTCTCAGACAACCCAAAGATTCCTTGATGCCCTTCCAGACTGCCTCTGCCTACCCAAGGACGTCAGAGGACAAAAATCAGTTAACCACCTAACCGAGGAACTCAATTTAACCTTGCGCAATACCCTAGATGCAGTTGCACCCCTAAAAACTAAAAACATCTGTCATAAGAAACTAGCTCCCTGGTATACAGAAAATACACGAGCTCTGAAGCAAGCTTCCAGAAAATTGGAACGGAAATGGCGCCACACCAAACTGGAAGTCTTCCGACTAGCTTGGAAAGACAGTACCGTGCAGTATCGAAGAGCCCTCACTGCTGCTCGATCATCCTATTTTTCCAACTTAATTGAGGAAAATAAGAACAATCCGAAATTTATTTTTGATACTGTCGCAAAGCTAACTAAAAAGCAGCCTTTGCAAATGGAGGATGGCTTTCACTTCAGCAGTAATACATTTATTAACTTCTTTGAGGAAAAGATCATGATCATTAGAAAGCAAATTACAGACTCCTCTTTAAATCTGGGTATTCCTCCAAAGCTCCATTGTTCTGAGTCTACACAACTCTGCGAGGACCTAGGATCAAGGGAGACACTCAAGTGTTTTAGTACTATATCTCTTGACACAATGATGAAAATAATCATGGCCTCCAAACCCTCAAGCTGCATACTGGACCCTATTCCAACTAAACTACTGAAAGAGCTGCTTCCTGTGCTTGGCCCTCCTATGTTGAACATAATAAACGGCTCTCTATCCACCGGATGTGTACCAAGCTCACTAAAAGTGGCAGTAATAAAGCCTCTCTTGAAAAAAGCCGAATCTTGATCCAGAAATTATAAAAAACTATCGGCCTATATCGAATCTTCCATTCCTCTCAAAAATTTTAGAAAAAGCTGTTGCACAGCAACTCACTGCCTTCCTGAAGACAAACAATGTATACGAAACGCTTCAGTCTGGTTTTAGACCCCATCATAGCACTGAGACTGCACTTGTGAAGGTGGTAAATGACCTTTTAATGACGTCAGACCGAGGCTCTGCATCTGTCCTCGTGCTCCTAGATCTTAGTGCCGCTTTTGATACCATCGATCACCACATTCTTTTGGAGAGATTGGAAACCCAAATTGGTCTACATGGACAAGTTCTGGCCTGGTTTAGATCTTATCTGTCGGAAAGATATCAGTTTGTCTCTGTGAATGGTTTGTCCTCTGACAAATCAATTGTAAATTTCGGTGTTCCTCAAGGTTCCGTTTTAGGACCACTATTGTTTTCACTATATATTTTACCTCTTGGGGATGTCATTCGAAAACATAATGTTAAATTTCACTGCTATGCGGATGACACACAGCTGTACATTTCAATGAAACATGGTGAAGCCCCAAAATTGCCCTCGCTAGAAGCCTGTGTTTCAGACATAAAGAAGTGGATGGCTGCAAACTTTCTACTTTTAAACTCGGACAAAACAGAGATGCTTGTTCTAGGTCCCAAGAAACAAAGAGATCTTCTGTTGAATCTGACAATTAATCTGGATGGTGTACAGTCGTCTCAAATAAAACTGTGAAGGACCTCGGCGTTACTCTGGACCCTGATCTCTCTTTTGAAGAACATATCAAGACTGTTTAATCCATGCTTTTGTTACTTCTAGGTTGGACTACTGCAATGCTCTACTTTCCGGCTACCCGGATAAAGCACTAAATAAACTTCAGTTAGTGCTAAATACGGCTGCTAGAATCCTGACTAGAACCCCAAAATGTTATCATATTACTCCAGTGCTAGCCTCCCTACACTGGCTTCCTGTTATGGCAAGGGTTGATTTCAAGGTTTTACTGCTAACTTACAAAGCATTACATGGGCTTGCTCCTACCGATCTTTCTGATTTGGTCCTGCCGTACATACCTACACGTATGCTACGGTCACAAGACACAGGCCTCCTAATTGTCCCTAGAATTTCTAAGCAAAAAGCTGGAGGCAGGGCTTTCTCCTATAGAGCTACATTTTTATAGAATGGTCTGCCTACCCATGTGAGAGACGCAGACTCGGTCTCAACCTTTAAGTCTTTACTGAAGACTCATCTCTTCAGTAGGTCCTATGATTGAGTGTCGTCTGGCCCAGGAGTGTGAAGGTGAACGGGAAAGGCTCTGGAGCAACGAACTGCCCTTGCTGTCTTTGCCTGGCCGGTTCCCCTCTCTCCACTGGGATTCTCTGCCTCTAACCCTATTACAGGGGCTGAGTCACTGGCTTACTGGTGTCCTTCCATGCCGTCCCTAGGAGGGGTGCGTCACTTGAGTGGGTTGAGTCACTGATGTGGTCTTCCTGTCTGGGTTGGCGCTGTCTGGGTTGGCGCCCCCTCTTGGGTTGTGCCGTGGCGGAGATCTTTGTGGGCTATACTCGGCCTTGTCTCAGGATGGTAAGTTGGTGGTTGACGATATCCCTCTAGTGGTGTGGGGGCTGTGCTTTGGCAAAGTGGGTGGGGTTATATCCTGCCTGTTTGGCCCTGTCCGGGGGTATCAACGGATGGGGCCACAGTGACCCCTCCTGTCTCAGCCTCTAGCATTTTTGCTGCAGTAGTTTATGTGTCGGGGGGCTAGGGTCAGTCTGTTATATCTGGAGTATTTCTCCTGTCTTATCCGCTGTCCTGTGTGAATTTAAGTATGCTCTCTCTAATTCTCTTTTCTCTCTTTCTTTCTTTCTCTCTCTCGGAGGACCTGAGCCCTAGGACCATGTCTCAGGACTACCTGGCCGTGCTGCTGCTCCAGTTTCAACTGTTCTGTCTGCGGCTATGGAACCCTGACCTGTTCACCGGATGTGCTACCTGTCCCTCCTTTCTCGCACATGCTTTTTCAGTTCTGCCCACAAATTTTCTATAGGATTGAGGTCAGGGCTTTGTAATGGCCACTCCAATACCTTGACTTTGATGTCTTAAGCCATTTTGCCACAACTTTGGAAGTATGCTTGGGGTCATTGTCCATTTGGAAGACCCATTTGTGACCAAGCTCTAACTTCCTGACTGATGTCTTGAGATGTTGCTTCAATATATCCACATAATTTTCCATCCTCATAATGCCATCTATTTTGTGAAGTGCACCAGTCCCTCCTACAGCAAACCACCCCCACAACATGAGGCTGCCACCCCCGTACTTCTCGGTTGGGATGGTGTTCTTCGGCTTACAAGAATCCCCCTTTTTCCTCCAAACATAATGATGGTCATTATGGCCAAACAGTTCTATTTTTGTCTCATCAGACCAGAGAAGCGTGCAGTTGTAAACCATAGTCTGGCTTTTATTTATGACGGTTTTGGAGCAGTGGCTTCTTCCTTGCTGAGTGGCCTTTCAGGTTATGTCGATATAGGACTCGTTTTACTGTGGATATAGATACTTTTGTACCTGTTTCCTCCAGCATCTTCACACGGTCCTTTGCTCTTGTTCTGGGATTTATTTTCACTTTTCGCACCAAAGTACATTCATCTCTAGGAGACAGAATGTGTCTCCTTTCTGAGCGCAATGACGGCTGCGTGGTTCCATGTAGTTTATACTTGCATAGTATTGTTTGTACAGATGAACGTGGTACCTTCAGGCGTTTGGAAATTGCTCCCAAGGATGAACCAGACTTGTGGAGGTCTACAATTTATTTTCTGAGGTCTTGGCTAATTTCTTTAGATTTTCCCATGATGTCAAGCAAAGAGGCACTTTGTTTTAAGGTAGGCCTTGAAATACATCCACAGGTACACCTCCAATTGACTCAAATGATATCAATTAGCCTGTCAGAAGCTTCTAAAGCCATGACATCATTTTCTGGAATTTTCCAAGCTGTTTAATTATTGAAATAATCTGTCTATAAACAATTGTTGGAAAATTACTTGTGTCATGCCCAAAGCAGATGATCTAACCGACTTGCCAAAACTATAGTTTGTTAACAAGAAATTTGTGGAGTGGTTGAAAAACGAGTTTTAATGACTCCAACCTAAGTATATGTAAACTTCCGACTTCAACTGTACTTATCCGTGGTACATTTTGACAGAGGGTATTACAATATTTACGCAAGGGGATTTAGGATAAATTAATGTAGTTAATTTATTGAGACCTGTATTTCTTGCATGTATTAGTGTAGCACTCCTCGTGCACTCAGGTTTGACACTGGATAGTAGATACTTTCCACGGTTGAAATTGAAACTAGTGGAGGTTGACATATCAAAGTATAAAAATTGCATTTATTATATAAATACTTGTAATGAATACTCAGGGAGAAAAATTGTGCGCAGCAGGTGCAGTGCGCAGCAGGTGTTCATTTCAACTTCGCAGAAGGCAGGGATCGTGGTCACAGGCAGGCAATGGTCATACACAGTTAGGCAAACAGGCACGTGAATCAAAACTAGGACTGAAGCCTAGCTCGTTCTCACAAATGAGCTAGGAAAAAGGCTTAGTAGAGTCAAAACGAACAATACCTCACAAAGGCACAAAGAGCATGAACTGAACTAAATAAGGAGCTGGTGAGACCAGGTGAGTAACTAACACAGGTGAAATCAATGAACAAAAATGAAAGACAGAGCAATGTTCAAGAATACAATGAAACAGAACACAAGGTTGACTAAGAAAATAAATACAGAACCTTACAATACTGTGTTGCAATACAATTAAACACATTTTTATTATGATGCTATGTGGGTGTTTTTTACACAGCTGGTTAATAGAAAGTGTTAATATTAAGTTAGTTAATGCCCCACTACATTTACTCATGACTTCATCCACAACTGCAAAATGGGAAAGGCATTTTGTTGGCAGTGAGTATATTATGACGGAATAACTCATATTTTCCTTGTGCCTGTAAACCTAGTTTTAAGGTTAAACATGTTGACCTAAAATAAAGTGTTACTAAAGTTTATTTTGGGGAATCATTAACTGTTTTGTAGATTTTAATTCAGGACCTCCACCACATAATATTTTGGGTGTACATACAGTGCATTCGGAAAGTATTCAGACCCCATCACTTTTTCCACATTTTGTTGCGTTAGAGCCTTATTATAAAATTGATTAAATAAAACATTTCTCAATCTACACACAATACCCCATAATGACAAAGCGGAAAAAGGTTTTTAGAAAACCTACATAAGTATTCAGACCCTTTGCTATGAGACTCGGAATTGAGCTCAGGTGTGTATTGTTACCATTGATCATCCTTGAGATGTTTCTGCAACTTGATTGGAGTCCACCTGTGGTAAATTCAATTGATTGGACAAGTTTTGGAATGGCACACACCTGTCCATATAAGGTCCCATGGTTGACAGTGGATGTCAGAGCAACAACCAAGCCATGAGGTCGAAGGAATTGTAGTAGAGCTCAGAGACAGGGTTGTGTCGAGGCACAGATCTGGACAAGGGTACCAAAAAATGTCTGCAGCATTGAAGGTCCCCAAGAACACAGTGGCCTCCATCATTCATAAATGGAAGAGGTTTGGAACCACCAAGACTCTTCCTAGAGCTGGCCTCCTGGACAAACTGAGTAATCGGGGGAGAAGTGCCATGAGAAACAAGATTCTCTGGTCTGATGAAACCAAAATTGAACTCTTTGGCCAGAATGCCAAGCGTCACGTCTGGAGGAAACCAGGCACTGCTCATGACCTGGCCAATACCATCCCTACGATGCTTCCACCACCATGCTGTGGGGATGTTTTTCATTGGCAGGGACTGGGAGACTAGTCAGAATCGAGGGAAAGCTGAACGGAGCAAAGTACAGGGAGATCCTTGATGAAAACCTGCTCCAGAGCGCTCAGGACCTCAGACTGGGTTGAAGGTTCACCTTCCAACAGGACAACGACCCTAAGAACACAGCCGAGACAATGCGGGAGTGGTTTTGGGACAAGTCTCTGAATGTCCTTGAGTGGCCCAGCCAGAGCCGTATCAGGAACCCGATCGACCATCTCTGGAGAGACCTGAAAATAGCTGTGCAGCGATGCTCCCCATTCAACCTGACAGAGAATGAGATCAACTGCAGAGAAGAATGGGTGTGCCAACCTTGTAGTGTCATACCCAAGAAGACTTGAAGCTGTAATCGCTGCCAAATGTGCTTTAACAAAGTACTGAGTAAAGGGTCTGAATACTTATGTAAAGAGGATATTTCAGTTTTTTACTTGTAATACATTTGCAAAAAATTATAACCTGTTTTTGCTTCGTCATAATGGGGAATTGTGTGTAGATTGATGAGGGAAAAAACATTAATACATTTTAGAATACGGCTGTGAAGTAACAAAATGTGTCAAAAATAAAGGGGACTGAATACTTTCCAAATGCACTGTAGACAATACTTTTGTCATGCTGTATAATGATAGGAGACAAGCGCAGGAATACGTTATAGTTAAAAAAAAAAAATCACCACCCAAACAGAAGAGTGAGGTGTAAACTTCTAAATAATACACGGGACGAGACCCATAAAACAAGTGCACAATTCAACGTAGTATGGAAGCTGCTACAACATCAAAGGTGCTCACACTGGAGACGCCCCACCCAATGCCTCGAATCCTGAACTTCACAGACCGAGTACGCCTTACCTCCCTCGATGTCCAGAAGAGGCGGCGGGGCATCACTGGGTCCATCCTCAGCGAGGTGACCAGGCACCACTGGCCTGAGGAGAGACATATGAAAAGTCTGGTTTATGCGGTAATCAGTAGGGAGTTGCAAACGGTACGTTACCTCATTAACCCTCCTCAGGACTTTAAACGACCCCACAAACTGCGGGCTCAGCTTTCGGCAGGGCAGGTGGAGGGGCAGGTGGAGGGGCAGGTGGAGGGTGGAGAGCCAGACCCGGTTTCCTGGAGAGAAGACAGGCGCCTCACTGCGGTGGCAGTCTGCCTGTTCCTTGTGCCGACGCACAGCCTGCTGGAGACGAGTGTACTCTGAGTCTCCTCAGCACGCCAAAAACACTAATCCACTGCAGGGGCCTCGGTTAGGCTCAGATGCCAAGGTGTCAGGGCCGGCTGATACCCCAACACGCACTGGAAAGGAGTGAGGTTAGTGGAGGAGTGGCAGAGGGAATTCTGTGCATACTCAGCCAAAGGTATAAAATCCGCCCACTCCCCCAGCCGGTCCTGACAGTAACATCTCAGGAACTAATCAGTCAATCAAATGTATTTATAAAGCCCTTCTTACATCAGCTGATGTCACAAAGTGCTGTACAGAAACCCAGCCTAAAACCCCAAACAGCAAGCAATGCAGGTGTAGAAGCACAGTGGCTAGGAAAAACTCCCTAGAAGGCCAGAACCTAGGAAGAAACCTAGAGAAGAACCAGGCTATGAGGGGTGGCCAGTCCTCTTCTGGATGTGCCGGTTGGAGATTATAACAGAACATGGCCAAGATGTTCAAATGTTCATAGATGACCAGCAGGGTCAAATAATAATAAAGGAAGGAATAATAAAGGAACCTACCCACTTCCTGATTGACCTTCTCCACCTTCCCATTAGCTTGAGGATTGTACCCAGAGGTAAGACAGACCACAATCCCCAGGCATTCCACAAACACTTTCCAAATGTGTGAGGTCTACTGAGGGCCACAATCTGACACAATGTCTTCCGGGATCCCGTAGTGCTGGAAGACGTGCGTAAAAAGAGCCTCCGTTGTTTGCATGGCCGACGGGAGCCCAGGCAGAGGAAGGAGGCGGCAAGCTTTGGATAACCGGTCCACAACAACGAGAACGGTGGTGTTCCCCTGGGAAGGGGGAATGTCAGTGACTAAGTCCACCGAGAGGTGAGACCAGGGTCATTGTGGAACCGGCAGGGGAAGGAGCTTTCCATAAGGGATGTGTCTGGGTGTCTTTGACTGGGCACAGATGGAGCAGGAAGAGATGTAAACCCGGGCATCACTAACCAAGTTGGGCTACCAGTACTTCTCAGTAAGGAAGGCGATGGTACGGCTTATCCCAGGATGACCCGACACAGGCGCCATGTGCCCAGGTAAGGAGGTGGTTCCACACACCCGTGGGCATGTAGGTGCAGTTCTCCGGGCACTATGCAGGTGTGGGTTCCATGTGCAGGGCCTGCCATATGTTGGCATCCATGTCCCACACCACTGGCGCGATGATATCGGACGGAGGGATGATGGGGTCTCCTCTCCCTCTCCTCTGCGTCATAGAGGCGAGACAGGACGTCCGCCTTCATGTTCTTCGAGGCTGGCCTATAAGAACGTGTGAATTGGAACGTGGTGAAGCATAGAGCCCACCTGGCCTGTCTCGGGTTTAGCCTCTTCGCTGTCCTGATGTACTCCAGGTTGTGGTGTTTGGAAAGGGTGTTTGGATCCCTCCAGCCAGTGCCTCCACGCCTTCAGAGCCTTCTTGACCGCCAAGAGTTCCCGGTCCCCTACATCGTAGTTCCTCTGGGTGGGGCTCAGCTGCTTGGAGTAAAAGGAGCAAGACCGCAGCCCCGACTCCTACTTCGGAGGCATCCACCTCGACGATGAAGGGAAGTGAGGGACGGGATGTGCCAGCAAGGGAGCAGTGGTGAAGCATGCCTTCAGTGTCTCGAACGCCCTCTCCGCCTCTGCCGTACAACGAAGCCGCTGGGGACCTCCTCTCAGCAGAGAGGTAAGAGGCGCAACCACTGTGCTGAAGCCCCGGATGAACCTCCGGAAATAGTTGGCAGCCCCAGGAATCGCTGGACTGCTTTCACGGAGTTGGGGATGGGCCCTGACCTGACTGCGCTGACTCCGTTGCTGCTCCATCTCCACTCCCTCCGTGGATATGAGGTAACTCATAAAAGAACACGGACCGCTGGCAAAACAAACACGCCTGGAAGACTGAAGGAGCATTAGACAGGCCAAAAGGCATTATGAGATACTCGTTATGGCCCGTGGTCGTGGAAAAGGCTGTTTTCCATTCATCGCCTGCATGAATGCACACCAGATTGTAGGCACTCCAGTTTCATGAAGTACTGCGCCCCGTGCATTTGTTCGATGGTTGGGATGAGGAATAAAGGATAACTGAACTTACCGGTGGATTTATTCAGAGTTCGATAATCGATGCAGGGGCACAGTCCCCCATTTTTCTTTTTAACAAAAAAGAAGCTCGAGGAGGCGTAGAGGGGCGGATAAAACGCTGCTGGAGGCTCTCCTGTACGTATGTCTCCATGGCCTTGGTCTCCGCATAGGAGCGGTGATAGACTTGTCCTCTCAGGAGGGCTGCGTCAGACAGCAAGTCAATGGCACAGACCCAGGAAGCAGGCGTGTAGCTTGGGTCTTAGAGAAAACCCGATGCAGATCCTGGTATTCATCCAATAACTCCACTTGAGGGGCGTGGTTCGGACTTTCCACCATAGTGGTGTTGACAGACACCACGAGACACCTCCCCTGACACTCCTGTGACCAACCCAGCAGTCTCCCCTCGGACCAGGAAATAACAGGGTTCTGCCAACTCAACCAGGGGAGACCTAACACCTAACACAGACCTAATCAAAAAGGTGATCTGTTCTAAATGAATGTCATGGGTCAGCAGAGAAACGGGAACAGTGAATTGATGTACGAGCCCTGTCCCTATTGGACGATTATCCAGGGCTCGAACCGGAATGGGTGACTGGGGGAACCAAAGGAATGCGTAATGCAGTGGCCAGTGCACTTTCTAAAATATTCACGGAAGCTCTGGAGTCAATCAGAGCTAACGGGAGTGAGGGGCTAGGGTATTCAGGAAATTTTATGGGAAAACACACTGGTTGAGTTGACAGAAAAGGAGGGGAGAATTCATCCTACCTGGGTTGGAGCAGGAGAATTCCCTGGCTTGTCACCTCCTCGCCGATTATTGGATAGAGGGCAGGTCGGTGAGAAATGACCCCTTTCTCCACAATAGGAGCAGAGGCCCAGATTCCTCCTTCTCCTACGCTCTGCCTTGGGCAAACGTGTAGAACCCACCTCCATCGGCTCTGGCCATGGAGCAGGTGTAGCCATGGGCTCTGGATTCCGTGCAGGTCTACGTCTGGACCGCAGGAGGTTGTCCAAATGAATCGCCATGCTGATGAGCTGGTCGAGTGACAGGTTGTCATCACAGCAGGAAAACTCCATCTGTACCTCGTCCCGCAGTCCGCTGCGGAACACGGTGACCAGAGTTGACTCGTTCCATCCGGTGGAGGCCAGGATGGTCCAGAACTCCAGAGTGAACTCCGAGGCGGTCCTAGATCCCTGGCGTAGTTGGAGTAGACGCTCACCCTCCTCTCGGCCCTCCACAGGATGATCAAACATCGAGCGGAAGAGGAGGGTGAAGCATTCGTAGGACTCGACCGCGGGTCCGCCCGTTTCCCAGCCCGCGGCACCCCAGTCCAGGGCCCGTCCAGTCAGTGCTGAGATGACGGTGGCAACCCTGTCTCTCCCTGAGACAGCCTTGGCGTAGCGAGTGAGGTACAGGTTGGATTGCAGAAAGAATCCCTTGCATTTCACTGGTGTGCTATCAAAACCCCCCGGGAGGGACAGGGGTATTCTGCAGACCGGCTCAGATGGGACGGAGGCAGGTAGTGGTGTGGGGGCTGGTGCATGGAACCCGGTGCTGGAGACTGGAGGTACTGCACATTCCCCTCCAAACGCAGGATGGTTGCCAGCACGCTGTCCATGGCGCTGCCGAGTCTGGAGAGACAGTCCTCTTGATGCTACGTAATAGGGGTTTTTATATTCTCCACCCAAACAAAAGAGCGAGGTGTAAACCTCTAAATAATACATGGGACGTGACCCGTAAAACGAGTGCACAATAACATGTAGCATGGAAGCCGCTACAACAGCACAGGTGCTTACGAGACCAACGGACATGGTAACAATAACCGACAAGGACAATGGGGAACAGTGGGCACATATATACACATACTAATCAGGCGGAATGGGAACTAGGTGTGTGTAATGAGACAAGACAGTTCGGGGTTGATGGTAATGAGTCTAGTTCAGTGACGCCTAGAAGGCCGGTGACGTAGACTTCCAGAACTGATGAACGGAACGAGCAGCAGTACCGGGGGATCCGTGACAACTTTTGACAGGCATATGGGGATGTGAGCAACATTACACTGTATAGCAGTCTTTGGAGGTCAAACTAATATCTAATTTCTGTATGGAACATTGTTTGGCTCGGACAGTGGATCTGGTCCATGTTCACAGAGGAGAGGAATTGAAAGATTATTGGTAAGCAAAACATAGATACAGTACAAGCTGGGAGTTTCAAGTTAACATAGTCTGTTTGTCACATGGGAATCTGTGAGTGTATCAGTGGAGTACAGCAAGTACTGACATTGAACAAATTCCAATGGTAATGAAATCATCTTCAAAGGGCTCATATCTCTTTCAAAACACATTTCAGATTACCATATTTAAAATGAACAGCTCGCCAGGTTTGATAAATTACTTGGGCATCCTGGAATGTTGAACATTTCTCAGTATTGTCTCAGCTCCAATATGTTGATTGAGCCTCCTGTGAGCTAGTTCCATTTACGTGAATGTTTTTAACAGTTTGGCCACCAGTGATGTCCTATCAGGCATGTACACCCCTGTACGTCATTTCACAGTACAGTAAGATTCCACCAGCCTGAAACAACACTCCCTCTGGATCTGCTCCAGGACACCATTTCTCACTCTCAGCACTGTCATTTTGAGAAATGTAAGTTGAAGCTTTTCAAAGTAATGGGATGGAACATCCCGAACGTGCCCACACTCAGGTAACACTCAAATACAGTAACAGAAGTTTTGTCATTTATGTATGGGCCAAGTGTTGCAGAATGCCACCCATTTATCATGTTCTCTTCGAATGGAAAATCCCAGAGTGGAAACTATGTCGACTGTAGTCATCGCTGTGTCTTTAAAACCTTCCACTGGCCTACATTCTTAGAAAAAAAGGTTCCAAAAGGGTTCTTCGGCTGTCCTCATAGGAGAACCCTTTTTGATTCCAAGTAAAACCCTTTTTGGTTCCAGGTATTACCCTTTTGGGTTCCATGTAGAACCCTCAATGGAAAGGTTCTACATGGAACCAAAAAGGGTTCTTCAAAGGGTTATCCTATGGGGGCAGCTGAGCAACCCTTTTAGCTTTTAGATAGCAACATTTATTTAAGAGTATACTCCTCAACATCCAAGATACATCTTGTTTACAGTCTGAGTTAAAAGTTTGTCTTATCCTTTTTCATAATATTCCACTTATGAGTGTGTTGAATACTATATATTTGGGCAAAAAATATTATATTTGTCTATTCATATAGGCCTTTTTATAATGTTATCCCTCTTTACAATTTATGATATTCTGTTAACCATACTGTACCAAAAGATGTATCCTGGAATTTGTATTGCAATGTGCTTCTGTCAACATGGTTCTGGTTTTGATGTTGGGCTTGGATGAATTCAGGACTTCAAACCTAGAGACTAAAGCTTTGTAGCGTTATAGAACCATAGTGGGACTATACACACTAATACAACTCTTGTCTTGGTTAATCAGGGAGGTTGTGTATTCTCTAGCCCTCCTTTAACAAACTGTTTGAAACCAAAGCCCTTTTTCTCTTTCCTCTCAGCCTCAGTGGGATTCTGAGCTCTCACTGTTGACTGAACACCAAAGGTATGCTGAGGCTTGCAATTGGGATCAATCTCACACACACTCCCTCAATGTCTGTTCTGTGAAGTTTAAGAATTGCCTCGCCTCGAGCTATGATTTATTTTACCTTCCTTTAGCCACTCACTTCTGGCAGTACACTCTTAGAAAAAAAGGGTTCCAAAAGGGTTATATGGCTGTCCCCATAGGAGAAGCCTTTGAATAATAATTTTCGGTTCCAGGTAGAATTATTTTGGGTTCCATGTAGAACCCTCTGGGGTTTTACATGGAACGCAATAGGGTTCTACTTGGAACCAAAAAGGGTTCTTCAAAAGGTTCTCCTATGGGGACAGCCGAAGAACCCTTTTATGCTCTAGATAGCACATTTTTTCTAAGAGTGTAGAAGTAATGTCTCCCTGTAACTACAGGAAGCTTTGTTAGAAGACTGACTGAATGTGCATGGTATGGTAATTGGGTAACACTTTAGCACTGTAACAGTTTTGTATTAACATGTTGTTTGATAGTTGCCTGGCTACTCAGACTCCTTACTCTGGCCAAACGCTACGCCACACCCACGGACATTAGTTTTTACTCTGCAAGGAGTCTGGATCGGTGTACCTCCCCGACCATGCACTGAATTGCGAACACATTCGGGGACGTCTGACTGGTCCAGAAAACCATTTTCTTTGTTTTTGTTTTTTAATTTTTTCACCTTTATTTAACCAGGTAGGCCAGTTGAGGAACAAGTTCTCATTTAGAACTGCGACCTGGCAGTTAGGCCAGAGCCAGAACACACGTGGTGCTCTGATTGGTTAGACTATCCAATCGCTGATGACTTTGTTATGTACAACGCCCCTTGTCACCACAAATAACTTCAATGATGGCAGTCTCAGATTAAAGTGTGTAGTGAGCGATAGAGCAGTTGAAGAATTTAGTGTGAGTCCTCAGTTTAGTTACATAGTACTGTACTTCAGTTGAGGACAGTCCACATTTGTATGAGGACAGCCCCATTCCATTGATACAGTATATACAGTATATAATAACAAAAAACACTCATTTACTATGTAATTATATTGAAATTGCCGAAGTACGTCAATGTACTATCATGTATAAGATAGTGTTTAAGTTAACAGTAATGCACCATATAAATACAGTAAATCAATTTGTTATGTTTCATTTTTATTGAGAAAAAAAACTAACCTACTGTACTTTACAATAATTCTACTCACAAATGAGGAGCTTAGCTATCAGAGTCGTAACATAGTTGCTACAACAGGGCTCACATTTCACAGGTTAATTGTGTTGTGCTTTATTGCACCTCTGGCACATAAGGGGCAGGTGTTAGCAATAAAAACCTGATCGCTTAGTTCTCCCCTGCTGTTTATAAGCTGAACTGGTTATGCCAGGTGTTAGTGCCTACCCAATTATGAATTCATGTTTGGGTTTAAGGCTTGTAAGCGGTACCAGGTGGGGTCACTCATGCATGTTTGGATAATGTCCAGACACAAAGGCCACATTCTCATCTGCACAAGTTCAAGGAAGTCACACTCACATTAAATATTAATTGTGGAAGATTTACAAGACATTGACCTAAGATGTGATAGAAACGGTGAACTAACACAATCTAACACAGGAAATATATTTCACAGAAAATATATTTCTATATTTCTTTCTCCATCGGATGAAGTGACACCCCTTTGCTCTTGGGCAGAACCTTGTTGGAACCATATGGGATGCAACACAGGCATTCTGGTATGATGTCATTGGTGTTGAGCTTATTTGGAGCACATGTGTGGCACAAATAGTACTCCTACAGTTTAACAGTTTAGCTATTCATATCTTTGGCCCATATCTGATTTAACAGGAAAACAATACATTTACATTCAAAATGTGAAATATACTGCATGTGACAATATTAGTGTATTCATAATGACTTGATCCTTAAAGTCTTAATGCAGATCACAAAGGGTCATACATCAAAGCCCATTCTTGAGATGAGCCTCGAGGTCCAATTAATTGGCTGAACATGCTATGAAAGATAATCATATGGCTGTATAATCCCTATGATTCATTAGCTGCTCTTCCATTTCCTGCCTATTGCTGTCTGTGGCACAGCCTTGCTGACTGAGAATGTTGTATGTGGGATGAAGCTCAAGGCTTGTTCCAAATTCACTTTAAAAAATATATAAATATTTTATCTGGGCATCATTTGTGAGCAGCCCTGTTGACATAGCTCACCCTGAAGTTATTTTAATGAGCAGTGGCATCATGCACCAATTTTTTTTTAATTCAGTAGATTTACATTAATGTCTGTATATATATATATATTTTACTGTATATTGTTATCCTAAAATCTACGTTTTTCGGGGGCACATGCCCCCGGCCCCCCTCCCCTGTTCTCCGTCAGTTTCAATGGGCATGTTAATGAGGAGCTAATACAGCTCATTTCCTTGTTGCATAATCACATTCAAACAGAATCATGGCTTTTTAACCCCCGTCTATGCATTGTCATGATTGGTGTTATGCACCCTCTTATATGGTTGCGAGAGATATCCTTTCCTCTGTTGATTGCCATTAGTTAATGATGTCAAAATTACCTAGACAATTCAGACATTCCTAATGTATGTGCACTGGCAACTCAAGACTGCCAATCATTGGTTTATTGGGTTCAACAATCAGTACCAAAGAGGGTTCTATGCTTTGACATCTTCCAAAAACAAATGTTGTGTTGAGAATATAACCGTACAAGCTTGCAGAAGAACGTAGTGTCTACATCCTTTGCACTTGACAGCCCTCTTCGACTGCCAGTCCTGTCATAGACGGTCTCAGGGGCCAATTTTTTTTTTTGATAATGAAATACTGTACGTGTCAATGTTTTGTTTTCATCATGGATGTTTGTTTTTGTTCTAAGCAACTGAAGAGCTGAGCAAAGACCGCAGCTCTTTAGGCCAAAGTATTTTAGGGTGACTCAATCCCTGTAAACCAAAACATAACATAGAGATTAAAACAGAGCACACAGAGCACACTGATATTCATCTCGTAAGAGAAGAATCAAGGTTTCTGTGTACTATGACTTCAGCAGTGACTGTGTTGATGTGTTGCTACCATGGTTACGAATGGCTTGAGGGTATTCCCACTGGGCACAAACTTGTTGATCCACATTTTTTCAACATAGAGTACCAGTCAAAAGTTTGGACATACCTACTCATTCAAGGGTTTTTCTTTATTTTTACTATTTTCTACATTGTAGAATATTAGTGAAAACTTCAAAACTATTAAATAACACATATGGAATCATGTAGTAACCAAAAAAGTGTGCCGTCACTGCTGGCTCCGTGCCATGGATCATCACTACAGGTTCTGTGCCATGGATCATCACTGGAGGCTTTGTGCCATGGATCATCACTGGAGGCTCCGGGCCATGGATCATCCCTACAGGCTCCGGGCCATGGATCATCCCTACAGGCTTCTTGCCATGGATCATCCCTACAGGCTTCTTGCCATGGATCATCCCTACAGGCTTCTTGCCATGGATCCTCCCTACAGGCTTCTTGCCATGAATCATCCCTACAGGCTCCGGGCCATGGATTATCACTGGAGGCTTCGTGCATTGGATCATCCCTACAGGCTCCTTGGCCATGGATCATCAGCTCTACGCACGGGGCTACCGTGCGTAGAGCTGGCGCAGGATAACCTGGGCCGAAGAGACGCACTGGAGACCAGGAACGCTGAGCCGGCACACTTCTTCCTGGCTGACGACCAACTCTAGCACGGCAACGGTGAGGAGCTTGCACCGAGCGCACCGGGCTGTGAGTGCGCACTGGCGACACAGTGCGCATCACCGCATAACACGGTGCTTGCTCGGTCACTCGCTCCCCACGGTAAGCACGGGGAGTTGGCTCAGCTCTCAACCCCAACTTCGCCAATCTCCCCGTGTGCCCCCCCAAAAAAAGTTTTTGGCGCTGCCTCTCGGGCTTCCGTTGTTGCCTTGCCTGTTCCTCCCAGTATCGCCATTCCGCTTTCGCTGCCTCTATCTCCTCTTGATGATCGTTACAGAAGATCCCACCACCAAAGGACCAAGCAGCGTGGGCAGGATGACTGGACCTGGGAGGAAATCCTGGATGGACCCTGGACAAGGCCTGGGGAGTATCGCCGTCCGCAAGAGGAGATAGAGGCAGTGACGGTCCCCAGTCCAGAACCTACAGAGACGCTCTCCAGTCCGGAGCCTCCAGCGACGCTCCTCAGTCCAGCAACGCTCCCCAGTCCGGAGCCTCCAGCGACGCTACCCAGTCCGGAGCCTCCAGTGACCCTCCCCAGCCCGGAGCCTCCAGCGACGCTCCCCAGTCCGGAGCCTCCAGCGACGCACCTCAGCCCGGAGCCTCCAGCGACGCTCCTCAGCCCGGAGCCTCCAGCGACGCTCCTCAGCCCGGAGCCTCCAGCGACGCTCCTCAGCACGGAGACTGCAGCGACGCTCCTCAGCACGGAGACTCCAGCGACGCTCCCCAGCGACGCTCCCCAGCCCGGAGCCTCCAGCGACGCTCCCCAGCCCGGAGCCTCCAGCGACGCTCCCCAGCCCGGAGCCTCCAGCGACGCTCCTCAGCCCGGAGCCTCCAGCGACGCTCCTCAGCCCGGAGCCTCCAGCGACGCTCCTCAGCCCGGAGCCTCCAGCGACGCTCCCCAGCGACGCTCCCCAGCCCGGAGCCTCCAGCGACGCTCCCCAGCCCGGGGCCTCCAGCGACGCTCCTCAGCCCGGAGCCTCCAGCGACGCTCCCCAGCAACGCTCCCCAGCCCGGAGCCTCCAGCGACGCTCCCCAGCCCGGAGCCTCCAGCGACGCTCCTCAGTCCGGAGCCTCCAGCGACGCTCCCCAGTCCGGAGCCTCCAGTGAAGCTCCTCAGCCCGGAGCCTCCAGCGACACTCCCCAGCCCGGAGCCTCCAGCAACGCTCCTCAGTCCGGAGCCTCCAGCGACGCTCCTCAGCCCGGAGCCTCCAGCGACACTCCCCAGTCCGGAGCCTCCAGCGATGCTCCCCAGTCCGGAGCCTCCAGCGACGGTCCGCAGCTCGGAGTCTTCAGCGGCGGTCCGCAGCCCGGAGTCTTACATTTACATTTACGTCATTTAGCAGACGCTCTTATCCAGAGCGACTTACAAATTGGTGCATTCACCTTACTGTCACGCCCTGACCTGAGAGAGAGGGTTTGTTTCTCTATGTGGTTAGATCAGGGTGTGGGGTGGGCATTCTATGATGTCTATTTCTTTGTTTTGAGCCGAGTATGGTTCCTAATCAGAGGCAGCTGTCTATCGTTGTCTCTGATTAGGAATCATACTTAGGCAGCCTTTCCCCACCTGTAGTTGTGGGATCTTATTTTTGTACTGCTTTGTAAAGCTTGCAAGACGTCGTTTTCCATTGTTTATTATTTTGTTTAAGTGTTCTGATTTAAAATAAATATCAAGATAAACACATACCACGCTGCACCCTGGTCTACTAATTTTGACGATCGTTACAGACTGGTACTGTACCTTGTATAAAATGGTGTTGAATTTGTACATTTAAAACAACATCAGATTTTCGACGTTGTATCCACTATCAGAAAAAATGTAATAGTCTGGGAAGCCCCTCCTACTGGAGTGTTGATCTATCTACAGCTATTCATTTGGTCTCCCATCCAAGGTTTAAACCAAGCCCTGCTTAGTTTGGTTATTTCTCACTGACTACTGCCAATCTGCTATCATGCGAATGATTATTGAGAGATCTCTTAACCTTTAACTGCAGTAGGCTAAACCAGGGTCACAGAGTGATTCTTGGTAGTCTTAAACAAATTTACTTTGAAACAAAAATATACACTCCACACACATGGTTTTGGGCTTAACAAAAATATATCTGTGCCATACCAGATATAAAATGTATTCAATTTTGAGTTTGCATCCCAATATTACACTTTACACATCACAGAAGACTGAAATATAACAAAAGCACTTGACATAGCATCAGCGGATTTCCAGCGTTTAAAAAATATATATTGTTAATTAATTATGAAAAATGTTAACATTCCATCCATGAGGCCACAAGGTCATTTGACTGCAGGAAAGGGCTACTAAATCAATATTTTCACTTTTGTTACTGAAGTCATTCCGAAAGGTAGGTTTAACAGAGCAAACGAAATGTAACCATACTTTAAAAGTAATATATAATCAGTTATACTATTTAGGCCTATAGCAGTTACAAAGTCATCAACAACTATTGTTTCAATTCAACCCAAGGTTCAACTACAAATAGACAATACATACAGTCCCTTTGGAAAGTTTTCAGACCCCTTGAATTTTTCCACATTTTGTTACGTTACAGCCTTATTCTAAAATGGGTTAAATAAAAATAAATCCCCAGCAATTTAAACACAATACTTCATAATGACAAAGTGAAAATTTGGTTTTTGGACATTTTTGCAAATGTATTAAACATACAAAACAAAAATACCTTATTTAGATATGTATTCAGACCCTTTGCTATGAGACTCGAAATTGAGCTCTGGTGCATCCTGTTTCCATTGATCATCCTTGAGATGTGTCTACAACTTGATTGGACATGATTTGGAAAGGCACACACCTGTCTATATAAGTTCCCACAGTTGACAGTGCATGTCAGAGCAAAAACCAAGCCATGAGGTTGAAGGAATTGTAGCAGATCGCCGAAACAGGATTGTGTCAAGAGACAGATCTGGGAAAGGTTACCAAAGACATTACTGCAGCATTGAAGGTCCCCAAGAACACAGTGGCCTCCATCATTCATAAATGGAAGAAGTTTGGATCCACCAAGACTCTTCCTAGAGCTAGCACCCGACCAAACTGAGCAATCGGGGGAGAAGGGCCTTGGTCAGGGAGGTGACCAAGAACCCGATGGTCACTCTGACAGAGCTCTAGAGTTGCTCTGTGGAGATGGGAGAACCTTCCAGAAAGACAACCATCAGGCCTTTATGGTAGAGGGGCCAGAAGGAAGTCACTCCTCAGTAAAAGGCCCATGACAGTCCGCTTTAGCTGCCTTTTTACCAAAAGGCAGCTAAAGACTCTCAGACCATGAGAAACAAGATTATCTGGCCTAATGAAACCAATATTTAACTCTTTGGCCTGAATTCCAAACGTCAAGTCTGGAGGAAATCTGGCACCATCCCTACGGGGTTGCCAGGATCAAGGTAGGATCGAGGGAAAGATGAACGGGCAAAGTACAGAGAGATCCTTGATGAAAACCTGCTCCAGATTGCTCAGGACCTCAGACTGGGGCGAAGGTTTACCTTCCAACAGGACAAAGACCCCTAAGCACACAGCCAAGACAACACAGAAGTGGCTTCGGGACAAGTCTCTGAATGTCCTTGAGTGGCCCAGCCAGAGCCCGGACTTGAAACCGATCTAACATCTCTTAAGAGACCTGAAAATAGCTGTGCAGCAACATCCCCATCCAACCTGACAGAGCTTGAGAGGTTCTGCAGATAAGAATGGGAGGAACTCCCCAAATACAGGTGTGCCAAGCTTCTAGCGTCATACCCAACAAGACTCGAGGCTGTAATTTCTGCCGAAGGTGCTTCAACAAAGTACTGACTAAAGAGTCTGAATACTTGTGTAAATGTGATATTTCTAACGACCTGGTTTTGCTTTGTCATTAAGGGGTATTGTGTGTAGATTGATGAGGGGGAAAAACAATTGAAATACATTTTAGAATAAGGCTGTAACCTAACAAAATGTGGAAAAAGTCAAGGGATCTGAATACTTTCTGAAGGCACTGTATTGGCCTAGGCCCTTGGGTTTCAAGGTTTGGTTGAGTTCAAGTTAATCATTAATATTCACATCTCCATCTCAACCAAAAATCTATGTTAAATAATAGGACTAAATTAATTAAAGTGCGTTTAAAGTTTGCTTAGATGTAGTCCTAGTCTTTAACTTTGATATTTGGTGTAGCTGGAGACACGAATCGAACATATTCATTTGTAGACTAATTGGATATTGAATTGTGCTTTGTTGTCAACGCAGCCAAATATCAACATTTAAAAGAGATGTATCTTCTGATTGGATAGTTCCATCTGTGCCAGTGACTTAATCTGCCTTTAATTCCAGTTTGTCTACAGTTTAATAATTTATATGTTGGTTTCATGTCTCCATATCAACCAAGTAAAAAAAATAGGACTAAATCAAATCAAACTTTAAATGCACTTTAAATAAAGTTTGATTTGATTTAATCCTATTCTTTAACTTTGATTCTTGGTTGAGATAGAGACGTAAATCCAACATATCAATGATTTAAAAAAAAGAATTACGCTGCTGCTACTCGCTGTTTGTTGTCTATGCATAGTAACCCCTACCTACATGTACATATTACCTCAATTACCTCGACTAACCAGTACCCCCTCACATTGACTCGTTTCCAGTATCCCCTGTATACAGTATAGCCTCGTTATTGTAACTTTTAATTTTTTTTACTTTAGTTTATTTAGTAAATATTTTCAACTCTTATTTTTCTTAAAACTGCATTGTTGGTTAAGGGCTTGTAAGTAAGCATTTCACGGTACACCTGTTGTATTCGGAGCATGTGACAAATAACATTTGATTTGTATATTACCTCACACCCTTGTGATTTTCACAGCACATGATCATGAGTGCCCATTGTAATGACAGCTCTTGACTCTTATTATAGATAACTTAAGTGGTGCTTGCAGGCATGTAAAAAGCTTGTTGGACAACACAAGCACATGTCTGTCAAACTCTTGCATAAACATCACTTTGTTGGTCAAGATGTGTTTGATTGAACATGTTGATTAAAAGACGTTGTGATTGTATGGGTATTTGTATGAGGTAGCCTACAATGAGGCACAATGATGGGTTAGTTGCTTAGTAGAATACAGAATGCTACCATAATAGAATCCCAGAACTGTATTCACTAATGGCATATCTACATTCCTACAGAAATAGTGTATTCAGGGTGTGTCCAGAGAGTTTTTCACACTTTGAGTGAAACACAACTGCCGGTGAACAGTCCTGGGTTCAAATACTATTTGCAATAATTGAGCTTGCCTGGATTTAAGTAGTATTTGAACCCAGGTCTGCCGGGGTTCACTGAACTGTCTCAGTTTGGACCAGATCTGAAGTATGCAGGTAATCCATCAAGATCTATCCAGACATGGCTACATTTCCACGACTAACGTGTTGTGCATGTAGAATCTCAGGATGATGAATGAACCCTATTGGAAACAGTGAGACAGTAGGAGACTCTTCTTCCTCTCACGCCCTCTCTCCCCATAATCTCTACTTCTCACAGGATTTTAACTCCCTCTCGTGTCTGGTTTTTGTCTTGTATCTGTGCAGGTTACTGTAAAAGTTTGCTCAAGACAAACTTTTGAGAAACTCTCGTGCTTGTGGTTTTATTGATTTTTTGTATTGTATTGATTTTCTTGTTTTTAGTATTGATTTATATATTTACAAACGTCAAGCAAATAGGCCTACACAGTATATCAGTTTGCTCATACCGATATATGACTTGCCTATACCATACAGTACTATTAGGAATGTCTCTCCGTGAACAACAAGGTAACTCCTTATGTCCCATGTAAACATAGCAGAGGTTGGACATGCTTACAGAACCAAAGGACTGAAACACTAAGCATTGCTAACTGTAATGAGGATGTTAATGGCACCACTGGGACCCCCTTACAGGACGTGAGTCATTTGCCCTGTCACTCCTCAATTAGGCAGCCTGAGAAATGCCTCCCCTGTGGGTCTAATGGAACTATTCACCCATTTCGACCAATTAACCTAATGCAAAGTTGGACAGAGACTGCCTATCAGGGCAGTTTGATAAATTATCTCCTCACTCTAGTGGGTTGGTGGAGGGGGCCCAAGTTCTTTACCTCAAGTTGAATTGCCAGGCTCGACATCACGTATTTGGAAAAGTTGACTTATTGTTAGGCATGTAAAAGTGGAATAGTATGAATTGTGTTTGGTAATGTGTTTTGTGGTCTTATGGGCTTGCTAGTATCTGGCAGGGTCTTCTGTTATTTTGCTCTGATATGACAAAAGTATTGACAGTTTTGTATGATAGAGGATTGCTATCTCACTTGAGAAGGCTTCTCTGTGGGTGTAATAGGTTCTCAGGGCCTTTGTTTTTCTCCTGCGGGCCCGCAGAGAGAAGGAAGTTAGGGTCTCACGGTCTAGAGAGAGAGCAAGCTTGTCATAACTGTAAAGCAGCTGAGGGAGTAGGGAGTAACCAGAGCCCTTTGCACTTCTGCTGTAGTGTCCATCACACCCACATCTCAGGAGACACGGCTGGGAACACAACCATCCACTGACGCTATTAGCTGTCTGTGCAGTAGCTCTCACACTGTGGAGTAAAGACCCCACTGAGGCAACCAGAAAGAACGCACGCACGCACACATCAAATTGTATTTGTCACGTGTCGAATACAACTTAGTTACTAATAAGCACGCACCCTTAAGAAAATGACTGTAAAAACAGCTAAATCCCCTTGGATTGATGAGGAATTGAAAAATGTTATGGTTGAGAGGGATGAGGCAAAAGGAATGGCAATTAAGTCTGGCAGCCCAACTGATTGGCAAACATACTGCAAATTAAGAAAGCTGTGTCGAAACTAAATAAAAAGAAAAAGAAACTACACTATGAAACAAAGATAAATTATATAAATAATGATAGTTAAAAGCTTTGGGGCACCTTAAATGAAATATTGGGGGAAAAAGCCAACTCAGCTCCATCATTCATTGAATCAGATGGCTCATTCATCACAAAGCCCACTGATATTGCAAACTACTTCAATTACTTTTTCATTGGCAAGATAAGCAAACTTAGGGATGACATGCCAGCAACAAATGCTGACACTACACATCCAAGTATATCGGACCAAATTATGAAAGACAAGAATTGTACTTTTGAATTCCATGAAGTAAAAATCTTCAGTTTCTTGGCAGTTTCTCGCATGGAATAGTAAAATAAAGAACAGATTAGCAGCAGCAAATGACGAGTGTAAAAGTGTGTGGGTGTGTGTGTGTGTGTGTGTGTATGTATATGTATGTGTGTTTTTGTTGTTTCGGCATGCAGTGTGTGTGTGTGTGTGTGTGTGTGTGTGTGTGTGCGTATGTGTGTAGGTTTTGTCTGAGTGTCAATCAATCAATCAATCAATCAATGAAATGTATTTATCAAGCCCTTCTTACATCAGCTGATGTCACAAAGTGCTGTACAGAAACCCAGCCTAAAACCCCAAACAGCATGCAATGCAGGTGTAGAAGCACGGTGGCTAGGAAAAACTTCCTAGAAAGGCCAGAACCTAGGAAGAAACCTAGAGAGGAACCAGGTTATGAAGGGTGGCCAGTCCTCTTCTGGATGTGCCGGGTGGAGAGTTTAACAGAAAATGGCCAAGATGTTCAAATGTTCATAAATTACCAGCAGGGTCAAATAATAACAATCACAGTGGTTGTTGAGGGTGCAACAGGTCAGCACCTCAGGAGTAAATGTCAGTTGACTTTTCATAGCCGATCATTGAGAGTATCCCTACCGCTCCTGCTGTCTCTAGAGAGTTGAAACCTGCAGGTCTGGGACAGGTAGCACATTCGGGGAACAGGTCAGGGTTCCATAGCCGCAGGCAGAGCAGTTGAAACTGGAGCAGCAGCACGACCAGGTGGACTGGGGACAGCAAGGAGTCATCAGGCCAGGTAGTCCTGAGGCATGGTCCTAGGGCTCAGGTCCTCCGAGAGAGAGAATGAAAGAAAGATAGAAAAGAAAGAGAGAGAGAGAATTAGAGAGAGCACACTTAAATTCAAACAGGACACCGGATAAGACAGGAGAAATACTCCAGATATAACAGACTGACCCTAGCCCCCGACACAAACTATTGCAACATAAATACTGGAGGCTGAGAGAGTAGGGGTCAGGAGACACTGTGGCCCCGACCGACGATAACCCCGGACAGGGCCAAACAGGCAGGATATAACCCCACCCACTTTGCCAAAGCACAGCCCTCACACCACTAGAGGGATATCTTCAACCACCAACTTACCATCCTGAGACGAGGCCGAGTATAGCCCACAAAGATCTCCCCCACGGCACAATCGAAGGGAGGGCGTCAACCCAGACAGGAAGATCACGTCAGTGACTCAACCCACTCAAGTGACGCACCCCTCCTAGGGACGGCATGGAAGAGTACCAGTAAGCCAGTGACTCAGCCCCTGTAATAGGGTTAGAGGCAGAGAATCCCAGTGGAGAGAGGGGAACAGGCCAGGCAGAGACAGCAAGGGTGGTTCGTTGCTCCAGTGCCTTTCCGTTCACCTTCACACTCCTGGGCCAGACGACACTCAATCATAGGACCTATTGAAGAGATGAGTATTCAATAAAGACTCAAAGGTTGAGACCGAGTCTGCGTCTCTCACATGGGTAGGCAGACCATTCCATAAAAATGGAGCTCTATAGGAGAAAGCTCTGCCTCCAGCTTTTTGCTTAGAAATTCTAGGGACTGTAAAGAGGCCTGCGTCTTATGACCGTAGCGTACGTGTAGGTATGTACGGCAGGACCAAATCAGAAAGATAGGTAGGAGCAAGCCCATGTAATGCTTTGTAGGTTAGCAGTAAAACCTTGAAATCAGCCCTTGCCTTAACAGGAAGCCAGTGTAGAGAGGCTAGCACTGGAGTAATATGATAATGTTTTGAGGTTGTAGTCAAGATTCTTGCAGCTGTGTTCAGAACTAACTGAAGTTTATTTAGTGCTTTATCCGGGTAGCCGGAAAGTAGAGCATTGCAGTAGTCTAACCTAGAAGTGCATCATTTTCTGACAGAAGGTTTCTGATTTTTGCAGTGTTACGTAGATGAAAAAAAGCTGTCCTTGAAATAGTCTTGATATGTTCGTCAAAAGAGAGATCAAGGTCCAGAGTAACGCCGAGGTCCTTCACAGTTTTATTTGAGACGTCTGTACAACCAAGATTAATTGTCAGATTCAACAGAATATCTCTTTGTTTCTTGGGACCTAGAACTAGCATCTATGTTTTGACCGAGTTTAAAAGTAGAACATTTGCCGCCATCCACTTGCTTATGTCTGAAACACAGGCTTCCAGGGAGGGCAATTTTGGGGCTTCACCATGTTTCATCGTAAAATGTACAGCTGTGTGTCGTCCGCATAGCAGTGAAATTTAACATTATGTTTTCGAATGACATCCCCAAGAGGTAAAATATATAGTGAAAACAATAGTGGTCCTAAAACAGAGCCTTGAGGAACACCATCCACAGAGACAAACTGATATCTTTCCAACAGAAGATCTAAACCAGGTCAGAACTTCAATACAGTGTGAGTGAGTGTGTGTATATCGTGTGCATACAGTGGCTTGCGAAAGTATTCCTACAACCTGGAATTAAAATGGATTTTTGGGGGGTTTGTATCATTTGATTTACACAACATGCCTACCACTTTGAAGATGCAAAATATTTTTTATTGTGACACAAACAACAAATAAGACAAAAAAACTAAAAACTTCAGCGTGCATAGCTATTCACCCCCCAAAGTCAATACTTTGTAGAGCCACCTTTTGCAGCAAAAACAGCTGCAAGTCTCTTGGGGTATGTCTCTATAAGCTTGGCACATCTAGCCACTGGGATTTTGCCCATTCTTCAAGGCAAAACTGCTCCAGCTCCTTCAAGTTGGATGGGTTCCGCTTGTGTACAGCAATCTTTAGGTCATACCACAGATTCTCAGTTGGATTGAGGTCTGGGCTTTGACTAGGCCATTCCAAGACATTTATACCACTCGAGTGTTGCTTTAGCAGTATGCTTAGGGTCATTGTCCTGCTGGAAGTTGGACCTCCGTCCCAGTCTCAAATCTCTGGAAGACTGAAACAGGTTTCCCTCAATAATTTCCCTGTATTTAGCACCCTCCATCATTCCTTAACCCCTGTGCGGCCTCCAGCGAAAAATCCTATCCCCATTAGCATAACAAAATGTAATACTTTTTTTTTTTCATTTTTTTTTTCAAATTATATCGTTTTATAGATACACCTCTCCTGAATCGAACCACGTTGTCCGATTTCAAAAAGGCTTTACAGCAAAAGCAAAACATTAGATTATGTTAGAGGAGTATATCGTAAAAGTAGCCACATAGCCATTTTCCGACCAACCACATGCATCACAAATAACCAAAAAACAGCTAAATGCAGCACTAACCTTTGACAATCTTCATCAGATTACACACCTAGGACATCATGTTACACAATACATGCATTCTCTTGTTCGATAAAGTTCATATTTATATATAGAAACAGCATTTTACATCGGTGCGTAACGTTGACTAACTATTTTCCCTCAAATGCATCCGATGAAACAGCGCTACAATTTACTAAATTACTATTCGAAAACATTTTTAAAATGTAATATTGTCATTCTAAGATTTATAGATGAATATCTCTTGAAAGCACCTGTAATGCCAGATTTAAAAATAACTTTACTGGGTAATCACACTTTGCGATAAAAGGGGATGCGATACTCAGAACAATAGGCTAGCAATAGCAATAGGCTAGCCATCTTGGAACAATCGCATATCAAATCTAGTCTTGTATACTATTGTCAATAATCCCTTACCTTTGATTATCTTCATCCTTAGGCACTTCCAGGAATCCCAGGTCCACAACAAATGTATTTTCGTTCGAAAAAGTTAATGCTTTATGTTCCATTAGCTTGTTGTTGTTAGCGCGTTCTGAAGGCTGCACCAAAAGTTTCGACGTGCGCGGGGCTACTCTTTCAACAAAATGCATTTTTTTCTTATTTAGGTTCGTTCAAACATGTCAAACGTTGTATAACATAAATCTTTAGGGCCTTTTTCAACCAGAGCTCCAATAAGATTCGAGGAGGACGATTGCATTGTGTTTCAAAACGTTCCGAAAGGGGAGGGTAACCAGGGGCGCCAGCGTCATAATGGTGATGGCCCTCTCCGTGTGACCACGTTCCACAGCGTGTCATTCTGTCAGTTTTCACAGTAGGAGACTCAAATCACTTTGTAAAGACTGGGGACATCTAGTGGAAGCAATAGGAAGTGCTCAATGAACCATAGCTCACGGTGTGATTAATAGGCAAAGTGATGAAGTTGAGTTCGCAATTCAGAATTCCACTTCCTGTTTCGATCTGTCTCGGGGTTTTGACTGCCATATGAGTTCTGTTATACTCACAGACACCATTCAAACATTTTTAGAAACTTTAGGTTGTTTTCTATCCACAAGTATTAATTATATGCATATCCTAGCTTCTGAGTTTGAGTAGTAGGCCGTTTAAAATGGGCACGGATTCTTTTCAAAATGCGCTGTGGCGCCCCCTATCCTAGGCGACCGTCAAGAGGTTAAATTCTGACCAGTTTCCCAGTCCCTGCCGATGAAAAACATCCCCACAGCATGATGCTGCTGTCACCATGCTTCACTGTAGGGATGGTGTTCTCGGGGTGATGAGAGGTGTTGGGTTTGCGCCAGACATAGTGTTTTCCTTAATGGCCAAAAAGCTCAATTTTAGTCTCATCTGACCAGAGTACCTTCTTCCATATGTTTGGGGAGTCTCCCACATGCCTTTTGGCAAACACCAAACATGTTTGCTTATTTTTGTCTGGCCACTCTTCTGTAAAGCCCAGCTCTGTGGAGGGTATGGCTTAAAGTGGTCCTATGGACAGATACTCCACTCTCCGCTGTGGAGCTTTGCAGCTCCTTCAAGGTTATCTTTGGTCTCTTTGTTGCCTCTCTGATTAATGCCCTTCTTGCCTGGTCCGTGAGTTTTGGTGGGAGGCCCTCTCTTGGTAGGTTTGTTGTGGTGCCATATTCTTTCTATTTTTTAATAATGGATTTAATGGTGCTCCGTGGGATGTTCAAAGTTTCAGATATTTTTTTATACCCCAACCCTGATCTGTACTTCTCCACAACTTTGTCCCTGACCTGTTTGGAGAGCTCCTTGGTCTTCATAGTGCCGCTTGCTTGGTTGTGCCGCTTGCTTGGTTGTGCCGCTTGCTTGGTTGTGCCCCTTGCTTGGTTGTGCCCCTTGCTTAGTGGTGTTGCAGACTCTGGGGCCTTTCAAAACAGGTGTATATATACTGAGATCATGTGAGAGATCATGTGACACTTAGATTGCACACTTAGATAGCCCACGATAACCTCCTTGGTCTTGCTGATGTTGAGGGAGAGGTTGTTGTCCTGGCACCACTCTGCTAAGTCTCTGACCTCCTCCCTGTAGGCCGACTCATCGCCGTTCGAGATCAGGCCTACCATCGTCGTGTCATCAGCAAACTTGCTGATGGTGTTGGAGACGTGGGTGAACAGGGAGTGTAGAAGTGAACTAAGCACACACCCATGAGGGCCTCCCTTGTTGAGGATCAGCGTGGTGGAGGTGTTGCCTATCCTCACCACCTGGGGTCGGCCCGTCAGGGAGTCTAGGATCCAGTTGCCAAGGGAGGGTTTCAGTCAAAGGGGCCCTAGCTTGATGATGAACTTGGAGGGGACTATGGTGTTGAATGCTGAGCTGTAGTCTATGAACAGCATTCTCACATAGTTATTTCCCCTCTTGTCCAGGTGGCAGAGGGCAGTGTAAACTGCAATTAAGATTGTTTCATCTGTGGATCTATTGGGATGGTATGCGAATTGGAGTGGGTCTATGATGATGTCTGGGATGATGGTGTTGATGTGTGTCATGACCAGCCTCTCAAATCACTTCATAAATACAGATGTGAGTGCTACAACTCAACAGTGGACTGATGTTCAACTTATCACTACTGATTATTTGACTTAGCATGTGTAACCCTCTCACCAGGCTCGAATATGACTCTCACAATATTAACTTATGCAGAGTATCTCAGCAGCATGGGATGTTAGGTGAGAAGGACATCTCCAATAAGAATTCCTATTGTAAACTATCTAGGGTTATGACAATAGGGTATTAACTTCGGATTAAATGATTATAGGTTTCTGTTATTGAATTAGGATAAACCATCCCATGCATTAAATGAAATTGAAACAATCAATGACTCCACCAAGGCAATATACATAACGTTCCATATGTGTATTCAAACATTTTCAAACACAAATACATTGGACGTTTGGCGCAGTCTGATGTTGGCAATGCCAATACAAAACATCTCCGCTAACTTTCTCAGAGACATCTCTTACATCCCATCTCCACAAGGAGAGAGCTGTCATGGAGGTCTGAGCCTCTCTCTGGTCTAACTGCAGCCCCCTGGCTGGCGCTGAGTGCTAGGGGAAGATCTGAGCCTCTCTCTGGTCTAACTGCAGTGGCCTGGCTGGCGCTGAGTGCTAGGGGAAAGTCTGAGCCTCTCTCTGGTCTAACTGCAAACCCCTGGCTGGCTCTGTGTGCAAGGGGAAGGTCTGAGCGTCTCTCTGGTCTAACTGCAGCCACCTGGCTGGCGCTGAGTGCTAGGGGAAAGTCTGAGCCTCTCTCTGGTCTAACTGCAGCACCCTGGCTGGCGCTGAGTACTAGGGGAAGGTCTGAGCCTCTCTCTGGTCTAACTGCAGCCCCCTGGCTGGCCCTGAGTGCTAGGGGAAGGTCTGAACCTCTCTCTGGTCTAACTGCAGCACCCTGGCTGGCGCTGAGTACTAGGGGAAAGTCTGAACCTCTCTCTGGTCTAACTGCAGCACCCTGGCTGGCGCTGAGTACTAGGGGAAGGTCTAAGCCTCTCTCTGGTCTAACTGCAGCCCCCTGGCTGGCGCTGAGTGCTAGGGGAAGGTCTGAGCCTCTCTCTGGTCTAACTGCAGCCCCCTGGCTGGCCCTGAGTACTAGTGGAAGGTCTGACCTGTATTCACACACAGAGGAACTATATAGGTTGTGGGGCTCCTCACTGATGAGGATTGACAGTCTGTCTCTCCAGCTGCTTTAATCTGCCCACATTCCAGGAAGCATCTGGTCTCATTGAAGCAATTCAAGGTGAAGGACTGCAGGCAGAGCTAGGTGATGATGATGAAGTCGACTGTGTAGAGAATAAGGGATAAGGTGAGCTACACGTATCGTTTTCAGACTAACCTCTGCTGTCATGTGTGGTTTTCAGACATGTTCTGTACGGTGTAGTGTGGAAAATCTGTAGGTCTGCCATAGCATGTTATGTACTACGAATGTGTATGCATTCATGTTGTAATATTCCCAAAATAATATCATATGTCAGAGGTTAACAGTTTGCAGCAGCTCGTGTTTTTTTTTAAAAGCTGGTTAAATAGCGGGGTCAGGTCTATGGAATCACTATGGTCAATTTACAACATATGAGCAAACAGAACCAGTGTAATGGCATGTTTCTTTAGATTGTTTATTCATTTAACTTTTTCCCAATGTGAAGAACAAAATGTATTTTTTTAAATCTATTTGTTAGTTCTTTTCCAAACCTCTTCATGATTTGTCCTTACTAACTCTACTATATGAGGGTTCTATTTGGAAGGGATTCTCGGATGATATTTGTCTGTCATCATCGGAATGGAATAATGGCACCTGACAGCTGAAAAGTGTTTGGAATGAGGTGTTGCTTTCCTGGAGTCACTTTCCAGCATCTACATGAAAGACTGTCGGATTCTTCCAATGGAAAATGGGGATCCATCATGTTAGCATTTAGAAGTCTAAAAGGCTTGAGTGGAATCAAAACAACCTGACTCTGGATGGTATTGCTGACAACACGCTAAGGCAACTGAATCCTAACTAGCGCAATTTATGTCCTCCCTGTGTACATTCTCATAGCGACAGTGAAAAGGAACTGACTGCCAGACCTGAGTTTAAATAGTATTTCAAATCATAGAAATATGTTTGCTGTGCTTGATCGAGCTTGTTTGCCACAATGGAACCAATTGCACTCCAGGCAGGCTCAAGCAAAATACTACTTGTATGTAGTGGTTTGTCTCTGATTTAAATACATTTGATGAAAGGCTGGATTAAATTGACAGTGATATATTACAGAATCCATTTGGAATGATGAGGGAGCTGGGAATCTGAGCCACCGCCATGACCCCACATACACATCGAATTCAAACTGTCTGCCTCCATGTTTATTTAGTGTGTAAACCTCTCTGCTGTTTTAATACATCAAGGATTGAATAATCTAGAATTACCGTCCTCACCATGCCCACTGTGGTCCAGGCCGCCACATAAACGTTGGTAGAGCATATTAACAACCATGTCAGTCGCAGCATTATGTTAGCACCAAGCTAAGGAAGCTTGTGCTAAGGAAGTTGTGCTAAGGACGCTTGAGCTCATTTACTATTGGCCAACTGATGAGGGGTTCTGTACACCTGAGAGGGGACAGTATATCTTCTGGAGAGGAACTTGACACCGCTTGTGGTATTTTGTATTAAGTACCTGTTGAAAGACAGGGATATACTGTACTGGACACGAGTCACTCCAAGATATTTAGCCACAGGCGATAGTTTTAGCTAATCTATCACTTGCTTTCTCTACCTTCTAATAAAACAGGTGACATGAAACTTTAATTTCACATTATTTGTCGAAAACACAAAATGAAAAATGGCCATTCTGTTTAAACCTACAGGCTTGAGCGGAATAAGGATATGCTCAGACGTAACACATTCATTGCAGCTTTGGTTCTTTGTCTTTGATCAGCCATTTGTAGCAAAGTGTGTAGGAGGGACCAGATGTTCTCTCTCTATCTGGTTCTACTGTCCAGCGAGAGAGAACATGCAGCTGATCTAAATCTGCAGGTTACCAAGAGTGAAGGACTCTCAAACAAAGGAAAGGCTATATGAAAATAACTTCAACTGTTTCCATTGAGCCAGGCATTTCTCAAGGTTTTACATGTTTGATGTTCCTAAAGAGTAGGTACATTTAGACAAAATGCTTTGAAAAAGTCGACATAGAAATGTTAATATTTCAAACCAAAAAGTCAATATTTGCCAGTGAACAGTATTGCAACACCAACGTCAGCAATATTGGGATTTGAAAGCTACAACCAATTCGTGACAAATTGAGATCAAAAGGACTAGGTATGTCATTGAACAGCATAGACATAATTGGCCCCTATCTTGGAAAATAATAGATAGCTAATTAATGCATGAATTCAAATATATCCCAATAGTCATCATTTTGTTATGATCTTTCTTTGGAGCCGTTCTTTACAAACCCTCAGTGTATAAGAAATGGTACAGTGTATGGCATGTGGATACTTTTAAGACTGACAATGATGGATGGGGTGTGTTGGCTGTATTCGAAGTCGGCTGTTATATAACATCGTTCTCTCATCATGTGAAATCCAATACCTTGTCAAACCTAAGATCAGGTCACCAGTATGACTGTATAGTGTTTCATATATTTTGAACTCAAGTCTTTTATCCAATGTCGTCACTTTGAAGACAAACAGATGAATAGCATGAGAACACCCATTATTTAAAACCGTTTTACTGCCCCTTGGGAATATGATTGACCACATATTTTCTCCAATGAAAACAATTTAGAAATATTTAAGAATACGTTGAAAGTGCAGCGCAGTACTATTATGTACATGGTGCATTACCATAACCTTGTACCGTAAAAAAAGGTACAAATGATGTAAAAATCCTTGCAATTCCTTAATCAGAAGTTTATATTTTGTTTTTGCATACAGTGATCAAATGCAGCATTATCACTTCACCATTACACCACAGAACTATATGAATGAACTGTATATTCATTCAGACACTTTGTATGTTTTACTGAGCCTACCTGGAGCTCCAGGTTGGTGGCATTTGCACTTTTGGGACCGTCGCACCAGACAAGCTGAATCAAGCACAACTAAAGTATATGAAATATTTCAAACACTATTTGGACCCAGGTTTGCAGAACACCATATGCGTCCAGTGTGATTCAGTGGACAGAGAGAACGGGGTGAACCAGTGGGCAGAGAGAACTGGGTGAACCAGTGGACAGAGAGAACGGGGTGAACCAGTGGGCAGAGAGAACGGGGTGTCCCAGTGGGCAGAGAGAACGGGGTGAACCAGTGGACAAAGAGAACGGGGTGAACCAGTGGACAGAGAGAACGGGGTGAACCAGTGGACAGAGAGAACGGGGTGAACCAGTGGGCAGAGAGAACGGAGTGAACCAGTGGACAGAGAGAACGGGGTGAACCAGTGGGCAGAGAACGGGGTGAACCAGTGGGCAGAGAGAACGGGGTGAACCAGTGGACAGAAAGAACGGGGTGAACCAGTGGGCAGAGACAGTTCACTGCACATCCCTCAGCCTACTTCATTAAGCCCCCACAGGCAGATACATTGTTAAAATCACTCCGAGGGTGAAAACAGCATTGAAGATGTCATTACTTTCATCCTAGCACAACAGAGTAGATGTCCTTCCAAATTGCTTCCATTCTGCCTGGCTGACTGTCTGTAAAACCATCCTTCCCCGAACAGAGCTTCCCTCTGAGTGGCCCAGTGAATGCGGAGGAGGGGAGAGAAATCACTCTACCATAAACTCATTAAGCAAACACAGCAAATTAAGATTAAACCCATGCTGTCTCCCTCTGCTGTGATTCACCGATAATAACCGAGCAGATCAACAGGCCTTGATAGGGCTGAAACATCTCTCTCTCTCTCCCTCCCCCTCCAGCAACCGGAGGAAGTTTGAGATACCTTGTGTGTACTCATTATTGAAAATAGGATGTGTGTGAGTGTCTGTGAGTGGAGTGTATTTTGTTTTTAAACGAGGACATGCTACAGCCAAGCATCACAGAGGGCATTTGAAATGATCAAAGTCCTTTGGCATGGCTGGTGGATTCCTGCCATTCATCGATTCCATCCCCTTAAGATAACAAAAGGCAGGCTTTGTTATGTGAGGGCAAGCAAGCGTTGAAATTGGGCAAAGTCTCGCAGGCAAGTGAAACTCTCATTGTTCACGTCTTCAGCATGGCCACATCAAATGGCAGTACTCACGTGATTGTGGACACCCTGAACTTTTGTAGCCAACTCCTATAACTGCCAGTTCATCTTATCAGAATACATGAATCTATATCAAGACTATATCAAGACCATCCTCAACATAAATCCCAAATGGCACTATCTAGTGCACTACTTTCCCCCCTTCTTTTCTACCATAGGGCCCTGGTCAAAAGTAATGCACTTTACTGTATAGGGAACAGGGTGCTATTTGGGATGCAACCAATGTCTTTCTAAGGTCCATGTACAAATCATGTTTATTTCAGAGCTAAATAAAAGGCATGGGAAGCGTCAGAGACATGTGAGACGACACTTATAAGTCACCTTATAATATGTTAATGGTGTGTGTCTTCGTACATAGCAGTGGTGACCAGTTCAAACTTGCATAAGAATACAGTAAAGTCTGTTGAATGAAAATTGGAATGAGCTTTTTTTTCTGTTTGTATAGGCCTATGTGTGCTCAGTGATGTAATTGTGTACATTGCTGTCTGATCCCTCTTTATAAAATCGTAATGTTCTGTCTGGTTTAAATCATATCAGTTTCAACAGTTTGGCATATCAAAGTTTTTCTTCTGTTTTGTTGTTTCTTTGATGTTGTAGAATTGAATGGATAGATACATGTCATGTGAATCATCAGCAAGTACCCCTTCTACTGACAGATTGGTTGGAACAATTAAGGGGAAATGTTGCATAACATAACCACAGACACTCACTGGAAAACCAGGTGAAAATATAGATATCTTGTTTCTTCTTCTTCATTCTAATTGGTTTGGAGGCGGACAGTGGAAACTGGGGAAATAAGTCACTTTCACACACAATGGCTCTGTTACAATTCATCTTGACTTCATTGTTACCCATTTGGAAAGAATGCCGACCGAAAATCTATTCGTCATGTCACTTGTAGGGTCGTGTGAGTGTAGTATGTAAAGATCCTTGCCAAAGCACTACCATCAACATATGTTCCTTGGTAGGTATTCAGCCTTTATGTGTCACGTCCTGACCAGTATAATGGTTATTTGTTATTGTAGTTTGGTCAGGACGTCGCAGAGGGTATTTGTTTTATGTGGTTCGGGGTGGTGGTTTATTTTAGTAGGGCGTTTGATTTATTATTTCCGGGTTTTGGTTTATGTTCTATGTTTTGTACTTCTATGTTCTTTCTGTGTTGGTATA
Source organism: Salmo salar (assembly GCF_965601325.2). Lineage (NCBI taxonomy): Eukaryota > Metazoa > Chordata > Actinopteri > Salmoniformes > Salmonidae > Salmo > Salmo salar. Next base: position 129,288,880 of record NC_138299.1, read on the forward strand.
TTTCTATGTTTAGGTTAATGGGGGGTTGGACTCTCAATTGGAGGCAGGTGCTTTCTCGTTGCCTCTGATTGAGAGTCCTATATATGGGTAATTGTTTGGTTTAGTGTTTGTGGGAGATTGTTTCTTGTTTTGCTGTGTGTGCCTGACAAGACTGTTTCGTTGTTCGTTTTGTTTTTGGTGTTCTTGTTATTTAAATAAATATACAAGATGCGCATCCACATTCCTGCTGCGTTTTGGTCCTCCATTCCAGACGACAACCGTGACATTATGCAATCTCAAACATTTATTTTCTAACAATAGTATGTATATAGGCAAGTTATCGTTACTCATTGTGTATTTATTCCAACTGTTATCATTTTTTCTATATTTTTTATTTATTTTTCTCTCTGCATTGTTGGGAAGGGCCTGTAAGTAAGCATTTCACTGTTAGTCTACAACTGTTGTTTACGAAGCACGTGACAAATAACATTAGACAAATAACAATAGTCAATGACTATTGGTTTAGACTTCTAAGGTATTATACACATGCTGGTTGACTTTATGGAAGTAGCTGTCATCTTTCAACCAATCAGAGTAGGAGCATAAGAGATCCTTCAGATAGATAGTCACCGGGCAAAAATATGTTGAACTAACGTTTCAACTCAAATATCAACCACAAATTGACATTGGTTTTACGTTACATCATCTTTTTTATGTTACGTCAGGGTACAGTCCGATTATTTCAGATGACAAGGTCACCATGGAGATGAGAGAGCCAGTGACCTCACCACTTGTAGCCCACTGCTTTTCATTACACCCTGGTGCTGCTTTGCCTTCTAGGGTTCCCAACGCTGCAGTTTAGCCCTTATTTTGATGGGCACCATACATTTTCACCATAGCAACCTAAATCTACTTTAACCTTGGAAAATCCCTAATGATGTCCTCATTAACAGTTTTTTTCCCCCCAGAGGAATAAGAAGGCAATGTGAGACTGTTCCTTCTCCCTAATGCTGAGCTGTAGGTCTCCTCTGTGGTAATGAAACTACTCAAGGGGAACTCACAGTAGTAGAGGAGTATTGTACTTATGAATGTGCATATCTAAATAGTGGAGTTGAACAGTTGCTTTTAAAATGGGGGTGTAAGTGTGTGTGTGTGGAGGGGGTGAGTGTGTGTGTGGAGGGGGTGAGTGTGAAAGAGCTAGACTGGTTTACTCATTCCTGCGATTGGAAAAACAACAAACCGGCAGCCCCACCACTTGTTTTGGTAAACAGCTGATGATTGGCTATACTGCATTTCATTCATTTAATAGTCCAAAAATGGATGTACCAAGCGAACAATGCCGTTTTAAGCAGAAAAGTTGTGGAATTTATTTTAGACAATACATTTTCAGAATAACAGCTAATCTCTAAACTTCAAAGGTCCGGCAGCTTTTCTTTTGGATACATGCCCTCCGATGCTGGCTCAACATACAATGCAGAAATGTTCAGCTCAGTTCAACTCAGGACAGGCTTTTCTGTGACGTGTATTTAGCCAGAGACAATGGTAAATGAGGGCTGTCATTTTGACTGCAGTGCCACAATTACGAGAGCAAAGCTGCTTTAGCTGTGCTGCACGATTTTCCTATTTTTTGGGAGAGTCTCAAGATTTCTGAGGACCGAATTTAGCCCAGCTGGGTGTTGTTTACGGGCCCTGTCATGAACACAGCAATATGCCTGCAAGTTGTGTTTCCTGCTTCTGTCATTGAGCTTTTCAAATAAAATGTCAGGCTTTGGTTTGCATGGGTAGCCAACATTATTAATTGGTATTATGTGCAATTACATTAAAGGAGAAGTTCACTTTATTTGAACAAAATCTCAATTTGTTATGTAAGTGGCATATTATAGAAGTGTTCAGACACTTTTTTTAAGATCTCACTTGTTTTTGAGAAACTTAGCCCACCAATGATAGACTTCCTCATGCTCGTTTAGCAGTTATAGGGGCAGAGATTAAACATGAACATAGGCTCCAAAAACACAATATGTCCTTTTGGAAACGACAACGCTCTCAGTATAGTGATGCAGGTCTTTAGATGGTGTACACATGAAATTGTGTCATTCCAAACTTTATTCGCAACACTATATTCCATTTTGTGGGACTCTAAAGATACGTCTCTGTGTAAGCCCAGGATACTTTTCCATGTGCGTATGAGCGGGCGACACCGAGAAAAACGGTACAAAATGGAATATAATGTTGCAGGTAATGTTTGGAATGGCAGAATGCTGTTGTTTCTAGTGGTACACCATCTGTTAGTTAATGAACTTCAAAGCAAGATCACTGCCGGGTGAGGTAGCACACAGTTCTACGCACTCAAGTGTGTCATCCAATGAGTTATTGACTCTCTGAATGTTTTAACCACAAAGTCTTTGATTCAACCAAAGTGGTCCTCCATTTTGGCAACACGTTGACCCAAGTCAAGATGTGGAGCTGATGACACAGACGCCAGTGAGATGAACTGCAGTTGTTAATGTCCCCTTTGAACACGGCACATTCTGTATCTGGCCCAGGGGCTTATGATATTAAAGTAAACAAATAAATACATCTCTCTCTCTCTCTCTCTCTCTCTCTCTCTCTCTCTCTCTCCTCCTCTCTCTCTCTCTCTCTAATTAAATTCAAAGGGCTTTATTGGCATGGGAAACATAATGTTTCCATTGCCAAAGCATGTGAAATAGATAATAAACAACAACAAAAAAGAACAGTAAACATTACACTCACAAAAGTTCCAAGCAATTTCAAATGTCATATTATGGCTTTATACAGTGCTGTAACGATGTGCAAATAGTTAAAGTCCAAAATAGAAAATAAATAAACATAAATATGGGTTGTATTTAGAATGGTGTTTGTTCTTCACTGGTTGCTCTTTTCTTGTGGCAACAGGTCACAAATCTTGCTGCTGTGATGGCACACTGGTATTTCACCAAATAGATATGGGAGTTTATCAAAATTGGATTTGTTTTCGAATTCTTTGTGGGTCTGTGTAATCTGAGGGAAATATGTGTCTAATATGGTCATACATTTGGCAGGAGGTTAGGAAGTGCAGCTCAGTTTCCACCTCTCTCTCTCTATCTCTCTAATGTTTCTCTCCAATTGAGTTCATGTAGTATTTTATCATGATTGTGGCAAATGGTCCATTCCAACATCCATTTGTCAAGTGTAACAACTTTTCTGGTGCCCCTGACCTTTTCAAAGCTAAAGCCTCCAATAACGGGGGTCGACAGTACAGAAACATATCACACTGTTAAGAGGTAATTCTTCAGAGCAGAGTTGTTTGTGTTTATTTTAGCCTGGGATTTCAACCGCTGTGTTTTTAGCTTATTGCCCTCGCTAGTCTCCTTACCCAAGCAGAATGACCAGTTTGAGTCCCACATGTCCGTGATTGAGGCATTACAGACACTTCCAAACAAATTAGCACCAACAGAAGATACATGTGTACTCAGAATGCACACAGCCATTTTTCAGACAGACACCCTTTCTATGGGGCTGTTTTTCATGCTCTGACTTTTCAACAGCACAATGGTCCCTCCCTACAAAACACTTCTGGGTAACAATGAGTCAAAAGCTAACTATTGGAATTTAAATGGTTTCTGGTGGACTGGTGGGGCTGCCCTGAAGGTTTAGGTCGGTAGCTATAGTATGACTTGATCCAGCCTGCAGAACAGGTTTTCAGTAGTGAGGCCTAGTGCAAGGACAAGTTCACCCTATTACTATGTAACTACACATTAATAACTGTAGCAGCGACATAGTAGTTGCATAGGTGTTACTACGTAATTACATGGTAACAAGGTTGTGGCACTATCAGTTAATCTGAATCTTTGTCAAATCCATTAAAGGGAAGTCATACTGAAAAATATTATCCTGTCTCCTTATTTCTCCTGGTCAGCCTATTGTCTGCAAAGGTTGTTACATTGTAACTACATAGTAATTATAAAGGTTATAACCAAATGGGTTTCACTTTACATGAAGTTGCTTGCTCCTGGGTAGGTACATGATAACTACAAGTATATCCTATGTAACTACATTGTTCTTCCATTACACTTGATTCGGTATAGCGTTTGAGCCAGGTCATAACATAGAAATAAACAAATTGAAAATGACCGGTAGTTAATGACAGGGTGTGCCTTGTTGCAATTGTTCTTACCAGGTCCTAGCCTACTTATCAAGCCTGGTATTACATATGGATTCGATGGTAGTGGCACCTTGTAGTTACATGTAACAAGGTTAGATATTGGTTAGAGTTATTAACATGGTAATTCACAGGTGACTTTCAAACATGTAATTACAAAACATCAGTTACATAGTGGAACAAGAACATAATAGCATCAGTAATTACACATGTGGAATAACCTTCAGCAAGTGGATGTGTAATTACACATTCCTTGTTCAAATTGTGCAATAACTGATAGTGCTACAACCTTATTACCATGTAATTACATAGTAACACCTATGTAACTACTGTTGTTACTACAGTTATTACTGTGTAGTTACATAGTAATAGGAGCAAAAATATAAAGTGTTACCTAAAATATATCAAACCGTTTTTCCTACATCTATGAGCTGAAATGACCTCGCTTGAAACTTGATACATTCTTAGATTTGCTAATCTGTCTGTTGTACATGGACTTCTAAATGCATTTAATTCTGCAACGCTGGTCATATTGATTTTCAAGGTTATCTAAGTGGCCCAGCCATTGCAAAGACCAACTTAGTAAGGGCTCAATGGTTCCAAAGGACCGGAAAATATTTACCCTTTGAGGATGTTTGCTCCATCAGAAGAGAGTGAAGGGGCACACAGCCATCCACGTAGAGAAAAGGGGGAAATGAGTAGGGGAGTCTTTTCTGCTACTTGTTGTGTCCATGTGTCATCCATTGCACCGTTATGTCAAGCGCATAACGGGATTTCCGGACAGAAATTATCCTCACACATTGTGCGGTAGTACTGGGGGTAATACTCTTTCAGCTGAACTCAAAGCCAGAAAATAAATAATAAATAAAAACTAAACTGGTGGCATGTCTAGATGTCTTTCCTTTTTTAAAACCTGTGCAACAAGCACCAAAAACACATCCCAATACATCAAACTTACTTCAACAGGTTTCTGTGGAGGATGGAAAATGTCATTACTTTGTGATCCACTTGTTTTGTTTTGAGTTAAAAGCAAAGAAACAGTTTAAACAGAGCTCGGTGACTGTGGGTTGCTACTCACCATGTAATTCTGGATAGGGGACCTTTTATTAGTTAAACCTTTATTGAAATGGAAACAATTAGCTGATCACAGTGGCTCAACCTTGACATTTAAACACACATGAAGGAGCAAACTGGACAAGAGCCAGGAGAGATCTGAGACCAGTTTATTTTGTAAATGCGGTTATATACAGTATGTGTAAATATATTCTTCTTACAAGCTCAGTTTTAGTATTCCACAAAGTCAAACATCACAGAGCTGGCCAGTTTGGGTGATGGAAACGAGAGGGAAATGCTTAATAGGAATTTCTCTCTTAACAACTGAGATGATCCATGATCCACCTCTACGCAGACGACATCATTCTGTATACTTCTGGCCCTTCTTTGGACACTGTGTTAACAACCCTCCAGACGAGCTTCAATGCCATACAACTCTCCTTCCGTGGCCTCCAACTGCTCTTAAATACAAGTAAAACTAAATGCATGCTCTTCAACCGATCGCTGCCCGCTCCTGCCCGCCCGTCCAGCATCACTACTCTGGACGGCTCTGACTTAGAATACGTGGACAACTACAAATACCTAGGTGTCTGGTTAGATTGTAAACTCTCCTTCCAGACTCACATCAAACATCTCCAATCCAAAGTTAAATCTAGAATTGTCTTCCTATTTTGCAACAAAGCATCCTTCACTCATGCTGCCAAACATACCCTCATAAAACTGACCATCCTACCGATCCTCGACTTCGGCGATGTCATTTACAAAATAGCCTCCAATACCCTACTCAATAAACTGGATGCAGTCTATCACAGTGCCATCCGTTTTGTCACCAAAGCCCCATATACTACCCACCACTGCGACCTGTACGCTCTCGTTGGCTGGCCCTCGCTTCATACTCGTCGCCAAACCCACTGGTTCCAGGTCATCTACAAGACCCTGCTAGGTTAAGTCCCCCCTTATCTCAGCTCACTGGTCACCATAGCAGCACCCACCTGTAGCACGCGCTCCAGCAGGTATATCTCTCTGGTCACATGTCTATAAGCCGCAGGTGCCTACCGGTACATTGAAACAAATGAACTTTACACAGGCTTTAACGAAACCCGGCTTGTAACAAAAATAAATAGGCTTTAACGAAACACGGCTTGTAACAAAAATAAATAGGCTTTAACGAAACACGGCTTGTAACAAAATTTTTTAAATGAGCAGTAAGCTTTAGTTGTCTTTTTGCACTGAGTCAATTTCTCACGCTGCTGTTTCCAACGTCTTATCATCGACTCATTAAGACCAAGCTCCCGTGCAGCAGCTCTATTTCCTTTTCCAACAGCCAGATCAATCGCCTTCAATTTGAAAGCTGCATCATATGCATTTCTCCCTGTCTTTGCCATGATGAGGGTGACAAAATGACTACTGTAATCAGAATGACGGGAAGTTTGAGAGCGCTCGATTTAATCTAAACAGTAAAAAAAAAGTTGTTTGACCTTAACCCGTTCGGCAATTTCATTGGTCTAATGAAAGCTTCATGCCGCCAGAAAACTGAGCACGTCACAGAATGTGTTTTTTTGGGGAGACAAAAAATTGAAAGCGGGGAAAATCCATATATTAGCCGCGTCATTGTTTAAGCCACGAGGTTCAAAGCGTGGGGAAAAAGTTGCGGCTTATAGTCCGGAAATTACGGTACCTCTTCCCCTATTGTATTTATTTATATTTTGCTCCTTTGCACCCCATTATTTCTATTTCTACTTTGCACTTTCTTCTACTACAAATCTACCATTCCACTGTTTTACTTGCTATATTGTATTTACTTTGCCACCATGGCCTTTTTTGCCTTTACCTCCCTTATCTCACCTCATTTGCTCACATTGTATATAGACTTATTTTTCTACTGTATTATTGACTGTAAGTTTGTTTTACTCCATGTGTAACTCTGTGTTGTTGTATGTGTCGAACTGCTTTGCTTTATCTTGGCCAGGTCGCAATTGTAAATGAGAACTTGTTAAAAAATATAAATATAAAAAATAATATATTTGTGTATTTTTCACATGTACGGAATAGAAGACCTTTTGCAATTCTACAACCGGCCTTTTTATCCATTTTTCAGAAACAAACTGTGATGTGGTAGTAACAATTAAAGGGATAGTACAGCAATTTTACATATTCTAATATGGATTGCAGTCACTCCTTGTCCATAGACTGCATTCAATGTAAAGAAACACATTTCTAAATATGTCAAATCGCTTAACTATGACTTTAGAAGTAAGGTAGAGTAAGTATAACATTACATTTTAACATTTGAATGTCGGAGAAGGAGGTGTGGTGCACTGAAGAAGCACTCCAGGCCTGTTTGTCAGACTCTTTGTTTCTCCCTGGCTGTACCATCACTGCCCCCTCCACTCAAGCTGCTGTATACTGCCTTTCTAGCCCACTGCCTCAACTCCCTTTCCATCGACCGGAACCAACTACTAGAGAGACTTTTCAACCTCCATCTCCATCAAATACTTTTCTATTGCCATTGTCACGCCCTGATCTGTCACACCACACTGGATTATTGATCTCTGCTTGCCCTGACCCTGAGACTGCATGCCGTTCTGTACCTTTTGGACTCTGATCTGGATTACTGACCTCTGCCTGCCCTTCAACTGTCGTTTTGCCTGCCCCCTGTTCTAGTAATAAACTTTTGTTACTTCGACACTGTCTGCATTAGGGTCTTCCCTAAAACGTGATAGACATTTTGTTTTTTGAACAATAAATACGTCTCTGACTTTCTTGTGATATCCCTGTCACGTATTTAAAATGTATGTACTGTGTGTATGTGTATTTTTAACTGTTAAATAAAATCAATAAAATCAAAATTACAATCAAGTAATATCTGAGAGGTCGTGTTTAGGGTTTCTGCATTGCCAAGACTAGGGGGAGTTGTAAGGGGTGATATGTTAGCCAGGACCAGAAGTATACATTGTATAATTAAGCAATAAGGCCCGAGGCGGTGTGATATGTGGCCCACAGTATATACCATGGCTAAGGGTTGTTCTTACGCATGACGCATCACGGAGTGCCTGGATACTGCCCTTAGCCATGGTATATAGGCCATATACCACTAACCCCCGAGGTGCCTTATTGCTTTTATAAACCGGTTGCCAACACAGTAAGGCAACGAACTACACATCTAAATAGAAAATGTTGCTTTAATAAATAAATTCTTAATAATTACATTCCGCCAGAAAAAGTAGTCCGGACAAAAGTCTCATTGCTTGACTGGTTGCTATGCAACAACCACAGGCTATCTAGCAAGCTCACATTAAATGTATGGAAAAGCAACGCATTAGAGACACTTCTAGAGTGACTAACCCCTTCAAATTATTTATTCATGTTGATCTGAATGTTGCCATTTATTGTGCACAAATGAATTTTTTTTCTCCATGTTGTTGGCTTGCCCATGCCATGTTGTCGTTTGTTGTTGGCTTGTCCATGCCATGTTGTCGTTTGTTGTTGGCTTGCCCATGCCATGTTGTCGTTTGTTGTTGGCTTGTCCATGCCATGTTGTCGTTTGTTGTTGGCTTGCCCATGCCATGTTGTCGTTTGTTGTTGGCTTGCCCATGCCATGTTGTCGTTTGTTGGTTCTAAGCTGCTGGAAATGCAAGCCGTTCTTTTAGCTCGGGGAGCTGCTGCTGTGTTGTCAGAGAACAGTAGTCCACCGCTTCCAGATTTGGCCTCCTGTAACTTTGAAGAGAGGTTTTGAATGTGTGTCCTGTGACAGACAGTATTTCTCGCCTCTAGTCAAGCATCCGACAGTTTCTGGATCATGGTGGACCGGAGGCAGTGGTTTGTGTAAATCTGGGACGGGCCAGCTATTTTGCAGGATTTAGCCTTAGGCAACATTGTTGTGAGCGTGGTTACTCCCATCAGCTCTTCTGAAACATATAAGACAAAATAATGTTAACTAATAGTTTGTCCTAAAACACTACTGGTTATATTGTCAGGGTACATTAGAATGATTTAACTAGCTAGCTAACAGTTACATACCATATGTAACGTTATCCATTCACTGGTGGGCAGCTTTGTCGCGCCCCTCTTCCTCAACTTTTTAATTACGCCGACAGACACTTTGTTGCTCGTTGCGAATTCAGTGTCCTTCTGTATACTCCATGTCAGACTGAGAGGGGGGTCGTTGATATGTCGGTTCAAACCAGCTCTGAGTCCAGAGTAGCTGCTAATCCCATATTCTTCGCCATTCATGTTTCTCACTGAACAATAAAAGTCCCATAGAATGGTGTTCAGCTCCGTTTTTGTTTTATTCCCAAACTCACAGTGTATCCCTTTTTCTGCACACCAGTCAGTGAAGCAGGTAAGTGTCCACCTTGTTTGTTTCACAATGTTCTTTTCTTTTTGGTGTCATGTCCTGACCAGTAAAGGGGTTATTTGTTATTATAGTTTGGTCAGGACGCGGCAGGGAGTATTTGTTTTATATGGTTCGGGGTGTGTCTGTATGTAGAGGGGTGTTTGGTTTATGTATTCCGGGGTTTTTGTCATTGTTCTATGTTAGTGTATTTCTATGTTCTGTCTAGTCATTTCTATTTCTATGTGTAGGTAATTGGGGTTGGGGCCTTCAATTGGAGGCAGCTGTCTTTCGTTGCCTCTGATTGAAGGTCCTATAAATATGAATGTGTTTGTCATGGGATTTGTGGGAGGTTGTTCTTTGCATAGCTGTGTGTTGCATGCAAGACTGTTTTGTCGTCTGTTCATCGGTTTTCTTGTTTTGTTTATTAAAACCTGTTGAAGCACCCGTCCCGCATGCGGGATCAACATCCAGCGTAAAATCATTTCGCCATGTTCATAACCGAACAATAGAAAAATAAAAAACTTTTTTTTTTTTCAAATATAGGACTATTTTATATCGTTTTATAGATACACCTCTCCTGAATCGAACCACGTTGTCCGATTTCAAAAAGGCTTTACAGAAAAAGCAAAACATTAGATAATGTTAGAGGAGTATATCGTCAAAGTATTCACATAGCCATTTTCCGACCAACCACATGCATCACAAATAACCCAAAAACAGCTAAATGCAGCACTAATCTTCGACAATCTTCATCAGATGACACACCTAGGACATCATGTTACACAATACATGCATTCTTTTGTTCGATAAAGTTCATATTTATATATAAAAACAGCATTTTACATCGGCGCGTGACGTTGAGAAACTATTTTTGTTCAAATGCATCCGGTGAAACAGCGCTACAATTTACTAAATTACTATTCGAAAACATTTTTTAAATATAATATTGTCATTCTAAGAATTATAGATTAACATCTCGTGAAAGCACCCGCAATGCCAGATTTTAAAATAACTTTACTGGGTAATCACACTTTGCGATAAAAGGGGATGCGATACTCAGAAAAATAGGCTACCGTTACAGGTCAGCGCCATCTTGGAGCAATCGCATATCAAATCTACTCTTGTATACTATTGTAAATAATCCCTTACCTTTGATTATCTTCATCAGAAGGCACTTCAAGGAATCCCAGGTCCACAACAAATGTATTTTCGTTCGAAAAGGTTAATCATTTATGTCCCAATAGCTTCTTGTTGTTAGCGCGTTCTGAAGGCTGCACCAAATGTACCGTCGTGCGCGGGACTTCTCTCTCACCAAAATGCAAAAAATAAATATTTAAGTTCGTTCAAACATGTCAAACGTTGTATAACATAAATCTTTAGGGCCTTTTTCAACCAGAGCTCCAATAATATTCAAGGGGGACGGTTGCATTGTCTTTCAAAACGTTTCGAAAGGGGAAGGTAGCCAGGGGCGCCGGCGTCATAATGGTGATGGCCCTCCCCATGTGACCAAGATCAACAGCCTCTCATTCAGTCAGTTTTCACAGTATAAGACTCAAACCACTTTGTAAAGACTGGGGACATCTAGTGAAAGCAATAGGAAGTGCTCAATGAACCATAGCTCACGGTGTGATTTATAGGCAAAGTGCTGAAGTTGAGTCCGCAATTCAGAATTCCACATCCTGTTACGATCTGTCTCGGGGTTTTGACTGCCATATGAGTTCTGTTATACTCACAGACACCATTCAAACAGTTTTAGAAACTTTAGGGTGTTTTCTATCCACATATATTAATTATATGCATATCCTAGCTTCTGAGTTTGAGTAGGAGGCCGTTTAAAATGGGCACATATTTTTTTCAAAAATCGCTGTAGCGCCCCCTATCCTGGGCGTGCGTCAAGTTAAGTGTTCACATTAAAAGTTAAATATGAGCACTCAACCCACTACGCCTTGGTCCATTCACTACGACGACCGTTACAGAACCTCCCACCAAACACGGACCAAGCAGCGGGCCCAGGAGGAGGAAGGATCCTGGGCTAGGGAGAAAAGGGAGTGGAGGACATCGTGGACATGGGAGGAGATAATGGCAGGGGACAAGACCCTGCCATGGAGACAGGTGGAGACAGCAAGAGAGGAACGGAAAAAGTGGAACGAAGATCGGGACTGTTACAGGGGTACAAGGTTGGCATTTAAGCCTGAGAGGCAGCCCCAATATTTTTTTTTTGGGGGGCACACAGGTAGTTTGGCGGGGCCAGGATTGAGGCGCAAGCCAACTCCCCGTGCTTATTGGAGGCAGCCTATTACTGGTCGGGTCCCATGCATTGGAGTGATGCGCACGGCATCGAGGCCAAGTATTTACAGGCCGGTGTGCGCAGTGCCAGTGCCCCGCATTTGCCAGGGAGAAGCGGGCATCCAGCCAGTAAGGGTGGAGCCAGTACTGCGCTCGAGACCGGCAGTGCGCCTTCACGGTCCAGTGTATCTTGTTCCCGCTCCTCGCACTAGCCGTGAGGTGCGTGTCTCCAGTCTGGCACATCCGAAGCCAGCACCACGCACCAGGCTTCCAGTGCGACAGCGCAGTCCAGTACGTCCTGTTCCCGCTCCTCGCACTAGCCTTGAGGTGCGTGTCTCCAGTCTGATACCTCCAGTACCAGCCCCACGCACCAGGCTCCAGTGCGTCAGCCCAGTCCAGCTCGTCCTGTCCCTGCTCCTCATACTAGCCCTGTGGTGCGTGTCCTTAGTCTGGCGCGTCCTAAGCCAGCCCCACGCACCTGGCCTTCCGGCAACAGTGCCTCGTCCAGAACTTCCGGCAACAGTGCCTCGTCCAGAACTTCCGGCAACAGTGCCCCATCCAGATCTTCCGGCAACAGTGCCTCGTCCAGAGTGTCCGGCAACAGTGCCTCGTCCAGAGCCTCCGGCGACAGTTCCCCGTAGAGAGACAGCCCACTGTCCGGAACCAAGAGAGGCGGCCCACTGTCCGGAACCAAGAGAGACGGCCCACTGTCCGGAACCGAGTGAGTCGGCCTACAGTCCGGAACCGAGTGAGTCGGCCTACAGTCCGGAACCGAGTGAGTCGGCCTACAGTCCGGAACCGAGTGAGTCGGCCTACAGTCCGGAGCTCCCAGAGTCGGCCTACAGTCCGGAGCTCCCAGAGTCGGCCTACAGTCCGGAGCTCCCAGAGTCGGCCTACAGTCCGGAGCTCCCAGAGTTGCCCTACAGTCCGGAGCTCCCAGAGTCCAGTCCAGGGTCTACAGTGACAGGCTTCAGGCCGAGGTGGTCAGTGGGGGTGGACTGGTCAGGTAGGGGACTAAGGCCGAAGCCTAAGCCACGTCTACTGTAGGAGGTTTGGGGAGGGGTGGGGGTATAGCACGGGAGCCGTCGTGACGGCAGCCACCCTCCCTTCCCTCCCTTTAGTTTAAGGGGTTTATTTTTGTACGATTTATTTTTTGTTAGGTGCATCCGGGGTCTGCACCTTTGGGCGGGATACTGTCATGTCCTGACCAGTAAAGGGGTTATTTGTTATTATAGTTTGGTCAGGACGTGGCAGGGGGTATTTGTTTTATATGGTTCGGGTGTGTGTGTATGTAGAGGGGTGTTTGGTTTATGTATTCCGGGGTTTTTGTCATTGTTCTATGTTAGTGTATTTCTATGTTCTGTCTAGTCATTTCTATTTCTATGTGTAGGTAATTGGGGTTGGGGCCTTCAATTGGAGGCAGCTGTCTTTCGTTGCCTCTGATTGAAGGTCCTATAAGTAGGAATGTGTTTGTCATGGGATTTGTGGGAGGTTGTTCTTTGCATAGCTGTGTGTTGCCTGCAAGACTGTTTTGTCATCTGTTCATCGATTTTCTTGTTTTGTTTATTAAGTATTCACATTAAAAGTTAAATATGAGCACTCAACCCGCTGCGCCTTGGTCCATTCACTACGACGACCGTTACATTTGGTTTCTCTCAAGTTAATCTGAACGCTTCTTTTCTACATCGGCATGTCGAACTATTGTTGATGTAGCCATTTTATCGAGGTGAAAAGGCACAGTGATATCAAGGTGAAAAGCCTGAACACCATAGTCATGGTATACATTCTCACATACACACGGCTAAATGATGTTTTAGCCAATCAGCATACAGTACCCAAACTACCCGGTTGATAATGACAACCAAATGCATATGATAACATTTGTGAAAGTTACTCGGTCAGTGTTTTTGGGTAACGACAGTGTTCAGGACCTGTCGTCGGAAGTCTTCTCAAAATACCCAGCTGCCCCAATGCTCAGTGAGACTAAATTAATGTGGGAGACTGCCTAGCTCTCTCCAACAATAGGCGTGGATTACACGGCATGATGTAGTGGGTCTGTGAGTGTTGTTTCAGGGAAGCCAGAACACTTGAATCAGCAAATTCCACAGTGACTGAATGAGGTGGATGTGTTGGAGATAGGCTGTGGTCGTGAGCCTCTTTGACTGCATCATCACTTGGGGATCTAGACTGAAAAGCACAGCAGTTTGTGCCTCGTCATGTTTATCTTTGGCATTCTAAACAGTTAAGTTAAAGTGATAGTTCAGTGATTTTACATATTTAGATATGACTGCTTTCAAGGTAGGGAAACAAATATCTACATGTGTAAAATTACTTAACTAGCCCTTTAAGATTACTGAACTATCCCTTTAATATGACTGAACTATCCCTTTAAGATAGTGGTCATAGGAGTATGCGTTATTACAGTTAAAGAGCCAACAACTTCCACACATCTGTCAACGTTTTGGCAAATCTAAGAAAGTTTGCAGGCTGACATACAGTAGCTAGCCAGCAAATACATCACTACCACACAACATTGTTCAATGTTGACTCAAAGTTGCGGGCCTCAACATTCCATTGCTACTTTGTAACAACCATTGGACAACTTTTGTGTTGCGCTGCATGAAAATTGGTCATTGGTTGCTACTGCTCCCTACTGTATGTAATTCCCGGAAAGGGAGAGTGGGAGTCATCTGACTACTTGTCTCCACATCATTGACATAAAACACAAGTGATGAGAACACAAAGAACACAATATTCATGTGTTATTTATTTGTGCACAGATGAATGTATACATAGTATACAAATGCAGCTGATGAAAGAACAAGTCTTTTGCTGCACATAATGCAAAAAAAATGAAATAATTACAATTCCAAAGAATACAGGAACCATCTTTTAGATGGAAGATGTGGTTCCTCCGAACCAAGACTGTCAAAATAAACAACAGAGTTGTATCATGGGAGTGGATTCTATGCTAGGAAAGTACCTTTTCATTGGAATGTAGAGCAAAACAAAATGCCTTTTGTCACTTTCCTATGCATTGTAATAAAACAATTATTATGACATAATAATGTAACACAGGCTTTATTAGAAAAGTCAGTAGAGAGGACAAAGTTTCAGAAATTGCATTGCTGATGATGTGACATGGTCTTGTAAAGTTCCTATGATAATTTACCAGCATTGCATTGAAATAGCTGAACTGAACACACTGTAACTAATAGTATTTACTTGAAACTCAAATTCTCAAATGACCATCATGCAAAAGGGGACAAGGAAGAATATCAGCATCCACTCTACTGCAAGAGGTAAGAAAGCTATGCTATATCAAGTTCACGTAGTGAATCTGAGATTTGTCTCTTGCAGTACAAAGTCTTTCCTCATATTCAGTATCCAAGTATCTTTGGCGAAAACATGAATACAATCGGAGCTTTGTGAAATTTGCACTGTTCAAGACACAACATTAAGAGGAAAATTATGCATTGCACAATACAAGTACATTATTTCTTGAAACAAATCATTAGTACATACAGTGCGTTTGATTCTCTATGTCTATATATACATATATAGTTTCTTTCTCTTAAAATATTTAATTGTTTGGCCAAATTTGCACTGCTTTATTGCATCACTGGATTGATTAAAATCCGATTCATAATTGCTTTTATAATTGCCAATTGCTGATAATCTTTTCAAGTGTATAGGATATTTCATTAACAATTTTTAATTATCATATGAGAAATATTACTATCAACTGTTTAATCATGGAAACTGATAAAGGTATATTGTAGGGTTTTAACAAGACTTTAGCAAATTGTTCAGATTACAATTGTAATTTTTATTTTATTTTTTAAAATGATATTTAATTTATGTCAATGTACCTAATAGATTAACAATTAACAATATTAATAAAATTCCATTGTAAATACAAAAATATCATTTGAAACTAGTGCATGGACCAAACAGGTCTTATATTTTGCAGATACAGTACTGCATTTCACATTTCATTAAGATTATTACTGGAAAAATGGGGGTGGTGAATCACAGATGAAAGATGTTCACTGTTCCAGATTTCAATAAATCAAGATAGCAAACATACTGCTCCATAATCCAGTGGCTGATTTGAAGTTCATTGAGTCTCTTGTGTCAAATACAGTAAGTCTATAGACCTGTGTGCATGTGTGTTTTACTCTGTCTCACTAGAGGTAGAATGGCTGTGGCTGTGTCCAAAAATCATTCCTGCCTATTGCCCACTAAAAGAATAAACGATGTATTAACCTTACTACATACTGTTTAGAACACACTGTTTTGTTAAAAATATTTGCAGTAAGCAACAGATATCAACATACTAGGCTCCTCCCTCTTGAGAGGGTGTCATCTAATGGGTTGTTCCCTGCCTTTCGTTCATTTTGGTACAGCCCTTCCCCTTTTCTGATTAGCAGCTGTTGTCAAACTCACGTGGATCTAATAAACACGATAATCTTACTCAATAGTGTACAGCGAATTCATATTAGATTAAAAGCCAAAAGAAGTCCTGGCATTAAAAACACTCAATATTAGAAATTTCCCATACAATAAAACATTATATTTTCGCATACTCAAAAACCCTACTACTTAGGACACAAGTACGAGTATTCGGGCACTGCCAGTAACTCAAACTCAACTGAAATGGTCCCACAGTTTGTACCTCTACCACTTTCTTTCCCTTAGCTGTTTCAAATACCATTTTGTCATCACAACAATGCCATGCACTATGGGAGTTTGTCAGAACCCAATAGGACAGCGAATGGGTTTTCTTTTCAAGAGCATCACTGGAACAACACAAAGAATCAGCAGACATAGAACTTCTCTAACACGGCTGCACTGTGCAGAAATCTAGTTCCTGTGGCTTCTTCATGCCAGAGCAGTGCTGTCTGGGTAGGTGCATGCCAGTCTGAGTGGTGCAACGCAGCGGCCGCCGTTTGAAGCCCCTCCCACATGTCTTGGAGCACAAAGACCACTGGCCTATGTCCCACATGGGACAGGGGTCCCCACATACCCTGGTGGCACCCGGCCTCTGTAAGCTGTCACAGTCCGTGGCTGTTTTGCCCTCTGGGTCCGTACACTGAACCAGTCTACTCTGGAGCCCGTTCCCACAAGTCACGGTGCACTCTTCCCATGCCCCTGTCGACCAGATGTTCGGGGGCATGGACTTGTGCGACGACTCCTTCAGCTTCACCTTGTTGCTGTTCATCAGGACGCTGTTCTGCGAGTGGCTCCTCTCCATTTTCTTCAGGATGTTCTCCTCCTTGTGGTTCTCCCGGGCCAGGTAGAAGGAGTAGCGGACCCGGGGAGGGGTCATCTTCCCCACCGAGAGGACCTCTACGGTAAGTGCTTCCTGGAGAGGCCTGGTGGCCTGGAGGATCTCCACAGCACTAGTAGTGCCGCTGTAGCGCAGCAGGCTGCCCTTCACAATGATGTCCCGCTCCACCGCTGACACCACGTAGTTCCCGTTCAGAAGGTATTTGCCATGTCGGTTCTTCACCGCTAGGTAGTTGTCGTCGTTAACCAAGCCTCTGTAGCCACGCTGCCGGATGTCGATGTTGGACGCTCCCACAGGCAACATCACCACAAAGTTGTAGCCATGTCTGAAAAAATTATGGCGACATAAAGTATGGTGACATAAAGTATGATGGCATAAAATATGGTGACATAAAGTATGATGACATAAAGTATTATGACATAAAGTATGGTGACATAAAGTATGGTGACAAAGTATGATGACATAAAGTATAATGACATAAAGTATGGTGATAAAGTATGATGACATAAAGTATGGTAAAATAAAGTATGATGACATAAAGTATGGTGACATAAAGTATGGTGACATAAAGTATGATGACAAAGTATGATGACATAAAGTATAATGACATAAAGTATGGTGACAAAGCATGATGACATAAAGTATGGTGACATAAAGTATGGTACAATAAAGTAGTAGATTCTTGCATGCACTGTAAGTGCTGGTCACTTACATGGGTTTGGTGAACAATCCGGACACTTTCTTGCATCTTTGGTTGTCCCCTCCACACACACCACACTTGTCATACCTCTTATTGGAGCTGAGCTTGCCGTCACAGCCCGCCTTGATACATTTCCCTTGGACACACACTGCAGAGGTGTCAGGAGAACAGGGTGTTCCGTCAACCACCTGTAGGTGTGAATAGGGAAATATATTTGTGAGAGAAAAAGGAAGCGAGAGAAAGAGTGCATGTGTGCGTGCGTGTGTGTGTGTGTGTGTGTGTGTGTGTGTGTGTGTGTGTGTGTGTGTGTGTGTGTGTGTGTGTGTGTGTGTGTGGTGTGTGTGTGTGTGGGTGTGTGTGTGTGTGTGTGTGTGTGTGTGTGTGTGTGTGTGTGAGTGAGAGAGAGCGTGTGAGTGTGAGCTTGACACTAACTTTTCCTTCGGAAAAGTAGGACACATTTTTTACTTGTCCGAAAGCTCAAGTCACTTGGTCTGTAACACAATGCGCCAAAAAGGTAACTGGAAATAGTGTAGTATGACGCAAGGAACCACTTTACAAAATGAAATGTATTATTATCATTATTATGCCTATTAGCATACAGAAAATCAGACAAAAATGAAGGCTACCCTCTGCCTTTTGGCTTCTTTGCAGATTCAAGACTGTCTCAAAATACAACACTGCCCCTTTAAAGGCCCAATGCAGCCATTTTATATCAATATCAAATCATTTCTGTGTAACAATTAAGGACCTTACTGTAATAGATTTCCATTAAAATGGGCAAAAGCTGCTTTTTAGCAATAAACAATATTTCAAGCAAGAATTTTGCTAGGACTATCTGGGAGTGGTCTGAATGGTGATGGGAAAACTGAAAACTAGCTGTTATTGGCAGAGAGTTTTAGAACTCTTTTTGTTACTTTTCTATTAACCAATGAATCGCATGGTGATGTCACCATGGAAAGCCGATACTCCCGCCAAAGAAAACCTGCTTATTAGAAGGTCCTGTGTAGAGTGTATTTTCAACCAGCAACTATCAGGAAATAACACTGATCCATTTTCCACACTTTTACAGTGCTAGTTTCATCAGCAGTTCTACAATATGATATAAAACACAGGAAAACAGAATTTTGACTGCACTGGCCTTTAAGTCTCTCCTTGAGGATGATTGCAACACTGGCCTACATTTACAACCAAATACTTTTTATGTCTTTATAAAATAATTTCCTCATTCAATGAATCAGGTGGCAAATGGCTAAATTAGGCTACTTCAAAGCAAGGTAACTAACTAAGACATGTTTATCTATAAACCTAAGGCAAAAACATTCAAGTTACAGGGGATATCTATTGACTGCATGGGAGATATTTGTTAATTCTAAGAATATATTTTAAAGTTGTCAGAATGACATGGCCAATGTTGAATAGATGGGAATCCCAGCATTCCAATGGTGTCAGTGTCACGTCCTGACCAGTTGTAACGCCCTGGCCATAGAGAGGGGTTTTTGTTCTTTATTTTGGTTAGGCCAGGGTGTTACATTGGGTGGGCGTTCTATGTTCATTTTCTATGTTGTCTGTTTCATTGATTTTGGCCATGTGGCTTCCAATCAGGCACAGCTGTTGTTGGTTGTTGCTGATTGGGAGTCACACATAAGTGCCTGTTTTTCCGTTGGGGTTTTGTGGGTAATTGTTTCTGTTTAGATCATTTCCGAACAGGACTGTTTTGCTGTCGGTTATCTTGTTTTTGTATAGTGTTCTTACGTTAATTAAATACAATCATGATGAACACTAACTCCGCTGCGCCTTGGCCTACTCTCTCTTCCGACAGCCGTTACACCAGTAAAGGGGTTATTTGTTATTTGAGTTTGGTCAGGACGTGGCAGGGGGTATTTGTTTTATATGGTTCGGGGTGGTTAGTTATGTAGAGGGGTGTTAGATTTATGTATTCTGGGGTTTTTGGTTATTGTTCTATGTTAGTGTATTTCTATGTTCTGTCTAGTCGTTTGTATTTCTATGTTTTGCTAATTGGTGTTGGGGCCTTCAGTTGGAGGCAGCTGTCTATGGTTGCCTCTGATTGAAGGTCCTATAATTAGGAGTATGTTTGTTTTGGGGTTTGTGGGAGATTGTTCTTTGTACTGCTGTGTGAGCCTACGAGGCTGTTTGTCATCCGTTTTTCGTGTTAAATAAAATGAGCATTCACATATCCGCTGCGCCTTGGTCCATCCATTACGACGACCGTGACAGTCAGATAACTTTTTTTCAGCTCCCAATACTCAGCGCTGTAGAGATGGTTTTACAGCCGGAGTATGAAGCATTGGTTTATTAAGTCACTCATTCATCAACTGCATGTCGGCCATTTGCAGTGTGCCAGTGGAAAGTTTTTAGGGACATCGGACAAGACAAAGACATAATACCTGCTAATAGCTAAATAGTTAACTATCAACATAACTAGCCAGGCTACACGATATGTGGTGAATTGGCTATCTAGTTAGACTACAGGCTATCATTATTTTATAGGCTAGTGTCACAGTATCCACAGAAGGTGGCGCCCCTCCTTGGTCGGGTGGCGCTCGGCGGTCGTCGTCGCCGGCCTACTAGCTGCCACCGATCCATGTTTCTGTGTCTTTTGGTTTTGTCTGTCTTTTCCGCACCTGTTTCTTGTCTGTCATTAGTGGGGGTGGTATTTAGTGTGTCTTTTCAGTTCAGGATTTTGTGCGGGATTGTTTTATGTCATTTCAGTATAGACGTTAGTGAGCACTGCTCCCTATTTTCTATTATTGACCGGGCTGCGCCCCGTGCGTAATTTGTTTTGGGAACATGTTTCCCTCTTTGATTATTGTGTGCGCCCTGTGCCTTTCGGCTTCTTGTGTTTTCCAGATTGTTATTAAACACTACGATCGACCGGACCTCTGTCTCCTGCAATTGACTCTGCCTCTCTACTGATCCTGGTAACTCGTGACAGAATCCCGCACCTCCGATGGAGTCAGCAGGAGCAGAAGCGCCGTCCGTGGCTGAGCAGGTGTCACAACACGCCAGCCTCCTCCACCGCATGGGCTCGGCCATGGACCAGGTGCTAGCCTGGTTGGAGAGCTGGGAGAGAGGTGCGACCCCAGCCGGACCAGCTCTGGTTCCTCATCCTGCGCCCCTACCAACACCCACTGAAGCGGGCTCAAGTGGTATCCGAATTACACCTCCCAGGGAATTCGATGGGACGGCCGCTGGGTGTAAGGGGTTTTTGCTCCAGTTAGAGCTGTATCTGGCGACCGTCTGGCCCCCTCCCGCTGACGAAGAGAAAGTGAGCGTCCTCGTCTCGTGTCTCACAGGTCGAGCCCTGGAGTGGGCCAACGCGGTCTGGGATGGCCCAGACTCGGCTCGGGGCGACTACCCAGAGTTCACCCGCCGCTTCCGGGCGGTATTCGATCATCCCCCGGAGGGCAGGGCGGCGGGTGAGCGGTTATTCCACTTGAGACAGGAGACGAGGAGCGCTCAGGATTTCGCCCTGGAATTCCGGACTCTCGCCGCTGGATCGGGGTGGAATGAGCAGGCCCTGATAGATCACTATAGGTGCAGTCTCCGTGAGGACGTCCGCCGGGAGCTGGTGTGTAGGGACAACACCACCACCCTAGACCAGCTGGTGGATTTGTCCATCAGACTGGACAACCTACTGGCTGCCCGGGGACGTTCCAGTCGGGGCCTGTTCGTTCCGCCTCCCAGCCCTCCTGCTCCACAGCCCATGGAGATAGGAGGAGCTGCTTCGAGGAGGACCGGAGGGGGGGGCACTCCTGCACCCACTGTGGGTGCAGAGGACACACTGTGGACCGGTGCTGGAGAGGTCCACCCGGGAGTTCGGATGGCAGGCAGAGCACTACATCGACCCCCCAGGTGAGTCAGCACCAGCCACACCCAGAGCCCCCTGTCGACCACATGTACACCTCAGTTTGTTTTCCTGATTTTTCCCCTTACTTCCAGTATAAGGCTCTAGTCGATTCAGGTGCAGCTGGGAGTTTTATGGACCGTGGGTTAGCAACGAAGTTAGGGATTCCCCTGGTTCAGCTGGACCACCCCTTCCCTGTGCACGCCCTAGATAGTCGACCGCTAGGGTCCGGCCAAGTAGGGGAGGTCACCATACCACTGGTTATGCTGACGTGGGGGGGCCATGAGGAACGTATCAGCTTATCACTCATTGACTCCCCGGTGTTTTCGGTGGTACTGGGAATCCCCTGGCTAGCCACTCACAACCCTCAGATTTCGTGGAGGCAGAGGGCTCTTAAGGGGTGGCCGAGGGAGTGCTCAGGTAGGTGCTTAGGAGTTTCCATCGGTGCAACCACGGTGGAAAGTCCAGACCAAGTCTCCACCGTGTACATTCCCTCAGAATATGCCGATTTGGCTATCGCCTTCAGTAAGACAAAGGCGACTCAATTACCCCCCCCCCCCCCATCGACGAGGGGATTGTGCGATAAACCTCCAGGCCAACGCGGCTCTTCCTAGGAGTCACGTGTATCCTCTGTCTCAGGAGGAGACAGCGGCTATGGAGACATACGTCACTGAGTCCTTGAGACAGGGATACATTCGGCCATCCAAGTCACCCGTCTCCTCGAGCTTCTTTTTTGTGAAGAAGGAGGGAGGTCTGCGCACGTGCATTGACTATAGAGGTCTAAATTCTATCACAGTGGGTTTCAGTTACCCGCTACCTCTCATTGCTACGGCAGTGGAGTCATTTCACGGGGCACGCTTCTTCACAAAATTAGATCTCAGGAGCGCGTATAACCTGGTGCGTATCCGAGATGGAGACGAGTGGAAAACCGCATTTAGTACACATCGGGCCATTATGAGTACCTCGTCATGCCGTATGGGTTAAAAAATGCTCCCGCCGTCTTCCAATCCTTCGTGGACGAGGTCCTTAGGGACATGCTCGGGCAGGGTGTGGTGGTGTACATCGATGACATCCTGATCTACTCCGCCACACGCGCCGAGCATGTGGCTCTGGTGCGTAGGGTGCTTGGGCGGCTGCTGGAGCATAACCTATACGTCAAGGCTGAGAAATGTGAGTTCTCCAAACGAGCCGTCTCTTTTCTGGGATATTGCATTTCCACCTCGGGGGTGGTGATGGAATGTGACCACGTTACGGCTGTGCGTAATTGGCCAACCCCAACCACTGTGAAGGAGGTGCAGCGGTTCTTGGGGTTCGCCAATTATTACCGGAGGTTTATCCTGGGTTTTGGCCAGGTGGCGGCTCCCATTACCTCACTGATGAAGGGGGGTCCGGTGCGGCTACGGTGGTCGGCAGAGGCCGACAGAGCCTTCCATCGTCTGAAGGTTCTGTTTACCAACGCTCCTGTGCTGGCGCATCCGGACCCCTCTTTGCCATTCATAGTGGAGGTGGACGCGTCCGAGGCTGGGGTAGGAGCAGTGCTGTCGCAGCGTTCGGGCGCTCCTCCGAAGCTCTGCCCCTGTGCATTCTTTTCTAAGAAGCTGAGCCCGGCAGAGCGCAACTATGATGTGGGGGACCGGGAGCTGTTAGCCGTGGTCAAGGCTTTGACGGTGTGGAGACATTGGCTTGAGGGGGCACGTCACCCTTTTCTCATCTGGGCCGACCACCGTAACCTGGAGTATATCCGGGCAGCGAGGAGACTTAATCCTCGTCAAGCCAGGTGGGCCATGTTCTTTACGAGGTTTCAATTTACCTTCTCATACATTCCAGGTTCCCGGAACCGGAAGGCTGACGCACTGTCGCGTCTCTACGACACCGAGGAGCGGACCATTGATCCTACTCCCACACTCCCCGCCTCCTGTCTGGTGGCACCGGTGGTATGGGAGGTGGATGCGGACATCGAGCGGACGTGTCAGTGTAACAGTGTAGGTTCCGTCCCTCTCTTCGCCCCAACCTGGGCTCGAACCAGGGACCCTTGCACACATCAACAACTGACACCCCACGAAGCATCGTTACCCATCGCGCCACAAAAGCCGCGGCCCTTGCAACGCAAGGGGCAACCCTACTTCAAGTCTCAGAGCGGGTGACGTCACCGATTGAAACGCTATTAGCGCGCGTCACCGCTAACTAACTAGCCATTTCACATCGGTTACATCAGTCAGAACCCACTCCACCTCAATGTCCCGTGGGTCTTAAATACGTTCCACTTGGTGTTCGCGATCGCCTGATCCGATGGTCCCACACTCTACCCTCCTCAGGTCATCCTGGGGTGGAACGGACAGTGCGGGGCCTGAAGGGGAGGTACTGGTGGCCCACCTTGGCTGAAGATGTTCGTCATTATGTCTCTTCCTGTTCGGTGTGCGCCCAGTGCAAGGCTCCTAGGCACCTGCCTCGAGGGAAACTACAGCCCCTCCCCGTTCCACAACGACCTTGGTCTCGCCTCTCGGTGGATTTCCTCACGGATCTCCCGCCGTCTCAGGGGAACACCACGATCCTGGTCGTTGTGGATCGGTTCTCGAAGTCTTGCCGTCTGCTCTCTTTGCCCGGTCTTCCTACGGCCCTACAGACCACGGAGGCCCTATTCACCCAAGTCTTCCGGCACTATGGGGTACCCGAGGACATCGTATCTGATTGGGGTCACAAGTTCACATCCTGGGTGTGGAGGTCGTTTATGGAGAGGCTGGGGGTCTCGGTCAGCCTGACCTCGGGTTTCCACCCCGAGAGTAATGGGCAGGTAGAGCGCATTAACCAGGATGTGGGCAGGTTTCTGCGGTCGTATTGCCAGGACCGGCCAGGGGAGTGGGCGCGGTTCGTGCCATGGGCCGAGATGGCCCAGAACTCTCAGCGCCACTCCTCTACTAACCTGTCACCTTTTCAGGGTGTATTAGGTTATCAGCCGGTCCTGGTGCCATGGCAGCAGAGCCAGACGGAGGCTCCTGCGGTGGAGGAATGGGTGAAGCGCTCAAAAGAGACCGTGAATGCTGTCCAGGAGTGTCTAAAGAGGGCTGGAGAACGACACAAGGAGAGCGCTGACCGCCACCGCAGTGAGGCCCCCGTGTTTAACCCGGGGGACAGAGTCTGGCTCTCGACCCGGAACCTGCCCTGCCGGAAGCTGGGTCCGCGATTTGTGGGGCTGTTCAAAGTCCTGAGGAGAATAAACGAGGTGTGTTATAGGTTACAACTTCCTACATATTACCGCATTAACCCCTCGTTTCATGTGTCTCTCCTCAGGCCGGTGGTAGCTGGTCCGCTGCAGGACGCTGAGGTGCGGCAGGTCCCCCCGCCCCCCCTGGACATCGGGGGGGCCCCGGCGTACACAGTCCAGGCCATCCTGGGCTCCCGACGTCGGGTAGGGGGCCTGCAGTACCTCGTGGACTGGGAGGGGTAAGGCCCGGAGGAGAGGTGCTGGGTTCCGGCGGTGGACGTTCTGGATCCAGCTATGCTGCAGGAATTCCACCGTCTCCGCCCGGATCGACCGGTGCCTCGCCGAGGCCGGCGTCAGGGGAGGGGTACTGTCACAGTATCCACAGAAGGTGGCGCCCCTCCTCGGTCGGTCGTCGTCGCCGGCCTACTAGCTGCCACCGATCCATGTTTCTGTGTCTTTTGGTTTTGTCTGTCTGTTCCGCACCTGTTTCTTGTCTGTCATTAGTGGGGGTGGTATTTAGTGTGTCTTTTCAGTTCAGGATTTCGTGCGGGATTGTTTTATGTCATTTCAGTATAGACGTTAGTGAGCACTGCTCCCTATTTTCTATTATTGACCGGGCTGCGCCCCGTGCGTCATTTGTTTTGGGAACATGTTTCCCTCTTTGATTATTGTGTGCGCCCTGTGCCTTTCGGCTTCTTGTGTTTTCCGGATTGTTATTAAACACTACGATCTACCGGACCTCTGTCTCCTGCAATTGACTCTGCCTCTCTACTGATCCTGGGAACTCGTGACAGCTAGGGTCTCTCACTGGCAGACATTTACATTTTTTTATTTAACTTTTATTTAACTAGGCAAGTCAGTTAAGAACAAATTCTTATTTACAATGACAGCCTACCCTGGCCAAACCCTAACCCGGACGACGCTGGGCCAATTGTGCATCGGCCTATGGGACTCCCAATCATGGCCAGTTGTGACACAGCCTCTAGCACTGAGAAGCAGTGGCTTAGACCACTGCACCACTCGGGAGCCCACATGCAGGTGATGCGCACACCATGCCTTTTCCAGGACTTCCATGACAGTACGAATTCTGTTTGCTGACCAAAAATATGTTATAACTGCAAATAACTCAAATATTATTAAGGAATATCAATATGTGCAGACGCGGTTACACTGCTCTGTTCTTTAATCACAAACCCTTGCAACCGGGAATTATTGAAAAATCGCTCCTGTCAATGCAATACAATACGCTCTGCAGAAATTGGGAGAACAGCAATACGTTGCATCCAGAGGACAGTGATCCAATTCTGATCCAATTCTGATTGGAGTAATTGTTAGATATTGTAATTGTTAGAGAGAGATTCCATTCTAAAAGACCACAAATGGATCCACACTTTTCTATCCAGCAACTATCTGGACCATCTAAGGACAGAACAGCAAACAAGCAAGTCTAAATATCAGAGTGCTCAAAGGGAAAGAGAGGTCTGGTATGTATTGCTATAAAAGCTTGTTTCAGTGCTTGGTTGGTTGGATGGTTGTGTAAATACTTGCCGACATACAACAGCTGTAAACGACACAGTCCATGCCAGCTGTCTCTCTTCTCTCTCTCTCTCTCTCTCTCTCTCTCTCTCTCTCAATTAAATTCAGTTAAAAGGGCTTTATTGGCATGGAAAACATATGTTTACATTGCAAAAGCAAGTGAAATAGATAATAAACAAAAGTAATCAATCAAAAATTAACAGTAAACATTAAGTCACAAGTTTCAAAGGAATAGACACATTTCAAATGTCATATTATGGCTATGTACCGTGTTAAAATTATGTGCAAATAGTTCAAGTACAAAAGGGAAAATTAATAAAGATAAATATGGGTTGTATTTACAATGGTGTTTGTTCTTCACTGGTTGCCCTTTTCTTGTGGCAACAGGTCACACATTTTGTTGCTTGATGGCACACTGTGGTAAATCTTGATGGCACGCTGTGGTATTTCACCCAATATATATGAGATTTTATCAAAATTTGACTTGTTTTGGAATTCTTTGTGGGTCTGTGTAAACTGAGGGAAATAGGTGTCTCTAATATGGTCATACTGTACATTTGGTTAGAAAGTGAAACTCAGTTTCCACCTCATTTTGTGGGCAGTGTGCACATAGCCTGTTTTCTTTTGAGAGCCAGGTCTGTCTACGGCGGCCTCTCTCAATAGCAAGGCCATGCTCACTGAGTCTGTACATAGTCAAAGCTTTCCTTAATTTTGGGTCAGTCACAGTGTTCCGGTATTCTGCCACTGTGTACTCTCTGTTTAGGGCCAAATAGCATTCCAGTTTACTCAGTTTTTTGGTAAATTCTTTCAATTGTTTCAAGTAATTATCTTTTTGTTTTCTCATGATTTGGTTGGGTCTAATTGTGTTGCTGTTGCTGTCCTGAGGCTCTGTGGGGTCTGTTTGTGTTTGTGAACAGGACCAGCTTGCTTAAGGGACTCTTCTCTAGGTTAATCTCTCTGTAGGTCATGGCTTTGTTATGGAAAGTTTGGAAATCGCTTCCTTTTAGGTGGTTGTAGAATTTAACGTCTCTTTTCTGGATTTTGATAATTAGTGGGTATCGGCCTAATTCTGCTCTACATGCGTTCTTTGGTGTTTCACGTTGTACACAGAGGATGTTTTTGCAGAATTCTGCATGCAGAGTCTCAATTTGGTGTTTGTCCCATTTTGTGAATTCTTGGTTGGTGAGCGGACCCCAGACCTCACAACCATAAAGGGCAATGGGTTCTATAACTAATTCAAGTATTTTTTGCCAGATGGGATGTCGAATGTTATGTTCCTTTGATGGCGTAGAAGGCCTTTCTTGCCTTGTCTCGCAGATCGTTCACAGCTTTGTGTGTGTGTCTTTTGTTTGTGTACATGGATTTTATTACATTGTATGTTTTCCCAAAACCGCTTTCCATCAATTTGTATAGCAAACCCTCATGCCAAATTGAGTCAAAAGCTTTTTTTAAATCAACAAAGCGTGAGAAGACTTTGAATTTGTTTTGGTTTCTTTGTCAATTAGGGTGTGCAAGGTGAATACGTGGTCTGTCGTACGGTAATTTGGTAAAAAGACTTTGACATTTGCCATTACATTGTTTTCACTGTGGAAATGTACAAGTCTGCTGTTAATGATAATGCAGAGGATTTCCCCAAGATTGCTGTTAATGCATATCCCACAGTAGTTATTGGCATCAAATTTGTTTCCACTTTTGTGGATTGGGGTGATCAGTCCTTGGTTCCAAATATTGGGGAAGATGCCAGAGCTGTGGATGATGTTAAAGAGTTTAAGTATAGCCAATTGACATTTGTGGCCTGTATATTTTATCATTTCATTTGGGATACCATCAACACAACATGCCTTTTTGGGTTGGAGGGTTTGTATTTTGTCCAGTAGTTCATTTAATGTAATTGGAGAATCCAGTGGGTTCTGGTAGTCTTTAATATTTGATTTTAAGATTTTTAGATTTGATAAGGAAGCTGAAAGGTCCAATATACTGTTTAGGCTTTCTACTGCCAAGTTTACACCCTGCTTGGTTGGTTTGTTGGTTGTGTAAATACTTGCCGACATACAACAGCTGTAAACAACACAGTCTCCCTCTCCCTCTCTCTCTCTTTCTCTCTCTCTCTTTTGCCCGGGACTGGAACCTCTCTCACATTCTCGCTCTCACATCCTCTCACTTTCTCTCTTTCTCTCTCTCTCTCTCTCTCTCTCTCTCTCTCCCTCTCTCTCTCTCTCTCTCTCACACACATTCTCTCTCTCACATCCTCTCTTTATCTTTCTCTATCTCTCTCTCTCACATTCTCTCTGTCTCTCTCTCTCTTTGCCATGACTGGTACCTCTGCCCTCTCTCACTCTACACTTCCCTATATCAGAGAGATAGATACTGTAATCAAGTTTCTGACTGCCATTCTTCTTCACACTCTTCAGAGACAACATGACTTATGCCTTAGTTTGGTTACAATGGTTGTAGCCTACAACATTGCGTTTAACTCTTCATTAACAGTGCCACCTGTCATTAGATCACCAAATGTGAGACAGACAGTGTTTGTTGGGTAACACTTTACTTGACACCCAGCATCATAACGATGTCATAATATGTCATAACAGTGTATTTTATATTTTTTTATTTAAAATATGATGAAAAAACATGACTATAAAGAATTAATTCCAACAAAGGATTACAGAAACAAACTTTCAAATGAATGGAAACTTCTTGGCAGGGTAAAAAAAACACATTTGAATAAATGTGAGTTTTGACAGTCTCATGTAGGTGTCATAACCAGCCATAAAATAACACAATATATGTGACAACAGGTGTAAATATGTGTAATGACAGTGTTATGACCATATTATGACAGGTTATGACAAGTTAGGTCAGCTGTTATGACATATTATGACACTGGGTGTCAAGTAAAGTGTTACCGTTTGGAGAAGTGTATTTCTCCACACCCTTTCTCAACATTCTTCAGCAGGTTGCTACTGCAGTCTGCAGGTACTCACCTTTGGAGCAAGGACATAGAAGTAGCCTGTTCCATTGGCCCTGCAGATGAGCTTGCACTTGTCCTTGGGTGACACTCCAGAATATTTGGGGACCCACACCACAGACGCTGAGAGCCTATTGGTGTTGAGGCTGAATCCGTTGAACGCCTCGCACTGCTCCTCACGGAAGCTTTTGCCTATGGATTGTATGCTTATTAGTAACGTGGATCCATACGAGTACACATCTGTAAAAAAACATGTGGGTCATCCTTTAATGAAGCAACTTATAAAGGCTTTAGGAAATTCAAAAAGTCTTCATGAGCACTACATACATGCTTGACAATTTTTTCTACAATTAAATATTGTCAGATAGGTGCAGTGAAACGTGTTGATTACATCTGGTGCATTGCCAAATGTGACATTAACTTTTGCCACTGTTCATACAACATGACGTTTGCTTATGAATGATTTCTGAAGCTTCTGTATAAGCTTTATCATGTACTAATGGCTTTCTTTAACATTTCAAATTGTAATTTTAAAGTGGGACCTTCGTTTCACACGTATTTTTACATTAGCGTGTCAGCAAATCTTATTTCTTGTGGTAAGGAAGCAAAATGCATTTTTCGAAATAATATAATTAAGGATTATTTAAAACTTCACAATGAGTTCTACCTGATTCTGGGCATGCGTCCAAATAGCAGGAGCGATGCTTCACACGGAGTCCTTGGCAGTATTTCCCCCCATATTCTGGAACAGGGTTGTTACAGTCTCTTTTGGCCAGCTGAACTCCTCCCCCACAGGTTCTGGAACACGACCCATACACACCCCACGTCCCCCATCCACCGTCCACCTGTAGGAGAACTACACATTTAGAACCTGTACTCTAAATTACACGTAGAACCAATAGTAACATTTTAGTGTACATTCAGAAATATAGTTTACAGTACATATTATTACAAAGATATAGATGTTTTATTGTTGTTAGACTGTGAAATCATTGTATTCATTGTGAGATCCGTCTCTATCAACATCTATATCAATAGTACTAACTAAGCAGATCAGAACACTGACAGTGCGTGTGCTCACCTTGGTCTTATTGATATTGTTCTTGTCGGTGCACACCCCTCGGAAGCAGAGCTTACTGTTGCCACAGCTGGTGCCATCGGCCCAGGGGAAATGACGTGTCTGGCAGACCAGCTGGCCTCTGGCCTTGCCCGTGCACCACAGCTTGGAGCAGTGCTGCATGTAGGGACAGGGCTTGGAGCCCGTACCGAAGGCCAGCTCACACTGGCGGTGGAGGCTGTAGTTGGTGCCTGGGAGGCTCTCAGGCAGAGCCAGACGTTTTTGGGGCTGATCCAGAAGACAGTCCCCTTTCGAAGAAAAACAACCACAGAGTCAAGATATCAGCCGTGCAAAGCTTTTTGTAAACCATTACATTGTCATATTTTCCAGCCCAAATAAGTGCAAATACCTGTGCATAAAAAAACGAGTATTTTTTTTAAACATTAAACAAGCATTGGAGCTCGTTATATGTCACAGTCAGCTAATGCAGATGTTGAACAGGGACAGTATTTGACATGAGAGGCCCATGAACTCCAATGCTATTGCTTCTAATTGCATTGCCCCATTCAAGAACTCCAATAGTGAGAACTGTTTAGATTTGCTGCAAGGGTGAGAACAAAGTCTGATGTTTTTCAAAGGGGGGGGGGGGGGCATATATACATTTGTATGACAGCTATAATTTACACAGGCAGAACGCACATGCATGCACATTGTATGACAGCTCCAATTGACAGAGACCGAGCTGAGGGGCTGACTGACCGTGGCCTCTGTCCAGGAAGTCTGTAATGATGGCTGCACTGCACACAGACCAGGGGTTGGCACGGTCGATCTGGATCAGCGTGGGGGACATCATGTGGTTGTCCTTGAGCTTCCCAAACACCTCATTGCAGGCGTTCACATTGTCATGGGGCATGTTGAAGACATGGCCTGAAGGACAGAAGAAATAGCACAGGGAGGAAATATGACCAGGATGACTAGAAAATCTGAAAATACAGAACATTGGTTTGAGAGTACCAGGTTCATTTCATCATCATCTCATCATCATCATTGTCATTTTAATCAATGTCAATCATCATCAACAAATTCCAATAATGTACTAATTCACGTGTCAAGCTCATTCCATGGAGGGCCGAGTGTCTGCAGGTTTTCGCACCTCCTTTGTATTTAATTGAGGAATAAAGGTCACTAATTACAAAGGAACTCCCCTCACCTGGTTGTCTAGGTCTTAATTGAAAGGAAAAAACTAAAACCTGCAGACACCAGGCCCTCCATGGAATGAGTTTGACACCCATGTCCTAATTAGAGGATGATTTAAAAAAGAGGAAAAATCCCATTCTCTGCTCAACAAGCCATTGAGACCTTGCTACTGTCGAGTGGTGGTTTGGTTGCAGATATTTCCCCCTTTTATTAAGTTTGCAGTGTCCATTTGTTTTGCTCAGCCTGCAGTAGCTCACGGCGCTAGCCTGACCTGGTACCAGCTGCTTATGTTCGTAGTGAAGACCACTGACAGTGGAACATAATCCCAGATTCATTGGGACGAGGACAATGAGAGTCAAGGAGATTTACTAGTCTTCTTCACTGCATCTGTTCACGGCAGGACTGAAGTTGGATCGCCATACTTTTCTCTTCTAAATCATATAGCATACAATTATACTATATGTTGTAGGCCTATACAGTATGTTGTGAAATGTAATTTATTCACTTGAACTCCATCCCACTCCAAATATCAAACCAACCCCTTTTCACAATATGAAGTTTAATATTCACAGGCAGCGGAAGGAAAACAGTAAGATGGAACTGAGGACTTTGTTTCCAACAACAAGTCAGGTCATCTCATCCCACATGGAAATGACGACTTCACAAATGGATGTCAAATATGACAGTCCTTTCTTGAAGGAAATTGTATAATTAGTTCATAGAAGTGTGCACCTTAAACCACTCAATGGGGCCTCACATCTGCTAGTACTTCTCCATCTGTTTTCAGGCTTTACTCCCTTTTCACAGCTCCACATGGATGATTGAAAACACTTCATCGCAACTGTCACTTGTTGTCTCATTAATAATACTAGCCTTGACAAAAATGGATTCAGTGGTAATGAGACTGTTGGACAGAATGACACCCATTTCACTGGATCAAAGGAAGAAGGTGAGAAAAGTTCAAGTTTTCAATGGGGCCTGGTCTTTTTTCCCCCACCCATGTCTGACAGATTAGAATTGGCAATCAAATTATGCACGTGCATGTGGGGAATCAAGGACCCCCTAGGGCAGTTCACACATTGAGGGATTATGTATGCTCTTTGGTCCCATTTACATAATCTCATTTCTACGGAGGTTGATGAACTGTGCAGTACATCCACAACAACAGACTACAATTGAATTAGTTAACACCACATGACATCATCAACACCTATCATCTTTTGTGCAAGACGTGCATAATGCTTACATGTTCACTCTGGCAATAACATAATAACATACACGTCTACTTGGGCATTGACATATTATTTATTAGCTGTGAACATTGAAGACGACAAGGTGCCCAATGAAGAGCTCCGTTGCCTGTTTGTCAGATGTTTCTACCTCCCTGCCTGGCTGTTCCATCTATACTCCCTCCTTTCAAGATACAACTTTATGAACCTCCTGTCATCTTAAACTGTGGAAGACCATCACCCAAGTACTGACAGATCTCTACATTTGTTTTGTAAACGTTTTTGTTTGTTCTGTTTTTAATAGTGACTTTGATTCTACGTGTGATGAAAAGCACTATATAAAATAAATATATTATTATTATTATTTAGTCTTCACATGCTATCTAGAACCTATAAGGGTTCTTCGGCTGTCCCCATAGATCAAATCACCACGATGTCACAATAGCAAGCACATTTTATTCTGGTTTGTAAATGCAGAGTTCTGTGTATGGTTGGTTCTCTGCATGGCTCTGGTCTGTATTTACAAATAACTATCGTATAATGTAGATGACAGTATGGTAGGCGGCCGGCAAAATTGTCGCTATTTTCACAAATGGAACAGGGTCAAATGATCAGATCTTAATACTCTTTGGCATTAAAAATCTGAAAACAGGGGGGCAGGTATCCTAGCGCTTAGAGTGTTGGGCCAGTAACCAAAGGGTTGCTAGTTTGAATCCCCAAGCCGGCAAGGTGAAAAATCTGTTGATCTGCCCTTGAACAAGGCACTTAACCGGCGTCAATAATGGCTCATCCCTGACCATGACCCTGCTCTCTGAGTGTCTCAGGGGGAGTTGGAATGTACAAAAAACACACTTGTACAAGTTACCCTCTTGTACATGCAGTGAAACAGGACAAATATAAGCACCACTATTTGAGTATATGCAGGATTATAAGCAGTCATTGTACAGTGTTTTCCTTCTTTCTGAGATTTTAAACATGTTCTGATCTTAATAATAGTTGGTATATAGCTGGTCTGGACTTGAAATAAAAACAATATAAAAGAAATCCACACACTCTCTCTCACACACTCCTAGAGTATATTATACAGTGCAAGTCAATTGAGAGGGAGGCCTGCTACAGAATTCTCCCTCTTTCTCTCCCTCTCTCACAAGCACACCTGTATACACACATACCACAGACATACATACACACACGGGTGAGCATGGATGTCTCAAGGTAGGGTGGGGTAAGCAAAATGACTTATCTTTGTGCACTTTCTGACCACTTCTACAATGGGCAAACATGTATGGAAGGTGTCATTCAAATCAAAAAGAGTGCAGCCAAAAAGTGATTAAATTCATAATATGAATGACCCACACTTATTCCACAGCAAAAGGTCAAAAATAACAATTCTACAGTTCTCACCAATCAAAGAAACAAGTTAGGACATCAGACTAAACATAATTAGCTTCAAAGACCTGTATTTGAAAATCAATTCAGAATGGTTGGGCTTTCCCACCATGTGATGTTTGTGTGTGTGTGTGTGTGTGTGTGTGTGTGTGTGTGTGTGTGTGTGTGTGTGTGTGTGTGTGTGTGTGTGTGTGTGTGTGTGTGTGTGTGTGTGCAAGCGTGTGTCCACAGTGGTTCCTCCTTTAAAAGTTGTGTCATACTGCGGCACACCTTGTGTGCTGCTGCAGCATTCTGTGGCATGTAATTTAATTGTCAGCCATTTTTTCTGTTAATGCAAGTTAGTGATAGTTTGACCTCCAGAGGGCATCTTTGAGAAGCATAGTCTTCCATATTGGCATTACCAGAGATGGGGAGGGCACGCGGGAGACCGGGGTTCAATTCCCCCAATGGGGAGGAAGGAGTAGGCTGTCCTTGTAAATAACAATTTGTTCTTAACTGATTCCATATGTGTTATTTCATAGTTGTGACATCTACACTATTATTCTACAATGTAAACAATAGTAAAAATAAAGAAAGATCCTGGAATGAGTAGGTGTGTCCAAACTTTTGACTGGTACTTGCTTAATTAATTTGATTAATATTACGGTGTTTCTATTCCATGAAAAAATGAAAAACCCTCTGGGTAGGATGGAACGGAAAATATGGCTCTGTACAATGTGATGGTCGGCAGTACAGTACTGGGCTATTTAGCTAAAGAATCCCTGTGTCGTGCGGATGGGAGACTGTGGTATGTGTGTACATGTGAGAGAGGGAGAGAAAGAGGGAGAATGCTGTAACATACCTCACTCTCCATTGTCTTACATTGGATCTGCTTATACTGTATAATCTACTCTAGGAATGTGTGTGAGAGTGTGTGGATTTCTTTAGATATTGTTTATATACAGTACCGGTCAAAAGTTTGGACACACATACTCATTCATTGTTTTTTCTTTATTTTTAATATTTTCTACATTGAAGAATAATAGTGAAGACATCAAAACTATAAAATAACACATATGGAATCATGTAGTAACCAAAAAAAATGTTAAACAAATCAAAATATATTTTATATTTGAGATTCTTCAAAGTAGCCACCCGTTGCCTTGATGACAGCTTTGCACACTCTTGGCATCCTCTCAACCAGCTTCACCTGGAATGCTTTTCCAACAGTCTTGAAGGAGTTCCCACATATGCTGAGCACTTGTTGGCTGCTTTTCCTTCACTCTGCGGTCCAACTCATCCCAAACCCTCTCAATTGGGTTGAGGTTGGGGGATTGTGGAGGCCAGGTCATCTGATGCAGCCCTCCATCACTCTCCTTTTTGGTCAAATAGCCCTTACACAACCTGTAGGTGTGTTGGGTCATTGTCCTGTTGAAAAAGAAATGATAGTCCCACTAAATGCAAACCAGATGGGATGGTGTATCGCTGCAGAATGCTGTGGTAGCCATGCTGGTTAAGTGTGCCTTGAGTTCTAAATAAATCACAAACAGTGTCACCAGCAAAGCACTCCCACACCATCACACCTCCTCCATGCTTCACGGTGGGAACCAGACATGCAGCGATCATCCTTTCACCTACTCTGCATCTCACAAAATTTGGACTCATCAGACCAAAGGACAGATTTACAACAGTCTAATCTCCATTGCTCGTGTTTTTTGGCCCAAGCAAGTCTCTTCTTATTATTGGTGTCCTTTAGTATTGGTTTCTTTGCAGCAATTCGACCATGAAGGCCTGATTCACACAGTCTCCTCTGAACAGTTGATGTTGAGATGTGTCTGTTACTTGAACTCTGTGAAGCATTTATTTGGGCTGCAATTTCTGAGGCTGGTAACTCTAATGGACTTATCCTCTGCAGCAGAGGTAACTCTGGGTCTTCTTTTCCTGTGGCAGTCCTCATGAGAGCCAGTTTCATCATAACGCTTGATGGTTTTTGCGACTGCACTTGAAGAAACTTTCTAAAATTCTTGAAATTTTCCACATTGACTGACCTTCATGTCTTAAAGTAATGATGGACTGTCATTTCTCTTTGCTTATTTGAGCTGTTCTTGCCATAATATGGACTTGGTCTTTTACCAAATTGGGCTATCTTCTGTATTCCCCCCTACCTTGTCACAACACAACTGATTGGCTCAAACGCATTAAGGAAAGAAATTCCACAAATTAACTTTAAACAAGGCATACCTGCTAATTGAAATGCATTCCAGGTGACTACCTCATGAAGCTGGTTGAGAGAATGCCAAGAGTTTGCAACGTTGTCATCAAGGCAAAGGATGGCTACTGAAGAATCTCAAATACAAAATATATTTAGATTTGTTTTTTCACTTTTTTGGTTCCTACATGATTCCATGTGTGTTATTTATATACAAACCTTTCTAATATTGAGTTGCACCCCCTTTTGCCCTCAGAACAGCCACAATTCATCGGGGCATGGACTTTACAAGGCGTTGAAAACATTCCACAGGGATGCTGGCCCATGTTGACCCCAATACTTCCCACAATTGTGTCAAATTGGCTGGATGTTCTTTGGGTGGTGGACCATTCTTGATACACACGGGAAACTGTTGAGCATGAGAAACCCAGCATCGTTGCAGTTCTTGACTCAAACCGGTGCGACTGGCATCTACTACTATAGCCCATTCAATGCCACTTAAATCATTTGTTTTGCCCATTCACCTTCTGAATGGCACCCATACACAATCCATGACTCAGTGGACTCAAGGCATTAAAATCCTTCTGTAACCCTTTTCCTCTACACGGATTCAACTAGAGGAACCTGTAGAAGAACCATTTTTAGTTCAAGGTAAAACCCTTTTGGTTCTAGGTGGAACGCTTTTGGGATACATGTAGAACCCTTTCCACAAAGGGTTCTACATGGAACCCAAAAGGGTTCTCCCTGGAACCCAAAGGGGTTCTACCTGGAACCAAAAGGGCTCTCCTATGGGGACAGCCGGAGAACCCTTTTGGAACCCTTTTTTCTTAGAGTGTTCTGGTAGATCTGATCTGAATGATACCGATAATACACAAGTAAGAGTAATCTTCACTCACCCAGTTCATGAGCAGTGGTGAAGGCCGAAGGGAGACCGTCATCCTCGATGACAGAGCAGCTTCTCTTGGGATCACACATAGTGCCCACATCTGCCATGCCTAAGGTGTCACAGGTAGTGGCTCCACACAAGTCCTGTTGCAGAAGACAAATGAAATGTAATCATCTGGACAATGTGATGAGATGGGGAGATGTGTAGGTGTGTAATATAATTTGTCTTACGCGTATAAGTGTGTTGCTATTTCATTGCATATCCACCATCTTTTGGTAGATATTAAAGCAGAAAACACTAACAATCTGGTCCATTGTTCTGGTTGGGCCCATTTCTTTATCTCTCTCTCTCTCCCTGTCTCTCTCTGATGTGCAAAAAACTGGCCCAGTGAGCTAACCCTTTAATCCGCAAGATGCTTAGGGAATGTTACAGCTGTCAGAGAAGAACAATTCCACTGCCATGTGCCAAGGGGTCTGTCTGACAATGTCACTGATAAAAAAAGGTATTGTACTTAACCATTGTACAACACTTTCAAATACAAGTTTATTTGATTTGAGTCTGAGAATTCTTATCCAATACAACTGCATTGTTCATACAAGCACATTAACACCATGCCTCTAGCCTACAATATTCAATTCAATAACCCCCTCCCCAATAAAGTCAATAAACACTCTTTATCCCCACAGGGTAACTGTATAGGTCAAGGCATCTTCGCCATGTAAGTGGGATCATTTTACACCACTTTGATCACAGTTGGACAGAATCAGTCTCAGAATGAAATGTTATGCATGTTGCTACGCACGCAAAGAGAACCAATGCATCAGATTGCTTCCAGCCAAGCTAGGCTTAATGGAAAACAGACAGACTGGCTGAATCCAGGCTGAGAGGCAGGACTAAAGGCTCACAGCTGGAAGTGAGTGGATCATCACAGAGAAATTGATACTTCCCATTCCACCATATGAGTGTGTAAAATCCTAGCTCTGATCCAGGGTGTTAGTGCTAATACTGAGCCTTCTGTTAGCAAGCTGCTCTGAAGCCCTGGACCAGAGCTAGTGAAAATCCTGCCTGGCCTGTTCTACCTGTGGCATTTCTCAACTCAGGTTGGGATCATAGAGAAGGATAGAGGCCTCTAGTGACCAAAAGGCAGTTTTAGCATGGGCAGTGCCATTGAGGGCTTCCACCATGCTTCCGCCAATTTAAAGTAGTCAAAGTAGTGAGTGGGGATTCCTATGTGATTTAGCCTCAATTGGGCTGCCCATGCTTTCACAGATGCTATAATGGCACAGATATAAAGACGAGTCCTCTATCTATCTCTATGGTCGGGATGGAAAAATAGGTGACCGGCTATACCCACTGTCCTGAAAGATGTGAAACAATCTTTGTTCATATGGTTCAATCTTGTTCCATGAGCCTGTTTTTTGGCTCAGTGATCTTAATAGTGTGGACCTTTATGCTAAATCTTCTGCAACGTGATTCATGACAGAAAAAAGGAGGGGGACTTTTAAGATGTCAAGACAGATGTGATGCTTGTCCGCTGTGCAATTGCAAGCAATGTTTTCATTTTTGCGTTGAGTAAAAATTTGAATTGGAAGTGGAATTTTAGTTCATTTCCTTATTAATTGAAGAGGAATTGACCCCCAAACCCATCTTGTCTCAGCCTTATCAGGCTGCATGTAACACACAGGGATGTGTCTATAAAAGAACACTTAGTATTGTATTTGCAGATAATGTATTGGGTTACATAATGAGATAATTACTCCAAATGGAAATAACTGATGATTGCATGGAAGCTAATCTGCAAGCAAACATCAAAAAGAG
The DNA here is from genome assembly GCF_965601325.2 of Salmo salar. Lineage (NCBI taxonomy): Eukaryota > Metazoa > Chordata > Actinopteri > Salmoniformes > Salmonidae > Salmo > Salmo salar. Next base: position 129,328,021 of record NC_138299.1, read on the forward strand.
TTGACACCAGGCTGCATTTTACCACTCCTTACCTGTTTGGTGAATAGGACTGCGGTGTCCCAATATTCAGGGTGCTTGTCATTGTACTTGTTTAAATGTTTCTGCCAAGAACAGAAACTGCGTAGAGTGAGGGCAGCATTGGTGGAAACCTTGGGTCCTTTCTCTGCTTCGTTGATCACCATGAAGCCCACTACCACTATGTTTATGGAGTTCATGATGCTAGGGTGCTTGTACAGCTTCGCAGCAACAGACATCAGGGTCAACAGGTAATGTTTCAAGTCATCCCCGTGAAATTTGGCCATAGACTCATCTGCCACGACAAGAACCTCCACAAACCTAGGGATGGAGGCAAACCTTTTTGATCTGCCCAGGCTCTTCAATACAGTTTCAGTAAGGTTGTCCATCTCCAGTCCTTTCATGTGTTTATATTTCTCAAAAGACCCTGAAATGCTTTGGGTCAAACCAGGTCCTACTCCACACCTGTTCGTGGTGGAATTGCCGCTGGAGTCCCTGTCGCGTCCCCGGCGGCGTATGACGTGGGTTCTTCTCTCAGTATTCACTGTATGTACACTTCCTGCCCTCTCGTTCGAAAGCTGATTGATGAAATATTCCATGCCCTGGTAAGAAAAGGCGCCTTGTAAGCCTTTGCAGAGGCTCAGCGCAGCATACGATTCCTGGTCTGCATTGACATCGCCAGAGTAGAAGCAGTGGCTCAGGTCTGTGGTTGCAGAGGAATTTGACGCTAAGGAGCCGCTGTGAGGAGGGATGTTGGGCGCAATAAATGTAGAATCCGGTAAAAGGTTGAGATAAAATTCTTGACTGAAAGACGTTATTTTAAAAACAACTAGTTGGTCATTCTTTCTCTCCTCCGTCGGTCGAATAGTATGTCTTTCTAAATGTTTATGGTCTAATCGAACAGGTACGCAAAAATCTATTTCGATGCAATAGTTCATTTTTGCATATAATAGGACATCCATAAAAATAAACAGAGAGCCAATAAACATAGTCATCTTTGCAATGCAAAAACTATTACTTATCGATAAATCCGCCACTGGCCTTGGAGGTACCAAGTCTGCATGTGATCCAGTGCGCTGTGTCACAGAGCCTCAGTTGAGCGTCCTCAAAGGATGAAAGACCAAACGATGTGATCGATTCCCATCTTGAACCAGACTATTGAGGCCAGCCTGCTCTTTGGACTTGGTGAGTTTGACTCTCAGTCTAGAGTCATGTTTATAAACATCGGGAACTGTCAACGGAAATGTAGGGAGGTCCTTGGAAAAGCTCATTGGACATGGTCTAACCCCTTGGTTTATGCTTTGAACCGCAGCCACTTGTAGCGCTCTAAATATCATTATCACATGTGGCACAAGCTGAACTGTCTCCTCCCACTATCGGAACCAAAAGTGCGTCTCTGACGCAATGGGTTGAACACTCATCGCCAACCACAAAGTAGCCTACTAAAGTAACCCTTTTGGTACAGTGCCAATTGTACAGTGTTAGTTATAGATTCAGGTGAAACTAATATGACTTAATCCGGCATAACTAATCGATTGATTAAGCTATAATCTTATACAAACGAATTATCGTACAAGGTAACTAGGCTTAATGACCTAACAGTTCAAACTCCATGCGTAATGCAAATACACCCAAGAAATATTGAGAAATAGCCTAATAATATTTCCAACAATGTCTAACCGGTTCTAGGCTATAGTTTAAAAAATAACAACACCTGTTGCGCCTGCAGTAGAGTGCGCATCTCTGGTCATTCCCGCGCGTAAAGGGCATCTAATTATTTTGTAATCCAATACTACCACCTTGTGGTTGAAATGTTTACTCAGAACCTTACCTAAAATAACCTACTTTTATATAGCGCTAACATGTGTCATTTTTTGCCAATGCCACTTCGAAGCTAATAAGACCCCCAAGTAATATCAGCGTTCATTGGTTACATTAATATGACATGTTTTGCTCTCTTGTGATGAAGGGCAAAAAGGACACGTGTTAGCGCTGTATAAAAAGTAGGTTAGTTTAGGTAAGGGTAGCCTAGAACGTTAGAACGTTGGACTAGTAACCGCAAGGTTGCAATATCGGAACCCCGAGCTGACAAGGTAAAAATCTGTCGTTCTGCCCCTGAACAAGGCAGTTAACCCAGTGTTCCTAGGCCGTCATTGAAAATAAGAATTTGTTCTTAACTGACTTGCCTAGTTAAGAAAGGTAAAACAAAAAATATTTAGATAAGGTACTGTGGAAGCTTTTCATCCACAAGGTGGTAGTATTGGATGACAAAATAATGAGATTCCCTTTACGCGGGGGAATGACCAGAGATGCGCAAGATAAGAGTCTTATCTCTTAAACATAATTCTCTAATGTGTTCCATGACATCTCTTTATCATTGATTTATTCGACTGATGAGGACCATGGTCGTGGTGGGTATGCTATAGCCTACTTATGGGAGTCGCTTGGGGGCCACTGCACTGGCAGTCACTCAAAGTTTAAAATAACTGACCGAGCCCTTATATTATAATATGGGTATCCAGGTTGCAGCGTCCTGTACTGTAGGTCTATGCCGAGTTAATGTTAGTTACAGGGTTGTCAAACTGCAGCTATTTCAGAAGGGGGGAGTGTCGGTCTCTTCTCATTGGATCCGTTTTATCCAAGAGTTTCTCATGAGGTACGAGTGGGAGGAGAATTTGAGGCAACGAGTGGTATACAAGAAAGTATAAATACCTCCGCTACTCCTAGTATTCAGTGGTGCTGCCGAGTGGTAGAACAGTATTTTAGCTCCGCTATAATAGCATGAAGATCACACAATTAAACTAAAAATATCAAACATTATCGACACAGACTGACTATACAGCAGTGGGTTTTTGTCACATTATACTGATGAAAAAATATTTTTGTTGTGAGGTCCCTAAGACAAAAAAATAGTTAAGTGACTCGAGATTTTCTACCGACTACAGACATTATCAATTGACGTGTACAGCTGCGTATGGGCTTGGTCCGGAATTTTGGTTGAAAGGTTGTTTTTGTTTTAAACATTTTTTGTGCAATTTCCATTGCAGAATATGTGTTCAAATAGGTGTTTCGTTTTACTAGTCCTGTGCGTAATCGACAAATCACTTTCTAAATTGTTTGATTCTGAGGAAATTGTACCTGTCAGGTTAAATGGAAGAAGCAGTGGTCGTTTTTGGAAACGAAGTGAAGAACAGCCGAGATTTAGACTCAGTGCCTTTGGCCGAGATTTCACTTTGAATTTAAGCCCGGATAACAGTTTCTTATCTACTACAATGACAATTCAACGCATCAAAGCAAACGATCTCCACACTTTACGCAGCGCCTCAGGTGCCCATGGCAGACAAACTTCTGAGACTGAACCGGACTTTCATAACTTGATAAACAAGACTGAGGAGACGGAAAGAGATTTGAGGAGCTGTTTTTACTCGGGGACTGTGGACTCCAACCAAGATTCTGTTGTTGCGGTCAGTCTCTGTTATGGCATCCTTGGATCGTTTGTTACAGACGGGGATGAGTATTTCATTGAGCCCAAAGTGCTCGGCTCAGGGAGAAGGGAGAGGTCCACTGAACAGTTACATTTTATCAAAAGGACGACACCCACAGAAGCACCACATGACACTCAAACTGTATTTGGTCAACTGAGTGAGAAGAGTCGTGTAAAAGCTGACAAGGACAGTTTTATTCATGGGGAAAAAGATCCTGAGAGACAATTACGAGGGAAACGCTTTGTATCAGCACCACGATTTATTGAGACGCTGGTGGTTGCAGACGCGTCCATGACACATTTCTATGGAGATGAGATAAAGGTAGGATATATTCGATTAATATAGCCTATGTTGACACATTTATTTTATTGCATTTAATCCAACCCCCAATGCGAAAACACCCACAGCCAAAATGTTTTATGGAAAAACTCATTTCTGTTTCAATTGAAAATAATTATAGCCTATATTTTGGGTGCAGAAACAATGTTTTTGATCTGTACTGTCATGCCAGACTATGCTCTCCACACTTGCTGATTAGCTGATCTGCATGACGTAAACTAAGTTGGAGTAATGAGATCATTTTAAAAGGAAGAGTGCATAGAGAGTAATGACGGGACTGGGAAACCTCTGATAAGGTCAGGCGGGAGAATTATGCTTTGGCAGTAATTTCGTTCCACATTCATTATGACTTAGCTACTAAATCATCACCATTAAACAATGTTGGGGTCATGCAAGTGATAAAGAGAATGAGCATTAGACATTTTTAAAGATACTTCCTATTTTTTTTTTAAACGGGGGGAAAACATATGTGTGTGTTTACTTCGTTATTTCACTCACTTAGTTTTTTCCCTCCAGTTTTAGCCTAAATCATCACCACCAGTGTTGCCTTGTAAACCTCCCTAATGCCGGTTGTCCTCCCTTGCTCCAGCATTATATCCTGACCTTGGTCTCTATGGCAGCCCAGCTTTACAAACATCCCAGTATCAAGAACTCTGTCCACATGGTGGTGGTGAAGATGGTGGTGGTGGAAGACGAGGAGGTTGGACCGTCACTCTCCAATAACGGGGGAGTCGCACTGCGCAATTTCTGTGCCTGGCAACAACAGTTCAACCCGGCCAGCCAGAGGCATCCTGAGCACTACGACACTGCTCTACTTTTCACCCGAGAGGTGAACACTGCCTGCCCCATATGTATACTGTCACACATTACATCAATGTCACAGGATCTCCATAACCCCTTATTCCATAACGATGTTACCATATGGTTTGGAGAGTTAATTAAATAATGTAAGCAAACAGTGATATATTTGATTATGTATCCTCTAATGAAATACAATTGGCTGAATCAGATCGGATGAGCTTCAAAACATATAGGGCAGAATGCTCTCCTATGAGCTATTTTTAGAATTGCTACAAATCAGCCTTGAGTGATGATGACATCCCTAAAACGGCCAGAGTATGGGTGTAATGTTGCTGCCCTGAATTTGACCTGCCGAAGAATGTGTGCCACATGCCTCTCCATAAGAGAAACCCCAAAACTTGAGACTTAAATTGGAAGTAGTTTGCACAAATGCTGCTCCAGTGAGCTATGCTTCTGCAAAACAAGGTGTACACATGCTGAGTTGAATTCAGCATGTCACTCTTGAGTCCAGATGTCCTTTGAATCATGTATGGTTATGTCTTGTGGTTTGGGTCATAGGCCCCAGGAAACATTTATCTCAGTCACAGAAAGCGAGCCTGACATGTGAAGGGAAAATGTTGAGGCATGTCATTGAAATATATATCTAATACCACACCATTCATTTCCCCACATCATAGATCTGCTTCTGTCTGCCAGGAATATTTATTTGCTTCATTTTATGGTGGAAACATTGACAAACAATTTTTTTTTGGCATTAGCTCTCAAGTGAAAAGAGAAAAAAAACAAGCAGGGACAAATAGAAATGCTGTCTAAAGATTCACTGTTTGAAACAGCTGCTGTCTGTCTTCCAGGATATTTGTGGACATCAGAGTTGTGACACCCTAGGGGTTGCTGATGTGGGAACTGCGTGCGATCCAAAAAGGAGTTGCTCTGTCATTGAGGACAATGGACTTCAAGCAGCTTTCACTGCTGCCCATGAACTTGGTATGACTTGTGCATTAAACAATTTTAACTTTCTCAAACTTCTATATTGACCATATATAAAGATACTATAGGTCTACATACATTTGTCCTCTTGTCAAAAAGGGTCTGCTAAATGTACAGAAATATTGTCCACAAATAACTTCATTTGGACAGGAAGGGGCACACCCATGAGCCGAAAGCTTATGCAAAAGTGTGTTAGCTTACAACTAATAACTGTGTGGTTTAATGAGATACGAACTTGATATGAACCATACAGTCAACCCCCAAGACTAAAGTAGATGTAAACTATTAGCAACTTTACTTCCATAGCATACCTTAAATAGTACACTGCTCAAAAAAATAAAGGGAACACTTAAACAACACAATGTAACTCCAAGTCAATCACACTTCTGTGAAATCAAACTGTCCACTTAGGAAGCAACACTGATTGACAATACATTTCACATGCTGTTGTGCAAATGGAATAGACAACAGGTGGAAATTATAGGCAATTAGCAAGACACCCCCAATAAAGGAGTGGTTCTGCAGGTGGGGACCACAGACCACTTCTCAGTTCCTATGCTTCCTGGCTGATGTTTTGGTCACTTTTGAATGCTGGCAGTGCTTTCACTCTAGTGGTAGCATGAGACGGAGTCTACAACCCACACAAGTGGCTCAGGTAGTGCAGCTCATCCAGGATGGCACATCAATGCGAGCTGTGGCAAGAAGGTTTGCTGTGTCTGTCAGCGTAGTGTCCAGAGCATGGAGGCGCTACCAGGAGACAGGCCAGTACATCAGGAGACGTGGAGGAGGCCGTAGGAGGGCAACAACCCAGCAGCAGGACCGCTACCTCCGCCTTTGTGCAAGGAGGAGCAGGAGGAGCACTGCCAGAGCCCTGCAAAATGACCTCCAGCAGGCCACAAATGTGCATGTGTCTGCTCAAACGGTCAGAAACAGACTCCCTGAGGGTGGTATGAGGGCCCGACGTCCACAGGTGGGGGTTGTGCTTACAGCCCAACACCGTGCAGGACGTTTGGCATTTGCCAGAGAACACCAAGATTGGCAAATTCGCCACTGGCGCCCTGTGCTCTTCACAGATGAAAGCAGGTTCACACTGAGCACGTGACAGACGTGACAGAGTCTGGAGACGCCGTGGAGAACGTTCTGCTGCCTGCAACATCCTCCAGCATGACCGGTTTGGCGGTGGGTCAGTCATGGTGTGGGGTGGCATTTCTTTGGGGGGCCGCACAGCCCTCCATGTGCTCGCCAGAGGTAGCCTGACTGCCATTAGGTACCGAGATGAGATCCTCAGACCCCTTGTGAGACCATATGCTGGTGCGGTTGGCCCTGGGTTCCTCCTAATGCAAGACAATGCTAGACCTCATGTGGCTGGAGTGTGTCAGCAGTTCCTGCAAGAGGAAGGCATTGATGCTATGGACTGGCCCGCCCGTTCCCCAGACCTGAATCCAATTGAGCACATCTGGGACATCATGTCTCGCTCCATCCACCAACGCCACGTTGCACCACAGACTGTCCAGGAGTTGGCGGATGCTTTCGTCCAGGTCTAGGAGGAGATCCCTCAGGAGACCATCCGCCACCTCATCAGGAGCATGCCCAGGCGTTGTAGGGAGGTCATACAGGCACGTGGAGGCCACACACACTACTGAGCCTCATTTTGACTTGTTTTAAGGACATTACATCAAAGTTGAATCAGCCTGTAGTGTGGTTTTCCACTTTAATTTTGAGTGTGACTCCAAATCCAGACCTCCATGGGTTGATAAATTGGATTTCCATTGATTATTTTTGTGTGATTTTGTTGTCAGCACATTCAACTATGTAAAGAAAAAAGTATTTAATAAAATTATTTCTTTCATTCAGATCTAGGATGTGTTGTTTAAGTGTTCCCTTTATTTTTTTGAGCAGTATATTAATTGAATTTGAATGGTATTGTTCTGCTTTAGGTCACGTGCTGAGTATGCCACACGACGACTCCAAGAATTGCGAGAGGATGTTTGGGAATCTGGGCGGCCATCACATGATGGCCCCTCTGTTCATTCACCTCAACAAGAATTTCCCCTGGTCCCCTTGCAGCGCTCTCTACATCACAGAGTTCTTTGACAACGGACACGGTATGTCATGCTGATAAACAACACTGACAACTCAGATGTAGGCAAAGAAAACATATTTGGTAACACTTTCTATGAGGAAAGTGTTAGTGTTTATTTTTATTAAAAGCTTTTAAATGATTTGATATTACAATAACGTTTTTACAACTATTGTACTTGTTTTATTCTACTGCATGTATATCACAACATATGAATACTGTGTGTTGAGGTCAGTAGGCTGGACCTGAATGAAATCACATACATTTTTTGAAAACTCAGCAGTTGCTGGTAGATACATTTTTTAAAAAGCCTTCTAGGTCTGTTTTTACTAGAGCCTTCTAGTTTAAACCACTATGTTATGAGGGCCCAGTTTTTACTTCTGTATTTTCTTTTATAATATCTACCCTCTTAAAGAAATGATGGCCTCTGACAACGACAATAAATACTTCCAGGAGAAGTTACTTATTGTAAGCCATTCCAAAGGCTCATAATGCTTATAACAAGTTATAAAGCATTATACCTGCAGGCTTCACACGTGTTCACAATGTTAACTCCACCTGTAGTTTCTCACCGCAGTTTTGCTCTTATGCAAAAGACTCACAAAAATTTGCACTAATAAATCTCAAAATGGAGATAAATTGAAGACATCCTAAGGAAATTACAGATTGGCTGCCAGATTGTTTGTGGTTACTACTTATATCTGAAATTGGGTGTGAATGGCATTGTGTTTGTTATTTGAAGAGATTCATATTATTTTGTAACATTTAATCAAGACCTTTCTTTCCTCTGAGTCATACATACAGAGAAGGTTTCGGTTCTCACGAGCCAAAAGTAACATCTGTTACGAGCAAATAATATGTTCTTTATCAGTTAGTCAGTGATTCCAAAGAGAGTGTATGTGGCTAAGAATGTGGTCCGATCACCAGGTCAAGAACAACATCACACTAAAGCTCATTGAATATTTATCCAAATAAGAGATCATGGGTTTGAGAAGCTTCACCAACTGTCCAGAATGTGATTGTGTGAAGACTCCAACAAAGTCAGCTTCTGTCACTGTCAAGTCTCCACATTTTACAACCTGTTGATTTTTTGAAAACAGAACTCTCGTGTGTTCAATCACAGGCGACTGCCTCTTGGATCCACCGGAGAGCATCTTACCGTTACCCAGTGAACTCCCAGGCACCACATACAGCCTCAACCGCCAGTGTCAGCAGATGTTTGGGGAGGAGTTTGTGCACTGCCCCAACACCTCTGACAGTGATGTCTGCAGCCAGCTGTGGTGCCGGGAGGAGGGCAAGCCCCACTGCACCACCAATAATGGCAGCCTTCACTGGGCGGATGGCACCACGTGCGCCACCAACAGGAGCTGTCTGCACGGTGCATGCATGGCAGCCCACGAGGTCATGCAGCCAAAGGTAAGCCCTAGTTTTTCTCAGAAAAGGGGAGAAAAAGATCTATATTTGGTCTTGTAGTATTGCATTTTGACAAAAACTCTGTCTCAGAATGCCTTGTTAGTTACTATATGTGGATTAATTTCTCTGTGATAGAGTATTTCCTTCCTGCTTTGTAAGGAAGACCGTACTTTTGAGAGTACAAGCTCTGTAGCATGTGTCAATAAACTCGATTTATAAATTGACATGCTGGCAGTTAATATACTTTTTTCTCACCCACTAGTAAAAGCTTGTGAAAACACACCTACATGCACACACACACACACACACACACACACACACACACACACACACACACACACACACACACACACACACACACACACACACACACACACACACACACACACACACACACACACACACACACTTTAGTCTTGCCAAGTGCGCCACGGGTTCTGCAAGTGGTGACACATAGAACAGGAATGTGGGAGACAGCAGAAGCGTGCCACACTGACGGACAGATTTACCCAAGTCATGGCATGCCAAGAGACGCCTCAGCCTAGACTGTGGTTGGGTTGGACGGCTGATGTTATCATGGCCCTCAGTACTCACTCTGTTTCGTTTTGACTTTACCACAGGTGGTTGTGGATGGCGGCTGGGGTGCTTGGGGACCATGGCAACAGTGCTCTAGGACATGTGGAGGGGGTGTGGAGTTCTCCTACAGGGAGTGCACAGATCCCGTGCCCCAGAACAGCGGCAAGTACTGCGAGGGCCAGAGAGTCCAGTACCAGTCCTGCAACACCCAGATGTGTGAGGAAAATGATGGTGAGCCATATTTTGTCTAGGCATTTGCACTACAGAATTTCCCTTCATTTATATAGTGGTGAGCTATAGTGGTGTTTTTAACCTAGATTTTTCAATAAATGTCTCTGCTTTGATATTAGATTGATGGATAATTATTTTCCCTTTGTCATTTTCTCCAACCTTAGGGAAGAGTTTTAGAGAGGAGCAGTGTGAGAAGTACAACAGCTTCAACTATCTGGACATTCTGGGGAACATGAAGCAATGGATTCCAAAGTACGCTGGTGTGTCGCCCCGGGACAGATGTAAACTCTTCTGCCGGGCCAAAGGCAGCAGTGAATTCAAAGTCTTTGAAGCCAAGGTACGTTCACTAAAAATCATCTGTAGAATGTTGGCCACTGTAAATACATATTTTACAGCTTGCCTTCACTGTTTGGTGGATCACAGTGTTAAGTAAATTAAGACCTTAAGTTTGAATGTGTGGTCCATAGGTTGTCGACGGCACGACATGTGGTCCTGACACTACGTCTGTCTGTGTACAAGGCCAATGTGTCAAGGCGGGCTGTGACCAAGAGATCGGTTCAAACAAGAGGCTTGACAAGTGTGGCTTGTGTGGTGGGAATGGCCTCAGTTGCAGGAAGATCACTGGTTCATACAACAAAGCCACGTGAGTACACCTAAATATTCCAATTGCAATTATGGTAACAAGCATTTATGACCCTAATGTCTTAGCTATTATCGTCTTATAATGATCCAGACTAAATAACAGTCATATTTAGAAAGCATTATTGGTTGATTGTCTTTTGTGCTGCTGATGTGATTACAGCTGTAATGAGACATTTGCTTTTTTCTTTCAGTTATGGATATAGCGACATTGTGACCATTCCTGTCGGGGCTACCAATATTGACATCAAACAGCGCAGCCATAGAAACATCACACACGATGGAAACTACCTGGCGATCAAGCGAGAGAGCGGTGGCTACATATTGAATGGTAACTTCTCTGTGTCCACAGTGGAGCAGGATATTCCTGTTCTCGGGGCTGTGCTGAAGTACAGTGGCTCGTCCACCACCTTGGAGAGAATCCAGAGCTTCAGACAATTGAGGGAGGCTGTCACAATCCAGTTGCTGGCCACTGCTGGGGAGGCATTTCCACCCAAGGTCAAATACACATTCTTTATCCCCAAAGATGTGTCTTTCACTAAATCCAAAGAGAAAAAGGCTTCGTTGCATATGATCCAGGCTTTCGGTGTGCCCCAGTGGCATTTGGGCAAATGGTCAGAGTGCTCCAAGAGTTGCAGCTCCGGGTGGTCCCGACGGAACGTTGAATGCAGAGACAACGCTGGTTTCCATTCCAATACTTGCGATAAGGACCTGAAACCCACAGATATAAGACCCTGTGCTGATCTGCCATGCCCCATTTGGCAAATGGGGCCTTGGTCGTCCTGTTCACGAACTTGTGGCCAGGGGGAACGCCGACGCAGTGTTGTCTGTATAGACTACACCGGCAAGACTGTCGAGTCGGAGAAGTGTGACGCTAACAAGCAACCTGCGCCAGTGTCGGGAGAGTGTGTTTACCAAGAGTGCTAGCGAGGAGACATGAAGACAGAGATAACTTTGGGAGGGGTATTGTAGTGGATTCTTAACCACCCCGACCCGACCGTGCTTTAGAGAAAAGCAGGGAAACCCTAGTTTGGAAATGAAGAGTGCACTAACTAACCCGGACAAGTCATAGGACACTGGCCTGTGACTTGATGTTTTACAACCACTAGAGAAGTTTGAACCAATAGAGATCTAGCTACCTCAGGATGTACATGTGTTGTTTTGTTAAAATAGACAAAGGTACTGTGTGCAAAATATTATTCTCTCCTAAAAGCAATTACTTTGCATAAAACCTACTGACAAACACCATTGCGGTTAAATATACCTCAATTTTCCAGCATATAACCCAGAACTATACAGTCAGAGACTCAGAGCCAATAAATGAACTGGGCTAATAAAGTTGGTCTAAAGGCATACTATTCGTACCATAACATGTGACATTATCATTGCAAGACAACGACTTACAGTGCGTATTATATTTGAGTAAAAAGGGTTTGTGTAAAACATTTGATTAGGTGGACAAGATGGAAAACTTTGTAAAATACCTTGCTTGTGGTTTGCTCTTTTGTTTAATTTCCTTGGGAAAAATAAGTATTTTTCTAAATGTGAGATTGTGTTTACTGCCTGTAAAAAATGTGTCAAACTCTATCTGCTATCTTATTATTGATTAATGATTTGTGGGACTGATATGCTTAAAGATGAATATGTAAGTTCACCCATAATCATTCAAATGATACAGGGGATTAGGTCTGCCATTGACTAATCTCTCGTGGGCAGACTACGTAACATAATCTGATGCAATTACGCAACATTTTAGTTTTTAGTTTTGGGTTTTTGAGATTAGACATTGACAGACATTAAATTGAAGAATATACTTTGTAACAAAAAAGCAACCAGCATAATTAATAGTAAGAATGAACCAGACATTTTAGTGTTCCTAAAAAAAATAACAGAGTTTGAGTGTACACTTTCTTTGTGTAAAATTTAGTTTAGCAGACCATGGTCAGGAATCTGATCTGAGGAAAATCAGTGTAACAGGGGATTTTTTTCTCTGTTCTGTACATTTTATGTAGTGTTTTAAAGGAATTATATGGCTACAGAGAATTGTAAGTACAGCCAAATTCAATATAAACACATGATGTGTGAAATGGTATATTATGGTGCATCAAAAATACTTTGTATAAAGAACAAGTCCTTTGTTTGTAATAATTTCATAGTTGATTTAAAAAATATATATTATTCATAATGGGAAGAGTACTCTATTGTTTGTCAGATGTCTGTATATGTTTGATTTCTCATTCCAGTTTGTATGTCATAAAACAAAAAAGGCAAAATATGATATACCTTCAGTGAAGGACCATACTATATTATTATTGTAGCTTCCTTTTAAAGCTATTTAAAACATGAAATTATAACATTTTCAAATGCTGCTGTCTTTGAGATTTATTTCTACAATAAAATGGAAAAATACATCACATTTTACTATATGCAGTAAACATTGAGTTGTATCTTTTGTTACCCGTTTTGTAAAGTTAAAGACCCACTTTAGCTATGTTTGGCCTACAACGGGTCTGCTTCTCCTTCCACTGCAGTCTTCTGGTTTAAACACAGAGAACAAAAATACAAATATGTGCACACTACACACATTGTTCAATCTTCCTATTAGATGGACATACACATCAGACAATGGAAGTGTGTTTTAAATTATCCTTGGTCCATAATTTCTGTTCTTCTGGTTAGCATTTATGGGCTTATTGTATTACATGCAAATAGTTGATCAGTTAGCTTTTAGAGGTACCGTAGCCTATATGAAAGGAGCTTTTTGACAGCATGATCCTCATCCAAACAAAAGAATTCAGAGGCTATCTTCAGTATCATCCAATTGAATGGTCCAGAACTGTGTGTGCAGACTCTTGACCACAGTATAACAATAACATATTCAGAGATGAACCTGCAGCTGTGCCTGCAGAAATTATAGCTAATTTCTTTGGATACATGACAAATCAAATTCATATTTTTTTCCCATTGTCATTTCCAAACAAAGTCTTTTGGGGCACAGCTCATGGATTCTGCTCATGCATTCTTAGGGCAATTCAACTCGATGCCAGTAGGCTTCCCGCTGGGCACACACTGGTTGAATCAATGTTGTTTCCACGTCATTTCAATGAAATTACATTGAACCAACATGAAATAGATGTTGAATTGACGTTTGTGCCCAGTGGGTTGGCTACATAATATGATAGGCTAAGAAAACGAGTGTTACTAGTGGCATAGACTACAAAACAACCTCGTCAACGGGTTTGGACCTCTTGGTGTTACGGTTAAGGTGTTAGACTGACAGAGATCCGTGTTCAAGTCCCAGTTGGACTATGTGTTATGGGCCTTACACGCAGGGAGCTGCAAACCCTGGCGAAGCCCCCTACAGTTTATGAAAAATCTTGAAAACTCTGGCGGCAACACGGGCGGCGATCGGCAAGTTAAAATATGTGTGGCAGAGAAAAATTACCCAAACAAAGAGGTGTATTGGGTTCTCACTCAAATAGATGTCGCATAAAGCTTACTTCATTATTCAATTATTTTAATTATTTTCACTTCACCAGGGATTCAGTGTGCAGGTATAATTGTATTTTTATTTCATTTTAAAGTTTTGCAGCTCGTGGATTTCTGTGCTCAAGACCACAGAAGAAGACAAATCCAGAAGTAGTTGGTTGTTGTTACCTAGATAACGTTTGACAATCCCGTATGTAATCATCTTCCATCCTTCATCATGCAGTCTTTCATAGCCCTTGTGCTGTATGTTTAACTATCCTTTATGTTTTATGAACACGTTTTATGCTGTTATTTAGCTGTTTATATAACTTTTTACTACATCAAAAAGTATTTGATCCCCTGCTGATATTGAACGTTTGCCCACTGACAAAGAAATGATCAGTCTATAATTTTAATGGTAGGTTTATTTGAACAGTGAGAGACAGAATAACAACAAAAAAATCCAGAAAAATGCATGTCAAAAATGTTATAAATTGATTTGCATTTTAATGAGGGAAATAAGTATTTGACCCCCTCTCAATCAGAAAAAAATTCTGGCTCCCAGGTGTCTTTTATACAGGTAACGAGCTGAGATTAGGAGCACATTCTTAAAGGGAGTGCTCCTAATCTCAGCTTGTTACCTGTATAAAAGACACCTGTCCACAGAAGCAATCAATCAATCAGATTCCAAACTCTCCACCATGGCCAAGACCAAAGAGCTCTCCAAGGATGTCAGGGACAAGATTGTAGACCTACACAAGGCTGGAATGGGCTACAAGACCATCGCCAAGCAGCTTGGTGAGAAGGTGACAACAGTTAGTGCGATTATTCGCAAATGGAAGAAACACAAAAGAACTGTCAATCTCCGCTGTGGAGCTTTGCAGCTCCTTCAGGGTTATCTTTGGTCTCTTTGTTGCCTCTCTGATTAATGCCCTTCTTGCCTGGTCTGTGAGTTTTGGTGGGCGGCCCTCTCTTGGCAGGTTTGTTGTGGTGCCATATTCTTTCCATTTTTTAATAATGGATTTAATGGTGCTCTGTGGGATGTTCAAAGCTTTAGATTTTTTTTTTATAACTCAACCCTGATCTGTACTTCTCCACAACTTTGTCCCTGACCTGTTTGGAGAGCTCCTTGGTCTTCATGGTGCCACTTGCTTGGTGGTGCCCCTTGCTTAGTGATGTTGAAAACTCGGGGGGCCTTTCAGAACAGATGTGTATATATACTGAGATCATGTGACAGATCATGTGACACTTAGATTGCACACAGGTGGACTTTATTTAACTAATTATGTGACTTCTGAAGGTAATTGGTTGCACCAGATCTTATTTAGGAGCTTCATAGCAAAGGGGGTGAATACACATGCACGAACCACTTTTCAGTTTTTGAATGTTTTGTAAGTAGTAGTAATTTTTTTCATTTCACTTCACCAATTTGGACTATTTTGTGTATGTCCATTACATGAAATCGAAATAAAAATCTATTTAAATTACAGGTTGTAAATGCAACAAAATAGGAAGAATGCCAAGGGGGTGAATACTTTTGCATGGCACTGTAATATTTTTTATAATTGTATAAACTGCCTTAGTTTTGCTGGACCACAGGAAGAGTAGCTGCTACCTTGGCAGCAGCTAATGGGGATCCATAATAAATACAAATACAAATACAAAGGGATTAATAAAAATGTATAAACATGTAATTAATTTGATAAAATATACAAATGTAAATTAAGTTTATAAGCATATTATTTATGGTTTGATTATGTAACTAAAGTTAGAAACTTGAGGAAATAACATGTACACTAGTCTTGTGGTGACACAGTAGTAAAATAAGACGTCAATAGTACATTTTTATTAGGCAAAAAGTAATAAATGTGTCATTTTTCAATATTAATACAAAAGGGCTTACAGTGGATTCGGAAAGCATTCAGATCCCTTGACTTTTCCACATTTTGTTCCTTTACAGCTTTACTCCAAAATGTATAAAATATTTTTTTCCCTCGTCAATCTACACACAATACCCCATAATGACAAAGCAAAAACAGGTTTTTAGAAATCGAGCAAATGTATAAAGAAAAACAAACTGAAATATCACATTTACGTAAGTATTCAGACCCTTTACTCAGTACTTTGTTGAAGCACCTTTGGCAGCGATTACAGCCTCGAGTCTTCCTGGGCATGACGCTACAAGCTTGGCACACCTGTATTTGGGAAGTTTCTCCCATTCTTCTCTGTAGATCCTCTCAAGCTCTGTCAGGTTAGATGGGAAGCGTTGCTGGACAGCTATTTTCACGTCTCTCCAGAGATGTTCGATCGGGTTCAAGTCAGGGTTCTGGCTGGGCCACTCAAGGACATTCAGAGACTTGTCCTGAAGCCACTATTGCATTGTCTTGGATGTGTGCTTAGGGTCGTTGTCCTGTTGGAAGGTGAACCTTCACCCCAGTCTGAGGTCCTGAACGCTCTGGAGCAGGTTTTCATCAAGGATCTCTCTGTACTTTGCTCTGTTCATCTTTCCCTCGATCCTGAGTAGCCTCCGAGTCCCTGCCGCTGAAAAACATTCCCACATGATGATGCTGCCACCACCATGCTTCACCGTAGGGATGGTATCTGGTTTCCTCCAGACGTGACGCTCGGAATTCAGGCCAAATAGTTGAATCTTGGTTTCATCAAACCAGGGAATCTTGTTTCTCAAGGTCTGAGAGTCCTTAGGTGCCTTTTGGCAAACTCCAAGCAGACTGTTATGTGACTTTTTCTGAGGAGTGGCTTCCGCCTGGCCTCTCTACCATAAAGGCCTGATTGGTGGAGTGCTGCAGAGATGGTTGTCCTTCTGGAAGGTTCTCCCATCTCCACAGAGGAACTCTGGAGCTCTGTCAGAGTGACCATCGGGTTCTTGGTCACCTCCCTGACCAAGGTCCTTCTCCCTCGATTGCTCAGTTTGGCCCGGCGGCCAGCTCTAGAAAGAGTCTTGGTGGTTCCAAACTTCTTCCATTTAAGAATGATGGAGGCTACTGTTCTTGGGGACCTTCAAGGCTGAGGAATTGTTTTGCTCTGACATGCACTGTAAATTGTGGGACCTTATATAGACAGGTGTGTGCCTTTCCAAATCATGTCCTTAGAATAAGGCTGTAACGTAACAAAATGTGGAAAAAGTCAAGGGGTCTGAATACTTTCCAAATACACTGTAGTAGGAAATGAAAAAGGATCAGAAGCAGTTCAGTGGTGATCCGCAGTGGCACAACACTGCACACACAGATAGCAATAGTAATTCAATCGGGATTGAGTAGGAATACAGCAGTAATGTGTAGGCATTGTGTAGTAATTCAATAGAGAATGTGGGTTACACAGTGGTCATTAAGGAATAATTTTGTAGTGATTTGAGTAGGAAATATGTAGTGTTCATCAGTAGTGAAACGTCACAATTTGTCACTCATTACTACTTAAATTACAGGTGTCAAGATTATGGGCATGTGGTAGCAGTGTGTAGGAGGGAGGTTCCTAGGTGTGAGAAGTGTGCATAAGGGCATGAGACAAAGGAATGTGTAGCATTGGGGAAAGTAGGGGTATGTGTTAATTGTAAGGGTGCCCATGGGGCTGGGGATCAGAAATGTCCTGTGGAGAGAGGCAGGTTGAGATTTCCAGGTTTAGAGTAGTGCAGAAGTTGTCAAATGCTGAGGCAGTGAAGAAAGTAGAGGAAGATGGGTCACGGGGGAGGGATCCTGAGAGGAGTGTTGTGAGTAGTAGATATGTACCTGTACAGAGTGCTAGGTGAACAAGTGATATATGTTTCAGTAAGATTGGATTTTATAGCATTTATGGTTATCAACTGTACTGCAGAGATGGAACGTAAGTCGCAGAAAATTGAGGTTGTGGTGGCAGCTGCAGAGAGGTATTTGGGTGTGCGAGACTTGACATCAGAAGAGTTACAGGGTATGTTAAGTTGTGGTGTCCCATCCTTTCAGGTTGTTGGCCTGAGGTAGTACTAAATAGATTTAAATAGTGGTGTAGGGTGGTGTTATTTTTAATTGTGAGTGTAGTGTTAGATGGTAGGGTATTTGTTAATTTAAAAAAATACATATATATTTTTTTCAAGCAAAGTAAAAGGGAGTTGTACTCCAGTCCAGTAGTTGGCGGTAATGCAACATTTATTGGCTGCCGATGCCGACCTCTGTTAAACATCATCGAATAAGAAGAATGTATTTCAGGAGGCAGCACACAGGAAGTGAAGCAGTAGTACACCACAGGGGAGAGTGATTAGTCCTCTGTTGTTCTCAATCATGATCAATGATGCTTACTCTCCGGTACAGCCGGCTATTGGAAAGTCGTTATTTGCAGATGATGGGGCCTTATGGAGGAGGGGAGGCAATGTGCTATACATAGTCAGGAAGGTACAGGAAGCAATTGATGAGGTAGAGCAGTGGGCATTAATGTGGAGATTCAGGTTCTCTGTAGAGAAAACTCAGACAGTGTTCTTTACCAGGAGGAAGGTGGGAGAGGAGGTATGCTTGAGGTTATATGGGAGAAACTTGGAGAGGGTGGGGGCCTTCAGGTTCCTCGGGGTGTACTTTGACACTAGATTGACCTGGGCAGAACACATTGAGAGAGTGGTGGGAAAGTGTAAGAAGGTACTAAATGTGATGCGCTGTCTGACGGGGAAGGAGTGGGGGGCTGGGCGTTCCTCATTGAGGACCATGTATTTTGCATTGATCTGATCTGTAATAGACTATGGAAGTATACTGTATGGTGTGGCAGCCTGGACATCATTGGAAAGACTAGATGTCATACAGGGTCAAGGATTCAGAATATGTAGTGGGGCCTTTCGGACATCTCCCAGAGGCTGCACTACAGGTGGAGATGGGGGATATGCCATTACAGATTAGGAGACAGCAGCTGGCAATTAATTATTGGGTCAACCTACAGGGACATGGGGTGTCTCATCCTGCAAAAAGGGATTTTACAGGCATGTTGGGAACATGAGCAAAGACAGAACACAAGCATTGGGTGAGTGGGTAATACCCAGGTGAAGGAGACGGGACTGTATGGAAGGGAGTTTAGTCCAATGGTAGCTATTCCTGTAAATCCAGCATGGCTACTCCCGCCTCCAGTAGTTGATCTATAAGTGTTGGAGAGACTACAGAAAGATATGGAGGGTCTTGATCCATCTGATTTGTTTAATAGACGTCTGAACACTGTTTAACAGGATTTTGTGGCCATTTACACAGATGGTTCAAAAGATCCAAGGACAGGATGTACTGGGTCAACATTTGTAGTTCAGGAATGTGGGGTGGAAGTCAGGAAGCATATTACAGATAATCTGGCTGTATAAACGGCAGAGCTGATGGCCATACTGTTGGCTTTGCAGTGGGGGGAGGAAGTCAAGCCAGACAGAGTAGTTATTTGCTCTGATTCATGTGCAGTGTTAATGAGTCTCCAGTCATTTAGGTCACGTAGCAGACAAGACCTGCTTTATGAGGTGCTACAAACCCATGGCAGGATTAGACAGATGGGTATACAGATAAGATTTACTTGGGTCTCAGCCCATGTGGGGGTGGAGGGGAATGAGGCATTTGATGTAGTGGCTAAACAAGCACTTAGAAGTGGGGATGTTGATGTTGTAGTTTCAATGAGCAAGGCAGAGGCAAAAAGCCTGACATGGACAGTGATGGTACAGAGATGGCAGGAGCAGTGGAATAGAGATACTAAGGGTAGGCATTTATTTCAAGTACAGAGGAAAGTCGGGGAGGGGAGGGCAGGAAGGGACAGGCTCTTTTTTACAAGATTAAGGCTATTTTTACAAGATTAAGGGTGGGACACAGCCTGTTGAATAAAACCTTAAATGTGATAGGAAAGCATCCAACAGGAAAGTGTGATTATTTCCAGGAAACAGAGACTGCGGAGCATATATTGCTAGCGTGGGCAGTATCAGAGGGAAAGAGAGATGCCGAGATTTAGTATGAGGGAGAAGGGGATACAGGAAATTAGTTTAAATAGTATTTTGAGTAGCACGTCATTAGATATAGTCTCAAATATATTTTTTAAGATAAACGGGTCTGGACGGTAGGATTTAGTTTCTCCGTCTCTGGCCCACACTCCAGTACAGTAGGTGGCGGTCATGCACCATAACGTTGGATGCCAACCGCAAATAAACCCCACCGAAGAAGAAGTCTTGACTGGCATGGTGGAGCACTGGTTGTCGAGTGCATGTTGCAACATTTGGTGAGACCACATGGCTACTGAGGCTTGTGAGAGGAACTGTTTAAAGAAAATGGACACTTGCCATCTAGGGTGCATCACGTCTTGTGTCTCATTTTTGGTCTATTGATAAATGTTTTACTTGTATTGGTTTCAAAAGTGTTCATGAGCGCTACTGGAACTGAAATGAGGAAAAGTGCATTCTGAACTGATTTTAACCATGCCTTATATTTATTAAATGTTGGGAAATTGCCTGTGCTTTGTTGGTACTTCACCCTGCCTGCTCAACCCAGCTCGAAAATAACCTGCCATTTTTCCACCCTGTGATTACAACCATATTTAGCTACATAAATTGCTTTCGAGAGCCGTCAGACATGATCTTTACCAAATCAGATGTTGCCTACTGTAATTGGAGTTGCGCGTTGCATTATGGGACACGAATAAAGTGCAAAAAGGATTTGCACAGAGGCTAGCTAAAATAATCTCAACGAAACGCTAAAAAAAACCAATTTTGTAAACCTTTAAAAAACAACTTGTGCTATCGACAGCTCCAAGTATTAATGAAAATCTCAAATGTATCCGTCTTTGGCCAACGAATGCTTCCCAAGGAATTCCAAAGAACGGGCTAAATAGGCAAGGATAACAACCAGACAGCTTGCAAGTTAGGCTGCTGCACGCCCAGCTGTGGTGTGTTTACATTGGCCTCTTTTGACTCCACAACCCGAGGCCGATCAAGTCGAACAACAGACGGAATCACACACTGTTCTATCGACTGAAGGTATATTTTGTTGCATAGTCAGTAACTAGATCGCAGAACACTGCTAGCTAGCTATAAGGTGCGGAAGCTTGGTGTGTATTTGTAGTTTACTAGCCAGTCAAGTAAACGTTACATCAGATGGCTAGTTTACGTAACTAGCTAGCTGGTGGCTTGTACAAGCCTCTGTAATTGTTCATAGCCAGCGAACTAGTTATTTGTTTTGACTTTTTACAAAGCTTTCTTTTGTTGGCTAACTAGCTTGTAGTTAGCTAGTCAACTAGCTAGATCGCAACTTGTTGTTGCTTGCAGTATGCAAAGCACTGTTAATGTGTACAAGTGAAAATGCTAGCTAGGTTCAGTTGAGCCTACGCCCCCTTCGTCTGTAAACATAATGCCTGTCCCAATTTTGGAGGAGCTCTATTGGCTATTTGTGTCGCACCTGATTTGATTAGTAAGAACTAACAACTTCATTGCAGCAGCTAACGTAAGCTATTTTCGTCCGTATGATGATGAAATCCCAACAACGTTAGTGGAGGCTGTTCAAGTAGGGATAACCTTCTAGAAATAATGTTTTATTTCATAATGCAGGCTTTTAGGCCTAGCTACTCGTCAATAGGTTTTTAGTTTGCGACTTCGATTTGGTGTTTCTACATTGAATTATCTAGGCCTATTTATGGACCCTTCACCTATATAAACTTAGGGCTAGTTCTTGAAAGTTCAAGCCTGGCAATGCTTGAGTCGGCTTTTGGATTAGGTTAGCCAAAACTTAGAATCAAGAGAATATGATTTTGAAAGGTAACAACAACCCACACTCCTCCACTGCAGCTAAAATCAGTGGCATAAGCCTAATTTGCGTTGCCTCTATTGGGCCAACAGCCTGAGAGTATTTCCCCTTTTTTTTCTTAGTGAGAACGGCAAGCTCTCCCAAAGAGAGCCCCTTCAGGAGAGTGTTTTGTTTGATGGAAAATCTCATGCCTCAGAGCAGCCACATGTCTGAGGGGCAGCTGCACTTGTAGTGTGGACTCCACATGAATTTGGATTTCACCATGATGCATCTGCTTTGATTGTTGTTACATAACTTGCCATTTATCCTCCATGCTGTCTACCTCTCTCTTCCACCCTCTCACTGCCCTGCTCTCTTTCACCCTCTCACTGCCTGCTCTCTTTCGTAGTAACTTCTTGGAAGAAACCAAACAGGACCTTTAGGTTAATTTGATATGCTTTTACACAATTACATCATTTGTTTGAACAATTTGGCTGTAGGGTTTCATTGGAATGTAGGATAATGTAAGCAGCACTTCAGTTGTCCTCAACCATCAACAATACAAAAACTTGTAGCAGAAATAAAATGCAGATTGTTTGGTGTTAGGTTAAGTTTGTTTTGAGATTTGTTTATCATCTTTCTAAACCATAGCAAGAGCTGTAAATACATTGTCTCTGAACATCCACATTTATTTTCTGCTAGTAGCACATTTGTACGTTAGATTTTTGGGGGATGAAATCAATCTGAGTTTCAGTGGGTTTCCAAATGTCAAGAGGGATGTTTCTCTTGGCTCGGCACTCCTTCATCGCCATTTGTTTCTGCATTTCTTCCGCCACCCTGTTAAGACCATGTCGTGAGGCCAAATTAAAGTCACCCCAGACAATACAGACTCTCTGTTAACACTTAATTTGTTAAATTGTAATTCTGTGTGATTACGTAGGCTTAACTGAGCTCCTCTAATCCTATCATCTGACAGAGTAGATTTACTATAGTATGTGGTATTTTCTTTTTTAATACCATGACTGGGTTTATATTTAGGTTGTTTTTGTTTGTTTGTTTGGTATAGCCATTGTTTAACATCCATACAAATAATGAAATACAAACATTACATTGACTTTATAGCAAAGGCCCAATGTAGGCCAACATTGAAGGCTAATTTTCCATTCTTCCTGTAGGTACACTAAGACAAAGATGGGGGTCAAAACCTTTACCCACAGTTCCCCCACACACAGTCAAGAGATGCTGGAAAAACTAAACACTCTGCGCAACGAGGGCCACCTCTGCGACGTCACCATCCGGGTACAGGACAAGTTGTTTCTGGCGCACAAGGTGGTGCTGGCCTGCTGCAGTGAGTTCTTCCGCTCCAAACTAGTAGGCAGGCCTGATGAAGAGGATAAGTTTGTGTTGGATTTGCACCACGTCACGGTGAGCGGCTTCACCCCTCTGCTGGAGTACGCCTACACCTCCACCCTCTCCATCAGCACGGAGAACATCATCGACGTTTTAGCCGCCGCCAGTTACATGCAGATGTTCGCTGTGGCGAGCACGTGCTCAGAATTCATGAAGTCCAGCATCCTCTGGAGTGCCGGGAGCATGGGGCAGGAGAAACCGCAGGAGTCGGCTCTCGGCGAGAGTGCTTCCTCCCACTGCGCCTTGACCCCATTGGACAGCAGCCTGTCGCCTGTATCGTCTGACTGCAGCGTGATGGAGAGGAACATCCCTGTGTGTCGCGAGTCGCGCCGCAAACGTAAGAGCTTTATCATGATGTCCCCAGAGAGCCCACTCAAATGCACCTCGCAGATCACCTCGCCGCAGATGCCCAACCCATCGCCCTCCTCCTTCTCTGAGACCACCACCCAACCAGTGGACTCTTCCCTGGCCTTCCCGTGGACGTTCCCCTTCGGTATCGACCGGAGGTTCCACCCGGATAAGCAGCCCAAGCTTCCCGAGAGCCCATGCCGTCTGGACCAGGCAGGGCCCTCGGAGGTGAGCCGCCGTCTGAGTGACTTCCTGGCCTGCGAAAGCTCCATTAAGGTGCCGCTGGCGGGCCCTGAGGAGGACGTGCGTGTGAAGGTGGAGCGGCTGAGTGACGAGGAGGTCCAGGAGACGTCGTCGCAGCCCGTCAGCGCTTCCCAGAGTTCCCTGAGTGACCAGCAGACAGTACCCTGCAGCGAACAGGTCCAGGAGGACCTGCTCATCAGCCCACAGTCCTCCTCCATAGGTATGGGTCTCTCAAACTGACAACACTTAGATGGTTTCAGACCTCAACAGTAGTCTTATGTCAAGGTGAGATTGCATCCCACGCCTACGGTTGTGGATTTTTAGCTAAATGCTTCATCCCCAAATTAATGGAAGAGCTAGGCCTAACCGCATAGTCTGGTGTGCATATCTTTTCCATTCGTTTTGAATTGCGGCATGTAGCTGGGTCTACATAATGGATGACCTAGGATGTGGACTTATCTCAATACAAGACCACCAACTTTTTTTCCTCTTTACACTTTTTGGGAGTGTAATTTACCACAATTTAAAGGGCTAATTTGCAGTTGCTACATACCTTTTTTTAGAAATTAATTATATTTAGCCCTACCCTATTGATTCTTGGAGGATATAACTTAAAGTCATCATGAACTTTTTTCAACTATCGTACCCAATCAGAACCCAAAGTATAATCTTGTTTTACTCAAAGTAACAAAGTAGGCTTAAATATAAACAAACACTGGATAGCCTCAAAACATTTTTTAAATTATAATTTTGATGTTATGAATGGTCAATCCTTGGATCGATAGCTCTGTCTGAATTTGAGTGGCTACATTTCTCTAGCCCCATTCCTCAACTGTTTTCCCAAACAGTGGTGGGAAGGACACTCAATTGCTTCAACTGCGGATTGCCACTTTAAAGCTATTAATTCTTTGCATTAGATCTGTGTATGGGTTCGATCCCGAACCATGTCTTATGGAAATCAGACAGAGAAAGAGCTAGTAACTGGGGGGAATTATATTTCTTCTTTGTTTTGGCATAGGTTCGATAGATGAGGGAGTCACAGAAGGGTTGCCCTCAATGCAAAGTACATCCAATGCTGGAGGTCATGCTGAGGATGATGAAAGGTAACAATATGATTGGTTGAAGCCTTAGTAGAACAGATGGTACGGAAGAAGTAGATGGATATATACAGTTGAAGTCGGAAGTTTACATACACTTAGGTTGGTGTCATTAAAACTCGTCTTTCAACCACTCCACAAATTTCTTGTCGACAAACTATAGTTTTGGCAAGTCAGTTAGGACATCTACTTTTTGCATGACACAAGTAATTGTTCCAGCAATTGTTTACAGACAAATTATTTCACTTATAATTCACTGTATGCCAATTCCAGTGGGTCAGAAGTTTACATACACTAAGTTGACTGTGCCTTTAAACAGCTTGGAAAATTCCAGAAAATGATGTCCTGGCTTTAGAAGCTTCTGATGGGCTAATTGACATCATTTGAGTCAATTGGAGGTGTACCTGTGGATGTATTTCAAGGCCTACCTTCAAACTCAGTGCCTCTTTGCTTGACATCATGGGAAAATCTAAAGAAATCAGCCAAGACCTCAGAAAACAAATTGTTGACCTCTACAAGTCTGGTTCATCCTTGGGAGCAATTTCCAAACGCCTGACGGTACCACGTTCATCTGTACAAACAATAGTATGCAGGTTTAAACTACATGGGACCACACAGCCGTCATAGCGCTCAGGAAGGAGACGCGTTCTGTCTTCTAGAGATTAACGTACTTTGGTGCGAAAAGTGCAAATCAATCCCAGAACAACAGCAAAGGACCTTGTGAAGATGCTGGAGGAAACAGGTACAAAAGTATCTATATCCACAGTAAAACGAGTCGTATATCGACATAACCTGAAAGGCCACTCGGCAAGGAAGAATCCACTGCTCCAAAACCATCATAAAAAAGCCAGACTACGGTTTGCAACTGCACATGGGGACAAAGATTGTACCTTTTGGAGAAATGTCCTCTAGTCTGATGAAACAAAAATAGAACTGTTTGGCCATAATGACCATCGTTATGTTTGGAGGAAAAAGGGGGAGGCTTGCAAGCCGAAGAACACCATCCCAACCGTGAAGCACGGGGGTGGCAGCATCATGTTGTGGGGGTGCTTTGCTGAAGGAGGGACTGGTGCTCTTCACAAAATAGATGGCATCATGAGGTAGGAAAATTTTGTGGATATATTGAAGCAACATCTCAAGACATCAGTCAGGAAGTTAAAGCTTGGTTGCAAATGGGTCTTCCAAATGGACAATGACCCCAAGCATACTTCCAGAGGACAACAAAGCCAAGGTATTGGAGTGGCCATCACAAAGCCCTGACCTCAATCCTATAGGACATTTGTGGGCAGAACTGAAAAAGTGTGTGCGAGCAAGGAGGCCTACAAACCTGACTCAGTTACACTATCTCTGTCAGGAGGAATGGGCCAAAATTCACCCAACTTATTGTGGGAAGGTTGTGGAAGGCTACCTGAAACACTTGACCCAAGTTAAACATTTTAATGGCAATGCTACCAAATACTAATTGAGTGTATGTACAGTGCCTTGCGAAAGTATTCGGCCCCCTTGAACTTTTCGACCTTTTGCCACATTTCAGGCTTCAAACATAAAGATATAAAACTGTAATTTTTTGTGAAGAATAAACAACAAGTGGGACACAATCATGAAGTGGAATGAAATTTATTGGATATTTCAAACTTTTTTAACAAATAAAAAACTTAAATTGGGCGTGCAAAATTATTCAGCCCCCTTAACTTAATACTTTGTAGCGCCACCTTTTGCTGCGATTACAGCTGTAAGTCGCTTGGGGTATGTCTCTATCAGTTTTGCACATCGAGAGACTGAAATTTTTGCCCATTCCTCCTTGCAAAACAGCTCGAGCTCAGTGAGGTTGGATGGAGAGTGTTTGTGAACAGCAGTTTTCAGTTCTTTCCACAGATTCTCGATTGGATTCAGGTCTGGACTTTGACTTGGCCATTCTAACACCTGGATATGTTTATTTGTGAACCATTCCATTGTAGATTTTGCTTTATGTTTTGGTTCATTGTCTTGTTGGAAGACAAATCTCCGTCCCAGTCTCAGGTCTTTTGCAGACTCCATCAGGTTTTCTTCCAGAATGGTCCAGTATTTGGCTCCATCCATCTTCCCATCAATTTTAACCATCTTCCCTGCCCCTGCTGAAGAAAAGCAGGCCCAAACCATGATGCTGCCACCACCATGTTTGACAGTGGGGATGGTGTGTTCAGGGTGATGAGCTGTGTTGCTTTTACGCCAAACATAACATTTTGCATTGTTGCCAAAAAGTTCGATTTTGGTTTCATCTGACCAGAGCACCTTCTTCCACATGTTTGGTGTGTCTCCCAGGTGGCTAGTGGCAAACTTTAAACGACACTTTTTATGGATATCTTTAAGAAATGGCTTTCTTCTTGCCACTCTTCCATAAAGGCCAGATTTGTGCAGTATACGACTGATTGTTGTCCTATGGACAGAGTCTCCCACCTCAGCTGTAGATCTCTGCAGTTCATCCAGAGTGATCATGGGCCTCTTGGCTGCATCTCTGATCAGTCTTCTCCTTGTATGAGCTGAAAGTTTAGAGGGACGGCCGGGTCTTCGTAGATTTGCAGTGGTCTGATACTCCTTCCATTTCAATATTATCGCTTGCACAGTGCTCCTTGGGATGTTTAAAGCTTGGGAAATCTTTTTGTATCCAAATCCGGCTTTAAACTTCTCCACAACAGTATCTCGGACCTGCCTGGTGTGTTCCTTGTTCTTCATGATGCTCTCTGCGCTTTAAACGGACCTCTGAGACTATCACAGAGCAGGTGCATTGATACGGAGACTTGATTACACACAGGTGGATTCTATTTATCATCATTAGTCATTTAGGTCAACATTGGATCATTCAGAGATCCTCACTGAACTTCTGGAGAGAGTTTGCTGCACTGAAAGTAAAGGGGCTGAATAATTTTGCACGGCCAATTTTTCAGTTTTTTATTTGTTCAAAAAGTTTGAAATATCCAATAAATTTCGTTCCACTTCATAATTGTGTCCCACTTGTTGTTGATTCTTCACAAAAAAATTACAGTTTTATATCTTTATGTTTGAAGCCTGAAATGTGGCAAAAGGTCAAAGTTCAAGGGGGCCGAATACTTTCGCAAGGCACTGTAAACTTCTGACCCACTGGGAATGTGATGAAAGAAATAAAAGCTGAAATAAATCACTCTAATATTATTCTGACATTTCACATTTCACAAACTTCTGACTTCAACTGTATACACAGTACCACTCGTAAGTTTGGACACACCTACTTATTCCAGGGTTTTTCTTTATTTTGATTTTTTTTCTACATTGTAGAATAATAGTGAAGACATCAGAGCTATGAAATAACACACATGGAGTCATGAAGTAACCAAAAAAGTGTTAAACAAATCAACATGTATTTTATATTTGAGATTCTTCAAAGTACTTACCCTTTGCCTTGATGACAGCTTTGCACACTCTTGGCATTATCTCAACCAGCTTCATGAGGTAGTAACCTGGAATGCATTCCAATTAACAGGTGTGCCTTGTTAAAAGTACATTTTCTGAAATTTCTTTCCTTAATTCTTTTGAGCCAATCTGTTGTGTTGTGACAAGGTAGGGGTGGTATACAGAAGATAGCCCAATTTGG
This sequence comes from Salmo salar, assembly GCF_965601325.2. Taxonomy (NCBI): domain Eukaryota; kingdom Metazoa; phylum Chordata; class Actinopteri; order Salmoniformes; family Salmonidae; genus Salmo; species Salmo salar. Next base: position 129,356,463 of record NC_138299.1, read on the forward strand.
TAAAAGACCAAGTCCATATTATGGCAAGAACAGCTCAAATAAGAAAAGAGAAATGACAGTCCATCATTACTTTAAGACATGAAGGTCCGTCAATACAGAAAATGTCAAGAACTTTCAAAGTTTCTTCAAGTGCAGTCACAAAAACCATCAAGCGCTATGATGAAACTGGCTGTCATGAGGACCGCCACAGGAAAGGAAGACCCAGAGTTACCTCTGCTGCAGAGAGGTAGTTCATTAGATACCAGCCTCAGAAATTGCAGCCCAAATAAATGCTTCACGGAGTTCAAGTAACAGACATATCTCAACATCAACTGTTCAGAGGAGACTGCATGAATCAGGCCTTCATTGTCGAATTGCTGCAAAGAAACCACTACTAAAGGACACCAATAATAAGAGGAGACTTGCTTGGGCCAAGAAACTTGAGCAATGGACATTAGACCGGTGGAAATCTGTCCTTTTGGTCTGATGAGTCAAATTTGAGATTTTTGGTTCCAGATGCAGAGTAGGTAAACGGATAATCTCTATATGTGTGACTCCCACCGTGAAGCATGGAGGAGGAGATGTGGGAGTGCTTTGCTGGTGACACTGTCAGTTTATTTAGAGTTTAAGGCATACTTCACCAGCATGGCTACCACAGCATTCTGCGGCAATACGCCATCCCATCTGGTTTGCGTTTAGTGGGACTATGACCCAAAACACACCTCCGGGCTGTGTAAGGGCTATTTGACCAAGAAGGAGAGGGATGGAGTGCTGCATCAGATGACCTGGCCTCCACGATCACCCGACCTCAACCTAATTGAGATGGTTTGGAATGAGTTGGACCGCAGAGTGAAGGAAAAGCAGCCAACAAGTGCTCAGCATATGTGGGAACTCCTTCAAGACTGTTGGAAAAGCGTTCCATGTGAAGCTGGTTGAGAGAATGCCAAGAGTGTGCAAAGCTGACATTAAGGCAAAGGGTGGCTACTTTGAAGAATATAAAATATATTAGTATTTATTTAACACTTAATTAACATTTTTGGTTACTACATTATTTCATACTTTTGGTGTCTTAGCTATTATTTATTCTACAATGTAGAAAATAGTTCACAAAAATTGAAAAACCCTTGAATGAGTACGTTCTTCCAAACTTTTGACTGATTGTGTGTGTGTATGTGTGTGTTCCATTTTGCCTTTTCAGCTGGTATGGAATCCTTGGGTCTTGATGTTTTTATGATGAAGGTTTTGATCTGGCACCACAAGCTTTACCAAATGTGTGCGTACCTCACTTAAGCACCACATCCTCTTTATTGTTTCTCAGATTAGAAAGCCTCCAGTACCCTTACCACTTATACATAAGCCCTTCCATCCGCCCTGGCACTAACGGGCCTGACAGACCTTTCCAGTGCCCCACGTGTGGCGTCCGATTCACCCGCATACAGAACTTGAAGCAACATATGCTCATCCACTCTGGTAGGTATTTCCGCACATCCACTATGCAGTTGGAGAAGGCTGTGTAGACTAACTACTGATCTGCGACCTGTTATGTCCTATCTGTTATGTCATAGGTACCCATCTGGAAAGTAGCTCATGTGACTTGTACTGTATTTACATTGCCCCCTACAGTAGTTCCATGCGTCCTCTATCCACCCGATGATAGGAGCCGGAGATCAATGGTATGAATGGCTATTTAATAGTTTGACTCATGGCACACTGTGGAGAAGGATGAAGGGCATTCCAGGGAACATTGATTTTGGAAACACTTGAGGCTTAGTGTTTCCCGCCTCGGTTGACATCGGAAAAACACACTCATCAAGCGCACACATGTCCAAACTCATGCTTGACAACAGTGGAACATTATAACAGGAAATGTCAACCAAATATCGACACTAATTTCAACTTGACTCTTAAACTTCACAAACAAGCAGTGCTACATTCAATGAGATCGAGTGTTGTTGTTTCAACGTTTCCAGCCCTTGATACAACAAGTTAGATTTTTGGAGTGTAATGTCCCATTTAATGTCTCCTATAAGCTTGAAGCATGAAGTTGTCCAAAAGTAATCAGGCTGCATGTGAACAGTCCCATTTGTGCAGCCATGCACAGTTACAGCATGTGGAAAGTAACTAACTATAGGCTGCAGGCAAGGACTCCATATTGTGTCCCAACAAATAATGGGATAATTGTCTCTGGTACTCCAAACATCAGACACACACTGCTCACATTCATCAAGAAGACCATCAGGGTTCTATCCCCCAGCCAACACACACATCTACTAGACCCAATTATGAAATATATAGTGGATTATTCCATCAAAGCAAGAGGGGGGGGTGCTCTCTACTCTGCAGCCCTGTAGCTGTGTCCAGAGGTTTTTCACTACTGTAGCTCCTATGGGTTGTTATTTTAAACTGGCCAGTCAAGTATACCGTAGAGTAGGGCTGACTATCTGGTTGAAAATACCTCATGGGGCTCAAGTATTTTTCTTCAGGGTCTTTTAAGCTCGATCCATAGTGTTGTATGCAGTTAAAAGTAATGCAGTTCACGTCTGCTTAAATGAACCTTCTCTGGCTCTGCACAATAGGCTTCATTGGAAATTCTCGTAAACGTACGCCTCAAAGTGTCGTTGATGTATTTTTATATTTCTCATTGAAAAAAGTCAGGCTTAATCTTAGCTGTGGCATGTTTACGAGGGCCATAAATAACTGAGTCAACGGAAGCTCTTTTTGTTGTATTCCATGGCCACTGAGTTCTATGGAAATAATGACTCGTGTGCCAACTCAATCTCCCGTCCTATGGTTCCTCTGGTCCGTTCGGCACAGAAATGGTTGTTGCGGCCCGTGTGTCAATGAACCATGCGTGACATTGGAGACTGGATGCCTTTGTCACAGAACACAGACAGCTGATGTTCTGAAAGAGCTGCAAAATTTGGATCCCTACAAATCAGCTGGGCTAGGCAATCTGGACCCTCTCTTTCTAAAATGATCTGCCGAAATTGTTGCCACCCCTATTACTAGCCTGTTCAACCTCTCTTTCGTATCGTCTGAGATCCCCAAAGATTGGAAAGCTGCCGCGGTCATCCCCCCTCTTCAAAGGGGGAGACACTCTAGACCCAATCTGTTATAGACCTATATCCATCCTGCCCTGCCTTTCTAAAATCTTTGAAAACCAAGTTAACAAACAGATCACCGACCATTTCAAATCCCACCGTACCTTCTCCACTATGCAATCTGGTTTCCGAGCTGGTCATGGATGCACCTCAGCCACGCTCAAGGTCCTAAACGATATCATAACCGCCATCAATAAAAGACAGTACTATGCAGCCGTCTTCATCGACCTGGCCAAGGCTTTCGACTCTGTCAATCACCGCATTCTTATCAGCAGACTCAATAGCCTTGGTTTCTCAAATGACTGCCGTGCCTGGTTCACCAACTACTTCTCTGATAGAGTTCAGTGTGTCAAATCGGAGGGCCTGTTGTCCGGACCCCTGGCAGTCTCTATGGGTGTGCCACAGGGTTCAATTCTTGGGCCGACTCTTTTCTCTGTATATATCAATGATGTCGCTCTTGCTGCTGGTGATTCTCTGATCCACCTCTACGCAGACGACACCATTCTGTATACATCTGGCCCTTCTTTGGACACTGTGTTAACAAACCTCCAAACGAGCTTCAATGGGGGCGGCAGGTAGCCTAGTGGTTAGAGCGTTGAACTTGTAACCGAAAGGTTGCAAGATCGAATCCCTGAGCTGACAAGATAAAATCTCTCGTTCTGCCCCTGAACAAGGCAGTTAAAACCTCTTACATCTAGATGTTCCGCTAGCGGAACACGGGTCCAATATCCAATGATAGGGCGTGGCGCGAATTACAAATTCCTCAAAAATCCCAAAACTTCCATTTTTCAAACATATGACTATTTTACACCATTTTAAAGACAAGACTCTCCTTTATCTAACCACATTGTCCGATTTCAAAAAGGCTTTCAAAAAGGCTTTACAGCGAAAGCAAAACATTAGATTACGTCAGGAGAGTAGCCAGCCAGAAATAATCACACACCCATTTTTCAAGCTAGCATATAATGTCACAAAAACCAAAACCACAGCTAAATGCAGCACTAACCTTTGATCTTCATCAGATGACACTCCTAGGACATTATGTTATACAATACATGCATGTTTTGTTCAATCAAGTTCATATTTATATCAAAAAACAGCTTTTTACATTCGCATGTGACGTTCAGAACTAGCATACCCACCGAACACTTCCGGTGAATTTACTAAATTACTCACGATAAACGTTCACAAAAAACATAACAATTATTTTAAGAATTATAGATACAGAACTCCTTTATGCAATCGCGGTGTCCGATTTTAAAATAGCTTTTCGGTGAAAGCACATTTTGCAATATTCTGAGTAGATAGCTAGCCTGTGATGGCCGGGCTATTTTGACACCCACCAAGTTTGGCACTCACCAATCTCAGATTTACTATGAGAAAAATTTGATTACCTTTGCTGTTCTTTGTCAGAATGCACTCCCAGGACTTCTACTTCCACACCAATGTTGTTTTTGTTCCAAATAATCCATAGTTATATCCAAATAGTGGCGTTTTGTTCTTGCGTTCAAGACACTATCCGAAGGGTGACGCGCCGGCGCGTATCGTGACACAAAATTTCAAAATATTCCATTACCGTACTTCGAAGCATGTCAAACGCTGTTTAAAATCAATTTTTATGCGATTTTTCTCGTAAAATAGCGATAATATTCCGACCGGGAGTCGTCTTTTTCTTTCAAAGACTGAAAATGTAAAATGGACTCTTCACGTGCACGCGCGCACCCGTTTCATTGTTCTCAGATCGACCACTATCCAAATGCGCTACTGTTTTTCAGCCAGGGACTGCAGAGTCATCATTCCCCGTTCTGGCACCTTCTGAAAGCCTATGGGAGCCTTAGAAAATGTCACGTTACAGCAGAGATCCTCTATTTTCCATAAAGAGGCTATAGAAGGCACTTCCTATATGCAATCTTCTCAGGTTTTGGCCTGCCATATGAGTTCTGTTATACTCACAGACACCATTCAAACAGTTTTAGAAACTTTAGGGTGTTTTCTATCCAAATCAATCAATTATATGCATATTCTAGTTTCTGGGCAGGAGTAATAACCAGATTAAATCGGGTACGTTTTTTTTATCCGGCAGTGAAAATACTGCCCCCTAGCCTAAACAGGTTAACCCACTGTTCCTAGGCCGTCATTGAAAATAAGAATTTCTTCTTAACTGACTTGCCGGACCTCTGGCAGTCTCTATGGGGGTACCACAGGGTTCAATTCTCGGGCCGACTCTTTTCTCTGTATATATCAACAATGTCGCTCTTGCTGCGGGTGATTCCCTGATCCACCTCTACGCAGACCACACCATTCTGTATACATCTGGCCCTTCTTTGGACACTGTGTTAACTAACCTCCAAACGAGCTTCAATGCCATACGACGCTCCTTCTGTGGCCTCCAACTGCTCTTAAGCGCGAGCAAAACCAAATGCATGCTTTTCAACCGTTCGCTGCCCGAACCTGCCCGCCCGACTAGCATCACTACTCTGGATGGTTCTGACCTAGAATACGTGGACAATTACAAATACCTAGGTGTCTGGCTAGATTGTAAACTCTCCTTACAGACTCATATCAAACATCTCCAATCCAAAATCAAATCTACAATCGGCTTTCTATTTCGCAACAATGCATCCTTCACTCACGCCACCCTAGTAAAACTGACTATCCTACCGATCCTCGACTTTGGCGACGTCATCTACAAAATATCTTCCAATATTCTACTCAGCAAATTGAATGCAGTCTATCACAGTGCCATGCGTTTTGTTACCAAAGCGCCGTATACCACCCACCACTGCGACCTGTATGCTCTAGTCGGCTGGCCCTCGCTACATATTCGTCGCCAGACCCACTGGCTCCAGGTCATCTATAAGTCTATGCTAGGTAAAGCTCCGCCTTATCTCAGCTCACTGGTCACGAAAACAACACCCACCCGTAGCACGCGCTCCAGCAGGTCTATCTCACTGGTCATCCCCAAAGCCAACACCTCCTTTGGCCGCCTTTGCTTCCGGTTTTCTGCGGTCAGTGACTGGAACGAATTGCAAAAATCGCTGAAGCTGGAGACTTACATTTCCCTCACTAACTTTAAACATCAGCTATCTGAGCAGCTAACCGATCGCTGCAGCTGTACATAGTCCATCTGTAAATAGCCCACCCAATCTACCTACCTCATCCCCATATTGTTTTTATTTACTTTGCTGCTCTTTTGCACACCAGTATCACTACTTACACACCATCATCTTCTCATCATCTGCTCATCTATCACTCCAGTGTTTATCTGCTAAATTGTAATTACTTTGCTACTATGGCCTATTTATTGCCTTACCACCTCATGCCATTTACACACACTGTATATAGACTTTCTTTTTTTCTATTGTGTTATTGACTATACGCTTGTTTATTCCATGTGTAACTGTGTTGTTTCTGTCGCACTGCTTTGCTTTATCTTGGCCAGGTCGCAGTTGTAAATGAGAACTTGTTCTCAACTGGCCTACTTGGTTAAATAAAGGTGAAATTAAAATAAATAAAAACCAGTTTGTTTAGTGTGCGCGCATACTATATTGTAGGTCATGCAATGATGATTTCTACCCGTTTCTGTAGCTATTATGCTGACAAATTTTATAGACCTATTTTTAACTCACATTTTACTTTTTTGTGATACATTTTTTAACACCGACATCTGTTTTTAGTTTTGTGATAGTTTTAACATTAACAGTTCTAAAAATCAATGTCATAATGCAGAATTCATAGTTAATCTATTGTAGTGATTCTAATGTGCAACACAAGTAATCTTTCTCTTTTGTTCATCCCTTTCTCAACAGGCATTAAGCCCTTCCAGTGTGATCGCTGTGGGAAAAAGTTCACACGGGCCTACTCCCTGAAGATGCACCGGCTGAAGCACGAAGGTAAACGCTGTTTCCGGTGCCAGATTTGTAGTGCCACATTCACGTCCTTCGGCGAATACAAGCACCACATGAGGGTGTCCCGCCACATAATCCGCAAGCCCCGGATTTACGAGTGCAAAACGTGCGGCGCCATGTTTACCAACTCTGGCAATTTAATTGTACACCTGCGGAGTCTGAACCATGAGGCATCTGAACTAGCAAACTACTTCCAGAGCAGGTGAGGAGTCCCGGGGTGTCGTCCCTTCATTTACTCAGCTTAACGTAGCACAGGAAATAAGCAAAAAATACAAATAAATCTCCCATAGTGGCCGTGTTCAGGGAGAAATACTATTTCAAGCTATTCGGAATTGGTTCATTACACAGGCCCAACTAACTGTTGCACACTAAGCATACCGTAAAACTTACAGTACAACACATCTCAGTCATGCTGAATGTGGTTCAAAGCAGTCTTTGGCCACTTTCCTCATCCCTATTTAGTGGGATATATAATGTAGAATAGACTATTACATTAGTTACTATTGTGTATTTTGTTGTCTAATTTATTAATTGAACCATTCCATGCAGTTATCTTAGTTGCTAGCCTTTGAGAAACATACAGTATCAAATGATGCGTGTTAGGGGCTTTAAATCCTTTCGTCTTGTTTGCAACAATTTGGATAAATTACATAACCTATTTCTGTCAGAATGCATTTTCCATATAGGAATTTCACTCCGTTTTAATGGCTTTCATTTAAATGTATTGCTCATAGAACTTAAAGTACTTCTACATAAAGCAGACATGGACTCATATATTCTAGACTTTTCCACTTCTTAATCAACTCAAGCCCTCACAGGTTTTTTAGGGCTCAAATGGGCCACTGACTTTTTAAAATGTTATAGTATAGTATGTCTACGCCTGAGATCATAACACTGTATGGAAAATTCTTTGGCGATCCAGTTTAATTCTCAAAAAACAGATCACAGGCCTCACACAGCCCTCACATAAAAGATCTGTCACCGTATTATCTTTCAAGAAAATGGGCCGATTTCCATCCGTTTTTCAAATTGCTTTAAACTTACACCATATTTACTGTGTAGTCTACTTTATATAGGAGGTTTAGAGACACCTTTTATCAACAGCCTTTTCTCGTCTGTTATGTCTCTACGTGGTCCCAGTGATTTCCTCATGCCCGACTACCTGAGCCAAGTGCAGGAGGAGGAGACTCTGGGGCAGTACGAGCTGGTGGAGCACGGCTTCGAAGGCAACAACTCGTCTGTCCAGATGGCGGTCATCTCCCAGGTCTCCTCCACCCAGAATTGCGAGAGCAGCACCTTCCCCCTGGACCCCTTATCCCTGAAGGACGAAAAGGTGTCGGAGGAGCCAAAGACAAACGGCAGTAGCAGCTCCCCGGATGGCTCTGAGGAGGAGAACGCCCATATCAAAGAGCTGGCTTCCATTTCGATTGAGTGACCGTCACCTAATTGTCCACCTCGCCCCCCCCCCCTTCCAATCCAAAGCCCTGACTTTGGAAAGTGCCTGAGATTGCCCCTCTTAACATTCACCTCTAGAATTGGAGGTTTTAACTTTACTAACAGTGACAAGTAGTTTCTTTCCTTACTTATTGGATTATTGTTTTTATATAATGAAAGTTCATATGATAGACGCCGTCTTACTTCTTGAGTGCCGTCGCTTTGGGCAAGCTTAGTGTTACTAAATATTGTTTGATAATCGAATGCTACGTTGGATTTTGTCGTGATCTATGTTAGAGGTGTGTATGCATTCCTTTGTGAGTAGGAGCACAGTACATTTTAAACTTTTTCACACAAAAAAAGTTTGAACATGAAATTGCATCGTAGAGCTCTTTGTCTCTCACTTTCGTTATGAAATGAACTGTAGCTACTACACTTGACTTGTATTGGGTGTTAATGTAGGTATCTACTGGTGGCTTAGACCCGCAAAGGCATGGCAGCATAGCATTTTATTTCATACGCGAAGTCAGTCGTTAAATCATCAAGAAAGACGCAGTGCAGTGGCTGCCCATTTCCGATATCTGGAACAGCTAGGCTAAGTTCAAATGTGAAGTTGAAGTGGAGTAAATTTGTCAGACCTATTTCATTAATACTTGTCCCTAACATTTCTTGTGTGGTGGAAGTCTCTATACTGAAGTATTTGTAATATGTCAGCTGTGTCACTATAACTACAATTTGTTAAATGTCAAAAACAATTGTCACTACCGTGACGTAGAAGTAATATATCACCGTAAGTGACGTATTACTAATATGTCAGCTTTGGTGACATAACTACTATACTTTAATGTCACTATTTTGACATATTATAATGAAACCATGTTGCATTTGGTGGAGAATGTGTTGGTAAATTTACACTGACTGTTTACTTAGGACATGACATTTCAGAAGCTAGTGTATTGACTGTGGGTGACATTCTTCGGACTAACGTTGTACTAATCAAGTGGTCAGCACATTAGAATTTGTAGCTGGGTGCCTTGCTTTTACTGTGAGTTGAGTTGTGTAATTCAATGTATATGGAGCCAGGAGAGGTCTTCAATGACATGGCAAACATGACATTGCTTTGTATCATGAAGTGTGATCGATGGGTATTTTAGTCTTCATGGTGTTCTAGGTTCACCTTGCAATTTTCCAGTTTCAAGTACAGGTTAACTTTTTCAACAGAAATCTTGCCCTAGCTTAGACACCTGTTACTATATATTGCTTAGACACCTGTTACATTGAGCTATCACTAGTCAGTTGCATATCACCATGCTTTTATAATAAGGTGGTGATTCTCCATTGATTGAAATGCTACTGGTATTTATTTTTTCGTTGTGTTCCATGCCATTAAGTGTAGTCCTTATCAATTCACTTAATCTTGGTAGTTCTGCAAAAAAACGAAAGGACTTTTGCAAGCCAATGAAATGCAAATTAGATTAGAAACTCCATTAACATTAGTTGGTATTGAATTCTTGACATCTCAACCAGTAATTTCTGGAATTTGAGATTGGTGTAGTAGATCCTAAAATTGTTACAAGGAAAATAAGAATTTGATGACATTTAACATGTGGAATCTGTTAGCTTAGGTTCAGAGAAGTAACATCATAGTTTGTTTTACTATCATGGAATGGGTGCTCAGAGATTTGTTTTATGATTATGTATCGTGCCATCCAATCAACCGTTCCTAAAAGATGTGGCATTTAGCCTAACTACCCCATGTCTGGGTAACAATCAAGCTCTCCTATTGCACCAAATGTTCCCAATCCCTTTGGGGTTGACCTATCTACCATTTGAATCTATCGTTGCTGTTGACATTATAAAGTAATGAGCTAATCATGCTTGGTTTCTCCATGCTATTGAAATATTGTGCACAGGAAATGTCATTTTCGCTCCGATAGACACTATCATACTGTGCTTTGGAGAAAGTATAGCCTTATATTGGCCCTTGCATAGATTCAACCTGCACAATTTAAAATCTTGAGACATTCTTTTTTTTCTTACGTTTGAGCATTTTAGCGCTTAAGTAAGCTTGTGTTTTGCCTGTGTTTGTTTCTGTGTGTATTCATATACCTTTTTAATAAAGAAATGCTGCTGTTTTGTTAACTTAAAGTGCCCAAATATTTTTAGTCAACCTAATGTGTGCAATAAATGGACAAGCTGTTTATATTTTGTCTGAATAATGAAAGAAAAGAATGTACTGTTTTTGTGTTGTTGTGTACTTACAATGTGACAAATTAACTGAAGAAAAATAAGTGAGAATCCACTCAATCTGTGAAAATCGTGAACAAAGCTTAAATTTTGATATTTTAAAATTTTGTATTTTTACATTTCTCCTAGGATTGTGAAATGCGCATTCATTTAAAAGTCCTGTGAATCTGAGAATGTGCATTCTTCTGTTTTCTATTCATTAAGGTCTTGTTGAGGCGTTAGACCTCAGCACATATCAGCTTTTTGTTCTTGATTTTACTCCATCTAAAGTTTTTACAGATATTAGCATGTCTTTTCTTTGTTCCCCAGATGTAGCTTCTCTTTTGTGCAATGTTTAAAACATGTATTGATTACATATGCCTTTTTAACGTATACATTATATATATATATATACATTTCCTGGTTCATATTGTTTGATGAAAATATGAAAAAACGGTAGCTCTTAGTTATACATGATATATTTTTGTGACTTTTTTGTATTATGTTTGCTGTTTTATGAATATACCATCTTTTGGATATTCTTGTTTAAATGTGAATAAAACAAAATGGTTAAGGAGTGTGGCCTTTTTTGTGTTCACTTTGTCCGCAAACACGTGTGTGTGTTTTCTTTATGATGTAGATTCATTTCCAACTTAATTTGGATGATTGAACAATATGTATTTGACTTTCATTTAATGGTTTTAAACATCCCCATAATGCAATTCGCACATGGTGCAAGAGCAAAAATGTTTGTGGTTTCATAAGCAAGTATTTACTTAGACAGTGTTGAATGTTTTTAACTTTTCCAGATCATTTCCAAGATGAACTGATGAAACCACTTTCTACTGCTATACAGTTAATGGATGTTCCCAATTCTGATCTGATGTGTTTTTTTCCTAGTTATGTTGTGAAGAGGGGTGTTTTGTACAGTACAAAAAAACTACTCAAATGTAAATGAAAACTTGCATAGATTCCCACCCCCTTGCCCAAGTTATTTATTTTTGCGGACATGAAAGGACAACGTATCTGGTATACATCACCTACACAGTCTTCTGACTGGAGCACATGCCTATAAATTATTTTTCTTAGCTATATGCCAAAACAATAAAACCCACCAACCTCAAAAACACAATTCTGAATCATTATGCTTTCACACTTGCCTAATGATGGTGTTTGTTTTTCCTGCTCATAACCCTGTTGACTACTGCCTATTGCTATGAAAAGCACTGTAGACAACAGATTAAGTTAATGAAATATACTTATTCTTGATTATTCTCATTAATTGCCATGTACATTTTTTGTTTTTCATGGCATTAATCTATTATATACTTAAAGTCTAAGACAATTCTAAGATGCATTATGTGGTTGGTTAAGGAAAGTGAGAAAAAAAACCATGCATTGTTTTAATTAATAGGGTTTTGCATGTGTTGTAAAATAACTACACGGCCCTCAGATCCAGACTTCTCCCTACAGTTATGTCCAAATATCTGTAATTACTGATGCATGTTTTGATTAAAATGTGGAAAACAACGATACAAAAGATAACCTTCTGTGAAAGTGTGTTTACTTTAAATAGTGAAAGCCCACAGAGTGAGGTCTGGACCATTAATGGAGATTTATGATATATGTGAGATGATCCCAGCCACCTGCGTATAATTCAGTGTCTCTTTGTTTGTGACTACAAATTGGTCTTCAAATATAGAGGAATTAGGCCAGCATCAGTGAAGCTTATGTTGTCAAAGTCATTACCTTGGATGGATTACCTTATAAACTAGATCTAAGTATTACAGCTTTTATTACCTTTTAGACTCAAGGAAAGGAAAACTCTGGATCATCGGAGATCCAATATAACATTTATCACAAATAATGTCCTTATTAGAAACATATTTCTCTTGTAAAAAAATAAATACACAAAATAAGCCTTTCGTGAACTAACACTCGCACTTGACTCTTTCTCACCTCAAAAGAAAAACATGACTTATTTTTCGAAATACCAACTTGAGCCTAAGCTTTTTCACAAGACCTATGCGGGGTTGAAAGGTGAGACAATCATTTATTAAGAAACCCAGGTTCTTGTAATTGATACCCTTTCTATCGGTTTGACTCCCCCCCCCCCCCCCCTTACTAGCTCTGACTTTGCTGATAGCTACTGTATTGAAGAAAAATGTACTTACTATGACAGTGATATGTGGTTGTCCCACCTAGCTATCTTAAGATGAATGCACTAACTGTAAATTGCTCTGGATAAGATGTAAATGTAATGAACTCAGAATAAACAACAGATTATATTAAAACGTTCTGAAAAAAACTGACCTATGGGTTAATCCCAAAAAGCCCACAGAAGTGTGGGCATATAAAGGTGAATGACTTAGTGAAACCCATAGTATTTTCTCCTGCTGTGGGCCTCATTAAAATGTTATATAAGACTGGGCTGTCACTTTGTTACTTGTAAAGTTTTACTAGAGAGCCAGGAATGTGTTTGCAGATGCATTTATGACTTGTTTACATGCTTTACTTATCTGTAGACATGCAATCCCCGAGGGGATTCGAAGGGATAGCGCCAAACTGCTTTGCCACGAAAACAACATACAGTGTCGAACACAGCTGTCATGCATCTCCAATCAATTCTAATGTCTAATCCATCAATTTCACTATGACTTGGATAATTGTATCCGATGCGAATTTAGAGCCTCAGAATCTTGACAGGGATTTCAATGCTGCATATGAGGATGTTCAGATATTGTTAGCGCTTCATAATAACCTTCATGAACAAACATTTATAATTATTTATATTGGCTTATTCATGAAAGTTGTCATTTGAAATACAAAAGAGGCATTTCACGGTTGCATTGTCCCCCCCTGGTTCAATGATTTGGTGACCACAATGCCAGCTTTATCAAATGTGCTTGGATAGTATAAAGTGAGACCAAGGCATGATTCCTGATGTGGTCACCCACAAAACTTTCCCTCGGTCCTTTTGATAATCCTGCTGACCTCTATGTGGGTGAGCCCAGAATGATGTGTTGTGAGACAATGATTTGACTCAACTTCAACCTTCTCTCAATTTAAATAACAAAATCAACCCTAGTCTCATTGGGGTTTTCTTACAATAAAAGACAACTATTTTGTGGACCTTTCTCTTTTTTAATGAAACATATTGTTAATACCATTTCAGAATCATAAGCTACTCAGCAATGCAACTCTCTCTGCTTAGTCTCAACTCTGACCTCATGTCATAGTTAATATGCCTATAAGCTTATTTTCTAGTCTATCTAGTCTAGTCTGTCTAGTAGTTTGTCCAACCAAAAATGTAAATACCTTGATAATAACTGCAACTGAAATAAACAAGAGATCATTTCAAAACAATGTGTTTCATCTCAAAAGCATTGCCCGAGTCATTTAATCTGACAGTACTAAACATTGGGTATTAAGTGGATACATGCACTTAAGCCTGTTTCCAGCAATTTTTGGACGCCCTCATAATTTAATTTGCTATTTAATTCTTTCCACTATGGCTCCGAATTTAATCCTCTCCCCTTTTGGAAAACCTTCCCTTCAGCCAGACATGGAAAATAGAGCCTTTATTCCAGTTAGGATTCCATTGCATACACGTGACCCCCAGAGATAGGAGGAAGAAGCAGGGGTAAACATGTGAGTGGAATGTGTATTAGTCGGATAATAATTAACAAGTGACGACATCTCACAGCTCGATACATCGTTTCCACAGACACATATTCTTTTATTTTTTTCAGCCTGTTTTAAATATTACTGATAAATCTACTTATTGTGCAAAAACATATGTCATCAACACCTGCTGTGACCTACCAAATTAGGGCAATAGGTCTCTTTAATGTTATACCTTTCATCGAACCATATCTTGGCTCCAGGGGTTACATATGCATTCAATGAGAAGAGCGATGAGTTCTTTCACAGTGGCTCACCGCTGGACCTTCAAAGCAGTCAACACCGTGGTGGAAGTGAAGCGTTTGTCTGAACTCACCATCATGCCTGCTGTGTCATTGGCCCTCTGCCAGGAGTGCCAGACATTTTTTCTTTTACATTGTGATAGAGATTTGTCTTTGAACAATCATTTGTAAAATGTTATGCTTCGTCGTAATGGGCCAACGTCACTCCCGCCGAAGCACCTAAGCTGAGGTCCATTGTTATAAATGATTCATTTCAGTTGTTTAGCATGTACTGGTGGGGTATCATTCTTTTGAGGATTTCCCTGCTCATATTGTATGATTAACCTGTGTTTAGAAAATGTAATCTTTATATTACATTTGCATTGAATACACAACTAAACTTACATAGCACACCGTTATGTTGGGAATGAATTCACTACACCTGTGTGGCACCTACCTGGGGCATCTGGGTAATGCTTGGCAGGCATTGGCAACCATTTTATAGTTTTGGACTTCAATAATAATTTGGTAAACCTGGGTGCTGCACCTTTTTTGTTCTTCAGCTGCTAAGCCATATGTTTGGGTTGTGCACCCATATTCTACCTTTCAGACATATTGGGAATAGGGTGATGTTCCTTCATATGACATGTTTTATGTGGCTGGCCAATACAACTCTTAAATACACCTTTATAACCTTGAAGATTTACGTTCCTGATGTGGTATGGATTGTTTTGTTTGAAGACTAATATTGACCTTACAAATCCATCTGTTATTGTCTGGCTAGCACAGTCTGGACTTCCAGAGACAACCCCAAGTTCAACACAGGGTCACATCAAATCAAAATCAAATGTATTTATATAGCCCTTCTTACATCAGCTGATATATCAAAGTGCTGTACAGAAACCCAGTCTAAAACCCCAAACAGCAAGCAATGCAGGTGTAGAAGCACGGTGGCTAGGAAAAACTCCCTAGAAAGGCTAAAACCTAGGAAGAAACCTAGAGAGGAACCAGGCTATGAGGGGGGGGCAGTCCTCTTCTGGCTGTGCCGGGTGGAGATTATAACAGAACATGGCCAAGATGTTCAAATGTTCATAAATGACCAGCATGGTCAAATAATAGTAATCACAGTGAACAGGTCAGGGTTCCATAGAGGCAGAACAGTTGAAACTGGAGCAGCAGCGCAGCCAGGTGGACTGGGGACAACAAGGAGTCATCATGCCAGGTAGTCCTGAGGCATGGTCCTAGGGCTCAGGTCCTCCGAGAGAGAGAGAGAGAGAGAGAGAAAGAAAGAAAGAAAGAAAGAAAGAAAGAAAGAAAGAAAGAAAGAAAGAAAGAAAGAAAGAAAGAAAGAGAGAATTAGAGAGAGCATACTTAAATTCACACAGGACACCGGATAAGACAGGAGAAATACTCCAGATATAACAGACTGACCCTAGCCCCCCGACACATAAACTACTGCAGCATAAATACTGGAGGCTGAGACAGGAGGGGTCAGGAGACACTGTGGCCCCATCCGATGATACCCCCGGACAGGGCCAAACAGGCAGGATATAACCCCAAAAGCATGGATACATTTTTCTGCATAATTTTTGACAGAAAATTTCGGATTTTTGCAATGTTACGTAAATGGAAAAAGCTGTCCTTGAAACAGTCTTGATATGTTCGTCAAAAGAGAGATCAGGGTAACGCCGAGTAACGCCGAGGTCCTTCACAGTTTTATTTAAGACAACTGTACAACCATCAATATTAATTTTCAGATTCAACAGAAGATCTCTTTGTTTCTTGGGACCTAGAACAAGCATCTCTGTTTTGTCCGAATTTAAAAGTAGAACGTTTGCAGCCATCCACTTCCTTATGTCTGAAACACAGGCTTCCAGCGAGGGCAATTTTGGGGCTTCACCATGTTTCATTGAAATGTACAGCTGTGTGTCATCCGCATAGCAGTGAAAGTTAACATTATGTTTTCGAAAGACATCCCCAAGAGGTAAAATATATAGTGAAAACAGTAGTGGTCCTAAAACGGAACCTTGAGGAACACCAGAATTTACTGTTGATTTGTCAGAGGACAAACCATTCACAGAGACAAACTGATATCTTTCCGACAGATAAGATCTAAACCAGGCCAGAACTTGTCCGTGTAGACCAATTTGGGTTTCCAATCTCTCCAAAAGAATGTGGTGATCGATGGTATCAAAAGCAGCACTAAGGTCTAGGAGCACGAGGACAGATGCAGAGCCTCGGTCTGACGCCATTGAAAGGTAATTTACCACCTTCACATGTGCAGTGGCCTGGTTCAGTGCTATGATGGGGTCTAAAACCAGACTGAAGCATTTCGTATACATTGTTTGTCTTCGGGAAGGCAGTGAGTTGATGCGCAACAGCCTTTTCAGTTTGTTTTGAGAGGAATGGGAGATTCGATATAGGCCGATAGTTTTTTATATTTTCTGGGTTAAGGTTTGGCTTTTTCAAGAGAGGCTTTATTACTGCCACTTTTAGTGAGTTTGGTACACATCCGGTGGATAGAGAGCCGTTTATTATGTTCAACATAGGAGGGCCAAGCACAGGAAGCAGCTTTTTCAGTAGTTTAGTTGGAATAGGGTCCAGTATGCAGCTTGAACGTTTAGAGGCCATGATTATTTTCATCATTGTGTCAAGAGATATAGTACTAAAACACTTGAGTGTCGCCCTTGATCCTAGGTCCTGGCAGAGTTGTGCAGACTCAGGACAACTGAGCTTTGGAGGAATACGCAGATTTAAAGAGGAGTCCGTAATTTGCTTTCTAATGATCATGACCTTTTCCTCAAAGAAGTTCATGAATTTATTACTGCTGAAGTGAAAGCCATCCTCTCTTGGGGAATGCTGCTTTTTAGTTAGCTTTGCGACAGTATCAAAAAGACATTTCGGATTGTTCTTATTTTCCTCAATTAAGTTGGAAAAATAGGATGATCGAGCAGCAGTGAGGGCTCTTCGATACTGCACGGTACTGTCTTTCCAAGCTAGTCGTAAGACTTCCAGTTTGGTGTGGCGCCATTTCAGTTCCAATTTTCTGGAAGCTTGCTTCAGAGCTCGGGTATTTTCTGTATACCAGGGAGCTAGTTTCTTATGACAAATGTTTTTAGTTTTTAGGGGTGCAACTGCATCTAGGGTATTGCGCAAGGTTAAATTGAGTTCCTCAGTTAGGTGGTTAACTGATTTTTGTCCTCTGACGTCCTTGGGTAGGCAGAGGGAGTCTGGAAGTGTAACGGGTGTCGTAAGACCAAGGCGCAGCGGGTTGAGTGCTCATATTTAACTTTTATTTGAGACACGTAACAAAACAAGAAAACGAACTAACGACAAACAGTCTTGCAGGCTACACACAGCAATGCAAAAACAACTTCCCACAGACGACAGGTGAAAAAGGGCTACCTAAGTATGACTCCCAATCAGCAACAACGATGTACAGCTGTTCCTGATTGAGAGCCATACCAGGCCAACACAAAGAAATATACAACAGCGAAAAACCATAGAAATACAAAACATAGAACAAAACCCCAACAACACAAAACAAACACACCCCTGCCACGCCCTGACCAAACTACAATGACAAATAACCCCTTATACTGGTCAGGACGTGACAGGAAGGGCATCAAGGAATCTTTGGGTTGTCTGAGAATTTATAGCACGACTTTTGATGCTCCTTGGTTGGGGTCTGAGCAGATTATTTGTTGCGATTGCAAACGTAATAAAATGATGGTTCAGGATTATGAGGAAAAACATTAAGATCCACAACATTTATTCCATGGGACAAAACTAGGTCCAGAGTATGACTGTGGCAGTGAGTAGGTCTGGAGACATGTTTGACAAAACCCACTGAGTCGATGATGGCTCCGAAAGCCTTTTGGAGTGGGTCTGTGGACTTTTCCATGTGAATATTAAAGTCACCAAAAATTAGAATATTATCAGCTATGACTACAAGGTCTGATAGGAATTCAGGGAACTCCGTGAGGAACGCTGTATATGGCCCAGGAGGCCTGTAAACAGTAGCTATAAAAAGTGATTGAGTAGGCTGCATAAATTTCATGACTAGAAGCTCAAAAGACGAAAACGTCGTTTTTTCTTTTTTGTAAATTGAAATTTGCTATCGTAAATGTTAACAACACCTCCGCCTTTGAGGGATGCGCGGGGGATATGGTCACTAGTGTAACCAGGAGGTAAGGCCTCATTTAACACAGTAAATTCATCAGGCTTAAGCCATGTTTCAGTCAGGCCAATCACATCAAGATTATGATCAGTGATTAGTTCATTGACTATAACTGCCTTGGAAGTGAGGGATCTAACATTAAGTAGCCCTATTTTGAGATGTGAGGTATCCCGATCTCTTTCAATAATGGCAGGAATGGAGGAGGTATTTATTCTAGTGAGATTGCTAAGGCGAACACCGCCATGTTTAGTTTTGCCCAACCTAGGTCGAGGCACAGACACGGTCTCAATGGGGATAGCTGAGCTGACTACACTGACTGTGCTAGTGGCAGACTCCACTAAGCTGGCAGGCTGGCTAACATACAGTACATTTCAAATGAGAATATAAGGTATTATTACACTTACAAAAAAGAAGGGCTCCAAAAGGGTTCTTCAGCTGTCCCCATAGGAGAACACTTTTTGGTTTCAGGTAGATGTCACGTTGTATAAATGATTGGAGACAGGTACAGCAATACGTAATAGGGGGTTTTAATACTCCACCCAAATTACACAACATGCCATGAAAATGCACGTGGATGAAGCCCAAAACAAACACGTATAGAAAATACACAGGGATGTAACACAAACAAAAGAGCGAGGTTAAACCTCTATTAAATACACGGGGCGAGACACGTAATAACAATGCACAAAACACGCTGCACGAAAGCCGAAACAACAACACAGGTACTCACAGAACCAATGAACATGGTAACAATAACCGACAAGACACTGGTCAACAGAGGGCACATACAGTTGAAGTCGAAAGTTTACATACACTTAGGTTGGAGTCATTAAAACTAGTTTTTCAACCACTCCACAAATTTCTTGTTAACAAACTATAGTTTTGGCAAGTCGGTTAGGACATCTACTTTGAGCATGACACAAGTAATTTTTCCGAAAATTGTTTACAGACAGATTATTTCACTTATAATTCACTGTATCACAATTCCAGTGGGTCAGACGTTTACATACACTAAGTTGACTGTGCCTTTAAACAGCTTGGAAAATTCCAGAAAATGATGTCATGGCCTTAGAAGCTTCTGATAGGCTAATTGACATAATTTGAGTCAATTGGAGGTGTACCTGTGGATGTTTTTCAAGGCCTACCTTCAAACTCAGTGCCTCTTTGCTTAACATCATGGGAAAATCAAAAGAAATCAGCCAAGACCTCAGAAAAAAAATTGTAGACCTCCACAAGTCTGGTTCATCTTTGGGAGCAATTTCCAAACGCTTGAAGGTACCATGTTCATCTGTACAAACTATAGTACGCAAGTATAAACACCATGGGATCACGCAGCCGTCATACCGCTCAGGAAGGAGACGCGTTCTGTCTCCTAGAGATGAACGTACTTTGGTGCGAAAAGTGCAAATCAATCCCAGAACAACAGCAAAGGACCTTGTGAAGATGCTGGAGGAAACACGTACCAAAGTATCTATATCCACAGTAAAACGAGTCCTATATCGACATAACCTGAAAGGCCACTCAGCAAGGAAGAATCCACTGCTCCAAAACCACCATAAAAAAGCCAGACTACGGTTTGTAACTGCACATGGGGACAAAGATTGTACTTTTTGGGGAAATGTCCTCTGGTCTGATGAAACAAAAATAGAACTGTTAGGCCATGATGACCATCGTTATGTTTGGAGGAAAAAGGGAGAGGCTTGCAAGCCGACGAACACCATCCCAACCGTGAAGCACAGGGGTGGCAGCATCATGTTGTGTGGGTGCTTTGCTGCAGGAGGGACTGGTGCACTTCACAAAATAGATGGTATCATGAGGTAGGAACATTATGTGGATATGTTGAAGCAACATCTCAAGACATCAGTCAGGAAGTTAAAGCTTGGTCGCAAATGGGTCTTCCAAATGGACAATGACCCCAAGCATACTTCCAAAGTTGTGGCAAAATGGCATAAGGACAACAAAGTCAAGGTATTGGAGTGGCCATTACAAAGTTCTGACCTCAATCCTATATAAGATTTGTGGGCAGAACTGAAAAAGCATGTGCAAGCAAGGAGTCCTACAAATCTGATTCAGTTACACCAGCTCTGTCAGGAGGGATGGGCCAAAATTCACCCAACTTATTGTGGGACGCTTGTGGAAGGCTACCCGAAACATTTGGCCCAAGTTAAACAATTTAATGGTAATGCTACCAAATACTAATTGAGTATATGTAAACTTCTGACCCCCTGGGAATGTGATGAAAGAAATAAAAGCAGAAATAAATCATTCTCTCTACTATTATTCTGACATTTCACATTCTTAATATATAGTGGTGATCTTAACTGACCTAAGACAAGGAATTTTTACTTGGATTAAATGTCAGGAATTGTGAAAAACTGAGTTTAAATGTATTTGGTATGTAAACTTCCGACTTCAACTGTATATACAATTACTAGTCAGGGAAAATGGGAACCAGGAGTGCGTAATTAGACAGTTCAGTGAAGCCTAGAAGGCCGGTGATGTAGAGCTCCGGAACTGGTGCACGGAATGAGCAGCAGTACCGGGGGAATCCGTGAGAGTAGAACCCTTTTGGGTTCCATGTAGAACCCTCTGTGGAAAGGGTTCTACATGGAACCCAAAATAGTTTTACCTTGAACCAAAAGGGTTCTACCTGGAACCAATAAAGGTTAGTCAAAGGGTTTTCCTATGGGAACAAGCCGAAGAACCCTTTTAGGTGCTAAATAACATTTTTTTTCTGAGTGTACTCTATTGATACTTTGTAGTTACTGTATATGTTAACAGTACATATGGGCAAAGCTGTTGATATGAGTGTGACTGTAAAAGAGCTTTGCTCTCTCCAAGTAGCCTCTTCTGTCTCTCCCCAGCTGGCTGGAGTCTCCATATGGATTCTTCCAAATCACTGCCTTATATGGTTTCATATCGCTGCACTCCAGGGTTTTTATAGTCACATTGTCTGATGAACCACTTGTTCATTTAAGGTTGTGATTATGAGTCCAAAAGGGCTCTGCAATTGAGCCCTGTAATGTACGTTAGTTATGGGACTATATATTGTTATTGTGACTATAGGGAGAGTGACTCTGTCTGTACAAAATGTTAAATGTTCTTGTTATATAACTGGACCTAGGTCAAGTGTCTGTGTCTGGCTTGTGTTTGTTGGCTTTGATTAACCAAAAATGTTTTACTTTGACAGACTGTGTTCTACTGTAGAATCACAGAAACAGATCCAGTGCTTATGACTGACCTGGGAGTGATATGCACCAGCTAGTAAAATAAGATCCATTCACTAAGGTTATTGTATGGTTAGGGTTATGCTGACTGTGGTAAAATAATGATGTTTCAGACATGTGGTTTGGAGAAGAAAAACAGTCCCATGGTTCACAACAGAAGGCAAAGCTTGCACATGACACGTCTTGCACATCACAGTCTCAGATTGCATTGCGTCAATAAAAATTCACTAGGACGGGGAGACTGCCATACTGGAGGTGGTGGAAATGAGCACTTATAGAAAACACAGACATATTCTATGCTATTTACAGTCAACAAAACATGTATCAGAAAGGCAAACGTTTTTGAGATACACTTTTGTATATAGAATATGTGGACACCCCTTCAAATTAGTGGATTCTGTTATTTCAACCACACCCTTGCTGACAGTTGTATGCTATCGAGCACACAGCCATGCAATCTCCATAGTCAAACATTGGCAGTAGAATGGCCTTACTGAAGAGCTCAGTGACTTTCAACGTGGCGCCTTCATACTGTAGGGTGCCACCTTTTCAACAAGTCAGTTCGTCAGATGTCTGCCGTGCTAGAGCTGCCCCGTTCAACTGTAAGTGCTGTTATTGTCAAGTGGAAACATCTAGGTGCAACAACAGCTCAGCCACGAAGTGGTAGGACACACAAGCTCACAGAACAGGACCGCCGAGTGCTGAAACGTGTAGCGCGTAAAAATAGTCTGTCCTTAGTTGCAACATTCACTACCGAGTTCCAAACTGCCTCTGGAGCAATGTCAGCACAACAACTGTTAGTAGGGAGCTTCATGAAATGGGTTTCTATGGCGGAGCAGACGCATACAAGCCTAAGATCACCATGCGCAATGCCAAGCATCAGCTATAGTTGTGTAAAGCTCGCCACCATTGGACTCTGGAGCAGTGGAAACGCGTTCTCTGGAGTGATGACTGACGCTTCAGAGGATACCAAACTTCATATTCATGCCTATAAACTTGTTCCTGATCTTGAAACTCATAAAATGTAATTTTTTAGCAAAGCTTACAATGTGGAAACAGCATCAAGTCTGAGAGAGAAGCTGTCTAGGAGGGTCTGGTTGAGAAGTGCATATAAAATCTGCAGATTGAAAGCATGAAAAAAGTGGCAATAGCCTGGATGGATAAATATTTCATGTGAACCAGCTCGATATGCCCATCTTGAAATCTCATTGTTATGGAAGATACCTCCTAAAAATATACAGTGGACTGGTTTACCAGACAAAAAGTGGAAAGTAAGTGCTCAAAGGGCAAGCAGAAAAGTGAAAGGGAGGTAAGCCTTTTATCAGTGAAATATATCCACATTAACATTTATAAAGCTTCTAAAATTAATGGAATACTCTGATTTAATTGTAAAAGTGTGAATATAATATTGATGTCATGAATAACAAACGTCATCTCAGCCTCCAGATAAGACATTGAAATTCAAATATCAACACCAACTCTACTATTTTCTACCAGGGGTCTTGTTTTATTTATTTATTTTATTTCACCTTTATTTAACCAGGTTGGCCAGTTGAGAACAAGTTCTCATTTACAACTGCGACCTGGCCAAGATAAAGCAAAGCAGTGCGGAAAAAACAACAACACAGAGTTACACATGGGATAAACACACGTACAGTCAATAACACAATATAAAATATGTGCAGATGTACTTGTACAGTACATCTGAAAGAATGGTAAAAGATGATAATAAAGTACAGTGGATTTGGAAAGTATTCGGACCCCTTCCCCTTTTCCACATTTTGTTACGTTACAGCCTTATTCTAAAATGTATTTATAAAATAATCATTCTCATTAATCTACACACAATAACCCATAATGACAAAGCGAAAACAGGTTTTCAGACATTTTTGCAAATGCATAAAAAATAAAAAACAGAAATACCTTATTTATATAAGTATTCAGACCCTTTGCTATGAGACTTGAAATTGAGTTCAGGTGCATCCTGTTTCCATTGATCATCCTTGAGATGTTTCTACAACTTGATTGGAGTCCACCTGTGGTAAATTCAATTGATTGGACATGATTTGGAAAGGCACACACCTGTCTATATAAGGTCCCACAGTTGACAGTGCATGTCAGAGCAAAAACCAAGTCATGAGGTCGAAGGAATTGTCTTTTGAGCTCCGAGACAGGATTGTGTCGAGGCACAGATCTGTGGAAAGGTACCAAAAAATATCTGCAGCATTGAAGGTCCCCAAGAACACAGTGGCCTCCATCATTCTTAAATCAAAGAAGTTTAGAACCATCAAGACTCTTCCTAAAGCTGGCCGCCCGCCAAACTTGAGCAATCGGGGCAGAAGGGCCTTGGTCAGGGAGGTGACCAAGAACCTGATGATCACTCTAACAGAGCTCCAGAGTTCCTCTGTGAAGATGGGAGAAACTTTCAGAAGGACAACCATCTCTGCAGAACTCCACCAATCAGGCCTTCATGGTAGGGTGGCCAGACGGAAGCCAGACGGACTGGGAGACTAGTCAGGATCAAGGAAAAGATGAACAGAGCAAAGTACAGAGAGATCCTTGACGAACACCTGCTCCATAGCGCTCAGGACCTCAGACTGGAGCGAAGGTTCACCTTCCAGCAGGACAATGACCCTAAGCACACAGCCAAGACAACGCAGGACTGGCTTCGGGACAAGTCTCTGAATGTCCTTGAGTGACCCAGCCAGAGCCCTGATTTGAACCCGATCGGACATCTCTGGAGAGACTTGGAAATAGCTGTAAAGCAAAGCTCCCCATCCAACCTGAAATAGCTTGAGAGGATCTGTAGAAAAGAATGGGAGAAACTCCCCAAATACAGGTGTGCCAAGCTTGTAGAGTCATACCCAAGAAGACTTAAGGCTGTAATTGCTGCCAAACGTGCTTCAACAAAGTACTGAGTAAAGGGTCTGAATACTTCTGTAAATGTGGTATTTCAGCTCTTTATTTTTAATCGAAAAACCTGTTTTTTCTTTTTCATTATTCATAACTTTTTAATCCATTTTAGAATAAGGCTGTAATGTAACAAAATGTGGAAAAAGTCAAGGGATCTGAATACTTTCTGAATGCACTGTAACTAAAGATAATAAGGAGTTCACCAAGACTACCTCAGCCCTGTTTGCCACCTATGAGTCTGAAAATAGGTCCTCTGAATATACTGTGTGTAAAAACAACAAAACAACTTTAGCTCTCTGATTGGTTGTAAAGATGGACTCATTATGGATTATATACCAACAACACTAGTAATAAAACCGGTTAGCAAAGTGTCAGTGTATTTCTATTGACGTCATCAAATAGATGCCTGTTTGCTCGGATTCCATGTGAACAGTATCTTGAATGCTACGCTAATGAAAGGCTAGTCCCATTAAACCAGCAGGAGTCCTGTTATTCAGTAGCAGTAATGGGAGCCCCCAACCTCTGAATGATGATACTTCACATTAAAGAACAGAGCTGACATTTATATAGAGCTGTTTTAAAGCCAGACTCCCTAGCCCAGCTATCCCATTAGTACTAATGCATTGTATCAGACAAATGTGCAATCCCCTCGGCTTCTGCCGGGAGTCAGGGTATATAAGGCTGCAGGAGATACATCGGGATGTTGTGTGTCATGTGTTTCTGCGTCATAGTGATCAAACAGATGCTTTTCATCCAAACCAGACATTAGAGCTTTTTTAGACTTCAGTTGAGTCAGCGTCTCAACACAGGTTCCTGAACAGAGTTTCCTGGATGTTTATGTGGACATCATGTTAATGATTGAGTATAAATTGTAGTGCATATGCTTTATGGGAAATTAATGGGTATATGGCACATGCAGGACTAGTGTAAATAGGAGCAGTGTCTGAGAAATAGGCTTGGCGCTCAATCGTGGCACTGTGAGCCTCAACACAGCCAATTGTCTGTTTCTTGTCCAGTGAAACTCTTTCTGAGAGGCAAGTCCTAGTTTCTAAGAGCTCCCACTTAACAACCTGTCAGAGATGGACTGAGAAACCAACACAGAAAATACCAAGGGCCCTATTCAATCAAAACCGCTAATCAGATTTGACGGTTTATGTAAAAAGCTAATTAGTTAAGAAAATAAACGTAACCACATATTATGGCTAACTTATAATGAAAAAATTCTTCAGATATTGTATATCACAGAAAATGTTGGAAGCATTTTGATTGAATCGGCACTTACTCAAAAAATAGGGTCTGACCATGTTTCACCACCTGTCATCTTATTGAGTTATACTGTCAGGGGGAGACTGATGATATACCACCTGTCATCTTATTGAGTTATACTGTCAGGGGGAGACTGATAATATACCACCTGTCATCTTATTGAGTTATACTGTCAGGGGGAGACTGATGATATACCACCTGTGACAGAAGTTGAGACCAGTTTACAGTGAGATCTAATACCACTTGTGTGGCAAGCTTCATAGAAATCTGCCAGTGAATCTGTCATTTTAAGCATTTTATCCAGTTAAGCAGTAGTTGTTCTTCTGAGCAGTTTGTATTCTCTTTCTCACAATGGAGTGTGCTGCCTGAAACAAGTCACGCTCCTCTCCAGTGGGTGTTGTCATTATCTTTGTAAACAGCATCTAGTTTATAAGGAAGATCATAAAAAGCTCTTACCGGAGCTGTTATGAATCTGTAGGGTTCAACTTCTAGAATACTCATCCACTTCATGGAAGTGATTCCTCATACCTCAAGGACTCACAGAGAGTTCCAAAACCTGCTGCTGCTGTCTCGCTTGGCCAAGTGAGACATTTGACACATGGATATCATATGAATGCCATTGACAGCCATTTTATTGCAGTACTGTTAAGATGAAGCGGAATACAAGTTATGATGGATAAGTACCCATTATACTGTGCATACGCACATTTCCTGTATAGGTATTGAAGTGAAGGACTTCTCTGATACAGTTTAATCAGCATTTGCCATGCAATCTTGCTATTCAATAAGCAAGAGGTAAAATGTAGAAATGTGTTTAATTGTTAAAACAGGTAAAGGAAAATGGTAAATGTACATTGAGTGTCTTATACCATGATACATCCTTTGGTCCTTTGAAACCTTTCACTGCTGGAATATCATCTTCCCATTTAATCTCTGCCATTACAGCATCCTGGTAACTTTTAACCAATGAGCACTGTTAAGGTTACTGACACGGTTGTCACTCATGCGTTCCTCATGACTAAACTGATTAACCCCCTGGTGGGTAACAGAAAAGCTAATTCCATTGAATGATTATGCATAGTTTAAATATCAAATGTAAAGTTTCCCCTGTTATTGTTGTGTTGTTCATTTCAATTGAACCCTGATCAAACATGGTCAATTAAATCATGTGATAGCACTTAGGCCACTTCCAGTTAGCCAGTTTCCATGCTATAATGAATCCTCACATTGATCAAGTACATATGGTAGTAATAGCAGAGGGAAGGAGTTAGCATTTATTTGCCAGACCAGAGGACATTTCCAGTGAAAGAAGACATCCGATAAAAGCATGATTCACCTCTCAACCATTCCCAAATATTTCCAAGAATGTGTTATATTTGTAACACTATTGGGATCAAGTTCTTGGCTCCATCTTTGACTGTACTAGCCTTACTCATATTGTCATTCCGTTGTTGATCACCGTTGCTAGGGACACTATCCACACAATTTGATTTTGACGTCAGCCAGTGGAATTGTGTCATATTAGAACCTAATCTTCAAAGGTGAAGAGGATTCAATTTTCATTATGGGTCACCGAGAGGTCTTTGCTATTAATCTGCATGAGACTTTGTTGCAAATTGATTACCTGTTACTAACTTTTCCCTCAAACGATTTGACATAGTTTCCACTTACAGATAGTTTCTGGAGTAAGTAAGTGATCTTCTGTGGTTATGGTGTTTAAATGGATTCCATGGAAATGTATCTGCTGGGTTAAATGTCAAGTTAACAGACATGAAGCAGCTAGACAATGTCAAGGGGAATAGATATGAGGTAAGAATATTGAAGGTAGTCTCTCATTCTCGATCCCATTTTGTGCTCTCTGGTATGAGCGGTCTGACATTCTTTGAATTGCTTTTTACAGAGCCATTCTGCAACTTAAAAAAAATGTTTACCCATTCCTTAGTTTTTACACAGTGCAGGAGCTTGTAGTACTTTTGATCGGAATCTACACTGATGGCTTATTATGACCTGCTCAGGTAAATTCAGGAAATGAAGAAGTCAAACTGGCGTAGTGAGATTCACTTAAGTGTGTCTGTAAATGGCCAAGTCAGGATTGGGTACAGTATTTTTTTGCCAATAATTTCAGAATGTGTGTTACTCATCCAGTAAAGAAAACACTACATTTCTGAAATATTCTGGATGACTCGATTTGTGAAATTAATATCACAGTTATGTTATAAAGCAGGCTGACATAAAAAAGTAGTGGAACTTCAAGACCTATTTTCCATTATTTCACGGCAGACTCTTTCCATTGCATTTTTGGGAAGTAATGGAAAACTCAACCTGACACCAGTGACAGTAAAAAGAAATAGGACACCTGTGATACTTTCCAGTAGTCTTCATGTCAGCAAGCATATTATCACGACTCAGGATAAGACCCAGATGCAGACAGTTTGAATAACAGACGTTTATTATAAACCAGGGGGCAGGCAAACAACAGGTCAAGGCAGGCAGAGGTCGGTAGTCCAGGGCAGAGTCTGTAAGGTACAGAGTGGCAGGCAGGATCAGGGTCAGGGCAGGCAGATGTCAGTAATCCAGGGCAGTGTCAAAAGGTACAGAACCGAAGGCAAGCTCAGGGCAGGCAGAATGATCAAAACCGGGAAAACTAGAAAACGGACTCAAGAAAACAGGAGAACGAAAAACATCCTGGTAGTCTTGACGAGACAAGACGAACTGGCAACAGACAAACAGAGAACACAGGTATAAATGCACAGGGGATAATGGGGAAGAGCACAAAGATAGGTGAAACAGATCAGGGTGTGGCCTATTTGTCTCTGCAGCAGGCGCCCTCAGCTGCATATACTTTACACGAGTCATGGGGTGCTCTTTTCATCTTGGCAGACCATTGAAATGTACAGTACCTCTGCCAAGTATGTGCACAATGCAGATACAATACCAGAACTGACGGTGGAAGGAACCCTCTTGTACTGTTTCCTTCCATAGCTACTGTCTCTATTAGACCTATACAATTCCTGCTCAGCAAAATATTGTGTTGAATTATTATGGTGCACCACAATTAATTAAGTAGCATAATACTGTTTGAATGCTAGATTGTTTTTATTGAATTAAAGGGATAATCCAACCCCAGAAAAAAATATGTTAAATTGGTGAAATCCTACGTTTTATCAGTGGGTAAAATACACATTTTCCCCATGATGAAACTTCTAAGTGGTCCGTCTGTGAAATCAGGAAATTGTGTAGGCTCAGTTGGTAGAGCATGGTGTTTGCAACGCCAGGGTTGTGAGTTCAATTCCCATGGGGGACCAGTACGGGGGAAAAAATGTATGAAATGTATGCATTCACTACTGTAAGTCGCTCTGGATAAGAGTGTCTGCTAAATGACTCAAATGTATGTCAAATGTGTAGGGACGCGCCATAGTTTTCGTCACTGGAGATAGCAGATAACACACTATCTAATTTCATAATGCTTTTCAAACAATTACCTGCGCTCCAGATCGCCAAATCCGCCAAATGATGGTATGAGCATACTTGTCTAAAACACATCCATTCGTTTATATTGTCATGACAAAGTATGTATTTAGATGTGCTCAATCTAGTTTACCAAATTATTCAACTTAGTTTCTCCTTCAAGTACCATCTTGTAATGCGCCCTGTGTGTCTGTGGGAAACATGGGAAAGGGCTGTTGTTGCCATAGCAACGTATTCTGCACTCACTCTGGACAGAGACAAACTGCCAGTTGAACTCGGTGAAATAGTTTGTTTAGGCGATTTTACAGCTAGCTTGCTACTTCACATGCTGATATTGACTTTGGTATTATCGTGTGTAGCTACGTTTGCTAGCTAGCTAGCCAGCTCAGAGAGAGAGAGAGAAGAGAGAGAGAGAGCATTGCATTGTTGGTTTTATAGTTGAGCTCCAACAGATTTCCACAACGATGTTCACATGTTGCTTCCAACCTTGTTATGATGACAAAATGAAACATTTGTTCACAAAAAATATTGTTTTTGCATTTTAGTGTTATTTAACACTGTTACTCCTAGGAATTAGTGGTTTGGGGTGGATTATCCCTTTAAATGTACAACCTTTTTTTTGAAGATGAAAAACAGAAATCCTGAAGGAAATACAACTTTTTTGCCTTTTTTGTTTGGTCAACATTTAGATTAAATATGTTTGCATCAATGGAATCTTGAGTCATGTTACAGATGTAGGAGCCTTTTAAAAAGTATTCTAAAGTTTAATTTCCACGTTAACATTTCAGACTTGATTTTCCCTTATGAAAAATCTATCAACTCCTACAAAAATGTCTGTTAATTATAATTCACATTTCCTGTTGCTGCAGGATTATTTTCCTGCTGTAGCAAACTGACTGAATGCCCATCAAGTCCCAAAAGCCCCAAGAGTTTGTTTGGAATTTTATGAAATTGGCAAATTTCTCTCTGGGTTTTAACTTATGTTCAAGATGGATGTTTTTTTTCTTCACTTTAACCACACGCATTCTGCTTACTGATGTATTGGAGACATTTTCAAGGGGTTTAAGAAAGTATTTACAAGAAGATTTACTGTTCTTGTAATGAATGCAATTAAAGTTTATGTTCCCTGAAAGCAGTGTGGAACTTGTTTTTCAAAACTAGTTGATATCAGCCCCATTTCTTTTTTTGAACAAACAGCACTTTTATTTTCCTAAGTAGCGACCGCAATGTCCAACACCTTCTTATAGTGATGTAGATGGAGCTGATGGAAAAAGATAGTTGGATTCTATCTGCCAGATTAGCAATAAACAATCAAACCTCAACACGTTTTATGTTTGATTTTACGGTCCAACGGGACCATCTTCATAATGCGTCAGATTGACATTTGCAACACCTTATGAGCTATGTGTAAAAAACAATTCATTATGAATAGGGTAATCATAGAAAGGATTCAACCTAAGAAAATGTTAACAATAAAAGGTGAACAGATATTTCCCATTCAAGACTGAGGCCTGGTGTTTTTATTCATCAAACAGCTATATGGAAATACATTGTGCTTATAGAGCGATGCATCATTGTTATGGATATTCCATGATCCAATAATAATAATTCACCACTAAGTAGCAGACTGACATTTCTGTCTCAACAGATGTAACTCATAAATTATATGAGACCTGATAATCCTTATCATGCAAGACGGGCTCAATCTCCACTTGGCAGAAAGTCACCAACATAGTTGTATTGTGTATAACTCAAGACAGTATGAATTATGGAGAGTATGGCAAATGTGCAAGTGTTTGTGAATGATGGTTGAATACAAGTCAAGATGACATGTAAAGTGCTTTCCCTTTGGTATTTCCTAAATTTATCAGACTTCAGATATTGCTTTCTCTGGATGATTTTTTTTTCTTCAACTAATGATAACCTAAGTATTCAGCACACTTCCACTTCTAAGCAAAGAGACATAACACATCCAGTATTACTTTATAAAGGGCAATAAATGCTTATAACTAATAATAAAGCCTTATACCGATAAAGTGTTACCCAAAATTGTTTGTTATACCTCAGTATCTGCCAAAAC
The DNA here is from genome assembly GCF_965601325.2 of Salmo salar. Taxonomy (NCBI): domain Eukaryota; kingdom Metazoa; phylum Chordata; class Actinopteri; order Salmoniformes; family Salmonidae; genus Salmo; species Salmo salar. The sequence continues at coordinate 129,388,150 of NC_138299.1, forward strand.
ACGAATTCCACCCAGTTGTATGTTGAGACAGGGTAACATGTTACATCAATTCTGTTTACCTCACATCTGCTTTATTTAATCACAGACTGTTGTTTCTCCCAAAGCACGACATAGCAATGTAGTTATTATGAAAGTTATACTGAAAAAACTGCACATTTTAGAGTGGCCTTTTATTGTCCCCAGGACAAGGTGCACCTGTGTAATGATCATGCTGTTTAATAAGCTTCTTGAAATGCCACACCTGTCAGGTGGATTATCTTGGCAAATGAGAACTGCTCACTAACAGGGATGTAAACAAACTTGTGTGCAAAATTTGAGAGAAATAAGCTTTTTGTGCGTATGGAACATTTGTGGGATCTTTTATTTCAGCTAATGAAACATCGGACCAACACTTTACATGTTGCATTTATAGTTTTGTTCAGTATATTAAACTGAGAGATTTACAACTATTTGCAAGTGTAGTATGACTCCTTTTTAGGAACTGCTCATGATATACATTTTACTGGGAGCAAATGCAAGTGCCTGATTATGGTGTTTCTAAAGATTTATGGTGTTTCTAAAGTTTTATAATGACATGATGTTTAGAATGAGTATGTTGTTGCTGTTCTCTATGCAGTAAAACAGCTAGAGTTCCTCTCTATAAAGGACATCAGTAAAAGACCTCTTGCTCGAGGGTACCGGGGCACCAATGGTTATTGTAATGTGCTCTGGTAACATACCTGGGTTCAAATAGTATTTCAAACCCTTCAAATGCTTTGAGTGTTGACTTGAGACTGCCTGTAGTGCCGAATGGTCAGGGTTTGCACTGTAGTAATAAATTAGTTACATTGCACCAGGCAAGCTCAATCCAGCACAGCTAAAGGATTTTGAAGAAAACAAATCCTATTTGAACCCAGGTGTGTCAGGTAATAGAGTGCAGAGAGGGCCAGGGGTGACAGGGGATGGCTCTGCTACATGTTAGGGTGGTTTCTGCTCTGCTGTGGTGGGAGGCGGCTGGAATCTTCCTTGCAAGAATGTGGGTCCCTCTCCAAAGAAGCTGACGTCAGACGTGGCCTTGCACAAATAAAGAAGCCAGGATGATCTGACATGTTGTTTTGTATCATTTGATCATTTGTAAGATTGTAAACCCTATCTCTTTCATGTTTTTGGCCTTTTGAAAATAATAGAATGCATACTAGACACACAAGAATGCGGTAACACTGAAAATTATGAAGAAAATAAATCATGTTTTACATGCAATCACTTGAAAATAGTGTGGACTTGGTGGACTGCTCACTGGTAAACTTTAAGTCTAATGCCAAGAAATCACTTTTATTTTTTGTGATTTGGCCTGTTTTGGCCAGTGTAGGCTCTCATTGTAAATAATAATTTGTTCTTAACTGACTTGCCTAGTTAAATAAAGGTTACATTTTGGTCTATGCATAGTTATACATTGTCCATTGCCCTCTAGTGGGGTATTTACCATTATTACATGGCATAACAATCATACATGAACCATCCATACTTGGGTGGTTCATCCCATTAATACCATCCCATTGTTTATTTATTTTAATTAGAGCACTTCTTTTCATGAATGAAGTCAATTCACTCTTAATGCTGAATAAATACTTTGGTTCTATATTGCAAAAGCTGTTCCATAGCAGCTCTGTTCTAAGGTCTGTAGGGAAGGAAAGTAGTGAATAGGTGTGAAGAGACGTACTGTATAGCCAGTGATGTCATCCGTGGCTGGGCTCCTCCCAGGCTGGTGTTGTTAGAGTAAACAGCAGTGGCCATTTAGCCCAGTGCAGCGACAACACCTGTTCAGGGCGGTTACAAGTATAGTCTAGGTCTAGACAGGTGTGTCAACCGAAACCTACACAGCTGTGTCTCAGCAGACAAGGTCGTTGTTATTTTTCTTTCAATCAGTCTTGTCACGGTGCATCAAGGAAACATAGATTGACTGGCCCACCTGTAAGAACCTACTCATACAGCACATTTGAGTTGTTATTGGTGAGTATCTTAACGATGCAAAAGGCATGACATTGCACAGTATTTCGACTTATTTTGAGGTTATGAGGTCAGTGTTGGAAAGTGTAAACATACAGCAGCGAGTGGAGTGGAGATAAACATAATACAGTACTTGAGAAAATGCAGTGTTGGTGGGAGGGCAATGAGTGATGCACAATGGGCTGTATGTACTATGAGGAGAACTGTGCAATGCTGTACTGAGACTGGGTCAACTCTATTGATCCAGTCTCAGTGGACAGAAAATGCTTTCTCACACCGCAAAGTGTTCTTCACTTACATAAGTCAGAGCGGCAAGAAACATCTGGAAATCAACTACTTCAAGATGGGGACGGTGCCAGTAGTTTGAGAAGCAGCTGCTTCTCTGTGAACAGGCAGGCCTCACAAATATCCCCAAACACATTGTTCTGTGCAATTCAAAACCCTTCAAACGCCAACCAAATCCAATCAAATAGATATACAACAGAGATGACAGAAAGAAGAATGTATTGATCTGTTACGTGGGATCTGCCCACCATGCTGGATATGTCATGTGCAAAAGATCTGTCTTTGTTTCTGGATGTCCTGATTTCAACTCAGGTTGAGGATTCTAAGAAGGAATGTATTTTGTAGCCTGGCAGAGCAGAATGAAACTGTTTACCATTGCAAAAACAAGCTCACGCGTGTGTGGCCATTCCAATAATCAATCATTTGAGGGGAAGAATACCAGAACCTTTCTTGTGACAGATCACACATGGTCATTACTGTACTATATTAAAACGTATTCATGATTAAATTAAGATTTATAAATCCCGGTAAGGGAATAGCTACTAAATCAGTTTAATGGAAATTCTGAAAGTAGTAAAGCTACAAATGCTATGCTTAATACAGTCAGAGGTACAGTGGAGTGGAATGTTTTTTTATGTTATTTTCAAGGGCATCACACTGCCTATTTTATTGGCTAATTGGCTAATAATTGGCTCATTGGCTAAGTTGGAGACAGACAAAAGGCGAGCATTTATAATGTAACCAAACAAAAGCCAGACAGGCCTACATGGACTCCAGATTAAATGTTTCATTCAATCAGTCTTGTCACGGTGCATCAAGGAAACATAGATTGACTGGCCCACCTGTAAGAACCTACTCATACAGCAGATTTGAGTTGTTATTGGTGAGTATCTTAACGATGCAAAAGGCATGACATTGCACAGTATTTCGACTTATTTTGAGGTTATGAGGTCAGTGTTGGAAAGTGTAAACATACAGCAGCGAGTGGAGTGGAGATAAACATAATACAGTACTTGAGAAAATGCAGTGTTGGTGGGAGGGCAATGAGTGATGCACAATGGGCTGTATGTACTATGAGGAGAACTGTGCAATGCTGTACTGAGACTGGGTCAACTCTATTGATTTCTTTTACATTTCAGTTGGTCTTCAAAGCTATTTTATGGACAGAGAAGAATAGAGACAAAGAAAGCAGGAGAATAAACTGATAGCAAATGCCCAAGAACCATCGGTCCTTTTCCCACCACTTATTATTATGAGGAAACAACCGTTTCTGGAGGATATGTCTTGCCTGTTCAAAGCCCATCAACCAGCGTCCACTGGGTGGCCAGAATGGATTAGTTCACCCATAGGCCTTTCACGCAATTATCCATCTTGAATCATCACAATTGTGAATGAATGCATGAAGACTTCAAAGGGCCTTTCGTGGAATAATACAATAAAGTTACTGGAGAAATAGAAGTGAGGACTCCTGAAATAAAGTTAGAGCACATTAACTGGCCTAAAAGATAACTAGGTTTTGTATTACAGTGAATCTTGTTGATTATAATTACTTCTTACTAACGTATCATGTTTAAAGTTACACTTTAAGTTATCATGCCTCCCTAAGCTCTAAGCTTGACTGACGTGGGCAACTCAAGCTATTACCTCAACTTGACCAAATAGGCTTTTACCCCCTCTGTGAACTGAAGGCAAGTTCATGCCTGATTTTGTCATGATCATGACTTTGAGGGGGGATTTGTGCTAAGCGCATGTAGACACCCCACACTAATCCACTAATTAGACCAGCCCTGGAGGAGCCTGGGTAGAATGGCCTTGAAGGACCAGGGCCAGGGGTGGCTGGAGAGACTGCTGGCTGCTGTGGGTGGCTGACATTCCCACAGTGTGGGCCAAGCTGGCTGGTGTTGGTGTTCCCACGTTAAGCCTGTCTGTCACATTGACAGCTGATGTGAAAAGGAGACTGGGGCCACAGGGCTTACTATTGGATCATTTTCTTTGTCAGGAATCAGGTGGGGCTGTTCCTTCTTTTGGATACTGGGGGTTGGGGTAATGGCCTAGAGACAATTCTTAAGAAGAACATGAAAACCAGATGCAAAATAAATGTATCTTTAGCTTTTCTTCCATGTAATGCACATTGTATTTGGAGTGATTATTAACTTGCTGTTTTAATTAATAACAACAATTACAAATTACATTTTTCAGTGGTAAGAAAAGCCCCCAGCACCTCTCTGATTCAGAGGGGTTGGGTTAAATGCAGAAGACACATTTCAGTTTAATGCATTCAGTTGTACAACTGACTAGGTATCACCTTTCCCATATCACAACAATTTATTTACTTTTAGCTAACAGGTTCATTTGGTAGCCTGAGTTGACGTCTATAGGGCCTGAGTGAATGAGTTCTGAGCTGAGGGAGATGGCCCCATAGCCCAGTTAATATAGGGAGCAGAGGGGACGCTGGGGGATGTGACCTCTGGTTACCCATAGTTCCTCTCTCTAATTACCAGTGTCGACAGCCTTCATTCACTGTTGCCACGTATATAAGAACGGCCTCATCAAAGGCCTTCTATGTCCCTGACTGACACCCCTGATTGAAGGTTCCTATACCGCCTCTCCTGGAACTCGTTGTGGCCCTGTGACACTACAGCCGCAGGTCATACAAAGACAAAGACAGAGAGAGATCCCTGCTAAATGGGATTAATAAAGTGGCTAGATTCTTATCTCTGCAGAGGAATAAAGGAGAGCTTGTTTATAAAGTCCTGAGGAGCTGTACTGGGTTCCCTTGCCTTCATTTGTTTCTGTGTCCTTTGCCAAGAGTTGGCTACTGAGTCTGTGTAATGTTATCACATACTGCTCAGAGGACACTAGGACTTAATTCAAATGGCTACTATCCCATTCTTCATTGTTTCCTTTAGTGTGTGTGTGTGTGGTGTGTGTGTGTGTGTGTGTGTGTGTGTGTGTGTGTGTGTGTGTGTGTGTGTGTGTGTGTGTGTGTGTGTGTGTGTGTGTGTGTGTGTGTGTGTGTGTGTGTGTGTGGTTGTAAGTGTGGTGTGTTTTTGGGGGGGAGGGGGGGGGTTCTTTCCACCAATCACAGAGATCTCACTTGAACTGGAAGAATAGAATAGGGAAAGTGGACATGGAAGGAAATGTGTGCCCAATTTTCTCATTTGTTCAAGACATTGGGAGCTTTCTACTCGTACTATCACCTTATTGTCTAGGAGGTGCTCAGTTTCCATGGTGCTCCATCCTGCCAGCATCTTAATAACCCAAGGAGAAGTGTCTACTGCCAAGACAATCAATTTTTCTCTTCTACAATTAAACAAACCATTAAACAACCCAACCGTTTTGTCATCTATTGACAGATAAAAGCTATGAGTGGCACTATACCTGCCACTGAAAGCTTTTACCTATCAGTTACATTCACAGAAGTCAATCCATTTACATGTTCAGCTGTTACATTGACCAGGCTGACCAACTAGATTTACACTAATAATGATTGTTGTCATTTCATATGTGTAACATTTTAGTAAAATTGTGCTACATAAACAAAAATGGTAGTTACTCTCTGTAAGGTAGTATCCATTATTACATGTAACAGTATGATTGTTATGTACTTATATTACCTGTATTCATTTATTCTCTCTTTGTCCTGTATTTGTCTAAAAATCACCTGCATGTATTTATGACTTTCTACTGCAATGAAAATGAATTGCCCCAGGGTGACAAAGCTCCTCTACTCCAATGGTATCTTGGAATATATTTGAATTGCTGCTCATGCAACACATCACATGGATAAACATTTAGACTTCCCCATTCAGCATAATACCTCATACAGAACTCCTCAAGAATCTAAAGTATTCACTCAAGTGTGACCGAACAATATAACTCAGAATATAAAAAAATACGTTATTCGGCTGAGAGTTATTTGAGAAATACCAAGCTTTACAAGGTTGAATTTACGAGAAGAATCCTTATCTGTACATGATACACTCAGGAACCACAGACTATAATTCCAATACAGAGCTCCGCAGATGACATAATACTTAGCCTGCTGGAAAATTCCACTACATGATGCCAAAAGAATGTCCTGTGATAAGAGATGTGTTATTCTTAATGGCGACTGAGAAAATAATTACTGTTTATAATTTCATTTTAAAGTCAAATGTGATTTTTATGATTTTTCATGTATTTCACTCATGAACAATGACGTGTGAACAATGACAAACACAACCATTGAAGATCAAAGTATTCAGTTGAAGATATAGGCCTATCATTAATTCACATTTACACACCTCTCTCCCGAGTTAGCCCTAATCCTAACACATTATAAATGTTATGGGCAAACATTCCAAGGCACCTGCTTTGAGTTTGGCCTTGGAGCATTAGCCAATGGAGACAAGCAAAAAGTCTGGCAGAGAAAGAGAGAGTCTGGGCTGTTCAGAGAGTCAGACTCAGGATCCATCCAAATGGCACCCTATTCGTTGTGCTGTATAGTGCACTACTTTTGACCAGAATCCAGGCTCTATATATGGAATAGGGTGCCATTTGAGAGGCAGCCTCAGTCAAATCAAACTTTATTTGTCACGTGCCGAATACAACAAGTGTAGACCTTACCGTGAAATGCTTACTTACAAGCCCTTAACCAACAGTGCTGTCCAAGAAGAGTTAATAAAAATGTTTACCAAATAAACTAAAGTAAAAACGAATAAAAAGTAACACAATAACATAACAATAACGAGGCTATGTACAGGGGGTACCAGTGCCGAGTCAGTGTGCGGGGTACAAGTCAGTTCAGAGTCTGACAATGAACTTGGGCCGAGGTATCTCCAAGTCCTTGCATCCAGGCCTTAAGTAACAGTGGAGTTGGGGGAGTATGTCAAGCTTTTTGCCAGAGGAGCATTTCTCCCTCTCTACAAGCTGAGGAGAGGAGAGAGCGGAATGTGGACAGACTGTTCTCTGTTGACAAGAGGGGGAACAGGGAAAACATGGAGGATCAGAGCCACGGCATGGGATAATGAATGATTCACCAGCATCATAAATGGAGCTGTCATTGAAGATGTAGGGAAAACATGATCCTCTCTCTTTCTCTCTCCCTCTTTCTTTGTTTTCTGTCTCTTACAATCTCTTCTCCCTTTCTCTCTCTAATTACTTCTTCCTTTCTCTCTTTCTCTTTACAGATGAAATATTCCCATTTTACACAATTTGCCATATGAAAGATTTGTTTTACACAAGCTTGTACACACAGTCAGCACAATAAAGACTTCTCAATTTCTCAATATTACAAATCACTTGCTTTACACCATGTTTTAGTAATCTCATCATTTTTATCTTATCATTTGCGCGAATTGAATTTGTAGATAAAGTTGCTGAGTAGACTTTTACTGCCCTCTGGTGTATCAAAAATAACCTATTACCAGCCGTCATATCTTATGCAATGTTTGTACTGCATTAGAAATGTAGCAATTTATGGATGTCTATCACATAAATACAGACCCAATCTATCTGATTTTAAGATTATATTGCAGAAATCAGAGGAGGCTGGTGGGAGGAGCTATAGGAGGACGGACTCATTGTAATGGCTGGAATGGAATACATTCAAACAAATCAAATCAAAAATATAGAAACCACATGTTTGACTCTGTTGCATTTATTCCATTCCAACCATTACAATGAGCCTGTCCTCCTATAGCTCATCGCACCAGCCTCCTCTGGCAGAAGTCCACTTTGAGGAGCTGTACCTTTCCAGGTGTAATGTCCAAAGGTTTCCACTGGAGGTCAGATTTGACAATCTTTTCAAAGTGAGTGGGTACGCAGTCATACAAACTTTAGTAGACAGCATACAACACTGTGACTTAAGAGATGTTGTACGTCTTTATATGCTCACATAGGTGAAAATAGGATATGTAAAAAAAATGATAATACGATTTGTACTCAGAGCAAGTAATAAAACAATATTGGTTGCTTTGGCTACTTCATATTGCAGGTGCTTGTTGAGTGTGTAAAAAAATAAAAATAAGGACAGGAAGGAGACGCTGGGTTTGCATTACCTTGGGTTTGCTTTACTGTAATACCTCAGAGCCCAGTAGAATGAGAGTCAGCCAATAGTAATTCCAGGCAGCTCTTCCACATCCCTTCCTGTTGCCTATTAGGTGTCGGGTGTTCAAGGAAGAGCCGTGCGCTAGGCCACCGGCTTATCTCTCTGGTAGCAATGAGTCACTGATAACACCACACAACTGTCAACTAGCATAACATCATCCCACCACAGCAAGACCAGCTGAGCTAACACAGTTTCACCATAGCCATGTGATGTTACATAGTATTATCTCCTTACAGACAGACTGGGTAACGAGACTGTTCAATACCTATCTATCACCCAGAGTGTTTTTTCCTGGTAAAGTCACATGGTCTGAAAAAAACACCAGGCCCAAACCATAGCCATTTAGCCTATCATCACTTTAGTCCAACAGTGTAACAGACCCTCACATATATAACAGGTATCTAGGCTTACAGTAATTAAGCAATACGCTAATTGTGATGTAATGCTTTACTGAAATACACTGCTCAAAAAAATAAAGGGAACACTTAAACAACACAATGTAACTCCAAGTCAATCACACTTCTGTGAAATCAAACTGTCCACTTAGGAAGCAACACTGATTGACAATAAATTTCACATGCTGTTATGCAAATGGAATAGACAACAGGTGGAAATTATAGGCAATTAGCAAGACACCCCCAATAAAGGAGTGGTTCTGCAGGTGGGGACCGCAGACCACTTCTCAGTTCCTATGCTTCCTGGCTGATGTTTTGGTCACTTTTGAATGCTGGCGGTGCTTTCACTCTAGTGGTAGCATGAGGCGGAGTCTATAACCCACACAAGTGGCTCAGGTAGTGCAGCTCATCCAGGATGGCACATCAATGCGAGCTGTGGCAAGAAGGTTTGCTGTGTCTGTCAGCGTAGTGTCCAGAGCATGGAGGCGCTACCAGGAGACAGGCCAGTACATCAGGAGACGTGGAGGAGGCCGTAGGAGGGCAACAACCCAGCAGCAGGACCGCTACCTCCGCCTTTGTGCAAGGAGGAGCAGGAGGAGCACTGCCAGAGCTCTGCAAAATGACCTCCAGCAGGCCACAAATGTGCATGTGTCTGCTCAAACGGTCAGAAACAGACTCCATGAGGGTGGTATGAGGGTCCGACGTCCACAGGTGGGGGTTGTGCTTACAGCCCAACACCGTGCAGGACGTTTGGCATTTGCCAGAGAACACCAAGAGTGGCAAATTTGCCACTCCTTTATTGGGGGTGCTCTTCACAGATGAAAGCAGGTTCACACAGAGCATGTGACAGACGTGACAGCGTCTGGAGACGCCGTGGAGAACGTTCTGCTGCAACATCCTCCAGCATGACCGGTTTGGCGGTGGGTCAGTCATGGTGTGGGGTGGCATTTCTTTGGGGGGCCGCACAGCCCTCCATGTGCTTGCCAGAGGTAGCCTGACTGCCATTAGGTACCGAGATGAGATCCTCAGACCCCTTGTGAGACCATATGCTGGTGCGGTTGGCCCTGGGTTCCTCCTAATGCAAGACAATGCTAGACCTCATGTGGCTGGAGTGTGTCAGCAGTTCCTGCAAGAGGAAGGCATTGATGCTATGGACTGGCCCACCCGTTCCCCAGACCTGAATCCAATTGAGCACATCTGGGACATCATGTCTCGCTCCATGCACCACAGACTGTCCAGGAGTTGGCGGATGCTTTAGTCCAGGTCTGGGAGGAGATCCCTCAGGAGACCATCCGCCACCTCATCAGGAGCATGCCCAGGCGTTGTAGGGAGGTCATACAGGCATGTGGAGGCCACACACACTACTGAGCCTCATTTTGACTTGTTTTAAGGACATTACATCAAAGTTGGATCAGCCTGTAGTGTGGTTTTCCACTTTAATTTTGAGTGTGACTCCAAATCCAGACCTCCATGGGTTGATAAATTGGATTTCCATTGATTATTTTTGTGTGATTTTGTTGTCAGCACATTCAACTATGTAAAGAAAAAAGTATTTAATAAGATTATTTCTTTCATTCAGAACTAGGATGTGTTGTTTAAGTGTTCCCTTTATTTTTTTGAGCAGTATACTTCATCTTCATTATTAGGACTTCTGCATCCATTTAGAGAGAGAATGTCCACAATATGCTTTTTCACATTCCCTATAAGAATATAGCACTACTGGGTGATCTGAAAAGTCATAGTCAATCGATCAATAATATAATAATACTTTTAGCAAAAAAAATTATTTTCAATTTACAATCTGTAGGAACAATGAGAATAGAAAGGTTCAGAACTTTTGTGAAGCATCACAGCACAGTTGAAAAATATATGGCAAATATAAATTCAATATGGATGGTGTTAAGAGATAGATGGGAGGGGTTGAATGGAGCTGAAGGTTGGGACTAATAACAACAAGATAACTAATGGAAAACATACTGTGCCCGTAAAATGTATAAAGGTTAAGAACTTTTTTGAAAGAGCACAGTTTGAAATCTATGGCAAATAGAAATCAAACCAGATGGACATCATAAATATATGGGAGAGGTTGAGGTTAGAGGAAGGACAAGAGTTAAAAACAAACAAAATAGACTGTGTCCATAAAATGAATATAGTATGTATGCTGGAAATACAGGCCTAAGCGTTGTTGTTCACTAGTTTGCTCCAATTGGGGAAGGGGTGGTAGGGTTGGAGGGTAATAAAGGAAATATATAAAATAAAAATATGTATGTATATGTATTTATATATGTGTAACAGTGTAGGTTCCGTCCCTCTCTTCACCCCAACGACCCTTGCACACATCAACAACTGACACCCACGAAGCATCGTTACCCATCGCGCCACACAAGTCGCGGCCCTTGCAACGCAAGGGGCAACCCTACTTCATGTCTCAGAGCGAGTGAGTCACTGATTGAAACGCTATTAGCGCTCACCACCGCTAACTAACTAGCCATTTCACATCGGTTACATATGTATGTATGTATGTATGTATGTATGTATGTATGTATGTATGTATGTATGTATGTATGTATGTATGTATGTATTTACATGTGTATGTATGTATGTGTGTATGTATCTATATGTATAGATATATATATATATATATTTGCAAGAAGAAAAAAAAATAATAATAATAATGTCCCATTTTCCAGCTAGAAGGTCTCTATTCTGTGAATTATGGTAGCCATATGAGTGTGAAGGGTGGGGTAATTGGCCTGTTTGAATTAATTGTTTGTCTTCTCTGATTGGTTGCAGTTGTGACTACAGGCAAAGATGATCTATTATATTGACAAGATAGCCGAGTGACCGCTCGAACAATGGAAATACATGTCCTCAAAGATTGCAGCCGAGATCAGGTGGGACCATTCTAGCCGATGAGGGGGCAGATATGTGTGTGTGTGTGTGTGTGTGTGTGTGTGTGTGTGTGTGTGTGTGTGTGTGTGTGTGTGTTAACAACAGGAACAACTAAGTAGTTTTTTCTCAAAGTTGCCAGGATGACTTGTGAGTTCACTTATATCACTACATTTGTAACAGCCTAAACATTGCGAAACTTCTACTCTATCAAATAAGCCTCACATTGTTTTTAAAACCTTTATTTAACTAGGCAAGTCAGTTAAGAACAAATTCTTATTTACAATGACGGCTTAGGAACAGTAGGTTAACTGCCTTGTTCAGAGGCAGAACGACAGATTTTTACCTTGGGGATTCAATCTTGCAACCTTTCGGTTACTAGTCCAGAATAAATGGGCAGAATAAATCCTCTAGCTTCGCCTCTTCCTCTCTGCTATAGGGAATGCGCCTCCATCTGTTTCTTTCCAGATGGTGTTTCCTTTTCTAGCCAGACAGAGGGAAAGACAGGGATGGAGCTGCTGCTTTCCTACACCACACCTAGCAGTCAAATTCACGGTTGACAAATCCTTTATCCAGTCTCTATGTTGTGCCAAAGTATAGGTATCCTGAGTACAATTTTTATTTGTTGGCTGTGTGGACTTGGAGACAGCCAGCAAGGTAGTTAAAGGAGAAGTTTTATTTTTCACAACCAAATATCTATTTTGGATGTAAATGGCATGTTATAGATGGGTGCAGACACCTTTGTTTTTATAAACTTACCCCAAACAGTGAATCATTGCCTGATCCTCGTTGTGCAGTATCGGGGTTCTAAAAAAACATGAACAAATGCTTAAAACACACCTAACAGAGGAGGCTGGTGGAAGGAGCTACAGGAGGACAGGCTCATTGAAATGGCTGGAATAGAATACATTTTACAGTATCAAACAAATCAAACATGGAAACCACATGTTTGACTCTGTTCCATTGATTCCATTCCAGCCATTACAATGAGCATGTCCTCCTATAGCTCATCCCACCAGCCTCATCTGACACCCAAATCCGTATTTTTTTAAACGGCAAAGCTCTCAGTATAGTGATGCAGGTCTTTATATGTTGTAGGCCTATACATGAAATTGTGTCATTCTGAACTTTATCCACAAAGTTATATTCCATTTTGTGTGACTCAAGCCGTTTCCCCGATAGCATAGCACCGCCTGGAATTTAATAAACGACATTGGCACTTGGATTGGAACTGGTGCTATGGTCAGATAACATGAAAATAGAGCTCTTTGGCCACGCACACCAGTGGTGGGTTTGGCGTTGAAATACAGAAGCATATGCAGAGAAGTACCTCATACCTATGGTAAAATATAGTGGTGGATATTTGATGTTATTAGCTTTCGTTAGTCCTGAGGCTCTTCTTAAGGTCAACTGCATCATGAACTTTACCAAGTACCAGGACATTTTAACCAAAAACCTGGTTGACACTTGGCTGCAAGTGGACCTTCCAGCAAGACAATAACCCCAAGCAATAATCAAAATCTACAAAGAAATGTTTAACTGACCACAAAATCAACATTTTCCAAGGATCTGGAAAGATTCTGTATGGAGGAATGGTCTAAGATCCCTCCCAACATGTCTCCAATCTCATAAAACATTTTAGCAAAAGGCTGTGTCGCTATCCTCACAAGGGGATTGCATTGAAAACAGGGGTGCCAATAATTTTGACCCCTATTTTTTTTATTATTATTATTTTTACTTCTTAAACAAAATCTCTTTCTCTAAACAATTGTATTAGTATAAAATAATCTCCCAATTTTTGTTGAGCATACAATATAACTCATTATTTGTCCAAAAAAAAAGGGGGAAAAAATTATACAGACTTTTTCCCTCATCTTTATCAAGGGTGCCAATAATTATGGATCTGGCTGTATATATTTTTTTATTTAACTAGGCAAATCAGTTAAGAACAAATTCTTATTTTCAATGACGGCCTAGGAACAGTGGGTTAACTGCCTTGTTCAGGGGCAGAACAACAGATTTTTACCTTGTCAGCTTGGGGATTCAATCTTGCAACCTTTTGGTTACAATTCCAACACTCTAATCACTAGGCTACATGCCGCCCCAGTATCATGCTCTCTGAACTTGGAAGGTATCATGTGGAGGATATGCAACCTCCTGAATGCAGTATGTTATACTGATCATACAGCTTGTGCAGACATTGTTTCTCCTCTGACTTTCTAAGTGATACTATCCTGCATTATTACATAACACATTATTATAAGACTTCATAAAGTCTCAAACATGCTCATAACAAAATAGGGAACTAAAGCGTTACACCTGTTGCCTTTACTTAAAGTCTGACTGAAACTTCTTTGATATATCATTTCACGCTTTTACTGTACATTGATAGTGTGTAAAAATGTGGGAGCCCAAATAGGCCTAAAGAACTATTACACCATGTTTCAGTGGAACGAAATAGAATGCCTTCCGATGAGTCTCTTAGATGCTCTCCTCTAATCTAGACTGTACATGCAAATAGTCAAAAAACGTCCTACCAATCATTTGCATGGAAAAAGGTCATTTGAAAAACTCCATACATTCTCCATCAGTGGAGTGTGCGAAGGATTCCGTAAGCGTTTCCAGGGGTGGAAAAGCTTGTCTTTAGTATGATTTTGAACATTGGTACAGCTACACTTTCAGTGGAATAGAGGATTGACCTTCTCAATCTTTGTAATACCAGACCTGAAACTGCTGCATCATGGAAACCGGTAAGGCTAAATGCTACCATAACACTGATTCATAATAATTTATGAGATACTTCCATAGTATATTGTTTTGACAAAACTATCATCATCCATAGACATTTTATGCCATCTTCTTTAAGGGGGTGATAATGACATAATTCAAAATATAATTTTTTTATTTGTTATTGGTTTATGCTGTCAACTAGCATAACAATCTGGTTTATGCCATTGTCTTTTTTGGAATTGACTAGTATCCTTCAATATACTGTAAAGCTAACATTGTGCTTTGTAAGGTATTGGATTGGTGTATTGGATTGTATTTTTCATATTAACAAAACTGAAAGTATAGTACTGTAGAGTACTGCATCGGGAAATATGGTAACAGTGTGTCATATGAACATAAATATGATTGTTTATTATTTATATCTAAAGATGGCAATGCTTAGCTGTGACTAGTGCAAAGCATAAAGGACATGACGATGCTGAATAGTATGCAAATATTGTTTTGGTGTTGGATTTCCGGTATCCAAACCCTGTTTTCAATTCATAAATAATTCAGTTGGATATCAAACTGCAACACCTAGAAAACGATATCATTATGATCCAACATCAATTTCTGAATGTAAAAACTGTTTGGCCATATGATGGCTATAGTAAAATAGAAACGTATCTTAAGACTCCATTCATAAAGCTGGGATCTTTTACATACTGTACCGTTTTTTTTGCATGTGATTTCCTTTTGCATGTTAAATTGCAAATATAGTCTATTGTATGCTCACTAGGAATATGTTCAGGGGGGATTTGCCTACAAATCAGGCTGGAGACATATTTGCTGTTGAGATTTATGATGTATTTACAAATAAATATTGATACTTTTGATACTTCTATCACTAGGCCTATTTAGACTATTTAAAATGTGTGAGGGGCTATCCAGTGTATGAAACTGTTATCACTGTTAGACAATGGCGTTTGTAGTAAATAGCTTTTTTTTAACAGTCACTTTGCATTGACCAAAGCCAAAGACAATTTCCATGCCCTTTACACGTATCCCAAAAGGCAATTCAGCTATGCATAAAACTGTGAAAATTCAAATGAATACATGTTTGTAGGAAGGAATGAGGACTGGCACTAAGCAGGAGCAGTATATTATCTGAAAAATACATAACCAGCAATATATTGTACTTGTGTTATATTTATATTTTACTTTGAGTAAGTACAATTTGAAGATACTTACTTCAAGCTAATTTAAAAAATACTTACAATATAAGTGAGCCAAAACAGAGAATACAATAAGTGCATAGCATATTAGAGCGTTGGGCCAGTAACCGAAAGGTTGCTGGATTGAATCCCCGAGCTGACACCTGTCGTTCTGCCCCTGAGCAAGGCAGTTAACCCATTGTTCCCCGGGCGCCGAAGACATGGAGGTCGATTATGGCAGCCCCCCGCACCTCTCTGATTCAGAGGGGTTGAATTAAATGCGGAAGACACATTTCAGTTGAAGGCATTCAGTTGTACAGCTGACTAGGTATCCCCCTTCCCCTTTCCTATGTTTAATTCAGGCCTCCTGAAAATAATAGTTGTTCTAGCCTGTTTTTCATATACTTCAAGGAGGTTCATAGAATTTGTTCTAGCAATGTACTTGAGGCAAAATGTTAAACCTTTGTATCAACATAACTACAATTTTAGCCTATCCTTGTGTTAGGAGAGTACTGTATGGAGGTTGTTTTCAATAACCTCCACAGAATAATGAGTGTAGAATAACGTATTAACTTGTATTACTTGACACTCAAATAATGAGTCAATTGTATCTCTGTGTGTGTGTGTGTGTGTGTGTGTGTGTGTGTGTGTGTGTGTGTGTGTGTGTATGTGTGTGTGTGTGTGTGTGTGTGTGTGTGTGTGTGTGCGTGTGTGCGTGTGTGCGTGTGTGTGTGTGTGTGTGTGTGTGTGTGTGTGTGTGAAATATTTCTCTCTCTTTTTCTCCAGAGTATTCTAAAAGGGTCTATCAAGGGGTGAGGGTCAAGCACACAGTGAAAGATCTACTGGCAGAGAAACGACAAAATCAAACAAATGGACCAAGATACAGTGTAAGTACTCCAAGTACCTCTAGCGGGATTCGCTTTTGTATTGTCTTCTTTCTTTCTTTCTTTCACTGACATATAACCAGACAGTTGATGTCTGTTGGCGAGACAATAGGGTGTTGTCCTTCAATCTTCAGCCTTATTTACATTTGGGCTTATTTTTTATACTAAAGAATCATGACCATAATACCTACCTATAAGTCCCTCGGCAGTGTATCTTTATTTCTCCACTTCTCAGCCATGAGTGAAAGCTAAGCCTATGGGTAAATACCAGAACATTGGGTTTAAGAGACAAAAACAAAGCCAAGCAGACCCATGAAAACCCCACAATCAGCAGGACAACAATAATACGCAATGGCTAATGGTCATGAACTCTAGCAGTCGTGAGGAGGATAGCTAACACAAACCCTTTTTGGTCTGCCAGGTTGGTCTATGCAAAGTCAAATTCTCGCACACCTGCCGACCGATATTGTTCTCCATGCAGGCCGCAGACAAGCTAGCCATTGTTGCCTCAGACACAGCGAAATCGGCCTATGAGACATCTGCCTGAGCAAACAGGAAAAGTTTTTCATCTCCCAAGCCACCTGTCAATGCCCTTTACAGGACTCCATTTGTTTTCTGTTACCATTACCATTGGCACTCACTAGACAGTAACTACACTCTTCATGGACAGATCCTGATGAGGTAGATGCCATGAGTTTCAACATCGTAAGCCATAAGACATGCTTTCACACTCTGTGACCATCCTTCCATGCCTGGACTGTATGGCCCTTTAGAAACATACATTTATTTTGTAGAAAAAACCCCCACTTAAATTCATGTTAAATCTCCACAGATTACAGTTTGTTTTGAATATCAAGAAACAACCTTTGTGGCAGGACAATACTAAATGTGGTGTTGAATCTAGTTATAAAAGGAAGATTGCATTAAATGTGATAGGTCATTTATCCTCCAAAAACATTTGAATAATAAATTCATAGTAATGTTATGTATTGCTCTTGCAAAAATGTCACAGGTTTGCCAAAGCCAGGTTGGAAAGGATTTCTCAGGGGGCAATGTGTCCAAAGCAAACTGCAGCAAAGATCACAACACCAGGAAGTACTGCTCTTATTGCTTAATAATGATTAGTCACTGTTTTCCTAAACAAAACTAGATCGATGTTGCCAATGCCACCACCGAAAACTCTGCTTGAAAGCGAAAATGTAATAGACTTGAGTTCTGTCATTCTTAATTCACAGTATTAAGTTAATATTATTTACTCAGAGTTACAGGATTGGTAAGACCCCAGTGTTACTATGCCATCAACAGTTTTTGACTTAACACAAAATTAGATTGGATTTGTGTGATTAAAGACAAAATTATACTATATATCCAATGATACTGTGTGTTTATGTTTTAATCTAGTAGATTCTCGGTCTTCTTTTGTACATGTGAGAGTTGTGTACCCAGGTTCATGGGTGAACAATACGGACTAAAGACGCATTCAGATAACAGGTTGCCTAGACTTTCTCTTATGCTCTCTCTCTCTCTCATTCTAGTTTGCAGTCTTTTATCCTAGAGAGAAAGGCCGTTGATAGGCATTGGCAAACTTTAGCCACAAAGTGATTCAAGTCAAGTCGCAACATGAACCCATAGAAATCAAAGGGAAATGTCTTTGACAACAGGCTTGCTGCCTCAATGACAGGACAAAGACCATCTTACACAATCTCAAGTAATAATGAACTTCAAGTTTCATAAAGAAGAATATTAAAGAGATATCACCATAGATTCACTGTTCTATTAATTTGTGCATTATTAGACTCTAATATCGTGGCACAAGTAAGATATGTGTTGTATCCTAGACCTAGAACTCAAGGAATGCTGAGAGAGAAATGGTATTAGCCAGCTCTTCTTTACTCACTTATAGTAGCCTATGCTATATGCAAAACTGACTGAGGTTTGGGCATTATTAGGGCCAGCCGGCCAACCAGTGTACCTTCACTGTTGTGTTATTGTGGAGGAAAGAGTACTTTTCAATTGTAAACACTCGGGTATGCACACTTAAAATAATGAATCAGAGTAAATAGTCATGTAGAACTAAAATATCTGCACACTAGTATGCCCCCAAATTCTTGTTCTTATAAGGACAACATTTTGACTGGTAACTGGTTTTCCTTAAGGAAGGACAGCCTTTTCACCAAATACAGCAGCATATAAAAATGTAACTGTCATACAACACATTGCAGCCCAACATGCTTCACAGATCCTCTCTTTATTAAGACCTGTGGCTGGGGATGTTGGTTGGTAGTTGCAGTACCTTTTCAAAGCATTAGCGAAACCTCTATTATTATGATTTTTTTTGGTAGTGCATCAGCAGTTTTCCTCTTATTTGGTGCCCCCCATCAAAATCTTGCTTAGGGTCCCCAAAATGTTAGAAACAGCCCTGGGTAATTGTTAGCCTCCCCATGCAGGTTTATCGTGTCTCTCCATCAGGTGCTTTGCTGTGAACTGGGAGAACATGAGGTTTTAACAACATGATTTCCATACGCAGCCTTCAGAGAAGCACTGAGGCATTGACCTGGTCCACATGGGGAAGTCTTGGCATGGGCAAATTACATTCAAATCCAACCCTCAAAATTTGCTTGCCTTCCAGCCAACACAGCCTTAAAATCAACTCTTTCATGTTTGCAATATGCAAACAAAAGAGAGCTTGTCCTCCTTTCTAACCCTCGCTGTGTGTGTGTGTGTGTCTTTAAAACAAATCCCTGTAAGCATATATCCCTTTTCTAACCCTACAAACATTTATACTATACATTCTAACAAGCTTGCTATAAATGTCATGCAAAATGTGTCTTCAATAACCGTAGACTCCATAAAGACTTGTCCTTTCTACAGTATATCTTTACTTCAGACTCCACGGCACACAAGAGGATAATAAAGCCATTCAGAAGTGTATTAAACCCCATAAATCATTCTGACTTCTGCATTATAAGCTCTTCGTAATGCTATCATAAACTTGACACAATGCCTGCTATAAAAGTTAATGACGTTTTTTTTCTTCAGTCTATGATGATAATGATCATGACTTTTATTTCACAGAATGTCACTGTATACTTTGTTACTGTCCATGTTATGTGTTCACATCAAACATGAAAAAAGGCCTGCATTCATTTGGGTCACACTTTTTGGGGATAGTCCATCTGTTGCTGCTCTACAGATTATCATACTATCAACAAACTATCTACTGATAAGCAACTGACTATCTGTTGATAAGCAACTGGCTATCTGTTGATAAGCAACTGCTTGCTAAGGTTACAGTTAGGGTTAGGTTTAGAATAAGGGCTAGGGTTAGGAGATAGTTAGTTGAAATTTTACTCTACACTCTTAGAAAAAAGGATTCTAAAAGTTTGCAAAGAGATTGGGTAAACCAAGAACAATTTTCATCTGAAGAACCCTTTTTGGAAGACGAGGGTTCTTTATAAGGCAACGGGTTCTACCCAGAACTTTTTTCATGCTAAGAACTGTTTTTTTAAGAAAGGGTTCTTTGATGATTCTTAGGAAGGAAAGAAGGATTCTTTGGAAGGGAAGAAGGGTTCTACGTAGAACCCTTCTGAATCTGAATAATAATTTTTTTTTTGTGGTATTTTTTGTATTATTCTTTTAAATAGTGCTTGAGATTTAGTGTTTACCTAAATGTTTAAAGTTTAAGATCAGTAGTTTGAGTAATCTGATCAGTTTAAAAGGCTAGATGTGAGAATGTTTTAAATTGTACATACAGTATATGGGAATATTTGTAAATGTATCTGGTATTCCCTTGATAATTTTACATATACAGTACTGACATAGTTGATATCTTTGCCAAGATAAACATTTTTCAAATAAGTATTTTCTGTGATTTTATTGAGCAGTGAGTAGGATAATAGTATGGAGTCTGAGTGAACCAGCAGTGTATTGTATGGAACACAGCAAATTGGCCACTTGGCCAGTGTTACCTAGTGTTGATTTTTCAGTGTAACTTTTATAGTGTTGATTCAAGAATTGAATTAATTCTGTAAAGTGGTGTATGTGTGATTGTGTCTTTTTTACTCAAAACCACACCCATCATTATCATATTTCCCAGCATGCCCTATTGCAGGTTGATTTTCAGAATTGTTTGTTTCAAAATCAGTGTTTTTGCTTGATTGGTTGATTAATTTTATGCTACACAATTATAAATAATATACATTTTTCTAAACTAATCCAATCTGTTAGTAGTCTTATTACTGAGATGGTTGTTTCAGTTTAGATGATTTAGGTAGTCTCCTTTATCAACCTTCTCTACCCTGGCAGTCATTCTGAATGCAGGTTGCAGGTGCTTAAAAGTCCCTATTGTTGGGTATCCTCACTCTGGCTAGATTCCAATAGGAATCACACATCACTTTACAAGCCAGCATAATGTAACTTGAAGGCCTGATGTGGTCTGTAAACCAGGAGTTTCAACCACTGTGTTAGGGTATAACTAACTTATGATATATCGAATGTATTGTCATAAAAAAAATTGCAAATAATGCTGGTAGAACCGTTCATGGAGGATTCTAGGAAGGAACCCTTCAAAGATATAAGGGTTTTTGGTAGAACTGTTCACAGAGTGTTCTAGAATGAACTCTTGAAAGATAAAAGGGTTCTTGATAGAACACTTCATAGAGAGTTCAAGGTAGAACCTTTAGAGAATAAAAAGGTTATTGGCAGAACCCTTTATGGAGAGTTCTAGGAAGAACACTTCATAGAGGCTTCTTTGTATACTGAACAAAAATAATGATCCATCCACCTGTCATGGCTGTCAAAAGGAGCCAGTGCAGCGTGTGTTTTGTTCCACATATTTATTTAGACTGTGAAACTTATTGCAATACAAAATAAACTGAAGGACAAAACAACAAACCGTGACGCAGAGGAGAAACAAACACTACTCACAAAATATAATCACCCACAAAAACAGGTGGGACAAATATCAGCTTAAATATGACCTCCAATTAGAGACAACGACGACCAGCTGCCTCTAATTGGAGATCATACCAAACAAAACCATCATAGAAATACAAAACTAGAAACTGAACATAGAAATACAAAACATACACCCCCGTCAAGCCCTGATCTACTCTACCATAGAAAATAACAACATACTATGGTCAGGACGTGACACCACCTGACAGGTGTGGCATATCAACAAGCTGATTAAACAGCATGATCAATACACAGGTGCACCAGATGTGCAAAAAATATATATAAACGCAACATGCAACAATTTAAAATACTTTACTGAGTTACAGTTAATATAATGAAATCAGTCAATTGAAATAAATGCATTAGGCCCTAATCTATGGATTTCACATGACTGGGAATACAGATATGCATCTGTTGGTCACAGATACCTTAAAAAAAAGGTAGTTGCATAGTTTAAAAAAAACTTACAGTATCTGATGTGACCACCATTTGCCTCATGCAGCATCACACATCTCCTTCGCATAGAGTTGAGCAGGCTGTTGACTGTGATCTGTGGAATGTTGTCCCACTCCTCTTCAATGACTGTGTGAAGTTGCTGGATATATGCTGGATACATGCGGGAACACGCTGTTGTACACGTTGATCCAGAGCATCCCAAACATGCTCAATGGGTGAAATGTCTGGTGAGTATGCAGGACATGGAAGAACTGGGACATTTTCAGCTTACAAGAATTGTCTACAGATCCTTGCAATCTGGGGCTGTGCATTATCATGCTGAAACATGAGGTGATGGCGATGGATGAATGGAACAACAATGGGCCTCAGGATCTCGTCATGGTATCTCTGTGCATTCAAATTGCCATCGATAAAATGCAATTGGGTTTGTTGTCCATAGCTTATGCCTGCCCATACCATAACCCCACCACCCCCATGGGTCACTCTGTTCACCACGTTGACATCAGCAAACAGCTCGCCCACACAATGCCATACACGTGGTCTGTGGTTGTGAGGCCGGTTGGACGTACTGTCAAATTCTCTAAAACGATGTTGGAGGAGGTTTATGGTAGAGAAATGAACATAACATTTTCTGGCAACAGCTCTGGTGGACGTTCCTGTAGTCAGGATGCCAATTGCATGCTCCCTCAAAACTTGAGTAATCTGTGGCATTGGGTTGTGTGACAAAACTGCACATTTTAGAGTGGCCTTTTATTGTCCCCAGCACAAGGTGCACCTGTGTAATGATCATGCTGTTTAATCAGCTTGTTGATATGCCACACCTGTCAGGTGGATGGATTATCTTGGCAAAGGAGAAATCCTCCCTAACAGGGATTTGTGCACAACATTTGAGAGAAATAAGATTTTTGTGTTTATGGAACATTTCTGGGATATTTTATTTCAACTCATGAAACATTGAACCCTTTACATGGAACAATTTACATGTTGCATTTATATTGTTGTTCAGGGTAGAACCCTCTGCAAAGGGTTCTACCAAGCACCAAAAAGGGTTCTCCTATGGGGACAAACCGAAGAACCCTATTTGAATCTACTTTTCTAAGAGTGTAGATAGTCTGTAGAGCATCTACAGATGGACTATCCAAATAAAGGTTTACCATCACTTGGATATAGATTGCATTCGGTAAGTATTCAGACCTCTTGGCTTTTCCCACATTTTGTTACACTACAGCCTTATTCCAAAATGTATTAATGTTTTTCCTCATCAATCTACACACAATACCCCATAATGACTAATCGAAAACAGTTATTTTTGTAAGTTTTGCAAATTTATTAAAAAAGAAAAACCTGAAATACCTTTTTTAAGTATTCAGACACTTTGCTATGAGACTCGAAATTGAGCTCAGGTGCAGATCTGGGGAAGGGTACCATTGAAGGTCCCCAAGAATACAGTGGCCTCCATCATTCTTAAATGGAAGAAGTTTGGAACCACCAAGACTCTTCCTAGAATTGACCACCCGCCAAACTAAGCAATCAGGGGAGAAGGGCCTTGGTCAGGGAGATGACCAAGAACTCAATTGTCACTCTGACAGAGCTACAGAGGTCCTCTTTGGAGATGGTAGAACCTTCCAGAAGGACAACCATCTCTGCAGCACTCCACCAATCAGGCCTTTATGGTAGAGTGGCCAGACGGAAGCCACTCTTCAGTAAAAGGCACATGACAGCCCACTTGGAGTTTGCCAAAAGGCACCTAAAGGACTTTCAGACAATGAGAAACAAGATTCTCTGGTCTGATGAAACCATCATTGAACTCTTTGGCCTGAATGCGAAGAGTCACGTCTGGAGGAAACCTGGCACCATCCCTACATAGTGTGGAGATGTTTTTTTCCCTCCTTTTTCTCCCCAATTTCGATCTTGTCTCATCGCTGCAACTCGGGAGGCAAAGCTCGAGTCATGCGTCCTCCAAAACATGACCCACCTAACCACACTTCTTAACACCCGCCCGCACCAACGTGTCAGAGGAAACACTGTTCAACAAGGAGTCGCTAGAGCACGATGAGACAAGTAAAGCCCCCCCGGCCAAACCCTCCCCTAAGCCGGACGACACTGGGGCAATTGTGCACTGCCCTATGGGACTCTTGTGATACAGCCCGGGATCAAACCTGGGTCTGTCGTGACGCCGCTAGCACTGAGATGCAGTGCCTTAGACCTCTGCGCCACTCAGGAGGCCCTTGTGGGGATGTTTTTCAGCGGCAGGGTGTCACGTCCTGACCAGTAATAGGGGTTATTTGTTATTGTAGTTTGGTCAGGACGTGGCAGAGGGTATTTGTTTTATGTGGTTCGGGGTGGTGGTTTGTTTAGTAGGGTATTTGATTTATGTATTCCGGGGGTTTTTGGGCACTGTTCTGTGTTAGTGTATTTCTATGTTCTGTCTAGTCTTTTGTATTTCTATGTTTTGTTAATTGGGGTTGGACTCTCAATTGGAGGCAGGTGTTTTCTAGTTGCCTCTGATTGAGAGTCCTATATGTATGTATGTGTTTGTTGAGTACTTTGTGGGAGATTGTTCTGTGTATAGCCTTGTGCCTTACCAGCATGTGATTAGTCGTTGTGTTTTCTTTGTGTATGCGTTTGTTTTGGTTCTCCTTCTTGTCTGTTTATAATAAAGAAGATGAGTGCACATTTCCCCGCTGCATTTTGGTCTAAATCCGACGACAACCGTTACACAGGGACTGGGAGACTAGTCAGGATCGAAGGAAAGATGAACGGAGCAAAGTACAGAGAGATCCTTCATGAAAACCTGCTTCAGGACATCAGACTGGGGTGAAGGTTCACCTTCCAATAGAACAACGACCCTAAGTACACAGCCAAGACAACACAGGAGTGGCTTCGGGAGAAGCCTCTGAATGTCCTTGAGTGGCCCAGACTTGAACCCGATCGAACATCCCTGGAGAGACCTGAAAAAAGCTGTGCAGCATCACTTCTCATCTAACCTTACAGAGCTTGAGAAGATCTGCAGAGGAAATGGGAGAAACTCCCCAAATACAGGTATGCCAAGCTTGTAGCATCATACCCAAGAAGACTTGAGGCTGGAATCGCTGCCAAAGGTGCTTCAACAAAGTACTGAGTAAAGGGTCTGAATGCTATATTTCAGTTTTCTATTTTTAATACATTTGCAAACATTTTTAAAAACCTGTTTTTGCTTTGTCATTATGGAGTATTGTGTGTAGATTGATGAGAAAAAAAACTACAATTTAATCCATTTTAGAATAAGGCTGTAACGTAACAAAATGTTGAAAAAGTCAAGGGGTCTGAATACTTTCTGAATGCACTGTAAGTTGCAATTCTTGTAGCTTTGTTTTAAATTTCTTTATATCATAGCAACATGTCTTAATAGACCACACACTGACATATGCTTCGGCTTGTGCCTTCCTCAGCGCGTGTGTGGTGGCATGATATGTGTTACCAGAATCAGACCTGTTCTCATAATGCCATGGATCCAGGATTTTATGTTTGTCTGTTCTTTCATTTGTAGGGAGGAACATCCAGCCAATCATCATTTGTCCAAATGCCAGGTGAGAAAAATCTGTGTAAATTATGTAATTATTGATGAGTCCCACTGACCTTTCAACTCTCCTAATAGTGTTTGAGGTAAGGGAAGTACAGTATTATAGACAACATCTTTTAAAAGTCACATTTACAAGCAAAGTTCTGAAAAAGTAGAATAAAACCCCTTTACTGGTGAAGGCTTGTTTTGATGTTAACAGTAACCACCAGAGCTTTGAATGTGTAGTCCGATTTATATTGTATGTTTTGTTCTGATAGCTACTGCCCACTAGAAATGTTTTCCTGCAGGCTTTTTATGAGCGTTCATAAGGTTTATAATATGTTATGTCTCTTTTTACTGACTCAAAATGTTTATTATTTAGTCAGGATTTTATGAGATTATAATATCACATTATAAGGGTGTCATCTATATATTTTATTGAACCTTTATTTAACTAGGCAAGTCAGTTTAGAACAAATTCTTATTTACAATGACGGCCTACCCCGGCCAAACCCTAACCCGGACAATGCTGGGCCAATTGTGCACCGCCCTAAGGGACTCCCAATCACGGCCGGTTGTGATGCAGCCTGGAATCAAACCAGGGTCTGTAGTGACAGACCCTGCCTTAGACTGCTGCACCTCTCGCACAAATCTTATAATGCATTGAAATCATCATAATGTATTGTACCTGGACGGCAGGTCACCTAGATGAGGGAGCAGGTCGCCTAGATGGGGCGGCAGGTCACCTAGATGGGGCGGCAGGTCACCTAAATGTGGCGGCAAGTCACCTTCAAGGAGCGGCAGGTCGCCTAGATGGGGCGGCAGGTCGCCTAGATGGGGCGGCAGGTAGCTTAGCTGTTAGAGCATTGGGTCAGTAACCGAAAACTTGCTTGTTTGAGTCCCTGAGCCGGCAAGGTGAAAAAATCAGCCGTTCTGTCCTTGAGCAAGGGAGTTAAACTCCACCCCTGGGGCTGATGACATCAATTAAGGCAGCCCCCAGCACCTCTCTGATTCAGAGGGGTTAGGTCAAATGTGGAAAACACATTTCCATTGAATCCATTCAGTTGTGCAATTGACTAAGTATCCCCCTTCCCTACCTGCAGGCTGTAAGTAAAGTGTTGCCATTTAGCAGACACTCTTATCCAAAGTGACTTACATTTTGGGTGGCCCCAGCCGGAATCGTACCCCACAATCCTGGCATTGCAAGCACCATGCTCTACCAACCGAGCCACACAGGACCACTTGTTACTAATGTTTTCTCCCTGGTTCTCTTTACAACAGGGTCTCACATGATCCCTAGCTACTACGGCATGAGGCGACCTTTCATCTCCGACTCGGACTTCTCTCCCAAGCAGTTCTCGGGCGAGGTCTACTCCTCATCCCTGGGGGGCAAGCCTCTAGGTTGTGACCCATCAGCCATGTCTGGCTACCCGTCCGTCATAGACAGCTACTACCCGGAAACGTTCGGAGACTACCGTAGTGCAGCCTTCACCACCGGAGGGAGCTCCATCTTCCCCAGCTCAGCCCTGTCCACTCTGCTACCACCTTTCTCTGGAGAGTCCCCCCACTTTCTCCTCGTAAGTCACTCTGTCAGTGGTCAGTACTAGTGATGGAATGGGACTGTTGAGCTATGGCTTTACGTTATGGGCCAGTTTCTCAAACATGGTTTAAAGTCTAGTCCTGGACTAAGAATTGTTCAAGGCCAGGCTAAATCCAGGAAACACACCCTATGTGTTATTGTTTTTTATGTGATGTGAGATGGCACAAAGCATTTAAATAGGGCTGGGGGCTGGAGCGGGTAGGGTATATCCAAATGAGCACACATTTCACACAAGCATGATGGAAAACATCAATCTAATTCCACAGGTGAGAAGTGTGTCCCTATGTTACTGATTGTTGTTCAAACCCAGATCTGTGCTCTACAAGGCTTTGTTAGCCCACTGAGATAAAGCCTAGACATTAGCTCAGTGAGCCAACATGTCTTCAGGTCCCCAGCATGGTTAATCATCACACGCGCATGGTTCCAAACCATCTCTGTTACACATGCATCTTAGGGCATTCTGCAATCGGCAAAACCAACAAACAACAGTAATTTCTCCATCATCTCTGTTCTTTTCTCTGGCTGTTGCTCCTGCAGAGAGATTCGTGGGAGCAGCCAGTGGCAGACCCAGTGACCCAGGGAGAGGGTTTGTGTGCAGACGGCCTTACCTCTGTTCCAGTCTCCCTACCCAGCCCCGACCCTCCCGGGAGCCCGTCACAGTACCGCTGCTCCACCCGTAGCTCCTCCATGGCCTCGGCACAGCCCTATGCCCTTCACCCTCTGGAAGAAGTACACTACCACACCTCTTACCCTGCTGCCTCCACTTTCACATGCCCTTCCTATATGACTGTCTCCAATGACCTAGCCTCCAAGATGGCCCCTCTAGCTAATGAGGACTCTGAAAGTACCCTCGCCACACATAGTGACACGCACTCGTGGGTGAAAGAAGATGGTGGAAGCTCTTGGTCGCCATATGAGATTCGGAGGTCTTATTAAATCCATTTGGAAACATCCTGTCCTTCACAGAAAACCAAAACAATGCAGATGCAAGTGACTCAGCTCCTTGTGGTCCAAATATTTGACTTTGTGGACTGATAATCTTTTTATAGAAGTACAAAGTGGAACTTTTACTCATTTGACCCTCCTAAGTCTCCTGGTGACATTATGGTATGTAAGAACTAACTCACTGGGCACACAATGGTTGAATCAATGTTGTTTACACGTCATTTCAATTAAATTATGTTGAACCAACATAAAATAGACATTGAGTTGACCTCTGTGCCCAGTGGGAACCCTTTGCATGGGCACGTGACAATGTAAAGGACCAGTAAGGATTCAGTGGTTAGACCTAGAATAACTGTGCCTGTGTTCAAATGTTTGAAATAGATGTGTTTTTATATAGTGATTATATTAGGAAAACATCATTTTAAATGATATACTGCCATTGCGACAACTGCAATTACAATTTATTTTTTGCTAAAGGTCGTTTTACTTTAACCTTCTTCTTTACTTTATCGCATCTTGTTGTCAGCTTTAATAACCAAATCAGAGCTTATCCAACTGTATCTGCTTCAGGTGAGCATTTACTCTGAAGCTTTCGTAATGAACGTGTATGTTTTTTTGTTTCTGTTTTTTATAATTTAGGAGCTTGTTGCAATGCATTCATTACTAGTAATAGGCAGCAGTGACAATTCAAAGAAAAGTCTTGAATATAACGAAAGACAATCAGAGATGACCATCCACAGGATTCTTCAAGAAGTGAGTGGGAATCTATACCTGAATATTTTACATTCAGAGACAATGCAGGGAACGGAATTGGTCAATAGATGCAAGTGATTTACCATACTCCCTGTTCCTGTGTTTTGCTTTTCATTTCAAGAAATAAACAACATAGATAATGTATTGGGCAGTAGAATGTGTATTATAAATCCAATATAATAAAAGAGACTGCAATAAATGCATGAAAATTAAACATATTGTTTGATAAAATTACACATGGAGAAAAAAACGATTTTGCCACTGCATTCAATTAAGACGGAGAGCCCACTTACGTATATCCTACACTAGATGGCGCAGTTGTTTCATGTTACTTCTTCCTTTAATACATATGATATGAACAAACAACATGTTATCAGAAGGCAATTTTCACTCAAATATTTGAAGAAAACATGAGCACATTGCCTTAGAGAAACCCGTTTCCTATAAGTGTTCTTCCATTGCCGTTGTTAGCCTACATTTGAATAACAATTTACAAACATATCAAACAATAAACACAAACATATACCTCGTTTTAATTAACATTGCTTAGCTTTCCGTTTTGGGGTATCGATATATCATTATCATCATTCATATATTGAAAAAATACACACACTATATGCCCAAAACAATCTATTGCCTTTCCTGATTTATACTGGTAGGTGCCTATGCAATGATCCTATCATGTAGGCTTAAAACCCATCATCTCCACTGGGTAGTTGAATTGGCGTCTTGACCAACTTCTCACCTTCCATAAAGTAGGACCTAGGCCCATTATCGTAACTACCAAGAATATTATGCTAGTGTTCTGATATATCTAACGTTACAATGTTTTATTATTTTTATTTCTGGGGTTGCAATTTCCTCCCCAAACATTACGCTTGGTGCCGTGAGAGAAACTCTTATACATTAAAACAGGCATGGACAGTAACCCTATTCCAATAAGTCTATAAATTGAAAATACTTTGCCCACATCTAAGTAGGCCCAGGATACACAAGTAGAGCGATCAAGGAGTCTCCTCATTGAATTCAAATTATATCCGACATATGTAAACAGAGTTTTTGCATTGAAACTCATTTGTAAAAAGTTTTCTGGATTCGAGTAGGCTACTTTATAGATAGTCTATAGACTCTCTATATTTTATAGGCTACCTATAAAGTAGCCTAGCCCTGGGATGTCAAATCAGGTTTCACATGTGAATGACTGAAACTTTCCGTCTTTATAGTTATATGAATAATGAATATAATTCATGTAACTAAACTAAATAATGCTAAACCCCTGTAATAGAATTGGTAACACATGGGTGATGTGAGCTCCGGGGATGGAGAGCATGCACTTGCTGAAGGAGCAATGGAGTCAATGATGGCAGAAATGGCTGCCACGCCCACAGCCGAGACATTTAATATTTTGTTGTTTAAAATAAGACAAAGAATTTATGGTCATAACGTGTTGATGTGCTTATCCATTCTGAAATACATATGATCTGCGATGTGTAATGGTTGGTGCTGTTTAGATAGAGCATCTTACCGTTACTTTCCTGTAGGGCCTCATTATGAAGGGGGACTGATGGCCAGATTGGCAAAAGATGGATAAAATGTTTAAAATATCAATTTCTTTTCGGGTTGGGTATAAAATAGTGCTGTATTCTATTAAATGGAATGTTATTTTAAGTGCATATGTATTGATTTATACTGAAAAATATGTATTTTTGTGTAGCCTTTGAATATTCAAATTGAAAGTAACGCGCAATCAAATCATTGTCAAATCATTGAGTTCTAGGGGTTTTAAAAAGTAGGCATGGAGAGAAAATTTCACAAACTAATACATCCCTAGCTATATTAGGATATTATTGTATGCTCTGAGACAGTTTTAAGACTTGTGTGTTGAGAATTTGTGTGATTTTTATGAATATTTCATTATAGCCCATATAACTGAGCTAGAAAAGGACATTGTGGAATCTCATAACTGCTCTTCTTCCAGGACTCTTTCTTAGATTTTACAACATGTCTGGTAAGTTCATAATTCGTTTTTCTTCTGATCATAGTTCTCTTTTACGTTCTTCCTGAAAGAAAGAAAGAAATATAAATGTTAGAACAAAACGATTGGAAATAATTGACATTGCACAACATGCTGCTTCAGTTTCTATGGGAAATGCGAGGTTCTGATGAAAACCTTAGAGATAAAGAATGTAATTCGTGTTTAAACTAAAGAGTAATGGAAACTATCCATCAACAGTGAGCTCATGTGGATTAATACCATGCCTATTACCTGCATGATGTATGCTATTTTCGATTACAATATTTTCAATTGAATCGAACAACGTTTTAAAATAGTGTTTTGCTTATTTCTTAAACATCACTACTTTGGGCCACTTTGCCCAGGTTAGGGCGTGAGGATAACTTAACTCAAACGCGATTTTATTTGCATTATTCTTGTCGATTAAACTGTAATTGTAGTCATTGTAATTACACTGCAATATGTAAACTTACAAATTGTCAGTTTAAGCGGTAATCAGTGGGATGTGTATTTTGGCCAGCTTTACTATTTGCCACATTTAAGACAAATCCTGATCTGACATTTCAGTATCTCAATATTTAAAAGGATGGGTTTGACAGCCAAGCACACCTCTTTAGATTCTGCCGAGGCAGCTGCTATTATATAATCGCCTTTACCGCCAACTTTGCAGTCTCTGACTGCCTTAATGAGTTCTACCATTGTGTGGCGTCGTTTCTGTAATGACTTTAGTCATTGGAGTAGAACGTTATACCCCCTTATACTTAGAAGTAAAGCCATGACATACAATTGAAGGCGAACATATATGAGTACCGTTCATTTTAGCATAAAAATCCAAAAGTTATGCTACTGCACTAGCACATGTGTTAAGAGTGGGTATAGGCAACGGCTCTAACCTACCGGCCTAGTACAGCCTAAATTAGGATGCAATTTAATTTAAAATGCAGTCCTGCTTCCATGGATGAGCTTTACATAAAACTGAATTGTTTTACTGCGTAATTGTCAGGCTTGGAGCTTCGATAGGCTAACGGAAATAATGATATAATCAAAAAACTTGTATTTTATCCTTGGGTAGGCTAAAGCTCATATTGTTATCCGATAGCCGACCAACGATATGTAGGCTAAGTACGGTGCGTAAAAGTAACTTACTTTTATAATCGGACGAATTTCTTAAGCGAAATCTTCAATTTTCACCTCATTTTTTGCGGGATTTGTGGAGTCCTTTGGTTTCTTTGTTATTGACTCTTACGAGGCCGCTGTTTGCCAGCTTTACCTGTAGCCTAATTTTACTTGCCTACTTTCACGGAATATGCTCCTATCAGCCCCTTTCATGGATCGCAACGCTTAATCTGTGTTTTAGGCCTATGTATAGAATTAAAATAAATATATTATCTAAATAAAATCGAGAAGTTACACTCACAGTATCATTTAGCACAGGTTTCCGTTGTGCTTGAAATGAGTGTGAAGGCAAGACCACTGTATTGACAGTGAAATTCGAAACCCGGTCTCCGCGGTGCGAGGTTCTCGCAGAGGTAGGCTACGGGGAAGAGACTATAGACCTAGGTAGGACAATAATAGGACATTTCTGGCTTTCGCACAGGCAACTTTGATACAATAACTTGGGCAACATTTGAGGGATGCATAAGGACAGTCGTTTGTTCATATTATTCACAAATAAATCTAGGGGTAATACATTACCGACCTAATTGTTGCGTGAAAGTATGTAGCAGGCAGTGAAAGTGCTCCAGAGAGGCAGGGTTGGGAGCGTTCAGGGTTTTTTTTTTTTTTTTTTTACAGTAAACATCGATACAATGTTTTTCTCTCATGACAGATAAGCCAAAGATGTACCAGGGCGTGCGGGTGAAGACAACTGTTAAAGACTTGCTGCAACAGCAGAGAGCTCTCCAGACAGCAATTAAAACTGTTAGAATGGTAATTGTCACATGACTCTCTCTCGTCTCGCTCTGACTGGCACGCAAGGATTTACGCACGCACGCATCGGGGGGCACACACACAAGGACACACACACACACACACACACACACAGTCTCAGCATAGTTGGAGGGGTTGCACTCTCCATGAAATCCCCATTGCAGTAACTTCCTCCTTACCAACCTTACCCCAAACACAAAGTTCCATGCCTCATTAATGATTAACCACCAGGTCTACTCTCTAGTAGCCTATCTGTTGATACTCGTTAAGCAGTAACAGTGGGACTTGTTTTCCTGTAGGAACTGTACCAGCTGTTTTATGTGATATTTTACAGTAAATTCAGATTCATAAATCAGAAAAGATCTCCTTATGATTTCCATTGCAATTGGCACAAACACACACACTCAATCAACCCTCCGAAATGAAGAAGAAACAAATCGGCAAATGCCATTATTCTGCTATACAGTGGGTGGTAGGCTACTTATTAGTTGACGGTATACATGGTGACGCATCGCAAATCCATAATTTTCCCGGGGAAAAAAAAACAGCCCAAAAATCGAACTGTTGTAAATCAATGGGGACTTATTTTTTCTCTCTGTATCCCTCCTTTTTTCTTTTCCTAAATTAATAGAAATCCCAGAGCTTGGCGAGTCAGGATGTTTGCGTCTCCTCCTCCTTGCCAGGTACGTTCAAATATGTCCACATATTAGTCAGTATTTATACTCAGCATTCCATTGTCTTGATCGCACCATGATTGTATGGTAAAGCATCACCATGGAAAGTCCAGAATCAATGTTCTATAGTAAAAAAGTAATGCTCTTGACTGTATCCAAACCTGCTAACGAAAATACATGTAGCCTACAGTAAAATACAGAAATCCTTCTTAAATGTCCAGTGGGGGCGTTGCAGTAAACCATAATCAAATAAACAAGCTTCGATCAAAAAGACAGAAGGCAATGCATTATGCATCAATACATGCAAACACATAAGCCTATTATAAAATATAATCTGAATTGCACATCAGATTAGGTCAGGTAAATATCTAGATTGACACTTACATGGAGAATCAACGACCACAGGAGAATAGTTCGAACATATACTAAGACCTTTTTATAAACTTGCATTCAAATGTGTTTTTTAGTTGTTGGCTGGTGGTGCCGTGACATCACTTCTGGAGTATTCACTTTTTTAAATGGCCCCTGCATGTGTTTATATATGCAACCTCTGACTGATCGTTCTCGTTCATTCCTATAGGCCATTATTTTGATTATTTCCCTCAAGAGATGAATTCCAACGGCAGCTTTCAGCCGCGAGCCTTTCCAGACAGCAACGTTCAGATGGAGAGCTTCGATAATCAACAATTGATAAGCATGATGATGCCCAACGAGACCTACGGCAGTGGTATTGTGCATCCCGCTACCTCAACAAAACTTTGGCCCCAGGAAAATCACTCCCTGAATATGGACTATTGCGTCAATGGCATGGTATGCTTTATTCAAATTCGTTTGCGCAATCACCTGTCTTTGCAATTAACAGCCGTCAGCTGAAATATTTGACAAAGCTCAGCCTGTTTGTTCGTCCAGAGAGTTGGCTCGGAATAGAACACGGTTTGGTTATACTGTACAACAATATTAATGCACATCTCCTCTGGATTGTTTTTCAGGCTCCCAGCTCACCATCAGGTTCTCTAAATATGTCAAGTCCGGTCGATTACAATAGTTATTCGCCACAGGAGTCTTACTCTTCGTCGTGTTACAACTCTCCGAACAGGATGGACTCGAGTTATGGGTTTGTTCCAGAGCACTACCACTACCAGCACTGCAACCTCCAGCACTGCTACTGCCTGTCCCATTGGTCGGGTACCCAGGAGAGCATCTGCACTCCAGAATACGCTATTTATGGGACAACAGACTGTGTACACGCCTCGCCTGTGGATGGCAGCTATTTCAGGCGGGAATTGTCAAGTTCAGAGATATGCTACCTTTAAAGATCCTCTCGGTCTTTGTTTTCTGTGTAAATACAGTAGAATGTACAGTGAAAACAATGTCTGTAACTCGATGTCAAACGGTTGCACTTGTGCCACTTGTTTTAAGATGTAGGCCTGCTTTGCATTTCGGGTGTTTGCTGTCAGAGTTTCCTCGGAGTTTCTGTTTTTGTTATGATTGGAAGAATGCTTTTAGAATTAATGAGTTTGGATAAATGTTGCAAATGTATGGGTTTAGAGCTATCTAGTTAGTTATTGACTGTGATTTAGATATATTAAAACAAATCTAATGATGTCATCCTGCTTTTTTAGAAGTAAGTATATTTTTCCTTATGGATGCATTCATTTTGTAAAATAATTGAAAATCCTACCCAAAGGAAATTAGCAGCATCATCCCCTTCAACTCAATATTTAGTTTCCCTGTTCAGTTGCACACAGAAGCTTAGTTAGAAACATTAACTTCAATTGAGTTTTTCAAGTCATTGAATCATATTTACTGCTAAAACCAGCCCCTTTACTGCTAAAACCAGACCCAAATAAAAATGTCCAAAAACCACTACACCTGCCACCACATTAACTAGACTGAAAGATAAATGACAATAGACAAGAGATAATGATAGATAATTAATATGTATAGTGCTTGTCGTTACAAAAATAATCTGAAATACCCTATAAAAACTGAAGAAAAACACAACAATAAGGTTAATATTGACCGTTCTTGATGTGGAAGATGGTATTCCATGGAGGCAGACGCAAGTCCACGTCACATCACATCAGGTCACATCCAACTCAAGAGACGCCTGTCTCCACTCTCCCCCCGAGCGCACCCTCCTCTGCATCCGGATCACATCTTCTCCGAGGCCGAGATAAAGCAGGATTGAGCAGGGCTAGAATTACGCCTGCCTGTCCAAAATGAACATATCGTTACATATGACCAAAAAGATGAATAAATAAAGGAAATAACTACTTGAATAAGGATTTCATGTTTTTATTACACACAACAGGTCAAAGGGGTCATAATAAATGCGCACGAGTTTTGCGTAATATAAAGCATCATCCAGTGGCTGTCAATTGCGTGAACAAATCAGAAAAATGACCTTAGTGTCAGAATTTATTCATGTACATTTCCCGCCAGAAGTTTACTATCACTCTCCTGTCTTATATTATAAATGTTCTGTTAGATCAGCAGCAGCAGCCATTGTTACTGTAGCGTAGGCCCGCATCCAAAATCCAGGCATAATGCAGCACATACAGTACCTGCTGTGGTCCTTGACCTCTTATCACGTCCAACTCATGAACCAACCATGAACCAACCAGTTTTCTGGGATAGTGATCTTGTGAAGGGTCCTGGGGTAAGATGTTTATTTTTGGATTTCTAAATCCTCCGTTGAGCACCTTTTTCTCTTTTTATACAAGCTGAGCTGAAGCATGTCTGGGTGTGCTCTCATTCATTAGAATCGAGTTAATAATAAGGGTAACGCGATCCTCAGAAGAACCTATGAGATACTAGACTGAAGGTGGAGAACGGGAGGAGGAGGGATGCAATTGCAAACACTGGAAACAAGGAGAGTAAAGTATTTGAAAGAGGGGTCTTCAAGTATGGTCCTTTCTCCTGACCTTGAGTTGATGGTGAACTTCATATGAAATTAAATAAATCTATAGGGCCTATGAGCTCCAATTACAGCAAATATTGGGCCCTGATGTCATCACTGCTGTCCTCTGCAGACCTGGGTTCAAATAGCATTTGTTTATTTTTTAAGCTACGTTAGCTGTGCTTGATTGAGCTTGCCTGGCACAAGTGAACCAATGGAATAGTCCCAAAAGTATAAACTCACCCATCTCACACTCCAGGCAGGCTCAATCAAACACTCAAAGTACAGTATATGAAAGGAAATACATATGAACCCTGGTAAAACTCTTACTGGCAGCTCATAGGTTCCTGGGTTTCTATACCAGACAATTGGAAAAGTTAGCTGTGGTGCTCAATGGCCTAAATTAGCTGTCTTATACCTTAACTGACAAATGTGACAAGGTGGTTTGGTACTGTTTTGAGTTCTGGTATTGGTTGGAAATGGAGGGGAGGCAGGATTTTAGGTACAAGCAAAGAATGTTAATTGTATGAAAAGGTAGTTCCCCAAGAACACTGTGTAGCTTTTCAAAAACAAAGCAGGCATCGTCCCTAATATAGAACCCCAACCTCATCGCCCATCACGTTCAGCTCATCTAACTGTCTCAAGCCCATAAACCCTTTATAAGGTATTTGAATGCTTCACAGATAATTCATAAGCAACTGAAAGTGGCCCCACTAACATAAAATGGATAGTTCAGCAAAATGACACATTTACATATTGAAGTCCCTACCTTAATCATACTTAGAAATGAGTCTGTCTGGTCTCAGTCTTTTCTATTTAGCTAGGTCTCTATGGGCTGGAGGAACTCCATGCATTAGAATGATTTTGGGGATACTGGTCTCTTTGGGATAAGGAACCACCCTCCATTTTATATTATCAGTTTTTTCATTTACATTTATTTTTGATTATATTTCCTCCTTGCCTCCTTCTTACAGCTTCCTTTTTACACATCTTTCATTCTGAGGATAATATTTTCTTCTTCTTTTGTCTGGACAGTCTCGATTTGCAACATAAAGACACAATGAAAAGAATAATGAAACAATTACCAAGTACCACAACATTTGTTCCATACAATTTCTCAATTAAAATATAATTGTTGTTTTTTAAAATGGGGTTTTATCTTGTACCAGATGCACTGAGAGTCAACACTCACTTAGGTGAAAAGGAATGTGTCAAAGTAAAAAAAAATGCTCGGGTGTGTTCAGTGTTCCAAATTCCCGCTACTCTCATGCCAAGTGCCTGATTAACAGTCCTCTGTGGAAGTCCCCTGTTACACCTTGTTAATCCTGATCTGCCCAGAACAACCTGCACTTTCACATGCCAAAACTCATGAGCCACCAGCTCTAAAGAACGTATGACAGAACACTGCTATTGAGCCTTTATTTTTAGATAATTTATCTATTAACCGTGCCAAACATACGGTATTGTTAGGCTATTAATTCAAACAGTTGGCATTTATGGGAAGCTAAGAGATTATTTACTCTCTGGGAGTGCTGTTTGTTTTACAGAGCCTGTGTCATCATAGCCAGTGCTCATTTCCAAAGAATTTCCAAAGAACACTTCTTCATTCATGTTACAAATCATCCTAAACTAAATTAAGTGAGCTACACATAGATATCGGGAAGATTTGAGCATGATATTTGAAACATGCTAATTTGGGGAATATTGACTTGAATGTTTTTGGCCAGTCATCAAAGGCATTCAGGTAAACAAAACCAAAGCATGGATTGCTGTCTCCCCTTTTCCAAAGACTGCTTACAGGGTGAGGAAACCATAATGCAATTTAGTAATTTGGGTGAACTGTCCTTTTAAAATGCGTTAGCTGTCAGCTACATAGTAAAACTAATAAAAACAGTAAATTATGGTACACAAAATATATTAAGGTTCTCTTTTTGATAGGGTCATGACTGGAACATACACCACTGCTCAAAAGTTTGGGGTCACTTAGACATTTCCTTGTTTTTGAAAGAAAAACTATTTTTTGACCATTAAAATAACATCAAATTGATCGGAAATACAGTGTAGACATTGTTAATATTGTAAATTACTATTGTAGCTGGAAATGGCAGATTTTTTATGGAATATCTACATTGGCGTACAGAGGCCCATTATCAGCAACCATCACTTGTGTTAGCTAATCCAAGTTTATCATTTTAAAAGGCTAATTGATCATTAGAAAACCCTTTTGCAATTATGTTAGCACAGCTGAAAACGGCTGTTCTGATTAAAGAAGCAATAAAACTGGCCTTCTTTAGACTAGTTGAGTATCTGGAGCATCAGCATTTGTGGGTTCGATTACAGGCTAAAAATGGCTAGAAACAAAGCACTTTCTTCTGAAACTCATCAGTCTATTCTTGTTCTGAGAAATGAAGGCTATACCATGCAAGAAATTGCCAAGAAACTGAAGATCTCATACAACTCTGTGTACTACTCCCTTCACAGAACAGCGCAAACTGTCTCTAACCAGAATAGAAAGAGGAGTGGGAGGCCCCGGTGCACAACTGAGCAAGAGGACAAGTACATTAGAGTGTCTAGTTTGAGAAACAGATGCCTCACAAGTCTTCAACTGGCAGCTTCATTAAATAGTACCCACAAAACACGTCTCAACGTCAACAGTGAAGAGGCGACTCCGGGATGCTGGCCTTCTAGGCAGAGTTCCTCTCTACAGTGTCTGTGTTCTTTTGCCCATCTTAATCTTTTCTTTTTATTGGCCAGTCTAAGATATGGGCTTTTCTTTGCAACTCTGCCTAGAAGGCCAGAGTCGCCTCTTCACTGTTGACGTTGAGGCCGGTGTTTTGTTATTTTAATGGACAAATAATGTGCTTTCTTTCAAAAACAAGGACATTTCTAAGTGACCCCAAACTTTAAAACGGTAGTGTATATACTGTTGAGATTGAGAGTGATTGTTTTAGTACTGGCCTTTAACTGTAACAGTTTACCCTGGAGCTGATCCTGTGACAGTAATTGCCCTTGCAGTACCTGTCATTTCAAACAGTTGCAATAATTGATTGATGAATGTGGGAAAATAAGGTGGAAAACCTTGTGTCTTAACAACGTGATCAGTAAGTGGGATGTGTTTATGATGAACAAGTAATTTTCCTCCTGGGTCACCATTCAAGGTTTGGAAAGAAAGTGAACAACATCTCACAGTTTACTGCTCCCACATCTTTATTAGTGAATCTCATTCCAACATGAGTGCACCGGATATGAATTCCTGAAGTACCACTTAAATATCAAACAATTATAGAACTTGATATAAAATAGCTCGTGGCATATAAGAAACAAACATACTCCAGTACAGTATGTGTATGTATGTGTACATTTGAAAGTCACAGGCACTGATTCACTGTTCATACTCATTCACAGCGTATTCTTATTTGTCTTTGGGTTGGAATGTTTGCTGACTTGACACAATGTCACTTCAAAGGATTGTGTTGATGTTTCCTATCAAGTCCTTACATGTGTATAAGGAAGGCGGGCCTGATAAAAGGATTTCAAAAGGTTTGATATCTGCACAAACTGTTAAACACGTTCCTTCTGTTCGAACCATAAGGCCTTTCAATACTGATCAAATAGAGGAGCACATTCATGTGTTGCTGAGATAACACCTTCACACCCATGCCCGGGGTATGTGGCAGGTAGCTTAACGGTTAAGAGCACTGGGCCAATAACCCACAGGGTTGCTGGTTTGACTCCCTGAGCCGACTAGGTGGACCCTTGCGCAAGGCACTTAACCCTAATTGATCCTGTTAGTCACTCTGGATCAGAGTGTTTGCTAAATAATGGATGAGGAGAGATCTGTTCCTGAGAAACATTATGTCTCCAGATTTTATTTGAATACATACAAATGTTTTTCTCCTAATTTCATGTAACACATTTATAGTCTTGTTTTTTTATTTCAGGTGTTTGCCAAAGCAATATTATTATGACTTTTATGTTAGCAGTTCTGTTTTTGAAAACAGCAAAAATAAGTTATATACCTCTACAAATGTAGGCTCACTATCCGTGCATCATAAAAGATGTAAGTCAATACACGCGCTGTATTGATTCTCAGCTCTTGGTTCTTCTTCCACATTTATCTGCAGGCCCAGTTGGTCAGCAGACTTCTCAACCGAGTTGTGATCATCTGCATGTGGGCTTGTTAGGAAAAGAGCATGCAGAGCAATGTTCTCTGCAAAGTCAAGATCCTCAAGCTCTGGGAATGGAGTCCACTGGATGTGGCCCCCTATCCTAATGGATCAGTCAATAGCAACCATTAAGAGAATGGGTGAGAGAACGCATACTTGGGGTATGCCACAGATGACGGTGAACCCATCTGTTCTAGGGTTGTTAACGAGAATGGCAAATTCAAATTCCCTGTAGAAGTAGCTAATGAGTAACAAGTTTGTGGGGGATGCCATGAGAGGATTTTCCAAATGCTGTTTCTGAGCACACTGTCGAAGGCATTTCTGAAGTAGATCAAGATGAGGTATAAAGTGACTTTCTATTCCAGGCATAATATGGTCCATGCAGCCACTCCCTTTTTTGTGAAAACAACTAACCAGATAGAACTAGTCCATAGGGATTGTGCCCCTAGATGAACTCCCCTATGTTTTCAAACAGGTCTGACAGTGCCTTTCGGTGCAATTTCAGGGGTCATTCTTGACCATCTCAGCATGGTTAGTGTCAATTCCTTGCCTTTTGACCAGTCCTTAGGTATTGACAAGTCGTCATTGTAAATAAGAATGTATTCTTAATTGATTTACCTGTATAAATAAAGGTAAATGATTGTCCCTAGATGAATTCCTCAATGTTTTCGAACAGGTCTGTTCCCGAACGGTGTTTGTTCCTTTTTGAGAAATATGTGGGTCAGCAAGGCCATACATGTTTGTTCCAAAAAAATTGGCCAGACTAGCACACCTGTGCTCTACCTTTCAGAAAGTGTGCCCTCTAGCACCAGGAAGCCAGAGCAGGGAGAGAAGAGAGGTGCTGCACCATGCATGCCACCATGACACCTGCAATTCTAATTCTGTTTTGAGAGCTCCCCTACACATTGGGGCTGCAAACTCCAAACTCCATATATGTGCTGGTGCACCCCTTTTACTATTATTATTGCATTGTGTCAAAAATCTAGATTTTCCTACACTCTGTTGTTTTAGTTCCAGACCTACTACCCAGTTCTCTTTAGTCCTTACATACCTTTTAAGCCTCAGGCCAATAACTTGCTTGGTCTTGGTGTCATAGTGATACAAATCTTCACTACTTTGTCCAATAATTTTTATGTGGCTTGTCCCTTCTCCTTTAAACAAGCTGATTTTATTTTGGCCTGGTCCAAATGTAATTTATATTTTACTCCTAGGTTTTTGGTTATGTGGTGTGTAATTCTTTTTATCCTGTTTTTCGATCTTGGATCTTTCTAATTTTAAGTCTGATCTTTGCAGTGATGAGGTGTTTGTTGCTGTATGTGTTCCCCTGTAAGCTCATGTGTCCAGTAGAGGTCTTTTCCATTTCCATTAGGCCTAATCATCCACAGTACATATTTTCCCAATAAGTCCCAGTATAATTGTGTCCTGACATATCGCTCCTTGAAGAATTGGGATGTTTGAGGGCAACTTTTACATTCCCAGTGTTGCAAGAGGGCAAGTCTGAGCATGAGATGTGCTCATAGCTATTGCATTACCAATATACTGTGTTGATGTAGTATTTTTTTCACAGATCATTTCTCCCAGTAGATGAATACGCAGGTTGGTCTGAACCTGTCTGAATGTATCTCTTTTTCCTTTTATCATTGTAAGAACATTATCCCTCGAAGGTTGATCGCTTGTCCATTTGTACCTCAATGATATACATTCAGGTCCATAATTATTGGCACCCTTGATAAAGGTGAGCAAAAAAAGACTGTATAAAATAAACCTAAAATATACTGCTCCAAAAAATAAAGGGAACACTTAAACAACACATCCTAGATCTGAATGAAAGAAATAATCTTATTAAATACTTTTTTCTTTACATAGTTGAATGTGCTGACAACAAAATCACACAAAAATAATCAATGGAAATCCAATTTATCAACCCATGGAGGTCTGGATTTGGAGTCACACTCAAAATTAAAGTGGAAAACCACACTACAGGCTGATCCAACTTTGATGTAATGTCCTTAAAACAAGTCAAAATGAGGCTCAGTAGTGTGTGTGGCCTCCACGTGCCTGTATGACCTCCCTACAATGCCTGGGCATGCTCCTGATGAGGTGGCGGATGGTCTCCTGAGGGATCTCCTCCCAGACCTGGACTAAAGCATCCGCCAACTCCTGGACAGTCTGTGGTGCAACGTGGCGTTGGTGGATGGAGCGAGACATGATGTCCCAGATGTGCTCAATTGGATTCAGGTTTGGGGAACGGGCGGACCAGTCCATAGCATCAATGCCTTCCTCTTGCAGGAACTGCTGACACACTCCAGCCACATGAGGTCTAGCATTGTCTTGCATTAGGAGGAACCCAGGGCCAACTGCACCAGCATATGGTCTCACAAGGGGTCTGAGGATCTCATCTCGGTACCTAATGGCAGTCATGCTACCTCTGGCAAGCACATGGAGGGCTGTGCGGCCCCCCAAAGAAATGCCACCCCACACCATGACTGACCCACCGCCAAACCGGTCATGCTGGAGGATGTTGCAGGCAGCAGAACGTTCTCCACGGCGTCTCCAGACTCTGTCACTTCTGTCACGTGCTCAGTGTGAATCTGCTTTCATCTGTGAAGAGCACAGGGCGCCAGTGGCGAATTTGCCAATCTTGGTGTTCTCTGGCAAATGCCAAACGTCCTGCACGGTGTTGGGCTGTAAGCACAACCCCCACCTGTGGATGTCGGGCCCTCATACCACCCTCATGGAGTCTGTTTCTGACCGTTTGAGCAGACACATGCACATTTGTGGCCTGCTGGAGGTCATTTTGCAGTGCTCTGGCAGTGCTCCTCCTGCTCCTCCTTGCACAAAGGCGGAGGTAACGGTCCTGCTGCTGGGTTGTTACCCTCCTACGACCTCCTCCACGTCTCCTGATGTACTGGCCTGTCT
This sequence comes from Salmo salar, assembly GCF_965601325.2. Lineage (NCBI taxonomy): Eukaryota > Metazoa > Chordata > Actinopteri > Salmoniformes > Salmonidae > Salmo > Salmo salar. The sequence continues at coordinate 129,431,458 of NC_138299.1, forward strand.
CCTGGTAGCGCCTCCATGCTCTGGACACTACGCTGACAGACACAGCAAAACTTCTTGCCACAGCTCGCATTGATGTGCCATCCTGGATGAGTTGCACTACCTGAGCCACTTGTGTGGGTTGTAGACTCCGTCTCATGCTACCACTAGAGTGAAAGCACTGCCAGCATTCAAAAGTGACAAAAACATCAGCCAGGAAGCATAGGAACTGAGAAGTGGTCTGTGGTCCCCACCTGCAGAACCACTCCTTTATTGGGGGTGTCTTGCTAATTGCTTATCATTTCCACCTGTTGTCTATTCCATTTGCACAACAGCATGTGAAATGTATTGTCAATCAGTGTTGCTTCCTAAGTGGACAGTTTGATTTCACAGAAGTGTGATTGACTTGGAGTTACATTGTGTTGTTTAAGTGTTCCCTTTATTTTTTTGAGCAGTGTATTAAATGATATTGGAGAACTCATCGGGAGGGGTCTTAGGGGGTTCAAGTCCGGAGACTGAGATGGCCATTGGAAAATGTTGATTTAGTGGTCAGTTAACCATTCTTTGTAAATTTTGATTAGTGGGGTATTGTCTTGCTGGAAGGTCCACTTGCGATCAAGTGTCAGCTTCCTGGCAGAAGCAACCAGGAAGTGTAGGAATGTCCTGGTACTTGGTAAAGTTCATAAGGCAGTTGACCTTAAAAGGGGCAATCTGCAGTCACATCGTCCATTTTTGGACTTTGGAATGAATGAAATGTTCATATTGATTCTTGAAGAACACTATTTATTTTATTTAACTAGGCAAATCAGTTAAGAACAACATTTTAATTAGAATGACAGCAGGTTATCTGCCTTGTTCAGGGGCAGAACAACATATATTTTTACCTTGTCAGCTCAGGGATTCAATCTAGCAACCTTTCGGTTACTGGCCCAACGCTCTAACCACTAGGCTACCTGCCACCCCATCCATATGACATCTTCATGGGGGATAGGAGATAAACTCTTTTAAGTTGCTTTCTCAACCATCCCCTTTGACTTTGTTCATTACTAGAGTTTTAAAATATGTTGATGCAATCAGATTTTTTCAGGTCCAAATGAGTTAAAGAAGATGGCCTGACAACTTTTTTTAATGCACAACACACCCTCCAAAATGTTTGCTTTACACCTGCAGAAAATCCTAATTTATTACTCCACAACTTTACAGTCATTTATTTCAAGCATATGAAATCCAATGCATAGAATTACATTTGCTACACCGGAGACTTTGTATTATAGAATTGTTACTTCCAAGATCACTTAGGGAGAGAAAAATGACTCCTTAAAAAAAGAGTGGCGAATGTAAGATCGTTTTCCTGCAGTCAATGACCAGAAGCACCCTCATTGGCCTCATGGGTGGAATGTTATTAATATTTGTCATCATTTATTATACAATTAAGAATATTAAAAAAATCCTGTGTTTCTATGTCAAACAGTTTTGTTATATTTCAGTCTTCTGTGATGTATATAAAGTGTAATAGTGGGATGCAAACTCAACATTTTATACATTTCAACTCTATATCTGACATGGTACAGGTGTCTTCTTTTTTCTAAGCCCATAACCATGTGTGTGAAGAGTATACTTTTGTTTCAAAGTAGATTTGTTTAATAAGACTACCAAGAATCACTCTGTGTGACCTTGATTTAGCCCACTGCAGTAAAATGATTTATTAAACAAGGTTTCACAGCAAGTTCAATGTTATAGTAAAACCACAAAATGTTACTCTGTTAGCCTACGGTTGTCACAGTATCCAACGAAGGTGGCGCCCCTCCTCGGTCGGGCGGCGCTCGGCGTCGCCGGCCTATTAGCTGCCACCGATCCATGTTTCTGTGTCTTTTGGTTTTGTCTGTCTATCCCGCACCTGTTTTGTGTCTGTCCTTAGTGGGGGGTATTTAGTGTGTATTTTCAGTTTGGGTTCTCGTGCGGGATTGTTTATTGTCCACTCAGGACAGTTGTGTGTGTGGCCTGTTTCGCTGGCCTGTGTACGACTTATTGCCGGGCTGCGCCCCGTGCGCTTCTCTTCATGTTTTCTTTTGGGAATGTGTTTTCTTGGCGTACTTAAGCGCCCTGTGCCTTTCGGCTATTGTATTTTTGTTTACCGTGGCATTAAAACACTGTTGCTCCGGACCTCTGTCTCCTGCGCCTGATTCCGCATCTCCACTGGTCCTAGAATTCCGTGACAGAATCCCGCACCGATCATGGAGTCAGCAGGAGCAGAGGCGCCGTCCATGGCTGAGCAGGTCTCGCAACACGCCAGCCTCCTCCACCGCCTAGGCTCGGCCATGGACCAGGTGTTGGCCCGGTTGGAGAGCTGGGAGAGAGGTGCTTCCCCAGCCAGACCAGATTCGGTCCCTCACCCTGCGCCCCTACCCACACACACTGAAGCCGTCGCCGGCGGTATCCGGATCACACCTCCCAGGGAGTTCGATGGGACGGCCGCTGGGTGCAAGGGGTTCTTGCTCCAGTTGGAACTGTACCTGGCGACCGTCCGCCCCCCCCCCCCGACGAAGAGAGGGTGAGCGTCCTCGTCTCCTGTCTCACGGGCCGAGCCCTGGAATGGGCCAATGCGGTCTGGGATGGTCCAGACTCGGCTCGGGGCGACTACCCTGAGTTCACCCGCCGCTTCCGGGCAGTTTTCGATCATCCCCCGGAGGGCAGGGCGGCGGGTGAGCGTCTATTTCATCTGAGACAGGAGACGAGGAGCGCTCAGGATTTCGCCCTGGAATTCCGGACTCTCGCCGCTGGATCGGGGTGGAACGAGCGGCCTTGATAGACCACTATAGGTGTAGTCTTCACGAGGACGTCCGCCGGGAGCTGGCTTGTAGGGACAACACCTCCACCCTAGACCAACTGGTGGATTTGTCCATTAGATTGGACAACCTACTGGCTGCCCGGGGACGTTCCAGTCGGGGCCTGTTCGTTCCGCCTCCCAGTCCTCCTGCTCCACAGCCCATGGAGATAAGGGGGGCTGCGTCGAGGAGGACCGGAGGGGGGGGTCTCTCCTGCACCCGCTGTGGGTGCAGAGGACACACTGTGGACCGGTGCTGGAGAGGTCCACCCGGGAGTTCGGAGGGCAGGCAGAGCACTACTTCGACCCCCCAGGTGAGTCCGCACCAGCCACACCCAGAGCCCCCTGTCGACCACATGTACACCTCCATTTGTTTTCCTGATTTTTTCCCCTCACTTCCAGTATAGGGCACTAGTCGATTCAGGTGCAGCTGGAAGTTTTATGGACCGTGGGTTAGCTCAGAGGTTAGGGATTCCCCTGGTTCAGCTGGACCACCCCTTCCCCGTGCACGCCCTAGATAGTCGACCGCTAGGGTCAGGCCAAGTAGGGGAGGTCACAGTGCCACTGGTTATGCAGACATGGGGGGTCATGAGGAACGTATCAGCCTGTTCCTCATTGACTCCCCGGCATTTCCAGTGGTACTGGGAATCCCCTGGCTAGCCACTCACAACCCTCAGATTTCGTGGAGGCAGAGGGCTCTTAAGGGGTGGTCGAGGGAGTGCTCAGGTAGGTGTATAGGAGTTTCCATCGGTGCGACTACGGTGGAGAGTCCAGACCAAGTCTCCACCGTGCACATTCCCTCAGAGTATGCCGATTTGGCTATCGCCTTCAGTAAGACGAAGGCGACTCTATTACCCCCCCATCGACGAGGGGATTGTGCGATAAACCTCCAGGCCGACGCGGTCCTTCCTAGGAGTCACGTGTATCCTCTGTCTCAGGAGGAGACAGCGGCTATGGAGACATACGTCACAGAGTCTTTGAGACAGGGATATATTCGGCCATCCAAGTCCCCCGTCTCCTCAAGCTTTTTTTTCGTGAAGAAGAAGGAGGGAGGTCTGCGCCCGTGCATTGACTATAGAGGTCTAAATGCTATCACAGTGGTTTTCAGTTACCCGCTACCTCTCATTGCTACGGCAGTGGAGTCATTTCACGGGGCGCGCTTCTTCACGAAATTAGATCTCAGGAGCGCGTATAACCTGGTGCGTATCCGAGATGGAGACGAGTGGAAAACCGCATTTAGTACCACATCTGACCATTATGAGTACCTCGTCATGCCGTATCGGTAAAAAAATGCTCCCGCGGTCTTCCAATCCTTTGTGGACGAGGTCCTTAGGGACATGCTCGGGCAGGGTGTGGTGGTGTACATCGATGACATCCTGATCTAGTCTGCCATACGCGCCGAGCATGTGTCCCTGGTGCGTAAAGTGCTTGGACGGCTGCTGGAGCATAACCTATACATCAAGGCTGAGAAATGTGAGTTCTCCAAACGAGCCGTCTCTTTTCTGGGATACCGCATTTCCACCTCGGGGGTGGTGGTGGAATGTGACCGCGTTACGGCTGTGCGTAATTGGCCAACCCCAACCACTGTGAAGGAGGTGCAGCGGTTCTTGGGGTTCGCTAATTATTATCGGAGGTTTATCCGGGGTTTTGGCCAGGTGGCGGCTCCCATTACCTCACTGTTGAAGGGGGGTCCGGTGCGGCTACGATGGTCAGCAGAGGCGGACAGAGCCTTCCATCGTCTGAAGGTGCTGTTTACCAACGCTCCTGTCCTGGCGCATCCGGATCCCTCTTTGCCATTCATAGTGGAGGTGGACGCGTCCGAGGCTGGGGTAGGAGCTGTGCTATCGCAGCGCTCGGGCGTTCCTCCGAAGCTCCGCCCATGTGCATTCTTTTCCAAGAAGCTGAGCCCGGCGGAGTGCAACTATGATGTGGGGGACCGGGAGCTGTTAGCCGTGGTCAGGGCTTTGACGGTGTGGAGACATTGGCTTGAGGGGGCACGTCATCCTTTTCTCATCCGGACCGACCACCGTAACCTGGAGTATATCCGGGCAGTGAGGAGGCTTAATCCCCGTCAGGCAAGGTGGGCCATGTTCTTTACGAGGTTTCGCTTTACCCTCTCGTACATTCCAGGTTCCCGGAACCGGAAGGCTGACGCACTGTCGCGTCTCTACAACACCGAGGAGCGGACCATCGATCCTACTCCCACACTCCCCGCCTCCTGTCTGGTGGCACCGGTGGTATGGGAGGTGGATGCGGACATCGAGCGGGCGGGTCGGTCAGAACCCACTCCACCTCAGTGTCCCGTGGGCTTGAAATACGTTCCGCTTGGTGTTCGCGATCGCCTGATCCGATGGTCCCATACTCTACCCTCCTCGGGTTATCCTGGGGTGGAACGGACAGTGTGGGGCCTGAAGGGGAGGTACTGGTGGCCCACCTTGGTTGAGGATGTTCGGCGTTATGTCTCTTCCTGTTCGGTATGCGCCCAGTGCAAGGCTCCTAGACACCTGCCTCGAGGGAAATTACAGCCCCTCCCCGTTCCACAATGGCCTTGGTCTCACCTCTCGGTGGATTTCCTCACGGATCTCCCGCCGTCCCAGGGGAACACTGCGATCCTGGTCGTTGTGGACCGGTTCTCTATGTCCTGCCGTCTGCTCCCTTTGCCCGGTCTTCCCACGGCCCTGCAGACCGCGGAGGCCCTGTTCACCCATGTCTTCCGGCACTATGGGGTGCCCGAGGACATCGTATCTGATCGGGGTCCCCAGTTCACGTCCAGGGTGTGGAGGTCGTTTATGGAGAGGCTGGGGGTCTCGGTCAGCCTGACCTCGGGTTTCCACCCCGAGAGTATTGGGCAGGTCGAGCGCATTAACCAGGATGTGGGCAGGTTCCTGCGGTCGTATTGCCGGGACCGTCCAGGGGAGTGGGCGCAGTTCGTACCATGGGCCCGAGATGGCCCAGAACTCTCAGCGCCACTCCTCTACTAACCTGTCACCCTTCCAGGTTGTATTGGGGTATCAGCCGGTCCTGGTGTGATGGCAACAGAGCCAGACGGAGGCTCCTGCGGTGGAGGCATGGGTGAAGCGCTCTCAGGAGACCTGGAATGCAGTCCAGGAGTGTCTAAGGAGGGCTGGTGAACGACACAAAGAGAACGCTGACCGCCACCGCAGTGAAGCCCCCGTGTTTAACCCGGGGGACAGAGTCTGGCTCTCGACCCGGAACCTGCCCCTCCGCCTGCCCTGCCGGAAGCTGGGTCCGCGATTTGTGGGGCCGTTCAAAGTCCTGAGGAGGATAAACGAGGTGTGTTACAGGTTACAACTCCCTTCATATTACCGCATTAACCCCTCGTTTCATGTCTCTCCTCAGGCCGGTGGTAGCTGGTCCGCTGCAGGACGATGAGGTGCGGGAGGTCCCCCCGCCCCCCCTGGACATCGGGGGGGCCCCGGTCTACACAGTCCGAGCCATCCTGGACTCCCGACGTCGGGTAGGGGGCCTGCAGTACCTCGTGGACTGGGAGGGGTACGGTCTGGAGGAGAGATGCTGGGTTCCGGCGGTGGACGTTCTGGATCCACCTATGCTGCAGGAATTCCACCGTCGCCGTCCGGATCGGCGCGGGAGGGGTACTGTCACAGTATCCAACGAAGGTGGCACCCCTCCTCGGTCGGGCGGAGCTCGGCGATCGTCGTCGCCGGCCTATTAGCTGCCACCGATCCATGTTTCTGTGTCTTTTGGTTTTGTCTGTCTATCCCGCACCTGTTTTGTGTCTGTCATTAGTGGGGGGTTATTTAGTGTGTATTTTCAGTTTGGGTTCTCGTGCGGGATTGTTTATTGTCCACTCAGGACAGTTGCCTGTTTCGCTGGCCTGTGTACGACTTATTGCCGGGCTGCGCCCCGTGCGCTTTTCTTCGTGTTTTCTTTTAGGAATGTGTTTTCCTGGCGGACTTATTTAAGCGCCCTGTGCCTTTCGGCTTTTGTATTTTTGTTTACCGTGGCATTAAAACACTGTTGCTCCGGACCTCTGGCTCCTGCGACTGATTCCGCATCTCCACTGGTCCTAGAATTCCGTGACAACGGTGGCCCTATGGGGCCAACTATAAAAGCACTAACTGAAGGGGATGATGGATTTACCTGATCTCAGGCTAATAGTAATCTCACCCATGGCACGTTCCATGGCAGAGAATGGATTTGGGTTCCCCCCCATCTCTCAAAGCTATAAGAGGAGAAATATACCTGTTTATTCATACAGGTCAATTTACCATTTATCTCGCATCTGAGGTCATAACAATACAATTATCACCAGTAAGTCACCATTGAGACCAATATCTATTTTAAAATGGAACCCTGCATACACACAAGTTATAAAATAAAATAAAAATACAATAGAATATAATACAAATATTCAAGAAAAACAATCACATTCCTCAGCAAGGAGGTCCCTAAACAAGATTTTGAACTGCCCAAGAGGCAACAGAATCTGCATTTGTAGGGAACTCTGGTTGTTCCATACATGGTGTGCAAATAAGCTAAAAGCAGATTTACCTAAGTCTGAGGAGACCGAAATGGTTTCCAGAGTTAGTCATCCCTGAGACCGGGTATGTACCTGTACGGTTATTAATGATGTTAGAATTTATAGATGAACGAGAGCAATGGATCGACCTATGTGATTTCAGAGAGGGCCAGCCTACTTTCTGGTAAAGAATGCAGTGGTGTGTACTGAACCTTTCACCTGTAGTAAAATGTAGTACGTAATGGTAAACTGCAGAGATCCCAAGCATTATAACATGGATAGATCCTCCAGTGTGAGAAACTGAGGATACCAACCAAAGCTAGAAAAGCAAACATACACTCTTAGAAAAAAGTTGTTACCTAAAGCCATAAAGGGTTATTTGACTTGTCCCTGTAGCATAACCCTTTTTGGTTGCAGGTAGAACCTTTTCATTTAAGCATTTTTCATCTTCAGATGAAAAAGGTTTCTAGTTGAATCCGACCTGTCCTCAAAGAACCCCTTTAGAAACCTTTAGTCTAATATTTTTCAAGGAGCAAATACACAAATCACATTTTCAACATGTTCTCTTCCAGCCTTTTACAACTAACTCAATACCTCTTGTGAAATTGTTCTGAGGTTTCATCTTCATGACTGGCACTGTGCTGGTTCTTTTAAACTGGCAGCCATAGCTCATGTCCCAGCCTCAGTCTCAGGGCAGCTGTGCAGGCATGTTGGAGCATCTCACATTACAGGTGCAGTATTCTTAAGAGGGTACAGGATATACACTGGCAGCATTAGTTGAGAGCCATGATAAGAATCAAATAGTTCAGCACTAATGCCATATCATCTTAACATTGCTGTCGTCTTGTTTCTTAAGTACTATAAAGCAATGCAAACACAAACGGAAAGAGGCTACAAGGTAGGTCACGACCCTGTCTCCTCAGATCCACTAGATCATCCTCAGGGCGTTAATACATGTTATAACAGATATATGAGGTTGATGGCCTGATGGAGCACGTTGTCATTGGCGATCGATTTTCAAGATGTGCAAAATATATTTTTCCTTTGACAGATAAGACTGTTTTTGGTTCCCTTGATGATTTATTTCAAGTTTAAAACACTTTTATTATGCCCCACTGCTAGCTGTGTTTCATTTCATACATCATTTGGATAAGATAAAGATATAGGTTTCTGTTTTATCCTCAACGGAAAATCATAATGTTCTGGAATAGTTGTATTTAGTGCATATCTTATGAGGCCTTAGAACTGTCAATCCTGTCCACTCAGATGTATTATAATCCTATTAAAGTCATATATTGAGTAATGGCATTAAAATGAATTTATAAGTGAACTTTAATTAAAAAGAAACAGAAACAGTAGAGGTTTGACAATTATTGACATAATATGTTTGACATAATACATTTTGAAGCCTATGTGAGGATATCTAAATACTGTAATGTTACATGGCTTTTTTTTTTACATTGAACATACCACACATAATAACACTTCTGTATGCAACATTTCTCCAAACATAAACCAATAAACTGAAAGAACACAAGCGCACAGTCTTGCTGGACCTCAAACCTTGGTGTGCTTCAGGTGGGTGTGGCAGGTGTGATGCAGAGCCCTGTCTTTGTCGGTTTCGGGGGACAGGACGGACCCTACAGGGGAGACACTGATGGGACAGCCAGATAAACAGAGAACCATGGGCTTTCCCACTCCTGTACCATAGTTAACTGACAGCCATAACTTCCAACTTCTGCTTCAAAAAATAACGGCAAGAGAGAACAAGGCAACAGGAAACGAAATGGGGTTTTCATGTTTTATGCCAAATACTCTTCAAAGCAGACCCTGGATAAATACAGATATAGGTTGATTTAACTGTCTTTCAGTTACAGCATCTATAATAGATGACAGCAGTTATTTTATGACAGCAGTTATTTTTCAGTAAAACATTTGTTTAGTAAATATTCGAACTAGTAAAACTACAAAACTGTTCCCTTTTTCACCATGGGTTGATTTAACAATTGAATGACTTTAGGAAATGATTTCAAATATTTGAATACATTTCTCAGAGTAACTACTTTTAAAACAACTGTATTCGATTATGGCTGTCAGAAACGAGGTACTTAAAATAAATAAATACCTTACAAGTAATTTAAATAAAAAATACATTTAAACTTTTAGCATGATTTGGGACATATCAATCAAGGCCTGTCTTTCAGTTAAAGCATCTATAATAAATGACAGCAGTTATTTTTCAGCAAAACATTTGTTTAGTAAATATTAGAACTAGTAAAACTACACTGTTCCCTTTTTCATCATAAAAAAAGCAATTCACAGTACTTAAATGTACATTACAACATAAAGGATAGTATAACTACAAACATACTCTATATTAACCTGAATTCTGAGCAATAGAAATATAAGGGGTACCTACATAATACATTCATTTATAACACAAACATAACACATTCATAAGCATTATGACTGGCTTCAACACTGATATATCTTAGACACCGGGGATGAAGATTGACGAACTGTTCACATATGTGTATTTCTCATCATGATCTTGGTCCTCCAGAAGTTTCTCCAGAGGGTTGGGTTCTTCAGCCCCAGCAGGGCTCTGCTCCAGGGGCTGGGGCTGAGGGTCCTGCTGGGGCATGGTGGGGGTCACTGGCATGGACATCGGAAGCAGCTGAGACCCAGCCAGAGTGGCAGGGTGAGAGGCAAACTGCACACCTGATGTTGGGATGGTGGTTAGCGGCTGGGCCCACGGGATATAAGTCAGCACCGAGTCCTGGAGGTCCACTTGCGGTAGGGCTGTGGATGCTGGTGCTAGGGTCTGGACCGACAACATTGATGTGTTAGTAGTCAAAACCAAGTTGTGTTACAACTTGTTTGTACAGGTAAATGTGTATTGTCCTATGCTCTGTGGATAAGATGCAATGTTTACAGAGTTTACGCTCTATTCAGTTGGCACATGATCAAGATTTGTTGCTCTTTCACTCACCCCGAAGTTGGTAAAGAGAGGCGTGTGTGTGTAGGTGAGCATGGAGGATGGGCCCACCACGGTGTAGCTGGGACACATGGGCTGCATGTACGTGTCAGTGGTGAGGGGCAGGGTGGTGGTGGTTGAGGTGGTGGGGTCATGCTGCTGGAGGTACTCTGGGTAAGACCAATGGTTCATGGGCTGGAGAGCAGTAGCTGCAGGCTGGGCTATCCAACCTGTACAGAGGCCACCATCATTGACAGTGGAGGAGTCACTGGATAGGCTACTAGCCACTTCAAACCCGGAAGTCCCTATGGAGATACCATAATGGGTTAGCACTAGTAGCCAATACTATCGTACAGCTTTAAACTTATCATCCAAAGTAATGAGGGGAATATATACTCCAATTCACTTACCAAGCTGTGCATATGAAGGCAAGTTGTTGTTTAGGACCCCAACCTGTGAAAAATATATAATGATAAATCTACCTGAAGGAAGGGAATCTAAATAAACTCCAAAAGCCTTTCTTTTTCAAGCTGACTTACAATGGTATTTGAGCTTTAAAGCGCAGGATTTTACATTCAAATGCTGTATGTACATTACCAATGGTAAACCCCAGGTGTACATGTGGTGAGTGATTTGAATCCTTTTAAATGTCAACATAATTTAAACAGTAGCTACAAATCCACTGGCTTATAAGGTCATGTTCCTAAACTCTGTGTGTGTGTGTAGAACAATGTATTAACTTGTATTACTTCACACTCGAATAATGAGTAAATTATATCCATTGGTGTGTGTGTGTGTGCGTGCGTGCGTGCGTGCGTGCGTGCGTGCGTGCGTGCGTGCGCCTGTGTGTGAGACATATATGGAAGTTTGAAGGAAACAGTGGAATGGCAGGAGAGTTCTGGAACAGGAGACTTTTAAATTGAATCCAGGCATGCAAATTCACTTGCCAAGCTGGAGAACTTCTTTGTCCCCTGTATATTATAAACTGGGTGGTTTGAGACCTGAATGCTGATTGGCTGACAGCCATTTGGGGCAGCAGGTAGACTAGTGTTTAGAGATTTGGGCCAGTAACCAAAAGGTTTCTAGATCAAAACCCTGTGCTGACAATGTAAAAGTCTGTCATTCTGCCCCTGAACAAGGCAGTAAACCCACTGTTCCTAGGCTGTCATTGTAAATAAGAACTTGTTCTTAACTGACTTGCCTAGTTAAAAATAAAGGTTTAATTGAGTTGATAACCAGTTTATAATAGCAATAAGGTACCTCGCGGGTTTGTGGTATATGGTCAATATACCACGACTAAGGGCTGTGTCCAGGCACTCCGCGATGCGTCGTGCCTAAGAACAGACCTTAGCCATGGTATATTGGCCATATACCACACCCCCTCGTGCCTTACTGCTTAATTGTTGTTGCAAAAGGTGTGTCATATTTTCTATGACATATTCATCTTTAACCTAATTTTGTGTTTATCTTCTTTTAAAGACAAATACTACACATTTAGTAAAAAAAACTGAACTCAGTCCAACTTCTTCTACTGATCTGCTGAACCTTTCCATGAACCTCTGAGAACCTCTGTTTTTAGACTATCAAGTACCTCTGAGATTACGGACTATTGAGTAATACAGTCCATTTAGTTGGCTATCCCTTATTTGTTAACAGGCCCTCTACCTTTCCATCTCATCAGGGCCTGTGTGTTTGGAGTGTAGTGTTGAGAATGCCTTACTGTGTGTGTGTTGTGTGTTGTCAGAGGTAATTCATAGGTTGGTAAGAGGGCTCCTTGGCACGGCAGAGTTGATTTGCATAGGCCCTGTGCCCAGCCCTGCAGCCATGTTGTAACTGTCATGGAAAAACACCTGCATTAAATAAGGATAAAATCCCCTTTTTCTACCCTGCTGTAGGAATCTGATCTAATCTTCTCTAGGCTCCTTTCAGTTGACGTTGTGCATGTCCAGCCGAACGAAAGGTCTTCTCTCTCGTTTTTAGGGCATTTTGTAAAGATAAGAAAAAATGCTGAAGATTCTGGGTGACGCTTTAGGTTGACAGGTTGACAATTTAGGTTGACACTTATCTAAAATGTTTCAAATGGCATTCCTGTGGCTTCGCTGACTTGGTCTCTGTTCTCTTTTGTCTCCTGCTCTGTCTTGTTCAATTCTCTATTATAGGATGACAGGCTCACACTAATTCCATAGTTCTTGTTATGTTTCCCTCACCGCTCTAGGGGGCACTGTCTTGGCATTGTGGAGAAGCAGTCCTCGTTTCCTCCTCAGCAACTCTTTGACTGGGTCTCGGACTCGCACTCCTTGGTATGGCTTTTCATCAGGCTGCCCTGAGGAAGGAGCTATAGAGCCAATCACAGAAAGGAGAAACTGGCAGTTAGCTTATATCTGTGTTCGTAAGGGTAAAGTCTGCAACTACAGAACTCTATTATTCATTGATTGCTCTTTAAAGATGCAACACGGAGGTTCAGTTGCTTATTGTTTGCCTCATGGGTGTGGTAGGGAGGTGTGTCCCTTTCTGTCCTGAGGTAATTTCAAGACAATATTTTTGTCCATTTACGAGACAAAATTTTGTCTCGAGAGCACACACAAAAGAAAAAGTTATGTTAAAACTCTTTAAGAAGAGGTATCATAGATGTGATTTGCACCACAGATAGTGGTTCTGATTGGGTAAGTGGACAGGAAGGAACATAATAGAAACAAAAGAAGAAGCTCAAGTGTGCTACACCCAGCAACCTTATGTCTGTAGGCACTAAGAGAGACCGAAACACCTTGGACATTCTGCAAGTTTTAGCTTGAGATGAAACTGGACCTGAGTGTGGGGACCTCTTTAAGTAGGCCAAGTTGGAATTTGAAACGCACTTCTATTGTGAAACAAATCTTTTCAACAACATGAGAACAGCACATACTCACATGCTATATAAACTGTCATCTTTTTACAAACAAATTATTTGTCGATTTGATAGACTAGAGTAGGCTATAGAGAATTTCATGTTGATACATTCTAAATAGAGGGAGACATTTTACCATAGACATGTATTAATGACAACGCATTCAGAAGTTTATGACTAAGCGTGAATGAAAACTACTTGCGAGACGTACATTTTGAGCAGCGTTGTTGTCATTGTTGAAAAGGATATTTTGGAAGTTAAATTGCTACCAGTTCACTTCTATTACCTTTTTCAACTCCCACTTAATGAATTTGTTTTTGAATGAATCATCTTCTCTTAATGATATGTGCCAGTAGATATTTAATGCACCTTGATTATAACCTTGACTGACTATCGGACAAACTCCCTGTTCTTTCTCAGTGACTGAATTAATCAATTAATCACTCAACTAAGGCACGGCATCTGCAGATTAACTTTTACCTTCAATTTCTTATATTTTAGTGAGGGAAAAATCATGGTCTTTAGGCTCATGAAATTGGTCCATAGAAATGTTCCTTATTTAATACAAATTTGGTTGACTACGGAAAGGAATATCATATTGTGTTTTTTATAAAAAAGACTCTGCCTTTAAAAATGACTGTCACATACAATAAGACACTGCTTGTCTGTGCACATGTGTGTGACCAAGGTGTGTGAAACCGTGGGAACCGGTTTCCGTTGTCAGGTGTCTAGAGACTGATGATAATCTACAATGCAGAGGTGGAGGCCCTATGGTTTCAGATACTGGCGTTCTGGCTCAGATCTGGCTGTGTTGTTAGCTGGAGTGAGTCCTGCCACTTTCCTCTCCAGATCTAAATCTAGATCAGATTGCTTTACCCCCCCCCCCCAGCAACGGAACAGTCAGCTGACTGAACTTTCTAACCAAATAACAACTTTAAATGACCTTCACATTATTATTCAACTCTATAAGGCCCAATTACTAGCAGACAGTACAGCCCTTATGTGAAATTGTGTGTGCGTGTGTGTGTGTGTGTGCGTGTGCGCTCCCGAGCCATCAAGAGTAACTAATATGTTGTCACATGGCCAACAACTGAGATAAGGGACTTCCAAGGAAAGCCGGGGTGGCTGGAACATTGTTTGCATACTGAGGTGTGGAATGTTGTGGCCTATTAATTTATGTCAGCAGCCACTCTGACTCACTCGATCAAAAATGTACTGGAAATTCACCTTGAAGTGTACCTTTGTGGGGGGAAAACAGCCGGCTTTTTCCTTTGTTGATCACAAATAAGCCTTTTTTAAATGACTTGTAAAATCAACCAGACAAAATGAATTGGGTGGAAAACGGTTTCGTCGTAAAGGATTTGAAAAACTGCGGCATTGTCTGTTCTTACAGTAAATACTCCTTTTGTCTTATCTCTAGCAAATAGATTGTACTATATTTCACAAAGCTTCATTTAAAAGAAGGTAGTGCAGCTTGACTTCTTATCCTTGAACATGCAAAGAATGCTTTTCCCCCTGTGATGTACAGTACAGCCCCCATTCCTACATGAGCCCATCAACGCTGCACAAAACGTCCTCCTACATTTACACTTATATTACTGTGGTGCAAAAGACTGTAACTCATCCCAGTGTAGTAGATCATTCTGAATGTGTTATTTCACCTGGAGCAGGATCAATGAGTTAGCCAGCTAACTTTCCTAAATATTCTGAAACAACGTCATATTTCTGAATTTGATCTTTTTTTTCGACTTAACTACAGTAAGAAGTTGTTGTTTCATCCAAACAATGACACTTTATTAAATAACCAGCTAATGAACTTACAGTAAAACTTTAGGCAAGTCAAAAGATGAGCATAATCTTAAAATGTCAACTATCTCTTTAATTACACTAAGTGTGTCTGTAGTGCAGGCAGGCGGCCCTCACGCAGCCCCTGAGAAAGCCTTGGGCTCTGACAAGCAGTAACCACATGTATAGCATGCATGTCAGTGGGAAAGGAAGCTACAGCACAAAAGGATTACTCAGAGGTCATATCTTTACAACCAACCAATGGAAGGTAAAGCATGAGCTATAACACTATGAAACGGAATAAAATGTTTCCTTTTTTTGGAGGACCTTCGTAGTTTTTTTCTATAATGCATTATATTCCACTACCTATGGGAGAATATAAACTCTCAATGTAACTGGAGCAACCAGAAACTGTACAAATGGAAATTCGTTTGAGCGAGTGTGAGGGAATTATGTTGAAGGCGGTGTCCACAGTTAAAATTACGTATTTAATTGACATGAAACACATGAAGATCTAAGAGAACATGAAAAATAATTATGAATTCAGTCCTAGTCTTCATAAACACATATACACACACACGCACGCACGCACGCCGAACGCACTTACACACACACACCAGATTCCAAGCTGTACAAAAGAGGAAGCAATGCAGCTGTAATGTTTTACAGTGGTGTGGTGCTTGGGCCGTTTTTGCATATCAAGATTATAGCCAACCTCCAAATGATTGTCTTCCTCTTTCCAAACATAAAACTTTCTCCAGTGATGACAACATTGCTTTTAGCCCTTTTACTGCACGTCGATATGCTGAAGTAGAAAGTTACTCTAGTTAAAATTGTGGATTGCAAGTTAGGATTTGGTTCAAAGAGCTACTTTAACACCATCCCTGTCTCAGATTAAAGAATGTCAAAATCCCTCTGTCCAATCAAAGACCTAATCTTCTATTCCTTTTATATTGGCCTAAGTCTTACGTCTCCTCATGTGTTGTTGCTTTATAACGACTTTCTAAGTCGAAAACCACTGTAAATCATCTTAACCATGACACTAGGGTGGAAAAAGGTGACGAGGCTTGGAGGAAACTATCCATCAAGACTGACCTGAAACATGTCGCCACACAACTTGAACAGTTTACTCAGCAAATACTAAGTAGTAAATCCTTTTTCTGTAAGGAATGATGTATCAATTATGACCCTCAACTCTGACCCCAACTTTTGACCATCAATGACAATGTGCAAAATACTAATTTGCATGTAATAGTTTCCAGTGTTGTTGTCTTGTAGTAATCATATGGACATTTCCACAGCACCCCCTTACAGTACATATTGTAGAATGACTGGTTAGTTGGAGGAGGTAGGCTAGTTGACACTGAGTCACCTGCTATTACTTTCCCTGCAGTAAGATGTTAGCATACCATAGTCAAATATCTAAATGATTCTGTTTGGCAATGTTTGATCAATTGATGAAGTAAAAATATTATGTTTTGGAACATAGCACAATGTTTGTGTCAACATTTCCAATTTCTATTTAGATTCAATTTTTAAAAGGATCATGTACTTACATTTCTTCCAGTGCATGCTCTATGGCTGTCAGATATCTCAAGCGCTGAGTAATTTGTTGAATTGGTTGACTTTTCTTAATAGGATCTGAGTTTGAAACAGGACCATAGTGAGTGATGGGCTTCAGTGACTTGCTTTTTAACAGCCGCTACAAAACCTCAAGTGATGTCACATCTCTTCCAACCACAGGTTTCCCTGAGTGGTCCCAGTGTCACCAACGTTCCACTGACATTAACTGAGAGCTTGACTACTACACTCTTTTACACTCTAAACATGGCTGTCAGTGTCCACAAAGATCCAGTAGATGACCTGAATGGTACCAACATAAGGACTAAGGAATTTGCGATACATTTTTTATTATCCACACAATTCAAATAGTGACTATTGATAGTTACTACTTTCTTTACATTCTTAAAAATTCAAACCAGATTACAACAGAGTAAGTGTTGCTGCACAGTCTTGTACATGAATCAGCTTTCCCCCTCGTAAAGCCTGCAGAAATGTTGATGCATGGGGCAAAGAGAAAGATTTGCAGTTTTATAGCTAATCTCATGCTATTCTACACATTTTGCCATGAGGCTGAGAGAAAATGTTGCTGTTTTAAAGTTAATTTCCTGCAATTCTACACATTTAACCAACCGTGAGGCTGAGAGAAAATGTAGCATTTTTAAAGCTAATTTAAAGTAGAAATATAGGTGTTTTGACTGTGATAAAGGCACTGGATAGGTGAGGTGAAATGTGTTGCTTTAAAGGGTCAGTCATAGTAGTATGAGCTGTCTCATTTGCTAAATGAACAAATGCAATGGCAGTGGCGTGGTGCATAAAGTCATTGAAGCAGTGGCATGTGCCTCTATGCAGTCAGATTAGTGGTTTATTAAGGGTGTGGCTTTAAGTTAGTTCTTATTGGCAACCCATCCTGTGAGAGTGAATGTCATTCAAGTTCATCTGTTCTGCTATATTTCATCAAATCTGGTTAATCCAGTGCGCTGCTTGCTATGAATTCTATCTGACGGTGTTTGCATGTTTAGGTAAAAAGACAAATAATGTCCCGTTTGGAACACTGACGAGTAAAGATTTCTTCTTTGTAGCTCTCACACCAAATTAGCATAGAGCACATCTGCACAAATCTGATGCCTAAATTAAGCCTTTCAAAACCAACCCTGAAACTGAACTAAGCAAGTCTACTAGATATATCAGGAAATGCATAGGAAACACCTGCATATACTTAGAGGTTGACTGACCACCAACGCAGTACGAGACCTCATGTTCCCTTTCTTAGCAGTTTGTTCTCTCAAAAATGTGATGATTAATCTTCCAATGTCTGCATCCATCAGCATTATCTTAATCTGGGAGTTCTTATTTTTTCTATTTAAAGTCATGTAAAAAATAAGACAATTCCATTCCATTGCTAGCTAGACTAATGAAAACAATGGCGTAAACTGATTTTCAATCATCTCTAATTTGTAGTAGAAAGTTACAATGCAACACTTTGCCTTACAGCCTTCAAAAGCTGATAGATCAGTAGGCTACACATGCAATAGTGTCTAAGAGACACATACAAGCAACATTTCCAGGCTTTGAGATATCCATTGTAACCTTCATGATATGTTACCAATTGCTATTACTTTGACCAGAACATAATCAATAGATTGTAACTTACATTGTCATGGTGGGATAATTCTGTAGTTCCAGCTGGTCCTACACACTTGTCTAGAAGTTATCACTGTTCATTCTATTTTCTTCCCATGGCTTTTGAATGAGTGCACTGACTGATGCAAAGTATGGCTTCATTTAGATAGCTGATGCAAAGAAGCTGTTATACAGGGGTTTTCAAATGATCACAGAGGTGTTCTGTGGCTTTAAGCAAAATTAGTGTTTTGATTACAATAAACATTTATATTCACCATGATGTATTTTGAGGATTACTGGGTTGTAGCACTGACATTGTATCTCTCAGAAGTTGCTTTCTTTTTTCACAAAGGAAGATGCTCATTGGCTGCAGTTACCTACCCGGGCCCCCCCCCCCGCCCCCCCCCCCCCCCCCCCCCCCCCCCACGCACGCACGCCACGCACGCACACGCACACACACACACACGCACACACACACACACACACACACACACACACCACACACACACACACAAATAATTGAAAAGCTGAAATGTCTTGAGTCAATAAGTATGAACCCCCTTTGTTATGGCAAGCCTAAATAAGTTCAGGAGTAAACATTTGCTTAACAAGTCACATAATAAGTTGCATGGACTCTGTGTGCAATAATAGTGTTTAACATTATTTTTGTATGTCTACCTTATCTCTGTACCCCACACATGCAATTATCTGTAAGGTCCCTGAGTTGAGTAGTGAATTTCAAACACAGATTCAACCACAAAGACCAGGGATGTTTTCCAATACCTTGCAAAGAAGGGCACCTATTGGTAGATGGGTAAAAATAAAATAAAAAGCAGACATTGAATACCCCTTTGAGCATGGTGAAGTTGTTAATTACACTTTGGATGGTGTATCAATACACCGAGTCACTACAAAGATACAGGCGTCCTTCCTAACTCAGTTTCCAGAGAGGAAGGACACCGTTCAGGGATTTCACCATGAGGCCAATGGTGACTTTAAAACAGTTACAGGGTTTAATGGCTGTAATAGGAGAAAACTGAGGATGGATCAACAACATTGTAGTTACTCCACAATAGTAACCTAACTGACAGAGTGATAAGAAGGAAGCCTGATCAGAATAGAACTATTCCAAAACATGCATCCTGTTTGCAACAAGGCACTAAAGTAATACCAAAAAAAAGGCAAATCCAATACAACACATTACTGAGTACCACTCTCCATATTTTAAAACATTGTGGTGGCTGCATCATGTTATGGGTATGCTTGTAATTGTTAAGGACTGGGGAGTTTTCCGGATAAAAAATAAATGGAATGGAGCACAGGCAACATCCTAGAGGAAAACCTGGTTCAGTCTGCTTTCCACCAGACACTGGTAGATTAATTCACCTTTCAGCAGGACAATGACCTAAAACACAAGGCCAAATCTACAATGGACTTGCTTACCAAGAAGACAGTGAATGTTCCTGAGTGGCCGAGTTACAGTTTTGACTTAAATCTACTTGAAAATCTATGGCAATGATCAACAACCAATTTGACAGAGCTTGATACATTTTTTTAAAGAATAATGGGAAAATGTTGCACAATCCCAGGTGTGGAAAGCTCTTAGATACTTACCCAGAAAGACTTACAGCTGTAATCGCTGCCAAAGGTGCTTTTACAAAAAATTTACTCAGGGATGTGAATACTGATGTAAATGAGATATTTCTTCATTTCATTTTCAATATATTTTCTAAAATGTATAAAAAATGTTTTCACTTCGTCATTATGGGGTATTGTGTGTTGATGGGTGAAAACCAAATATATTTCATATATTTTAAATTCAGGCTGTAACACAACAAAATGTGGAATACTGTAAGTTAAGGGGTATGAATACTTTTTGAAGGCACTGTAGCTATTGCTCCGGTGTAGGGATACTGAGGACTCTTGAAAAAACAAAGAAAGTGATACTTATCTTCCTGTATCTCTACTAGTCAATGTCAAGTCCATTTACCATGACAACTCGTCAGAAACACTGGGGTTTACACTCTGTAGGCCTAGGACAATGTACTTTATTCCTCTCTCACATGTAAAATCTCTGTTTAGAAGTGCTTACACCCTCAACAAAGCAGAGGAGTTTACTGGAACTGATGGTTCATTATATGAATAATGGATTACTATAAATTCTGAGAGAGAAATATGAATGAAACTTGGACAGCACTGCGTTTTTATGGTATCAGAAATGAAGATGACATGGTAAAAGTATGAACCGAGAGGAAAATGGAACTCTTAACATCTTAATTACACAGACATGAATGGGTGTGTATCACTCACTCACTCACTCACTCACTCACTCACTCACTCACTCACTCACTCACTCACTCACCCACCATCTTAATCCCCAGTTCAGCCCCTGTCTCCATGTCACATGCACTCACTTGCTGGAGAGCAGTGAGGGGGTAACATGATGTTGCTGAGCTGAGAGGGAATTTCCTCAGGATGCCCACAAGGTAAAGCTAATGTATCTGTTTCAGCCCAAAGGTTATAGTCAAAGTCATTGGTGGAAGTGTAAACTCTATTAGGGGCTTTAAACATAAAATAACAGGTAGTTGAGCCAATCTAAATTTGGTGAGCAACATCGGTATGATCTCTTTTCTCCCTACGACCACAAGGAGGCAACAAAAGCACCAAAATGGACAATCAATCGTGGAATAAAAATGAGTGACTGTCTCTACCATATAATATTTGTATATATATTTATATACTGAATTGAAGTACTGTATGAGGAGACATTCCCAAATTCAGTGGCATCAGGATTCAATGTGTAAGCCTCCTCAGTCTCTGAGGAGTTCTCCTCAGACGTTGATGAACATATCTGATCAAGATAGTACATCTGTCTACTCAGGAGGTAATAATGAATGTGATAATACTAACAGATTTTTGTAGATGGAACGAAGTGTATGTGTGTATGTATGCATGTACTGTGTGTGTGTGCGTGCACATGTTTGTGAAGTGTGAGGGCAGTATCGATGAGACTACCCAGAGCTGTGTTTGTGTGTGTGCGGTGTGTGTGTGTGTGTGTGTGTGTGTGCCAGGCCAAGTAAGGGCTGTGCTAGTTCCTACGGCCTGTGTGTACATGCCACCTCTCCAGAGAGCTGCAGCAGGCCAGGACCTGCTAAAACAAACACAAGCTGTCTGCTCCAGGGGCTGTGCATTTACCTTACACTTCTACTTGCCACTCAACCCCACTGCCATGGGATCAACAAGTCTAGGGTCTAACACAGGTGAGGATATAAGGCACTACATAGCCCCTCGCATATCTCCAGGAGCAAAATGTGGGTTACTTCGGATGTCTTGAAAGAATCACTTATTAAAGTTTATAGAAATTCTTGCACAGCTGTTAGTCTTCATATAATGGTCAACAACAGGAGATTTGGGATGGAATACATCAATAGATCTGTAGTTTTGGTCTTCAACTGTCCTGGTTCTTCCCAGTGTGGGAAGGATATACATTAGGTCTGAGTGAGTAAATGAGTAGCAAATACAGAAAAAAGGGTTCAAAGGAACCTGTTCTGCAGGAAGTAAGTTGATATCAATCAATATACAGTACATATTCTGATAGTTATCTGTATTATCAGTACAATGTAGTTAAGAAACACAGCTGTAAAACTATTCCTACAAGTATCTACACTACATGACCAAAAGTATGTGGACACTAGCTCGTCAACATCTCATTCCAAAACCATGCATCAATATGGAGTTGGTCCCCCCTTTGCTGCTATAACAACCTCCACTCTTCTGGGAAGGCTTTCCACTAGATGTAGGAACATTTCTGCGGGGACTTGCTTCGATTCAGCCACAAGAGCATTAGTGAGGTCGGGCACTGATGTTGGGCGATTAGGCCTGGCTCGCAGTTGGTGTTCCAATTCATCCAAAAGGTATTCGATGGGGTTGAAGTCAGGGCTCTGTGCAGGCCAGTCAAGTTCTTCCACACCAATCTCGACAAACTGTTTCTGTATGGACCTCACATTGTGCACAGGGGCATTGTCATGCTGAGGCAGCAGGTAGCCTAGTGGTTAGAGCGTTGGGCCAGTAACCGAAAGGTTGCTAGATTGAATCCCTGAGCTGACACAGTAAAAAATCTGTTGTTCTGCCCCTGAACAAGGCAGTTAACCCACTGTTCCTAGGCTGTCATTGTAAATAAGAATTTGTTCTTAACTGACTTGCCAAGTTAAATAAAGGTTAAATAACAAATGAAAACATTCTGAAACAGGGAAGGGCATTCCCCAAACTGTTGCCACAAAGTCTGGCATCTCTCAAACCCAGATACGGCCAGATGGTGAAGTGTGATTAATCACTCCAGAGTCCAATGGTGGTGAGCTTTACACCACTCCACCCAACGCTTGGCATTGCGCATGGTAATCTTAGGCTTGTGTGCGGCTGCTCAGTCATGGAAACCCATTTCATGAAGCTCCCAACAAACAGTTCTTGTGCTGACATTGCTTCCAGAGGCAGTTTGGAACTCGTAGTGAGTGTTGCAACCGAGGACTGACGATTTTTACGCGCTTCAGCACTCGCAGTCCCGTTCTGTGAACTTGTCTTGCCTACCACTTTGCGGCTGAGCCGTTGTTGCTCCTAGACGTTTCCACGTCACAATAACAGCACTTACAGTTGACCGGGGCAGCTCTAGCAGGGCAGAAATTTGAAGAACTGACTTGTTGGAAAGGTGGCATCCTATGACGGTGCCACGTTGAAAGTCACTGAGCTCTTCAGTAAGGCCAATGTTTGTCTATGGAGATTGCATGGCGGTGTGCTCAATTATATACACCTGCCAGCAACGGGTGTTGCTGAAATAGCCAAATCCACTAATTTGAAGGGGTGTCCACATACTTTTGTGTATATTGTGTATACAACACAGGTAACAGTGGACTTTAACCAAATTACATAAATGTCATAAATTGCCCCACACTATGCCAAATACTTTAACTGCTAATAATTAACGTTTTCCACTACGTCTTGCTATTCACTGTAATGCACTACCTTTTGCCCTTGATTACTTAAAAGTGAAAGCAGTTTTTAGACATTGACTTCATGTTTTATTTCATCTCTAGATAAACCAGATTTTCTGTGCGTCTGTCTGTGTGATGCATTCTTTTTGATCAAAAGTTAATCAGTAGGTGTTCTGCAATGTTTAATACGGTCATGACGGACAACTAGAGGACACTGAGGAGGATCTTCATATTGATATTTTAGAAGTTACAACAGTTGGGAAATCCCCTCTTTCTACCCAAGAAAGATGAAGTCTTTCACGGATGACAAATTACTTAAAAACAAGTTATGGCAAATCAGTTACTGTACGAGTGACATGCTAATTTAGGCTAATATAGAGTACGTCATGTCACAGAGGATTTCACAAATGTACAGCAAGTGTGTGATGCCTGTGGGGATAATTTCCTTCACAGAGCTAACTATCATTTGTAATGCACCTGAGCAGCATCTGCCGTTGGACACACTGAAAAATGCTACAATGGTACACTGTTTCCAAGTACCATAATACTTGGAAATGTACTGTACAGAGTATGCTGTACAGTACACTCTCCCTGAGAATCCTCTGTCAATCTTCTCACTCATAGACGTCAGCCATGGGTCTCAAACGCACGCGGACAACACTTAGGCAAGCGCTCCACCTCCTAGCCACAGATTTGTGAATCACTAGATTATTCTAGATATCCCTATTTCAACTCTGTGAGGATGACAATGTACTGTACAACTTATGATGGTTTCTATGTTGTGAACAAGACATCACCTGTGAAACTTGAGCTATTTAGGGATACTGTAAAATGGACACACACGTTACATACACGCTCTGAAATTATGAGCTGTTCTTCTCCCCACTTTCATTGTGTTTTTATTAGTAGCTGTAGGACACATAATACACTCTTTAAAAAAATGTGTTCCAAAAGGGTTCTTCGGCTGTCTCCATAAGATAACCCTTTTTGGTTTCAGATACAGCAGAAACCTTTTGGGTTCCATGTAGAACCCTCTGTGGAAAGGGTTCTTCATGGAACCCAAATGTGTTCTACCTGGACCCAAACGAGTTCAACCTGGAACCAAAAAGGGAATCTTATGGGGACAGCCAAAGAACCCTTTGGAACCCATTTTTTTAAAGAGTGTATTATGTGTCCTACAGCTACTAATAAAAACACAAGGAAAGTGGGGAGAAGAACAGCTCATAGGCCAACTAAAGTGAACTACTGTAAGGCCGCAATAAATAATTAACTGTAATATTGCAATGATACAACAACACTAAGCTAGCATTGGCTGGTTTCAACCAGCAACATTTTAATGTATTACAGAATCATGATACTGCCGATTTACTGGAAACTTCTCACAGGCATGCCAGTGAAATGATAAGTTATGAAATAGGCGGGAGGCAGGGGCAGGCAAGGCTGGAGTCGGAATCAGGAGCAGGTCTTTGAGTTGAGTTTTTATGTTTTATTTAAATAGCAAAATACCATGGAAATGTGCATGCCCTTTTTAGTAGAAATTCATACTACCACACATAGATAGTATTGGCAAAACTAGGCAACAATAACCCCCAGCAGCAGATTTGACCTTGAATACAAACCATGCTTGAACATCCATTATGAAAAAAAACATGATTTTAATATGATTTTATGTGAAGTTAATGTGATAACATGAAACTACATGTGACAACATTTGAGCACATGAGGAAGCATGTTCTCATGTGAAATAAATGTGACAACATATGGATGCAATATTTTAACATGATATACCATGAAACTACACATGTGAAAAACCCTGTTTTAAATGTCATTAAGAATATGTTACTTTACTTTAAAATGCATAATTGACATTAATTCAGTTTAAACAGTCATGGTCCCCTGCAGGTTTTGTCTTGTTCCCGGAACGTCCCCAAGAACATTTTTAGAACGTTGTGTCATGGTCCCCTGGAGGCTTTTGTATAGTTGCGGTGAAAATACAGTAAATCTAGAAGTTACTGTATTTTTACAGCTAAATTAAGGTGCTAACGTTAGAAGACAGTATGCTACTGTACACTGATTACTTGGGACTGAACCTCACTTGTGAATTGAACTCGCAACCTCTTGATTGCTAGCTACCTGAAGTTCCTGCTGCTCTCCTAGTTCTGTGGACATAACTGAGCCTGGCTATACATATATTGCCAAGAATATATTTTTACACTTTGCCTAAAGTAAATACAACAACTTGAAGGTGTTATTTCTATAAAATGGCAGTATGCTGCTCTATTCTGACTTTTATGAGTGTAAAAAATTGTGGGTCATTTTGTAGTGTTACCACACTTAGGACTCAACCTTAAATGGGATTTGAAGTATAACCTCTCGGTCACTAGTAACGCTAATGTCCTGCTACACCACCAGGTCTGTGAGCATAAAAGAGACATGACCATAGACTTACTGGCAAGAACGCATTTCTGCACTGCTAAAAGCCTTGTTAAAAGCTGACATCAAATCAAGTCAAGCTTTATAGAATGGAATAAAATGTGCTTCACAGGGGAAAAAAAACAACAAAAAAAACTATAAAAATAAAAACTTAAATATGTACTACAAAACAAACATAAGAGGATAAAAAATGAAAGAATAACAATAAAACCTGAACTACTAAAAAGCACTCTAAGGAAAAT
This sequence comes from Salmo salar, assembly GCF_965601325.2. Classification (NCBI taxonomy): domain Eukaryota; kingdom Metazoa; phylum Chordata; class Actinopteri; order Salmoniformes; family Salmonidae; genus Salmo; species Salmo salar. The sequence goes on from NC_138299.1 coordinate 129,457,248, forward strand.
CAAAGCTAAAAAGGTGTGTTTTAAGATCTCTTTTAAAAATGTCCACAGTTTCGGCCCAGGTTCTCTGGCAGTCTATTCCAGAGGCTGGGGGCATAATAACTAAAGGCTGCCTCTCCATGCCTTTTGGTCCTAGGCTTAGGGATAGTTAAAAGGCCACTGCCAGAGGACCTGAGGGAAATAATGGCAGACATGTATTGGAGTGCACAACCGTAGATTGATTTAAAAACAAATAGAAGAATCTTACAATAAATTCTAAAACTCACAGGCAGCCAGTGCAGAGACCTTAAAACCAGTGTGATGTGTGCTCTCCGTCTGGTCTTGGTCAGTACCCGTGCTGGAGCATTCTGTATGTTTTGCAATTGACCAGTGGCTTTCTTGGGTAGACCAGACAGGAGAGCATTACAGTAGTCAAACCTGTTTGTAATAAAAGCATGGATGAGTCTCAGGTCTCAATGTTCCTCAGGTGGTAAAATGTGCAGCCAGATTCTCTCTCTGTGCTTTGGCTCCAACAATAAGTACCACGGTCTTGTCTTGATTTAGCTGGTTCAGCTGTGAGCTGTCCAAGTACTTCAATCACTAATACAGCCTGATATTTTATCCATGGAGCTAAAATCCTCTGGTGACATAAAAATGTAAAGTTGTGTGTCGTCTGCATAGCAGTGGAAATAAACAATGTGCTTTCTGATAATGCTGCCAAGGGGGTAACATATATAACATTTACATTTTAGTCATTTAGCAGACGCTCTTATCCAGAGCGACTTACAGTAGTGAATGCATACATTTCATTAAAAAAATTCTCCGTACTAAATAAATAAATAAAATAGTACCGGACATCATGCTCAATAGTGTTGAATGCAGCACTCCAAGGACAGAGAGATGTTTGGCATTTGTGTGGGCACAAAAATAATTTACCACTTTACCAACACTTTACCAACAAATAATTTACCAACTAAGGCTGTGCTGTGCTGTGGTGGGCCTGTAAACCAGATGGGAATTGAAAAAAATAATGTAGCTGTTTGAAAACCAATTTCTCCAGAATTTTTCTTAAGAATGAAAGGTTAGAGATTGGCTGAACATTTCTAAGAACGGAAGAATCTAGATTGCATTTCTTCAGAAGTGGTTTCACCATAGCAGTTTTTAGTGCAGTGGGGAACGTGCCTGTGAACTGGTAGTGATTAACAATAGCTTGCACTTCTTCAGACACAGTTGAAGTCAGAAGTTTACATACACCTTAGCCAAATACATTTAAACTCAGTTTTTCACAATTCCTGACATCTAATCCGAGTAATTTAGGTCAGTTAGGATCACCACTTTATTTTAACGAATGTGAAATGCCAGAATAATAGTAGCGAGAATGATTTATTTCAGCTTTTATTTCTTTCAGCACATTCCCAGTGGGTCAGAAGATTACATACACTTAATTAATATTTGGTAGCATTGCCTTTAAATTGTTTAACTTAGTTCAAATGTTTCACGTAGCCTTCCACAAGATTCCCACAATAAATTGGGTGAATTTTGGCCCGTTCCTCCTGACAGAGCTGGTGTAACTGAGTCAGGTTTGTAGGCCTCCTTGCTCGCACACGCTTTTTCAGTTCTTCCCACAAATCTTCTATAGGATTGAGGTCAGGACTTTGTGATGGCCACTCCAATACCTTGACTTGGTTGTCCTTAAGCCATTTTGCCACAACTTTGGAAGTATGCTTGGGGTCATTGTCCATTTGGAAGACCCATTTGCGACCAAGCTTGAACTTCCTGACTGATGTCTTGAGATGTTGCTTCAACATATCCACATAATTTTCTTTCCTCGTGTTGCCATCTATTTTGTGAAGTGCACCCGTTCCTCCTGCAGCAAAGCACCCACACAACATGATGCTGTCACCACCGTGGTTCACAGTTGGGATGGTGTTCTTCGGCTTGCAAGCATCCCCCTTTTCCCTCCAAACATAACGATGGTCATTACGGCCAAACAGTTCTATTTTTGTTTAATCAGACCAGAGGACATTTCTCCAAAAAGTACAATGTTTGTCCCCATGAGCAGTTGCAAACCGTAGTCTGGCTTTTTTATGGCGATTTTGGAGCAGTGGCTTCTTCCTTGCTGAGTGGCCTTTCAGGTTATGTCGATATAGGACTTGTTTTACTGTGGATATAGATACTTTTGTACCTGTTTCCTCCAGCATCTTCACAAGGTCCTTTGCTGTTGTTCTGGGATTGATTTGCACTTTTCGCACAAAAGTACGTTCATCTTTAGGAGACAGAACGCGTCTCCTTCCTGAGTGGTATGACGGCTGCGTGGTCCCTCTCCATGTGCTGCTTTGATTGTGCCTGGCTACAATGTTTTCAGGAGAGACAGGATTGAAGGAAGAGGAGGGGGTCTGATGATTTACATTAAAGAACATATCCGATGTAAACAAATTGAGTGGTCATGTGATAATGAACTAGAATGTATTGGCCTGAACCTTATACTGTATCCCCAAATGTCCTTTTCCCTTATTTGAATGTATAGACCACCTTCCACCAAAAGTGTGTTTTTTGATCAGTTTAATAACATGCTTAGGAAATGTGATTTTGGGAAGGAGGTCATCTTAATGGGAGATTTTAATATTAATTATGAAGACAAGTCTTGTAGGAAAACCCTCAAACGGATCACTAATACCTTTGACCTTACACAGCTCGTTAAAGGGCCAACCAGGGTGACTTGTTGCTCTAAAACACAGATTGATTTGGTGTTCAGTAATAAACCAGAGAGAGTGACTAAATCATTCAATATGGTTACTGGGCTAGCTGATCATAATTTGACACTTATAGCCAGAAAGTTGTCTAAGAGCAGGTTTAAGCTCTCTACTGTTAGAAAGCCGGATCAACTAAGAATACCTAAGAGTGAATTAAACTATTTTGAAAAAGCAATTAATGGAATTAACTGGAATGATCTCTTGTCCTATACAGACGTGGAAGCTGATAGTGAGGTTTTTCTATCCACAATCCAGGCTACAATAAATGGTTTCCTAAAGAAAATGGCCAAAAGAGCACTCTTCCTTGGCTAAATGGAGAAATTTGGAAATTGATGAAAGAACGAGATTATGCTCTAAAAACAGCCCTAAAATCCAAATTAGAGCATGACAGACGTAGGTTTACCATGTTGAGAAATAAGGTGATGAAAGAAATCAGACAGGCCAAGGCAAACTTTTTTATTAACATAATTGGTGAGGCAAAGGGAAATTCTAAATTGATCTGGGAGAATCTAAAAAAGTTAACAGGGAAAGACCATAGTAACACCGCAAAAAGACTAGAAATCATGGTGAATAACAATCTAACACAGGATGCAGTTGAAATAGCAATAGCCTTCAATTCCTACTTTATTGACTCTGTCAAGGTACTGACACAGAACCCCTCCACTGGTTTATTGGGCTCAGTGCTAGTGAATGACGCTCAACCCGTCTTCATCATAAGGGACGTTTCTGAGTCAAAGGTGAACAAGGTGATTGGCTCACTAAAGAACTCTAAATCCAAAGATGTGTTTGGGCTGGACTCTACCTTTCTTAAAAACTACAAAGAGTCACTCATTGGCCCCATTACTAAGGTCACCAACACATCTATTGGTCTGGGGGTGTTTCCAAGGGTATGGAAGTCAGCCATAATAACGGCCATCTTTAAATCGGGCGACCCTGCTGATGTGAGTAACTACAGGCCCATTAGTATACTACCTGTAGTGTCAAAGGTTGTTGAAAAGTGTGTAGCAGAACAACTGATTTCCCACCTCAACAACAGCCCCTTCACATTACACTCCATGCAGTTTGGCTTCAGAGCGAAACACTCCACAGAAACGGCCAACTGCTTTCTTCTGGAAAATGTGAAGTCCAAGATGGACAAAGGGGGCGTTGTTGGGGCTGTGTTTCTGGACCTAAGGAAGGCTTTCGATACTGTTAACCATGAGATTCTCATCACAAAATTGTCCAAGTTCAACTTTTCCCCCGATGCCTTGAGATGGATGAAATCATACCTTGAAGGCAGAACTCAGTGTGTCAGAGTGAGCAATGAGCTGTCGCCCACTCTTAGCTATGATGTGGGCATGCCCCAAGGGTCAATACTGGGGCCCCTCCTGTTCAGCTTGTACATTAATGATCTGCCTTCCGTCTGCACTGGGTCTGAAGTTCAAATGTATGCAGATGATACAGTGATATATGTGCATGCAAAGAGCAAACAACAAGCTGCACAAGAACTCACTACTGTAATGGTCCAGGTTACAAAGTGGCTCAGTGACTCGTGTTTGCATCTCAATGTGAAAAAAACAGTTTGCATGTTCTTCACAAAGAGGGCAACAGATGCTACTGAGCCAGATGTCTATGTGTCAGGGGAGAAGCTCCAGGTGGTATCTGATTTTAAGTACCTTGATTCCAACCTCTCTTTTAAAAAGCATGTGAAAAAGGTAATTCAAATAACCAAATTCAACCTAGCTCATTTCCGATTTATACGAAATTGTTTGACCACAGAGGTAGCAAAACTGTATTTCAAATCGATGATACTCCCCCCACTTAACATACTGCTTGACTAGTTGGACCCAAGCTTGCTATACAACATTAAAACCTATTCAGTCTGTCTACAAACAGGCTCTCAAAGTGCTCGATAGAAAGCCCAATAGCCATCATCACTGTTACATCCTCAGAAAGCATGAGCTCCTGAGTTGGGAAAATCTTGTGCAATACACAGACGCATGTCTTGTATTCAAGATCCTAAATGGCCTAGCTCCCCCTCCACTCAGTATTTTTGTAAAACAGAAAACCCAAACATATGGCAGCAGATCCACAAGGTCTGCCATGAGAGGTGACTGTATAGTTCCCTTAAGGAAAAGCACCTTTAGTAAATCTGCTTTCTCTGTGAGAGCTTCCCATGTCTGGAATACACTGCCATCAGACACACATAACTGCACCACATATCACACTTTCACAAAATGCATGAAGACATGGCTAAAGGTCAATCAGACTTGTGAACATAATCCCTAGCTGTGTATTGCCGCTTTCCATGTTGTCTGTTGTCTGTAGCTTGTGAGGTGTGGAAACACTTTGTTGTTTTTATGGATTTTGTCTTGTTGCTTTTTGTTCTATGTTGCTCTGTCTGTATGCTACATCTTGCTTGTCCTATGTTGCTCTGTTTGTATGCTATATCTTGCTTGTCCTATGTTGCTCTGTTTGTATGCTATATCTTGCTTGTCCTATGTTGCTCTGCATGTGCTCACTGTTCAATGATTGTCTATATTGTAATTGTTTTTAATAACCTGCCCAGGGACTGCGGTTGAAAATTAGCCGGCTGGCTAAAACCGGCACTTTTACTGAAACGTTGATTAATGTGCACTGTCCCTGTAAAAATAAAATAAACTCAATGGTGTTTATACTTGCGTACTATTGTTTGTACAGATGAATGTGGTACCTTCAGGCGTTTGGAAATTGCTCCCAAGGATGAACCAGACATGTGGAGGTCTACAATTTATTTTCTGAGGTCTTGGCTGATTTCTTTTGATTTTCCCATGATGTCAAGCAAAGAGGCACTGAGTTTGAAGGTAGGTCTTGAAATACATCCACAGGTACACTTCCAATTGACTCAAAGTATGTCAATTAGCCTATCAGAAGCTTCTAAAGTCATTACATAATTTTCGGGAATTTTCTAAGCTGTTTAAAGGCACAGTCAACTTAGTGTATGTAAACTGTGAAATAATCTGTCTGTAAACAATTTTTGGAAAAAATACTTGTGTCATGCAAAAAGTAACCGACTTGCTAAAACTATAGTTTGTTAACAAGACATTTGTGGAGTGGTTGAAAAACGAGTTTTAATGACTCCAACCTATGTTTATGTAAACTTCCGACTTCAACTGTATGCAATTAAAAACTGTTTGAAGAAGGTGGTGGGGATAGGATCGAGAAGGCAGGTAGAAGGCAGGTAGAAGGCTTAAGTTGTGATATCACTTTCCTCAGCATGTCTGTGTCAACCAGGGAAAATAGATTCATTTGCGTGGTAGGCTACAGGGCACATATCATTAAACTTCTCATCAGGTCTTGCTTGACTGATACCCAGCCTAATGTTTATCTTATCTCTGAAATATGCTGCAAACTCATCACATTTAGATGTGGAGGAAAGTTCACATAGGTTTGTGGGAGTAGGATCAATGATCAAGAAGATGATCAAATGATTCTGATTATTAGTGATCAAGTGTATGTGATACCAAAGAGCCATATAGTATTTAATATATGGCTAGTCACCATGTCATTGTAATATTCACTTCCCTGCTACACCATCAGGTTAGTGAGTGTGACAGATTAGCTACAGTAAATTACTGTAGATGTGAATTATTCATTAATCCAATTGCAACTGGTTGAAAGTAAGTCACTGAAAATTAAACATGAACTTCTATCAACCAGCTGCCATTAAGCTACTGGAAAATGCAGAGTAACCTCTTAACAGTACAGCAATTGCAGAACTGATTGCAGAACTGACAGTGTCAAAAGAGGTGCTCAACCTTCTTCAACATAACGATAAACTGGAACACCATTTCCACTTATGGTTGCCACAAATACAACATATTTTAGACCATGCCCCCAAATATGCTACTGTATCCCCACCATTTCTAAAACATATGTTTTTGGAGCACTTCACATGTGAAATTTCACATGTGAAAATGTGTTTTTGGAACAATTCAGGTGACATTTGACATGTGAAAACGTGATCACTTGAAATGCATGTGTTTTCTCCATAAGGCTGAGGACAGGTTAGGATTTTTGTACGATGTTCTCAAGACATTTGTTTTACCAGTCATCAGGACATCACATGATGTTCCTTAAGGTCCCAAACCATTATAATTCAAATAATGGTATGGTTGTTTAAAGTAAGTGGTAAGCTGTTCAGCTAAAATACTACCCTATCTGGGATTTGAACTCACAACCTCTGGATTGTAGGTGCACTGATCTTTCTGTTGCACCACTAAGTCTGTAGCAATCGCCTACCTATAATACATCTTTGCACTTAGCAAAAGAGTGTGATCTTTGCTTCTATTTCAGTTAATCTGACTGCTCTCATCATTGATTTATTTGACTTATTTCAGCCATTTGAGGGTTTTCTGTATAGTCTAATGTTGGTGGGGTATATTATTCTGCTCAATGTTATTCAATGTTGAACACACTGTATGTTACCTGTTTTTTGTTTTCACATGTGAAATGTCACATATAAAGTGTTCCAAAAACACGTTTTCACATGTGAAATGTCATGTGAAATCATGTGGTTTTTCTGTAAGGATTAACTCAATGACAAACATCTTTAGAAAAGTATGATCCTCGATGAAAGCATTTTGACATGATCTATTGAAACACATCTAAAGATGACTTACAGCCCCAACAGAGCGTGTAGAGGCCTGTTTCATAGTGCCTATAGAAAGCCACTCTCCAATAGACCCTAGACCCGCCCAACACATTCACGGTGCTCTAAGTATCAATGAAATGTGATTCATATCCCTGCTAATGCAAGTCAAATGCTAACGTACATATTTGCTCAAGGAACACAAACTGTAAATCTGAATGTGTTGTTTCTAGGAGAACTTTCTGCAAATTTTGAATGAGTAGTGGTACAGTAGGTGCTAAAATATGTCTTGTAGGTTTTCCCTACACTCAACAAACCAGTTTAACTGTTACATTCATAAACAGTTTTCTGGGAAGTTTGCTGGAGTGATGGGATGATAATTCCGAATTCCCAATGGAAAGGAATACAACCACAAGTTCAGACTAAATGGTCTGAGTACAGTTTATTGGTTACACATGCCGTGGCCTATTTCAACCCCTGCATAGTAGGTTGTAGTATTAAAGGAAAACATAACCCCATATAACACCAAGGGCCCCCAGAAGGCTAGGGCCGGCTCTGACTGCATGTGTGGGTCTGGATGTGGGTACACAGCCCCTCATCATGAGTTCAGATTTTTATTGTGGCTCCCACCCCGATCAACGTTGCCCATCCCTATACTATATCATCGTTGCCCATCCCTATACTATATCATCGTTGCCCATCCCTATACTATATCATCGGACATTGTTCTTATCAGCTGAAACGTAACATAAACTGAACCCCCGATTTTCGACTTGCTCAGGCAAAGTATGCTATAATACCATGGTTTAGTCTTCATGCTACATTCCAATACACTACTGCCACCTAGTGTAGATATGGACGAATTACCATATTACACCAAGGTCCCACACTGTAATATAGTAACTATAGGGCAGGCTATACTGTATCACAAACAGCAGAGGGTGCAAAGGGATTTGAAACAATTATGTAAGTAAAAAAAATATACACTTACAAATGTACACTTACAAAAACATCATAGTAGAACTCAAGTGATGAAGTAGTTTAGTTGGCTAAATGCCTTGTAAGCCAGCGAGGAGGTCATGTGGAATCAATGAAATACAATTGAGATTTACTCAAAGAACCCAGCCTACAGTTTCTTGGAGACGTGATACTATATCTATAGACTACTTATTTAAATCCTGTAGATGGCAGTGTTTTACTACTATACACCAAGGTTTTTTCTCAACCCTCTCCTTTCTGAGCCCTATTGAACTCAATACTTACCAATTGTGTGTCCTATTCTGCCCCAAGTGTGCACTTGTTCACTTCCCTTCATTGATTTACAGTAAAAGGAAAGGCCTGTTAAAGTGGAACTTACACAAATCCAGTGGGTTTAAATGTGTGGGAGAAAGAAAGGAATGTCAGTGCCAGTAGCAAGAGGCCGCAAGTGGATTTTCCAGCAAGACAATAACCCCAAGTACTAATCTGTCTGTCTGGGGAACACCTGTAACACGGGACAGTTTTGTCTGGGAACAGCTTAACCTTTACTGTAGTGAACACTGGGGAATGTGTTTGGACCTAGTGTAAAGGTCGTCACGCTGCTTGCTTAGCCAGTGCCACTTCCTCCCAATACGGCCCATATCTGCCTGGCTCAAACTCAGAAACTATGTCTTACAAACACACGTGACCTCTCTCCTCAAGCGTCTTAGCTGATCGCGCCACCTCAAAAGCTAGCTAATGAGGCGACACAAGGGGAACATATAAGGCTGAGGAGTACGTGTCACACATCCTCATGCACTACATTCACCCCTCAAACTTACTCAACAGAGACCCCAGCATTGAGCTGAGCACAACTGTAGATCCTAGTCACTAGGCACCACTGTAAAGGACATTGCACTGCACACTTAGCAACAACCACTTCCTCCCATACATGGTTTGAAATCAGGACCTCTGCCTTCCAAACACACATGAGAACCCTCCTCAAGCATCTTAGCCAATCGCGCCACCTCTGAAGCTAGCTAATGAGACGAAGCAAGTGAAACACTTAACGCTGAGGAGTACATTTCACATATCCCAATGCGCTACACTAGCACAGGAAGATGAGGATTTGGCAAGAGTCAATGCATCATCCTATCATCTGTCAAAGAATGCAGTCCCTTGTTTGACCTTCCAATCAGACCTCATTTTGTACAAATCAGGTGTTTTCTGAAGCCATCAGACCGTTTGGGCCATCAGGCTGTTTACATTATCTCAGGAAGTTGAATCAGGACTAATTGCTATGTACAGTAACTGGCTAGAAAGTAGCGGTTATACAGTGTTTACAACGTAGGTGCTCTCTTTTTGGTATTTTCTTGGTAAACAGAAATAACTACTTGTACTTACACAGGTTACCCTCTAGTCTCTTTTCTCTGTTCCCTTACCCTGAAATAATGGCTATGTAATTGAATGTTTTGTCGAGGATGCTTTTCTAACTGACACCAACCACTCAGAAGAACTGTCATATTTGTACTTGTGAAAATGTTGGCCTATTATACTATGCAAACCGGTACATTTCTTCACAACAGCAATCCTCAATCAGGGACATGGTGACCACTAGAGGGCCTCAGTGAGTTTTACTGTGATTGACCCTGCGTCACAATTCCTACCTTGCTGCTGGCACTGGCATTCCTTTCAGCCTGCAGAGGCAACCTGGTTTTTGGCAAAAATCTCCTGGTAGTTGGTAAAGTTATTGATGCCGTTGACCTTAACAAGGGCACCAGGACCAGTGGAAACAAAATATCCCCAAAACATCAAAGATCCACCACCATATTTTAGAGTAGGTATGAGGTACTTTTCTGCATATGTTTCAATTTTTGGACGCCAAACCCACTACTGGTGTGTGTGGCCAAAGACCTCTATTTTCATGTCATCTGACAATTGCACCAGTTCTAATCCAAACTCCAGGCTTTTACGTTTGCTGGATCACATGAAAATAGAACTCTTTAGCCACACACACCAGTAGTGTGATTTGCGTAAAAAAAATATGCATATGTAGAAAATAACCCCATACCTACTGTAAAATATGGTGGTGGATCGTTGATGGTATGGGGGCTATTTGGCTTCCACTGGTCCTGGGGCCTTTTTTAAGGTCAACTGCATCATAGACCAGTACCAGGACATTTTAGCCAAAAACCTGGTTGCTTCTGCCAGGAGGGTGAAACTTGGCCGCAAGACAATAACCACAAGCACATATCAAAATCCAGAAAGAAATGGTTAATTGACCACAAAATCTATATTTGCAATGGCCATCTCAGTTCCCAGACTCGGACCCCATTGAAAACCTGTAGTTTTAATTGAAGAGGGCAGTGCATAAGCACAGACAAAGGATATCAAGGATCTGGAAAGATTCTGTATGGAGGAACGGTCTAAGATCCCTCCCAATATGTTCTCCAATCTCATAAAACATTTTAGAAAAGGCTCAGTGTCGCTATTCACGCAAGGGGAGTGTGCTAGAGTATTGAAAACAGAGGTACCAATAATTTTTACCCCTAACTTTTTATTACTTGTTAAACAAAATATATTTCTAGGAACAATTGAATTAGTATAAAATATCATTTGAAAAAAACCTGTTTTGCATAAAATATAGCTCAGTATTTGTCTTATTTATTTTATACAGTCCTTTTAGCTAATCTTTATCAAGGGTGTCAATAATTATGGACAGACAGACAGACAGACAGACAGACAGACAGACAGACAGACAGACAGACAGACAGACAGACAGACAGACAGACAGACAGACAGACAGACAGACAGACAGACAGACAGACAGACAGACAGACAGACAGACAGACAGACAGACAGACAGACAGACAGACAGATACTTAAAGCTCTAAAAGACTCAACAAAAAAGCTGGTCCTAAAACTCTTGATCCATATCTATTGAAACTTGCAGCTGACTACATGAGCTAAATGTCATCCCCAGTGCTTGGAAGTCAGCCTGTGTTCTTCCCCTGTTAAAGGCAGGTGAACCCTTTAACCTAAATAACTACAGGCCAATTTCTAAGCAATCGATTCTAGATAAAATCTTGGAGACCCTAGTGTCTAATCAATGAAATACGTTTTGATGTGTCAATTACATTATATTGAAGTTTCAATCAGGTTTAAAAAAACAGCATGGTAGCTCATGGTTCAAGAGTTACCTGTCAGATAGAACTCAGAGTGTCCAGTTTCATGGCAAGGTGTCAAATGCTAGTTTTCATTTTTATGCTGATGATACAGTTATTTATTGTTGTGCAGCAACACTGATTAAGGTCTTTGAAGATTGTTTATGGTCTGATTAAGGTCTTTGAAGATTGCCTTTAATATTGTTTAGGCTCAGCTCTGTCAACTGAAGTTGATGGTTTTCACATTTTACATTTAAGTAATTTAATTTTGCAGACACTTATCTGTGAGGGACATACAGTTAGTGCATTCGTCTTAGTGGTGGCTGGGACAACCACATATCACAGTCATAGTAAGTATATTTTTCCTCAACAATGTAGCTATCAGCAAAGTCAGAGCTGGTGGGGGGGCTTATGGTAGAGAAATTTGACATTAAATTCTCTGGCAATAGCTCTGGGGAACATGCTGCAGTCAGCATGCCAATTTCACGCACACACAAAACTTGACAACTCGTTAGCGTTGTGTTGTGTGACAAAACTGCACATTTTAGAGTGGCCTTTTATTGTCCCCAGCACAAGGTGCACCTGTGTAATGATCATGCTGTTTAATCAGCTTCTTGATATTCCACACATGTCAACTGGATGGATTATCTGGGCAAAGGAGAAATGCTCACTAAAAGGGATGTAACAAATTTGTGCACAAAATTTGAGAGAAATAAGCTTTTTGTGCATATGGAAATTACTGGGATCTTTTATTTCAGCTCATGAAACATGGGACCAAGACTTTAGATGTTGCGTTTATATTTTCGTCCAGTGTAGTTTCAGTGCAATACTGTGTAGGCCTAGAAATAATGTGTTCAATACAGCTTGGCTGTCTGGAAAGAGAACAGTTGGACGAAGAAATAATATCCTAAATGTGACACACCAACCGCTTCTTATGCATAATAAAAGTATATCTTGACATGGCTATAGGGATATAGGCTATTAGTTTCCAAATAAAAATGAAAAAATGTCAATAAGAGAAAAGAGAGTAAAGTATGGTAGGCCTAGTGCAAGTTCGAAAGTGAGGGACAAGGTAGACCAGTACTTCTTGTAAGGCTGTAGGGGTTTTTCTTGTGGGTTATGAATGTTGAGTTTGTCAAAGATCCTCTCCGAGACCTCTCAATGCACCCGAGGGAAGCAACAACCTATTTTAACGAGTCCTAGCTGCCTTTATGTTACCTCCATCCAGTCACTCTCAACTAGTGGAGATTTTAGCATGTAAATCTTGGTGGGGCAACAACAACAAAAAAGAAAGTAGGATGCATGCCAGCAAAGCCACTACACAACACTAAACAATACATTAATTGCACTATAACGGTGACAAACGGTGCCCACAAACATAAAGCTGTCCCAACATCTTACCACTGCTATACCTGGCTATCAGCGGAGCCTTGTCTGGCAGGGAAACAGTTCATTCAGCCTCATTTACTGCCTTTTAAAAAAACATATCTGACATGGCTGACTTGCTTAAACAAATGTGGTTTATAATGACAATAGAGATGTACAAACTACGGCATAAGGGGATGACAAGCGGATAAGAGGCAATCCGTAAATTCGATTAAGACAATAAGCGAGCTAGGACGGACGGAATCAATATAACTATTTGTTTAGCACTTTGAAATGTACAGCGACAGAATTCATGACGTGGCAGGTTTTTGTGTGTTAAGTGTTGTGTTGGTGATTGGACTCCCAATTGAAGGCAGGTGTGTTGAGTTGCCTTTGATTGGGAGTCCTGTATAGTAGTGTGTGTTTTTCTTTGGGGTTGTGGGTAGTTGTTTTTGCACTGCGTTTTGTGAGCCTGCAAAACTGTTCCTGTTGTCGTGAGTACTGGTTATTGTTTTCCCTGTGGATGCTTTTTGTGTTTTTTCATTAAAAGAATATGAGTATCCACATACCCGCTGCGATTTGGTCTATTCAACACAGCTACACCTGTGACAGAACTACCCACCACCAAAGGACCAAGCAGCGGACGAACGAGGAGGAAGGATGGACGTGGGCAGAGATAAGGATGAGCGTTTCCAGGGCTATGGAAGAGTTTAGTAAACTCGAGAGGCAGCCCCAAGATTTTTTTTTTGGGGGGGGCACAAGGGCTGTTTTACGGGGCGAGAAGGGAGCCCCAGGCCAGCTCCCCGTACCCTGTTTAGGCTGAAACAGACTGGACAGGTCCCGTGCTTTGGGGTTGGGGCTGTGGTGAGGCCTGGGATTTTCAGGCCGGTAGGCACAGTACCAGCGCCCCACATGTGCCAGGGCGAAGTAAGCATCGAGCCTGAAGGGGTGATGCCAACCCTGCGCTCAAGACCGCCAGTACGCCTCTACGGTCCGGTGTTTCCCGCTATACGCACTAGCATGGAGGTGCGTGTCTCCAGGCTGGCACGTCCAGTACCAGCCCCACGCATCAGGCGTATAGTGCGTCAGCCCAGCCTCGCCAGTCGGGAGTCGCCAGGGCTGCCCGCCAGTCGGGAGTCGCCAGGGCTGCCCGCCAGTCGGGAGTCGCCAGGGCTGCCCGCCAGTCGGGAGTCGCCAGGGCTGCCCGCCAGTCGGGAGTCGCATTCCGGGCATTCCGGGGTCTGCACCTTGAGGGGGGGGGGGGGGGGTAAAAGTTCAACATTGGAAAAGAAGCCCTTAATCACAGATTTGGGACCACACAGCCACTGTCACTGATTCCTTCCAAACCACTTATTATTGAATTTGCGATTTCCAACTTGTTGTGTAATGTTTATGTCCAATGGCCGATGAGCACAATACGTTTTATCTATAATTTCTCTTCATTATTTCTCTTCATATGACAAGGATTAAAGAGGATTTGCCAGTAGACTGTCGACTTGATTCATGATAACTGCTAGCTAAGATTTTGAAAGTATGATGTTGACATGATCAGTCCAATCAAAAGATACTGTACATATAATGTGATTTGACGTCATTTTATCTGTGGCCAATGACCTTGAGCCTTCTTGGATGGGCACTTCTATGGCAGTACCCAAAGGGCTATAGAATTTTTTAGGTCTACCCTTAGGCTTGGCGGTGACATGGTGTCCCCATGAGTGACAGAACACGGAGCCAATCACGGCGCAACGTATTTTCTGCTGGCTTGCCCCACCACCACAGAAAGCACTAAGTTAGGCTGAAACACCTGCATTTTGGTGCTGTCTTACTCAAGAAAAAAAAAAGAGACAATGTTTGTATGCTGCTTTATTAACTCAAATATTGATATATTTTTTTTTTTACATTGTTTGCAAACTGATATGTGACACGTATTAATACCAAAATAACATGTTTTTATATTTTAAAAAAATGCCAAAAATGTGGAGCTCAAAACAGGTGAGCCTCTGCCCCACCTGCCCTGAATGACAGGTCGCCACTGCTCTAAACCTTTAATTTAAGCAATAAGGAAAGGGAAAGGAAATGGAAAGGGGGATACCTCGTCAGCTGTACAACTGAATGCATTCAACTGAAATGTTTCTTCCACATTTAAACCAACCTCTCTACAATAAGCCCGAGGGGGTGTGGTATATGGCCAATATACCACGACTAAGGTCTCCGTGATATATTGGCCATATATCACAAACTCCGGAGGTGCCTTATTGCTATTATAAACTGGTTACCAATGTAATCAGAGCAGTAAACCCATGGTATTTGGTCTGATATACCACGGCTTTCAGCCAATCAGCATTCAGGGCTCGAACCAACCAGTATAGAAAGTTATATAAATGTGTTGTTTTACAGGGTCAGTCATAGTAGTAAGCTGCCCAAGGAGTAAATTACAGTTAAGTGCCTTGCTCAAGGGCACATCGACAGATGTTGTCACGTGGTTTATTCAAACCAGGGACTTTTCGGTTAATAGCCCAAAGCTTTAACTGCTAGCTACCTGCCGCCCACTGACCTGAAAAACAGGTGTTAAGAGAAATTTAGAATTCGCTCCACCAGGTGCTTCGTGTAGGGCAGACTACCGCCCCACTGACGGATTTCAGACAAAACAGACCTTGAACGCTGGTATTTACACTCTATGACTCCCAGGTAAACAGTCTGTTTGTTTCAATATCTTGAGAGTTCTCCGTTTGATTTTGTTTCCAACTAATACATTACCCCACTGCTGCAAAGGTGAGCGAGATGCGTGGGCGATATAAAAGTAAGGAGAACGCGGGCAGTGAATGCATCCATGCTTTTGAGGGGAAATGGGACATTGGAAACGGGCTGTTTGGGAGTTACGACTCACCTATGCCTGGAGTACCTGCCAGCTGCTCGGAGGGGCCAAATTCCCCAAATGGAGGTATCCTGACAAGTTTGGACGACGGGAATGGGCCTTCGACAATGAATTCTTCTTTGACAGGTCAACACAATTTAGTGAATGCCTTCCTTGTATAATCAAACGTCATATCTCACCAAATATAATAATTTAAGAAGTAGACATGCATAAATGTTTTATATCACAACCTTACTGAAAATGAGAATGACCACTTCAATGCGTCAACTTGTGTTGAGTAGTCTACATTCGACTAAAAGGTCGAATGTAGACCTTTTATCCCAACCTGGTCTCAGAGCATGTGTATTATTCTGTACGAAATCCAAGACAGTCCATTTAGTATGATATGTTACGTTTCGTATGGTATGTATTCATTTGTGGATTTAATTTATGAATTACAATTTGTATGATATGTTTGCAAATTTCCTAAACTTACAAAATGTAAGAATTACAATACGTACAATATGTTACGAATTTGCAAGACACATGATGTGTTACGAATTCCAATTTGTTGTGGTTAATGCTAATGTTTGCTAGCTGGCAATGGGTTAGGATTAAGATTAGGAGTTCGTTTTTTAAAATGTTTATTTAAACTTTATTTAACTAGGCAAGTCAGTTAAGAACAAATTCTTATTTACAATGACGCCTAGGAACAGTGGGTTGCCTTGTTCAGGGGCAGAACAACATATTTTTACCTTGTCAGCTCGGGGATTCGATCTAGCAACCTGTCGGTTACTGGCCTAACGCTCTAACCACTAGGCTACCTGCCACCCCCATTAGCTAAAAGGTTTATGGTTCGGGTTAGGGGAAGGGCTAGCTTACATGCAAAGTATCTAAAGAAAGTAGTAAGTATTTGAAAAGTTGCTAATTACCTAAAATGCTAAAGTTGTCAGTGAGGAGACTCGAACATGCAACCTTTGGGTTGCTAGTTGCCTGTCTTATGTAACCAATTTGATTATCGCCGAAAAAAGTTGACTATGTTACGTGTAGTCTGAGAGCAGGCTGCACATCCAGGTATAATGCTTTATAACTTGTTATAAGCATGTCTGAGCCTTTATATTGTCTTACAACAAGCAAGGCTCATACTGTTGGTTGTTCATATACTGTACTGTGCAATCTATATGGTTCATACAGTACATGTGATACATATTTGTAAATTATATTAAGTCATATTTTAGGCCTTACTTTTTGGAGTGAGTGATACATTTTAGGATAATATGATCATCAGATATCATGTTTCTTTTTAGCCTGTCTGAATTCACAAATAAATTGCATTCTGTTGCAACATGGTTTTATTCATCAGGTCCAAAGCGCTCCAACTATGACGGTGAGAAAAGGTACCTGGGAGTCAGGGTCAAAATGCCTGTGAGAGACATGCTTAATAAGATTCGCATTGCGAAGGGAATGGCCCCAAAAAATATCCAGGTATGACATACTGTATATTCACTGTGGCTAAATTGCTTGGAAGATAATTTCCACATTCCCCAGTCAGATGTTTTGACATATTCAGTTTATCCTTTACATCTTTCTACAGGGCAACTGCGGCAAGGCATTGAAAGGTTAGAAAAAACTCCTAAATTCTACTACGCTTGTGTTCTTGGCCTATAACCAAGATTTAACACTTCTGGCAGTCTCCTCAAAAGTGTGTCTTGTTCTGCTCCGGAATTAGGGTTGTTTACCTTCTGCAAACATTAAGAGTCATAAAGTGCTTGGTATTGGGTGAGGCTGATCACACGCTGTTCACATTTATAAAATGTAGTCAAGACACTCCTTAAAGCCTATGGATATAATGCATAATGATGTACACATCAATTATTAGTAAGACATGCACATATTTTATATCTTAGTATTGTTTCATAATAATACAGTATATCACAGCCATTTTGAAAAATAGACTTGTAGGATACTGATTTCTAACAATACAAGTTAAAACGTGTTACTGAATTTCATCATTACAATATGAACATAAATAACACAAACTGTCACAACAACAATTATGTACTATTACACAAGCATTTATGTTGTGGGTAAGGGCATGCAACAGCAAAGATACTGTCAACTTCATGAAACCTGCTATCAAAATTCCTTATATTCTTCACAGGAGAGAAGAAACGGGTAAATACCAATAGAGATCGCAGAAGTAGCAAGGTGAGTGATTTACAGTACATTATATGAATAAGCCTACATGTCTTTTCACATTTCACCAGGTGTACCTTGCTCTAACGTGGACGGCTCAGCACTCAACACTGCATACTTATTATGTGTGCCCACTGTGTTTCAGAGAAAACAACCTACAAAGAGCCTGGAGGAACTCGCCATAATAGTGGAGGTATTGGAGGAGGATCTCAAAGCCAGCAAGCCATACAGCCAGTCTAACACGTCTGAGTCACCTGATTACAGCCCAGAGCCCAATGTGCAACCATGGAATAGTCCAGAGCAACTCCAGCATAGCCACTCAATGAAGTTCAGTCAGGAAAACAAGATGCCACAACAAGCCACAAACTACTGTATGTCAGAGCTCAAGCTATCCCGCTCTGCAGACAATCACAAGACTAGTGTTCCTCCGCTGAACTCCCAAGGACGGTGTATCAACGACGAATCCGACAATATGATGCCCAGTCCAGATTCATATATGACTTACTCCCCCAGCAGCACCAGTGAATGTCAAGTGCCATCTCCCCAATATTCGGTCTTTGCTAGCCCCCTGTCCTCCAGCTATGAGTTAGGTCAGGATGGAGGTAGTGACTACCAGGATAGCTTTAGCCCCCAGTGCCAGGATAGCTTTAGCCCCCAGTGCCAGGATAGCTTTAGCCCCCAGTGCCAGGATAGCTTTAGCCCCCAGTGCCAGGATAGCTTTAGCCCCCAGTGCCAGGATAGCTTTAGCCCCCAGTGCCAGGATAGCTTTAGCCCCCAGTGCCAGGATAGCTTTAACCCCCAGTGCCAGGATAGCTTTAGCCCCCAGTGCCAGGATAGCTTTAACCCCCAGTGCCAGGATAGCTTTAGCCCACATTGGCTCAGCTACATGTGCCAGAATTGGAACAGCACAGCATACTTCTGGAACCAGCTCCAGAGGGAGGAGCGATTACTGACGGGGGTCTCTGATACAGAGGTTCTGGCCACAGACAGGAACGGAAGGACGTAAGTTGGAATCACAATTTATATTTGACCCTTTTCGTATTAATGAGCCTTGCTGAGCTGTAGCCTGGTCTTGTTAGGCATCCACCAGAGGTTGGAACAGTGCTGGAAACTAGCACAGTGTGGTTCAGGTCAGCACAATAGTGTGAAAAGGGTACATGTGTCTGATACTGTATCAGTGCTTGCAGACAGTGCTAGTACATTGCAGTTACACCAACTGTTGATTTTAAATTGGATACCCCGGGAGGCTATAGCAGTATAATAGCTAGAATGTTATGGAGTTTCAGACAGAAATGTGAGATGGTATCGCTCAGTTTGTCATTAAAGGAAATGTACAGAGCCTGTATTTGACAGTATGGTGAATGGATGCTTTGTAGTAATTTAAGGAGATATTTGTTGTCCTAAGATAAACAGTAACCTGTTACAGACATATTAGTTTTCCTACAATAATTCACAAACACCAAATTATTCCAAGACATACTGAGGGTATCTATCTAATAGGCAGCAGTTAAGTGTTAGTGTCGTTACGTTCCCCAGCAAGAAAACCAAAAATTGTCACTCAAACAGAAGGGGGAACTAACAAAGAGTCACCGACGAATAGGTGGGGTTTTAGGAGGGGTTCTGAAAGACACTCATGTGGGTGTCCACTGAAAGGTGACTAGCAACAACTGGAACCTAAAAGACACCCACCATGAGACCCACTAAATTTGCCCAAGAAGAGGCAAAAAGAAAAACCCACACCAAACTTAAAGACAGGAAGCAAACCAAAAAGTGGAACAAAACAAAAACATGGAAGATCAGATAAAGGATTGTTTGTCTAGAAATCAAATAGGGAAAGCCAACAAAAGGTGTTAACCTGCCACATCTCTCAAGAAAATTGGAGCACTGGGCCAGCCACTCTTAAATATTACCTGGAACAGCACCGGTGAAACACCTTCTGACTAAGGAGATGGACAAGCCAGCACAGTGTAACACATACGGACTAACGAGGTGACACCAATCGATGTGCCCCACGTGCTAACGTCCAACCTCAAAATATAAATGGAAAAGCCTGTAACAGTGTTCTGAAGAAATTTCCTCATACAGTACTATATCATCATGACTCATGGGGCGTTGTCTGGAATTGCACAAAAAGTAAACAATGACTGAAAATCCATGACCAATGTTGATATAGGAGGACGATAGACAAATAATTGTTTGAATGGCTGATTTTAGTGACAAACACAGCAAGGGGTATCTATCTAATATTAATTTTGCTGTGAAATTTAATGTTCTTGATATAATTGATAATGACAAATTTTTATTATTACTTTCAAGCTACCACTGATTCGAATCAGGCTCACATGAATTATTATTGGCCAGCCACAGTACAAAACAAAATTCCCACATTGTTGATGTACGATTGACATGCTGCTATGTATCATCCAGTACATTCATGTTTAAAATGCACTTTAATGCATTAATGTTGTTAACCATTCAAACTCACAGTGACATTTATGTGAGTACACTATAAATATGTTTATTGCTTCTTTCTTTAGAGCTCTCCACAGAGTTGTGGGTCAAGGCAAGAGGGCCCTGGGATATGCGATTGCCAAAAGGATGGCAGCTCTGAACAGGCTGGATGTCAAAGACTCAGAGGGAAAGGTAAATCAAATGAAAAATATAGCATGACTTAAATTGTTTTCTGGTTGTTCAGATTCATTCAGACGTTCAGATAACTTTGAAGCAACTGTTTACTACTGCTGAGTGATTACCGTAATTTCCGGACTATTGAGCGCACATGAAGAAAAGCCGCACCCACTGAATTTTTTTAAATTATTATTTTGAACATAAATAAGCCGCACATGTCTATAAGCCGCAGGTGCCTACCGGTACATTGAAACAAATTAACTTTACACAGGCTTTAACGAAACACGGCTTGTAACAAAAAAATTATAATTAGCAGTAAGCTTTAGTTGTCTTTTTGCACTGAGTCAATTCCTAACGCTGCTCTTTCCAACGTCTTATCATCGACTCATTAAGACCAAGCTCCCGTGCAGCAGCTCTATTTCCTTTTCCAACAGCCAGATCAATCGCCTTCAACTTGAAAGCTGCATCATATGCATTTCTCTGTGTCTTTGCCATGATGAGGGTGACAAAATGACTACCGTAATCAGAATGATGGGAAGTTTGAGAGCGCTCGATTTAATCTAAACAGTAAACCAAAAAGTTGTTTGACCTTAACCCGTTCGGCAATTTCATTGGTCTAATGAAAGCTTCATGCCGCCAAAAAACTGAGCACGTCACAGAATGTGAAAGCGGGAAAAATCCATATATTAGCCGCGTCATTGTTTAAGCCGCGAGGTTCAAAGCGTGGGAAAAAAGTTGCGGCTTATAGTCCCGGAAATTACGGTAGTGCTTTTTGAGGTTGGTTCAGTTTATTCTGTAATACAGAATAAAATAATTAATAAAAGTCCCATTATGGTAGTGACTGCCAATTTACTGCTTATCACTTATTAACCATCATTTATTCACATTACTTTAATAAAATATTTGTTTTATTTGGTGACTTTGTTATTTAATTTCATCTCTATAGAGCTGCTGCCTATGCTGTCTGACAAAATCACTTTTTTAGTAGTTTTTCAACGTAAATAAGGCATACTTTTATGACCGGTGAATACCAACTATCATTCGCTTAGGTAATGTATTTTCAGCTAGAGATGCAGTGCATTCGGAAAGTATTCAGACCCCTTGATTCAATCTACAGACTATACCCCATAATGACAAAGCTGGACAAAGATTGTTTCTTTAGTGAGTCAGACGTGAAGGATATAATGTTGCTCCCAGACAAGGCCCAAATCCCCGTCATTCACATGAAGAAAAGAAGGAAATACTGGGGGCGCAGCTCAGCGCGCCTTGTGAGAATTTATCGGCCTGTTGGTAACCCGCCTCTACCATCCGATCTATTAGCCAACGTGCAATCACTGGAGAATAAACTGGATGAGCTCCGTTCGAGACTATTCTACCAAAAACAGTAATATCTTATGTTTCACCGAGTCGTGGGTTTTCCAAGCATTGGCAGGACAGAACAGCTACGTCCGGTAAGACGATGGTGGGGGTGTGTGTATATTTGTCAATAACAGCTGGTGCGCAATGTCTAATATTAAGGTAGTCTCGAGGTATTGCTTGCTTGAGGTAGAGTACCTCATGATAAGCTGAAGACCACACTATCTACCAAGAGTTTTCATCTATATTTTTCATAGCCGTCTATTTACCACCACAAACCGACGCTGGCACTAAGACTGCACTCAACGAGCTGTATAAGGCCATAAGCAAACAAGAGAATGCTCATCCAGAAGCGGCGATCCTAGTGGCAGGGGACTTTAATGCAGGCAAACTTAAATCCGTTTTACCTCATTTCTACCAGCATGTCACATTAGCAACCAGAGGGAAAAAAAACTCTAGACCACCTTTACTCCACACACAGAGATGTGTACAAAGCTCTCCCTCCATTTAGAAAAATCTGACCATAATTATATCCTCCTGATTCCTGCTTACAAGCAAAAACTAAAAGCAGGAAGTACCAGTGACTCCCTCAATACGGAAGTGGTAAGATGACGCGGATGCTACGCTACAGGACTGTTTTGCTGGCACAGACGGGAAAATGTTCCGGGATTCATCCAATGGCATTGAGAAGTATACCACCTCAGTCAGCGGCTTCTTCAATAAGTGCATCGATGATGTGGTCCCCACAGTGACTGTACGTACATACCCCAACCAGAAGCAATGGATTACAGGTAACATCTGCACCGAGCTAAAAGCTAGAGCTTCCGCTTTCAAGGAGCGGGACACTAATCCGGACGCTTTTAAGAACTCCCGCTATGCCCTCAGACAAACCATCAAAAAAGTGTCAATACAGGACTAATATTGAATCCTACTACACAGGATCTGACGCTCATCGGATGTGGCAGGGCTTGCAAACTATTACGGACTACAAAGGGAAACCTAGCCGCGAGCAGCCCAGTGACGCGAGCCTACCAGACGGGCTAAATGCCTTTTATGCTCGCTTCGAGGCAAGCAACACTGAAGCATGCATGAGATCACGTTCTCCGTAGCCAATGTGAGCAAGACCTTACCTGGACGTGTACTCAGAGCATGCGCGGACCAACTGGAACCACCCGTAGCACTCACGTCAGTAGCCATGAAGTGCTTTGAAAGGCTGGTCACGGCTCACATCAACACCATCATCCCGGAAACCCTAGACCCACTCCAATTCGCCTACTATCCCAACAGATCAACAGATTATGCAATCTCAATCACATTACACACAAAAGGACTGCTGTTCACTGACTACAGCTCAGCGTTCAACACCATAATGCCCACAAAGCTAGTCACTAAGCTAAGGACCCTGGGACTAAACACTTTCCTCTGCAACTGGATCCTGGACTTCCTGACAGGCCGCCCAAAGGTGGTAAGGGTAGGCAACAATACATCTGCCACGCTGATCCTCAACACGGGGGTCCCTCAGGAGTGCGTGCTTAGCCCCCTCCTGTACTCCCAGTTCACCCACGACTGTGTGGCCAAGCACGACTCCAACACCATCATTAAGTTTGCTGACGGCACAACGGTGGTAGGCCTGATCACTGACAACGATGAGATAGCCTATAGGGAGGTCAGAGACCTAGCAGTGTAGTGTCAGGACAACAAACTCTCCCTCAATGTGAGCAAGACAAAGGAGATGATTGTGGACTAGAGGAAAAGGAGGGCCGAACATGCCCCCATTCACACCGACGGGGCTGTAGTGGAGCTGGTCGAGAGTTTCAAGTTCCTTGGTGTCCACACCACCAACAAACTATCATGGTCCAAACACACCAAGAAAGTCATAAAGAGGGCACGACAACGCCTTTTCCCCCTCAGGAGACTGAAAAGATTTGACATGGATCCCCAGATCCTCAAAAGGTTCTACAGCTGCACCATCGAGAGCATCCTGACTGGTTGCATCACCACCTGGTATGACAACTGCTCAGCATCCGGCCGTAAGGCACTACAGAGGGTAGTGCGTACAGCCTAGTACATCACTGGGGCCAAGTGTCTTGCCATCCAGGACCTATATACTAGGCGGTGTCAGAGGAAGGCCCAAAATATTGTCAAAGACTCCAGTCACCCAAATCATAGACTGCTCTCTCTGCTACCGCACGGCAAGCGGTACCGGAACGCCAATTCTAGGTCCAAAAGCCTCCTTAACAGCTTCTACACTCAAGCCATAAGACTGCTGAACAATGAATCAAATCGCCACCCGGACTATTTGCTTAGCCCCCCACCCCCTCCCCCCTTTGTTTTTACACTGCTGCTATTTGCTGTTTAATATCTATACATAGTCATTTTACCCCTACCTACATGTACAAATTACCGACTGTTATTTTATTGTTACTTATTATTATTATTTTTAATTTAGTTTATTTTGTAAATATTTTCTTAACTGCATTGTTGCTTAAGGGCTTGTAAGTATTTCACGGTAAGGTCTAGACCTGGTGTATTTGGCGCATGTGACAAATAACATTTGATTTGAAGGACATTCAGAAACTTGTCCTGAAGCCACCCCTGTGTTGTCTTGGCTGTGTGCTTAAGGTCGTTGTCCTATTTGAAGGTGAACCTTCAAACCGCGATCACTGCCTCATTGCCTGCATCTGTAATGGGTCTGCGGTCAAACGACCACCCCTCATCACTGTCAAACACTCCCTAAAACACTTCTGCGAACAGGCCTTTCTAATTGACCTGGCCGGGGTATCCTGGAATGACATTGACCTCATCCCGACAGTAGAGGATGCCTGGTTATTCTTTAAAAGTGCCTTCCTCACCATCTTAATAAATAAGCATGCTCCATTCAAAAAATGTTGAACTAGGAATAGATATAGCCCTTGGTTCACTCCAGACCTGTCTGCCCTTGACCAATACAAAACATCTTGTGGCGTCCCTTTGTAGTCCGTGATATGCAACTTTTTATGGAAGTTAGGAACCAATATACACAGGCAGTTAGGAAAGCTAAGGCTAGCTTTTTCAAACAGAAATTTGCATCCTGTAGTACAAACTCAAAAAAGTTCTGGGACACTAAAGTCCATGGAGAATAAGAGCACCTCCTCCCAGCTGCCCACTGCTCTGAGGCTAGGTAACACTGTCACTACCGATAAATCCACAATAATTGAGAATTCAATAAGCATTTTTCTACGGCTGGCCATGCTTTCCACCTGGCTACCCCTACCCCGGTCAACAGCCCTGTGCTCCCCACAGCAACTTGCCCAAACCTCCCCCACTTCTCCTTCACCCAAATCCAGATAGCTGATGTTCTGAAAGAGCTGCAAAATCTGGACCCCTACAAATCAGACAATCTGGACCCTCTCTTTCTAAAATTATCTGCCAAAATTGTTGCAACCCCTATTACTAGCCTGCTCAACCTCTCTTTCGTATCGTCTGAGATTCCCATAGATTGGAAAGCTGCCGCGGTCATCCCCCTCTTCAAAGGGGGAGACACTCTAGACCCAAACTGCAACAGATCTATATCTATTCTACCCTGCCTTTCTAAGGTCTTTGAAAGCTAAGTTAACAAACAGATTACCGAACATTTCGAATCTCACCGTACCTTCTCCACTATGCAATCTGGTTTCAGAGCTGGTCATGGGTGCACCTCAGCCACGCTCAAGGTCCTAAACGATATCATGACCACCATCGATAAGAGACATTACTGTGTAGCCGTATTCATCGACCTGGCTAAGGCTTTCGACTCTGTCAATCACAACATTATTATTGGCAGACTCAACAGCCTTGGTTTCTCAAATGATTGCCTCGCTTGGTTCACCAACTACTTCTCCGATAGAGTTCAGTATGTCAAATCGGAGGGCCTGTTGTCCGGACCTCTGGCAGTCTCATGGGGGTGCCACAGGGTTCAATTCTCGGGCCATTCTCTTCTCTGTATATATCAATGATGTCGCTCTCGCTGCTGGTGATTCTTTGATCCACCTCTACGCAGACGACACCATTCTCTATACCTCTGGCCCCTCGTTGGACACTGTTAACTAACCTCCAGATGCACTTCAATGCCATACAACTCTCCTTCCGTGGCCTCCAACTGCTCTTAAATGCAAGTAAAACTAAATGCATGCTCTTCAACCGATCGCTGCCCGCACCTGCCTGCCCGTCCAGCGTCACTACTTTGGACGGTTCTGACCTAGAATATGTGGACAACTACAAATACCTAGGTGTCTGGTTAGACTGTAAACTCTTCTTCCAGACTCACATTAAACATCTCCAATCCAAAATTAAATCTAGAATTGGCTTCCTATTTCGCAACAAAGCATCCTTCACTTATGCTGCCAAACATACCCTTGTAAATCTGACCATCCTACCAATCCTCGACTTCGGAGATGTAATTTACAAATTAGCCTCCAATACCCTTCTCAATAAACTGGATGCAGTCTATCACAGTGCCATCCGTTTTGTCACCAAAGCCCCATATACTACCCACCACTGCGACCTGTATGATCTCGTTGGCTGGCCCTCGCTTCATACTCATTGCCAAACGCACTGGCTCCAGGTCATCTACAAGTCTCTGCTAGGTAAAGCCCCGCCTTCTCAGCTCACTGGTCACCATAGCAGCACCCACCCGCAGCACGTGCTCCAGCAGGTATATTTCACTGGTCACCCCCAAAGCCAATTCTTCCTTTGTCCGCCTCTCCTTCCAGTTCTCTGCTGCCAATGACTGGAACGAACTGCAAAAATCTCTGAAGCTGGAGACTCTTATCTCCCTCACTAGCTTTAAGCACCAGCTGTCAGAGCAGCTCACAGATCACTGCACCTGTACATAGCTCATCTGTAAATAGCCCATCCAATCTACCTCATCACCACACTGTATTTATTTATTTATCTTGCTCCTTTGCACCCCAGTATCTCAACTTGCACATTCATCTGTGCATCCTACCATTATAGTGTTTAATTGCTATATTGTAATTACTTTGCCACCATGGACTATTTATTGCCTTACCTCTCTTATCCTACCTCATTTGCACATGCTGTATATAGATTTTTCTTCTGTATTATTGATTGTATGTTTGTTTATTCCATGTGTAACTCTGTGTTGTATGTGTCGAACTGCTTTGCTTTATCTTGGCCAGGTCGCAGTTGCAAATGAGAACTTGTTCTCAACTAGCCTACCTGGTTAAATAAAGGTGAAATAAAAAATTAATTAAAAACCTTTGCCCCAGTCTGAGGTCCTGAGCGCTCTGGAGCAGGCTTTCATCAAGGATCTCTCTGTACTTTGCCCCCTTCATCTTTCCCTCGATCCTGACTAGTTTCCCAGTCCCTGCCGCTGAAAAACATCCCCACAGCATGATGCTGCCACCACCATGCTTCAGTGTAGGGACTCTGGAGTTCTGTCAGAGTGCCCATCGGGTTCTTGATCACCTCCCTGACCAAGGGCCTTCTCCCCTGATTGTTCAGTTTGTCCGGGCAACCAGCTCTAGTAAGAGTCTTGGTGGTTTCAAACTTCGTCCATTTAAAAATGCTGTAGGCCACTGTGTTCTTGGGGACCTTTGCAAAAAAATCCAATAACCTGTTTACGCTTTGTCATTATGGAGTATTGTGTATAGATTGATGTGGATTTTTTTTCTTTAATCCATTTTAGAATAAGGCTGTAACAATAAAAAAATGTAAAAGGGAAGGGGTCGGAATGCATTGTACCTCTCTGTCCCTCTTGTGCGTTCTCTCTTCTTTCTGTCTGCTCCGAACAGTCCAGACAAGCTGGCGCTCTACATCTCACAGTTCGGGCTTGATCTGATTTTCTCTCTACAGAAACTGCACATCGAGCTAACAGAACAAAATGGAATTCAAATAATTGAACCGACGTCGGTCAATTAGTTGTTTATAAACTGAAAAATTACAGAAATGTAATCACTCAGCAATACTTATCGCCCAGCACTACTGTATGCAATCAGTGATCTAGCTCAAATAGCTTCAGCTACATCAGGATTGCTGTCCAATCAAAACATAAAACAGTCAAAGAGTTGATTACAGGATTGCCATGTTTGTAGTTTTCCGGGCCAAATTGAGCTACTTTGAAAACTATGTCGCGGGTGAAAATGTATTGGTTGCAAGTCGCTGCTGCTGACTATCAGGCAGTGAGCGGGTTGTTACTGAGTGAGTGAATGGTGGGGAGGGCTAGAGGGGTGTGGGTGCGTTGAGAGCACTAAAGTGCTGCAGCTGAGTCAAGGAGCCAGAGCAGAATTTAGGTAGGTAGACTAGATTATGTCACGTTCGTTGTAAAGATGGGACCAAGGTGCAGCGGGAATGTGAATACTCATCTTCTTTATTAAGATGAAAAACCAAAACAAACACTAAAACAAAACAACGACGAGAAACCAGTCCTGTGAGACATACAGCTACACATGGAACAACTACCCACAAAAAACCATGAAAAAACACCCCTACTAAATAGGACCTTCAATTAGAGGCAACAAGAAACAGCTGCCTCCAATTGAAGGTCAAACCAATAAACTAAGCATAGAAATAGATAAACTAGACACAGACATAGACTAACATAGAACATTGCCCAACAAACCCCGAAACACATAAAACAAATACCCTCTGCCACGTCCTGACCAAACTACAATAACAAATAACCTCTTTACTGGTCAGGACGTGACAGATTAGTCATTATGGAGACCCCCTTTTTCCATGGAACAGATTAACGTGCTAGAACTGATATTAGGGTGACCAAGCAGTGGTAAATGACTGTAGGTGAGAGATGAGAACTCTCTTGGTAGATAGTGTCGTCTACAGCTTATCATGAGATATTCTACCTCAGGCGAGCAATACCTCAAGACTTCTTTAATATTAGACATCGCGCACCAACAGTTATTGACAAGTAGACACACACCCCCACCCCTCGTCAGACATAGCTTCTCTGTCCTGCCGATACACGGAGAAGCCAGCCAGCTCTATAATATCAGTGTCGTCGTTCAGCCACGTCTCGGTGAAACATAAGTTATTACAGTTTTTAATATCCAGTTGGTAGGATAGTCTTAATCGTAGATCGTCCAGTTTGTTTTCCAATGATTGCACATTGGCCAATAATAGCAAGGGTAATTGTGGTTTGCCTACTCGTTGGCGAATTCTTAAAAGGCACCCCGCCCTCCCTTTTCTCCATCTTTTCTTCACGCTGATGACAGGGATTTGGGCCTTGTCTCGACAAAGCAGTATATCATTTGCGTCGTACTCAATAAAGAAAAAAATCTTTGTCCAGGTCGAGGTGAGTAATCGCTGTTCTGATGTACAGAAGCTCTTTTTGGACTTAAGAGATAGTAGCAGCAACATTATGTACAAAATGAGTTAAACAAAGTTAAAAAAAATTGCACAGTTGTTTAGGAGCCCTTAAAACAGCAGCCACCCCCTTCGGCGCATTATATATTAACCAGTTTATAATAGCAATAAGGCTCCTCAGGGGTTTTTGATATATGGCCAATATACCATGGTTAAGAACAGTCCAAAGAACAGCCCTTAGCCTTGCTATATTGGCCATATACCACACCTCCTAGGGCCTTTAATCATAGCAGTCAAAACAATTTAAATCGACATCCGTTGATGAAAAATGATCTGTTGTCACGAGTGTCGTAGAGTGTAGGGTTTAGACCAAAACGCAGCGGGAAAATGTATACTCATCTTCTTTTATTAAAGGACAAAGAAGGAAAAACCAAAAACGTATACAAAAACACAACGACAAAGAACAGGCCAGTAAGGCACAAAGCTATACACGGCAACAATCTCCCACAAAATCTCATGAAAAACAAACTCCTAATTATATGACCTTCAATCAGAGGCAACGATAACCAGCTGCCTCCAATTGAAGGTCCAACCCCAATACCAAAACATAGAAATACAAACACCTAGAAAGAACATAGAAAAACTAACATAGAACAATAACCAAAACCCTGGACTAATAAATCAAATACCCCTCTACATAAACAACCACCCCGAACCATATAAACCAAATACCCCCTCGACATGAACACATAAACAAACACACCCTGAACCACATAAAACAAATACCCCCTGCCACGTCCTGACCAAACTGTAAGAACAAATAACCCCTTTACTGGTCAGGACGTGACATCTGTAGAGTTTAATAAGGGTGATTTATTTTCTCTTGCAACAATCTTAACATTCTTAAACTTGCAAGAATTATTATTTTGATGGAAAAACACATTTTGCTTCTTAGCCTAAAAATTACGTAGATATTCCATCTTAATTCGCTCAATAACGTTATGGAAAAAGGGTTTTATGGATAAATGTGGCAACTCCTCTATTGCTGAAAGAAATGGGCTCATTTTCAGGCCTTGTGGGCGGGTTTTCTGAGGTCTTTGGTTTAAAATGTTTAGCTCAACCTGGCAACGCTGGTTGATTAAGCCCCTGACTTCTGTTCCCAGACTGCACTTCACCTGGCTGCCCAGAAGAACCAACACCTGATGGTGGCTGATCTGATTCACCTTGGTGCATGTGTGAACGAGAAGGACAGGAGTGGAAAGACATGCCTGCACCTCAGTGTTGAGAATGGATACATTCGAGTTCTGGAGGTAAATACAGCCATCTGACCTGTAATACTGACAGGCCAAACCTGTTCTGTGAGCTGAGCTCTTCAAAGGTTAGCTTCAAATAGTATTTGAAGTATTTTTAGGAGGTACTTTAAAATTCATTTTAACGTGCTACCCTGTCATTATGATTCATGCAAGCCTACTGCATCACCTTCACATCCCAGTTTGGTTAGTTCCCTCAATGAAATTGATACCCTGAACCTCAGCAAGATCTTATGTTGTCTAATGGCATACATATTT
Source organism: Salmo salar (assembly GCF_965601325.2). NCBI lineage: Eukaryota > Metazoa > Chordata > Actinopteri > Salmoniformes > Salmonidae > Salmo > Salmo salar. The sequence continues at coordinate 129,487,976 of NC_138299.1, forward strand.
CTTCTTTTAGGTTCTGAAAAATATGATGAAAGAAGGGATTTATGTAGATGTCGAAGCTACAGATAATTATGGTATGTTCGGCTTTCTTGTTCTAATTGCCTATTCAGAGCCTTCCGTTTAAAAAAAAAATCTTAATGTAAGTCTTATATTTAAAGCTGCAATATGTAACTTTTTGGGTGAGTTATAGATCTGTCATTCTCATTGAAAGCAAGTCTAAGAAATGGTTGATCTGTTCTATGTGCGCTATTTCTGTGCTTCCCGTTCTTAAGTTTAGTTTTTGCATCTTTTACTTTCGGTTTTGTACACCTGCTTCAAACAGCTGAAAAGACAATATTTTGAGTTTGAGAAGATATTTCAGAGGTTTAGATGGTACAATTGCTTGTTTTGTTATATAAAGTAAAATTAGGCAAACTATTAGAATTTTAGCAACCACGGAAAGGCGGAGCGATTTATGCATATTGGACCTTTAAAGGGATAGTTCCTCCAAAATGAAAGTTTGTCATATGATTCAGACCTCAAAAGGACTCAAACGTCAAGATGAATCCACATCCCACGGCATTAGTTGTGCAGATTGAGCTATATGCCTCAACCACAAATGAATGGAAAAGATAAGTACAGAATAAAATCATGAAATGATAGTCTTTATATTTTCCATTCATTTGGGACTGAGGCATATAGCTGGATCTACAAAATGTCCTGGAATATGGACTTATCTTAACAAAAGACCATTTGAAGTATGAAAACATTTAGTTTAGAATGAACTGTCCCTTTAGGAATGCTCATTTAATATACTACCTGAGGGGTCAACAAGGAACAGTAATGCTAGCCTATTCAGCTGGTTATATTCATATCAAAGAAGTTGATGATTTTAGATTTACAGTATATACAGTGCTTTCAGAAAGTATTCAACCCCTTTGACTTATTACATATTTTGTCACCCATCTACACCCAATACCCCGTAATGACAAGGTGAAAAGAGGTTTTTAGAATGTTTTTCTAATGAGTCAGTACATGTTAGAATGACCTTGGCAGCGATTATAGCTGTTAGTCTTTCTCTGTAAGTCTCTTAAGAGCTTTGCACACCTGGATTGTACAATATATATGCCCAATGTTCTTTTCAAAATTCTTAAAACTCTGTCAAATTGGATGTTGATTTTCAAGTTTTGCCATAGATTTTCAAGCAGATTTAAATCAAAACTGTAACTCGGCCACTCAGGAGCATTCACTGTCTCTGAAATCCCTGAGCGGTTTCCTTCTACTCCGGCAACAGAGTTAGGAAGGACGCCTGTGTCTTTGTAGTGACTGGGTGTATTGATACACCATCCAAAGTGTAATTAATAACTTCAATGTCTGCGTTTGTTTATTTTTACCCATCTACCAAAAGGTGCCATTCTTTGTGAGGTATTGCAAAACCTCCCTCAAGACATCTGAGCTTTTAATTTGTAAATAATTAGTAAAAATTTCCCCAAATATTGTTCCACTTTGACATTATGGGGTATTGTGTGTAGGCCAGTCACAAACAATCTCAATTTAATACATTTGGAATTCAGTAAAATGTGGAAAAAGTCAAGTGGTGTGAATACGTTCTGAAGGCACTGTACATTGAAAAATCCATGACCACAATGTCATTGTCATAACCCATGTTTCGTTCAGTGATAAATTCCCCTTTGCCTTACATACTTTGATAGGTTTTGGGTGGTTGGTCTTATTCTACAATGCCTCATGTCTGTGCTTGGTGTGTATTGCGGTCAGGACTCAGTGTGTTTCAGTGTGCAGCAGTGGCTCTGAACTTCACCGTGCGAGAGCTGGAGAGAAGTGTGGCCCCTAGTCAGATGAGACTCCACACACTGCGCAAGGAGCAGATGATGGAGACACTGGGGTATCTGCTGCAAATGGGAAGCTACCATCACACTCTGGTCAGTGTCTCCCTATAATATAGGCGGCTAAAGTTTTCCATTTGGAAGTCATAATGTGTTTATTTAAGTTACTAAACTAAGAATGTGTTAAGTTTGAACGAATCCACACATATATACAGATATTGGAGTACTTAAATAACCATTCATGCTCTGTTTGCTTGGCAGAGTTAAGCCTTAAAGTGCAGGAGATTAAAATGCTGTCACCTACTCTCCCTCAGGATAATCAATCAAATGTATTTATTAAGCCCTTTTACATCAGCCGATGTCACAAAGTGCTATACAGAAACCCAGCCTAAAACCTTAAACAGCAAGCAATGCAGCAAGCAATGCAGATGGTGGCTAGGAAAAACTCCCTAGAAAGGCAGGAACCTAGGAAGAAACCTAGAGAGGAACCAGGCTCTGAGGGGTGACCAGTACTCTTCTGGCTGTGCCGGGTGGAGATTATAACAGTTCATGACCGCGATGTTCAAACATTCATAGATGACCAGCAGGGTCAAATAATAATAATCACAGTGGTTGTAGAGGGTGCAACAGGTCAGCACCTCAGGAGTAAATGTCAGTTGGCTTTTCATAGCCGATCATTCAGAGTTAGAGACGGCAGGTGCGGGGAGAATGTGGGGGGAGAATGCAAATAAAGTGGAAGCAAAATGGAGTCCTACAAGTTCATGCAAGGAGTGGTCTCCTGACCCAGTAACATGAGCTACTTCTTAACTTGTTCAGTATTTTTCATATGACTTCCAAGGGGGGTTGTAGACAAAAAGAGGCCTTATTTACAGTACTGTACATTTTAGTTTGTCTTTGTTTCACATTGTTTTATTGAACACACAAATGTAAATGTAATTTCTTGCTGTACTAAAATAATTGTGTTTTTGATGTATCAAAACAGTTTGATTTGATTACAGTTTGATTTAATAGAGTCCTCGATGAAATTAATAGTTTCCAAAATCTATTAGATTTATGGTTCTAATTTGGTGTTTATCTCTTTCTTAGGGGAACTACGTGACTTAGATGGTGTCCATCCACACAGCTGTTCCTTATGAAATTATGTGTGCATCTGCCAAGCAAGGCATGCCAGAGAACTGACAGTTAATGTTTCTGAGTTGTTACAAGCTTGAACTTGTCTTGGAGAAAGGCCAATGTGGTTTAGAAAGCCTTTAATTACCTATCTTTTTGTTACGTGGCTTTAAAGTGAGAGGCTTTCTTCAAGGCAAGGTACAAGTCTTATGTAAAGCATCCAAAGTTTTATGTAAGCTGAAACACAATTGTAAATTGAGTGTTTTTGTGGCTTGCGTTTAAGACTTTGGTTGCACATTAGCTGGTTTCTGTGAAACTTCCACTGTTTGTTACATTAAAGTAACAAAATGTTAATGCAAGTTAAGCTCAATGTTATTTGGTGAATGTGTTATTGGTGTTGTATGTAATACAACAAGGGAGTCAAATTCTTTCATACTTACGTCTTGGAGGGAAAGTGATAATGTTCAAAGCAGCGAGTTTGGCCGGAAAGTAGACACCAAGTCGCCAGCATGTTGTTACACGGTTGAAAACTTTATTGTGTGTGTGTGTGTGTGTGTGTGTGTGTGTGTGTGTGTGTGTGTGTGTGTGTGTGCGCGTGTGTGTATATTTTTCTTCTGTAATAAATATCAAGGTTATCAACAATATTCTTATATGTGTATAGGCCTATATGTTGAATGTACGTTAAAGGTGCAATCCATAAGTTGGTCTCAGCTGATGGAGGGTCATTGCAAGTGCAAAACAAAAAAAGTAGGGGAACAGGCACATTAATTGGCTTAAATCAAACCACATTGTACTTTGTGGCATTTCCACAGGAGACAAAGAATTAGCATTTTACTGCTTTGTTATACATTTTTGTCTGGTGTCGCGTTATATTACCAAGATGGTCATCTCGTACTAGACACATTCAAGGCTTGTGGCAATGTATGTGGTTACAGGTTTTTGAAATTGTATTGAAGTGTCATTTAAAAATATATATATATATCTTAAAGACATTCACAAAATATGATTTACTTTGAACCCAAAAGGTTGCTCTTTATTTCGCACAGTAAGTCGGAATTGCTCTTTTTGTATTGATGACAGTACGTTCAGAGGGTGGTCATGTGAACTGGTCCACTGGTACAGGCATGAATGTCTGATCTTTGTTGTTGTTATGGTGGAGCTTGGGTGTTAACCCTGAATTCTTTGACTAAATCCTTTGGCATTTTATAATCCCATTGATATGCTGGCTGTATTTCGCATACTTTCCATACGACAGCATTTTATTAGTCCCTGAAAGAACCTAATTTCTTCACTTAAAAATATTTGGTGGTTTGCATGGCGTTGTTTTTGTAAATAATGGTTGTGATGTAGCTAGCTTCATTTCAGCTCAAACTATTTAAAGCTGTTTTTATGTGCACTTTTTTTTTATAGTTGTAATGGTATAGTTGTTAGTCATTTTTATTACACATATAGTTGTAATAGTTGTAATGGTGTAGTCATTTTATTTTTGACTTGCATTTTTGTCAAACTTTTATGGTAGGGCTAGTAGTAATTGTAGTGTTGTGTGGTTGCAGTAGCAATGTAGCTGTGGCTGCAACAGCAATCATAGGAGTTGTGGTAGAAGTAGTGAAAGATGTGGCGCAAAGAGAGTCGGAGCAGTACTGGCTGGGATAATACTTTTAGTAGGAGTTGTATGGCCTTGGAGTTCATAGCATTCATATGAAGTTCATGAAAACCCTTTATTTTTTTCTATTATGGTTTTGTTATTGTTATTGTTTCATACATGTAGCGCTTTAACAGGGGCTGAATTGGGACTATGTAAGTGGTGGAAATGTCCCTGATTTCTATGGAATATATTCAATTTCGACTCTATCCTGTCTACTAACATATGGTGATAGAGCTCAATAATCCCCAATTCAACCCCTGGCATGGATATACAGATGTAGGATCTTCATTTTAACCAGTTTGCTACAGCAGGAAAATAGTCCTGCATCAACAGGAAATGGGAATTATTATGTGGATTATAATTAATGGAAATGTATGAAGGGATACATTGTTAATAAGGAAACATTTCAAAGTATAAAGGACAAACTTCAGAATCCTTTTTAAACCTCAATACACTACACGATTTACTTTCCTGCATTGCAGGAAAGTTCTCCTGCAACAGGGTAAACAAATGAAGATCCTACACCTGTAAAGTAGCTATTTTATCCCACTATAAAGAGAACATTATCTGTATTCTGGTGTTTGGGATGTAATGTTTTATATGTATTTGTATACATTTGATCAATATAATGGAAACTTGTTTTTTTTAATGAGATGTATGCACAACTCAGACCTTTGGAATTGATTGGAGATTTTCAAACTAAAATAATCAAGAGAAACACACAGGTCTCAGGTTAGGATTCAGCTAACCTCGTCCCCAGGCTCCGGGTCAACAGAGAGAGAGCGGGCTGGGGATGAGATTAAGATTCAGTAACAATAGTCAGGCTAATATAGCCATCCATGTTCGTTATTTGTGTGCAATTCTAATTTAGACTGGTTGTCTTGAGGCTTTGTTGATCAACGAATAAGCTGAAAACTGATAGGAATGCAAGCAGCTATACATTTGTTTTAGTCTTGCGGGAGGAGGGTTGTTGAACAAATGATAGGCTGTCACTCACATCTTTGGGTTTAGTGATGCCTGAGTGTATAAGATGTTTCTGGTGGTGCACACTTCCTGAATGGCTACATAGCTGGTGCACAGCCCCTTATTAAGTTTATTCATGTATACCACTTTCCCATGACCTTTATTAAATATCAAAAGCAATTTTACCTGAGGGCCTTTGCCTTGTTTCAGTCTGATGATTACAGTGTTCCAACATGATCTCGCAAGCTTACATTTTCATTCACACAACCTGGTCTCAGCATTTCGTATTATTCTGTATGTAAATCCGAGACACTCCATTTAGTATGAAATGTTACGTTTCGTATGGCATGTATTAATATGTTTATCTCCGTCACCCATTTCGAATGACATGTTGCAAATTACAATTCGTATTATATGTTACAAATTTGCAAAACGTACAATACAAAACTAACAAGTGTCTCGGATTTACGTACAGAATAATATGAAATGCTCTGAGACTAGGTTGTAACCAGGTACCTTGACATTATTCACAATTCAGCTGACTGTAAGGCACTTAAACAGGTCCAGAATCACCTGTAGGTTTTGTCAGAGCATGTCGGGCTCCCGAGTGGCACAGCGGTCTAAGGCACTGCCTCTCAGTACCCCTCTCAGACCCCCTGTTTCAAATCCAGGCTGTATCACAACTGGCCGTGATTGGGAGTCCCATAGGGTGGCGCACAATTGGCCCAGCGTTGTCCGAGTTTGGCCGTTGCAGGCTGTCATTGTAAATAAGAATTTGTTCTTAACTGACTTGCCTAGTTAAATAAAGGTTAACTAAAACAAATGTCTGTACCAGAATAGCTGCATAAACTTGATGCAGTCATCTGGGAATTGGACTCCTAATAATTTCCATTGTAAATGGAATTGGACTACAGCTTAAATCTTAAAAATATATTCTCTGGAATATGACTTGTTCATAATCATATTTCTGAAATCCCCTCTTCAAAAAGAGAATTTGGCCAATGTTAGTCACTGCTTTTCTAAAGATATGATAGACCTTTTATGTCTACCACTGTGATCCAACATTCTAAAATAAATGATCTATCAGATGAGTAATAAAGGCAAGGCCAGCCAACAAGCACATGAACAGCTGTCAGAGAGTTGATCTATGCTGTTTCTACCCTCGTGTCTACCACTGTCTACCATCAGTGTTCAAACTGTACAACGTGTCCGTGTCTACAGTACTGTACTGGTTTGGTTAACTACAGCTATGAAACGGAACAAAAATATAAACGCAATATGCAACAATTTCAAAGATTTTACTGAGTTACAGTTCATATAAGGAAATCAGTCAATTGAAATAAATTCATTAGGCCCTAATCTATGGATTTCACATAACTGGGAATACAGATATGCATCTGTTGGTCACAGATACCTTAAAAACATGGTAGGGGCGTGGATCAGAAAACCAGTCAGTATCAGGTGTGACCACCATTTGCCTCATGCAGCGCAACACATCTCCTTCACATAGAGTTGATCAGGCTGTTGATTTTGGCCTGTGGAATGTAGTCCCACTCCCCTTCAATGGCTGTGTGAAGTTTCTGGATATTGGCGGGAAATGGAACAAGCTGTTGTACACGTCGATCCAGAGCATCTCAAGCATGCTTAATGGGTGACATGTCTGGTGAGTATGCAGACCATGGTGGAACTGAAACATTTTCAGCTTCCAGGAATTGAGTACAGATTTGTGTACAGATCCTTGAACCATGGGGCCATGCATTATCATGCTGAAACATGAGGTGATGGTGGCAGATGAATGCCCCGACAATGGGCCTCATCATCTCGTCACGGTATCTCTGTGCATTCAAATTGCCATCGATAAAATGCAATTGTGTTCGTTGTCCGTAGTTTATGCCTGCCCATACCATAACCCCACCGCCACCAAAGAGCACTCTGTTCACAACGTTGACATTAGCAAACCGCTTGTCCACACAACGCCATACAAGCTGTCTGACATCTGACCAGTACAGTTGAAACCAGGATTCATCCTTGAAGAGCACACTTCTCCGGCGTGCCAGAGGCCATCAAAGGTGAGCATTTTCCCACTGAAGTCGTTTAGTACGCCCGACTGCAGTCAGGTCAAGACCCTGGTGAGGATGACAAGCACACAGATGAGCTTCCCTGAGATGGTTTTGGACAGTTGTGCAGAAATTCTTCAGTTATGCAAACCCACAATTTCATCAGCTGTCCGGTGGCTGGTGTCAGATGATCCCGCAGGTGAAGAAGCGGATGTGGAGGTCCTGGGTTGGCGTGGTTACACATAGTCTGCGGTTGTGAGGCCGGTTGGACATACTGCCAAATTCTCTAAAACAACATTGGAGCCGGCTTATGAAAATGTTAATTAAATTATCTGGCAACAGCTCTGGTGGACCTTCCTGCAGTCAGCATGCCAATTGCACACTCCCTCAAAACTTGAGACATCTGTGGCATTGTGTTGTGTGACAAATCTGCACATTTTTGAGTGGCCTGTGCAATGATCATGCTGTTTAATCAGCTTATTGATATGCCACACCTGTCAGGTGGATGGATTATCTTGGCAAAGGATAAATGCTCACTAACAGGGCTGTGAAAAAATGTGCGCAAAATTTGAGAAATACACATTTTTTTAGGAACATTTCTTGTATCTTATATTTCAGCTCATGAAACATGGGACCAACACTTTACATGTTGCGTTTATATTTTTGTACAGTGTAGGTAGACATAAAAGACAATACAAAACTCTAAAAACACATACACTATATGTTCAAGGCCTCTTGAATACTTTCTATGCAAAGCATATACTGAACAAAAATATAAACGCAACTTGTAAAGTGTTGGTCCCTTGTTTCATTGTCCAATGTTTCAGTGGGTGGGCCTGGCTCCCAAGTGGGTGGGCCTATGGCTGCGCCCCTGCCCAATCATGTCAAATCCATAGATTTGGGCCTGATGAATTTATTTCAATTGACTGATTTCCTTATATGAGCTGTAACTCAGTAAAATATTTGAAATTGTAGCATGTTGTGTTTGCATTTTTTTTCAGTGATTTGTGGTCTGAGAAAGTTTGATGTTTGTTTGACGTTTCTAAACCCATGTGGCTCACCGAAACAGTGACTGACACCCGCAGAAACATTACAGAGAAGACATAGGAGGCTTTGATAAGGCATTATTTAAGTTATATAACACTTTTCCAGATGTTCAAAGCACTTTATATTGTATGGGGCTTAACTCATCCCTTCCATTACCAATGTGTTGCACCCACCAGGGTGACTATAGAGACCACAGAGAATCAGGATTTTATCTTAATATCTTATCTGATGAATGATAGCTTGTACAGAGCAGTGCCCTTGACCCTCACTGCCCTGGGACAATGAGAACCAGAAGGAAGAGTGCCCCCTACTGTTCCTCCAGCATCACCTTCAGCAGCATCTGGTCTCCCATCCAAGGATCAAGCAGGCCAAACCGTGTTTCAGGGGAATGCCAGCAGTGGGATACATTGTGTTATGGCTGCAATTCACATCTATAGTCACACTTCTGAGAGTCTTCAACGCTGAGCTGGACATCCTGTCGTGAAGACATTATTTACTGCCCTGAATTTTTTTAAATTCTGTTCAAGTTTCTGTCCGTCTGATCTTGTGAACAATGTATTCTTTTTCACATCAATAAAATGTATAATCTTTACTGATCTAACTGCAAGTGTAACTGAATGAACCTCCAAATGTGCTATACTATCAATACAAATTGAATCACAGAACATTAGAAGAGGATATCACTCAACCACCCTGTGAGAAGACTGAGGCACTAGAGCAAGATATACATTTTTATTCATTCCAGCGACTCCCTCTTCTCTCTCTGATCTGCAAGAATTGTGTAAGATTGCCTCATACTTTCAGAGGCCCATGTAGTATGGATATGGAGAGGTTTCGCACACCCTCCTAGTGGTGGTTGATGAGATTGGGAATTTCTGTTGTCACTCCAAGAGACAGATACCGGTCTTCCTCAGTGTACCTTTGGCCTCTGGGTATGCAGTAGATTAGTACTTTAGCTTCATTCCAGTCATAATTGTTGTATTGACCGTTATGTAGAACTATGAGACTAACAGATTGTTGATGTATGTTTGTATGTATGTATCTATGTACGTATGTATGTACGTACGTACGTTCAGTATCTATGTATAACTGACCCTTTCTATGTTTTCCTCCCTAACTTTACACTAGAGTGTGATCTCCTAATGCTGTAGTGACTGTTTGCAAGCATTACAGAAATTGTGTTTGTGTTAAGAACTATTTCCCTGTAAGTTCCCTGTAAAATATCCCATATTTCCCTGAAAACACAAGACTTTATGGTGTTCAGAACCTTTCCTCATTTTCATCATTATATGCGTAATCATTCATTACTGTACATTCCTCTAGTGGTGAAAAATAGATGTACTTACTCTCCCTGCAATGCAGCCAACCAGACCAGAGGGAGTGAAATCTTGGTTCAAAACAGACACAGAAGGGATGGGCATCTCGCCTTCCTACTCTTGTCTATCACTTTGAAACTACAGCCTAAATAAAATGCATAGCCTATTGGGATATGAAGGAATTGAATAGGTGTATACAAAATGGTGATACAGCACTACTCCTAAACTTTCTATCGGGGTCAGGGTTTCGGCCATATTGCTACAACAATCTGATTCCTTCAGAACTACACACCGACATATTGGCAGGTCGAGATGGATCCTCAATAGCCTGGTGAAACCAGACTGATCGCTGCGTTCACCATTCTGTAATATGTGGAGTGAAATAGGATGGTGAATGCAGCAATCAAGTTGGTTCTACCAGACTAGAGCCACAGATTATGAGAAGACAGCTTTTACCACGTCAGGTCTGTACGAGTTTGAGAGAGTACCTTTCAGTCTGTATAATGCCCCTGCAATGGCCCTTACCACCCCATTGGGTTTGTACGTGTTTGAGCGGATACTTTTCGGCCTGTGTAATGCCCCTGACACAGCGATGTCCGGGCTGATGGTGAGACTCCCTATTGACCAACCTTGACGTTGTTGTTTATTCGCGGGACTTTGACAGACACCTAGTCCACCGTAAACAAGTCTTCCAGAAGATACATTATTAAGCAACATGACCAAGGCTTAAAATCACTTGTGTTAGCTGGGCTATAAAAGAAAAGTGCACTCCCTCTGTGGGTCCCACAGAAATGGATTGAGCAACACTGATGTAAACTGTGTCTGACTTCTATAACAGTGTAATAACAATGTATTGTAATAACAGTCCACAAAGAATACATGATAAAAACATAACTAGTTTATTTGGCTGCAATTTACCTGATAGTTACCAGACATCATCATCTATCAAACAAGCAGACCTGAATTGAACACATATTCATCAAATAAGATTCTCATGAAGACATTATGCCCAACAACAATTTGTTGTGTCATCAGGTGATTGTTTTTTCGCAAAATACAGCCAAGAAAAAAGTAAGATGATAAACCAGTGAATGCCATGTATATTTTCCCCATTATGTAAAAGTGGACAAACATCCTGAGTATGATTCAATATTTGAGAGTAAAGCTCTGTAGAAATAGTCAGCTAATGAAACGAAAACAGTTAAAGCATGACTTGAGAAAATGCTCTATGGAAATCATTAAATCAGGAAGCCATGCAGTTAAGAGAATGTTGTCATTTTCAAATAACAATCAATCATGCATTTTTAACAATCAAACATGCATTGGGTATTTTAGCAAGGTCTAGGTGGTTTCCTACATGTTCAACATGAGCATTTTAGCAATCAAATGTTCTAGTAGTTTGCAGTATTTATTAATGAACTTTTACACAGCATTTTAAACATTCCTTCTTCAATCCCTTATACCAAATGAGTGGAAGAAGCAAAAGGGTACTTAAATGAATAAATAAAACAAAACGTACAATATCACAGAATAAAGCTTCCTTCCTTTATGCTGCCATTGAGTGTCAATAACACAGACATAATTCAATCGCTTCTATTACTGTTAAAAAATGACAGTTAAACAGTCAATCATTGCAAGCTCAAACATTACAAGGCATGTCAGTGTCACAGTGGTCACGGACAGTTTAGTTTAGTTCCCTCCTAAATTAAACTAAGGCCTGAAGTCATTCAGGGAAACATTTGGAAAAGTACATTGTGTTGTTTATTGTCTGTAACAATAATAAAGTCATTATATTATTTATTTTTTAGAAAAACTACCAAAATCATGCAACTATAATTTTGAACAAACAAGTGCTTTTGATGTGAGTGCTGGTGTTGTGGGTAGGAGATTAGGCACTGGCATCTTGCTTTAGGCGTTGACTACGTGCCTTGTAGACCTCGATGAGTAAATCTTTGACGTATTGAATCTCTCGTTCCACTGACTCCGCCTTGTCGCGGAGCTCCCGGTTGTGTTCCTCCAGCCCATGAAGCTCCTCCTCCAGTATGTCCAGCTCTGCCCTCTTACGCAGTCGATACCTGCAGTTTACAAAATACCAGGGTCAGCTTGCACCTACTGTAGCGTTGGAGCCCCCCCCCCCCTTTCCCTTAGTATGTCCCTCTCTCAGTGTCCCTCCCCACCACAAGTGGCAGTTGCCAACCCTATCCTACACCCACAACATCCCATCTATCTTTGTAGAAGCTACCATGACTTGTCTGGGTCACTGAGCTACAGTAGGTTGGCAGTTCAATATCAGTTCTCTCTAAGAGATAGAGATAGCTATTGTCATGAATTTAACATGGACATGTTTTCCCAACCTCATCCCTCAAGTGCTAGATTTCCGGATATGCATCTATGAACATCCAAGATAGCTGGACCTATTAGAAGAGTTCAGATTTCACATTTTATAAACACATTTATATCTGAGCAATTCTGGTAGCACTATCACACCAGTGAAAAGACACAGTGATCCCATTCAAACCAGAGATGAAGGTCTACTTAAAATGTGCACAGACATTTTTTTGGTCAGACTCAAAGAAATGACCAAACATTCTATCATCACAGTTTTATTTAAACTTTATAACACAGAATAAATCTGTACATTTTTTACAACATACCTGTGAGCAGCTGTTTTGTTCTGGTCTCTCTTCTTCTGCTTCCGTTCTCCGGTATGTACTTCCAGAGGGACAGCGACAAGGCCTGATTTGAGGCAGCTCAGGGAGCATGGATCTTCCTTTAGCCTCTGTGCTGTTTGCCTGTGAATGGGCGAGCCCACCATTGGCCCCTCGCTCTCTCCTCTTGACAGACATTCGTAGCTTTGGTCTCCAAGACATTCTGGGAAGAGGTAGTGGCCATGCTGGGGCTCTATACCATGTACTTGTGTAGGCTCTTCGATTTCACCTATAAAGCTATGATAAGGCTCTGTATGAGCAACGTTCGGGTGGTGGTGGTAATAGCCACCGTTTGCCTCTGGCTCTTGAGGAATACCTCCAGGGAGTCCACCATCTTTGTTGCAATGCAAGACCTCCAGCCCCATACCATCATAATCACTGCCACTAACCTTCATTCCATGCATCAATTGTCCTTCTCTCTTGGGGTGGGTATCGAAGGACCCACCCATACAAAAACCTCTGGTCATCTCTTCACTGCAAAAAACGTCCTCTGTAAAACAATAACTTTCCTCTTCCTTCAGCAATACACCACATTCTCTGACTTTCTTTACACTGCCAATGTTCTTCCCAACTCTCTTCAATGTAGAACAGTGGTTAACAGCAACCTCTGTGCTTCCTGAGGAACTTCCTTTGTCACTCCAGGTGTCATGCTCAAGTTCCTCTCCAACTTTGTTGACACCATCTGAAACTATTCTTCGGCAAGTATTGTATGAACGATGATGACAGTTGTATGGGGCTTGTCTCGCCATTTTGGGTCTTCCAATGGGACCACCACAGAAGCTCACCCGGTCGAGTTCCCCTGTTGCCAGGGTAACAACCAGAGGGCTGGTTTCTGATTGGTTGCCACTGTACGAAGCATAGGGCAACTGGTAGTAAGAATGGGCCCCCATTGCTTGGGCGCCTTTGTCACATTTTGGTGATTTGTCCAATTTGGTTGAAGTCGATTCAGACCGGAAGTAATCCTCAAGCTGAGCAAGCTCCTCTTGCAAAAGAGAGGTCATGACCTCCAAGTCAGAGGGCACCTTGACATCATGTTCCAACGGTGAGGGCGGAGAAGATGAGCTAGAAGAGGTTTCAGTAGTCGACTGGAACGAAGACAAATCAACTTTTTCCGTCATCCAGTCCGTCTGACCATCACCTATGAAAAAAAAGGATTTTGTTAAAATATTGAATTCAAATGTCCATATCGCAGGCATAAAATTAAATGAGGATTTTTTTCAAACGGTCCTTTAATTTCAGATGATAAATGATGATAAATGTAGAAAAATCTGGAAACAATAAATGTAGAAAAAAAAGAACAAAAAATATCCTTGCGAAACTAACCGATCATTTGAAAATGATTGAACGCCATCGTCTTCATTGGGAGAATATCCACTTAGCTTCAGTCACTGTACGACATTAGCTCGTACTGCAGTGCGGTTCCACCTGGAATGTGGAAAAATAAAAAAGCGTCTTGCCGTAACTCACCAATTATGTGCTGTCTCTCCGATAACTCCACCCCCTTCCTTCCCCAGGATTGGCTGTCGTTAGCTTGTTGGGAAGAGGGAATGATGAGGTCGACCGTGCAAACAAGAGGAATTTTCCTGCGAAGGATCGATACCGCCATCGTGTCTTTTATTTCGGTCAAAATTGTGAAATGCACTAAGTGTGCGAGGGTTCCAGAGAAGCGTCACTATGGACAGAGTGGTGGGAACACTTGAAGACCTGTGAATGACAAAAAAATTCAAATTAAAACAATCAACAACTCTACTGAATTTCCACACCCAAACACCCCATTTCACCCCACTGCCACACCCCCAAAACCACCACACACTAAAAACAACTGTTCAAATTGTACAATTATCAGAGGGTCTTCACAGACCAAAAATGGTTGAAGATTCCTGATAATTTCATTTTACATGCATAAACCAACATCTTAGTTTTCACATTACGAAACTACTGAACTTTAGGAAAATAAGTTAGGTTTGGAAATCTGTTTCAGGGCTATATAACACTGTCTCTTTGAAAACTCACTCCCCTCATAAAATGCAACTATAATATCTCAACAACATATCAAATTGTATTTGTTATAATCCATTTCACAGTCCAGGAAAGCAGTGTCTACACTACAGTATAGTAAACAATGTTCATGTTAGTTAGCCTATGTGTATTCTATATCAAATACTAAAAAGTATATATTTTTCCCTCTCGTTCCAACTATTGTTATATGTTTATGTTTTAAATATATAGCACATTTCTACAATTGAAAAATATAGATTTTACTAGTAGCCCACTGATAAAATATTTTCCAGTGGCAGTTCTCACCTCTGAGCTCAGTAGGCTACTGTAAAACTGTAGATTCAAAATATCTATATTAGACTAAAAGGTCATTACAATAACCCCAACATCATTTCAGAAATGGTTAATAAAACAATTACAATGTCAAAGCTAACATATCGAACACATTATACTTCACAACAACTGTAGAATAAAGAGAACAAATAATTTCACTTACCCCATTATTTCTCAATAGTATAGTTGTTTGGAAGTGCGTTGCAAATGCAAAGCACAACAACTAGTGACAGGGAGGTCAATTTAATAAGCCATATCTTACTTAGAACACAATGACCTCATATGGTGTGTTATGAAGACGATGAGTTGCAAACAGAAAGTTTAGGAATCCGCTACTTCTTCTGCAACTACTAAATCCGGACCGTATCACACTGTTACAAATCAATCCGCAGTTTACATTTAACCCCGTTTATCGCGTCATATCCAAGGGACTTTCCACCGTTTAATTTCCAAAAGACATATTGTAATAAAATGGAAATAAAACGATGTAACTTTACATTATTTACATTTAAATAATAATATATATTTACATTTCTACAACCACACTTGGGTTGCAAAAACGCAATTCACCTCAGGAATCATGGATTTTTTAAGGATCATATTTCCGAGCTAATATCTTGTTAGTAAATAAATTGTCACCCACAGAGAATGTCTTACATAAAGACTTCTGTAATAACCGCCACGGTTTATAACGGACTATTTAGTCACGCACACGGGAGGAAGGATACAGTCTTGCAGTTGGAAGGTGTAACTTTTGTTGCAGCCCTGTTGCATCAGTTACGCAGCGGATTCGCCGAATGTTGTAGGATTGTGGTCACACTATTGGTTCATCTAGACTAACCCTCTTATTGGTCGATTAGGAATTGTCCAATGATTTTTAATTGTCATAGATCCAATGTTACTTTGTATATGTGTGTACACGTAGTAAGGAGACAGAGGCCACCTGCTACTTTCAGTATTTATTATTTCCTCCATAAGACATTACCTCTTTAATAATTATAATAAGAAGGTTGCAACCTATAACTTTACGAATGAGCAAATTCTATTATAAATGTAATGCACTTTAGTTTATTCAACCAGAGATAAACTTAGTCGACTACCAGCCATCAATTTCATCTCGATTAAAATATTCAAACTTCTATAAAAAATGTCTTATTAACATATTTTGTTTATAGAATATTAATAAAAGTATAATAATAATTCCAAAGGGCTATATGGTTAGAAGGACAAAAGGACACACAGGAGGTCAAAGCAGCTTACACTTGACTTTATCTCTCATTAGTACAACAGTTACACCACTCTTTGTCTGGAGTTGCTATGCATTTTCCTCACTGAGAAACCAAAAGCTGATTGAAGCAGCCATGTCTTCCTGTTGCTATAGTAATAGGGAACACTGCCCCCCTTTGAAAACATGTTTTTTGGCATGTCTGTTGCCAAGGGTTTAAAAAAATCCCCTTACCTCTGTGCTTACAATGGTTCTTGTTATTGCACTCGTTGCAGCTTTTGTGCATACAACCTCTTAATTCTTTGCATTTGTAATATTTGTGTCATGAAGTTCATGAAAACTTCCTGCAGTCGTCTGACCCTTTCTACGTCTATTCTTTCTCGACGTGTGTAACCTAACCTGCAACCTATATTCTATTGTAATATATTAAAATTCGACTCTATTCCATTCCCAAAATAATGCCGAAAACTGGTGATAATATAAGGATACAGGACACACGTTTTTGTGTTTTTTTGTTTGCTTTCTTCACTGTTTCAATTTCTCACAGCATTAACCATTTGATAGCAGCAGAAACGCCATCTGGTGTTATCAATAGCATTGTTAAGGAATGTAGTCCACTTGCTATTGTAGTCCATTTGTTATTGTTTAACTTCTCTCCAGGAGACCAGCACTAGTAAATTGAAATGTAACTATTATAATCATATGGGAGAGTACTGTTGCTTTTTGAGAAGTTCTTTAAGATTTGGAATAATGGAAAAATGAAACATGAAACACCCAATAAACACTGATGCATGCTATCACGAACAGATGTTTGTGTGTGTGGATGTGGACAATGTGCAATTTTTTTCATGTTTTTCCCCCTTTTTTCTGTTTGAAAAGGTCACGGAGAAGGTTTATATTATAACAGGCATTTGTATGCATATGATATGCGTTCAGTAGTCACATATCATCTCGTATGCCATACCTATATCATTTTATGCTATATTTTATTCATTTTCTATGTACATTTCATTTATGGAAAATAATAAAATCATATTTTCTGCTGCAAAAGCATTGCCCTTTCTGCAACTACTGTACAAGAAGCTTTGAGAGATCTGACCCTACATCATAGAGAGAACTGCTTTCAAAGGGGGGCTTGCACTTCGCAAGTATGGCACATTGGTAACAGTTACAGCATAGTTTCATCACCAGCTCCCTACAAATCCTGCTTACATTAACTTTTTACACGGATTGGCAATACGGGAAGCAACACTACAGGTTCCTGCCAATGCAGGGACACTTTTGAAACCTTTAATACGCCCTCCCTCCCACATTACTTGTGTGTAAGATGTCATTGTAGTGATTAAATCCTATACTATAATAAACAATGAAACAATTGCTTGCCTTTACTTTGTGTATGTATATTTAGTCAAAATCATCCTTTACAAAAATCTATTTGTATAGAATAATCCAGAAAAATTATATCAGAGGAAAATTTGTAAAGATATGGCCTTTAATTTGATGAAACCTTCTTGAAAGTCAATCATCCCTGAGGAAGCTTGGTAGAAAGAGGGAGTGTCATCCTGTCATCTTATCATGCAGCACAATGTCATGCAATGTGCTGCATTGTCAAATGTGGTTCAATCACAAGCTGGAACTAAGAACTTCATCTTTTGTAAGTCTGTATGACATTCAGAAGAAGAAATAATCTCTGTGTTTAATTAATACAAATGCTTATACATTACTTACACAAATACTTTGAATCATATTGACATTGAGCCTGAATATCAATCCATAACATATTTTACCCTGACATGGATGGTAAAATTAGATTTTTTTTTAAATTGTTCGCTGGGCCAAAAGCATCACTTTAGGATATTATCACGTTTTAGGGAAGACTCAGATGCAGACAGTGTCAAAGTAACAAAAGTGTATTGCTACAACAGGGGGCAGGAAAAACGACAGGTCAAGGGCAAGCAGAGGTCAATAATCCAGTGTGATGTGACAAGGTACACAACGGCAGGCAGGCTCAGGGACAGGGCAGGCAGAATGGTCAAAACTGAAAAATAGAAAACAGGAGCTAGAAACAGACAGGAGCAAGGGGAAAACGCTGGTAGGCTTGACGAACAAAATGAACTGGCAACAGACAAACAGAGAACACAGGTACAAATACACTAGGGATAATGGGGAAGATGGGCGACACCTGGAGGGGGGTGGAGACAAGCACAAATACAGGTGAAACAGATCAGGGTGTGACAGATATTGTATTTTAATTTGGTTTAAAAGTATTGCTGTGCTATGCTTATTACCTGTACACAAAAGGTGAATGATGGTGGCAGAACAAAGTGCAGTGTTCTGGAAAGTCTGGTTTGAGCTTGAGCAGGAATAGTGAAGTAGAGGCTAAAGATCATTTTTAAGCATGCATTTTAAAACTACTCAGGTTCTCATTGCATTTAATTTCAGTTCTCATTTCATTTCATTAATCATACCGGTGACATTTTGTTCACCTTTGTCTTGAGCTCTCTCACAGTCACCTTCAGTCAGTAACTGATAGTGGCTCAGATTGGATAGGTACAGTGAGGGAAAAAAGTATTTGATCCCCTGCTGATTTTGTACGTTTGCCCACTGACAAAGAAATGATCAGTCAATCATTTTAATGGTAGGTTTATTTGAACAGTGAGAGACAGAATAACAACAAAAAAATCCAGAAAAACGCATGTCAAAAATGTTATAAATTGATTTGCATTTTAATGAGGGAAATAAGTATTTGACCCCCTCTCAATCAAAAAGATCTCTGGCTCCCAGGTGTCTTTTATACAGGTAACGAGCTGAGATTAGGAGCACACTCTTAAAGGGAGTGCTCCTAATCTCAGCTTGTTACCTGTATAAAAGACACCTGTCCACAGAAGCAATCAATCAATCAGATTCCAAACTCTCCACCATGGCCAAGACCAAAGAGCTCTCCAAGGATGTCAGGGACAAGATTGTAGACCTACACAAGGCTGGAATGGGCTACAAGACTATCGCCAAGCAGCTGGGTGAGAAGGTGACAACAGTTGGTGCGATTATTCGCAAATGGAAGTGTCACGTCCTGACCAGTAAAAGGGGTTGTTTGTTATTGTAGTTTGGTCAGGGCGTGGCAGGGGGTGTTTGTTTAGTGTGTGTCGGGGTTTTTTGGGCAATGTTCTATGTTAGTATATTTCTATGTCTGCGTCTATTTAGTCTATTTCTATTGTGGCAAAGAAGGGGGTCGAGTGATAAATGGCAGATATGTGAGGGCAGAACTAATAAACGGGCTCTGCCCGATCACTAAAATGGCCACCCCGATCAGAACTACAGATCACAAAATGGCCGACTGCCAAAACTACTATTCCCAGAAGCAAGGGGAACCCTCAGAAGGTGGAGCCGACCAACAGATAAAGGGTCAAGAAAAACCAGGAAGAGAGAGAGAGGGCGGGAAGGATCTATGAACCATAGAGAAAGAGACAATCTACATTGGCTGGATTTACCGTGTACGAGCTGGACTGTTTTGGACTTACCTGTTGGCGTTTAGACCTGGACCTACCGAGAACCAGATTTGTGTGCCGAACCCTGCTATCCTTGATCTTACCTGTGGCCTGGGTGGACCAGGACAGAGAAACAAACACACAGGTACTGTCATGTTCGAAATAACTTTAATTCTGGGCAGACTTTGGTGACAGTTTCCCACTTAATTTGTGACAAACGCTCCTAGCTTTGAAGAGGTTTGCCACACTATGTTCAGGGTTTTTGGTTTGGCCTTCAATTAGAAGCAGCTGTTCTTCGTTGCTTCTAATTGGAGGTCATATATATATGTAGGGGTTTTTGTCACTGTGTTGGTGGGTAGTTGTTTCCTGTTCCGTGTATAGCGTTTAGTCTTACCGGACTGTCTTCGTCGTTTATTTTGTATAAGTATTTTGTTTGTGTTTTTTCCTTCTAATAAAGAAGATGAGTATACACATTCCCGCTGCGTTTTGGTCCACTCAATACGACAAACGTTACAGAACTACCCACCAACAATGGACCAAGCAGTGGAGAAAGGAGCAGCAGAAGTATCTGGAGTCGTGGACATGGGAGGAAATTTTGGACGGGGCAGGACCATGGCATCAGGCTGGGGAGTACCGACGCCCTAAGGAGGAGCTGGAGGCAGCCAAGGCGGAGCGGCGCCGTTATGAGGCATTATACGCGCCGATTGGCAAGTGCGAGAGGCAGCCCCCAATTTTTTTTTGGGGGGGGGGGCACACAGGGAGTGTGGCTAGGTCAGGCAATAGACCTGAGCCAACTCCCCATGCTTATTATGGGGAGCGTTTGGCGGGGAGAAGAGCGCCGGTTCATGCGGAAGGGCGCACGATCTCGCCCATGCGCACGCAAAGTCCGGTGCGAGCGATACCAGCCCCCCGTAAGTGCCGTGCTAGAGTGGGCATCCAGCCTGGGAGAAGTGCGCCGGCACAATACATCTGGCCACCAGTGCGTCTCCTGGGTCCAGGCTTCCCTGCGCCTGCTCTACGCACGGCAGCCATCAGTACTCTGCACAGCCCAGTTCGCCCTGTGCCAGTACTCCGCCCGTACAGGGCTACTGTTACAACCCAGCCAGGACGGGATGTGCAGGCTGTGCGCTCCAGAACTCCAGTGCTTATTCATGGCACAGTGTATCCAGTTCCTGCTCCTCGCACTAGCCTTGAGGTGCGTGTCTCCAGTCTGGTACCTCCAGTACCAGCCCCACGCACCAGGCCTCCCGTCAGCCCAGTCCAGTACGTCCTGTTCCTGCTCCTCGCGCTAGCACTGTGGTGCGTGTAAATAGTCTGGCGCCTCCAAAGCCAGCCCCACGCATCAGGCCTTCAGTGCGCAGTCCCCGTCCAGAGCTTCCGACGACAGTTCCCCATCTAGAGCTTCCAGCGACAGTGCCCCGTCTAGAGCTTCCGGCGACAGTTCCCCGTCCAGTGCTTCCGGCGATGTCCTACAGTCTGGAGCCTGCAGAGACGGCCCACAGTCCGGAGCCTGCAGAGACGGCCCACAGTCCGGAGCCTGCAGAGATGGCCCACAGTCCGGAGCATGCAGAGACGGCCTACAGTCCGGAACCGGCGCAGCCAGAGTCGCCCTACAGTCCGGAACCGGCGCAGCCAGAGTCGCCCTACAGTCTGGAACCGGCGCAGCCAGAGTTGCCCTCCAGTCCGGAGCAGCCAGAGTTGCCCTCCAGTCTGGAACCGGCGCAGCCAGAGTCGCCCTCCAGTCCGGAGCTCCCAGAGTCGCCCTCCAGTCTGGAGCTCCCAGAGTCGCCCTCCAGTCTGGAGCTCCCAGAGTCGCCCTCCAATCCGGAGCTCCCAGAGTCGCCCTCCAGCCCGAGGTCACCAGCGACGCGCCTTAGCCCAAAGACTTCTGTAGGGGTATACAGGCATGAGCTTTCAAGGGGGGTGGGCAGGCTAGTTTATGGACCTAAGCCAGAGCCTGAGCCACCTCCGTAATAGGAGGACTGGGGAGGGGGGGTGTAGCACAAGAACTGTCGGTGACGGTAGCCACCCTCCCTTCCCTCCCTTTAGTTTGGGATTATTTTTGTTTTGGGGTATATTTTTGTGGTTTTTGTTTGAGGTGCAGGTTATTGGAGTTTGGTCAGGGCGTGGCAGGGGGTGTTTGTTTAGTGTGTGTCAGGATTTTTTGGCCAATGTTCTATGTTAGTATATTTCAATGTCTGTGTCTATTTAGTCTATTTCTATGTACAGGGTTTTTGGTTTGGCCTTCAATTAGAAGCAGCTGTTCTTCGTTGCTTCTAATTGGAGGTCATATTTAAGTAGGGGTTTTTGTCACTGTGTTGGTGGGTAGTTGTTTCCTGTTCCATGTATAGCGTTTAGCCTTACAGGACTGTCTTCGTTGTTTATTTTGTATAAGTATTTTGTTTGTGTTTTTTCCTTCTAATAAAGAAGATGAGTATACACATTCCCGCTGCATTTTGGTCCACTCAATACGACGAACGTTACAGGAAGAAACACAAAAGAACTGTCAATCTGTAAGGGCTGTCGTCGTAATAAAACCAAGGTGCAGCGGAGGATGTGTATTCATTTTGAATATTTAATAAAATTAACCACTATAAACAAAACACTAAACAGCAACGACAGCAAACAGTCCTGTCTGGTCAAAAATGAACGAAACAGAAAACAATCACCCACAAACCCCAAAGGAAAAAACAGGCTACTTATGTGTGACTCCCAATCAGCAACAACAAACTACAGCTGTGCCTGATTGGGAGCCACACATGACCAAACAAAAAGAAACCAGCCAACATAGAAAAATGAACATAGAACGCCCACCCAATGTAACACCCTGGCCAACCAAAATAACGAACAGAAAACCCCTTTCTATGGCCAGGGCGGTACAGTACCCCCCCCCAAAGGTGCGGACTCCGGCCGCAAAACCTGACTCTGAAGGGGAGGGTCCGGGTGGGCCTTCTTACGGCGGCGGATCAGGTGCGGGACGTGGCCTCCGCTCCACCCTCGGCGTCGCCCACTTAGGTGGCGCCCCTGGCTGCGCCGGAGGACTGGCGGGCGACCCTGACTGCGCCCGGCTGGCGGGCGACCCTGGCTGCGCCCGGCTGGCGGGCGATTATGTTTGCGCCCGGTTGGCGGGCGACCCTGGCTGCGCCCGGCTGGCGGGCGACCCTGGCAGCTCCGGCGGTTCCGGGCTGGCGGGCGGCTCCGGCGGCACTGACCCAGGATTCACCAGGCTGGGGAGACATGAAGGAGGCCTGGCCCTGGGCGTAGGCACAGGACTCATCGGGCTGGTGGGCGGCTCTGGCGGCTCCGGACAGGCGGGCGGCTCTGGCGGCTCCGGACAGGCGGGCGGCTCTGGCGGCTCCGGACAGGCGGGCGGCTCTGGCGGCTCCGGACAGGCGGGCGGCTCTGGCGGCTCCGGACAGGCGGGCGGCTCTGACGGTTCCGGACAGGCGGGCGGCTCTGACGGCTCCGGACTGGCGGGCGGCTCTGACGGCTCCGGACTGGCGGGCGGCTCTGACGGCTCCGGACTGCGGGCGGCTCTGGCAGCTCCGGACTGGCGGGCAGCTCTGGCGGCTCCGGACTGGCGGGCGGCTCTGGCGGCTCCGGACTGGCCGGCGGCTCTAGTGGCTCTGGCCCAGGACTCACCAGGCTGGGGAGACATGAAGGAGGCCTGGCTCTGGGCGCAGGCACTGGACTCACCAGGCTGGGGAGACCCACTGGAGGCCTGGTCCGTGGAGGAGGCACAGGACTGACCAGGATGGGGAGACCCACTGGAGGCCTGGTCTGTGGAGGAGGTACAGGACTGACCAGGATGGGGACACCCACTGGAGGCCTGGTCCGTGGAGGAGGCACAGGCTTGACCAGGATGGGGAGACCCACTGGAGGCCTGGTCCGAGGAGGAGGCACAGGATAAACCGGGCTGTGGGGGAGCACTGGAGTTCTGGTACGTAGGCTCTTTACCCACACTCCAGGCTGAATGCACACTTTGGCCCGGCACGGGCGGAGCGCAGGCATTGGGTGAACTGGGCCCTCCCAGCGCCCTGGAGACACAGTGCGCAGAGCCGGTGCAGAATAACCTGAATCGAAAAGGCGCACTGGAGACCAGACGCGCTGAGCTGGCACAATCCATCCTGGCTCGATGCCTGCACTCGCATGGCACTTGCGGGGGGCTTGCCTATAGCGCACCGGGCTATGAACGCGCACTGGAGACACCGTGCGCTTCACAGCATAACACGGTGCCTTACCAGTACCACGCTGCTTCCGGTAAGCACGGGGAGTTGGCTCAGGTCTACCGCCTGACTCTGCCAATCTCCCCGTGTGCCCCCCCAAAAATGTTTTGGGGGGCTGCCTCTCGTGTCTGTTGCGCTCCCTCGCTTCATACCAGCGCCTCTCAGCTATCGCCGCCTCGATCTCCCACTGCGGGCGGCGATACTCCCCAGGTTGAGCCCATGGTCCTTTACCGTCCAGCAATTCCTCCCAATTCCACGACTCCCGATAGCTCCTCTCCTGGTTCTTCTCCTTGCGCTGCTCCTTCCTCCGCTGCATTTTGGTCAGTTTTTTGGTGGGTGATTCTGTAAGGGCTGTCGTCGTAATAAAACCAAGGTGCAGCGGAGGATGTGTATTCATTTTGAATATTTAATAAAATGAACCACTATAAACAAACACTAAACAGCAACGACAGCAAACAGTCCTGTCTGGTCAAAAATGAACGAAACAGAAAACAATCACCCACAAACCCCAAAGGAAAAAACAGGCTACTTATGTGTGACTCCCAATCAGCAACAACGAACTACAGCTGTGCCTGATTGGGAGCCACACACGACCAAACAAAAAGAAACCAGCCAACATAGAAAAATGAACATAGAACGCCCACCCAATGTAACACCCTGGCCTAACCAAAATAACGAACAAAAAAAACCTTTCTATGGCCAGGGCGTTACACAATCTCCCTCGGCCTGGGGCTCCATGCAAGATCTCACCTCGTGGAGTTGCAATGATCATGAGAACGGTGAGGAATCAGCCCAGAACTACACGGGAGGATCTTGTCAATGATCTCAAGGCAGCTGGGACCATAGTCACCAAGAAAACAATTTGTAACACACTACGCCGTGAAGGACTGAAATTCAGCTGCGCCCGCAAGGTCCCCCTGCTCAAGAAAGCACATATACATGCCCGTCTGAAGTTTGCCAATGAACATCTGAATGATTCAGAGGACAACTGGGTGAAAGTGTTGTGGTCAGATGAGACCAAAATTGAGTTCTTTGGCATCAACTCAACTCGCCGTGTTTGGAGGAGGATGAATGCTGCCTATGACCCCAAGAACACCATCCCCACTGTCAAACATGGAGGTGGAAACATTATGCTTTGGGGGTGTTTTTCTGCTAAGGGGACAGGACAACTTCACCGCATCAAAGGGACGATGGACGGGGCCATGTACCATCAAATCTTGGGTGAGAACCTCCTTCCCTCAGCCAGGGCATTGAAAAAGGGTCGTGGATGGGTATTCCAGCATGACAATGACGCAAAACACTCGGCCAAGGCAACAAAGGAGTGGCTCAAGAAGAAGCACATTAAGGTCCTGGAGTGGCCTAGCCAGTCTCCAGACCTTTATCCCATAGAAAATCTGTGGAGGGAGCTGAAGGCTCGAGTTGCCAAACGTCATCCTCAAAACCTTAATGTCTTGGAGAAGATCTGTAAAGAGGAGTGGGACAAAATCCCTCCTGAGATGTGTGCAAACCTGGTGGCCAACTACAAGAAACGTCTGACCTCTGTGATTGCCAACAAGGGTTTTGCCACCATTACTAAGTTATGTTTTTCAGAGGGGTCAAATACTTATTTCCCTCATTAAAATGCAAATCATTTTATAACATTTTTGACATGCGTTTTTCTGGATTTGTTTATTGTTATTCTGTCTCTCACTGTTCAAATAAACCTACCATTAAAATTATAGACTGATCATTTCTTTGTCAGTGGGTAAACATACAAAATCAGCAGGGGATCAAATACTTTTTTCCCTCACTGTAGTTAGTATCCTATGCCCCAAAGCCCTGACTATGAACTGACCAGGGCCAGGCGAGCTAAGGCAGCAGACCACAAAATAACTGTAAGTCTCTCTGGATAAGAGCGTCTGCTAAATGACTAAAACATAAAGGGTTGCAGTTACATGTTCAGATAATGTTACTGGATTACTGAATCTTATTTGAGTACTGCAGTTTCACATAACAATATGGGTTGGAATAGGCAACAATCCAGTGATTTCAAGCCATTGTAGTTTCATCACAGCAACCAGAGGAATAATAAGCCTTGCCTTTGATATAAGAGCCAAAGGGAACAAGTGTTTTACAGTATTCAAATAATGTTATTTTCTCTCCCTCAGCACCTTACTTACTCCCACCCAACAGTCTATTGTGAATCCCACCCTGAGAATATTTGTGGAGTGCCAGTCCACTAGGGGTTATCCTGAGGGATTATAGATACTAAATACCGGATAGGGAACACAGAATGGGTATGGAACAGCAACAGGGATGCTCCTCAACAGCAGTACTGCCATGATCAGTCGCTCTTCCCATGACAACAGGGGACTTTGAGCCTCAGCAGCAGTCTGGGTCTATAGGGAACTAACAGGCAGCAGCAGCCAGCTGCTCTCCTGTGTCATCCACAACCACAGGCTTAATCAGTCCCTCATCAACAGGCCAGCCACGTGGAGACAAAGCTCCCCAGTCCCCACACACAAGTGCGTCCATATGGCTTCTATATACTAAAATGAGATGATGTGTGCTCTGATGAAGATTTGTTGTCAGAATGTGTCAATGGGCGTTTGTTTTTGTCACTGATCGTGAACATTTTGATGAAGATGCAGCAGATTCAACTCAATACAGTTGAGTTGTAAGAGCAGGATCACTTCAGAAGGAGCCTCAAGGAAAATATAGAGTAGACTTGTCTACTTGAGGTGATTCAGATACTGCATTACAATACCCTTGAATTAGATATGATCAGTAACCGATATTGACCAGAAAGTACTATTATTCTGAATTACATTGTTTAAATATGTTCATCTATCAAGTACGCAATGATTACTCAAAATGAGCCCATCCCAAAAATGAAGAAATACTAAACAAGGATCCCTGCCAGGGGTTCTTGATATAATACTGTGCTTGAATCTGCTGCCCTCTTCTGTTACTTGCTGTAGATGATCGTAAAACTGACACATCGTCTTCAATACATTAGGAGATCCTTGAGTACCACTTCTCTCAATTTTTTCCTTTGAGAGGAAACAAATGATTGTCCAGCAACAACAATTAAGAGCACGTACACAACACATACTGAATCTTGTGTGTATCTGTGTGTGTACGTGTGTGTGTGTGTGTTTGTTTTTGTGGTGCATGTGTGCGTGTGTATGTGTGTGTGTGTGTTCATCTTCAAGGCAGAGTGTGGTGTTGTGGTTCACAAGTCTGTAGGAGCTGGGCGTCAAGCCAACAACAACTCGAAGGGTCACAAAGTGCTCTCTTCTCCAGCCCCATCAAAGGTTATTACTGGACAGAGAAATATGAACAAATCTATAACACAGTGAACGATTGGCAAACGCCTTCTCACCGAAAGAAAATAAATTGTATGCTGGTTTACATTTGATATAGACAGTAGGATGTCTTGAGAAATTTTCATAGCCCTAGAACTGTCTAATAATATCCTGTCCTATCAGACCAAAAGAATGTATGAGCATGCAGCCTCTTGGGGAGAGGCTTTTCGATATCCGTTGGTAAATTCCTCTGTTTACCTCTCAACGTCTGACTGTGCTTTCTGTCTCTCTTTTAAAACCATAATTACGTGTGCTTGCTGAAGCCAAGCACAACTTTAGAAATGTTTCATACTTATTATTAATGTGCTTGCTGAAGTTATGATCACTCCAGATTTCTTACATATTCATATTATTAGTGTGCTTGCTGAAGGCAAGACCACTCTAGAGTTCTTACATATTCATATTATTAATGTGCTTGCTGAAGGCAAGACCACTCTAGAGTTCTTACATAGTTGTATTATTAATGTGCTTGCTGAAGGCAAGACCATTCCAGATTTCTTACATATTCATATTATTAATTTGCTTGCTGAAGGCTAGACCACTCTAGAGTTCTTACATAGTTGTATTATTAATGTGCTTGCTGAAGGCTAGACCACTTGTCACGTCCTGACCAGTAAAAGGGGTTATTTGTCATTGTAGTTTGGTCAGGGCGTGGCAGGGGGTGTTTGTTTTGTGTGGTTCGGTGTTTTTGGTTTATGTTCTATATTTTCTATTTCTATGTGCATATCTAGTTTTCTATTTCTATGTTGGGTTTTTGGCAATGACCTCCAATTAGAGGCAGCTGGTTGTCGTTGTCTCTAATTGGAGGCCATATTTAGTTGGGTTTGTTTTCACTTGTGTTTTGTGGGTGGTTATTTTCTGTATAACCCGTGAGCCTTATGGAACTGTTTTCGTCGTCTGTTTATTTTGTTTAACTGGTTTCTTTAATAAATTAAGAAGATGAGCACTTTACCCAGTTTACCCTGTTCCTGCTTCTCGCACTAGCCCTGAGGTGCGTGTTACTAGGCTGGCGCCTCCAAAGCCAGTCCCACGCATCAGGCCTCTAGTGCGCCTGCCCAGTCCAGTATGTCCTGTTCCTGCTCCTCGCACTAGCCCTGAGGTGCGTGTTACTAGTCTGGCGCCTCCAAAGCAGCCCCACGCATCAGGCCTCTAGTGCGCCTGCCCAGTCCAGTACGTCCTGTTCCTGCTCCCCACACTGGCCCTGAGGTGCGTGTTACTAGTCTGGCACCTCCAAAGCCAGCCCCACGCATCAGGCTTCCAGTGCGCCTGCCCAGTCCAGTACGTCCTGTTCCTGCTCCACGCACTCACCCTCCAGTGCGCCTCCATAACCCGGTACAGCCAGTGCCTGCTGTGAGCACTCTGCCATTAGTACGTCCTGTTCATGTTCCCCGCACTCATCCTCCAGTGCGCTTCCATAAACCGGTACAGCCAGTGCCTGCTGTGAGCACTTGGCCTCCAGCGACGCTCCTCAGCCCTGAGCCTCCAACGACGCTCCTCAGCCCTGAGCCTCCAGCGACGCTCCTCAGCCCTGAGCCTCCAGCGACGCTCCTCAGCCCTGAGCCTCCAGCAACGCTCCTCAGCCCTGAGCCTCCAGCAACGCTCCTGAGCCTCCGGCGACGCTCCCCAGCCCAGAGCCTCCGGCAACGCACCCCAGCCCGGAGTCTCCGGCAACGCTCCCCAGCCCGGAGTCTCCGGCGACGCTCCCCAGCCCGGAGTTTCCGGCGACGTTTCCCAACCTAGGGTCTTCTGAACGGGAGCTATAGCCAGAGCCACCTCCGTAGTGGGAGGATTGGGAAGGGGGGGTGTAGCACAGGGACCATTGTTGACGGTGGCCACCCTCCCTTCCCTCCCTTTAAGTTTGGGGTTGTTTTTGTGAGGTTTTTTGTTTTTGAGGTGCATTCGGGGTCTGCACCTTTGGGGGGGATACTGTCACGTCCTGACCAGTAAAAGGGGTTATTTGGCATTGTAGTTTGGTTAGGGCGTGGCAGGGGGTGTTTGTTTTGTGTGGTTCGGTGTTTTTGGTTTATGTTCTATATTTTCTATTTCTATGTGTATATCTAGTTTTCTATTTCTATGTTGGGTTTTTGGCAATGACCTCCAATTAGAGGCAGCTGGTTGTCGTTGTCTCTAATTGGAGGCCATATTTAGTTGGGTTTGTTTTCACTTGTGTTTTGTAGGTGGTTATTTTCTGTATAGCCTGTGAGCCTTATGGAACTGTTTTCGTCATCTGTTTATTTTGTTTAAGTGTTTTCTTTAATAAATTAAGAAGATGAGCACTTTACCCGCTGCGCCTTGGTCCAATCCTTACGACGCCTATGACACCACTCTAGAGTTCTTACATAGTTGTATTATTAATGTGCTTGCTGAAGGCTAGACCACTCTAGAGTTCTTACATAGTTGTATTATTAATGTGCTTGCTGATGGCAAGACCACTCTAGAGTTCTTACATAGTCTTATTATTAATTGATTTCTTTAGCCCGCTCTAAACCTTAAACAATTTAACCTATGAATATGAAACCAACTTAAAAACATTCCGATGGTCAAAAACAACAACATTGATAGCATTTCAACTTTTAGAACCAAAATATATTTTTTCATGATCTCCAATGCATTTCAGTGGCAATAAAGGGGGTCATACAGTGCGT
Organism: Salmo salar; assembly: GCF_965601325.2. NCBI lineage: Eukaryota > Metazoa > Chordata > Actinopteri > Salmoniformes > Salmonidae > Salmo > Salmo salar. The sequence goes on from NC_138299.1 coordinate 129,517,901, forward strand.
TTACACTAGGAAGTGGCATCGCACAGTGAAATATTTTTACTTTTTTTGCACAGTGAAACATCGAAAGCTATTCACGTTTATTGGAAGGAAAGCTAGAGAAGCAGAGTGGGCGGGGGGACCATTGAGCGAGGCGAGCATGGGTGAGTGAGCTGAACAAGGTGGGACTAAAGTTGGGGAAAGCTCAACTTGATTTAAATCCTCTGCAATATCGTGACGCGAGTGGCCAATCAAAGCTCACGATAGCTTCCAATCCTTACTGGATTGGCTGACAATTGCTGTTAAATAGTAGCACTACCTAGCTTGCTTGATTGTTTGTTAGCGCCCACATGAAAGTAAAGCTAGCGTGGCTAGGCAAGTGCCAATTCTATAGGGAAATGCTCTAACAGACTACAATGGTAAATAAAATCTCTTTCACCGTTTACGCTATCAACTCCAAATCAATGTTGAGATGTTCAGATTCACACAGCTTTTGATACTATATATGCTTTTAGAAATATAACAATTTTAAAACGGGTTTGAATGAGACCCAACTAAAATAAAATCACATTTTATTTGTCACATGCGCCGTGAAATGCTTGCTTTACTGTGAAATGCTTGCTTACGAGCCCTTCCCAACAATGAAGAGTTAAAAAAATATATACAATAACACAAGAGGAATAAAATAAAATACACAAGAATGGAGGTACAGTATATACACAGTGTACCAGTACCAGATCAATGTGCAGAGGTACGAGGTATTTGAGGTAGATACAGTATGTACATGAAGGCAGGGTAAAGTGACTAGGCATCAGGATAGATAATAATAAGACCGTAGGAATAAAGTAGTAGCTATTCAAAATGGTCTTGCTCCTTAGCCAATTAAGCTACAAGACCAATTTAAAAACATTCAGGCTATCCTAAATTCTCTAAAACCTTTATAAACTATTACATTTTTGTTGTTGCATAAATTAGCATAAAATGTACTGGATTAAATGCCAGCCATAAGAACACAGTGGTAGACACTTTGAATGTTACTGCTCTTTTACCATTTCAGCTACAAACATTAAAATAACTTTAACATTTTAGAAACTTTATAATTTATGTTTGTTTAAATATGCACAAATTAGCATAAAATAACGCACCAACAGTAATAGTAACTCACGAGCCGTTCTAGCTAGAGGCACCAAATCAACTTTCACATGTTCAGGCTATCCTATCATAGCAATCAATCAATCAAACAAACATTCCATCTATCTATAGTTTTCAACAATAACCATTATAAAGAGCATTTAAAATTCACATACCCCCAGGTGGTAAGGGTAGGCAACATCACATCTGCCACGCTGATCCTCAACACGGTGACCCTTAGGGGTGTGTGCTTAGTCCTATCCTGTACTCCCTGTTCACCCACGACTGCGTGGCCACGTATGACTCCAACACCATCATTAAGTTTGCCGACGACACAATGGTGGTAGGCCTGATCACCAACATTGATGAGACAGCGTATAGGTAGGAGGTCAGAGACCTGGCAGTGTGGTGCCAGGACAACAACCTCTCCCTCAACGTGAGCAAGACAAAGGAGCTGATCGTGGACTAAAGGAAAAGGAAGGCCGAACACGCCCCCATTCATATTGACGGGACTGTAGTGGAGCGGGTCGAGAGCTTTAAGTCCCTTGGTGTTCACATTACTAAGAAACTATCATGGTCCAAACACACCAAGACAGTCATGAAGAAGGCACGACAACGCCTATTCCCCCTCAGAAGTCTGAAAAGATTTGGCATGGGTCCTCAGATCCACAAAAAGTTCTACAGGTGCACCATCAAGAGCATCCTGACTGGTTTCATCACTGTTTGGATTGGCAACTGCTCGGCCTCTGACCGCAAGGCGTTACAGAGGGTAATGCGTAGGGCCCAGTACATCATTGGGGCCAAGCTTCCTGCCATCCAGGACCTCTATACCAGGTGGTGTCAGAGGAAGGACCTAAAAATTGTCAAAGACCCCAGCCACCCAAGTCATATACTGTTCTCTCTGCTACCGCACGGCAAACAGTACCGGAGAGCCAAGTCTAGGTCCAAAAGGCTCCTTAACAGCTTCTACCAACAAGCCATAAGACTGCTAAACAGTTAATCAAATGGCTACCTGGACTAATGACATTGACCCCATTTTTTATGTTGCTGTTACTCTCTTTTTATTATCTATGCATAGTCACTTTACCAGTGGCGGTCAGTGCCGTTTATGGTGAGGGAAGATAATTTTTTTATCATGGGCATGGCCTTATTTCTATTACAGCATGTTGGATGACTGTCATTCATATTCCATTCATCCAGTTCAATGTAACATTGATAGGTTTAGGCTACTACATGATACAAAAAATGTCCTTATACCCATCATGAGCTTGCTACAACCTAGCCTATAAATGAAGGTTTACAACGTAGGTGCACACAGGTCGAGAGAAATATTTGTGTCACGATCGTTGTAATGGACAGACCAAGGCGCAGCGTGAGTTGAGTTCCACATCTTTTATTTAAAGTGAAACATCAAAAAACAATAAACAGACAACGAACGTGATAGAAATATAAATCTAGAATACCCCCAAATCATGCCCTGACCTAAAGGACCATAGAGAACCCGAGGGCTCTCCATGGTCAGGGTATGACAGTACCCCCCCCCCCCCCCCCCCCCCAAAGGTGCGGACTCTGGCCGCAAAACCTGAAACCAAATGGGGAGGGTTGGGGGGGGATGACTAGCATTGGTGGCGGCTCCGGTGCGGGTCTTAGCACCCGCCCAGACCACGGATCCGGCCATGGAGCGGGACTGAACGCCGCGCCTAGGCACTGGCGCAGAGGAAGGCTCCGGCCATGGAGCGGGACTGAACGCTGCGCCTGGACTAGGCACCGGCGCAGAGGAAGGCTCCGGCCATGGAGCGGAACTGGACGTGGACCATCGCTGGAAGCTCCGGACTGTGAACCATCGCTGGAAGCGCTGGACTGTGAACCGTCGCTGGAGGTTCCGGGCTGTAGAGGCGCACTGCAGGTCTAGTGCGTGGAGCCGGCACAGGACGTACCGGGCTGTGGAGGTGCACTGGAGGCCTGGTGCGTGGAGCCGGCACAGGTGGCACCGGACTGGTGACACGCACTTCAGGGTGAGTGTGGGGAGCAGGCACAGGATGTACAGGACTGGGGAGGCGCACTGGAGGCCTGATGCGTGGTGCCGGCACAGGTGGCACCAGACTGGTGATACGCACTTCAGGGAGGGTGCAGGGAGCTAGCCCAGGACTCACCAGACTGCTGACAGGATTCTCAGGTCGAATGCCGTGCAGAACACACTTACATATCATTTCTCTCCTCTCTCTCTCTCTCCCAACTTCTCCATCGCCTCCCTGACGGTCTCTGGCTCTTCAGAGCGAGTGCGGGGAGCTAGCACAGATGGCACCGGACTGGTGTCACACTCTTCAGCACACCTGCGCTGGGAAATGGGCCGATAAACCGGGGGTAGAGTTTGCGGGATTCCACCTGGAGGGGCAGATCCTGCCCGAGTAACTGGAGGTGGTCTTGAGGAGGGCCGACCGGGCACTCCTCCAGGTACGACGACAGTGGCGGGCAAACATCTGGGCAGAAGGTACGCCGACCTCTTCCTCCTGCTCGTGGAAGAGCGGGGGCTGATACCCCAGGGAACAATCAAACGGACATAGTCCCGTGGCAGAGCAGGGAAGGGTGTTGCAGGCGTATTCGATCCAGACCAGCTGCTGGCTACAGGAGGTGGGGTTGGCAGAGACCAGGCAGCGCAGACTAGTCTCAAGATCCTGGTTGGCTCGCTCTGACTGGCCATTGGACTGGGGGTGGAAACCAGAAGACAGGCTGGCCGACGACCCACTGAGGGCGCAGAATGCCTTCCAGAATCAGGACTAGAACTGAGGCCCCGGTCAGGGACCATGTCCACGGGCAGTACATGGATCCGGAAGACGTGCTACACCATGAGCTGGGCCGTCTCCTTGGCAGAGGGTAGTTTGAGGAGAGGAATGAAGTGAGCGGCCTTGGAAAACCGGTCGACCACCGTAAGGATGGCAGTGTTGCCCTCAGACAGGGGGGAGACCCATGATGAAATCCAGGGATATGTGGGACCAGGGACGGTGTGGGACAGGCAGTGGTTGCCGAAGACCAGCCGGAGCTTGCCAAGGAGTCTTATTCTGAGCACAGACCGTGCAGGCGGAGACAAACGCGGCGACAGCCGGAACCATCGTAGGCCATCAAAAGTGTTGTTGCACGAAGGCCAGGGTCCAACGGGAGCCCGGGTGGCAGGCAAGCCTAAAGAAATGGGCCCACTCCAGGACCGCAGAGCGGACAGCATCAGGCACAAACTTCTGATTATCAGGGCCCTCCCAGGGTTCGGGTGGGACCACTGCGCCTCCTGGACCTGTTTCCCTATACACCAGTTGAGTGCCGTCACCAGGCACGAGGTGGGAAGGATGGTCTCGGGCTCCGGGGTGGTACCTATGGGGCTATAGTGGCGGGACAGTGCATCCAGCTTGACATTCTTGGATCCTGGCCAGTACGAGAGGGAAGTTGAACCATGTGAAGAGTAGGGCCCATCTGGCTTGCCTGGAGTTGAGGCGCTTGGCGGTGTGGAGATACTCCAGGTTCTTGTGGTTGGTCCACACCATGGATGGATGTTCCGCCCCCTCCAGCCAGTGCCTCCATTCCTCCAACGCCATCTTTACAGCGAGAAGCTCACAATTCCCCACATCGTAGTTATTTTCCGTGGCGTTGAGGTGGTGAGAGAAGAAGGCGCAGAGATGTAGCTTGAGGTCCGGGGGAGAACACTGGGACAGCACCGCCCCCACTCCAACATCCGAAGCATCTGCCTCCACCATGAGCTGACGGGAAGGGACAGGATGAACAAAGATGGGAGCTGTGGTGAAACGATGTTTGAGGTCCCGGAACACCCGGTCAGCAGCTGGAGACCACATGAACGGAACCTTGAGCGAGGTGAGTGCGGACAGGGTGGAAGCCAGGGTGCTGTAACCCCGGATAAAGCAGCGATAGAAGTTGGCAAACCCCAGGAAGCGTTTTAGCTGCAGCCTGGAAGTAGGCTGGGGCCAATCCACCACCGCTTTCACCTTCCCTGGATCCATTTGCACACTCCCTGCGGCGATGAGGAAACCCAGAAAAGGGATGGTGGAATGATGGAACTCACACTTCTCTGCTTTTACAAACAGCTGGTTCTCCAGGAGGCATTGGAGAAACTGTCAGACGTGGAGCACATGTTATTGGGTGGACTCGGAGAAGATGAGGATGTCATCTAGGTAGACAAAGACGAACCGGTTCAACATGTCGCGGAAACATCATTGACCAGAGCCTGGAAAACAGCAGGGGTAAGGCCAAATGGCATGACCAAATACTCGTAGTGACCACTGGCCGTGTTGAAGGCGGTCTTCCACTTGTCCCCTTCCCGTATCCGCACCTGGTGGTAGGCATTCCATAGATCCAGCTTGGAAAACATGGTGGCGTCCTGGAGCGGCTTGAAGGCTGAGGAGATGAGTGGTAGTGGGTAGCGGTCTTTCACCATTATGTCGTTGAGAACCCGGTAGCCAATGCACGGGCACAGGGTCTTGTCCTTCTTCTCCACAAAGAAGAACATTGCACCGGCAGGAGAAGAAGAATGACGGATGAATCCTGCAGCAAGGGAGTCCCCAATGTAGGTCTCCATCGCCTTGATCTCTGGTCCTGACAGAGAATACAGTCACCCCCCTGGCGGAGTTGTGCTAGGGAAAAGGTCAATCCCGCAGTCATAAATTCAGTGCGGCGGCAGTGGCCCGGGCCTTGCTGAACACCTCCTGGAGGTCCAGGTACTCTGCAGGAAGGGCGGAGAGGTCCGTGGCACACTCCCGAGCCCCCAGGAAGACGTTCCGGGGCAGGTTGTGCTGACTTCAGGCAATGGGCGTGGCAGAATGGGCTCCAGCCCATGATAGCACCAGTAGACTAGTTAATGAGGGGATTGTGTCATTGGAGCCTGGAGAATCCCAATACCATGGGAATCTGAGGGGACTTGATGAGCAGGAACTGGATAGCCTCGCTGTGGTTCCCTGACACACATAGGTTGATGGGAGTGGTGTTGTGGGTGACTCGGCCTATAGAGCGCCCGCCCAGCAATCTAACGTCCATGTGAATGGAGAGGGGATGAGTGGGGATGTTCAGCTCGGACGCAAGGGTAGGGTCCAAAAAGCTCTCGTCGGCCACAGAGTCAAAGAGAACCCAGAGAGATTTGGGCTGGTCTCCCCACAACAGAATGGCATGAAAAGGGGTGTGAGCAAGGGAAGCAGGAACGTTCTCCATATGGCCCACCAGAGTACTCGCTCCTAACAGTGAGCCTGTTTTTTTTTAAAGGACAAGAGGACACGAAATGACCAAGAGTCCCACAATACAGACAACTCTTCGTGTCGATCCTGTATTGCCTTTCCGCTAGCGACAGCTCAGCTCTGCCTACTGGCATAGGCTCAGGAAGCGGTGACGCGGCTGTATTCGACAGCCCTCGGGGCAGGTCGGGAAGCCTTGGGTTCTCTCAGAAATTAAATTCTATCGAGCTCCATAGGTAACTCCCGGGCTGCAAGTTCGTCCTTGACCTCCTCCGAGACGCCGTGCAGGAACATATCTCCACTGCCAACATGCAAAAATCCACTGCATAATCAGCTACACTGTGGGAGTCCTGCCGAAGCTGGATTAGCTTCCCAGAGAATGGGGCATCAAAAACCTTCCTCACTTCTCCCACAAACCCCTCCAGACTTGCGCATATGGCCGGCTGTTGTTCCCACATGGCAGTAGCCCAGGCGAGAGCCCTCCCGGCCATCAGCGTGATGAGGTAGGCTATCTTGGAGTGATCCAAGGGGAAGGAGGGCTGAAGCTCGAAGACGAGGGCACACTGACCTAGGAACACCCGACAGGTGTTCCGGAGGAGGTAAGCGAGGCTCCCGAGAAGTTGGATTGACCGATGAGATGGTGCTGCTAGCAGCTGTGGGGTTACCACATTGGTAGGCGGCCTCCCAGACAACCCGTGGAATTGCTCCTGCAAACTGTCCAACGCCGGGTCATGGCGTTCAGCCAACGTTTGGACCCCCTCCACAAAGCCACGAAGCAATGCTTATCGATGGTGGTTCCTTGGGTGGAGATGGCGTTGCACAGCTGGCCCGGGTCTGCTGGGTCAGTCATGGCCAGTTCATACTATCCGGAATCAAGGTAAGACCCAGATGCAGACTGTCGAAGTAACAATGTATATTATAGCAACAGGGGCCGGCAACAACAGGTCAAGGCAGGCAGGCAGGGGTCAATAATCCAGAGTATACGGGCAAAGGTACAGGACGGCAGGCAGGCTCAGGGTCAGGTCAGGTTGAGGTCGATAATCCAGAGGTGGAGCAAAGGTACAGGACGGCAGGCGAGCTCAGGGTCAGGACAGGCAGAGTAGTCGGCAGGCGGACTCAGAGACAGGACAGGCAAGGGTCAAAACCGGAGGGGCGAGAAAAGGAGAGACTGGGAAAAAGCAGAAGCTGAGAAAAAATGCTGGTTGACTCGACAAACAAGATGAACTGGCAACAGACAAAAAGAGAACACAGGTATAAATACACAGGGGATAATGGGGAAGATGGGTGGCACCTGGAGGGGGGTGGAGACAATCACAAGGACAGGTGAAACAGATCAGGGTGTGACAGGGTATGATGCTACAAGCTTGGCACACCTGTATTTGGGGAGTTTCTCCCATTCTTCTCAACAGATCCTCTCAAGCTATGTCTCGTTGGATGGGGAGCATTGCTGGACAGCTATTTTCAGGTTTCTCCAGAGATGTTCGATTGAGTTCAAGTCCTGGCTCTGGCTGGGCCACTCAAAGCTACTCCTGCGTTCTCTTGGCTGTGTGCTTAGGGACGTTGTCCTGTTGGAAAACATCCCCACAGCATGATGCTGCCACCACCAAGCTTCACCGTAGGGATGGTGCCAGGTTTCGTCCAGACATGAAGTTCTCATGGTCTGAGAGTCCTTTAGGTACCTTTTGGCAAACTCCAAGCGGGCTGTCATGTGCCTTTTACTGAGGAGTGGCTACCATCTTCCTGCGGAGATGGTTGTCCTTCTGGAAGGTTCTCCCATCTCAAGAGAGGAACTTTGGAGCTCTCTCAGAGTGACCATCGGGTTCTTGGTCACCTCCTTGGCCAAGGCCCATTCTCCCTCGATTGCTCAGTTTGGCTGGGTGGCCAGCTCTAGTAAGAGTCTTGGTGGTTCCAAACTTCTTCCATTTAAGAATGATGGAGGCCACTGTGTTCTTGGGAACCTTCAATGCTGCAGACATTTTTTGGTACCCTTCCCCAGATCTGTGCCTCGACACAATCCTGTCTCGAAGCTCTGCGGACAATTCCTTCAACCTGGTTTTTGCTCTGACGTGCACTGTCAACTGTGGGACACCTGTCGACCTTATATCGACAGGTGTATGCCTTTCCAAATCATGTCCAATCAATTGAATTTACCACAGGTGAACCCAATCAAGGATGATCAATGGAAACAGGATGCACCTGAGCTCAATTTCGAGTCTCATCCCAAAGGGACTGAATACTTATTTAAGTAAGGAATTTTCTTTTTAATAAAACAATCTAAAAAACAGTTTTTGCTTTGTCATTATGGGGTATTGTGTGTAGATTGATGAGGATTTGTTTTTATTTAATCTATTTTAGAATAAGGCTGTAACGTAACATAATGTCAAGGGGTCTGAATACTTTCCGAATGCACCTTATGTTCTCAAATAAGCAGGTATTGTGGGTGGGAAGCGGGGGGGGGGGGGGGGGGGGGGGGGGGGGATAAGTGTGTATCTGTGTAATGTCTGTTGATTTGTGTTTTTCTATCCTGTCAACCCAGAAATGATAAAAACTTGATTAAAAAAATGTCTTCTTCATAAATCAGTAATATCACAGCAAACAACAATAGCAACTCTTGAACCATTCAAGTTAAAGACACCAAACTAACTTTCACAAGTTCAGGCTATCCTATCAATCAATCAATCAATTGTCCCATCTATCTACTTTTTCAACTATAACCAGTCACTACCATAAAATCCTCTTAGGCCTCACTCCCCACTGTCTGAGATATCTACTGCAGCCGTCATCCTTCACATACAACACCCGTTCTGCCAGTCACATTCTGTTAAAGGTCCCCAAAGCACACACATCATTGGGTTGCTCGTCTTTTCAGTTCGCTGCAGCTAGCGACTGGAATGAGCTGCAACAACTACTCAAACTGGACAGTTTTATCGCAATCACTTCATTCAAAGACTCAATCATGGACACTCTTACTGACAGTTGTGGCTGCTTTGCGTGATGTATTGTTGTCTCTACCTTCTTGCCCTTTGTGCTGTTTTCTGTGCCCAATAATGTTTGTACCCTGTTTTGTGCTGCTGCCATGTTGTGCTGCTGCCATGTTTAATTATATATATTTTTTTATCCCAGCCCCCGTCCCCACAGGAGGTCTTTTGGTAGGCCGTCATTGTAAATAAGAATTTGTTCTTAACTGACTTGCCTAGTTAAATAAAGGTTAAATAAATAAATAAAATAAAAAGAAATACCATCCCTATTGCAGTGACTATCACTGATATAACTTATGTCACAACCATAAATACTTTAAGACAACCTAGCAAGCACAAACATTTTCTGTAGGTTTCTATACTGAACAAAAATATAAACGCAACATGCAACAATTTCAACTATTTTACTCAGTTACAGCTCATATAAGGAAATCAGTCAATTGAAATAAATTAATTAAGCTCTAATCTATGGATTTCACGTGACTGAGCAGGGGCGGGCCAAGCAAATCAGGACAAGTTTTTCCCCACAAAAGAGCTTTTTTTACAGACAGATATACTCCTCAGTTTCATCAGCTGTGTGGGTGGCTGGTCTCAGATGATCCCGCAGGTTAAGAAGTCGGATGTGGAGGTCCTGAGCTGGCGTTGTTACACGTGGTCTGCGGTTGTGAGGCCAGTTGGACGTACTGACAAAGTTCTCTAAAGCAACGTTGGAAGCAGCTTATGGTAGAGAAATTAACATAAAATTCTCTGGGATCAGTTCTGGTTGACATTGCTGCAGTCAGCATGCCAATTGCACGCTCCCTCAAAACTTGGGACATCTGTGGCATTTTACTGTGTGACAAAACTGCACATTTTAGAGTGGCCTTTTATTGTCACCAGCACAGTATTGATCATGCTGTTTAATCAGCTTCTTGATATGCCACACATGTCAGGTGGAAGGATTATCTTGGCAAGGGATAAATATTCACTAACCGAGATGTAAACAAATTTGTGCACAAAATTGGAGAGAAATAAGCTTTTTGTGTGTATGGAACATTTCTGGGATATTTTATTTCAGCTCATGAAACATGGGGCCAACACTTTACATGTTGCGTTTATATTTTTGTTCAGTATATTTATTATGATTTGCCTTCTGCTGGAACCTCTAGCGCAAAAAAAAGCTAATGCTACCGAGGCTAAAGCAACTTTAAAAGGTGCAGACTGTCTTCAAGTTGCTTGAAAAAAACGTTTTGATACTACTTATACTTTTCACACTACAAATACATTTGCATGAATCCCAATGCATTTCAATGGCCATAAACTTCAATGGGAAATGTTTTGATCACAACTAGTCTTCCACCTTTTAAGATAGAAATGCCATTCAAACTTTAAAATGTGCAGACCGGTCTGGAATAGGTTGATTGTATACAGCTTTTTGATACCATTTTTGATACCATTGCACACCCTTTAGTTTGTCCATTTTCATCTCACTTGATTTTACATTCATTTTTCAAAATGTAAAACTTCAATAGTTCCTTGGTCATGTGACCTACTGGACTCAAACAAACTTTAGAATGTCCACGGACCAGCATTATATATTGCACACTCTTATTTGTGTACTGTAAAATCACGCGGTGTACCGTACATTTTTCATATTTTTACATTTCAATAGCTCCTTGGTCATGTCAATTACACACCTAAGAAGCTTGCAGTGGATATACACCCATATTGCATGACCTCTAGTCATGTATCTTCTATATTGTTGTTCATTAATATTAGTTTGACATTTAGTGGGTTCAGTCCAGTATTGTGTTTACCCTTTTCTTTAATATTCATCTATAATAATTGGTAATTCTAAGTACTTATTTTCCCTGTTTTTATTTCTCCACAGTATTTAACAGCTGTACACAATAGGAGAGCGACAGATAATATCTCCTTTCATCATTAATATCAACCATAAAGGAAAAGGGTAAAGTACGAGAGTCATGTTATTAATTGTCCAAAGCAGAGATGGAGAGTGAGCTAGTGAGGTAGGCTGCAGTGGGTTTGCTGGTTAATACATATACTGAACATGTAACCACAGTAATGGTGGCCAGAAAATCTATGAATAAAAATGGAATATTGGCAAATTAAACAGAAATTGTAGACCTTTAATATTTCCAACATGTCAACAGACACTTTTCTTCAAATAAGTCCAAAACATTTCACAGTGTTAACTTTCTCTTTATCCCTGGTTGATGTACATCTCAGAGCCTCTTCAGTGTGGATTTTCAACAACAAAGACAGCACTTCCAGTTTGTGAATGCTGTTTTCCTTTTCCCTACAATCTAGTAGAGGTCATTTCCTTTATGCCCCATTCTACACACAGCCTAAATTATAGGCACTGAACCATTTACAGGACAATAATAAAAGTAGCATATAGGATCCAACCCTATCACAGAGTGAATAAATGTAGAGAGTTTGTAGACTTTAAGAAAAAAATATTATGTGACAGTTTTATCAGTATGTGCTTAAAGAAAGTCATATCACAAAGATCACAGATGACAGTGCCCACCAAGTCTATGACAATAGAGAATGAATTGTAAGCACCAAAGTGTCTTAAGGTGTGTTTGTCTTAATAATATCTGAAAATGTCAGTTGTTGAACATAATACTTCTATTTGCAATAGCAATTCATGATATATGCAGTTGAGGAATATTCCATGTACCAACACTACATGTAGGACGGACATTCCCACATACAGTATACACATACATAGAGGCATTTTTTAGCTATGATTTTACCACTCAGAATCCAGAATGGATATGACAATGGTGCCAGCACAGGATGTAATACACGCTTACAACAATCTACTTTTTGATCCGCTTGACTTCTTAGCTGGTAAACTGCTACTGTGTGTCAAGAAAAGAGCCCAAATTAGAGGTTAGTGTACTCCAGTAAAAAAGGGCTGGTTTAGATTATAAACTATTGCCCTGTGTCCCCGTTCATAGGGCATGAGAGACTAGTCAGTGGTAGAATTGAGTTGGCACTTTATTGACCCAAACACCCACAAGGTTGAGGTTACTCATGGACAGTAATTAGTCATTTTTTAGTTTTTTTGCATTGAAGCATTGTGTCATCTAACTGTGAAAGAATAGGATCCAAAGTGTTAGGAAATATTTGTTCCCATAAATACAAAGGAGGATGTCTCTCCTCATACCTCCGCACTTTAGTCAGACTGCCAGACTGTGTAAAAACTTGATGATGGGGCCGGCAACAGAGTTCCCATTGACTAAGCACCACAGAGCCAATCAGGAGAGAATACATACAGGTCAAGGGTGGCAATTGAAAGTCAAGGGGTGTGTCTGTGCCTTTTGGATTACTCTCTCTTTACAGAGAACCCCTGTGGTTCAAGTCAAGAGCTACCCTTCCCCTTTCAGTCTGCTCTGCGCATGTCTGAAAGTGACAGAGCCAGCAGCCAAGAGAGTTTTTCACAGTATGTCATAAAAAAATATTACCCTTATGAATGTACAGTTGAAGTCAGAAGTTTACATACACTTAGGTTGCAGTCATTAAAACTCGTTTTTCAACCACTCCACAATGTCTTGTTAACAAACTATAGTTTTGGCAAGTCGGTTAGGACATCTACTTTGTGCACGACACAAGTAATTTTTCCAACAATTGTTTACAGACAAATTATTTCACTTATAATTCACTGTATCATAATTCCAGTGGATCAGAAGTTTACATACACTAAGTTGACTGTGCCTTTGAACAGCTTGGAAAATTCCAGAAAATTATGTTATTGCTTTAGAAGCTTCTGATAGGCTAATTGACATAATTTGAGTCAATTGGGGGCAAACTACCTGCCCTCCGGGACACCTATACCACCCGATGTCACAGGAAGGCCAAAAAGATAATCAAGGACAACAACCACCCGAGCCACTGCCTGTTCACCCCACTATCATCCAGAAGGCGAGGTCAGTACAGGTGCATCAAAGCTGGGACCGAGAGACTGAAAAACAGTTTATATCTCAAGGCCATCAGACTGTTAAACAGCCATCACTAACTGCTGCTAGCTGCTGCCAACATACTGACTCAAATCTCTAGCCACTTTAATAATTAAAAATTGGATGTAATAATGTATCACTAGTCACTTTAAACAATGCCACTTTCTATAATGTTTACATACCCTACATTACTCATCTCATATGTATATACTGTACTCTATACCATCTACTGCATCTTGCCAATACCGTTCGGCCATCGCTCATCCATATATTTATATGTACATATTCTTATTCATTCCTTTACACTTGTGTGTAAAAGGTAGTTGTTGTGAAATTGTTAGATTACTTGTTAGATATTACTGCATGGACGGAACTAGAAGCACAAGCATTTCGCTACACTCGCATTAACATCTGCTAACCACGTGTATGTGACCAATAACATTTGATTTGATTTGAAGGTGTAGCTGTGGATGTATTTCAAGGCCTACCTTTAAACTCAGTGCCCATTTGCTTGACATCATGGCGAAAACAAAAGAAAGACCTCAGAAAAAAAACTGTAGACCTCCACAAGTCTGGTTCATCCTTAGAAGCAATTTCCAAACGCCTGAAGGTACCACGTTCATCTGTACAAACAATAGCACGCAAGTATAAACACCATGGGACCACGCAGCCGTCATACTGCTCAGGAGGGAGACGCGTTCTGTCTCTTAGAGATGAACATACTTTGGTGCGAAAAGTGCAAATCAACCCAGAACAACAGCAAAGGACCTTGTGAAGATGCTGGAGGAAACAGGTACAAAAGTATCTATATCCACAGTAAAACGAGTCCTATATCGACATAACCTGAAAGGCTGCTCAGCAAGGAAGAAGCCACTGCTCCAAAACCGCCATAAAAAAGACAGACTACGGTTTGCAATTGCACATGGGGACAAAGATCATACTTTTTGGAGAAATGTCCTCTGGTCTGATGAAACAAAAATATTGTTTTTGTTTCAGTATTTTCAAAAATGTTGCCAACTGTTTGGCCATAATGACCATCATTATATTTGGAGAAAAAATCAAATCAAATCAAATCAAATTTATTTTTATATAGCCCTTCGTACATCAGCTGATATTCTCAAAGTGCTGTACAGAAACCCAGCCTAAAACCCCAAACAGCAAGCAAAGCATGTGAAAGAAGCACGGTGGCTAGGAAAAACTCCCTAGGAAAAACTCCCTAGAAAGGCCAAAAACCTAGGAAGAAACCTAGAGAGGAACCAGGCTATGAGGGGTGGCCAGTCCTCTTCTGGCTGTGCAGGGTGGATATTATAACAGAACATGGTCAAAATGTTAAAATGTTAAAATGTTCATAAATGACCAGCATGGTCAAATAATAATAATCATAGTAGTTGTCGAGGGTGCAACAAGCACGTCCGGTGAACAGGTCAGGGTTCCATAGCCGCAGGCAGAACAGTTGAAACTGGAGCAGCAGCACGGCCAGGTGGACTGGGGACAGCAAGGAGTCATCATACCAGGTAGTCCTGAGGCATGGTCCTAGGGCTCAGGTCCTCCGAGAGAAAGACAGAAAGAGAGAATTAGAGAGAGCATATTTAAATTCACACAGGACACCGGATAAGACAAGAAAAATACTCCAGATGTAACAGACTGACCCTAGCCCCCCAACACATAAACTACTGCAGCTTAAATACTGGAGGCTGAGACAGGAGGGATCAGAAGACACTGTGGCCCCATCCGATGATACCCCCGGACAGGGCCAAACAGGCAGGATATAACCCCACCCACTTTGCCAAAGCACAGCCCCCACACCACTAGAGGGATGTCTCCAACCACCAACTTACCGTCCTAAGACAAGGCCGAGTATAGCCCACAACGATCTCCGCCATGGCACAACCCAAGGGGGGGGCGCCAACCCAGACAGGAAGACCACGTCAGTGACTCAACCCACTCAAGTGACGCACCCCTCACATGGACGGCATGGAAGAACACCAGTAGGCCAGTGACTCAGCCCCTGTAAAAGGGTTAGAGGCAGAGAATCCCAGTGGAAAGAGGGGAACCGGCAAGGCAGAGACAGCAAGGGCGGTTCGTTGCTCCAGCCTTTCCGTTCACCTTCACACTCCTGGGCCAGACTATACTTAATCATAGGACCTACTGAAGAGATAAGTCTTCAGTAAAGACTTAAAGGTTGAGACTGAGTCTGCGTCTCTCACATTGGTAGGCAGACCATTCCATAAAAATGGAGCTCTATAGGAGAAAGCCCTACCTCCAGCCGTTTGCTTAGAAATTCTAGGGACAATTAGGAGGCCTGCGTCTTGTGACCGTAGCGTACGTGTAGGTATGTACGGCAGGACCAAATCGGAAAGATAGGTAGGAGCAAGCCCATGTAATGCTTTGTAGGTTAGCAGTAAAACCTTGAAATCAGCCCTTGCCTTAACAGGAAGCCAGTGTAGGGAGGCTAGCACTGGAGTAATATGATCAAATTTTTTGGTTCTAGTCAGGATTCTAGCAGCCGTATTTAGCACTAACTGAAGTTTATTTAGTGCTTTATCCGGGTAGCCGGAAAGTAGAAGCATTGCAGTAGTCCAGCCTAGAAGTAACAAAAGCATGGATTAATTTTTCTGCGTCATTTTTGGACAGAAAATGTCTGATTTTTGCAATGTTACGTAGATGGAAAAAAGCTGTCCTTGAAACAGTCTTGATATGTTCTTCAAAAGAGAGATCAGGGTCCAGAGTAACGCCGAGGTCCTTCACAGTTTTATTTGAGACGACTGTACAACCATCCAGATTAATTTTCAGATTCAACAGAAGATCTCTTTGTTTCTTGGGACCTAGAACAAGCATCTCTGTTTTGTCCGAGTTTAAAAGTAGAAAGTTTGCAGCCATCCACTTCTTTATGTCTGAAACACAGGCTTCTAGCGAGGGCAATTTTGGGGCTTCACCATGTTTCATTGAAATGTACAGCTGTGTGTCGTCCGCATAGCAGTGAAATTTAACATTATGTTTTCGAATGACATCCCCAAGAGGTAAAATATATAGTGAAAACAATAGTGGTCCTAAAACGGAACCTTGAGGAACACCGAAATTTACAATTGATTTGTCAGAGGACAAACCATTCACAGAGACAAACTGATATCTTTCCGACAGATAAGATCTAAACCAGGCCAGAACTTGTCCATGTAGACCAATTTGGGTTTCCAATCTCTCCAAAAGAATGTGGTGATCGATGGTATCAAAAGCGGCACTAAGATCTAGGAGCACGAGGACAGATGCAGAGCCTCGGTCTGACGTCATTAAAAGGTCATTTACCACCTTCACAAGTGCAGTCTCAGTGCTATGATGGGGTCTAAAACCAGACTGAAGCGTTTCGTATACATTGTTTGTCTTCAGGAAGGCAGTGAGTTGCTGTGCAACAGCTTTTTCTAAAATTTTGGAGAGGAATGGAAGATTCGATATAGGCCGATAGTTTTTTATAATTTCTGGATCAAGATTCGGCTTTTTCAAGAGAGGCTTTATTACTGCCACTTTTAGTGAGCTTGGTACACATCCGGTGGATAGAGAGCCGTTTATTATGTTCAACATAGGAGGGCCAAGCACAGGAAGCAGCTCTTTCAGTAGTTTAGTTGGAATAGGGTCCAGTATGCAGCTTGAGGGTTTGGAGGCCATGATTATTTTCATCATTGCGTCAAGAGATATAGTACTAAAACACTTTAGTATCTCCCTTGATCCTAGGTCCTGGCAGAGTTGTGCAGACTCAGGACAATGGAGCTTTGGAGGAATACCCAGATTTAAAGAGGAGTCTGTAATTTGCTTTCTAATGATCATGATCTTTTCCTCAAAGAAGTTCATAAATGTATTACTGCTGAAGTGAAAGCCATCCTCCATTTGCGAAGGCTGCTTTTTAGTTAGCTTTGCGACAGTATCAAAAAGAAATTTCGGATTGTTCTTATTTTCCTCAATTAAGTTGGAAAAATAGGATGATCGAGCAGCAGTAAGGGCTCTTCGATACTGCACGGTACTGTCTTTCCAAGCTAGTCGGAAGACTTCCAGTTTGGTGTGGCGCCATTTCCGTTCCAATTTTCTGGAAGCTTGCTTCAGAGCTCGTGTATTTTCTGTATACCAGGGAGCTAGTTTCTTATGACAGATGTTTTTAGTTTTTAGGGGTGCAACTGCATCTAGGGTATTGCGCAAGGTTAAATTGAGTTCCTCGGTTAGGTGGTTAACTGATTTTTGTCCTCTGACGTCCTTGGGTAGGCAGAGGCAGTCTGGAAGGGCATCAAGGAATCTTTGGGTTGTCTGAGAATTTATAGCACGACTTTTAATGCTCCTTGGTTGGGGTCTGAGCAGATTATTTGTTGCAGTTGCAAACGTAATAAAATGGTGGTCCGATAGTCCAGGATTATGAGGAAAAACATTTAGATCCACAACATTTATTCCATGGGACAAAACTAGGTCCAGAGTATGACTGTGGCAGTGAGTAGGTCCAGAGACATGTTGGACAAAACCCACTGAGTCGATGATGGCTCCGAAAGCCTTTTGGAGTGGGTCTGTGGACTTTTCCATGTGAATGTTAAAGTCACCAAAAATTAGAATATTATCTGCTATGACTACAAGATCCGATAGGAATTCAGGGAACTCAGTGAGGAACACTGCATATGGCCCAGGAGGCCTATAAACAGTAGCTATAAAAAGTGAGTGAGTAGGCTGCATAGATTTCATGACTAGAAGCTCAAAAGATGAAAACGTCATTGTTGGTTTTTTTTTTGTAAATTGAAATTTGCTATCGTAAATGTTAGCAACACCTCCGCCTTTGCCGGATCCACGGGGGGTATGGTCACTAATGTAACCAGGGGGTGAGGCCTCATTTAACACAGTAAATTCATCAAGCTTAAGCCATGTTTCAGTCAGGCCAATCACATCAAGATTATTATCAGTGATTAGTTCATTGACTATAACTGCCTTGGAAGTGAGGGATCTAACATTAAGTAACCCAATTTTGACATGTGAGGTATCACAATCTCTTTCAATAATGGCAGGAATGGAGGAGGTCTTTATACTAGTGAGATTGCTAAAGCGAACACCGCCATTTTTAATTTTGCCCAACCTAGATCGAGGCACAGACACGGTCTCAATGGGGAAAGCTGAGCTGACTACGCTGACTGTGCTAGTGGCAGACTCCACTAAGCTGGCAGGCTGGCTAACAGCCTGCTGCCTGGCCTGCCCCCTATTTCATTGTGGAGCTAGAGGAGTTAGAGCCCTGTCTATGTTCGTAGATAAGATGAGAGCACCCCTCCAGCTAGGATGGAGTCCGTCACTCCTCAACAGGCCAGGCTTGGTCCTGTTTGTGGGTGAGTCCCAGAAAGAGGGCCAATTATCTACAAATTCTATCTTTTGGGAGGGGCAGAAAACAGTTTTCAACCATCGATTGAGTTGTGAGACTCTGCTGTAGAGCTCATCACTCCCCCTAACTGGGAGGGGGCCAGAGACAATTAATCGATGCCGACACATCTTTCTAGCTGATTTACACGCTGAAGCTATGTTGCGCTTGGTGACCTCTGACTGTTTCATCCTAACATCGTTGGTGCCGACGTGGATAACAATATCTCTATACTCTCTACACTCGCCAGTTTTAGCTTTAGCCAGCACCGTCTTTAGATTAGCCTTAACGTCGGTAGCCCTGCCCCCTGGTAAACAGTGTATGATCGCTGGATGATTAGTTTTAAGTCTAATACTGCGGGTAATGGAGTCGCCAATGACTAGGGTTTTCAATTTGTCAGAGCTAATGGTGGGAGCCGTCGGCGTCTCAGACCCCACAACGGGAGGAGTAGAGACCAGAGAAGTCTCGGCCTCCGACTCCGACTCGCTTAATGGGGAGAACCGGTTGAAAGTTTCTGTCGGCTGAATAAGCGACACCGGTTGAGCATTCCTACAGCGTTTCCCTCCAGAAGCCATGAGAAAGATGTCCGGCTGCGGGGACCGTGCGAGGGGGTTTATACTAACGTTACTATCTGTACTTACTGGTGGCACAGACGCTGTTTCATCCTTTCCTACACTGAAATTACCCTTGCCTAACGATCGCGTCTGAAGCTGGGCTTGCAGCACAGCTATCCTTGCCGTAAGGCGATCGTTCTCCTGTATATTATAAGTACAACGACTGCAATTAGAAGGCATCATGTTAATGTTACTTAGCTTCGGCTGTTTGAAGTCCTGACGAACCATGTCCAGATAAAACCTCCGGGGTGAAAAAGTTGAATGAAAAAAGTTGAGTGAGGGAAAAAGTAAAAATATACGGTAATGATAAAGTAGAAAACCGTCAGGTATCAAAGTAAGATCGGCAACAAAAACGCACAGCAGCGTAAACAAAAAGGGGGAGGCTTGCAAGCTGAAGAACACCATCCCAACCATGAAGCACTGGGTGGCAGCATCATGTTGTGGGGGTGCTTTGCTGCAGGAGGGACTGGTGCACTAAACAAAATAGATGGCATCATGAGGCAGGACAATTATGTGGATATATTGAAGCAACATCTCAAGACATCAGTCAGGAAGTTAAAGCTTGGTCGCAAATGGGTCTTCCAAATGGACAATGACCCCAAGCATACTTCCAAAGTTGTGGCAAAATGGCTTACGGACAACAAAGTCAAGGTATTGGAGTGGCCATCCCAAAGCCCTGACCTCCATCCTATAGTGAACGTGTATACAGAACTGAAAAAGCGTGTGTGAGCAAGGAGACCTACAAACCTGATTCAGTTACACAGGAGGAATGGGCCAAAATTCACCCAACTTATTGTGGGAATCTTGTGGAAGGTTACCTGAAACGTTTGACCCAAGTTAAACAATTTAAAGGCAATGCTACCAAATACTAATGGAATGTATGTAAACTTCTGACCCACTGGGAATGTGATGAAAGAAATAAAAGCTGAAATAAATCATTCTCTCAACGATTATTCTGACATTTCACATTCTTAAAAAAAAGTGGTGATCCTAACTGTCCTAAGACAGGGACTTTTTACTAGGATTAAATGTCAGTAATTGTGAAAAACGGAATTTAAATGTATTTGGCTAAGGTGTATGCAAACTTCTGACTTCAACTGTATGTAAAATGCTAAAATGTATTAGATCCAGTACAATGGAATAATTAAGACCTGAATTTGAATGCAGCATGTTCCGATTCCTCGTTCTCTTTCTTTCCAGCAGGGTCAACCAAAAACACTTGGCCTGATGGTTCATGCAGATACTGGGGAAGCAATATAGAAATGTATTGATCCCTTAAATGATTTTACTATTAAATCACCCATATCACAACCCTCATACCGCTTCACAAAAATGTACCTAAATCAATTTTGGGAAAAGGATTGTTACTCACAATGAACTTCCAGTGTTTCTGGTTCACATTCAAGAAACTTTTGACAGCATTGTAGTTAAAAAAGTTCACCTGAAATAAATAATTTCACATGCTTGCCAATAAGCCCAACATTTTTTATCAATAGTTAATCCTTTAAAATTCCACTAACAGATTGTATTAGTACCTTGGGCAGACTTTGCTTGCGCACTAAACTTCTTTCTCCATTTAGAATGACTTGGACTGAGTAGTGATTTGGGGTGTAAATCTTTGTCCCGTGACCACAGCTTTTTGTGGTTGCTTGAAAGTACCATTTGATTGTCTGTATAAGAAGAGAAAGTAAAACCACAAATGCTTTGAATGTGAAGAACATTATACAAATAATTAAGCATAAACTAAAATACATAGACATTTCAGAGAAATCAGTTAGTTAGAAGGATTGTTTATCGAGATTTAAAACAAACGTAATTACATTTGCATTTGTTTTTATTTGTCTAATATATTCTGGCTAGATGCAATTTAATGGATCATTGTCACATAAGTCAGCAACAACAACAAAAAACGTCCTCTCACTGTCAACTGAGTTTATTTTCAGCAAACTTAACATGTGTAAATATTTGTATGAACATAACAAGATTCAACAACTAAGACATAAACTGATCAAGTTCCACAGACATGTGACTAACAGAAATTGAATATTGTGTCCCTGAACAAAGGGGGGGGGGGGGGGGTCAAAATCAAAAGTAACAGTCAGTATCTGGTGTGGCCACCAGCTGCATTAAGTACTGCAGTGCATCTCCTCCTCATGGACTGCACCAGATTTGCCAGTTCTTGCTGTGAGATGTTACCCCACTCTTCCACCAAGGCACCTGCAAGTTCCCGGACATTTCTGGGGGAATGGCCCCAGCCCTTACCCTCCGATCCAACAGGTCCCAGACGTGCTCAATGGGATTGAGATCCGGGCTCTTCACTGGCCATGGCAGAACACTGACATTCCTGTCTTGCAGGAAATCACGCACAGAACGAGCAGTATGGCTGGTGGCATTGTCATGCTGGAGGGTCATGTCAGGATGAGCCTGCAGGAAGGCTACCACATGAGGGAGGAGGATGTCTTCCCTGTAACGCACAGCGTTGAGATTGCCTGCAATGAAAACAAGCTCAGTCCGATGATGCTGTGACACACCGCCCCAGACCATAATGGACCCTCCACCTCCAAATCGATCCCACTCCAGAGTACAGGCCTCGGTGTAACGCTCATTCCTTCGACGATAAACGCGAATCCAACCATCACCCCTGGTGGGACAGAACCGCGACTCGTCAGTGAAGAGCACTTTTTGCCAGTCCTGTCTGGTCCAGCAACGGTGGGTTTGTGTCCATAGGCGATGTTGTTGCCGGTGATGTCTGGTGAGGACCTGCTTTACAACAGGCCTACAAGCCCTCAGTCCAGCCTCTCTCAGCCTATTGCGGACAGTCTGAGCACTGATGGAGGGATTGTGCGTTCCTGGTGTAACTCAGGCAGTTGTTGTTGCCATCCTGTACCTGTCCCGCAGGTGTGATGTTCGGATGTACCGATCCTGTGCAGGTGTTGTTACACGTGGTCTGCCACTGCGAGGACGATCAGCTGTCTGTCCTGTCTCCCTGTAGCGCTGTCTTAGTGTTATGAGAATTTTGTTCCCAATGTTCATAAACTGAACTTCAATTAAACTACTCAGTCTGCACCCCAGAGTTTGTAAGGTTCTGGTTAAATGACACAGACGGAGGCCCAGCCTACAATAGTCAACCAAGTTTATTCACGAGAGCTCTGAATATCATACAATGTACACAGCCTTTTATACCTAACATTTGGTCATATCATATGTCATACCCCTTACAGATGCCTCCTCCTCTTCTTTAACACTGTCAATGCTTATTTACAAGTCTTCTCCATCACATAAATTGCTTATCATATCCTGCCCCATGTTACATAATCTACTGCAAGCCTAAAGTTTTCTCCCCTCTCTGCGTGGGGAGACCTTCTTCCTGTTATCAGTTTCACTGTGGTCACAAGTTGTCTTCTGTCTGGTAACAGTTCCCCTTTTCCCTTGAATGTCTTGCCTATATTGCTAAATCATTAAGCTTAAACTTTTCCAATACACACACATTAGTACATTCATCTTATAATCACTCGGTTATACCTTTTCAGGGTGAAATAATTTAGTCAAACCATTAATCATATAATTTCCATTACACTTAGGTGTCTCACAGTACGGACATTGCAATTTATTGCCCTGGACACATCTGCAGTCCTTATGCCTCCTTGCAGCATGCCTAAGGCACATTCACGCAGATGAGCAGGGACCCTGGGCATCTTTCATTTGGTGTTTTTCAGAGTCAGTAGAAAGGCCTCTTTTGTGTCCTAAGTTTTCATAACTGTGACCTTAATTGCCTACCGTCTGTAAACTGTTAGTGCCTTAACGACTGTTCCACAGGTGCATGTTCATTAATTGTTTATGGTTCATTGAACAAGCATGGTAAACAGTGTTTAAACACTTTACAATGAAGATCTGTGAAGTTATTTGGATTTTTATGAATGATCTTTGAAAGACAGGGTCCTGAAAAAGGGACGTTATTTTTTTGCTGAGTTTATATGCCTTGTTAGGGAGATTAAGTATCATACATAAGGTGTTATGTAGTGAAAAAAGTGTGTTATTGCTGACAATACTGTCTTTACGTGATGACATATCTTCACTATTTACTTTAAAGTGACAGAATAAGGGCCATAAATATTCAAGTGTACGTCATCAGAAACATTCAACTCCAATTCCAATTCCACTTAACTACATAATGATATTACATGTCCTTAGACTTGGTTAGGTGCACATCTAATGTATTTCTATGTTCATCCTTCATACTGTATGAATTTTTTTTCTTCACGATATGTTTAGAATTGTGATTGAAAAAAATGCTTATTGTCATGTTACGACTAGTATTTATTACCTCATCCACAAGCCATTTGTGGGGCTGCAGAGTTTTAAACTCTGAATGATGGAGAAGGAAAGAGGAATTTTTGTCTGTAGACCTCACAACAGCAACCACCACCTCGCAATTGTTTCTTCGCCACAGAGCTGTGACCTGAAATATGCAAATGGCACACATTTAGAAGAGTTATTGTCCTCTTAAACATGAACTGAAAACAAACTATCACAATCCTTTAACATTTGAAAAAAACATACCTGGCCTGCAGCCTCATTGTCTTGAAGTGGACATTCTGAACCTTGTTTGAAGTCAGTAGGTAACATGACCAAGGAGCTATTGAAATTTGAAAGTTTGAAAAATTCATGTTAGAACGTGTGAGATGAAAATGGACAAACTAAAGGGTGTGCAATATAGAAGGGTAGTCAGTGGACGTTCTGAAACTTGTTTGAGTCAAGTAGGTCACATGACCAAGGAGCTATTTAAATTTGAATGAGAAAAATGTTTAGTACTTTGTTTACGCTCCCTAACTAATTCCAATACCAAATGCTGCTCACATTTCCACATGTTTATTAGCTTTGGAATGCGAATGAATGCCCAAATCGTGAAAATAATGTTGTTCGCATTTTTTCCAACATCATGCCACTTATTTGGAGTCTGTGGGTCAAGTGGTTTGAAAGCGCGAATATCCAACTTGAAACTTGATGGAATGCCCATATGCAGGAACACCCGAATTTTGGACTGCAGTTAGTTGCACACTATTAGGGAAAAATAGCTTGAGGTATTTAGGTGTCATTCTGACCATCCCATTTCTCGCGGGCTGTGACTGTTTGAGAACTTCTTCAGAATTGGGAGGAAACGGGAAGTGGCTGCGGTGTGCTAAACGATTTGTAAGGGAGTGACACAAGAGGGTGCATTTGGGTATAAACAGCACCGTTTGTGCAACTTTCCTGACCATCTGGACGAGGGAAGGGAGCATTTCGAAGTGCGGATCGAAGTGCGGAGGATGTGTACCACGGTTATGGCCATGGCTCTCAACTTACTTTGCCTTGTATTTATCACATCGGTGATTTTACCAACTGCGACATCAAGCACCTTCAATGAATCGTAAGTACGCTACAAAACATTTAATGTACAGTAGTAGGCAGTAGAAGCACGTAGTGTTTTCGTAATTTAATTGAGGGATTAAACTCACAACAAGCAATTGTTGTTTACTTGTTTGGCTGCATACCACAGTCTATAATCAAATTGAGGAATTCATTATTCTCCGTATTCTCCAGGCTATGCTCTAGGGTAGGTCACCTGAGCAATATAATTATTTGAGTTATAAACATAATATTACATAACAACAAAATCGTGTATATGCTTACTGCACTGATATAGCTGAATATCTGCTTGTAATTGTCTCCATTTGTGAATAACATATATAAAAAAGTTGGAAGTGGGAAGGCCACAGGACAGGAAAAGTACCATTCTCTCTCTTTCTTGCACGTGAGAGGCATTTAATATCTTATGAGACATGCTGGCAAACAGGCCTGTACATTTTTGGGTTACAAATCCGACTTGTGATAGTCCTTGATAGTCCATATTAGTGTGCTTTCCTCCAATGTCCCTCTGTGCAATCATCCCCAACAGGGGCTTCATGCACCTTCAAAATCAGAGGGGCACAAAGTATGTAAGGATGGCTGGGGGGTGGTCCATAGGGGGCTTAGGCCCCTGGCCTGAAGTTAGAGAATGTTGAATGTTGCTTTTCTAAAGTCTCCCAACTTGCCAACAGGCATGCCGGCTAAGAGTAGCTTGCTTGTCTATCTTGATTGATAGCCTGAAATGGCTTCTTGGTAGCTTTATAAGGTTAGGAGACTGGGAACATATCTGTGCTAGCTAAAGCCAACTAATACTTCTGTAAATGTGTTATTTCAGTTTAAATTTGTAATAAATGTGAACATTTCTATGAACCTATTTTTGCTTTGTCATTATGGGGTATTGTGTGTAGATTTGAGGGGGGGAACAAAATGTGGAAAAAGTCAAGGGGTCTGAATACTTAACAAATGCATGTGTGTGTGTGTGTGTGTGTGTGTGTGTGTGTGTGTGTGTGTGTGTGTGTGTGTGTGTGTGTGTGTGTGTGTGTGTGTGTACACACTACCGTTCAAAAGTTTGGAGTTACTTAGAAATGTCCTTGTTTTTGAAAGAAAAGCACATTTTTGGTCCATTAACATCAAATTGATCAGAAATACAGTGTAGACATTGTAAATGACTATTGTAGCTGGAAACGGCAGATTTCTTTAATGGAATTGTACACCTATTTAGATGAGGCCCATTATCAGCAACCATGACTCCAGTGTTCCAATGGCACGTTGTGTTAGCTAATCCAAGTTTATCATTTTAAAAGGCTAATTGATCATTAGAAAAACCTTTTGCAATTATGTTAGCACAGCTGAAAACTGTTGTGCAGATTAAAGAAGCAATACAACTGGCCTTCTTTAGACTAGTTGAGTATCTGGAGCATCAGCATTTGTGTGTTCGATTACAGGCTCAAAATGGCCAGAAACAAAGACCTTTCTTCTGATACTCGTCAGTCTATTCTTGTTCTGAGAAATGAAGGCTATTCAATGCGAGAAATTGCCAAGAAACTGAAGATCTCGTACAAAGCTATGTACTACTCCCATCACAGAACAGCGCAAACTGGCCCTAACCAGAATAGAAAGAGGAGCGGGGGGCCCCGGTGCACAACTGAGCAAGAGGACAAGTACATTAGAGTGTCTAGTTTGAGAAACGGACGCCTCACAAGTCCTCAACTGGCAGCTTCATTAAATAGTACCCGCGAAACACCAGTCTCAACGTCAACAGTAAAGAGGCAACTCTGGGATGCTGGCCTTCTAGGCAGAGTTCCTTTGTCCAGTGTCTGCTCTTTTGACCATCTTAATCTTTTATTTTTATTGGCCAGTCTGAGATATGGCTTTTTCGTTGCAACTCTGCCTAGAAGGCCAGCATCTAAGTGACCCCAAAGTTTTGAAATTCATTAGGCCCTAATCTATGGATTTCACATGACTGTTCAGAGGCGCAGCCATGGGTGTGCCTGGGAGGGCATAGGCCCACCCACTGGGGAACCAGGCCCAGCCAATCAGAATGAGCTTTTCCTCACAAAGGGGCTTCATTACAGACAAGTACTCCTCAGTTTCATCAGCTTTATGGGTGGCTGGTCTCGTGATGATCCCACAGGTGAAGTAGCCCGATATGGAGGTCCTGGGCTGGCGTGGTTACATGTGGTCTGCGGTTGTGAGGCCGGTTGGACGTACTGCAAAATTCTCTAAAATGACATTGGAGGCGGCTTATGGTAGAGAAATTAACATTACATTCTCTGGCATCAGCTCTGGTGGACATTCCTGCAGTCATCATGCCAATTACACGCTCCCTCAACTTGAGACATCTGTGGCATTGTGGTGTGACAAAACTGCACATTTTAGAGTGGCCTTTTACAAGGTGCACCTGTATAATGATTATGCTGTTTAATCAGCTTCTTAATATGCCACATCTGTCTGGTGGAGAAAGGAGAAATGCTCACTAACAGGGATGTAAACAAATTTGTGCACAAAATTTGACAGAAATAAGCTTTTTGTGAGTATGGAACATTTCTGGGATGTTTTATTTCAGCTTATGAAACATGGGACCAACACTTTACATGTGTTTTATATGTTTGTCCAGTGTGTATATGTATATCTATTTTAAACAGTACAAATGAGTGGGCATGACGCCTTTGTTCCCCAATACATGGTTTACAGACCATCAAAAAACGAATTGGTATTCCCTCCAACACTGTCTGAAACAGAATCAATTGTGCCCTCAATTTCTCATTGTTTGGACTCTGACTGGGGCACATAGCCAGAGACAATTAAGGTCACTTTGTCCCCAACTTTAAAAAGTCAGTAGACTACAAAGGAACTAAAGAGCTGTTTGAGTACACTGCCACTTAAGTATTATTACCACAGCTGCATTCATGCTGACTCTTTCCCTTTTAGGATTTACCTGGTGACAGTCAGCTCGGAGCTGGTAGGAGGGACCACAGAGAAACTTTGTGCTCAGGTCCACCAAGCCACAGAGCCTCTGTCGTTGAAGGTGTCACTGGAGATGGAGGGTGGCAGCAGCACCATTCTACTGGAGGAAGACGTAACACAGGACTTCTATCGCTGCATCTCCTTCCAGGTCAGCTGCAACTGGGCTGCGTTCAGCAGGCTACAACGTTGTGGAACGCTCTGATATAAATATTTAATGTAGAACCAACATGCCTCTCTGACTTGTAGGTTAAGGAATCATGCCAGCCCTATGTATGACATTTCTAACTGCAAAGTTCCACAACGATGTGAGCCACTGAATGTGGCCCTATTCTATCGTCTCTCATGCAAAAGCATCCCGACCACAGTCAACAAGCCAATGGGTTAAATGTTGACGTCATTTCTTTACTTAACTAACACTGACCGGATTCATCAGCTTTAATAGTAGCTGACAGTTTGAATTGGGTCTCTTTCCCGTCAATGTTATGGTGTTACACAACCTGTGTCTCGCTTCATATTGATTTTAGCTGAACAGTTACCCTCATCAGTTGTACATACACTGAGTATACCAAACATTATGAACACCTTCCCAATTTTGAGTTTTGACCTTAACAGCCTACATTTATCGGGGCATGGGCTCTACAAGGTGTCAAGCGTTCCACAGAGATGCTGGCCCAAGTTGGTTGGATGTCCTTTGGGTGGTGGACCATTCTTGACACATCACACACAGGAAACTGTTGAGTGTGAAAAACCCAGAAGCGTTGCAGTTCTTGACACTAACTGGTGCACCTACTATCATAGCCTGTTCAAAGGCACTTATCTTTCAATCTTTTGTCTTGCCAATTCACCCCGAATGGGGCACATACACGATCCATGTCTCAATTGTCTCAAGGCTTAAAAGCTCTTTAACCCGTCTCCTCCCCGTCATCTACACAGATTTTTGAAGTGGATTTAACAAGTAACCTCAATAAGGGATCATAGCTTTCACCTGGATTCACCTGGTCTGTCTATGTTATGGAAAGACCAGGATGTTCTTAATGTTTTGTGCACTCAGTGTATGTCAGATTACAGTTGATAGAATCTCCTGACTCTTCTTCTGTGGTCATTTTGTCATCTAAATAAAGTTCTATTCTTACTAGCTTTTAACTTACCTATGCGCATTCATTCAACAAAACACATTCATTTCAGTCTTTTATTTTGAGTAGTTTGGTTGTAACTCTGTCATGTTGTGTGGAACTCAACTTGGATTCCAGGCTGGGTGTTGTATGCAAAATGATCCAATCTATTAAAGGCAATAGCAGTTATTTGAAATCGTACTTTGCTATGCTGAGGTTATCTACCATTTAACAAAAAGCCCCCTGTTCTCAAGCTACTTGGAGAGCCAAGCTTTGGTTAGGAGCTAGAGGATTGTAGAAGTTCTAACAAGCTTCCATTCTTCTGTTTTTCATGTTGTAGGTACCCCCAGTGAAAGCTGACAGTGTGGCCACTGTCAATGTCAGCATCAAGGGGAGGAAGGATGAGATGAGTAAAAAGACCAAGATCCTTATCAAGCCTAAAAGATTCCTCACCATTTTCCAGACAGACAAACCAGTCTACAAACCTGGACAGACAGGTAGTTAGATATCATCTTTGATGAACACTGAAACTGACCCTTCCTGAGTTATTACTTGTAAATGTACTAAACTGACCCTTTTGTCTAGGCCTACTGTTAATTTTGATTGCTGATTATGCATACTTTACAGTATATTTGTGAGGCCATTAGAAATGTCCTTCCTGAAATGGATGATGGATATACTGTACATAGACAGATACTATATAGACAAATGTTTCTACCACTTTTCCAGTCAAGTTCCGAATCGTCTCGCTGGATGCCAGTTTCTTGTCATTCAATCAGATGGTAAGTTACTCTTTCAATGTTGTTCAATATAAATAAAGTTACTCTTTCAAAGCATTTAAGTTGGGTTGAACAGGACAGCCGAGTGTTAGTCAGCTTTGGAACATTCTAGGGAGGTGTGGTTTGGGAGTGGTTTACTGTAGTTGAGTAAGGAAGGCAAGTGATGGAGCAATGATTTCATCCTCTTGCGGTCCAATTTTGTCTACTATTATTTTATTTGTTTAATGGGTCAGTGTGTGTGTGTGTGTGTGTGGGTGGGTCAGAAAACATGTGGTCAGAGTTCATTTGGCCTGGTTGTTTGAGCAGAGCATCTGAGTCAACATGAGCTCAAGGCCTGCTCTGTACTGTAACTCTGTAGATAAAGATGCCTGTACTGTAGAAACTGTTTTGGAAAGTTATGAAATGTTTGTTTTAAACCCATTTCCTGACACGATAGTATTTCCCTTTAGGCCTACTATGAAAATAATTTTGGAAAATAATAAAGTTTTAAAATGTATTTTTTGGGCCAAATGCTGAATATTTTGTTTCTCTTTTCTAGTATCTAACAGTGGAGCTTCAGGTGAGACTCATTCAAATCCATTGCAACTAAAAACCAAAGCTGTATATAATAATGACATGATCTCCCTTCAAAAATATTACCTGCCAATATGTTCTGTGGCATGAATTTATACAATGCCTGTCTCTATAACAAAAATACCTACCTTCAACCTATTATGAATCTGTATACAGGACCCAAACTCCAACCGCATTGCTCAGTGGTTGAACCAGTCAACAGTGAGTGGAATTCTGGACCTGTCCCACCCCATGTCCGCAGAGGCAACGCAAGGAAGTTACATCATCACTGCATGGAATGAGAAGGGAGAGCAAACCTCCCAAAACTTTGACATCAAAGAATATGGTGAGGAAATTGGCATGGGATAAAAAGAGAAAAGCATGGGATAAAACAATCTGATGATTACATTGTGGTTATATTGTTTTTACATGGTGATTTAATTGTGGTCTGTGATTTGTTTTTGGTGTAGTTCAACAGACCATGAGGATGTAATATCTGTATGTATTTTTTAGTGTTGCCCAAATATGAGGTGAAAGTCTATCTTCCCCAAACAATCACTATTCTGGACAAGCAAGCAACACTGAGAGTTTGTGGAAAGTAAGTGCATAAGATGATCGAGCATGATAGACAGTAAGATGATAATGACAAACAAGCTTTTAAACTGGGACATTTTATGGGAAGAATATTAAGTCAGACTTAATTTGTGTGTTGCATAGACTATACTTGATATGTACTGTCCCATGTTTGATACTTGCTCATGTTCATAGCTGTTTCTATTTTTACAACACATAATTGCCATTGTTGAATTGTTTTTCTTCTGTTGACTTTGTTTCTAGATACACTTATGGAAAACCAGTGCTGGGGTCTGTCACGGCGAAAGTTTGCAGAAATGTCATTCAATATCGCTGGTTATATGAATCTAGTAATATCTGCGAGTTGTATCTTATGAAAGTAAGTATTTTTTATTCTTGTTATGCCAAATTCTTTGACGAAGAACACTCACTGTGGGGAAAATGTTGAGGTTTATAGACGTTTTCGTAGCGGATTTAAGCTGAGCTACAACTGTACTCATTCTGCCTAGACAGACGCAACTGGTTGTGCAACCCAAATTATTGACGTGACCCGGTTCGGTCTAAATGAATCAAAGTTTGATGACTTCGAAGTGGAGACTGAGATGGAAGAATATGGAACTGGTAGGAGAGAACCTTATCTTGAACGTAGAGGTGTTTACATGCTGAACTGTTAACCTCTGACCATTGCCTGTGTTCTCTCCAGGGGTCATCCTTAAAGGTAGTGGCAAGGCAAGCTTCACCAATGTCATCATAACTGTTCGTTTTGAGGACGTGCCCCAAGCATATAAACCAGGAATTGCATACGAGGGGAAGGTGAGGACAAACTATGTTAACAAATGCCTTTTTAATAACACTGCAGAACATGTATTACTCAGAAAAATCGATTTGACCATGAAGTGGTGATAAATGTTAACATGTAATTTGGAGCATCTAAACTAGGCTCTTGATATCTTGTATGCAATGGGAGTGTACATTTAGTATATTGGATGTCTGCAGTCATCCTCTCCTGTGTTTTCAGATCAAGGTGACCGGTCCAGACTCTACTCCCGTTCCCAATGAGCCTGTGTATCTCTTCCTACAAAACGGTGGCCAATCTGAGAACTGGACTCTCACCACAGACAGCAAGGGCATTGCTTCTTTCTCTCTAGACACTTCTCTATGGACTTCTGATTCTGTCTCTCTGTCGGTCAGTGGTCACTCGCTCATGGTTTCCTCTATTAAATATTTAATGGTATTATTTACTGTGAATATTCAGTTTGTTCTGAGTGAGATCATTCATTTCTCCTGGTGTATTCTCCAAGGTTACTACAGCTTCTTATTTTTCATACATTTTCTGTGTTTCTTGAACCAGGCTCGTTATCAAAAGGTTATGGAGGATTATCCGTACGTGCGGGGTGTGCGTAGACCAGAATATTCATCCGATTACCAATTCACAAGAAAATTTCATTCCAAGAGCAAGAGCTTTGTGAAGATAATGCAGGGCGAAGGGAAGTTCTCCTGTGAGAAGGACGGTATTGTTCTTGCTCGCTACATCATCCACGGGGTGGAGCTGAAAAGGGGACAGACGACCCTGGACTTTTTCTATCTGGTAAGGTTAAAGGGATGTTTCACTCAAAATACCACCTAACATGATTTTTACACTTTGTCTGTGGTTTTGGGATATATATTTTACTTGCTTCGGTATTTGATTGTCATATTGTGTTGGGTCTGGAAATATTTTAAGAATGGCTCGGGCAAACCATACAGTTCTTTACATGCAGTTGAAAAGTTAATCATTGGTGATATTCAGTAATTTAACACTTTAATAATGCAGAACTTCAAGATATTTGCTAGCAGATCTCCCGGTTTTAGGCAATGTTCCAGTCTCCCTGGGTCACTCTCTGGTTATTAATGTTGATGCTGCCACCTGGCTGTCTCTTATGTCCCAGATTATATCTAGAGGCAGCATTCAGCAGCACGGCCGTCTTCCGGTGACTGTTACAGAAGGAAAAGGTAAATACATTGGACTTGGATTCTCCCGAATGTTTCTTGCCATTTTTCATTAGGACTTCTCAGAACCCCACTTGATTAGAGAACATTCCTCCTGGAAAAGGCCTAATGGCATTAAACTGGCATGGGATAAAAAGCTGTCACGACAGGATTCAATCATCCAGATTACATCTTCAATACAAGTTCTTACTGCACAGTGTACAGTATATTTCAAGTTCATACGCTAATCAGAGAACACAATGTCCGTATTGGATGATTGGTGGTTTACGGTGACTTAATGGCAATCCCATTGTCCATCTCTTATTTTAGTAAACCAAGGGGAACTGATGCTCTCGCTGCAGCGGATGCCTGAGCTGACCCCTTTTGCCCAGGTGGTGGTGTACACCGTGTTGCCTGATGGGGAGGCAGTAGCAGACAGCCGAGACTTCCCCATTCAACTCTGCCTAAAAAACAAGGTAGGCAACTCGGTGTCTTTTGCCAGCCACATGAGATGTCAAAATGTCTCATCAGAGAGCCTGAGCCATGTAGATAAATTGGGTCAACATGTGCACTACAATCGCTTTCCAAAATGACTTTGCATCAGACTATGATATGAAATGCTTCAACTGCTCCTCTTTGATCATCACGTTCGTCGGGTCTGTTTCTATCCCTCTAGCATTTATGTTGTGTGGGCTCTATTCCAATTCCAGTACTTGAAATGAACCAATGTGTTGGACATGTATGCTAGTATACAGTGCCTTCAGAAAGTGTTCACACCCCTTTATTTTCCCCACATTTTGTTGGGTTAGCCTGAATTTAAAATGTATTTAATTTAGATTTTGTCCACTGATCTACAGACAGTACCCCGTAATGTCAAAGTGGAATTTTGTTTGTAGAACATCTTAGAAATGAATAAAAAATGAAAAGCTGATGTCTTAAGTCAACAAGTATTCAACCCCTTTGTTATGGCAAGTCTAAATAAGTTCATGAGTAAAAATGTGCTTAACAAATCGCTTAACAAGTTGCATGGACTCATTCCGTGTTCAATAATATTGTTTAACATGATTTTTGAATGACTACCCCATCTCTGTTCTCCACATACAATTATCTGTAAGGTCCCTCAGTTGAGCAGTGAATTTTAAACACAGATTCAACCACAAAGACCAGGGAGGTTTTCCAGTGCCTCTCAAAGAAGGGCACCAATTAGTAACAGATGCTGACAATCCCTATGAGCATGGTGAAGTTATTAATTAGGCTTTACTACAATGATACAGGCGTCTTTCCTAACTCAGTTGCCGGAGAGGAAAGAACTGCCCTGAGACTCTACAATACTAACCTAAATGACAGAGTGAAAAGAAGGATGCCTGAGCAGAATAAAAGTATTCCAAAACCTGCATCCTGTTTACAAGAAGGCACTTAAGTACTACTGCAAAAAATAAGGCAAAGAATATGAAGCGTTATGTTTGGGGCAAACCAATACAATGCTTGTCATCGGCAAGGGCTAAGAAACAGAATACAGCTATAAGCACAGGCAAAATCCTAGAGAAAAACCTGGTTCAGTCTGCTTTACAACAGACACTGGGAGACAAATTCACCTTTCAGCAGGACAATAACTTAAAACACAAGGCTATTTCTTACCAAGACGACATTGAATGTTCCTGAGGTTTGGTTATTATTATAATTTTTTTAAATATATATATCTTTTGAAGTCGGAAGTTTACATACACTTAGGTTGGAGTCATTAAAACTCACACATTTCTTGTTAACAAACTATAGTTTTGGCAAGTCGGTTAGGACATCTACTTTGTGCATGACACAAGTACATTTTCCAACAATTGTTTACAGACAGACAATTGCACTTGTAATTCACTGTATCACAATTCCAGTGGGTCAGAAGCTTACAGACACTTAGTTGACTGTGCCTTTAAACAGCTTGGAAATTTCCAGAAAATGATGTCATGGCTTTAGAAGCTTCTGATAGGCTAATTGACATTATTTGAGTCAATTGGAGGTGTACCTGTGGATGTATTTCACGGCCTAGCTTCAAACTTTGCTTGACATCGTGGGAAAATCAAAAGAAATCAGTCAAGACCTTTCACATACACCTTAGCCAAATACATTTAAACTCAGTTTTTCTCAATTCCTGACATTTAATCCTAGTAAAAATTCCCTGTCTTAGGTCAGTTAGGATTACCACTTTATTTTAAGTATGTGAAATGTCAGAATAATAGTAGAGTGACTAATTTCAGCTTTTATTTCTTTCATCACATTCCCAGTGGGTCAAAAGTTTACATACACTCAATTAGTATTTGGTAGCCTTCCCTGTAGCTCAGTTGGTAGAGCATGGTGTTTGCAACGCCAGGGTTGTGGGTTTGATTCCCACGGGGGGCCAGCAAAAAAAAAATGTATGAAATGTATGCATTCACTACTGTAAGTCGCTCTGGATAAGAGCGTCTGCTAAATGACTTAAATGTAAATGTAAAATGGTAGCACTGCCTTTTAACTTGGGTCAAATGTTTCAGGTAGCCTTCCACAAGCTTCCCACAATAAGTTGGTAGAATTTTGGCCCATTCCTCCTGACAGAGGCTGGTGTTACTGAGTCAGGTGTGTAGGCTTCCTTGCTCGTACATGCTTTTTCAGTTTTGCCCACAAATTTTCTATGGGATTGAGGTCAGGGCTTTGGGATGGCCACTCCAATACCTTGACTTTGTTGTCCTTAAGCCATTTTGCCACAACTTTGGAAGTATGCTTGGGGTCATTGTCCATTTGGAAGACCCATTTGCGACCAAGCTTGAACTTCCTGACTGATGTCTTGAGATGTTGCTTCAATATATCTACGTAATTTTCCTTCCTCATGATGCCATCTATTTTGTGAAGTGCACCAGTCCCTCCTGTAGCAAAGCACCCACACAACATGATGCTGCCACCCCCGAGCTTCACTGTTGGGATGGTGTTCTTCGGCTTGCAAGCCTTCCCCTTTTTCCTCCAAACATAACGATGGTCATTATGGCCAAACAGTTCTATTTTTGTTTCATCAGACCAGAGAACATTTCTCCAAAAAGTACGATCTTTGTCCCCATGTGCAGTTGCAAAATGTAGTCTGGCTTTTTTTTATGGTGGTTTTGGAGCAGTGGCTTCTTCCTTGCTGAGCGGCCTTTCAGGTTATGTCGATATAGGACTCGTTTTACTGTGGATATAGATACTTTTGTACCTGTTTCCTCCAGCATCTTCACAAGGTCCTTTGCTGTTGTTCTGGGATTGATTTGCACTTTTCGCACCAAAGTACGTTCATCTCTAGGTGACAGAATGCGTCTCCTTCCTGAGCGGTATGACGGCTGCGTGGTCCCATGGTGTTTATACTTGCGTACTATTGTTTGTACGGATGAACGTGGTACCTTCAGGCTTTTGGAAATTGCTCCCAAGGATGAACCAGACTTGTGGAGGTCTACAATTTATTTTTCTGAGGTCTTAGCTGATTTCTTTTGATTTTCCCATGATGTCAAGCAAAGAGGCACTGAGTTTGAAGGTAGGCCTTGAAATACATCCACAGCTACACCTCCAATTGACTCAAATGATGTCAATTAGCCTATCAGAAGCTTCTAAAGCCATGACATCATTTTCTGGAATTTTCCAAGCTGTTTAAAGGCACAGTCACCTTAGTGTATGTAAACTTCTGACCCACTGGAATTGTGATACAGATTATTTCACTTCTAATTCACTGTATGTAAACAATTGTTGGAAAAATTACTTGTCATGCACAAAGTAGATGTCCTAACCGACTTGCCAAAACTATAGTTTGTTAACAAGACATTTTTGGAGTGGTTGAAAAACGAGTTTTAATGACTGCAACCTAAGTGCATGTAAACTTCCGACTTCAACTGTACAATGACACCTTGATTTCTAAACCCTTGATTATTGGATCTGATTTTAATAGCTTACATTTCGATGGCCATAATTAATAGATATGCCGATTGTGGACTACCTTGTTTTACTTCTCTTGACAGTTTAATACTTTCTGAGAAGTAGACATTATTTACAGTTGTACACCTAGGGTTATTATACATAACTTTAAACCCATTTTATGAGATTCTCCAAAATGGAAATATTCCAGGCATTTAAATATAAATTCCAGTCATACTTTATCTAAAGCCTTTTCAAATTCAGCTATGAATGTTACTGTTTTGACTTAAATCGGCTTGAAAATCTTTGGCAAGACTTGAAAATGGCTGTCTAGCAATGATCAACAATCAACTTGACAGAGCTTGAAGAATTTAAAAAAGATTAATGGGCAAATATTGTACAATTCAGCTGTGTATTGGGCTGTTGCGGTGACCGTATTACCGACGCTCCATCGGTCATGAAGGCAGTCAAATTCCACGTGACCATTTAGTCACGTTAATTAGGCTTCTCCAAGTTCTGATGCTGCTGATGGTCATTAGTAGCCTACCAAACTTGCTAACTGCCTGGTACGCGGCACTCTATTGTCCCTCTAATCACTCTGACATCAATGCAAATGTGTTGCAAATCTAATCAAACACTTAATGAGAGCCCATGAGCTCGTTGCAAAACATTTCTATAGGCTGTGCAATTGCACGAGAAAACAACAGTGATTTCCTCTACTAAAAAGAGGAGGATTCCATCAGCTTTCTATAGACTAGGCCTACTATATTTATTTCTCAACTTTCCTAATATTAAGCACATTGTTTATCTTTAGAACAGGAGTATAGCCTACCCAGCTGGCATGGAAATGAACCACGGGAAAAGTGTCCTCCATTTGCTATTTAACCTCTTACATCTAGACGTTCCGCTAGCGGAACACCTGCTCCAATATCCAATGATAGGCGTGGCGCGAATGACAAATTCCTCAAAAATACAAAAACTTCAATTTCTCAAACATATGACTATTTTACACCATTTTAAAGACAAGACTCTCATTAATCTAACCACACTGTCCGATTTCAAAAAGGCTTTACAACGAAAGCAAAACATTAGATTATGTCAGCAGAGTACCCAGACAGAAATAATCAGACACCCATTTTTCAAGCTAGCATATAATGTCACAAAAAACAAAACCACAGCTAAATGCAGCACTAACCTTTGATGATCTTCATCAGATGACACACCTAGGACATTGTTATACAATACATGCATGTTTTGTTCAATCAAGTTCATATTTATATCAAAAACCAGCTTTTTACATTAGCATGTGACGTTCAGAACTAGCATACCCCCCGCAAACCTCCGGTGAATTTACTAAATTACTCACGATAAACGTTCACAAAAAACATAACAATTATTTTAAGAATTATAGATACAGAACTCCTTTGTGCAATCGAGGTGTCCGATTTTAAAATAGCTTTTCAGTGAAAGCACATTTTGCAATATTCTGAGTAGATCGCCCAGCCATCACGGCTAGCTATTTAGACACCCACCAAGTTTAGCCCTGACCAAACTCCGATTTACTATTAGAAAAGTTTGATTACCTTTGGTGTTCTTCGTCAGAATGCACTCCCAGGACTTCTACTTCAATAACAAATGTTGGTTTGGTTCAAAATAATCCATTGTTATATCCAAATAGCGGCGTTTTGTTTGTGCGTTCAAGACACTATCCGAAGTGTAAATAAGGGTCACGAGCACGACGCATTTCGTGACAAAAGATTTCTAAATATTCCATTGCCGTACTTCGAAGCATGTCAACCGCTGTTTAAAATCAATTTTTATGCCATTTTTCTCGTAAAAAAACGATAATATTCCGACCGGGAAAGCGTGTATACGTACAAAGAGAGAGAAAATAAAAGCATGGGATCCCCTCGTGCACGAGCCTGAGTCTCACAGTACTGTGACCAGCCACTATCCAAACGCGCTACTTTTTTTCAGCCAGAGCCTGCAAAGCCATGATTCAGCTTTTTGCCGCCTTCTGAGAGCCCATGGGAGCCGTAGGAAGTGTCACGTAACAGTAGAGATCCCCTGTAATGGATAGAGATAATCAAGAAGGGCAAGAAATGGTCAGACGGGGCACTTCCTGTAAGGAATCTTCTCAGGTTTTGGCCTGCCAAATGAGTTCTGTTATACTCAGACACCATTCAAACAGTTTTAGAAACTTTGGAGTGTTTTCTATCCAAAGCTAATAATTATATGCATATTCTAGTTTCTGGGCAGGAGTAATAATCAGATTAAATCGGGTACGTTTTTTTATCCGGCCGTGAAAATACTGCCCCCTAGCCATAACAGGTTAAGTGCATAGATTACATTTTTTTTTTCCTGCTGCCCCTGTTTCGAGACTGAACCACCATTATCATGTACCTTTCTAAATCCAAACAAATTTCTTACACACATTTTTTAGTATGTAAAGTCAAGATTAAATCAAGAATAGTCTGATGGGTGACAATATTAGCCCATCAATTGTGAATTATATATTATCACTTGTGAATGATGCCCAGCATAATAACTGCCTTTTTTTGCGACTTTTTGGAATCAGTCGCACACCTCATGTAGCCTAGTCCATAGGCCTATATGTTTTGATAAGGTTTGTATCACAACTAAAGTTGCCAAATAACTTCTTAAAATTAAGTACTTTAATTCGCTTTACAAAGGGTTTAGAGCCTAACTGGTATACATAAGCAGCGTGTGAGTTTGGGGAAGAAAATGTTAACTATAACAATGCACCTTTTTAATAAAAGCATTACATGCATAATCTCATTTGCGGTCAATTTTGATAATGGTGTTTTCCCGCTAGTGGAACATTCGCGCTTATAGCCTACTGCCATGTGCACTTTGCTGCGCTTATAATTTGAAGAGAGAGCCTAATAGTTTATCAACATTTTAAGCTGAACGTTCTGATTTGTTGCGTTAGCCACAATGCGTGAAACATTTTTTTTTTTTATGCTAGTGGTTGTATTAATTAGGAATTTATTGCACCCCACAACTTTCCCAGACTATGTTTGGAATATTTATTTATTGCACAGAATAGAATAGGTTGACTTTTGTACTATAGGGGATAGAAGATTGACCTAAGTTAGTGCTTTTGCTGTTCGTTAGGCCTACTCATCTTGTTGGCTGACAAAAAGTAAATGTGGACAGTTCTTCCATTATCTTCAATATGCACCTCGGAATTGGATAAGGATGAGCGCAGTTGCGTCCCCGATGTGTCTGTCTTCACTTGTAGCCTGTGAGAAAGACCTGATCACGTGACGTCGAGCCATGTGAGTGAGAGGCGCAGTCGAAGGGCACAATGCAGCACTCCGGGCCGCAAAAGGCATGGATTTTTTTTAGGGTGCATTACAGCCACAAAGGGGATGCCGCCGTAAAATGCGAAGCATTATCAAGTGCTTGTCAAATTGTGAATGAGAGGCTATTGGAGTGTGTACAGCCTGCGTGATAAATAATGCAGAGCTTAGGCCTTTCAAACTACTTTTCAAATCATCATTAGTCATCATGCAGCCTTACAATGTATTAAAAATCAAAACATATAGCCCACCGGTTGTAGAACAACTAAAGTTAAATTAATAACTCTAAATTAAGCATATAGGAGTACCTGTTTCTTTGTTCACCGCTCACCACAGAATAGCCACATGCGCACTCCCTCAAATCTATATTTTATTCAGCTTTGTTTAATTGTATTGTTCATACTATAAAATAATATCAAATAATGCCATGGAATTATAAGCAAATCATGTCTGCTAATTAACTAGTGTAACTCATAGCCACATCAGGACCTAACATGAGGACAACTCAGAGTATGCTGTTCTGTTCTTCTGAAATAGACTACATTTTCTTCATATCATGCTTCTTTAGACCTGCCTAAAATAAATAATGGGTTTATTGTGAAGGTGTAGGATATATTACATGGATTTATTAGACTTTTTAAAATGGATGTAGGCTATGTGTGGAAGCCAGGTGATGCTAAATGTTTGTTATTTGCTTGACAATCACTGGCTGACAACATTTTGTGACTGCCACAGCCCTAGGTGCGCAAAACTCAAAAAGACTCACAGCTGTAATCGCCACCAAAGGTGCTTATACAAAGTATTAACTTGGGGGAAAAATACTTATGTAAATTAGATTTCTGTATTTCATTTTAAATACATTTGCGATCATTTTCTAAAAATGTGTTTTCACTTTGTCATTATGGGGTTGTGTGGATGGGTGAGGGAAAAAAATACATATTTAATCAATTTTGAATTCAGGCTGTAACACAACAAAATGTGGATTAAGTCAAGGGGTATGAATACTTTCTGAAGGCACTGTAGATATGTTTAAACATATTCTGTGATGTCTCCCACTTTTCTCCTCTCCAGGTGTCCCTGAAGTTCTCGTCCCTCCAGGAGTTGCCAGGGGAGAAGACCTCTCTGAGCCTCCAGGCCCACCCAGGGTCTCTGTGTTCTCTCAGGGCCATCGACCAGAGTGTGCTGCTGCTGCAGCCTGAACAGGAGCTCAGCCTGGACTCTGTACGTTCTCCATGGGCCGCGTCCCAAATGGCTCCCTATACCCTATGTAGTGCACTACTTTTGACCAGGGCCATTGACTCACCACACTAAGCTGAAGCCTAACCATGATCACATCTCCCATGTTTTTCAAGATGGGATTTGGCTCACTTTCAGCTTCCTCTAACCATGTATTAACCACTGTCTGATACTTAAAGTTTAGAAGTTTTAACTTGTGGGACTATTTTGTTGGTTGTCTTGTACCACTCAAGCTAAATCGAGTACAGATCAAGTATTTGCCATATGTATTTAACCCAGGTGTTATCCTATGCACTGACCTTGTCCTAACTATGTACTGACCCTGTAACCTCTGACCACACTCTGACCATGCACCGACCACGCTCTGACCATGCACCGACCACGCTCTGACCATGCACCGACCACACTCTGACCGTGTCAAGATGCTGCGGATTATAAAGTCAGTATTACTAGAGGTATATTACTTCTCTCTCCGCAGGTCTTCAGTCAGCTGCCTGTTCAGAAGTTGTCTGGATATTCATACAGAGTAGAAGACTTTGACCCCTACCCATGCCGACCATTTCCTCCAATCATTAAAGCGGAGATGGAAGTACCCCCTTCACCTGTCCCTAAACTGGCCGAGGAGTTAGAAGCACCAACCGTACCTGACAGGAAAAAACGCTCATTCTGGTTTGGCCCCAACAATGACAAAAACGATGTTTACAACATCTTTAAAGTAAGATAATCAAATACGTTTAATGTTATTGTTTTTGTCTGTTTGAAATATGGAAAATGTATAAATAAATACTTTATATTTATTTAAGTAAGAAAGTAGACACTAAATTAATTAAAATGGAATGCAGTCTGAAGACGTATACACAGTATCTATATAAAAAAATGGGTTTTTAAACCAATACCCACATAATTTAGCAAAACTGAAATCCAGGTATAATATGTACTTTACTGTTTTACCACTGTTTTATAATTTTATGTACTTTTCATTTTAGGAAGTTGGAATCAAGATCCTGACCAACTCTGACGTGAAAAAACCTTACAACTGTATTATACCCTTTTCAATGGAATATGACAGTATGGTAGAAGAGGGTATGATATATTCTAATGTGTGAACCTTTCTAGTCTTAACCTAATAATAAAGGATTAGTTTGTATTTACAGCTATCCAATTTAAATCACTAGAAGAATTTGATGCTCCAGTGTCAATGGCCAACATGATGCCAGAGACCTCAGCCGCTAGAGCCTCCGACGGGCCTAAAGAGACCGTCCGCACGTACTTCCCTGAGACCTGGATCTGGGACCTGGTTCCTGTGGGGTAAGCATTGTGACAGACGCACATCCCTTTTCATGGGGTGCTTAGCTGACACTGCCTTGTAATAGGGTTATACTGAAACTACAAGAACGTTTTTGTCCAAGGGGTAGGTTTATTTATTGAAATGACCATGTTATGTGTTCTAATGTTAATATACATTTTGTTTTTATTGCACCCCTTTCACCACCTCCAGGCATACAGGAAAAGTGAATGTTGACAAGACTGTCCCAGACACCATCACTAAGTGGGCTGCAGGGGCGTTCTGTACTTCCCCAGTGGGTTTTGGCCTGGCTCCCAACACTGGCCTCACTGC
This sequence comes from Salmo salar, assembly GCF_965601325.2. Taxonomy (NCBI): domain Eukaryota; kingdom Metazoa; phylum Chordata; class Actinopteri; order Salmoniformes; family Salmonidae; genus Salmo; species Salmo salar. Next base: position 129,560,580 of record NC_138299.1, read on the forward strand.
CTTCCAACCCTTCTTTGTGAGCCTGACGCTGCCCTACTCTGTCATCCGGGGGGAGGTGTTCACACTCAAGGCCACAGTGTTCAACTACCTCTCCAAGTGTATCATGGTAAGTCCCCCCCCAGTGTTGTCTCTTTCTTTACCTCTCCAGTCCCACTTCATTTGGATAGTCCCTGTAGACAACCTACAGACGCTCTGACGTTTTAAGTACGAGAGAAGAGAGAAACGCATGGAATCTAGTATAGACTTGCGATTGACCCATGTGTTTCTCCTAGGTGAAGGTGACTCTAGCTGAGTCGAACCAGTTCACAGCCAGGCCATGTGAAGGCTGCCAGTACACCCTGTGTCTGTGTGCTGAAGAGAGCAGGACCTTCAAGTGGATCCTCACCCCAACTGCTTTAGGTGAGCCATGCAGTACTCTGTCAATCTCTCACAAGGCTCTTGCAGTAGACTCCACATTTACTCCCTACACCTAGGCCCTTGCCCCCTAACCCTTCGCTGCTTGCAGATCTGTAAGGTGTTAGAAATATGGTAGAAGCTCCACTACACTGCTTATACCCATCCACACCTTTCAAATATGCAAATAGTGAAGGGTAGGGAGTGATTTGGAAGCAGTGCATTAAGACAGGGTTGTTGACTTCACACAGCTCTCATTAGACTGAAATTTCCGTAAATGAAATGATTTATCTGATGCACAAATTCCTCGAATATGACATACTCAAAGATCTACCTCAGCCACTGATAACCCCTATCAGAGAAATGGAGGGAGGGACCAAGGAGGAGAGGGGAAACGAGGGATGGCACAAAGGAGGGAACAGTTGAGCCAGGGTACATGAGTGACTGAGAGGCTGGAGGTGGAGTGGGTAAAAGGGAGCAAGCTGATGGGTGACTGGTCTAGACTAGAATGTTAATGTTTCCCTGGACTGAACTATAGGGGAGGTGAGTGTGAAAGTGAGCGCCGAGGCGTTGAAAACTGAGGACCTCTGCGGCAACGAGGTGGCCACGGTGCCAGAGAAAGGACGCATTGACACCGTTGTGCAAACACTGCTGGTAGAGGTGAGTGTCTGTCCTGTATAGCAAGTCCACTGTTTTTCTCCCACATTTAATTAGAGATCTGGGTTTTCAGTAACACTAGGTCAAGGGTGAATACAGGAGAATTTATATTTTGATGAGAGGAGACCAACATGGTTTGGTGTTTAACTGCATTTGGGCTTGAGACTCCAGCCCATGCCTAATAAATTGAAAGCGTGTGTATATATATTTTTAATAAAGAATTACTTGGTGCATATCTTTTACATTCATTTTAGATTAAGCTGTATAGCTGGACCTACACAACAGATGGTCTGGGATGTAGACTTATCTTAACATTGGTCTACGTTTCAGGTTTTAAATGTTTGATTTTGGAGTGAAATGTACCTTTAAGTGGTTACCATATAAATTCTATGGTAGAATTAACTTGAGTTGTCGTCATTACTGTTTTTTAAAAATGTATTTTGGTGCTGTTTCACTTTCCCTCTATCAGGCCGAGGGAACCCAGGAGACGGTCAGCCACAATGCTCTGCTCTGCCCTGCAGGTAATCTACTGACGTCTATCAGTCATACTTTCTCATAATTAAGTTGAAGTGCATTTGTTTTGGTTTAGATGACAGATACTTTTTAATTGGTTATCAAGTCACTCTCTGGTTTCTGTCTCGCGTCACCAGAGGGCCCGGTGGAGAAGGACATCTCTCTGAAGCTGCCTGAGGTGTTTGTGGAGGGCTCTGCCAAGGCGTCCCTCTCAGTACTGGGTGAGAATGAATGAATGAATGAATATATGAATGTGTATATATATATATATATATACGTTTTTGGTGCAGATGATTTTTCATCCCTCTATTCATGACGAAGGAAGTGGATATTCAACCTGCAGATCTATGATCGGGATAAGCGAAGGTTCATTTTAGGGTTAGGGTAAGAAACCGGGATCTGCCGGTCGCATATACACTGCCATTGACTAGAGACCTATGTTTGATTGTCTCAATGGTTGGTCTCTTTCACCAGGCGACCTGATGGGTCGGGCCATGAAGAACCTGGACAGCCTGTTGCAGATGCCCTATGGCTGTGGAGAGCAGAACATGGTGCTGTTTGCTCCCAATATCTACATCCTCAACTACCTGCAAAGCACCAGGCAGCTCACCATGGAGATCCAGACCAGGGCCACAGGCTTCCTAGACAGTGGTGAGTGAGCTGGGTCCAGTTCAGTAAGGCACAACATGTTGCAATGAAAATCAAGCAATTATTATCAGACATGTTTAGTTACAGCCTGCACTCCCCGTTTTACTCAGTAAATATGTTATTCTCCCTACTGGACATAACCCTGGTGAAATAGACCGCTATCTATTCTGAAGACTATTGCTTAACTTAATGCATAGAGTGGGATATGACAAGAGAATTTGCAGTAAGCCTTGTACTTTTTAAATAATGAGCTGTGATTGAACAGGACTCTGCAAAGATCAACACTGTCTGACAGTTTGTGCTGTCTGATCCTGTGTTAATCTCTCCTCGGACTAGCAACAACCTGTTGTATATATTTGGTGCTGAACCAGTTAACGTCACCTTCCACATACAGTACAAGTCCCTAGAAGGAGAGTTTTTATTCATTTGGCCATTTGTGTTGCAGGCTACCAGAGGGAGCTCAACTACAAGCATGACGATGGCTCCTACAGTGCCTTTGGGAAGAGCGATGAGTCGGGAAACACGTGGTCCGTTCAATTGAAGTCCACACAGTCATAATGCCTTCTCTTAGATTATTCCTCAATTTACCTTTTTTTAAGTCATGAAAATGACATTAGCTTAAAGGGGGTTGCAGTATGTAATCAAGGTAGGAATGTGATGGTCTCAAATCCATACTAGTATGTGCTATGGCAAATATAGTTGGCTTCAGCACATACAGTATGGCTACTGTTATCTAGAGTCTATGATCCATAGTTTAGGCAAGGCTCACCACATCTAGTCTGTGTAACTCCAGTGACATCTGACCTGTGTCCTCTCAGGCTCACCTCCTTTGTGCTGAAGTCCTTTGGAGGGGCCAAGCCTTACATCTTTGTGGACCCCGCCCACATTGCCCAGGCCAAGGCCTGGTTGGCCAGTCACCAGCAGACGGATGGCTGCATCGCGTCAGTGGGGAAACTCTTCCATAACGGCATGAAGGTAAAGGAGTCAGAGCTCAGTGGGTAATAAGAGGAGTATTATACTGCTGCCACCAAATGTGAAAAGGTAACGTTTAGGGCAGAGATTCAGCAGGAGGTTCTGGTGCAAGTTTCCCGTTCTATTTAGAGTGCAATGGTGGAGTCTGCATAAAATCCTAGATAACTAACAAACAATAGACTTGATAATAATACATAGTCTAACATCAAATATGAGTAGAGTCGTGGTCAACATTTTTGAGAATGACACAAATAATAATTTTCACAAAGTCTGCTGCTTCAGTGTCTTTAGATATTTTTGTCAGATGTTACTATGGAATACTGAAGTATAATTACAAGCATTTCATAAGTGTCAAAGGCTTTTATTGACAATTACATGAAGTTGATGCAGAGTCAATATTTGCAGTGTTGACCCTTCTTTTTCGAGACCTCTGCAATCTGTCCTGGCATGCTGTCAATTAACTTCTGGGCCACATCCTGACTGATGGCAGCCCATTCTTGCATAACCAATGCTTGGAGTTGGTCAGAATTTGTGGGTTTTTGTTTGTCCACCCACCTCTTGAGGGTTGACCAGAAGTTCTCTGTGAGATTAAGGTCTGGGGAGTTTCCTGGCCATGGACCCAAAATATCAATGTTTTGTTCCCTGAGCCACTTTTGCATTATGGCAAGGTGCTCCATCATGCTGGAAAAGGCATTGTTCGTCACCAAACTGTTCCTGGATGTGTTGGTACCATTCTTTATTCATGGCTGTGTTCTTAGGCAAATTGTGAGTGAGCCCACTCCCTTGGCTGAGAAGCAACCCCACACATGAATGGTCTCAGGATGCTTTACTGTTGGCATGACACAGGACTGACGGTAGCGCTCACCTTCTCCAGACAAGCTTTTTCCGGATGCCCCAAACAGTCAATCCCTGTACCTTTTGAAGAATATCAGTCTGTCCCTGATGTTTTTCCTGGAGAGAAGTGGCTTCTTTGCTGCCTTTCTTGACACCAGGCAATCCTACAAAAATCTTCGCCTCACTGTGCGTGCAGATGCACTCACACCTGCCTGCTGCCATTCCTGAGCAAGCTCTGTACTGGTGATGCCCCGATCCCGCAGCTGAATCAACTTTAGGAGACGGTCCTGGCGCTTGCTGGACTTTCTTGGGTGCCCTGAAGCCTTCTTCACAACAATTGAACCGCTCTCCTTGAAGTTATTGATGATCCGATAAATGGATGATTTAGGTGCAATCTTACTGGCAGCAATATCCTTGCCTGTGAAGCCCTTTTTGTGCAAAGCAATGATGACGGCACGTGTTTCCTTGCAGGTAACCATGGTTGACAGAGGAAGAACAATGATTCCAAGCACCACCCTCCTTTGGAAGCTTCCAGTCTGTTATTCGAACTCAATCAGCATGACAGAGTAATCTCCAGCCTTGCCCTCATCAACATTCACACCTGTGTTAACGAGAGAATCACTGACATGATGTCAGCTGGTCCTTTTGTGGCAGGGTTGAAATGCAGTGGAAATGTTTTTGGGGATTCAGTTCATTTGCATGGCAAAGAGGGACTTTGCAATTCATCTGATCTCGCTTCATAACATTCTGGAGTATATGCAAATTGCCATCATACAAACTGAGGTAGCAGACTGAAAATTAATATTTGTGTCGTTCTCAAAACTTTTGGCCACGACTGTACTTTACATACTTCATATTGCACTGACTTGTAGGAAAATGTACTGTTCAGGAGGACCTTAGGACCCCACGTGTGCCCCGAAGGAGCACATACTGAGCACAACAAGACTCCCAAGCATGTTTTTGCTGGTCCTGAGAACACACCACCTCCCGACAGCTTTTATGCATCTCCTAAACAGTACTCTTAGTTATTTCCCCCCTGTTCTTTATCTTTGTGCACCATTATCATGTGAATGTTGTTTTAAACACTGCAATGTTTTTACCTGATATCAGTGTGACTTTGAAACTCTGTAACACCTTGGAGTGTTGGATGACGTTTACTGGCATCCTTTGTTGTCATAGGGAGGGGTCGGGGATGAAGTGTCGCTCACTGCCTACATCACCGCTGCACTGCTGGAGCTGGATGGCAACACTTCTGTGAGTTATCACCTCTTTCCATATCCAAGTATTTTTAAAATCTTATTGATAAACAAGAAGGCCACATTTGGTGATTTTAAAATATCACCCACAGACGATATCACCCAAGACGATATCACCCACAGAACGCCTCACTTGCCATGTATTCTAATAAACAACATCCCAATATACAGTTCCTTCTGGGAAACTATTCAGACCCCTTGACTTTTTCCATATTTTGTTAGATTACAGCCTTATTCTAAAAATTTTTAAATCCTCAGCGATCTACACACAATGCACCATAATGACAAAGCGAAACAGGTTTTTAGAAATGTTTGCAAATGTATTAAATAAAAACAGATTCCTTATTTACGTAAGTATTCAGATCTTCTGCAATAAGGCTTGAAATTGAGCTCAGGTGCATCCTGTTTCCGTTGATCATCCTTGAGGTGTTTATACAACTTGATTGGAGTCCACTTGTAGTAAATTCAATTGATTGGACTTGATTTGGAAAGGCGCGTGTGTGTGTATATATAAGGTCCCACAGTTGACAGTGCATGCCAGAGCAAAAACCAAGCCATGAGGTTGAAGGAATTGTCCGTTGAGCTCCGAGACAGATTGTGTCGAGGCACAGATCTGGGGAAGGGTACAAACACATTTCTGCAGCATTGAAGGTCCCCAGAACAGTGGCCGCAATCATTCTTAAATGGAAAAAGTTTGTAACCACCAAGACTCTTCCTAGAGCTGACCGCCTAGCCAAACTGAGAAATCGGGGGAGAAGGGCCTTGGTCAGAGGTGACCAAGAACCTTACAGTCAGTCTGACAGAGTTCTGGAGTTCCTCTCTGGAGATGGGAGAACCTTCCAGAAGGACAACCATCTCTGCAGCTCTCCACCAATCAGGCCTTTATGGTAGAGTGCCAGACAGAAGCCATTCCTCAGTAAAAGGCAGATAACAGCCCACTTGAGGTTTGCCAAAAGGCACCTAAAGACTCCCAGACCATGAGAAACAAGATTCGCTGATCTGATGAAACCAAGATTGAACTCTTTTGCCTGAATGCCAAGTGTCATGTCGGGAGGAAACCTGGCAACAACCCTACGGTGACGCATGGTGATGGCAGCATCATGTTTTGGGGGTGTTTTTCAGTAGCAGGGACTGGGAGACTAGTCAGGATCAAGGCAAAGATGAACGGAACAGAGTACAGAGGTCCTTGATGAAAACCTGCTCCAGAGCGCTCAGGACCTCAGACTGTTTTTCCTCTGGAGAGGCCTGAAAATAGCTGTGCAGCAACGCTCCCCATCCAAGCTGACAGAGCTTGAGAGGATCTGCAGAGAAGAATGGGAGAAAATCCTTAATATATTATTTTATTCACTGCTCAAAAAAATAAAGGGAAAACTAAAATAACACATCTTAGATCTGAATTAATGAAATAATCTTATTAAATACTTTTTTCTTTACATAGTTGATGTGCTGACAACAAAATCACACAAAAATAATCAATGGAAATCCAATTTATTTAGCATCAATGCCTTCCTCTTGCAGGAACTGCTGACACACTCCAGCCACATGAGGTCTAGCATTGTCTTGCATTAGGAGGAACCCAGGGCCAACCGCACCAGCATATGGTCTCACAAGGGGTCTGAGGATCTCATCTCGGTACCTAATGGCAGTCAGGCTACCTCTGGCGAGCACATGGAGGGCTGTGCGGCCCCCCAAAGAAATGCCACCCCACACCATGACTGACCCACCGCCAAACCGGTCATGCTGGAGGATGTTGCAGGCAGCAGAGCGTTCTCCACGGCGTCTCCAGACTCTGTCACGTCTGTCACGTGCTCAGTGTGAACCTGCTTTCATCTGTGAAGAGCACAGGGTGCCAGTGGCGAATTTGCCAATCTTGGTGTTCTTTCGCAAATGCCAAACGTCCTGCACGGTGTTGGGCTGTAAGCACAACCCCCACCTGTGGACGTCGGGCCCTCATACCACCCTCATGGAGTCTGTTTCTGACCGTTTGAGCAGACACATGCACATTTGTGGCCTGCTGGAGGTCATTTTGCAGTGCTCTGGCAGTGCTCCTCCTGCTCCTCCTTGCACAAAGGCGGAGGTAGCGGTCCTGCTGCTGGGTTGTTGCCCTCCTACGGCTTCCTCCACGTCTTCTGATGTACTGGCCTGTCTCCTGGTAGCGCCTCCATGCTCTGGACACTACGCTGACAGACACAGCAAACCTTCTTGCCACAGCTCGCATTGATGTGCCATCCTGGATGAGCTGCACTACCTGAGCCACTTGTGTGGGTTGTAGACTCCGTCTCATGCTACCACTAGAGTGAAAGCACCGCCAGCATTCAAAAGTGACCAAAACATCAGCCAGGAAGCATAGGAACTGAGAAGTGGTCTGTGGTCCCCACCTGCAGAACCACTCCTTTATTGGGGGTGTCTTGCTAATTGCCTATAATTTCCACCTGTTGTCTATTCCATTTGCACAACAGCATGTGAAATTTATTGTCAATCAGTGTTGCTTCCTAAGTGGACAGTTTGATTTCACAGAAGTGTGATTGACTTGGAGTTACATTGTGTTGTTTAAGTGTTCCCTTTATTTTTTTGAGCAGTGTTTAACCTCTCTGGGCTAGGCGGGACGTAATCGTCCCACCTACGCAACAGCCAGTGTAATCCCGTGGCGCGATTTTCAAATACCTTAGAAATGCTATTACTTTAATTTCTCAAACATATGACTATTTTACACCATTTTAAAGACAAGACTCTTGTTAATCTAACCACACTGTCCGATTTCAAAAAGGCTTTACAACGAAAGCAAAACATTAGATTACGTCAGCAGAGTACCCAGCCAGAAATAATCAGACACCCATTTTTCAAGCTAGCATATAATGTCTCAAAAACCCAGAAGACAGCTAAATGCAGCACTAACCTTTGATCTTCATCAGATGACACACCTAGGACATTATGTTATACAATACATGCATGTTTTGTTCAATCAAGTTCATATTTATATCAAAAACCAGCTTTTTACATTAGCATGTGACGTTCAGAACTAGCATACCCCCCGCAAACCTCCGGTGAATTTACTAAATTACTCACGATAAACGTTCACAAAAAACATAACAATTATTTTAAGAATTATAGATACAGAACTCCTTTGTGCAATCGAGGTGTCCGATTTTAAAATAGCTTTTCGGTGAAAGCACATTTTGCAATATTCTGAGTAGATAGCCCAGCCATCACGGCTAGCTATTTAGACACCCACCAAGTTTAGCCCTGACCAAACTCCGATTTACTATTACAAAAGTTTGATTACCTTTGGTGTTCTTCGTCAGAATGCACTCCCAGGACTTCTACTTCAATAACAAATGTTGGTTTGGTTCAAAATAATCCATTGTTATATCCAAATAGCGGCGTTTTGTTTGTGCGTTCAAGACAGTATCCGAAGTGTAAATAAGGGTCACGAGCACGACGCATTTCGTGACAAAAGATTTCTAAATATTCCATTGCCGTACTTCGAAACATGTCAACCGCTGTTTAAAATCAATTTTTATGCCATTTTTCACGTAAAAAAGCGATAATATTCCGACCGGGAATCTGCGTTTAGGTAAACAGAGGAAAGAAAACAAAGCATTCGGTCGACGCGGGCACGCGCCTGAGTCTCACAGTACTGTAACCAGCCACTACCCAAACGCGCTACTTTTTTTCAACCAGAGCCTGCAAAGCCACGATTCAGCTTTTTGCCGCCTTCTGAGAGCCCATGGGAGCCGTAGGAAGTGTCACGTTATAGCAGAGATCCTCAGTCTTCAATAAACAGAGGCAAGAAGAACAACACCTCATCAGACAGGCCACTTCCTGCATGAAATCTTCTCAGGTTTTTGCCTGCCATATGAGTTCTGTTATACTCACAGACACCATTCAAACAGTTTTAGAAACTTTAGGGTGTTTTCTATCCAAAGCCAATAATTATATGCATATTCTATTTACTGGGCAGGAGTAGTAACCAGATTAAATCGGGTACGTTTTTTATCCAGCCGTGTCAATACTGCCCCCTAGCCCTAACAGGATATATTAGGGATTTTGTCCAATTCTTCTCTGCAGATCCTCTCAAGCTCTGTCACTGTACACAGTATATACACTAGTTAATTTCTTTATATTGCTAATGTTATTCGGTACTCATACCCGTATTAAAAACCTGATAAAAGGTCTGGGTTGTATTCATTAGGGAGTGCAATGGAAAACCCATGAACATTTTGCAACTTAAAAAGTGCATGTTTCTTATTGGTCCAGGTATTCCCTCCCAGTTTCAATCAGTGTTCCTCTGTTTGGTGCATAATAAACACAATCCTGTTGTATGTGGGTGTGTCAGGACCCCATGGTGGAGAAGAGTCTGGTGTGTCTGAAGGCAGCAGTGTCTGACCAGCTGGACAACACCTACACCATGGCCCTGCTGTCCTACACCTTCACCCTGGCGCAAAACCAGGACATGAGGGCCAAGCTCATCACCCACCTGGACAAGATAGCTGCTACCTCAGGTATGTCTTGTCTCTCGGTGAAAATGTCTGTCTCTACCGTTCTGTCTGACTGCTGGGAAACTGACAATTACCACAGGTGGCAATCGTCACTGGGAGAGAGCAGAGGCTTCTGGGACAAAGACGGACTCTCTGGAGGTGGAGATGACATCCTATGTGCTGCTGGCGCTGCTTTCCGGTCCCACCATGCCAGGCTTTGGGCTGGACTACTCCACTGGCATTGTCCGCTGGCTGGCCCAGCAGCAGAACCCCTACGGAGGCTTTGCCTCAACACAGGTACTTTATTGGTCTGGTAGACATTCATTCACTCTAGCAACTCATCTGCCAATCGCTCCTACTGTTAGTACATGGATCACACCAAATCCTTATTTGTATATGAAATGTAGTAAATTGGACATTGTATTAAAGCCTTACAATCATTTCATAACACATGGATTTCCTTGAATTGTTGTGCTTCATTTTACAATCTTCATATGTATTGCTTTATGATGTTGATTCTCTCCATCCATACCCAAACTATAGTCGACCCGGATTTGTTTTTGCAACAGTACTTTTCTCTTCCCCCCCCTGTCACCAGGACACAGTGGTAGCACTGCAGGCCCTGGCCAAGTACGGTGCTGCCACCTTCAGTCCAGAGGGCGCCAGTACAGTCAGTGTGAGCTCGGCCGGAGGCCTGAAGATGCAGTTTACTGTGAATCAGAACAACAGGCTGCTCTATCAGGAGGAGCAGCTGAGGGAGGTCCCTGGGGACTACAACATCAAGGCACAGGGCAAGAGCTGCGTCTTTGTGCAGGTCAGGCTCCAGTCGTTTTTCCCCTTTGCTGCCTCTCAGTACTGCATGTACTGAGTATCTGGTTTGTGTTCAGTAGAGCACACTGTTGCACAAAACTAACGTTTCAACCATAGAATTTTAGCATTAATGGAAATGCATGTGTGCTACTGTACATTGAAATGTGTATGTTTTGATTTCATGCATCTCAATAGTATCGTCTGTCTTTTCAGATCGCCATGCACTACAATATTCCCCCTCCTCCTGACTTCTCTGCTTTCAACATCTCAACACAGACGCTTGGGAAATGTGACGGCACCAAGAAATCTCTGATAGTGTCTGTGGATGTCAGGTACAGTGGTATTCCTTTTACCCTTGAAATAGCAGCTGAAAAAAATGACTGCACCACCAGTGTGCATTTTAAAAGTATCTTTAAAGCTGCACTATGTAACTTTTTGGGCGACCTGACCAAATTCATGTGGAAATATGAGATATAGATCTGTCATCCTCATTGACAGCAAGTCTAAGAAGTGTTAGATCTATTCTATGTGCGCTATTTTTATGCTTCCCATTCTTAAGTATCGTTTTTGCGTCTTTTACTTTTAGTTTTGAGCAGCATAATATAAAATATGTTTGGTTACTGAAAATATTTCAAAGCGGTTTAGATGGTATGATGATTTTCTTGCTTGTTTTGTCACAATCTTAAATTAAGCTAACTAGTAGAATTTTAGGAAATGGCGGAGCGATTTCTGCATATTTGCACCTTTTTAAGATAATATCCATCCTTCATCTGACTCTGTGTGACTGGCAGGTACAATGGTCGGCGAGAGGAGACCAACATGGTGATCATCAATGTCAAGCTTCTCTCCGGCTTTGTCCTGGACAAGTCCTCCCTCAGGCCTGTGAGTCAATAAGAGAACCTCAGGGCCAGGAGTTTTACCAGTTTGAGGAACACTCCTGTCACTAAGTATAATCCCCTTGAGGATTAATGTATAAAAAAATAATGGCGTCTGTTCTAATTGTAATTATTATCGTTTTGTCAATGCCAGTAGTTGTCCTTTGAACGTATCAGTTGTAGTGTCTATGACACTATCTTATCCTGTGTTCTGTTCTTCCAGTTGAAAAATGACCCCACTGTCAAACGAGTTGACCTGGAGGAAGGACATGTCATCATCTACCTAGATGGGGTAGGAACATGAATAATGAATGTAGCATCTAAACGGGGCTGTCTTTATCGGTTACAGAACCTAGTTGGATGTGGTCTCATTTGCATCTACACACTGGATTTAACTTGAACAGTAACATCAAAGTAAGACTGTAGTGGCTGTTTTATACAGTAACACTATGTGAATCTATAACATTGAACTGCAATGTCAACTGTATTATTCCTTTTCTGACAGCTCAAGCAGAAGGAAACGAAGACGTACAGCCTGGCCATAGAGGAGGATGTGCCTGTGAGGAATCTGAAACCAGCTGTGGTGAAAGTGTATGACTACTACCAGACAAGTAAGAATTCCATCTAACACAGACAGCAAACATGTCATCTCATGCACAGAAAGCCTTGTCTGTTAGTGAAAAAGTTAATTCAGCCTACTTTTACTGCCTTTAAATGAAAAAATACTTGGCTCATATGGCTGACTTGCTTAAACAAATGTGGTTTCTACTGACATTTGAGATGTAGAAACTATGGCATAAGGGGACGACGAGCAGATAAGAGGCAATACATAATGTCGATTAAGACATTAATGAGCGAGCTAGGACGGACGTAGTCAATAAAACTATTTGTTCAGCACTTTTGAAATGTACAACGGCATAATTCAGACATGGGCGTTCTGACAGTATTCTCCCTGTACACCAAGTCAGAACCGTAGGATAAGTAAAAGGGGCATATAAGCAAACAATGAAAGCTCTTACAATATTCAATGATTACATTTCTCTAAACAGCCTATAGGCTACATGTTCACCACCAAGTCAGAACATTAGCCTGAATTATGAGGGGGAAAAGGACCAAATTATTAGGGTGAGGCACATGGGCTACTAACAGCTTACTACAAAACATACACTTAGTATGACTTTCTTAGCTACAGTATATGTATCTCCCTGGCATATTACATCATTTATGCAGCAGCATACAATACATCTTTAGACTTACCTTGTTGTGCTGTGCTCACTTGAGCAGGAAGGTGGTGCGGCGGGCCATCGTGGGGAAATGTTGTCATCAAACTTTGTCATCAAATTCTGGCATTCTATGGCTTTCAAATCACATTTTATTTTTCACATGCGCCGAATACAACAGGTGTAGACCTTACAGCTGAAAACGGTTGTTCTGATTAAAGAAGCAATAAAACTGTCCTTCTTCAGACTAGTTGAGTATCTGGAGCATCAGCAGTTGTGGGTTCGATTACAGGCTCAAAATGGCCAGAAACAAATGCCTTTCTTCTGAAACTCGTCAGTCTATTCTTGTTCTGAGAAATGAGGGCTATTTCATGCGAAAAATTGCCAAGAAACTGAAGATCTCATACAACGCTGTGTACTACTCCCTTCACAGAACCGCACAAACTGGCTTTAACCAGAATAGAAAGGAGAGTGGGAGGCCCCGATGCACAACTGAGCACAAGGACAAGTACATTAGAGTCTCTAGTTTGAGAAACAGACGCCTCATAAGTCCTCAACTGGCAACTTCATTAAATAGTACCCTCAAAACACCAGTATCAAATGTCAACAGTGAAGAGGCAACTCTGGGATGCTGACCTTCTAGGCAGAGTTGCAAAGAAAAAGCCATATCTCAGACTGGCCAATAAAAATAAAAGATTAAGATGGGCAAAAGAACACACAAAAAAAAAATGTAACCCCCTTTTGCTCCCCAATTTCATGATATCCAATTGCAATCTTTTCTTATCGCTGCAACTTCCCAACGGGATCGGGAGAGGTGAAAGTCGAGTCATGTATATCCGAAACATGAGTGGGTGAACAGGGAGTACAGGAGGGGACTAAGCACACACACCTGAGTGGCCCCCGTGTTGAGGATCAGCGTGGCAGATGTTATTACCTACCCTGACTACCTGGGGGCGGCCCATCTGGAAGTCCAGGATCCAGTTGCAGAGGGAGGTGTTTAGTCCCAGGGTCCTTAGCTTAGTGATGAGCTTTGAGGACACTATGGTGTTGAATGCTGAACTGTAGCCAATGAATAGTATTCTCACGTAGGTGTTCCTTTTGTCCAGGTGGGCAGAGTGCATTAGAGATTGTGGCGTTATGCAAATTTAAGTGGGTCTAGGGTTTCTGGGATGTTGATATGAGCCATGACCAGCCTTTCAAAGCACTTCTTGGCTACGGACGTGAGTGGTACGGATCGGTAGTCATTTAGGAAGGTTACCTTGGTGTTCCTTGGCACAGGGACTATGGTGGTCTGCTTGAAACATTTTGTTATTACAGACTTGGTCAGGGGCAGGTTGAACATGTCAGTGAAGACACTTGCAAGTTGGTCAGCGCAGGCTAGGAGTACACATTCTGGTAATCCGTCTGGTCCTGTGGCCTTGTGAATGTGGACCTGTTTCAAGGTCTTACTCACATCGGGACGACTGGGATTACGCTCTCCGTAGCCGAACAGCTGGTGCTCTCATGCATGCTTCTTTGTTGCTTGCCTCGAAGCGCGCATTGAAGTCATTTAGCTCGTCTGTAGGCTCGTGCCACTGGGCAGCTCACGCCTGGGCTTCCCTTTGTAGTCTGCAATAATTTGCATGCCCATCCACATCGGATGAGCGTCGGAGCCGGTGAAGTAGATTCAATCTTAGTCCTATATTGATGCATTGCGTGTTTGATGGTTTGTCGGAGGGCATAGCAGGATTTCTTATAGGCGTCCAGGTTGGAAACTCTACCCTTTAGCTCAGTGCGGATGTTCCCTGTGATCCATGACTTCTGGTTGGGGTGTGTACGTACGGTCACTGTGGGGACGACGTCATCGATGCACTTATTGATGAAGGGCTTTCAAGACAACTGGGGGAAAAAAAAAAAAATCCAATCATGATGTCTGTGATCTTCAGGAAACTGAAGAGCTCTAGAAAGAGGCCTGAGTTACAACCTGGAATTCTGAGTTGGATGACCGTTCAAAATGTATTTTCCCAGTCTGAGCTTGTTTTTTTTCTTCAAAGTTCCCAGTTGTCTTGAGCGCAGCAGAAGTGATGCTCGATTGAAAGCATGGCCAATGTTGAACGGCCAATGTTGACCCTTAAATCCAGACTTGGACCACACATCCACTCCACTGAATAGCAGGCTAGTGATTGCTTTGCAAAGCTTGCAGTTAGACACTGATTCCTTCCAAACCACTTATTGTTGAATTTGCGATTTTCCAACTTGTGTAATATTTATGGCCGATGAGCATCAGTGTTTTATCTATCATTTCTCGTTATAATTTCTCTTCATATGACAATGATGGAAAAGGATTTGCCAGTAGATTGTTGACTTGATTCATGATGATGACTGCTAGCTTGCTAGCTAAGATTCTGAAAGTACGATGTTGACATGATCAGTCCAATTAAAGCTACGGTAGATATAACGTGATTTGACGTCATTTTGTCTCTGTCCAATGACCTTGAGCCTTCTTGGATAGGCACTTCTAATGCAACTCTATTGCAGCATCCAAGGGGCTTGAATTTTCGAGCTCTACCCGTACATTTCGCAGTGACATAGTGTCCCCATGAGTGACAGAACACAGCCAATCACGGCGTAATTGGAGAACATTACCAACCCCTACGCTCTGTATTTCCACTGGCTGCCCCACCACCACAGAAAGCACTGAGCTAGTCTGAAACACCTGCATTACTCAAGAAAGAAAAAAAGAGACCATGTTTGTATACCTCATTGATTAAAAAAAATGTACATTGTTTTCAAACTGATATGTGACATGTATTAATGGCAAAACACGCACAAAAAAAACAGGTGGGGTCTGTATGGGATCAATATCATGCCAAATGTATTCACAAATATAAATCACTTTCCACAAATGTAAATTGCTATCCACAAATGCAATTCACTATCCACAAACAAACACCTTTTGATTTGTATTTGTAAATCGATATATTGCATTTTTTTTTTTATTACTGCAGATCTGCAGTTCATTTCCAAGGGCCTTAAGTAAAATGACTGCCATAAAAATTTGCACATATGCGTAAACATGACAGATATGGCAAACCTGCAACTCCATATTTGGAAGCACTTAGGTCAACTGACTTTTGGCAGGTATTTGACGACAAGAAAAAGACAAAGTTCAAACGTGTAGAAAAACGTTTGTACCCATAGAAAGCGATTTCTATAAATCGCTGGCAGTCTCGTTCGGCCGTGTTGATGCCTGCCTTTCAAGGCTGCAGAAATTATACTATGGTAACCATAATATGTTAACCATATGTGTAATCACAGAATGTCCAACGTAAATAATCGAAACCCTAGATTACTCTATATTTGCAACGCTATTACAGTGTACACCCGTTCATCACCCAAATAGTTGAATTAACTGGCCAGTGTGATAGCACCACTAAATGTGAAGGATATGTCATACATTGTAAGTGATTATAATCCATTCGCTGTCTCATGTTGCACAGACGATGAGCATTAAGGAGACATAGGTATTCCTGAAGCCTCTAAATGTTTCTCCAGGAGAGGCATGCAAAGGGGAGGTGTAGGATATGGGATCAGACTTTGTAACAGTATTGCTTCTGTCCCTCTTCTCGCCCCAACCTGGTTTGAACCAGGGACCCTCTGCACACATCGACAATAGTCACCCTCGAAGCATCGCTACCCATCGCTCCACAAAAGCCGCAGCCCTTGCAGAGCAAGGGAAACAACTTCAAGGTCTCAGAGCGAGTGACGTCTCCGATTGAAACGCTATTAGCGTGCACCGCTAACTAGCTAGCCATTTCACACCGGTTACACTCGCCTCCTTTTCCACAGCAACCAGTGATCCAAGTCAACAGCATCAATGGGATCAACTTTTTTTTCTATGACTACAAATCGCTTTCTATGCCTGAACTTTTTGTCTTCACGGCAGTCATTTTACTTAAGACCCTTGGAAATGATCTGCAGTTCTAAAAAAATTCTAATGCAATATATTGATTTACAAATCAAAAGGTGTTTGTTTGTGGATAGTGAATTGCATTTGTGGAAAGTGAATTGCATTTGCGGATAGCGATTTACATTTGTGGAAAGGTGATTGACATTTGTGGATTGGTGATTTACGTTTGTGAATACATTTGACATGATATTGATCTCATAGGTCTGCCCCACCTTCCCTGAACCTCCACTGCCCATAGGGTATATTAGTCCTACATATATTAGTCCTTTTGAAAGAAAGTGTCAAAATAATTTTAATAGAAGATCACCATGAATTGAGTTTGGATGTTGCTTTTTTTTGTCTATTAATGAGAGACTACCAGTTTCTATTAACCAGTTTCCAAACCACCCCTTTCTCTCTGAAATATTTATACTAAACAAAAATATAAATGGCTGGGCCTGGCTCCCCAGTGGGTGGGCCTGGCTGCCAATTGGGTGGGCCTATGCCCTCCAAGCCCCACCCATGGTTGCACCCCTGCCCAGTCATGTGAAATCCATAGATTAGGGCCTAATTAATTTATTTGAATTTACTGATTTCCGTATATGAACTGTAACTCAGTCAAATCTTTGAAATTGTTGCATCTTGTATTTATATATTTGCTCAGTGTTTGGTGGCACTGCCATACCTGTCTGGGATACAGTACCAGTCAAAAGTGTGGACACACCTACTCATTCAAGGGTTTTTTCTTTATTTTTACTATTTTCTTCAGTGTAGAATAATAGTGAAGACATATAAAACTATGAAATAACACATATGGAGTCATAGTAGTAACCAAAAAATTGTTAAACAAATCAAAATATATTTTAGATTCTTCAAAGTATCCACCCTTTGCCTTGATGACAGCTTTGCACAGTCTTGGTATTCTCTCAACCAGCTTCACCTGGAATGCTTTTCCAACAGTCTTGAAGGAGTTCCCACATATGCTGAGCACATGTTGGCTGCTTTTCCTTCACTCTGCGGTCCAAACCATTTTAATTGGGTTGAGGTTGGGTGATTGTGGAGGCCAGGTCATCTGATGCAGCACTCCATCACTCTCCTTCTTGGTCAAATAGCCCTTATACAGCCTGGAGGTGTGTTGGGTCATTCATGTTGAAAAACAAATGATAGTCCCACTAAGCACAAACTATATGGGATGGCGTATCACTGCAGAATGCTGTGGTAGCCATGCTGGTTAAGTGTGCCAAGAATTCTAAATAAATCACCAACAGTGTCACCAGCAAAGCACCCCCACACCATCACATCTCTTCCTCCATGCTTCACAGTGAGAACCACACATGCGGAGATCATCAGTTCACCTATTCTGCATCTCACAAAGACACAGCAGTTGGAACCAAAAATCAAATTTGGACTCATCAGACCAAAGGACAGATTTCCACCAATCTAATGGCCTTTGCTTGTGTTTCTTGGCCCAAGCAAGTATCTTCTTATTGGTGTCCTTTAGTAGTGGTTTATTTGCAGCAATTTGACTATGAAGGCCTCACTCAAGCAGTCTCCTCTGAACAGTTGATGTTGAGATGTGTCTGTTACTTGAACTCTGTGAAGCATTTATTTGGGCTGCAATCTGAGGCTGGTAACTCTAATAAACTTATCCTCTGCAGCAGAGGTAACTCTGGGTCTTCCTTTCCTGTGGCGGTCCTGATGGGAGCCAGTTTCATCATTTTGCGACTGCACTTGAAGAAACTTTGAAAGTTCTTTACATTTTCCACATTGACTGACCTTCATGCCTTAAAGTAATGATGGACTGTCGTTTCTCTTTGTTTATTTGAGCTGTTCTTGCCATAATATGGACATAGCCGTATTTGGTAAAAGACCATCTTCTGTATACCAATCCTACCTTGTCACAACACAACTAATTTGCTCAAATGCATTAAGAAGGAAAGAAATTCCCCCCCAAAACTTTTTAACAAGGCACATCTATTAATTGAAATACATTCCAGGTGACTACCTCATGAAGCTGGTTGAGAGAATGCCAGGCGTGTGCAAAGCTGTCATCAAGGCAAAGGGTGGCTACTTTGAAGAATCTCAAATATAACATTTTGTTTAACACTTCGTTTTGTTTACTAAATGATTCCATATGTGTTATTTCATAGTTTTGATGTCTTCACTATTATTCTGCAATGTAAAAAATAAAGAAACCCTTGAATGAGTAGGTGTGCCCAAACTTTTGACTGGTACTGTCCATAACTCTAGTTCCCTGAAGATGGAAACGAGACATCACCAGTATGGGCCCATTGGTTCACCCCTGCAGTGGGAGTTTAATGATGTTGACTGACAGGGAAGTAGTTATCATTAGAATGGAACTGACCTCTACATTCTCCTCTTTTCTGTTCTCAGGTGATGAAGCTGTGAGTGAATACAGCTCCCCGTGTGCAGAGAGTAAGTATATAACAACCTTTCTATAACCAAACCTACATTTCTCATACTCATGCTTAAATGACAGGAATGAAGATGCAGGGCCGGCCCTAGCGTTTTGAGTGCCCTAAGTGAGATTTGCACCTCCCAGGAAAAACATTTAGTGGCCCCCCTCTTGACGGTGGAGATAAATCTTTTTGTTGTAAAGCTAATTTTCTGCAATTCTATACATTTGTCATGGGGAGTAAAGAAAATGTTACATTTCTAAAGCAAGCTTTCGGCAATTCTACAGATTTTGCCATGGTTCGGAGAGAAATTTAGCAACTTTATAACAAATTCCATGCAATTCTACAAATGTTGCCATGGGGCAGAGAGGATACAATTTGTAGTTTTACAGTTAATTTCCTACAATTCTTCCCATTTTGTCATGGGGTTGAGAGAAGTTTTATGTTTTTAAAGCTAATGTCCTGCAATTGTACACATTTTGTCAAGACTTATGCCATGTTAATGATATGAGAGTGACTAACAAAATCAGCGTGGCGGCAGATAGCCTGTGGTTAAGATCGTTGGGCTAAGGGGCCTCCCGAGTGGCGCAGTGGTGTAAGGCACTGCATCACAGTGCTTGAGGCATCACTACAGATCGGGGTTCAATCCCGTGACCGGGAGGCCCATGACAATTGGCCTAGCGTCATCCGAGTTAGGGGAGGGTTTGGCCGGCCGGGATTTCCTTGTCCAGTCGCGCTCACGTGACTCCTTGTGGTGGACCGGGCACCTGCAAGCTGACCTCGGGCACCTGCAAGCTGACCTCGGGCACCTGCAAGCTGACCTCGGGCACCAGCAAGCTGACCTCGGGCACCAGCAAGCTGACCTCGGGCACCAGCAAGCTGACCTCGGGCACCTGCAAGCTGACCTCGGGCACCTGCAAGCTGACCTCGGTCGCCAGCTGGATGGTGTTTCCTCTGACACATTGGTGCGGCTGGCTTCCGGGTTAAGCGAGCAGTGTGGCTTGGCAGGGTTGTGTTTTGGAGGACGCATGGCTCTTACATTTACATTTAAGTCATTTAGCAGATGCTCTTATCTAGAGCGACTTACAAATTGGTGCATTCACCTTATGATATCCAGTGGAACAATAGTGCATCTAAATCATCACCTGCAAGCTGACCTCGGGCACCTGCAAGCTGACCTCGGGCACCTGCAAGCTGACCTCGGGCACCTGCAAGCTGACCTCGGGCACCTGCAAGCTGACCTCGGTCGCCAGCTGGATGGTGTTTCCTCTGACACATTGGTGCGGCTGGCTTCCGGGTTAAGCGAGCAGTGTGGCTTGGCAGGGTTGTGTTTCGGAGGACGCATGGCTCTTACATTTACATTTAAGTCATTTAGCAGATGCTCTTATCCAGAGCGACTTACAAATTGGTGCATTCACCTTATGATATCCAGTGGAACAATAGTGCATCTAAATCATTTTGGGGGGGGGGGGGATTACTTTATCCTATCCTAGGTATTCCTTAGAGGTGGGGTTTCAGGTGTCTCTGGAAGGTGGTGATTGACTCCGCTGTCCTGGCGCCGTGAGGGAGCTTGTTCCACCATAGGGGTGCCAGAGCAGCGAACAGTTTTGACTGGGATGAGCGGGAGCTGTGCTTCCTCAGAGGTAGGGGGGCCAGCAGGCCAGAGGTGGATGAACGCAGTGGCCTTGTTTGGGTGTAGGGCCTGATCAGAGCCTGAAGGTACGGAGGTGCCGTTCCCCTCACAGCTCCGTAGGCAAGCACCATGGTCTTGTAGCGGATGCGAGCTTCAACTGGAAGCCAGTGGAGAGAGCGGAGGAGCGGGGTGACGTGAGAGAACTTGGGAAGGTTGAACACCAGACGGGCTGCGGCATTCTGGATGAGTTGTAGGGGTTTAATGGCACAGGCAGGGAGCCCATCCAACAGCGAGTTGCAGTAGTCCAGACGGGAGATGACGAGTGCCTGGATTAGGACCTGCGCCGCCTCCTGTGTGAGGCAGGGTTGTAATCTGCGAATGTTGTAGAGCATGAACCTACAGGATCGGGTCACCGCCTTGATGTTAGTGGAGAACGACAGGGTGTTGTCCAGGGTCACGCCAAGGTTCTTAGCACTCTGGGAGGAGGACACGATGGAGTTGTCAACCGTGATGGCGAGATCATGACCTTCACCTCTCCCGAGTCTGGAGGGGAGTTGCAGCGATGGGTCAAGACTGTAACTACCAATTGGATATCATGAAATTGGGGAGAAAAACTTGTAAACGTACTACAAAAAAATAAATAAAAGGATAGTTAGGCCAGTAACTAAAAGGTTGCTGGTTCGAGTCCCCGAGCCGACTAGGTGAAAAATCTGTTGGTGCCCTTGATCAAGACACTTAACCCTAAAAATGCTCCTGTATGTCGCTCTGGGCACATCCAGGGGCCCAATCTAAGAATTGTGAGCTGACATGGCTGATTGAGTGACGGACATAACAAGAGAAACTGCTGATCCACAACAACATTTCGAAACTGCACCTTGTGTATTCTACAATTATAACACACAACACATGGGAAACTGAAAAAAAGCATTAAAAAAATATGTAAAAAATTTGTGAAAAACCCAGCAGCGTTGCGATTCTTGACACACACCGGTGTGCCTGGCACCCATTACCATACCCCGTTCCAAGGCACTTAAATGTTTTTGTCTTGTCCATTAACCTTCTGAATGGCACACATACACAATCCATGTCTCAAGGCTTAAAAATACATTTTTTACCTGTCTCCCCTTCATTTGAAGTGGATTTAACAAGTGACATCAATAAGGGATCATAGCTTTCACCTGGTCAGTCTGTCATGGAAAGAGCAGGTGTTCTTAATGTTTTAAATACTCAGTATATATTAATATTATTTGGTCGGGGGCCGGCCCTGTGAAGATTTATATGTTCATTGTTTTATATGGAGTAAAATCCTAGGCCAAGCAGGGAATGTTCTATTGATGATTGACATTTTCACAGGTGACGAAGTAAATGAAGTGTGACAGACACTGGACCTGGACCCGACCAAGTGCTTTCATGTGTAGGAAGTCATGTTTTTTTTCTTTTAGGCAGAGCTCATAGAACCTCTCCATTTATTTGGTTTGATGCTTGTAGTTCCTGGTAACACATTGACTAACTCGTGATCTGTTTTTAATATTGTAAGTAAAAAAACAACATTTTAATAGATGGGCCATAGGATTTGACCTTTAATTCCTTTTTTAATTTTGTTAATTTGATTTGTGCTAACATGTCACAACCTGCTGTTTTAACCCTAAACCTGCTATTAAAGATATGTGAGATCGTTATTTCAAAAGTTACATTTCAGTGTTTCTACTGCAACGATGAAAATGCATACGACTGCATCTACTAAAAATTAAATGTTTAATGAAACTATGGCCATGTTGCTATGGATTCAAACCACAGAAGACTCAACATTTATTATTTTTAATAGATCTGACAAAATCGATATAATCCATACATTAAACACTCAGGTTTACATGTTCAAAATCACAGCATAGCTTCTCTAAAACGATCTTCAGATGGTGATTTATAAATGTTGTTTTGATTGTGTAGCCTGTCTGAATCCTTTGCAATGATGATGTCAAGGTTCCAGATCATTTGACGTTCTATTAAAGCTGAAATGTACCCTGAATCCGAAAGTGCATAGGATGTAGTGGGGGGGCTGGAACTTGATTTGAAATTCAGGGGAGGTTACTGTTCACATGCACTTGTGTATTGCTGTTAACAGTATGAGAATTCAACAACAAAGATTTGTAGATCAGCATGATTCTGCTCAGTTAACAGACTAGGATTGTTATGACATCTCAAGGCACAGAGTGATTTATTACATATCCAGTACTGTTGTCTGTGATCTCATTATGTAGTCTCTACACTCTGTGCACGTTTTGGTTTTTGCCCTAGCACTACACTGCTGATTCAAATAATCAACTAATCATCAAGCTTTGTAGTGCTAGGGCAAAACCCAAAAAGTGCACCGCTTGGGGTCCCGAGGACCGAGTTTGGGAAATGCTGTTTTAGAAAGACACAGAGTAAGCTGCATATGGAGGTTCTAGCTAAGGATTGGTGGAGTTCTGTTTAGCACTGACTACTTGACTATTGGGTTGTTTGGGTAAACTCTCCATTGTGATTCATGCAAATGTGGTTGTAGTATGAAAAGTAATAGTACTATCAAAGATTTTTCCCATGCAACCTGGTGAAAGTCAGCCTATAGGTTTTAAAGTTGTTTTGGTCTCGGTAGCTTTACAAAAATGTTGCGCTAGAGGTTCCAGCGGAAGGCGAATAATAATGACTGGAAAAGTACAGGTAACTGCTGAAATAATGAAACACTTCAGTAAGTGAGGGATATTCTGTGCTATCTGGAGCTTCCCCTTAAGCCTAGATAAGCCCCCAAACCAGGAAGTACTAGCGTCATCAAAATGGCATTGAATGAGGGCAGTGGCAAGCACTTTCATGGAGTCCTTATCAAGCAGCTTGTACTTTCTAGCCAGAAACGTAGTCCTGGCATTAACCTTCCCTTGGATTTTAGTGCCCCTGCTCACACCTCCCAAGCTTCCATCAAGGAAGCATCCCAGGTAGCTAACAGGTTTTAGTTGTCAGCACCTCACCCCCTAACTCCACTCTGATTTCAGAAGAGCTACTCAATTTAGGTCTGGCTCCAAAAAGAATTGCCTCAGTTTTACCTAAGTGCAGAGATGGCTTATTATCACCAAGTCATTTGCTAGTAAGCTCTGTGATCAGTATGCTCTCCAACATAGTTTTACTTTTGTGAGACACGAGAAGTGTAGAGTCATTCGCATAAAGGAAAAGACGGCAAGAACATGCATCTTTCATATCGTTAATATACAGTAAAAAACAGTAGTGGCCCAAGCACGCTCCCCTGCGGACGCCACAACTCATTGGTTTTGCCTGAGACAGTGAACCATTAACCTTTACTACTTGCTCACTACCTGATAAATAGGTCTTTACTCAGCCTAGAGGGAAACTTCTTAACCCCAGTGCCTCCGGTTTGGAGATTAGGAGACAGTGATTATCTGTATCGAAGGCCTTTTGTAGGTCAAGCAGTACCATTCCACACAGATTTCCTGTAATCTCTTTCCTGATGAGGTCAGTGAATTAAAGTAGACACAGTGGTGGAAAAGTACTCAATTGTCATACTTGAGTAAAAGTAAAGATACCTTATTAGAAAATGACTAAAGTGCAAGTCACCAAGTAAAATACTACTTGAGTAAAAGCCTAAAAGTATCTGGTGTTAAATGTACTTAAGTTCAATGGTGTAAAAAGTACTCAATCATCAAACTTGAGTAAAAGTTATACATTAAATTCCTTATATTAAGCAGTGGTGGATGTCCTTAAGTATCTGGCACCAAAAGTAAAAGTATGAAACATAGGAGCTGTAAATCCAAAAAGCAAAACAGCCAGCCCTTTTATTTGGTTTGAGCTTTTCTGAAAGATAGTCTTACAGATGCAAGAGTAGCTCAGATAAAAAAAGAAGTGGATTCTCAAATAGGCAGCACTTCAAAATACATCTCTTACAGACAAAATAGAATTATGCCTTAATAATGAAGGAATATAGCCAATACATGTAAGCGCTTACAATCACAGACACTTTGCTTTAGAAAAAATAGAATCCTATACTTAAAAAAATAAACAATTCTGTACATGTATAGAACTGCACACAACCTCACTGTAGGAATATGAGGACATCACCACTGATGGAACTGTATTAGAAATCAGTGTGTTATATCATGCCTTTGTAACAAGGACACCTATAAATCAAAGTTAATTTGTTACGTGCACCGAATACAACAGGTGTAGACCTTACAGTGAAATGCTTACTTACAGGCTCTAACCAGCAGTGCAAAAAAAGTATTAGGTGAACAATAGGTAAGTAAAGAAATAAAAACAACAGTAAAAATAACAGTAGCGAGGCTACATACAGGCACCGTTTAGTCGGGCTGATTGAGGTAGTATGTACATGTAGATATGGTTAAAGTGACTATGCATATATGATGAACAGAGAGTAGCAGTAGCGTAAAAGAGGGGTTGGCGGAGGTGGGTGGAGGGACACAATGCAGATAGCCCGGTTAGCCAATCTGTGGGGGCACTGGTTGGTCAGGCCAATTGAGGTAGTATGTACATGAATGTATAGTTAAAGTGACTATGCATATATGATAAACAGAGAGTAGCAGCAGTGTAAAAGGGGTTGTGGGGGCACACAATGCAAATAGTCCGGGTAGCCATTTGATTACCTGTTCAGGAGTCTTATGGCTTGGGGGTGAAACTTGTGAATTTTAAACATACATTTAAAAAACGCATAAGGCAGCCCGGTCCTTGGGCTTGCTAGCGTTAAGCTGTCATTACTTGAAGTTGAAGAATTTACGGTTCATCTTTAGGAAAAGCTGGTTTTCAAAGTTTCTGGAATCCAGCCTTGCTCTCCTGGGGCTGAAAACAAGTCCTGCAATGCTGAACAGCCTTTCACAGGCAGCTGATGTAGGTAAGGGTGTGTTTAACCTCAGAGACAGCTTACAGACTGCCGGAAAGGACTTGAGCCGTGTCCGTTCATCTGTTTGGAGCTTTCTTGTGCTTGAGACGTTTTCATAGCAGAGAAGAAGTCCTCCTCATCTGATGAACTGATGCCATTACCTAGCTGCAGCAAGGGTTCTTCCAGGTGGTCCTTGATGTATTCCATTCCTGAAATACAAAGAAGATGGCAATAGAAATCATGCAGTTATGAGCCTACATTAATCCATCCCCATCCCCTATCTATATAAACCAAGCAACAGGGCTAAGTAGGCTACCCATGGGACTGAACCACAAAGTCAGGATTGTAGTTTAAATGGGTGGTTCTCAAATCTATGAAGTGTCAAAATGTACACTATACACAGTTGTTTATGAATAATAAAATACTATTAATTAACCACATGTTGTCTTACCCATTCTGATGGTGGCGTCATCCTTTGTCCACATTGTTTTGAATTTGGGGAGAAGGATTGCAGCTGCTATCTGAAGCTGAAGCGCTTCTTCAGTCTCAGTTGTAGCGTATCCACCAGAGGCTTACAGTACTTCAGGGACAACTTGATTTGGTCAAGTTTTGTGATCAGCAGGTTGGTAGTTGGAAGTAGCCACCCGATCTGGACATTGGTTTCAGCCTGCAGGATGTTGATGGCCTTTGCGACTGGGCTCATGGTGACAGCATACTCTGTGAGGAAGGCGAGTTCAGCTGGATTGAACCTATGAAAAAAAAGAATATATAATAATACTGTGTTACCTAACCCTATACAAAGGGGACCACTAACCATTTCACCTGATTCAACTACAGTAATCAATGGCTGGATGAGTAGTTGACTAAATGGATTGATGATAGTGTATGGCTACAACATGTGAAACAGTTATTAGTCCCCAAGCAAAGGATCAGGAAACACCAACAGATTTAGACAACATTAAAGAACTTAAATTATGACAAAATAATACATAATCCTTACTTACATTGGAACCTCGAAGTCTGTGCAGAGAACTCTGACGGCCGCCTCTCCATTGTCTTTGACGATCCTCAGGAGTCTTTCTACAGCCATGAACCAGGAGTTCCTCCTTGTACTGTAGCATTCGGGCGCAGCAGCTGCAAGCATCTTCAAACGTTTCGGCTGCAAGTGTGGATCTTACTCATTTGTTCCAAAGTGTTTGGGGCTTGGCACTTGCCAAATGTTGAACGGGACACTTTTTATTTATTTCTTCTTACTGGATGTTGCTTTCAGGGCATTGACTGTAGATACTTAGCTGACTCGGTGGCAAGCACAGCACTGGTGCTTCGGCAGCTGGTACTCAAAACCATCATCTTCATTCAGGATCATTGCCACATCAACAAACTCCACTTATTCACTCTCTTGTTCCTCTTCACCATCTTCCTGTCCTGGCTGAGCTGCTTCACCACCCACTGCTTCCACTGTCTCGTTGTTTTTCATCTTTTCATCAAAAACTTGGAAAGCATTCAATAAGTTAGAGCCGTTGTCTGTTGTTGTTCTCACAATCTTATCCCATGATTTCAAACTCAGAATGGATGTTATTTAGGGCGCCTGCCAACACATCAAAGGTGTGTGATCCTCTCAACCGTTTACAGGCCAGGGCTGCAGAGCATCTGTTGAAACTATCAGGGTCTATCCGGTGGGCTGTAACACCAATGAAGCTCTGTCTTCTTGCAGACCAGCAGTCGGTGGTGGTGGTGGCGATGTGGTCAACTCCTCTCATGGCCTCAGTCAACTTCTTCTTCATTTCCTTGGAGCCTTCATCAATCCTGGAGCGCAGTGTGGGCCTTGATAAGATCTTTGAGTTAGGCTGCAGATCCTGGACAAACTCTCTAATCGGTTCTTGTTCTACAACAGCGAATGGTTGGAGCCCTTGGACCACATACTTCACCACAGCTTTGTTGATGGATTTTTGAGACACTGTCTTCAGTAATGTGCTCTGCTTGATGTGGAGGGAATCTTAGGGGCATGTTTTCTCTTCAGTGAGTATGCCGTCAGTTCTCCATACTTATTAAGATGGTGTACATGCTTTCTCTGAAATAAAAAGAAAAGAGAAAAAGAAAAACAATTACTAGATAATTACCAACAACTATGCATGAAATGAAATGTATGTATTCACTACTGTAAGTCGCTCTGGATAAGAGCGTCTGCTAAATGACTAAAATGTAAATGTAAAATGTAAAATGTACCATCACCAAATACTTAAGGTATAGGATCCTAATTTTAAAGCTATAAACAACATTAGTTAAGTGACAGTTAGTGACTATTTATTATTACAATGAGAAAACAATATGTTAATTGATCTAGCTAGATAGTAGGTTATGTCAATAACTTAAGTCTTTAGTAATTAGCAAGGTAAGAAGAACTTTATCAACTAACACAAATAATAAAATGTCTAGCTAACTGGGTGTTAGCTAAAATTAGAAAGCTAACATTAGCTTGCTAGCTAGCTTGACTGGGTGTTTCGAGAAAAGGTATTTGGCTAGACTAACGTTAGCTGACTAAAATGTGCCCAGATTCGGAAACTTCGGAAGCTAGTTAGTTAGCTCGTGTCAAATCAAATCAAATTGTATTGGTCACATACACATGGTTAGCAGATATTATTGCGAGTGTAGCGAAATGCTTATCCTTCTAGATCCGACAGTGCAGCAGTATCTAACAGGTAATATCTAACAATTCCACAACAAAACCTAATACACACAGTCTAGTAAAGGAATGGGATGAGAATATATAAATATAAAATATATGGATGAGCAGTGACAGAGCGGCTAAGTTGCAATAGATAGTAAAGAAGAGATAGTGAAGGATACAGTATACAGTATGAGATGAGTAATGTGAGATATGTAAACATTCTTAAAGTGGCATTATTAAAGTGATTAGTGTTCCATTTATTAAAGTGGCCAATGATATCAAGTCTGTGCTAGTGGTGGCTGTTTAACAATCTAATGGCCTTGAGATAGAAGCTGCTTTTCAATCTCTCTGTCCCGGCTTTGATGCACCTGTACTGACCTTGGCTTCTGGATGGAAGCAGGGTGAACAGATAGTTGCTCGGGTAGTTATTGTCCTTGATGATCTTTTCTGCCTTCCTGTGACATCGGGTGTTATAGGTGTCCTGGAGGGCAGGTAGTTTGCCCCCGGTGATGTGTTGTGCAGACCCACCCTCTGGAGAGCCCTGCGGTTGTGGGCGGTGCAGCTGCCGTACCAGGCGGTGATACAGCCCGACAGGATGCTCTCAATTGTGCACCTGTAAAAGTTAGTGAGAGTTTCAGCCTCCTGAGGTTGAAGAGGCGCTGTTGTGCCTTCTTCACCACACTGTCTGTGTGTGTGGACCATTTCAGTTTGTCGGTGATATGTACACCGAGGAACTTAAAACTTTCCACCTTCTCCACTGCTGTCCCGTCGATGTGGATAGGGGGGTGCTCCCTTTGATGTTTCCTGAAGTCCATGATCATCACTTTTGTTTTCCTGACATTGAGTGAGAGGTTATTTTCCTGACACCACACTCCGAAGGCCCTCACCTCCTCCCTGTAGGCTGTCTCGTCGTTGTTGGTAATCAAGCCTACCACTGTAGTGTCGTCTGTAAACTTGATGATTTGAGTTGGAGGCGTGCATGGCCACGCAGTCATGGGTGAAGAGGGAGTACAGGAGAAGGCTGAGAACGCACCCTTGTGGGGCCCCAGTGTTGAGGATCAGCGGAGTGGAGATGTTGTTTCCTACCTTCACCACCTGGGCGCGGCCCCTCAGGAAGTCCAGGAGCCAGTTGCACAGGGCGGGGTCGAGACCCAGGGTCTCAAGCTATGGTGTTGAATGCTGAGCTGTAGTCAATGAACAGCATTCTTACATAGGTATTCGTCTTGTCCAGATGGGATTGTGCAGTGTGATGGTGATTGCATCGTCTGTGGACCTATTGGGGCGGTAAGCAAATTGGAGTGGGTCTAGGGTAACCGGTAGAGTGGAGGTGAACATGATCCTTGACCAGTCTCTCAAAGCACTTCATGATGACAGAAGTGAGTGCTACGGGGTGATAGTCATTTAGTTCAGTTACCTTAGCATTCTTGGGAACAGGAACAATGGTGGCCATCTTGAAGCATGTGGGGACAGCAGACTGGGATAGGGATTGATTGAATATGTCCGTAAACACACCAGCCAGCTGGTCTGCGCATGCTCTGAGGATGCGGCTAGGGATGCCGTCTGGGCCGGGAGCATTGCGAGGGTTAACACGTTTAAATGTTTTACTCACGTCGGCCATGGAGAAGGAGAGCCCACAGTCTTTGGTAGCGGACTGTGTCGGTGGCACTGTATTGTCCTCAAAGCGCGCAAAGAAGTTGTTTAATTTGTCTGGGAGCAAAATGTCAACGTCTGCGACGGGGCTGGTTTTCTTTTTGTAATCCGTGATTGTCTGTAGACCCTGCCACATACGTCTCGTGTTTGAGCCGTTGAATTGCGACTTTGTCTCTATACTGACGCTTTGCTTGTTTGATTGCCTTACGGAGGGAATAACTACACTGTTTGTATTCAGACATGTTTCCAGTCGCCTTGCCATGATTTTAATAGTCACAGTGGGTACAACATCTCCTATACACTTCCTTATGAACTCGCTCACCGACTCAGCGTGTACATCAATGTTATTGTCTGAGGCTATGTTATGTGAATTTCGTTATCAATGTTCATAAACTTCAATTCATCTACTCAGTCTGCAACCCAGAGTTTGTAAGATTCTGGTTGAATGAAACAGACGAGAGTCCCAGCTTACAATAGTCAAAATGTTTATTCACAAGCGTACTCTGAAGTCCATTATACAAAAACATCCATTTTATAATTCACTCCTTACTTACGCGCATACATCCACACGAACAGTAGGTGGGTTGTATCCCTCCCCAGAGTTCTCACCACTGTTTATCACTAACCAGCGCTGTCCGTTCCATTCCCCCGGGATTAGAGGAACCTTGAAAATGACTCCCTGTCCTATCATAAGTTTCTCAGAGTTCTAGCCAGGTCGGGTTCTCAGTTTAATTGTTCTCGGTATTTTCTTAGACACACACATTTATCTCCCTCCCAGTCCCTCCCATGTTTATTAATTTAATTATTCCTTATACATGCTACATAAACTATAATCCCTAATGGTTACGTTTCAGGGTAGAATTATTTAATCATTATCTTTAAACATATAAATTATTTTATCAGGCTACCCGGAACATATCCCAGTCCACGTGATCAAAGCAATCTTGGTCAGACCAGCGTTGGATATACCTAAGCACGGGCGCTTCCTGTTTTAGTTTCTGCCTATAGGAGGGGAGCAACAACATGGAGTCATGGTCAGATTTGCTAAAAGGAGGACTGGCGAGGGCCTTGGATGCATCGCGGAAGTTAGAGTAGCAGTGGTCGAGTGTGCTACTCGCTCGTGTACTGCAATCGATACGCTGATAGAATTTAGGTAGCCTTGTTCTCAGATTAGCTTTGTTAAAATCCCCAGCTACAATAAATGCAGCCTCAGGATATATGGTTTCCAGTTTGCATAAAGTCCAGTGAAGTTCCTTGATGGCCGTCTTGGTATCTGCTTGCGGGGGATATACACGGCTGTGACAATAACCGAGGAGAGTTCTCTTGATTGTGAGGAATTGTAGGTCAGGTGAACAAAAGAACTTGAGTTCTTGCATGTTGATACAATTACACCATGAGTCGTTAATCATGAAACATACACCCCCGCCCTTCTGCTTACCAGAGAGATGTTTGTTCCTGTCTGCGCAATGCACTGAAAATCCTGTTGGCTGTACGGACTCCGACATCATGTCCCCAGCTAGCAGTCCCCAGCTAGCCATGTCTCCGTGAAACAGAGTATGTTACTATTCCGGATATCTCTTTGGAAAGCAACTCTTGCCC
Source organism: Salmo salar (assembly GCF_965601325.2). Taxonomy (NCBI): domain Eukaryota; kingdom Metazoa; phylum Chordata; class Actinopteri; order Salmoniformes; family Salmonidae; genus Salmo; species Salmo salar. Next base: position 129,592,007 of record NC_138299.1, read on the forward strand.
TAATTTCGTCGACTTTGTTAACTAGGGACTGGACATTAGTGTGTAATATACTCGGAAGCGGTGGGTGGTGTGCGTGCATCCCGAGCCTCACTAGAAGACCGCTCCGGCACCCTCTCCTCCGACGGTGTTGTCTTGGGTCGGCCTCTGGAATCAGTTCAATTGCCCTGGGAGGTGCAGACAAAGGATCTGCTTTGGGAAAGTCGTATTCTTGGTCGTTGTGCTGGTAAATTTACGTCTCTCTGATATCCAGTAGTTCTTCCCGGCTGTATGTAATAACACTTAAGAAATTATACCACCTAAAAAAACAAAAATACTGCAGCTGCCATCTGTATCGGCGCCATCTTGCAAAAGGATTGCTTTAGCTAACAAAGCTTCTGAATCTGGGCACATTTTAGCCAGCTAAAGTAGGTACCTACTAGCGAGTGAACTATATAGGATTAGCTAGCATCAACTAACACTGCTTGTTGCATTCGCAAATGTGGGCTAGTTAGGTTAGCTAATGTTAGGTTTGCTAATTAGCATGCTAACGTTATTCTAGCTAGCAAGCAAGCTAACAGTAGACTTACATTAATGTATTTTTTTAGGATTGACCGTGAGTTCTTGAACGCTAGTATTTCCTGAACTTTTGGTAAACATAAGACATTTCATCCGGTAGGATGAATCCTTCATTCCGAGAAAACAGCCAAGGGTGTTCGTCCTCATCTGGAGGTGGTGGTAGAGCGATGTCGGAGATAATTGTGCGATTTCGGACACGCTTGGGCAAAGTGCTGCTGAGTGGATGACTGTTTTGCAAGTAACAGGCCCTTGGTTTAGGACCCTTGGATTTGCCCAAACTGATGAGGATTGGATAAGCTCTGTATGTCGTCGCCTGCTGCCTAGCAAAACAAGTTCACCCATGAGTGTGCCGACTCGCCGATGTTGCTTGCATCTTTTTGCCAACATGATTCGTTTTTTTCTTCCAGCTTCAGATTGATTTGATTTTGTAGCGAGTAACGAAGGTGTCAGGGGAAATGTATCGGAGTAAAAGTATACTTTTTTTTATGTAGTAAAGTAAAAGTCGACAAATATAAATAGTAAAGTACAGATACCCCAAAAAAGGACTTAAGTACAGTAACAAAGTATTTCTACATCGTTACTTTACACAACTGAGAAGACATGAATCAGTGGAGTATGTTTTTCTAAAACCCGACTGAAAATCATACATTTGCTCATGTACAACTCTCTCCAGGATCTTTGATGTTACACTGAGGATAGATACAGGCCTATAATTCCCAGGGTCAGACTTTATCCCTTTCTTATACAGAGGTATAACTTTAGTGTGTTTCATGTCCATGGGAAATATGCCTTGTTCAAGAGAGACAATGTCCTCAACGACAGGGCCCGAGTGGTCACTGAATTGTTTGGTGAGCATGAAAATGACGTAAACCATATGCCATGGCCGTCTGTCACCATATCTCATCCCAATTGAACACTTAAGGGAGATTTTGGACCAGCACCTGAGACAGCGTTTTACAACACCATCAACAAAACACCAAATGATGGAATTTCTCATGGAAGCATGGTGTCACATCCCTTCAATAGATGTGCCAAGGTGCATTAAAGCTGTTCTGTGTCGTGGGTGGCCCAACGCCCTATTAAGACACTTTATGTTGGTGTTTCCTTTATTTTTGGCAGTTTCCTGTACATTTCTTGAAGAAAATGTGTGTGCTCTCTAGCTTGTCTTAAAGTATACTGAACAAAAATATAAACGCAACATGTTTCAGGAGCTGAAATTAAAAATCCAAAATGTTCCATACGCACAAAAAGCTTATTTCTCAAAAGTTTTGTTCACAAATTTGTTTACATAATGAGCATTTATGAGCATCCACATCCGGCTTCTTCACCTGCGGGATCGTCTGACCAGCTACCCGGACAGCACGGGAAAGGGTTTAAACATAGGTTTTGATTCAACTCATGAATTACATTGAATGTATCTACAGTATGTTCCCCCTTTATATGTTAATGTGTTCACGTGAAAAAAAAGGCAAATTATTTTCAATGACTTTGTAACAGCTCCAAACAAGAAATGCTCACTGATACCCTAGTTTATAGAAAGACCCATAAATTGTAGCAACAAGCTGTGTTGAAGCAAAGCAAGTCAGACTGCGCATGTACAATTTGGTTTGGTGTTTGTAGCATAAATGGTTCAAGAGCAGTGTTGGATCTGTGGTGGTTAATTTCTGTATTACCAAATGAGGAGAGAGACAAACTTCACACACCAGTCAGAGTTATACTTAAACTACATCTTTAATAATAAGAGCTTTGCAATAGCACTGACTTTCAACGATTCCCTATGTCTAATGAACCGTTGAGAGTGACAACACAAAAGTACAAAGATCTTTTATAGCCAAGAAACACCCCTCTCAACCTACATGACGAACAGCAGATACATAGAATGGTCAGAAGGTTAAGATTTGTATGGAAGGTATCTATAATACATAGCAGACAGCATCTGCTGTGTCAACAGTTTTCATTGTACAGACCAGTGTCTGACCCTCCTACTCCAAACTGGAACCGTCTCTTCCTGGTACGGTATAGAACAAAAACACCAACTCATCCAATGGCATAACTCAATTGTCAACTCTAGATACTCCCATCTCAAGTAAAACCCCTTATTGACCCCACTCCTGGACAAGCTCACTGAGGGGAGTGAGTCTCTAGGTCATATACTATCCCATGATAAGTGCAACATCAGAGAGGACATACAATGGTTCCATACACTGCCATACACCTCCCCCCAATGCCAAAGGAAGGAGTGACTTGCGCACAGACATTGTGGAGACAAGTAATTGGTTCCACATTAATCACGCCATCCCTTCACATGGTTTAAGAATAGGTAAAGACACATTCACATATGAAGACAATGTTCCATCCTGTCCTCTTCCCTTTCTGATATTCTGCATAGCACCAGAGACATGTAATAGACAAGTCTGACCTCTCCCCTCTCTGGGCCCCAAGTGACTGAGCCCCAGCTGAGGGAAGAAGTGCAACTGCCAACACCAGAGTCTAAAGGGATACATTCTAATAACAAGTATATCACATAAGCATATTATGCAGATAAGACATCTTAATTATCTATATTACCCAACTAATTCTGATTCATCTGCCACAGGGGCATTTGTGGTGGTGGTTTGGCGGGAATACAAAGCTTGAAATCAAATTTCTTTAGTCACATGCACCGAATACAACAGGTGTAGACCTTACAGTGAAATGCTTACTAACAAGCCCCTAACCAGAAAATATGGATAAGAATAAGAGAGAAAAGTAACAAGTAATTAAAGAGCAGCAGTAAAAAATAACAATATTTACAGGGGGGTGCCGGTACAGAGTGAATGTGCTCGGGCACCGGTTAGTTGAGGTAGTATGTACATGTAGGTAAAGTTAATTAAAGTGACTATGCACAGATGACAACAGAGAGTAGCAGTGGGGGGGAGGGGGGGGGGGGCAATGCAAATAGTCTGGGTAGCCATTTGACTAGATGTTCAGGAGTCTTATGGCTTGAGGGTAGAAGCTGTTTAGAAGCCTCTTGGACTTAGACTTGGCGCTCCTGTACCGCTTGCCGTGTGGTAGCGGAGAGAACAGTCTATGACTAGGGTGGCTGGAGTCTTTGACAATTTTTAGGGCCTTCCTCTGACACCGCCCGGTATAGAGGTCCTGGATGGCAGGAAGCTTGGCCCCAGTGATGTACTGAGCCGTTCGCATTACTCTCTGTAGTGCCTTGCGGTCGAAGGCCGAGCAGTTGCCATACCAGGCAGTGATGCAACCAGTCAGGATGCTCTCGATGGTGCAGCTGTAGAACCTTTTGTGAGGATCTGATGAACCATGCCAAATCTTTTTAGTCTCCTGAGGGGGAGTAAGTTTTGTCGTGCCTGCTTCATGACTGTCATGATGTGCTTGTTAGTTTGTTGGTGATGTGGACACCAAGGAACTTTGGAGGGAAACGATTTCCTCAACATCAATGCCATAGTAAAACGCTGTTTTTGTATATAAATATGAACTTGATAGAACTAAAAATGCATGCATTGTCTAACATAATGTCCTAGGAGTGTCATCTGATGGAGATTGTAAAAGGTTAGTGTATCATTTTAGCTGGTTTTATGGTTTTGGTGACCCTGTCTTTGACTTGACAAAACATTACACACAACTCTTGTAAATGTACTGTCCTAACATACTCTAAATTTATGCTTTCGCCGTAAAACCTTTTTGAAATCGTAAAACGTGGTTAGATTAAGGAGATGTTTATCTTTCAAATGGTGTAACATAGTTGTATTTTTGAAAAATTTGAATTTTGACATTTATTTGGATTCAAATTTGCCGCTCTTGAAATGCACCTGCTGTTGATGGAGTGCACCACAGGTGGCACGCTAGCGTCCCACCTAGCCCCAAGAGGTTAAGCTTTCAACCTGCTCCACTGCAACCCCGTCGATGAGAATGGGGGCATGCTCGATCCTCTTCTTCCTGTAGTCAACGGTCATCTCCGTTGTCTTGATCACGTTGAGGGAGAGGTTGTTGTCCTGGCACCACACGGCCAGGGCTCTGACCTCCTCCCTATAGGCTGTCTCATTGTTGTCGGTGAGCAGGCTTACCACTGTTGTGTCATCTGCAAATGTAATGATGGTGTTGGAGTCGTGACTGGTAGTGCAGTCATCAGTGAACAGGGAGTACAGGAGGGGGCTGAGCACGCACCCTTGAGGGGCCCCTGTGTTGAGGATCAGAGTGGCGGATGTGTTACCACCTGGGGGCGGCCCATCAGGAAGTCCAGGATCCAGTTGCAGAGGGAGGTGTTTAGTCCCTGGGTCCTTAGCTTATTGATGCGCTTTGAGGGCGCTATGGTGTTGAACGCTGAGCTGTAGTCAATGAATAGCATTCTCACATAGGTGTTCCTTTTGTCCAGGTGGGAAAGGGCAGTGTGGAGTGCAATAGAGACGGCATCATCTGGGAATCTGTTTGGGCGGTATGCAAATTGGAGTGGGTCTAGGGTTTCTGGGATGATGGTGTTGATGTGAGCCATGACCAGCCTTTAAATGCACTTCATGGCTACAGACGGGAGTGCTACGGGTCGGTAGTCATTTAGGCAGGTTACCTTAATGTTTTTGGGCACAGGCACTATGGTGGTCTGCTTAAAACGTGTTGGTATTACAAACTCGGACAGGGAGAGGTTGAAAATGTCAGTGAAGACACTTGCTAGTTGGTCAGGGCATGCTTGCAGTACACGTCCTGGTGATCCGTCTGGCCCTGCGGCCTTGTGAATGTTGACCTGTCTAAAGGTCTTACTCACATCGGCTGCAGAGAGCGTGATCACACAGTCTTCTGGTACAGATGGTGCTCTCATGCATGTTTCAGTGTTATTTGCCTCGAAGCAAGCATAGAATTAGTTTAGGTTATGTTACTGGGCAGCTTTCGGTTGTGCTTCCCTTTGTAGTCTGTAATGGTTTGCAGGCCCTGCCAGATCCGAATGACTCGATTTTGTCCTGTATTGACGCTTTACCTGTTTGATGGTTCGTCGGAGAGCATTGCGGGATTTCTTATAAGCTTCCGGGTTAGAGTCCCGCTCCTTGAAAGCGGCAGCTCTAGCCTTTAGCTCAGTGCGGATGCTGCCTGTAATCCATGGCTTCTGTTTGGGGTATGTACGAATGGTTACTGTGGGGACGACATCATCGATGCACTTATTGATGAAGCCAATGACATGTGATGTACTCCTCAATGCCGTTGGATGATTCCAGTTAGATATTCCAGTCTGTGCTAACAAAACAGTCCTGTAGCTTAGCATCTGCTTCATCTGACCACTTTTTTATTGATCTTGTCACTGGTGCTTCCTGCTTTAATTTTTGCTTGTAAGCAGGAATCAGGAGGATGGAATTGTGGTCAGATTTGCCAAATGGAGGGCGAGGGAGAGCTTTGTATGCATATCTGTCTAAAGTTCTTTTCCCTCTGGTTGCACATTTAACATGTTGATAGAAATTTGAGAAATTTGAGAAAACTGATTTAATTTTCCCTGCATTTAAGTCCCCGGCTACTAGGAGCGCCGCCTCTGGGTGAGCGTTTTCTTGTTTGCTTATGGCAGAATACAGCTCATTCAATGCCATCTTAGTGCCAGCCTCTGACTGCGGTGGTATGTAAACAGCTACAAAGAATATAGATGAAAATGCTCTCGGGAGGTAGTGTGGTCTGCAGCTTATCATGAGAAACTCTACCTCAGGCGAGCATTAGCTCGAGACTTCCTTAGATATCATGCACCAGCTGTTGTTTACAAGAATACATAGACCGCCGCCCCTTGTCTTACCAGACGCTGATGTTCTATCCTGTCGGCACATCGCATAACCAGCCAGCTGTATGTTGATATTGTCGTCGTTCAGCCTCGACTCCGTGAAGCATAAGATGTTACAGTTTTAAATGTCCTGTTGGTCGTTTAATCTTCCCAGTAACTCATCCATTTTATTGTCCTAAGATTATATGTTTGCTAGCAGAATTGGGGGTTTATTCGATCGCCTCCGACTTCTCAGAAAAAATAAGCAGCAGACAAAAAAACGGTTTGCCTTCTGTGTTAGTGTTTGAAGCTTTTGGAGGTTAGACAAAACTCATGCTATGATGCTAGGTGGTCAAGTGAAGACTGGTTGAGCCTTGGACAAAAACAAATGTTGCTATTTGCATTACCAGTTTTATCGCTCCATTCAAGAACACACTATACGCCAGGTATGGAGGTTGCATTATCAGTTTCACACCGTTTTCTTCAGATACATCTTACTAGATTTTATCATGTAACACTTTGAGATAATTCAGTAAAAACAATACTATAAGCGGACACATTTTGTTCATATTACTGCGCAGCAAGCACATTAATAACTAGTAGTAGGAACCAATAGAACTTGATGAGCAAGGTATGTCGCAATATCCTTTAATCCTTCCTCTTAGCAAACACTATGTTTAGCAAACACTATGTCAAACACTATGTCAAACCAACCCAAAATAACTAACTTTAACTAAGCCTATGACAACCTTATTACCACCATTACTACAACACCCATTAGCTAGGCATACTGCCGTCATTACCACTAATACTACTATTTCACAACAATGAATACTTCAACACTAGCAAGCACACACATTTACCATAATAAATATAGTGTTTGCTAAGAGGAATGATAAAACGATATTGCAATATACCTGTCACGTCCTGGCCAGTATAAGGTTAATTGTTTTTGTAGTTTGGTCAGGACGTGGCAGAGGGTATTTGTTTTATGTGGTTCGGGGTGGTGTGTTTGTGTAAAGGGTGTTTGATTTAGTATTTCCGGGTTTTTGGTTGATGGTCTATGTGTTTGTATTCTATGGTTAGTCTGGTGTGTGTGTTTCTATGTTTGGTTAATTGGGGTTGGGACTCTCAGTTGAAGGCAGGTGTTGTCTATCTGCCTTTGATTGAGAGTCCCATATATTAGGGTGTGTTTGTGTGTGTGATTTGTGGGTGATTGTTCTGTGTTGAGCTTTGCTTTGCAGACTGTCAGTTTATCGTTCGTTTTCTTGTTTGTTGTTTTTGTATTCGTGTTGATTTAATTAAATGTTCAAAATGAACAACTGCACACCTGCTGCGTATTGGTCTACCTTTTCCGATGACGATTTCGCATTATCGTCAGAAGACGAAGATACTTGTGACAATACCCTTGCACATCGAATTATATTGGTTCCTACTACTAGTTATTAGTGTGCTTGCTGTTCTTACTGAATTATCCCAAACATTGACTTGATTAAGTCCAGTAAGTTGTATCTGAATTAAACAGTGTGAAACTGGTAATGCAACCACCATTCCTGGCCTATAGTGTCTTCTTGAATGTTGTTCAACTGGTATTGTGATGTCCATACCTGGTCAAGATTGTGTTCATGCCTGGAACTGTGAAACTACTAATGCAGACGCTCGCGAGCAGTGTGGGTGCAATGATTGAATAAAATGTATGTGTCAATTTATTTTGCAACGCTAACATGCTGACCAGACCGCTCACGCGCCATCGTGCGCATGTTGATTTTGTCAAACCCATACCAGACGCAATCAGGACACGCAGATTGAAATATCAAAACGAACTCTGAACCAACTTTTCGATTTTCCATGATGGGTTCTGTCAGTTCCCTTGCTAACGTTTGCTAAACCAAAGCTAGTTTGACACAATTGCAGCTACAGCTAGTAATAGCCAATGTTTGTAAGAAAGTATTCCACATAGCAGGACATCTAGCAAACGTCATTCATTGTATGCACAGGTTGCGTTGGACAAAATTGATGATGGCAGTCTGACTATCAGGGCTAGAGGGAGAGCCAGGGGGCAGAGGCAGGTGCATAGAGACAGAAATGAGGAGAGGCTTTTTGCTCTCCGTGATAGAATGGCTGCCACACAGGTTTGTATTATGTTGAAAATGCCTATATATTTAACAAAAATAAAGGGGGAAAAAATGTAATAGTTGATGTATGAGACTAGAAAGCATACAGCGTTTCTAGTTTCACAATGTCTTCATATAATTTATATCAGCCATGGTTGGCCTATGCAAAACTCTCTACATGACATCCACATTATTTACTTAATCTTCTTAGTTCCTGAAGGAACTATCCACATTATTCCTAACAACACATTTTGGTTTGCTGAGGCTAATCTCGGCACCCAGAACCAAATGTTTAGAATACCAAGAGGCCCAATCCTCCTGCATTGGAGCATACAATTGCCATTGTATGAAATTACACTTGTTGTTGTATATTGATCCACTAGGTTTACTGTTAAATTTGATGACAATATTTGGCTGTTGAAAGTCAGTCAGTAATGTGGATATAATGGAGAGAGTTTTGCATAGGTCAACCATGGCTGATATAAATAATATGGAGATAGTGAAACTAGAAAAGGATATTTCCTGCTCACACAATGGGAAATAAATATGCTATTGGTGTGCTAATATGTTGCATTTTATCCATCCAAGCACATAGCAGTAGGCTATCGCGGCTTTTTCATGGCTAATGTCTAAATCGACAGGTGGGCTAAATCAACAGGTTAGCCAGGCTAAACAGGTATTTCTTCTCTCAAGTGTTCCCGCCAAGCTGTGTAAAAAAAAAATTGCCTGTGGTATTTTGGTCGTCATTCTGACCGTCACATTGGTCAGAAGGCTGCGACTAGTTGAGAACTTCTCTGCATCCATACACAGAGCTATAGATGCAAGGACTGTCCACACCTATGTTTTTGAGATTTAAAAAACAATACCTGTTAAAGTAAATATTTTTCTCTGAAAAAAATGTAGCATACATTATAGCTCAGTGTTTATTATTTATTTCATACAGTCATCTTTATCAAGGGTGCTAATACATTTCAGATGTGACTGTATTTTATGTGGATCCCAGTAAGAGTGGCTACTGCATGTGCAGCAGCTAATGGGGATCCTAGTAAACTAAACTAAATCATAACACTTCAAGACTAGCAAGCATACATATTTTCTTTAGGAAATGTCATTTTTTTAGTTTCACTATCTTCATATTATTTATATCAGCCATGGTTGGCCTATGGAAAACTCTCTCCATGATATTCACATTATTAACTTAATCCTCTTCATTCCTGGGGGAACATGGGGCCTGATATCCACATTATAATGGCATAACGACTGTTCACATTGACATGTGGCTAATTTCAGCACCCAGAATCACATGTTTAGAATAACCAGTGGTGGAAAAAGTACCTAGTTGTCATACTTGAGTCAAAGTAAAGATATCTTAATAGAAAATGAATAGTAAAGAAAAAGTCACTCAGTAAAATGCTACTCGAGTAAAAGGTTAAATGTATTTGGTTTGAAATATACATAACTATTAAAAGTAAATGTAATTGCTAAAATATACTTAAGTATCAAAAGCAAAAGTACAAGTATAAATGATTTCAAATTCCTTATATAAAGCAAACCAGACAGCATAATTTTCTTGTTTTTTTAATTTACGGACATCATTTACAAACGAAGCATGCGTTTAGTGTGTCCGCCATATCAGAGGCAGTATGGGATGAACAGGGATCTTCTCTTGATAAGTGTGTGAATTAGACAATTTTTCTGTCCTGCTAAGCATTCAAACTGTAAGCTGTACTTTTGGGTGTCAGGGAAAATGTATGGAGTAAAAGTACATAATTTTCCTTAGGAATGTAGTGAAGTAAAAGTACAAGTTGTCAAAAATATATCAAGAGTAAAGTAAAGTACAGATACCCAAAAAACAACTAAGTAAAAAATACTTGAGAGTATTACTTAAGTACTTTACACCACTGAGAATAGCAAGAGGCCCAATCCCCCTGCATTGGAGCATACAATTGCCATTGTATGAAATTACACTTGTTGTATATTGATCCACTAGGTTTACTGTTAAAGTTGATGACAATATTTGGCTGTTGATAGTCACTAATGTGGATATAATGGAGAGAGTTTTGCATAGGTCAACCATGGCTGATATAAATAATATGAAGATAGTGACACTAGAAAAGGATATTTCCTGCTCACACAATGGGAAATAAATATGCTATTGGTGAGCTAATATGTTGCATTTTATCCATCCAAGCACATAGCAGTAGGCTATCGTGGCTTTTTCATGGCTAATGTCTAAATCGACAGGTGGGCTAAATCAACAGGTTAGCCAGGCTAAACAGGTATTTCTTCTCTCAAGTGTTCCCGCCAAACTGTGTAAAAAAAATTGCCTGTGCTATTTTGGTCGTCATTCTGACCGTCACATTGGTCAGAAGGCAGCGACTAGTTGAGAACTTCTCTGCATCCATACACAGAGCAAGGACTGGCCACACCTATCTTTTTGAGATTTAAAAAACAATACCTGTTCAAGTAAATATTTGTCTCTGAAAAAAATGTAGCATACATTATAGCTCAGTGTTTATTATTTATTTCATACAGTCATCTTTATCAAGGGTGCTAATACATTTCAGATGTGACTGTATTTTATGTGGATCCCAGTAAGAGTGGCTACTGCATGTGCAGCAGCTAATGGGGATCCTAGTAAACTAAACTAAATCATAACACTTCAAGACTAGCAAGCATACATATTTTCTTTAGGAAATGTCATTTTTTTAGTTTCACTATCTTCATATTATTTATATCAGCCATGGTTGGCCTATGGAAAACTCTCTCCATGATATTCACATTATTAACTTAATCCTCTTCATTCCTGGGGGAACATGGGGCCTGATATCCACATTATAATGGCATAACGACTGTTCGCATTGACATGTGGCTAATTTCAGCACCCAGAATCACATGTTTAGAATAACCAGTGGTGGAAAAAGTACCTAGTTGTCATACTTGAGTCAAAGTAAAGATATCTTAATAGAAAATGAATAGTAAAGAAAAAGTCACTCAGTAAAATGCTACTCGAGTAAAAGGTTAAATGTATTTGGTTTGAAATATACATAACTATTAAAAGTAAATGTAATTGCTAAAATATACTTAAGTATCAAAAGCAAAAGTACAAGTATAAATGATTTCAAATTCCTTATATAAAGCAAACCAGACAGCATAATTTTCTTGTTTTTTTAATTTACGGACATCATTTACAAACGAAGCATGCGTTTAGTGTGTCCGCCATATCAGAGGCAGTATGGGATGAACAGGGATCTTCTCTTGATAAGTGTGTGAATTAGACAATTTTCCTGTCCTGCTAAGCATTCAAACTGTAAGCTGTACTTTTGGGTGTCAGGGAAAATGTATGGAGTAAAAGTACATAATTTTCCTTAGGAATGTAGTGAAGTAAAAGTACAAGTTGTCAAAAATATATCAAGAGTAAAGTAAAGTACAGATACCCAAAAAACAACTAAGTAAAAAATACTTGAGAGTATTACTTAAGTACTTTACACCACTGAGAATAGCAAGAGGCCCAATCCCCCTGCATTGGAGCATACAATTGCCATTGTTTCAAATTACTCTTGTTGTATATTAATCCACTAGGTTTACTGTTAGATTAGATGACAATATTTGGCTGCTGATATTAACATAGTGCTGACACAATGGGAAATAAATATGCTATTGGTGAGCTAATATGTTGCATTGTTCAGTCAAAGCAGAAAGCTGTAGGCTATGGTGGCTTTTTACATGAATAATGGCTAAATTGACAGGTGGACTAAATCGACAGGTTAGCCAGGCTACATAGGTTCTTCTCTCAGGTGTTCCCGACAAAATAGCCTGAGGTGATTTCATCATCATTCTGACCATCCCATTGGTCGGGGGCTGTGACTAGTTGAGGACTTCAGCGGGAGTTGGGAGGAAACGGGAGGTGGCTGCAGTGTTCCAAACAATTTGGAAGGGTGTGACACAGGAGGGTGCATTTGGGTATATATAGCACCGTTTGTGCAACTTTTCCTGACAATCTCCCTGGACGAGGAAGAGAAGGGAGCATTTCCAAGTGCGGAGGAAGACCGGCTGTGTACCGAAGCTATGGCCATGGCTCTCAATTTACTTTTCTTTGTATTGAGCACATCAGTGATTATACAAACCGCGACATCGCGCACCTTCAAATCGTAAGTACGCTACAAAACATTTGATGTAGAAAGCAGTAGATTAAACACACAATCAGCTATTTGTATTTACATGTCTGGCTGGATGCAACAGACTTCAAATGTAGGAATGAATTATACCCCGAATTCTGCACGCTATGCAGGTGTAGAATAGCCCACCTGAACAATATAATTATAACATATTTCATATGCTCACTGCACTGATAACTGAATAGACGCTTGCAATTGTCTCTATTTGTTAATAATACAAAAATAGATTGTTAAGGCCACAGGACATCACTGTTATACATTCAGTATCTCTATCTCTGCATGTGAGGCTTTTCATTTGTTATGAGACATGCTGGCAAATAGAACTATAGATTTTTGGGTTGAAAAATCCTACTTGTGATAGCTGTTATACAGTGCATTTGGAAAGTATTCAGACCCCTTGACTTTTAACACATGTTAAGTTACAGCCTTATTCTAAAATGGATTTAATACAAAAAATATCAAGCTAGACAGTACCCCATAATGACACAGCAAAACCTGTTTTTATATTTTATTTTTAATGTTTGCAAGTGTATTAAAAAGAGAACGCTCACATGTTACATACAGTTGAACTTTAGTCATTGACTTGGTTTTTCAACCACTCTACATATTTCTTGTTAATAAACTATAGTTTTGGCAAGTTGGTTAGGACATCTACTTTGTGCATGACACAAGTCATTTTTCCAACAATTGTTTACAGACATTATTTCACTTTTAAATCACAATTCCAGTGGGTCAGATGTTTACATACACTTAGTTGACTGTACCTTTAAACAGGTTGGAAAATTCTTGAAAATGATGTCATGGCTTTAGATGCTTCTGATAGGCTAATTGACATAATTTGAGTCAATTGGAGGTTGTGGCAAAATGGCTTAAGGACAACAAAGTCAAGGTATTGGAGTGGCCATCACAAAGCTCTGACCTCAATCCTATAGAAAATGTGTCAGCGTAGCTGGAAAAGGCATGTGCGAGCAAGGAGGCCTACAAACCTGACTCAGTTACACCAGACTCTGTCTGGAGGAATGGGCCAAAATTCACCCAACTTATTGTGGGAAGCTTGTTTGGCCCAAGTTAAACAATTTGAAGGCAGTGCTACCAAATACTAATTGAGTGGACGTAAACTTCTGATCCACTGGGAATGTGATGAAAGAAATAAAAGCTGAAATAAATCTTTCTCTCTACTATTATTCTGACATTTCACGTTCTCTTAAAATAAAGTGGTGATCTTAACTGACCTAAGACGGGGACTTTTTACTAGGATTAAATGTCAGGAATTGTGAAACTGAGTTTAAAAGTATTTGTCTAAGGTGTATAATCTTCTGACTTCAACTGTAAGTATTCAGACTCAGTACTTTGTTGAAGCACCTTTGGCAGTGATTACAGCCTCGTGTCTTCTTGGGTATGACGCTACAATCTTGGCACACCTGTAGATCCTCTCAAGCTCTTTCAGGTTGGATGGGGAGCATCTCTTCACAGCTATTTTCAGGTCTCTCCTCTGATCATCGATCGGGTTCAAGTCAGGGCTCTGGCTGGGCCACTAAACTGTTCCCCGGTAGGCCGTCATTGTAAACAAGAATTTGTTCTTAACTGACTTGCCTAGTTAAATAAATTAATAAATGACTCAGTGCATCCTGTTTCCATTGATCATCCTTGAGTTGTTTCTACAACTTGATTGGAGTCTACTACCTGTGGTAAATTCAATTAGATTGAGGGAAAACATTTTATTTAAGCCATTTTAGAGTAAGTCCAACGTAAAGAAATGTGGACAAAGTCAAGGGGTCTGAATACGAATGCACTGTATGTACATCTGTGATGTTGAAACACTTCCCCCTATTGGTCTGATTTCCTTAAATTTCCCTCTGCTTAATCATCCCCAAGACATGGTTGACAGTCCATCAAAACCACTCATTGGTATCCATTCCTACACTCTCCAAAACAGAATCAATTGGACTCTGAGTGGGACACATAGCCAGAGACAATTAAGGTCACTTTGTCCCCAACTTTAAAAAATCAGTAGGCTACAAAGGAACTAAAGAGCTGTTTGAGTACACTGCCACTTAAGTATTATTACCACAGCTGCATTCATGCTGACTCTTTCCCTTTTAGGATTTACCTGGTGACAGTCAGCTCGGAGCTGGTAGGAGGGACCACAGAGAAACTTTGTGCTCAGGTCCACCAAGCCAAAGAGCCTCTGTCGTTGAAGGTGTCGCTGGAGATGGAGGGTGGCAGCAGCACCATTCTACTGGAGGAAGACGTAACACAGGACTTCTATCGCTGCATCTCCTTCCAGGTCAGCTGCAACTGTGCTGCGTTCAGCAGGCTACGACGTTGTGGAACGCTCTGATATAAATATTTCATGTAGAACCAACATGCCTCTCTGACATGTAGAGTATCAAGCCAGCTCTATGTATGACATTTCTAACTGTAAAGTTCCACAACGATGTGATGCGCTATAGATCAGGATCTTCTATAATACTATGGAAACTAGTACTGGTCATCCTCTACTGTAGACTCAAGCTAGCTATGCACATTCATTCAACACTTCATTGTTTTATTCTGAGTAGTCAATCATGTTTTGTGGAATTCAACTTGGATTACAGGCTGGGTGTTGTATGGAAAATGATCCAACCTATGAAAGGCAATAGCAGTTCTATTAATCATACTTCGCTATCTACCACTTAACAAAAAGCCCTATGTTCTCAAGCTACTCAGTCAGAGAGCTGTACTTTGGTTAGGAGCTAGAGGATTGTAGAAAGTCTAACAAGCTTCCGTTCTTCATATTGTAGGTACCCCCAGTGACGGCTGACAGTGTGGCCACTGTCAATGTCAGTATCAAGGGGAGGACGGACGAGATGAGTAAAATGACCAAGATCCTTATCAAGCCTAAAAGATTCCTCACCATTTTCCAGACAGACAAACCAGTCTACAAACCTGGACAGACAGGTAGTTAGATATCATCTTTGATGAACACTGGAATGTTTATGCATACTTTACAGTATATTTGTGAGGCCATAAGCTTGAGGAAAGGTCATTACTGAAATGGAGGATGGAAATACTGTGTAGACAAATGTTTCTACCGCTTTTCCAGTCAAGTTCCGAATCGTCTCGCTGGATGCCAGTTTCTTGTCATTCAATCAGATGGTAAGTTACTCTTTCAGTGTTGTCTGGGTGAGACAGACAGACTGTGTAGCTGGCTCGGCAAACGTGGTCAGAGTTAATTTGCTCTGTACTGTAACTCTGTAGATAAAGATGCCTGTACTGTAGAAACTGTTTTGGGAAGTGGTGAAATGAATATTTTAAAACAATTTTGACACTAGGCCTACTGTAAAAACAATTTTGGGAAATAATAAAGTTTGAAAATGTTTTTTTTGGCCAAATGCTGAATATTTTGTTTCTCTTTTCTAGTATCTAACAGTGGAGCTTCAGGTGAGACTCATTCAAATCCATTGCAACTAAAAACCAAAGCTGTATATAATAATGACATGATCTCCCTTCAAAAATATTACCTGCCAATATGTTCTGTGGCATGAATTTATACAATGCCTGTCTCTATAACAAAAATACCTACCTTCAACCTATTATGAATCTGTATACAGGACCCAAACTCCAACCGCATTGCTCAGTGGTTGAACCAGTCAACAGTGAGTGGAATTCTGGACCTGTCCCACCCCATGTCCGCAGAGGCAACGCAAGGAAGTTACATCATCACTGCATGGAATGAGAAGGGAGAGCAAACCTCCCAAAACTTTGACGTCAAAGAATATGGTGAGAAAATCTACCTGACTATATTGTTTTTACATGGTGTAGTTCAACAGACAATGAGGAAATAATATTGATATGCATTTTTTACAGTTTTACCCAAATATGAGGTCAAAGTCTATCTACCCCAAACAATCACTATTCTGGACAAACGAGCAACGCTGAGAGTTTGTGGCAAGTAAGTGCATAAGATGTAAACTGGGAAACTTTATGGACAGAGAATTAAGCCTTCATTTGTGTATTGCATAGACTGTACTTTATAGATACTTGCTCATGTTCAAAGCTGTTTGTACTATTTTGGAACAGTTAATTGTCTTCTGGTGACTTTATTTCTAGATACACTTATGGAAAACCAGTGATGGGGTCTGTCACTGCGACGGTTTGCAGAATTGCCGTTCAATATCACTGGTTATATGATTCTAGTAATATCTGCGAGGTGTATGTTATCAAAGTAAGTGTTTTTTTTATTGTTACGCCAAATTCTTTGACGAAGAACACTCACTGTTGAGGTTTTTGTAGCTGAGCTAAGCTGCCCTACAACTGTACTCATTCACCCTAGACTGACAAAACTGGTTGTGCAACCCAAATGCTCGACTTGACCCGGTTCCGTCTACGTGAATCTTTTGGGGACTTCGAAGTGGAGACTGAGATGGAGGAATATGGAACGGGTAGGAGAACCTTATCTTGAACGTAGAGGTGTTTACATGCTGAACTGTTAACCTCTGACCATTGCCTGTGTTCTCTCCAGGGGTCATCCTTAAAGGTAGTGGCAAGGCAAGCTTCACCAATGTCATCATAACGGTCAGTTTTGAGGATGTGCCCCAAGCATATAAACCAGGAATTGCGTATGAGGGGAAGGTGAGGACAACCTTGTTAACAAATGTTTTTTTTAACACTGCAGAGAAATGTCTTTGAATGAAGTTGTGCTGAATGTTAACATATCATTTGGCGCATCTAAACCATGCTTTTCATATCTTGTATGCAATGGGAGTGTACATTTAGTATATTGGATGTCTGCAGTCATCCTCTCCTGTGTTTTCAGATCAAGGTGACCGGTCCAGACTCTACTCCCGTTCCCAATGAGCCTGTGTATCTCTTCCTACAAAACGGTGGCCAATCTGAGAACTGGACTCTCACCACAGACAGCAAGGGCATTGCTTCTTTCTCTCTAGACACTTCTCTATGGACTTCTGATTCTGTCTCTCTGTCGGTCAGTGGTCACTCGCTCATGGTTTCCTCTATTAAATATTTAATGGTATTATTTACTGTGAATATTCAGTTTGTTCTGAGTGAGATCATTCATTTCTCCTGGTGTATTCTCCAAGGTTACTACAACTTCTTATTTTTCATACATTTTCTGTGTTTCTTGAACCAGGCTCGTTATCAAAAGGTTATGGAGGATTATCTGTACGAACAGGGTGTGCGTAGTCCTCTATATACATCTGCTTACCATTTCGCATGGAAATTTTATTCCAAGAGCAAGAGCTTTGTGAAGATAATGCAGGGCGAAGGGAAGTTCTCCTGTGAGAAGGACGGTATTGTTCTTGCTCGCTACATCATCCACGGGGTGGAGCTGAAAAGGGGACAGACGACCCTGGACTTTTTCTATCTGGTAAGGTTAAAGGGATGTTTCACTCAAATTATTTTTTTCTTTCAATTCCACCACAAGATTTGGGATATTTTACTTCAGTATTTGACTGTCATATTGTGTTTTGTCAGAAAATATTTTAAGAATGGCTTGGGAAAACCATACAGTACTTGACTTCCAGTTGAATATTTCATCATGGGTGATGCACAGTACTATATTTGCTAGCAGATCTCCAGGTTTTGGCCAGGAACTTTTCTCTGGTTATTAATGTTGACGCTGCCACCTGGCTGTCTCTTATGTCCCAGGTTATATCTAGAGGCAGCATTCAGCAGCACGGCCGTCTTCCTGTGATCATTAAAGAAAGAAAAGGTAAATAAAGTGGTCTTGGATTCTCCCGAATGCTAGCTGGAATTTTAGGAACACCACTTGATTAGAGAACATTCCTCCTGGAAAAGGCCTAATGGGATAAAAAGCTGTCACATTCAATCATCCAGATTACATCTTCAAAACAAGCTCTTACTGCACAGTATATTTCAGACTAGTCACTGAACGCTATGTCCGTATTGGTGGCTTATGGTGAGCTAATGTCCATCTCTTATTTCAGTTAACCAAGGGGAACTGATGCTCTCGCTGCGGCGGATGCCTGAGCTGACCCCTTTTGCCCAGGTGGTGGTGTACACCGTGTTGCCTGATGGGGAGGCAGTAGCAGATAGCCAAGACTTCCCCATTCAACTCTGCCTAAAAAACAAGGTAGGCAACTAGGCGTCTTTCGCCAGCTATGTGATGTGTCAAAATGTAATATCGGGGCTACATGCACTACGATCAATTTCCAAAATGACTTTGCATCAGACTATGATATGAAATCCTTCAACTGCACCTTTTGGATCATCATAAATCCGTTGGGTCTGTTTCTGTCTAGATGTGGTCAGAGCTCAGTGGTGGTGTAGATGAGTCAGTGGTTGGTCACTAGATATAGTAAGCAGTTGTGGTCACCCTCAGAGCACTGGCTCCGTTTGGGCTGCTCCATAATGACAGAGCTGTTAGTAGACCTCAGCATAAAAAGTGTGTTGAATATCTAAGCTGAGGCTTTTGTGGCGCAAGCCCCACAGATGCACTTACTCATGATATGCTTCTGCCAGGTAAGCCTACTTTGCAGTTAACAATTGAATTGTGTTTTTGGGGGGGGAAATATTTCTGCCAACCCACAAGATGGTTATCACATCAATTGGTTACACACTGAGTGATAGTCAAACATGCACACCGCACAGACCGACTGGGGTAATATTCATGGTATGAATTGGCAGACATTGTTAGGTTTGGCTTTTTATGCCAATAGTGGCTAACCGGGGCTGGGATGTCAATGTTGCGTTGCTTAGATAGTAGCTGAGACTTACGGTGTTTGCTGTGGAACACGTGAGAATTGCATGTACTTTCAGAATTGTTTGGCGAGCTACTCCTAGGTGGGCTGCGACCTACTGGTAGCTTGTGATGGACCTGTTGGACACCCCTGCTCTACACAGTACTAGCATTATTATGTTGTGGGCTCTGTACTTGAAATGAACCAATGCGTTGGACATGTATTCTGTGATTTCTCCCGCTTTTCTCCTCTCCAGGTGTCCCTGAAGTTCTCGTCCCTCCAGGAGTTGCCAGGGGAGAAGACCTCTCTGAGCCTCCAGGCCCACCCAGGGTCTCTGTGTTCTCTCAGGGCCATCGACCAGAGTGTGCTGCTGCTGCAGCCTGAACAGGAGCTCAGCCTGGACTCTGTACGTTCTCCATGGGCCGCGTCCCAAATGGCTCCCTATGTAGTGCACTACTTTTAACCAGGGCCTCATTGGGGTCTGGTCAAAAATAGTGCACTATATAGGGTGCCATTTGGGACAGGACACAGCCCATCACATTCACTTACTAACCATTGACTCACCACACTAAGCTGAAGCCTAACCATGATCACACATCTCCTTTGGCATTATTTTTGTGCACCCACGTTTTTCAAGATGGGATTTGGCTCACTTTCAGCTTCCTCTAACCATGTATTAACCACTGTCTGATACTTAAAGTTTAGAAGTTTTAACTTGTGGGACTATTTTGTTGGTTCTGTTGTGCCACTAACTCGAGTGCAGATCAAGTATTGTCTATATGCACTGACCCTATAACCTCTGACCACGCTCTGACTGTCGAGATGCTGCGGCTTTTAAAGTCAGTATTACTAGAGGTATATTACTTCTCCGCAGGTCTTCAGTCAGCTGCCTGTTCAGAAGTTGTCTGGATATTCTTACAGAGTAGAAGACCCCTACCCATGCCTTGGATATCCTCCAAGATTTGAAGAGATGATCCTTCCACCCGAACCAAAACCGGTCGAGGAGTTGGTAGTACCTGATTGGGGGAAACGCTCATTCTGGTTTGGCCCCAGCAACGACAAAAACGATGTCTACAGCATCTTTAAAGTATGAGACTCAAATAAGTTTGTCTGTTTGGAATATGGAGAATGTATATGTAAGAATCTTTGTAAAGTAGACACTGAATGCTGTCTCTGAAGTGAGTTTTCAGAAATCAGTAAAAAGATGTGTTTTTAAATTGATTCAACCAATACCCAAAACTGAAATCCAGGTATGATATGACCTTTACACGCTGACGCTGTTCTATTGCTTGTACTTTTCATTTTAGGAAGTTGGAATCAAGATCCTGACCAACTCTGACGTGAAAAAACCTTACAACTGTAACACATACTTTGCAATGAAACAAAATGGTATGATGGAAGGTATAGTCATCGAATGGTGGTCACCACATTCTGTTTATAGACTGTTTACTCACTGTGAATGATCATACTGTGTTCTCGACATGGCTCATCTTAATATTTTTTTCTTTTCCAAATTATATTCTGTCTATACACACCATTTATATTCCCACTCTAATATCTACTTGGATTGTTTGTTCTTAATCCTTTATTTGTATTGTTGGAGCTAGTAACGCCTGCAAATCTGTATGTGACCAATAAACTTTGATTTGATATGCTAATGAATAAACCTTTCTAGTCTCAACCTAATGAAGGATTTGTTTCGATTTGCAGTTCGTCCCATGAACATGATGCCTAAAGAGGAGAGCTCACCAACCCCTGGAGCCTCTGACAAGCCTAAAGAGACCGTCCGCACGTACTTCCCTGAGACCTGGATCTGGGACCTGGTTCCTGTGGGGTAAGCATTGTGACAGACGCCATATTTGTAGTCCACCACGCATCCCTTTCCATGGGGTTCTGGGCTGACAATGCCTACTAATATGGCAATACTGAAACCACAGGCATGTCTTTGTCCTAGGGGTCGATAAAAAAAAAAAAAAAATCACCTAGTCCGCTATTGAATTGACCATAAATCATGTGCTTTAATGTATTTCGTTTTTATTGCACCCTTTTCACCACTACCAGACATACAGGAAAAGTGAATGTTGACAAGACTGTCCCAGACACCATCACTAAGTGGGCTGCAGGGGCGTTCTGTACTTCCCCAGTGGGTTTTGGCCTGGCTCCCAACACTGGCCTCACTGCCTTCCAACCCTTCTTTGTGAGCCTGACGCTGCCCTACTCTGTCATCCGGGGGGAGGTGTTCACACTCAAGGCCACAGTGTTCAACTACCTCTCCAAGTGTATCATGGTAAGTCCCCCCCCCAGTGTTGTCTCTTTCTTTACCTCTCCAGTCCCACTTCATTTGGGTAGGCAACTAGATTCAGCTGCAGGCCAATTTGTGTTGGCGCAAATGGTCGGGGGGCAGATGATAATTTAACAGCATTGACTCCGGGATGCTGGCCTTCTAGGCAGAGTTCCTCTGTCCAGTGTCTTTTATTGGCCAGTCTGAGATATGGCTTTTTCTTTGCACCTCTGCCTAGAAGGCCAGCATCCCAGACTGGTGTTTTGCGGATTCTATTTAATTAAGCTGCCAGTTGAGGACTTGTGAGGTGTCTATTTCTCAAACTCGACACACTAATGTACTTGTACTCTTGCTTAGTTGTGCACCGGGGCCTCCCACTCCTTTCTATTCTGGTTAGAGCTAGTTTGCGCTGTTCTGTGAAGGGAGTAGTACACTGCGTTTGTTTGTATGAGATCTTCAGTTTCTTGGCAGTTTCTTTGTTTCTGCCTGTAATCAAACCCACAAATGCTGATTCTAAAGAAGGCCAGATTTATTGCCAGTTTTATCAGCACAACAGTTATCAGCTGTGCTAACATAATTGCAAAAGGGTTTTCTAATGCTCAATTAGCCTTTTAAAATGAAACTTGGATTAGCTAACACAACGTGCTATTGGAACACAGGAGTGATGGTTGCTGATAATGGGCTTACGTAGATATTCTGTAAAAAAAATCAGCTGTTTCCAGCTACAATAGTCATTAACAATGTCTATACTGTATTGCTGATCAATTTGCCATATTTTAATGGACAAAATGCGCTCTTTCAAAAACAAGGACATTGGAAAGTTTCTTCCGTGTGCAGTTGCAAAAACCATCAAGCACTATGATAACTGGCTCTCATGAGGACCGCCACAGGAAAGGAAGACCCAGACTTACCTCTGCTGCAGAAGATGTATTAGTTATCAGCCTCAGGAATTGCAGGCCAAATAAAGCTTCAGAGTTCAAGTAACAGACACATCACCTGTTCAGAGGAGACTGCGTGAATCAGGCCTTCATGGTCGAATTGCTGCAAAGAAACCACTACTAAAGGACACCAATAAGAAGAGACTTGGCCAAGAAAAACAAGCAATGTGCATTAGACCAGTGGAAATCTATCCTTTGGTCTGAGTTGAAATTTGAGTTGTTTGGTTCCAACCGCCGTGTCTTTGTGAGACGCAGAGTAGGTGAACGGCTCTCCGCATGTGTGGTTCCTACCGTGAAGCGTGATGGTGTGGGGGTGCTTTGCTGGTGACACTGATTTATTTAGAATTGAAGGCACACTTAACCAGCATGGCTACCACAGCATTCTGCAGCGATACACCATCCCATCTGGTTTGCACTTAGTGGGATGATAATTAGTTTTTCAACCGGACAATGACTCAACACACCTCCAGGCTGTGTAAGGGCTATTTGACCAAGAAGGAGAGTGATGGTGCTGCATCAGATGACCTGACCTCAACCCAATTGAGATGGTTTGGGATGAGTTGGACCGCAGAGTGAAGGAAAAGCAGCCAACTAGTGCTCAGCATATGTGGGAACCCTTCAAGACTGTTGGAAAAGCATTACTCATGAAGCTGGTTGAGCGAATGCCAAGAGTGTGCAAAGGGTGGTTACTTTGAAGAATCGAAATATATTTGAACACTTCATTTTTTGGGTTATTTCATAGTTGTCACTATTGTAGAAAATATAAAGAAACCCATGGCTTTTATTTTTGCTAATCTTTGGGGAACAATCTAGACGCTGTGACGTTTTTGAGAAATCTAGTAAAGAGTTGCAATTGACCCATGTGTTTCTCCTAGGTGAAGGTGACTCTAGCTGAGTCGAACCAGTTCACAGCCAGGCCATGTGAAGGCTGCCAGTACACCCTGTGTCTGTGTGCTGAAGAGAGCAGGACCTTCAAGTGGATCCTCACCCCAACTGCTTTAGGTGAGCCATGCAGTACTCTGTCAATCTCTCACAAGGCTCTTGCAGTAGACTCCACATTTACTCCCTACACCTAGGCCCTTGCCCCCTAACCCTTCGCTGCTTGCAGATCTGTAAGGTGTTAGAAATATGGTAGAAGCTCCACTACACTGCTTATACCCATCCACACCTTTCAAATATGCAAATAGTGAAGGGTAGGGAGTGATTTGGAAGCAGTGCATTAAGACAGGGTTGTTGACTTCACACAGCTCTCATTAGACTGAAATTTCCGTAAATGAAATGATTTATCTGATGCACAAATTCCTCGAATATGACATGCTCAAAGATCTACCTCAGCCACTGATAACCCCTATCAGAGAAATGGAGGGAGGGACCAAGGAGGAGAGGGGAAACGAGGGATGGCACAAAGGAGGGAACAGTTGAGCCAGGGTACATGAGTGACTGAGAGGCTGGAGGTGGAGTGGGTAAAAGGGAGCAAGCTGATGGGTGACTGGTCTAGACTAGAATGTTAATGTTTCCCTGGACTGAACTATAGGGGAGGTGAGTGTGAAAGTGAGCGCCGAGGCGTTGAAAACTGAGGACCTCTGCGGCAACGAGGTGGCCACGGTGCCAGAGAAAGGACGCATTGACACCGTTGTGCAAACACTGCTGGTAGAGGTGAGTGTCTGTCCTGTATAGCAAGTCCACTGTTTTTCTCCCACATTTAATTAGAGATCTGGGTTTTCAGTAACACTAGGTCAAGGGTGAATACAGTAGAATTTATATTTTGATGAGAGGAGACCAACATGGTTTGGTGTTTAACTGCATTTGGGCTTGAGACTCCAGCCCATGCCTAATAAATTGAAAGCGTGTGTATATATATTTTTAATAAAGAATTACTTGGTGCATATCTTTTACATTCATTTTAGATTAAGCTGTATAGCTGGACCTACACAACAGATGGTCTGGGATGTAGACTTATCTTAACATTGGTCTACGTTTCAGGTTTTAAATGTTTGATTTTGGAGTGAAATGTACCTTTAAGTGGTTACCATATAAATTCTATGGTAGAATTAACTTGAGTTGTCGTCATTACAGTTTTTAAAAAATGTATTTTGGTGCTGTTTCACTTTCCCTCTATCAGGCCGAGGGAACCCAGGAGACGGTCAGCCACAATGCTCTGCTCTGCCCTGCAGGTAATCTACTGACGTCTATCAGTCATACTTTGTCATAATTAAGTTGAAGTGCATTTGTTTTGGTTTAGATGACAGATACTTTTTAATTGGTTATCAAGTCTCTCTCTCTCGTCACCAGAGGGCCCGGTGGAGAAGGACATCTCTCTGAAGCTGCCTGAGGTGTTTGTGGAGGGCTCTGCCAAGGCGTCCCTCTCAGTACTGGGTGAGAATTATCCATCTGTTTTGCTGAGTTCACACCTACTCATTTTTTAAACGTTTTCAGGATATGTTTTCCATTTTGGTGCAGATGAAATGTAGGCAAGAATTTTTCATCCCTCTATATATGGATGTGGATATTCCACCTGCAGATCTATGATTGCCTTAAGGTTATGGGTGAGGATCAGGATAAGCATTGGTTAAGGTAAGAAACGGGGCTCTGCTGGTCGAATATCCAATGGTTGGTCTCGTTCACCAGGCGACCTGATGGGTCGGGCCATGAAGAACCTGGACAGCCTGTTGCAGATGCCCTATGGCTGTGGAGAGCAGAACATGGTGCTGTTTGCTCCCAATATCTACATCCTCAACTACCTGCAAAGCACCAGGCAGCTCACCATGGAGATCCAGACCAGGGCCACAGGCTTCCTAGACAGTGGTGAGTGAGCTGGGTCCAGTTCAGTAAGGCACAACATGTTGCAATTATTGTCAGACATGTTTAGTTACAGCCTGCACTCCCCGTTTTACTCAGTAAATATGTTATTCTCCCTACTGGACATAACCCTGGTGAAATAGACCGCTATCTATTCTGAAGACTATTGCTTAACTTAATGCATAGAGTGGGATATGACAAGAGAATTTGCAGTAAGCCTTGTACTTTTTAAATAATGAGCTGTGATTGAACAGGACTCTGCAAAGATCAACACTGTCTGACAGTGTGCGGTCTGATCCTGTGTTCATCTCACCTCTGACTAGCAACAACCTGTTGTATATATTTGGCGCTGAACCAGTTAACGTCACCTTCCACATACAGTACAAGTCCCTAGAAGGAGAGTCTTTATTCATTTGGCCATTTGTGTTGCAGGCTACCAGAGGGAGCTCAACTACAAGCATGACGATGGCTCCTACAGTGCCTTTGGGAAGAGCGATGAGTCTGGAAACACGTGGTCCGTTCAATTGAAGTCCACACAGTCATAATGCCTTCTCTTAGATTATTCCTCAATTTACCTTTTTTTAAGTCATGAAAATGACATTAGCTTAAAGGGGGTTGCAGTATGTAATCAAGGTAGGAATGT
This sequence comes from Salmo salar, assembly GCF_965601325.2. Classification (NCBI taxonomy): domain Eukaryota; kingdom Metazoa; phylum Chordata; class Actinopteri; order Salmoniformes; family Salmonidae; genus Salmo; species Salmo salar. Next base: position 129,617,947 of record NC_138299.1, read on the forward strand.
GATGGTCTCAAATCCATACTAGTATGTGCTATGGCAAATATAGTTGGCTTCAGCACATACAGTATGGCTACTGTTATCTAGAGTCTATGATCCGTAGTTTAGGCAAGGCTCACCACATCTAGTCCGTGTAACTCCAGTGACATCTGACCTGTGTCCTCTCAGGCTCACCTCCTTTGTGATGAAGTCCTTTGGAGGGGCCAAGCCCTACATCTTTGTGGACCCCGCCCACATTGCCCAGGCCAAGGCCTGGTTGGCCAGTCACCAGCAGACGGATGGCTGCATCGCGTCAGTGGGGAAACTCTTCCATAACGGCATGAAGGTAAAGGAGTCAGAGCTCAGTGGGTAATAAGAGGATGAGTATCCTACTGCTGCCACCAAATGTGCAAAGGTAACGTTTAGGGCAGAGATTCAGCAGGAGGTTCTGGTGCAAGTTTCCCGTTCTATTTAGAGTGCAATGGTGGAGTCTGCATAAAATCCTAGATAACTAACAAACAAAAGACTTAGTACTTTACATACCTCATATTGCACTGACTTGTAGGAAAATGTACTGTTCAGGCGGACCTTAGGACCCCACGTGTGCCCCGACGGAGCACATACTGAGCACAACAAGAATCCCAAGCATGTTTTTGCCAGTCCTGAGAACACACCACCTCCCTAAAGGGACCTCAGTCTGACTAGTCCCGACAGCTTTTATGCATCTCCTAAACAGTACTCTTAGTTATTTCCCCCCTGTTCTTTATCTTTGTGCACCATTATCATGTGAATGTTGTTTTCAACACCAATGTTTTTACCTGATATCAGTGTGACTTTGAAACTCTGTAACACCTTGGAGTGTTGGATGACGTTTACTGGCATCCTTTGTTGTCATAGGGAGGGGTCGGGGATGAAGTGTCGCTCACTGCCTACATCACCGCTGCACTGCTGGAGCTGGATGGCAACACTTCTGTGAGTTATCAGCTCTTTCCATATCCAAGTATTTTTAAAATGTTATTGATAAACAAGGTCACATTTGGTGATTTTTATCAAAACATGAACTGCTCTAGTGGATATTTCTGCTTAGCCGTCCAACTACAACACAATTCTAAATAAGACCATATCACCCACAGAACGCCTCGCCATGTATTCTAATAAACCACTTCCCAATATACAGTTTCTTCTGGGAAACTATTCAGACCCCTTGACTTTTTCCACATTTTGTTACGTTACAGCCTTATTCTAAAATGGATTAATAAAATGTTAAAAATCCTCAGCGATCTACACACCATAATGACAAAGCGAAAACAGGTTTTTAGGAATGTTTACAAATGTATTGAAACTAAAAACAGATTCCTTATTTACCTAAGTATTCAGATCTTCTGCAATAAGGCTTGAAATTGAGCTCAGGTGCATCCTGTTTCCATTGATCATCCTTGAGGTGTTTATACAACTTAATTGGAGTCCACTTGTGGTAAATTCAATTGATTGGACTTGATTTGGAAAGGCGCAGACCTGTGTGTGTATATATATATAAGGTCCCACAGTTGACAGTGCATGCCAGAGCAAAAACCAAGCCATGAGGTTGAAGGAATTGTCCGTTGAGCTCCGGGGAAGGCTACAAACACATTTCTGCAGCATTGAAGGTCCCCAAGAACAGTGGCCGCCATCATTCTTAAATGGATAAAGTTTGGAACCACCAACGCTCTTCCTAGAGCTGACCGCCTAGCCAAACTGAGCAATCGGGGGAGAAGGGCCTTGGTCAGAGGTGACCAAGAACCCTACGGTCAGTCAGAGTTCTGTAGTTCCTGTGGTGATGGGAGAACCTTCCAGAAGGACAACCATCTCTGCAGCACTCCACCAATCAGGCCTTTATGGTAGAGTGCCAGACGGAAGCCACTCAGTAAAAGGCACATGACAGCCCACTTAGGGTTTGCCAAAAGGCACCTAAAGACTCTCAGACCATGAGAAACAAGATTCTCTGGTGTGATGAAACCAAGATTGAACTCTTTTGCCTGAATGTCAAGGGCCACATCTGGAGGGAACCTGGCAACATCCCTACAGTAAAGCATGGTGGTGGCAGCATGCTGTGGGGGTGTTTTTCAGTAGCAGGGACTGGGAGACTAGTCAGGATCAAGGCAAAGTACAGCGATCCTTGATGAAGACCTGAGACTGTTTTGCCTCTGGAGAGACCTGAAAATAGCTGTGCAGCAACACTCCCCATCCAACCTGACAGAGCTTGAGAGGAATGGGAGAAAATCCATTTTTATATGTATGTGTTTTTGTCCAATTCTTCTCTGCAGATCCTCTCACTGTACACAGTATATACACTAGTCAATTTATTTATATTGCTAACGTTATTCGGTAGTCATACCCGTATTAAAGGTCTGGGTTGTATTCATTAGGGAGCGCAATGGAAAACCCATGAACATTTTGCAACTGAAAATGTGCATGTTTCTTATTGGTCCAGATAATCCCTCCCAGTTTCAGTGTTCCTCTGTTTGGTGCATAATAAACACAATGCTGTTGTATGTGGGTGTGTCAGGACCCCATGGTGGAGAAGAGTCTGGTGTGTCTGAAGGCAGCAGTGTCTGACCAGCTGGACAACACCTACACCATGGCCCTGCTGTCCTACACCTTCACCCTGGCCCAAAACCAGGACATGAGGGCCAAGCTCATCACCCACCTGGACAAGAGAGCTGCTACCTCGGGTATGTCTTGTCTCTCGGTGAAAATGTCTGTCTCTACCGTTCTGTCTGACTGCTGGGAAACTGACAATTACCACAGGTGGCAATCGTCACTGGGAGAGAGCAGAGGCTTCTGGGACAAAGACGGACTCTCTGGAGGTGGAGATGACATCCTATGTGCTGCTGGCGCTGCTTTCCGGTCCCACCATGCCAGGCTTTGGGCTGGACTACTCCACTGGCATCGTCCGCTGGCTGGCCCAGCAGCAGAACCCCTACGGAGGCTTTGCCTCAACACAGGTACTTTATTGGTCTGGTGGACATTCACTCTAGCAACTCATCTGCCAATCGCTCCTACTGTTAGTACATGGATCACACCAAATCCTTATTTGTATATGAAATGTAGTAAATTGGACATTGTATTAAAGCCTTACAATCACTTCATAACACATGGATTTCTTTGACTTGTTGTGCTTCATTTTATTGATTCTCTCCATCATACCCAAGCTATAGTCGATCAGGATTTGTTTTAGCAACAGTACTTCTCTCTTCCCCCGTCACCAGGACACAGTGGTAGCACTGCAGGCCCTGGCCAAGTACGGTGCTGCCACCTTCAGTCCAGAGGGCGCCAGTACAGTCAGTGTGAGCTCGGCCGGAGGCCTGAAGATGGAGTTTACTGTGAATCAGAACAACAGGCTGCTCTATCAGGAGGAGCAGCTGAGGGAGGTCCCTGGGGACTACAACATCAAGGCACAGGGCAAGAGCTGCGTCTTTGTGCAGGTCAGGCTCCAGTCGTTTTTCCCTTTGCTGCCTCTCAGTACTGCATGTACTGAGTATCTGGTTTGTGTTCAGTAGAGCACACTGTTGCACAAAAACGAACGTTTCAACCCTAGAATTTCAGCATTAGTCGTAATGCATGTGTGCTACTGTACATTGAAATGTGTATGTTTTGATTTCATGCATCTCAATAGTATCGTCTGTCTTTTCAGATCGCCATGCACTACAATATTCCCCCTCCTCCTGACTTCTCTGCTTTCAACATCTCAACACAGACGCTTGGGAAATGTAACGGCACCAAGAAATCTCTGATAGTGTCTGTGGATGTCAGGTACAGTGGTATTCCTTTTACCCTTGAAATAGCAGCTGAAAAAAATGACTTTTTGGGCGACCTGACCAAATTCCCAGAAATATGAGTTATAGATCTGTCATCCTCATTGACAGCAAGTGTTAGATCTCTTTTTATGCTTCCCATTAAGTATAGTTTTTGCGGTTTTGAACAGCAGAAAATAAAAGATTTCCAAGCGGTTTTGATGAGTTTCTTGTTTTGTCAACTTAAATTAAGCTAACTAGTAGAATTTTAGCAATCAGGAAATGGCGGAGCGACTTCTGCGTAGTTGCGCCTTTTTAAGATAATATCCATCCTTCATCTGACTGTGTGACTGACAGGTACAATGGTCGGCGAGAGGAGACCAACATGGTGATCATCAATGTCAAGCTTCTCTCCGGCTTTGTCCTGGACAAGTCCTCCCTCAGGCCTGTGAGTCAATAAGAGAACCTCAGGGCCAGGAGTTTTACCAGTTTGGGGAACACTCCTGACACTAAGTATAATCCCCTTGAGGATGAATGTATAAAATGATAATGGCGTCTGTTCTAATTGTAAGTATTATCGTTTTGTCCTTTGAACGTATCAGTTGTAGTGTCTATGACACTATCTTATCCTGTGTTCTGTTCTTCCAGTTGAAAAATGACCCCACTGTCAAACGAGTTGACCTGGAGGAAGGACATGTCATCATCTACCTAGATGGGGTAGGAACATGAATAATGAATGTTGCATCTAAACGGGTCTGTCTTTATCGGTTACAGAACCTAGTTGGATGTGGTCTCATTTGCATCTACACACTGGATTTAACTTGAACAGTAACATCAAAGTAAGACTGTAGTGGCTGTTTTATACAGTAACACTATGTGAATCTATAACATTGAACTGCATTATTCCTTTTCTGACAGCTCAAGCAGAAGGAAACGAAGACGTACAGCCTGGCCATAGAGGAGGATGTGCCTGTGAGGAATCTGAAACCAGCTGTGGTGAAAGTGTATGACTACTACCAGACAAGTAAGAATTCCATCTAACACACAGTGACATGTGTAGGGTTGCCAAGAACTTTCAATAAATTCTGTGCTTTTCCCAAAATCCCAACTGGAGGATTCACAAGCAGGATTTATGGAATACCAGGGTATTTAAGTTTCCTGTAATTCTGCAGCCTTAAACGTGACTTCATGCGCAGAAACATTGTGCTCCCCAAGGGTTTATGGAAAAACTGGTACTCTATTCTCAAATAGAAAAAGAATAACACTCGCAACTACATATTAGACCTTGTGTCAAACTCGTTCCAGAGGGCCGAGTGGGAGTTTTTGCTCCTCCCTTGTAATTGTTTGCTTGAATTAAGGTCACTGATTAGTAAGGACCTCACCTGGTTGTCTAGGACTTAATTGCGGTGGTTTTCGCCCGTAGGCGACGTTGTTGCCGGTGAGGACCTGCCTTACAACAGGCTGGACTGAGGTCTTGTAGGCCTATTGCGGACAGTCTGAGCACTGATGGGAGGGGTTGTGCGTTCCTGGTGTAACTTGGGCAGTTGTTGCCGCCATCCTGTACAGGTGTTACACTGCGAGGACTATCAGCTGGCCGCTGCGTCTCACAGTACAGACATGGCAATTTATTGCCTTGGCCACATCTGCAGTCATGCCTCCTTGCAGCATGCCTAAGGCACGTTCACGCAGGGACCCTGGGCATCTTTCTCTTGGTGTTTTTCAGAGTTGGTAGAAAGGCCTCTTTAGTGTCATAACTGTGACCTTAATTGCCTACTGTCTGTGTGTATTAACAACTGTTCCACAGGTGCATGTTCAAACCCTTTACAATGTATATCTGAAGTTATTTGGATTTTTACAAAATCTTTGAAAGACAGGGTCCTGAAAAGGATATATTTTTTTTCTGTAATGGAATACCAGTTTCCAAACCACCCCATTCTCTGAAATATTTGCCACTGGCATACCTGTCAAGGTTACGTACATAACTCCGGTTCCTTGAGGAAGGAAACAAGACATCACCAGTATGTCTGCAGTGGGAGTTTAATGATTGACAGGGAAGTAGTTATCATTAGAAAGGAACTGACCTCTTTTCTGTTCTCAGGTGATGAAGCTGTGAGTGAATACAGCTCCCCATGTGCGGAGAGTAAGTCCATAACAGCCTTTCTATAACCATACTTCAGTTTGTGAAATGAGCTTAACTGACAAATTTAGATGACCATGTATGTTTACTGTTTTCAGAGGGAGTAATATTCTATTGATGTTTGTCATTTTCACAGGTGACAGTCAATGAAGTGTGAGAGCCAATCACGCTGACTGGACCTGGGCTCAACTAATTGCTTTCCTATTTAGGAAGTACCATTTTATTTTTTAGGCAGAGCTCATAGAACCCCTCCATTTGGTGGTTACACATTGACCAACTTGTAATCTGTTTCAATTGTGTTAATTTACAATGTTGTCATTTAATAGATGGGCCTTAAGGTAAAATCGTAACTCTTTGTTACTTTGACTTCTGTTGTAATCCTGCTATTAAAGTGATTGTGAGCTCGTTATGCAGAAAGTTATTGTAATGTTTCTACTGTAAATGTTAATAAAACCAGTCTCCGTAACATCTGTTTTAATAGATATAATCTATACATAACAGTGTACCATACGGGAGCTATATTCTACAGTGTTGAGGGAGCATATTGAGTGTGGCATACTGTTAACTGAAGTGTATTCTGACCATTAGACTTCTGTTGAAATGGCTTTTTGTACAATACTGGTTGAATGAGTAAATGACATTTTACAGTAAAACCTTTTTCTAACACTACCTCTGGCCAATGCTGAACATTTGGTTACACCCATTTCAGTGTGGGGAAAATATATTAAGGTATTTTCTGATACTTGAGTGACATGGTTTACAGTACCTCAGGCAGGTTATCCAGAAAAAGATGCAACTCAATTTCACAAAGCTAAACAGGTTTACATGTTCAAAAACACAGCATAGTCTTCTCTAAAGCTATTCAGATGGTGATTTATGTAGCATGTCTGAATCCTTTACAATGTCAAGCTACCAGATCATGACGCTCTAAAGCTGAAATGCACCCTGAATCCCTTTGCACTTGATCTGAAAGAATTGGAAAGTAAGCAATAGCATATGGCAACAATTTGACCTGGCGTATCTGAGAGCAATATGGAACTACCACGTGTTTCCCTATCCAATCCGCTCAGCTCTACAGCAGTGCATAGGATATTGAGGGGAGGATGGTTTTCTTTTTGTAATCCGTGATTGTCTGTAGACCCTGCCACATACGTCTCGTGTTTTGAGCTGTTGAATTGCAACTCCACTTTGTTTCTATACTGACGCTTTGCTTGTTAGATTGCCTTACGGAGGGAATAACTACACTGTTTGTATTCAGTCGTGTTTCCAGTCGCCTTGCCATGATTAAATGCGGTGGTACGTACTTTTGCGCGAAATGCTGCCATCAATCCACGTTTGCTGGTTAGGGAAGGTTTTAATAGTCACAGTGGGTACAACGTCTCCTATACACGTCCTTAACTCGCTCACAGACTCGGCTACCCGGAACATATCCCAGTCCACGTGTGGAATCCAATTGGTCAGACCAGCGTTGGATATACCTAAGCACGGGCACGTCCTGTTTTAGTTTCTGCCTATAGGAGGGGAGGAACCAAGATGGAGTCATGGTCAGATTTGCTAGAAGGTGGACTGGTGAGGGCCTTGCATGGATCGCGGAAGTTAGAGTAGCAGTGGTCGAGTGTTGCTCGCTCGTGTACTGCAATCGATACGCTGATAGAATTTAGGTAGCCTTGTTCTCAGATTAGCTTTGTTAAAATCCCCAGCTACAATAAATGCAGCCTCAGGATATATGGTTTGCATAAAGTCCAGTGAAGTTCCTTGATGGCCGTCTTGGTATCCGCTTGCGGGGGATATACACGGCTGTGAAGATAACCGAGGAGAGTTCTCTTGATTGTGAGGAATTCTAGGTCAGGTGAACAAAAGGACTAGAGTTCTTGTATGTTGATACAATTACACTATGAGTTGTTAATCATGAAACCTACACCCCCGCCCATCTTCTTACCATAGACGTTTGTTCCTGTCTGCGCAATGCACTGAAAATCCTGTTGGCTGTACAGACTCCGACATGTCCCCAGCTAGCCATGTCTCTGTGAAACAGTATGTTACAATTCCGGATATCTCTTTGGAAAGCAACTCTTGCCCTAATTTCGTCGACTTTAAACTAGGGACTGGACATTAGCGTGTAATATACTCAGAAGCGGTGGGTGGTGTGCGCGCATCCGAAGCCTCACTAAAAGACCGCTCCGGCACCCTCTCCTCCGGTGTTTTGGGTCGGTCTCTGGAATCGGTTCAATTGCCCTGGGAGGTGCAGACAAAGGATCCGCTTTGGGAAAGTCATATTCCTGGTCGTAGTGCTGGTAAATTTTACATCTCTCTGATATCCAATAGTTCTTCCCGGCTGTATGTAATAGCATTTAAGAAATTAGACCACCTAAAAAAAAAAAAAAATACTGCAGTTTCCTAAGGACTTGAATCGAAGCTGCTGTCTCTATCGGCGTTATCTTGCAAAAAGATTGCTTTAGCTAACAAAGCTTCTGAATCTGGGCCCATTTTAGCCAGCTAAAGTAGGTAGCTACTAGCTAGTGAACTATATAGGATTAGCTAGCATCAACTAACACTGCTTGTTGCATTCGCAAATGTGGGCTAGTTAGGTTAGCTAATGTTAGGTTAGCTAATTAGCATGCTAACGTTATTCTAGCAAGCTAACAGTAGACTTACATTAAAAAAATATATTATTTTTTTAGGATCGACGGTAAGTTCTTGAACGCTAGTATTTTCTGAACTTTTGGTAAACATAAGACATTTCATCCGGTAGGATGAATCCTTCATTCCGAGAAAAGAGAACATTTATTTTAGATACAGCCAAGGGTGTTCGTCCTCATCTGGAGGTGGTGGTGGTAGAGCGATGTCGGACATGATTGTGCCATTTCGGACACGCGTGGGCAAAGTGCTGCTGAGTGGATGACTGTTTTGCAAGTAACAGGCGGATGGGGTTTACACTTTAGGACCCCTGGATTTGCCCAAACTGATGAGGATTGGATAAACTCTATGTCGTCGCCTGCTGCCTAGCAAAACAAGTTCACCCGTGAGTGTGCCGACTCGACTATGTTGCTTGCATCTTTTTGCCAACGTGATTCGTTTTTTTTCTTCTAGCTTCAGATTGATTTGATTTTTGTAGTGAGTAACGAAGGTGTCAGGGGAAATGTATGGGCGTAAAAGTATCCTTTTTTTTATGTAGTAAAGTAAAAGTCGGCAAATATAAATAAAGTACAGATACGACTTAAGTACAGTAACAAAGTATTTCTACATCGTTACTTTACACAACTGAGAAGACATGAATCAGTGGAGTATGATTTTCTAAAACCTGACTGAAAATCATACATTTGCTCATGTACAACTCTCTCCAGGATCTTTGATGTTACACTGAGGATAGATACAGGCCTATAATTCCCAGGGTCAGACTTTATCCCTTTCTTATACAGAGGTATAACTTTAGTGTGTTTCATGTCCATGGGAAATATGCCTTGTTCAAGAGAGACAATGTTCTCAACGACAGGGCCCGAGTGGTCACTGAATTGTTTGGTGAGCATAAAAATGATGTAAACCATATGCCGTGGCCGTCTGTCACCATATCTCATCCCAATTGAACACTTAAGGGAGATTTTGGACCAGCGCCTGAGACAGCATTTTACACCACCAACAAAACACCAAATGATGGAATTTCTCATGGAAGCATGGTGCATTAAAGCTGTCGTGGGTGGCCCAACGCCCTATTAAGACACTTTATGTTGGTGTTTCCTTTATTTTGTTTCCTGTACATTTCTTGAAGAAAATGTGTGTGCTCTCTAGCTTGTCTTAAAGCATACTGAACAAAAATATAAACGCAACATGTTTCAGGAGCTGAAATAAAAGATCCCAAAATGTTCCATATGCACAAAAAGCTTATTTCTCTAGTTTTGTTCACAAATGTGTTTACGTAATGAGCATTTATGAGCATCCACATCCGGCTTCTTCACCTGCGGGATTGTCTGACCAGCTACCCGGACAGCACGAGAAAGGGTTTAAACATAGGTTTTGATACATTCAATGTAAATCATGTACCGTATGTTCCCCCTTTTATATGTTAATGTGTTCACGTGGAAAAAAAGGCAAATTATTATCAATGACTTTGTAACAGCTCCAAACAAGAAATGCTCACTGGTACCCTAGTTTATAGAAAGACCCATAAATTGTAGCAACAAGCTGTGTTGAAGCAAAGCAAGTCAGACTGCACATGTACAATTTGGTTTGGTGTTTGTAGCATAAATGGTTCAAGAGCAGTGTTGGCTCTGTGGTGGTTAATTTCTGTATTACCAAATGAGGAGAGAGACAAACTTCACACACAAGTCAGTTATACTTAAACTACAAATTTAATAATAAGAGCTTTGCAATAGCACTGACTTTCAACGATTCCCTATTTCTAATGAACCGTTGAGTGACAACACAAAAGTACAAAGATCTTTTATAGCCAAGATACACCCCTCTCAACCTACATGACGAACAGCAGATACATAGAATGGTCACAAGGTTAAGATTTGTATGAAAGGTATCTATAATACATAGCAGACAGCATCTGCTGTGTCAACAGTTTTCATTGTACAGACCAGTGTCTGGCCCTCCTACTCCAAACTGGAACCGTCTCTTCCTGGTTCGGTATAGAACAAAAACACCAACTCATCCAATGGCATAACTCAATTGTCAACTCTAGATACTCCCATCTCAAGTAAGACCCCTTCTTGACCCCACTCCTGGACAAGCTCACTGAGGGGAGTTGAGTCTCTAGGTCATATACTATCCCGTGATAAGTGCAACATCGGAGAGGACATACAATGGTTCCATACACTGCCATACACCTTCCCCCAATGCCAAAGGAAGGAGTGACTTGCGCACAGACATTGTGAAGACAAGTAATTGGTTCCCCATTAATCACGCCATCCCTTCACATGGTTTAAGAATAGGTAAAGACACATTCACATATGAAGACAATGTTCCATCCTGTCTTCTTCCCTTTCTGATATTCTGCATAGCACCAGAGACATGTAAAAGACAAGTCTGACCTCTCCCCTCTCTGGGCCCCAAGTGACTGAGCCCCAGCTGAGGGAAGAAGTGCAACTGCCAACACCAGAGTCCACAGGGATACATTCTAATAACAAGTATATCACATAAGCATATTATTAAGATAAGACATCTTAATTATCTATGTTACCCAACTAATTCTGATTCATCTGCCACAGATCCCACATGGAAGGTTGAGGGGGTGTAGGGGCATTTGTGGTGGTGGTTTGGCGGGTATACAGTGGGGGGGGAAAGTATTTGATCCCCTACTGATTTTGTACGTTTGCCCACTGACAAAGAAAGGATCAGTCTATAATTTTAATGGTAGGTTTATTTGAACAGTGAGAGACAGAATAACAACAACAAAAAATCCAGAAAAACGCATGTCAAAAATGTTATAAATTGGTTTGCATTTTAATGAGGGAAATAAGTATTTGACCCCCTCTCAATCAGAAAGATTTCTGGCTCCCAGGTGTCTTTTATACAGGTAACGAGCTGAGATTAGGAGCACACTCTTAAAGGGAGTGCTCCTAACAGCAGCTTGTTACCTGTAAAAAAGACACCTGTCCACAGAAGCAATCAATCAGATTCCAAACTCTCCACCATGGCCAAGACCAAAGAGTGGGGCGGCCCATCAGGAAGTCCAGGATCCAGTTGCAGAGGTCTAGGGTTTCTGGGATGATGGTGTTGATGTGAGCCATGACCAGCCTTTAAATGCACTTCATGGCTACAGACGGGAGTGCTACGGGTCGGTAGTCATTTAGGCAGGTTATCTTAGTGTTCTTGGGCACAGGCACTATAGTGGTCTGCTTAAAACATGTTGGTATTACAGACTCAAACAGGGAGAGGTTGAAAACGTCAATAAAGACACTTGCTAGTTGGTCAGCGCATGCTTGCAGTACACGTCCTGGTGATCCGTCTGGCCCTGCGGCCTTGTGAATGTTGACCTGTCTAAAGGTCTTACTCACATCGGCTGCAGAGAGCGTGATCACACAGTCTTCCGGTACAGCTGGTGCTCTCATGCATGTTTCAGTGTTATTTGCCTCGAAGCGAGCATAGAATTAGTTTAGCTCGTCGGGTAGGGTCGTGTGCTGCCTGTAATCCATGGCTTCTGTTTGGGGTGTGTACGTATGGTTACTGTGGGGACGACATCATCGATGCACTTATTGATGAAGCCAATGACAGATGTGGTGTACTCCTCAATGCCGTTGGAGGAATCCAGGAACATATTCCAGTCTGTGCTAACAAAACAGTCCTGTAGCTTAGCATCTGCTTCATCTGACCACTTTCTTATTGATCTTGTCACTGGTACTTCCTGCTTAATTTTTGCTTGTAAGCAGGAATCAGGAGGATGGAATTGTGGTCAGATTTGCCAAATGGAGGACGCGGGAGAGCTTTGTATGCATATCTGTGTGTGGAGTATAGGTGGTCTAAAGTTCCTTTCCCTCTGGTTGCACATTTAACATGCTGATAGAAATTTGATACATTTGATTTAAGTTTCCCTGCATTTAAGTCCCCGGCTACTAGGAGCGCCGCCTCTGGGTGAGCGTTTTCTTGTTTGCTTATGGCAGAATACAGCTCATTCAATGCTATCTTAGTGCCAGCCTCTGACTGCGGTGGTATGTAAACAGCTACAAAGAATATAGATGAAAACGCTCTCGGGAGGTAGTGTGGTCTGCAGCTTATCATGAGAAACTCTACCTCAGGCGAGCAATAGCTCGAGACTTCCTTAGATATCATGCACCAGCTGTTGTTTACAACAATACATAGACCGCCTCCCCTTGTCTTACCAGACACCGATGTTCTATCCTGTCAGAACATCGCATAACCAGCCAGCTGTATGTTGATATTGTCGTAGTTCAGCCTCGACTCCGTGAGGCATAAGATGTTACAGTTGTTAATGTCCTGTTGGTCGTTTAATCTTCCCAGTAACTCATCCATTTTATTGTCCTAAGATTGCTAGCAGAATTGGGGGTTTATTCGATCGCCTCCGACTTCTCCGAAAAAATAAGCTGCAGACAAAAAAAACGGTTGGGGGCACGTAAAACGTCTGCCTTCTGTGTTAGTGTTTGAAGCTTTTGGAGGTTAGACAAAACTCATGCTATGATGTTAGGTGGTCAAGTGAAGACTGGTTGAGCCTTGGACATAAACAAATGTTGCTATTTGCATTACCAGTTTTATCGCTCCATTCAAGAACACACTATACGCCAGGTATGGAGGTCGCATTATCAGTTTCACACCGTTTACTTCAGTTACATCTTACTAGATTTTATCATGTAACACTTTGAGATAATTCAGTAAAAACAATACTATAAGCGGACACATTTTGTTCATATTACTGTGCATGAAGCACATTAATAACTAGTAGTAGGAACCAATATAATTCGATGTGCAAGGGTATATTGCAATATCGTTTTATCATTCCTCTTAGCAAACACTATATTTATTAAGGTAAATGTGTGTGCTTGCTAGTGTTGAAGTATTAATGGTTGTGAAATAGTAGTGTTAGTGGTAATGACGGCAGTATGCCTAGCTAATGGAAGTTGTAGTAATGGTGGTAATAAGGTTGTCATAGGCTATGGGTTAGTTAAAGTTAGTTATTTTGGGTTGGTTTGTAGGTGTGGAGTTATTATAGTGGGCAAGTATAATAGGTTAGAGTAAGTACTATAGCATCATTAGCAATAGAATGGATTTTTAAGCTTAATTATATGTATTTTTGAACATTCTGAAAGTTTTGTGGCAGTGATTTCAGTTTAGAATATGGAGCAAAAATTGTTTTCGCCGCTGCTCTTGATCCATTTCAACTACAAAAACCACCCAATGTTGACATGTGCTGACTGACTTCATTTAGATTTCCTCAACACAGCTTTTTGCCACCATTCATACTTTATAAACGATAAAGCTTGTTGTATCTCCATTCATTTCGATGGTGGAATGCAAGTTTCAACATTCTAAACTGAAATCACTGCCACAGAACAATCAGACGATTATACTGTAACAAACAAAAATGGAAATCTTTAAAACCCATTCTATTGATAATAATGCACTAGCACTCACGCTTGCCTATTATAATTTCCCACTATAACCCACTATAATAAGTCCACACCTACAAACCACCCCAAAATAACTACCTTTAACTATTACCATTACTAGGCCTACTGCCGTCATTACCACTATCACTAGTACTACTGTTTCACGAGCATTAATACTTCAAGGCTAGCAAGCACACACATTTAATTTAATTTAATACACATAGTGTTTGCTAAGAGGAAGGATTAAAGGATATTGCGACATGCCTTGCTCATCAAGTTCTATTGGTTCCTACTACTAGTTATTAGTGTGCTTGCTGTTCTTACTGAATTATCCCAAACATTGACTTGATTAAGTCCAGTAAGTTGTATCTGAAGTAAACAGTGTGAAACTGGTAATGCAACCACCATTCCTGGTCTATAGTGTGTTCTTGAATGTTGTTCAACTGGTAATGTGATGTCCATACCTGGTCAAGAATGTGTTCTTGCCTGGAACTGTGAAACTACTAATGCAGACGCTTGCGAGCAGTGTGGGTGCAATGATTGAATAAAATGTATGTGTCAAATTTATTTTGCAATGCTAACATGCTGACCAGACCGCTCGCGTGCCATCGTGCGCATGTTGATTTTGTCAAACCCACACCAGACGCGATCAGGACACGCAGATTGAAATATCAAAACGAACTCTGAACCAACTTTTCCATTTTCCATGATGTGTTCTGTCAGTTCCCTTGCTAACGTTTGCTAAACCAAAGCTAGTTTGACACAATTGCAGCTACAGCTAGTAATAGCCAATGTTTGTAAGAAAGTATTTCACATAGCAGGACATCTAGCTAACGTCATTCATTGTATGCACAGGTTGCGTTGGACAAAATTGATGATGGCAGTCTGACTAGCAGGGCTAGAGGGAGAGCCAAGGGGCAGAGGCAGGTGCATAGAGACAGAAATGAGGAGAGGCTTTTTGCTCTCCGTGATAGAATGGCTGCCATACAGGTTTGTATTATGTTGAAAATGCCTACCGTAAATTCCGGACTATAAGCCGCAACTTTTTTCCCACGCTTTGAACCTCGCGGCTTAAACAATGACGCGGCTAATATATGGATTTTTTTCGCTTTTAATTTTTTATTTTTTTTCAAAACACATTCTGTGACGTGCTCAGTTTTTTGGCGGCATGAAGCTTTCATTAGACCAATGAAATTGCCGAACGGGTTAAGGTCAAACAACTGTTTTGTTTACTGTTTAGATTAAATCGAGCGCTCTCAAACTTCCCATCATTCTGATTACGGTAGTCATTTTGTCACCCTCATCATGGCAAAGACACGGAGAAATGCCTATGATGCAGCTTTCAAGTTGAAGGCGATTGATCTGGCTGTTGGAAAAGGAAATAGAGCTGCTGCACGGGAGCTTGGTCTTAATGAGTCGATGATAAGACGTTGGAAACAGCAGCGTGAGGAATCGACTCAGTGCAAAAAGACAACTAAAGCTTACTGCTCATTTTTAATTTTTTGTTACAAGCCGTGTTTCGTTAAAGCCTATTTATTTTTGTTACAAGCCGTGTTTCGTTAAAGCCTGTGTAAAGTTCATTTGTTTCAATGTACCGGTAGGCACCTGCGGCTTATAGACATGTGCGGCTTATTTATGTTCAAAATAATATATATAATTTAATTCAATGGGTGCGGCTTATATTCAGGTGCGCTTAATAGTCCGGAAATTACGGTATATATTTAACAAAAATAAATATATATATTTTTTAATAGTTGACATACGAACAGAATAATTGGTGGCTGAATACATAGTGACCGACTGGCTCAAATTGGTCTTATGTAGCAAAATTTGAAATTGTGTTTTTTACATTGAATTAAAGTAGAGACTCGGTGCTACAAAATGGCATATCATACACTACAGTTGAGCAACAATGGGAAAGTAATTGTGCTTTGAAAGTTGGTAAACTTGTAAACTCACTTTTGAGAAAATGGCCTTTGGATGTTTTGGTACTACTACTAGAGAGCCCTTCTTTGTCTACACCCATTCAGCATTGTTCACACCCTCTTAAGCTTTAGCCCCACCCATCTCTTTAAGGGTTGATCTGTGCATTCTGTACTAACAACAGCAGTCAAGCACCCAAGCTAACTTGCTAGCTACTTCCAGACACGAATGAGAGAACAGCTCACTGAACATTACTTGCCCTAGCAGAGCTGGTTAGGCTGTTATGTTATCCAGAGCGTTTGTGACTGCAACTGTGCTGTCAGATTGTCCGTTCCTAAATTCAGAGCGACTGGCCGATGAGTAGGTTTGTTCCGAACGTTCTGACCTCACAACTGCAGTCAAGCACCCAAGCAAATATTGGCTAGCTTGCTAGTTAGCTTTACTAGTTAGATTGCACAACATAGAATGAAGGGTTTGAAAGGATAAAGTGTCTGGTTTTATGTGTTGATTTCACTTACTTTAATATCATTATTTTTGATAGAACCTCCTTTGATAGTTTAAGCCATTACCAGGAAATAGTATTGGTATAAAATAATATAATTATTTTATACCAATACAATATATATGTGGTCACACAATACAGCTCAGTATTTGTATAATTTCTTTTATAGTACTTGTTGCTTTATTAAGGGTGCTAATAATTTTGGATGTGACTGTGTGTTAAGTTTTATGTTGGACCACAGGAAGAGTTACAGCAGCTAATGGAGATCTTAATAAACTAAACTAAACCATAATACTTCAAGACTAGAAAGCATACAGCGTTTCTAGTTTCACAATGTCTTCATATCATTTATATCAGCCATAGTTGGCCTATGCAAAACTCTCTATATGACATCCACATTATTTACTTAATCTTCTTAGTTCCTGAAGGATCATGGGGCCTGATATCCACATTATTCCTAACAACACATGTTGGTTTGCTGAGGCTAATCTCGGCACCCAGAACCAAATGTTTAGAATAACAAGAGGCCCAATCCTCCTGCATTGGAGCATACAATTGCCATTGTATGAAATTACACTTGTTGTATATTGATCCACTAGGTTTACTGTTAAAGTTGATGACAATATTTGGCTGTTGATAGTCACTAATGTGGATATAATGGAGAGAGTTTTGCATAGGTCAACCATGGCTGATATAAATAATATGAAGATAGTGACACTAGAAAAGGATATTTCCTGCTCACACAATGGGAAATAAATATGCTATTGGTGAGCTAATATGTTGCATTTTATCCATCCAAGCACATAGCAGTAGGCTATCGTGGCTTTTTCATGGCTAATGTCTAAATCGACAGGTGGGCTAAATCAACAGGTTAGCCAGGCTAAACAGGTATTTCTTCTCTCAAGTGTTCCCGCCAAACTGTGTAAAAAACATTGCCTGTGCTATTTTGGTCGTCATTCTGACCGTCACATTGGTCAGAAGGCAGCGACTAGTTGAGAACTTCTCTGCATCCATACACAGAGCAAGGACTGGCCACACCTATCTTTTTGAGATTTAAAAAACAATACCTGTTCAAGTAAATATTTGTCTCAGAAAAAAAATTGAGCATACATTATAGCTCAGTGTTTATTATTTTTTTTATAGTCTTTTTTTGCTCATCTTTATCAAGGGTGCTAATACATTTCAGATGTGACTGTATTTTATGTGGATCCCAGTAAGAGTGGCTACTGCATGTGCAGCAGCTAATGGGGATCCTAGTAAACTAAATTAAATCATAACACTTCAAGACTAGCAAGCATACATATTTTCTTTAGGAAATGTCATTTTTTTAGTTTCACTATCTTCATATTATTTATATCAGCCATGGTTGGCCTATGGAAAACTCTCTCCATGATATTCACATTATTAACTTAATCCTCTTCATTCCTGGGTCAACATGGGGCCTGATATCCACATTATAATGGCATAACGACTGTTCACATTGACATGTGGCTAATTTCAGCACCCAGAATCACATGTTTAGAATAACCAGTGGTGGAAAAAGTACCTAGTTGTCATACTTGAGTCAAAGTAAAGATATCTTAATAGAAAATGAATAGTAAAGAAAAAGTCACTCAGTAAAATGCTACTCGAGTAAAAGGTTAAATGTATTTGGTTTGAAATATACATAACTATTAAAAGTAAATGTAATTGCTAAAATATACTTAAGTATCAAAAGCAAAAGTACAAGTATAAATGATTTCAAATTCCTTATATAAAGCAAACCAGACAGCATAATTTTCTTGTTTTTTTAATTTACGGACATCATTTACAAACGAAGCATGCGTTTAGTGTGTCCGCCATATCAGAGGCAGTATGGGATGAACAGGGATCTTCTCTTGATAAGTGTGTGAATTAGACAATTTTCCTGTCCTGCTAAGCATTCAAACTGTAAGCTGTACTTTTGGGTGTCAGGGAAAATGTATGGAGTAAAAGTACATAATTTTCCTTAGGAATGTAGTGAAGTAAAAGTACAAGTTGTCAAAAATATATCAAGAGTAAAGTAAAGTACAGATACCCAAAAAACAACTAAGTAAAAAATACTTGAGAGTATTACTTAAGTACTTTACACCACTGAGAATAGCAAGAGGCCCAATCCCCCTGCATTGGAGCATACAATTGCCATTGTTTCAAATTACTCTTGTTGTATATTAATCCACTAGGTTTACTGTTAGATTAGATGACAATATTTGGCTGCTGATATTAACATAGTGCTGACACAATGGGAAATAAATATGCTATTGGTGAGCTAATATGTTGCATTGTTCAGTCAAAGCAGAAAGCTGTAGGCTATGGTGGCTTTTTACATGAATAATGGCTAAATTGACAGGTGGACTAAATCGACAGGTTAGCCAGGCTACATAGGTTCTTCTCTCAGGTGTTCCCGACAAAATAGCCTGAGGTGATTTCATCATCATTCTGACCATCCCATTGGTCGGGGGCTGTGACTAGTTGAGGACTTCAGCGGGAGTTGGGAGGAAACGGGAGGTGGCTGCAGTGTTCCAAACAATTTGGAAGGGTGTGACACAGGAGGGTGCATTTGGGTATATATAGCACCGTTTGTGCAACTTTTCCTGACAATCTCCCTGGACGAGGAAGAGAAGGGAGCATTTCCAAGTGCGGAGGAAGACCGGCTGTGTACCGAAGCTATGGCCATGGCTCTCAACTTACTTTTCTTTGTATTGAGCACATCAGTGATTATACAAACCGCGACATCGCGCACCTTCAAATCGTAAGTACGCTACAAAACATTTGATGTAGAAAGCAGTAGATTAAACACACAATCAGCTATTTGTATTTACATGTCTGGCTGGATGCAACAGACTTCAAATGTAGGAATGAATTATACCCCGAATTCTGCACGCTATGCAGGTGTAGAATAGCCCACCTGAACAATATAATTATAACATATTTCATATGTTCACTGCACTGATAACTGAATAGACGCTTGCAATTGTCTCTATTTGTTAATAATACAAAAATAGATTGTTAAGGCCACAGGACATCACTGTTATACATGCAGTATCTCTATCTCTGCATGTGAGGCTTTTCATTTGTTATGAGACATGCTGGCAAATAGAACTATAGATTTTTGGGTTGAAAAATCCTACTTGTGATAGCTGTTATACAGTGCATTTGGAAAGTATTCAGACCCCTTGACTTTTAACACATGTTAAGTTACAGCCTTATTCTAAAATGGATTTAATACAAAAAATATCAAGCTAGACAGTACCCCATAATGACACAGCAAAACCTGTTTTTATATTTTATTTTTAATGTTTGCAAGTGTATTAAAAAGAGAACGCTCACATGTTACATACAGTTGAACTTTAGTCATTGACTTGGTTTTTCAACCACTCTACATATTTCTTGTTAATAAACTATAGTTTTGGCAAGTTGGTTAGGACATCTACTTTGTGCATGACACAAGTCATTTTTCCAACAATTGTTTACAGACATTATTTCACTTTTAAATCACAATTCCAGTGGGTCAGATGTTTACATACACTTAGTTGACTGTACCTTTAAACAGGTTGGAAAATTCTTGAAAATGATGTCATGGCTTTAGATGCTTCTGATAGGCTAATTGACATAATTTGAGTCAATAGGAGGTTGTGGCAAAATGGCTTAAGGACAACAAAGTCAAGGTATTGGAGTGGCCATCACAAAGCTCTGACCTCAATCCTATAGAAAATGTGTCAGCGTAGCTGGAAAAGGCATGTGCGAGCAAGGAGGCCTACAAACCTGACTCAGTTACACCAGACTCTGTCTGGAGGAATGGGCCAAAATTCACCCAACTTATTGTGGGAAGCTTGTTTGGCCCAAGTTAAACAATTTGAAGGCAGTGCTACCAAATACTAATTGAGTGGACGTAAACTTCTGATCCACTGGGAATGTGATGAAAGAAATAAAAGCTGAAATAAATCTTTCTCTCTACTATTATTCTGACCTTTCACGTTCTCTTAAAATAAAGTGGTGATCTTAACTGACCTAAGACGGGGACTTTTTACTAGGATTAAATGTCAGGAATTGTGAAACTGAGTTTAAAAGTATTTGTCTAAGGTGTATAATCTTCTGACTTCAACTGTAAGTATTCAGACTCAGTACTTTGTTGAAGCACCTTTGGCAGTGATTACAGCCTCGTGTCTTCTTGGGTATGACGCTACAATCTTGGCACACCTGTATTTGGGGAGTTTCTCCCGTTCTCTGCAGATCCCCTCAAGCTCTTTCAGGTTGGATGGGGAGCATCTCTTCACAGCTATTTTCAGGTCTCTCCTCTGATCATCGATCGGGTTCAAGTCAGGGCTCTGGCTGGGCCACTAAACTGTTCCCCGGTAGGCCGTCATTGTAAACAAGAATTTGTTCTTAACTGACTTGCCTAGTTAAATAAATTAATAAATGACTCAGTGCATCCTGTTTCCATTGATCATCCTTGAGTTGTTTCTACAACTTGATTGGAGTCTACTACCTGTGGTAAATTCAATTAGATTGAGGGAAAACATTTTATTTAAGCCATTTTAGAGTAAGTCCAACGTAAAGAAATGTGGACAAAGTCAAGGGGTCTGAATACGAATGCACTGTATGTACATCTGTGATGTTGAAACACTTCCCCCTATTGGTCTGATTTCCTTAAATTTCCCTCTGCTTAATCATCCCCAAGACATGGTTGACAGTCCATCAAAACCACTCATTGGTATCCATTCCTACACTCTCCAAAACAGAATCAATTGGACTCTGAGTGGGACACATAGCCAGAGACAATTAAGGTCACTTTGTCCCCAACTTTAAAAAATCAGTAGGCTACAAAGGAACTAAAGAGCTGTTTGAGTACACTGCCACTTAAGTATTATTACCACAGCTGCATTCATGCTGACTCTTTCCCTTTTAGGATTTACCTGGTGACAGTCAGCTCGGAGCTGGTAGGAGGGACCACAGAGAAACTTTGTGCTCAGGTCCACCAAGCCAAAGAGCCTCTGTCGTTGAAGGTGTCGCTGGAGATGGAGGGTGGCAGCAGCACCATTCTACTGGAGGAAGACGTAACACAGGACTTCTATCGCTGCATCTCCTTCCAGGTCAGCTGCAACTGTGCTGCGTTCAGCAGGCTACGACGTTGTGGAACGCTCTGATATAAATATTTCATGTAGAACCAACATGCCTCTCTGACATGTAGAGTATCAAGCCAGCTCTATGTATGACATTTCTAACTAAAGTTCCACAACGATGTGATGCGCTATAGATCAGGATCTTCTATAATACTATGGAAACTAGTACTGGTCATCCTCTACTGTAGACTCAAGCTAGCTATGCACATTCATTCAACACTTCATTGTTTTATTCTGAGTAGTCAATCATGTTTTGTGGAATTCAACTTGGATTACAGGCTGGGTGTTGTATGGAAAATGATCCAACCTATGAAAGGCAATAGCAGTTCTATTAATCATACTTCGCTATCTACCACTTAACAAAAAGCCCTATGTTCTCAAGCTACTCAGTCAGAGAGCTGTACTTTGGTTAGGAGCTAGAGGATTGTAGAAAGTCTAACAAGCTTCCGTTCTTCATATTGTAGGTACCCCCAGTGACGGCTGACAGTGTGGCCACTGTCAATGTCAGTATCAAGGGGAGGACGGACGAGATGAGTAAAATGACCAAGATCCTTATCAAGCCTAAAAGATTCCTCACCATTTTCCAGACAGACAAACCAGTCTACAAACCTGGACAGACAGGTAGTTAGATATCATCTTTGATGAACACTGGAATGTTTATGCATACTTTACAGTATATTTGTGAGGCCATAAGCTTGAGGAAAGGTCATTACTGAAATGGAGGATGGAAATACTGTGTAGACAAATGTTTCTACCGCTTTTCCAGTCAAGTTCCGAATCGTCTCGCTGGATGCCAGTTTCTTGTCATTCAATCAGATGGTAAGTTACTCTTTCAGTGTTGTCTGGGTGAGACAGACAGACTGTGTAGCTGGCTCGGCAAACGTGGTCAGAGTTAATTTGCTCTGTACTGTAGAAACTGTTTTGGGAAGTGGTGAAATGAATATTTTAAAACAATTTTGACACTAGGCCTACTGTAAAAACAATTTTGGGAAATAATAAAGTTTGAAAATGTTTTTTTTGGCCAAATGCTGAATATTTTGTTTCTCTTTTCTAGTATCTAACAGTGGAGCTTCAGGTGAGACTCATTCAAATCCATTGCAACTAAAAACCAAAGCTGTATATAATAATGACATGATCTCCCTTCAAAAATATTACCTGCCAATATGTTCTGTGGCATGAATTTATACAATGCCTGTCTCTATAACAAAAATACCTACCTTCAACCTATTATGAATCTGTATACAGGACCCAAACTCCAACCGCATTGCTCAGTGGTTGAACCAGTCAACAGTGAGTGGAATTCTGGACCTGTCCCACCCCATGTCCGCAGAGGCAACGCAAGGAAGTTACATCATCACTGCATGGAATGAGAAGGGAGAGCAAACCTCCCAAAACTTTGACGTCAAAGAATATGGTGAGAAAATCTACCTGACTATATTGTTTTTACATGGTGTAGTTCAACAGACAATGAGGAAATAATATTGATATGCATTTTTTACAGTTTTACCCAAATATGAGGTCAAAGTCTATCTACCCCAAACAATCACTATTCTGGACAAACGAGCAACGCTGAGAGTTTGTGGCAAGTAAGTGCATAAGATGTAAACTGGGAAACTTTATGGACAGAGAATTAAGCCTTCGTTTGTGTATTGCATAGACTGTACTTTATAGATACTTGCTCATGTTCAAAGCTGTTTGTACTATTTTGGAACAGTTAATTGTCTTCTGGTGACTTTATTTCTAGATACACTTATGGAAAACCAGTGATGGGGTCTGTCACTGCGACGGTTTGCAGAATTGCCGTTCAATATCACTGGTTATATGATTCTAGTAATATCTGCGAGGTGTATGTTATCAAAGTAAGTGTTTTTTTATTGTTACGCCAAATTCTTTGACGAAGAACACTCACTGTTGAGGTTTTTGTAGCTGAGCTAAGCTGCCCTACAACTGTACTCATTCACCCTAGACTGACAAAACTGGTTGTGCAACCCAAATGCTCGACTTGACCCGGTTCCGTCTACGTGAATCTTTTGGGGACTTCGAAGTGGAGACTGAGATGGAGGAATATGGAACGGGTAGGAGAACCTTATCTTGAACGTAGAGGTGTTTACATGCTGAACTGTTAACCTCTGACCATTGCCTGTGTTCTCTCCAGGGGTCATCCTTAAAGGTAGTGGCAAGGCAAGCTTCACCAATGTCATCATAACGGTCAGTTTTGAGGATGTGCCCCAAGCATATAAACCAGGAATTGCGTATGAGGGGAAGGTGAGGACAACCTTGTTAACAAATGTTTTTTTTAACACTGCAGAGAAATGTCTTTGAATGAAGTTGTGCTGAATGTTAACATATCATTTGGCGCATCTAAACCATGCTTTTCATATCTTGTATGCAATGGGAGTGTACATTTAGTATATTGGATGTCTGCAGTCATCCTCTCCTGTGTTTTCAGATCAAGGTGACCGGTCCAGACTCTACTCCCGTTCCCAATGAGCCTGTGTATCTCTTCCTACAAAACGGTGGCCAATCTGAGAACTGGACTCTCACCACAGACAGCAAGGGCATTGCTTCTTTCTCTCTAGACACTTCTCTATGGACTTCTGATTCTGTCTCTCTGTCGGTCAGTGGTCACTCGCTCATGGTTTCCTCTATTAAATATTTAATGGTATTATTTACTGTGAATATTCAGTTTGTTCTGAGTGAGATCATTCATTTCTCCTGGTGTATTCTCCAAGGTTACTACAACTTCTTATTTTTCATACATTTTCTGTGTTTCTTGAACCAGGCTCGTTATCAAAAGGTTATGGAGGATTATCTGTACGAACAGGGTGTGCGTAGTCCTCTATATACATCTGCTTACCATTTCGCATGGAAATTTTATTCCAAGAGCAAGAGCTTTGTGAAGATAATGCAGGGCGAAGGGAAGTTCTCCTGTGAGAAGGACGGTATTGTTCTTGCTCGCTACATCATCCACGGGGTGGAGCTGAAAAGGGGACAGACGACCCTGGACTTTTTCTATCTGGTAAGGTTAAAGGGATGTTTCACTCAAATTATTTTTTTCTTTCAATTCCACCACAAGATTTGGGATATTTTACTTCAGTATTTGACTGTCATATTGTGTTTTGTCAGAAAATATTTTAAGAATGGCTTGGGAAAACCATACAGTACTTGACTTCCAGTTGAATATTTCATCATGGGTGATGCACAGTACTATATTTGCTAGCAGATCTCCAGGTTTTGGCCAGGAACTTTTCTCTGGTTATTAATGTTGACGCTGCCACCTGGCTGTCTCTTATGTCCCAGGTTATATCTAGAGGCAGCATTCAGCAGCACGGCCGTCTTCCTGTGATCATTAAAGAAAGAAAAGGTAAATAAAGTGGTCTTGGATTCTCCCGAATGCTAGCTGGAATTTTAGGAACACCACTTGATTAGAGAACATTCCTCCTGGAAAAGGCCTAATGGGATAAAAAGCTGTCACATTCAATCATCCAGATTACATCTTCAAAACAAGCTCTTACTGCACAGTATATTTCAGACTAGTCACTGAACACTATGTCCGTATTGGTGGCTTATGGTGAGCTAATGTCCATCTCTTATTTCAGTTAACCAAGGGGAACTGATGCTCTCGCTGCGGCGGATGCCTGAGCTGACCCCTTTTGCCCAGGTGGTGGTGTACACCGTGTTGCCTGATGGGGAGGCAGTAGCAGATAGCCAAGACTTCCCCATTCAACTCTGCCTAAAAAACAAGGTAGGCAACTAGGCGTCTTTCGCCAGCTATGTGATGTGTCAAAATGTAATATCGGGGCTACATGCACTACGATCAATTTCCAAAATGACTTTGCATCAGACTATGATATGAAATCCTTCAACTGCACCTTTTGGATCATCATAAATCCGTTGGGTCTGTTTCTGTCTAGATGTGGTCAGAGCTCAGTGGTGGTGTAGATGAGTCAGTGGTTGGTCACTAGATATAGTAAGCAGTTGTGGTCACCCTCAGAGCACTGGCTCCGTTTGGGCTGCTCCATAATGACAGAGCTGTTAGTAGACCTCAGCATAAAAAGTGTGTTGAATATCTAAGCTGAGGCTTTTGTGGCGCAAGCCCCACAGATGCACTTACTCATGATAT
Organism: Salmo salar; assembly: GCF_965601325.2. Lineage (NCBI taxonomy): Eukaryota > Metazoa > Chordata > Actinopteri > Salmoniformes > Salmonidae > Salmo > Salmo salar. Next base: position 129,643,582 of record NC_138299.1, read on the forward strand.
GCTTCTGCCAGGTAAGCCTACTTTGCAGTTAACAATTGAATTGTGTTTTTGGGGGGGGAAATATTTCTGCCAACCCACAAGATGGTTATCACATCAACTGGTTACACACTGAGTGATAGTCAAACATGCACACCGCACAGACCGACTGGGGTAATATTCATGGTATGAATTGGCAGACATTGTTAGGTTTGGCTTTTTATGCCAATAGTGGCTAACCGGGGCTGGGATGTCAATGTTGCGTTGCTTAGATAGTAGCTGAGACTTACGGTGTTTGCTGTGGAACACGTGAGAATTGCATGTACTTTCAGAATTGTTTGGCGAGCTACTCCTAGGTGGGCTGCGACCTACTGGTAGCTTGTGATGGACCTGTTGGACACCCCTGCTCTACACAGTACTAGCATTATTATGTTGTGGGCTCTGTACTTGAAATGAACCAATGCGTTGGACATGTATGCTAGTATAGATATACTTAAACGTATTCTGTGATGTCTCCCGCTTTTCTCCTCTCCAGGTGTCCCTGAAGTTCTCGTCCCTCCAGGAGTTGCCAGGGGAGAAGACCTCTCTGAGCCTCCAGGCCCACCCAGGGTCTCTGTGTTCTCTCAGGGCCATCGACCAGAGTGTGCTGCTGCTGCAGCCTGAACAGGAGCTCAGCCTGGACTCTGTACGTTCTCCATGGGCCGCGTCCCAAATGGCTCCCTATGTAGTGCACTACTTTTAACCAGGGCCTCATTGGGGTCTGGTCAAAAATAGTGCACTATATAGGGTGCCATTTGGGACAGGACGCAGCCCATCACATTCACTTACTAACCATTGACTCACCACACTAAGCTGAAGCCTAACCATGATCACACATCTCCTTTGGCATTATTTTTGTGCACCCACGTTTTTCAAGATGGGATTTGGCTCACTTTCAGCTTCCTCTAACCATGTATTAACCACTGTCTGATACTTAAAGTTTAGAAGTTTTAACTTGTGGGACTATTTTGTTGGTTCTGTTGTGCCACTAACTCGAGTGCAGATCAAGTATTGTCTATATGCACTGACCCTATAACCTCTGACCACGCTCTGACTGTCGAGATGCTGCGGCTTTTAAAGTCAGTATTACTAGAGGTATATTACTTCTCCGCAGGTCTTCAGTCAGCTGCCTGTTCAGAAGTTGTCTGGATATTCTTACAGAGTAGAAGACCCCTACCCATGCCTTGGATATCCTCCAAGATTTGAAGAGATGATCCTTCCACCCGAACCAAAACCGGTCGAGGAGTTGGTAGTACCTGATTGGGGGAAACGCTCATTCTGGTTTGGCCCCAGCAACGACAAAAACGATGTCTACAGCATCTTTAAAGTATGAGACTCAAATAAGTTTGTCTGTTTGGAATATGGAGAATGTATATGTAAGAATCTTTGTAAAGTAGACACTGAATGCTGTCTCTGAAGTGAGTTTTCAGAAATCAGTAAAAAGATGTGTTTTTAAATTGATTCAACCAATACCCAAAACTGAAATCCAGGTATGATATGACCTTTACACGCTGACGCTGTTCTATTGCTTGTACTTTTCATTTTAGGAAGTTGGAATCAAGATCCTGACCAACTCTGACGTGAAAAAACCTTACAACTGTAACACATACTTTGCAATGAAACAAAATGGTATGATGGAAGGTATAGTCATCGAATGGTGGTCACCACATTCTGTTTATAGACTGTTTACTCACTGTGAATGATCATACTGTGTTCTCGACATGGCTCATCTTAATATTTTTTTCTTTTCCAAATTATATTCTGTCTATACACACCATTTATATTCCCACTCTAATATCTACTTGGATTGTTTGTTCTTAATCCTTTATTTGTATTGTTGGAGCTAGTAACGCCTGCAAATCTGTATGTGACCAATAAACTTTGATTTGATATGCTAATGAATAAACCTTTCTAGTCTCAACCTAATGAAGGATTTGTTTCGATTTGCAGTTCGTCCCATGAACATGATGCCTAAAGAGGAGAGCTCACCAACCCCTGGAGCCTCTGACAAGCCTAAAGAGACCGTCCGCACGTACTTCCCTGAGACCTGGATCTGGGACCTGGTTCCTGTGGGGTAAGCATTGTGACAGACGCCATATTTGTAGTCCACCACGCATCCCTTTCCATGGGGTTCTGGGCTGACAATGCCTACTAATATGGCAATACTGAAACCACAGGCATGTCTTTGTCCTAGGGGTCGATTAAAAAAAAAATCACCTAGTCCGCTATTGAATTGACCATAAATCATGTGCTTTAATGTATTTCGTTTTTATTGCACCCTTTTCACCACTACCAGACATACAGGAAAAGTGAATGTTGACAAGACTGTCCCAGACACCATCACTAAGTGGGCTGCAGGGGCGTTCTGTACTTCCCCAGTGGGTTTTGGCCTGGCTCCCAACACTGGCCTCACTGCCTTCCAACCCTTCTTTGTGAGCCTGACGCTGCCCTACTCTGTCATCCGGGGGGAGGTGTTCACACTCAAGGCCACAGTGTTCAACTACCTCTCCAAGTGTATCATGGTAAGTCCCCCCCCCCAGTGTTGTCTCTTTCTTTACCTCTCCAGTCCCACTTCATTTGGGTAGGCAACTAGATTCAGCTGCAGGCCAATTTGTGTTGGCGCAAATGGTCGGGGGGCAGATGATAATTTAACAGCATTGACTCCGGGATGCTGGCCTTCTAGGCAGAGTTCCTCTGTCCAGTGTCTTTTATTGGCCAGTCTGAGATATGGCTTTTTCTTTGCACCTCTGCCTAGAAGGCCAGCATCCCAGACTGGTGTTTTGCGGATTCTATTTAATTAAGCTGCCAGTTGAGGACTTGTGAGGTGTCTATTTCTCAAACTCGACACACTAATGTACTTGTACTCTTGCTTAGTTGTGCACCGGGGCCTCCCACTCCTTTCTATTCTGGTTAGAGCTAGTTTGCGCTGTTCTGTGAAGGGAGTAGTACACTGCGTTTGTTTGTATGATATCTTCAGTTTCTTGGCAGTTTCTTTGTTTCTGCCTGTAATCAAACCCACAAATGCTGATTCTAAAGAAGGCCAGATTTATTGCCAGTTTTATCAGCACAACAGTTATCAGCTGTGCTAACATAATTGCAAAAGGGTTTTCTAATGCTCAATTAGCCTTTTAAAATGAAACTTGGATTAGCTAACACAACGTGCTATTGGAACACAGGAGTGATGGTTGCTGATAATGGGCTTACGTAGATATTCTGTAAAAAAAATCAGCCGTTTCCAGCTACAATAGTCATTAACAATGTCTATACTGTATTGCTGATCAATTTGCCATATTTTAATGGACAAAATGCGCTCTTTCAAAAACAAGGACATTGGAAAGTTTCTTCCGTGTGCAGTTGCAAAAACCATCAAGCACTATGATAACTGGCTCTCATGAGGACCGCCACAGGAAAGGAAGACCCAGACTTACCTCTGCTGCAGAAGATGTATTAGTTATCAGCCTCAGGAATTGCAGGCCAAATAAAGCTTCAGAGTTCAAGTAACAGACACATCACCTGTTCAGAGGAGACTGCGTGAATCAGGCCTTCATGGTCGAATTGCTGCAAAGAAACCACTACTAAAGGACACCAATAAGAAGAGACTTGGCCAAGAAAAACAAGCAATGTGCATTAGACCAGTGGAAATCTATCCTTTGGTCTGAGTTGAAATTTGAGTTGTTTGGTTCCAACCGCCGTGTCTTTGTGAGACGCAGAGTAGGTGAACGGCTCTCCGCATGTGTGGTTCCTACCGTGAAGCGTGATGGTGTGGGGGTGCTTTGCTGGTGACACTGATTTATTTAGAATTGAAGGCACACTTAACCAGCATGGCTACCACAGCATTCTGCAGCGATACACCATCCCATCTGGTTTGCACTTAGTGGGATGATAATTAGTTTTTCAACCGGACAATGACTCAACACACCTCCAGGCTGTGTAAGGGCTATTTGACCAAGAAGGAGAGTGATGGTGCTGCATCAGATGACCTGACCTCAACCCAATTGAGATGGTTTGGGATGAGTTGGACCGCAGAGTGAAGGAAAAGCAGCCAACTAGTGCTCAGCATATGTGGGAACCCTTCAAGACTGTTGGAAAAGCATTACTCATGAAGCTGGTTGAGCGAATGCCAAGAGTGTGCAAAGGGTGGTTACTTTGAAGAATCGAAATATATTTGAACACTTCATTTTTTGGGTTATTTCATAGTTGTCACTATTGTAGAAAATATAAAGAAACCCATGGCTTTTATTTTTGCTAATCTTTGGGGAACAATCTAGACGCTGTGACGTTTTTGAGAAATCTAGTAAAGAGTTGCAATTGACCCATGTGTTTCTCCTAGGTGAAGGTGACTCTAGCTGAGTCGAACCAGTTCACAGCCAGGCCATGTGAAGGCTGCCAGTACACCCTGTGTCTGTGTGCTGAAGAGAGCAGGACCTTCAAGTGGATCCTCACCCCAACTGCTTTAGGTGAGCCATGCAGTACTCTGTCAATCTCTCACAAGGCTCTTGCAGTAGACTCCACATTTACTCCCTACACCTAGGCCCTTGCCCCCTAACCCTTCGCTGCTTGCAGATCTGTAAGGTGTTAGAAATATGGTAGAAGCTCCACTACACTGCTTATACCCATCCACACCTTTCAAATATGCAAATAGTGAAGGGTAGGGAGTGATTTGGAAGCAGTGCATTAAGACAGGGTTGTTGACTTCACACAGCTCTCATTAGACTGAAATTTCCGTAAATGAAATGATTTATCTGATGCACAAATTCCTCGAATATGACATGCTCAAAGATCTACCTCAGCCACTGATAACCCCTATCAGAGAAATGGAGGGAGGGACCAAGGAGGAGAGGGGAAACGAGGGATGGCACAAAGGAGGGAACAGTTGAGCCAGGGTACATGAGTGACTGAGAGGCTGGAGGTGGAGTGGGTAAAAGGGAGCAAGCTGATGGGTGACTGGTCTAGACTAGAATGTTAATGTTTCCCTGGACTGAACTATAGGGGAGGTGAGTGTGAAAGTGAGCGCCGAGGCGTTGAAAACTGAGGACCTCTGCGGCAACGAGGTGGCCACGGTGCCAGAGAAAGGACGCATTGACACCGTTGTGCAAACACTGCTGGTAGAGGTGAGTGTCTGTCCTGTATAGCAAGTCCACTGTTTTTCTCCCACATTTAATTAGAGATCTGGGTTTTCAGTAACACTAGGTCAAGGGTGAATACAGTAGAATTTATATTTTGATGAGAGGAGACCAACATGGTTTGGTGTTTAACTGCATTTGGGCTTGAGACTCCAGCCCATGCCTAATAAATTGAAAGCGTGTGTATATATATTTTTAATAAAGAATTACTTGGTGCATATCTTTTACATTCATTTTAGATTAAGCTGTATAGCTGGACCTACACAACAGATGGTCTGGGATGTAGACTTATCTTAACATTGGTCTACGTTTCAGGTTTTAAATGTTTGATTTTGGAGTGAAATGTACCTTTAAGTGGTTACCATATAAATTCTATGGTAGAATTAACTTGAGTTGTCGTCATTACTGTTTTTTAAAAATGTATTTTGGTGCTGTTTCACTTTCCCTCTATCAGGCCGAGGGAACCCAGGAGACGGTCAGCCACAATGCTCTGCTCTGCCCTGCAGGTAATCTACTGACGTCTATCAGTCATACTTTGTCATAATTAAGTTGAAGTGCATTTGTTTTGGTTTAGATGACAGATACTTTTTAATTGGTTATCAAGTCTCTCTCTCTCGTCACCAGAGGGCCCGGTGGAGAAGGACATCTCTCTGAAGCTGCCTGAGGTGTTTGTGGAGGGCTCTGCCAAGGCGTCCCTCTCAGTACTGGGTGAGAATTATCCATCTGTTTTGCTGAGTTCACACCTACTCATTTTTTAAACGTTTTCAGGATATGTTTTCCATTTTGGTGCAGATGAAATGTAGGCAAGAATTTTTCATCCCTCTATATATGGATGTGGATATTCCACCTGCAGATCTATGATTGCCTTAAGGTTATGGGTGAGGATCAGGATAAGCATTGGTTAAGGTAAGAAACGGGGCTCTGCTGGTCGAATATCCAATGGTTGGTCTCGTTCACCAGGCGACCTGATGGGTCGGGCCATGAAGAACCTGGACAGCCTGTTGCAGATGCCCTATGGCTGTGGAGAGCAGAACATGGTGCTGTTTGCTCCCAATATCTACATCCTCAACTACCTGCAAAGCACCAGGCAGCTCACCATGGAGATCCAGACCAGGGCCACAGGCTTCCTAGACAGTGGTGAGTGAGCTGGGTCCAGTTCAGTAAGGCACAACATGTTGCAATTATTGTCAGACATGTTTAGTTACAGCCTGCACTCCCCGTTTTACTCAGTAAATATGTTATTCTCCCTACTGGACATAACCCTGGTGAAATAGACCGCTATCTATTCTGAAGACTATTGCTTAACTTAATGCATAGAGTGGGATATGACAAGAGAATTTGCAGTAAGCCTTGTACTTTTTAAATAATGAGCTGTGATTGAACAGGACTCTGCAAAGATCAACACTGTCTGACAGTGTGCGGTCTGATCCTGTGTTCATCTCACCTCTGACTAGCAACAACCTGTTGTATATATTTGGCGCTGAACCAGTTAACGTCACCTTCCACATACAGTACAAGTCCCTAGAAGGAGAGTCTTTATTCATTTGGCCATTTGTGTTGCAGGCTACCAGAGGGAGCTCAACTACAAGCATGACGATGGCTCCTACAGTGCCTTTGGGAAGAGCGATGAGTCTGGAAACACGTGGTCCGTTCAATTGAAGTCCACACAGTCATAATGCCTTCTCTTAGATTATTCCTCAATTTACCTTTTTTTAAGTCATGAAAATGACATTAGCTTAAAGGGGGTTGCAGTATGTAATCAAGGTAGGAATGTGATGGTCTCAAATCCATACTAGTATGTGCTATGGCAAATATAGTTGGCTTCAGCACATACAGTATGGCTACTGTTATCTAGAGTCTATGATCCGTAGTTTAGGCAAGGCTCACCACATCTAGTCCGTGTAACTCCAGTGACATCTGACCTGTGTCCTCTCAGGCTCACCTCCTTTGTGATGAAGTCCTTTGGAGGGGCCAAGCCCTACATCTTTGTGGACCCCGCCCACATTGCCCAGGCCAAGGCCTGGTTGGCCAGTCACCAGCAGACGGATGGCTGCATCGCGTCAGTGGGGAAACTCTTCCATAACGGCATGAAGGTAAAGGAGTCAGAGCTCAGTGGGTAATAAGAGGATGAGTATCCTACTGCTGCCACCAAATGTGCAAAGGTAACGTTTAGGGCAGAGATTCAGCAGGAGGTTCTGGTGCAAGTTTCCCGTTCTATTTAGAGTGCAATGGTGGAGTCTGCATAAAATCCTAGATAACTAACAAACAAAAGACTTAGTACTTTACATACCTCATATTGCACTGACTTGTAGGAAAATGTACTGTTCAGGCGGACCTTAGGACCCCACGTGTGCCCCGACGGAGCACATACTGAGCACAACAAGAATCCCAAGCATGTTTTTGCCAGTCCTGAGAACACACCACCTCCCTAAAGGGACCTCAGTCTGACTAGTCCCGACAGCTTTTATGCATCTCCTAAACAGTACTCTTAGTTATTTCCCCCCTGTTCTTTATCTTTGTGCACCATTATCATGTGAATGTTGTTTTCAACACCAATGTTTTTACCTGATATCAGTGTGACTTTGAAACTCTGTAACACCTTGGAGTGTTGGATGACGTTTACTGGCATCCTTTGTTGTCATAGGGAGGGGTCGGGGATGAAGTGTCGCTCACTGCCTACATCACCGCTGCACTGCTGGAGCTGGATGGCAACACTTCTGTGAGTTATCAGCTCTTTCCATATCCAAGTATTTTTAAAATGTTATTGATAAACAAGGTCACATTTGGTGATTTTTATCAAAACATGAACTGCTCTAGTGGATATTTCTGCTTAGCCGTCCAACTACAACACAATTCTAAATAAGACCATATCACCCACAGAACGCCTCGCCATGTATTCTAATAAACCACTTCCCAATATACAGTTTCTTCTGGGAAACTATTCAGACCCCTTGACTTTTTCCACATTTTGTTACGTTACAGCCTTATTCTAAAATGGATTAATAAAATGTTAAAAATCCTCAGCGATCTACACACCATAATGACAAAGCGAAAACAGGTTTTTAGGAATGTTTACAAATGTCTTGAAACTAAAAACAGATTCCTTATTTACCTAAGTATTCAGATCTTCTGCAATAAGGCTTGAAATTGAGCTCAGGTGCATCCTGTTTCCATTGATCATCCTTGAGGTGTTTATACAACTTAATTGGAGTCCACTTGTGGTAAATTCAATTGATTGGACTTGATTTGGAAAGGCGCAGACCTGTGTGTGTGTGTATATATAAGGTCCCACAGTTGACAGTGCATGCCAGAGCAAAAACCAAGCCATGAGGTTGAAGGAATTGTCCGTTGAGCTCCGGGGAAGGCTACAAACACATTTCTGCAGCATTGAAGGTCCCCAAGAACAGTGGCCGCCATCATTCTTAAATGGATAAAGTTTGGAACCACCAACGCTCTTCCTAGAGCTGACCGCCTAGCCAAACTGAGCAATCGGGGGAGAAGGGCCTTGGTCAGAGGTGACCAAGAACCCTACGGTCAGTCAGAGTTCTGTAGTTCCTGTGGTGATGGGAGAACCTTCCAGAAGGACAACCATCTCTGCAGCACTCCACCAATCAGGCCTTTATGGTAGAGTGCCAGACGGAAGCCACTCAGTAAAAGGCACATGACAGCCCACTTAGGGTTTGCCAAAAGGCACCTAAAGACTCTCAGACCATGAGAAACAAGATTCTCTGGTGTGATGAAACCAAGATTGAACTCTTTTGCCTGAATGTCAAGGGCCACATCTGGAGGGAACCTGGCAACATCCCTACAGTAAAGCATGGTGGTGGCAGCATGCTGTGGGGGTGTTTTTCAGTAGCAGGGACTGGGAGACTAGTCAGGATCAAGGCAAAGTACAGCGATCCTTGATGAAGACCTGAGACTGTTTTGCCTCTGGAGAGACCTGAAAATAGCTGTGCAGCAACACTCCCCATCCAACCTGACAGAGCTTGAGAGGAATGGGAGAAAATCCATTTTTATATGTATGTGTTTTTGTCCAATTCTTCTCTGCAGATCCTCTCACTGTACACAGTATATACACTAGTCAATTTATTTATATTGCTAACGTTATTCGGTAGTCATACCTGTATTAAATGTCTGGGTTGTATTCATTAGGGAGCGCAATGGAAAACCCATGAACATTTTGCAACTGAAAATGTGCATGTTTCTTATTGGTCCAGATAATCCCTCCCAGTTTCAGTGTTCCTCTGTTTGGTGCATAATAAACACAATGCTGTTGTATGTGGGTGTGTCAGGACCCCATGGTGGAGAAGAGTCTGGTGTGTCTGAAGGCAGCAGTGTCTGACCAGCTGGACAACACCTACACCATGGCCCTGCTGTCCTACACCTTCACCCTGGCCCAAAACCAGGACATGAGGGCCAAGCTCATCACCCACCTGGACAAGAGAGCTGCTACCTCGGGTATGTCTTTGTCTCTCGGTGAAAATGTCTGTCTCTACCGTTCTGTCTGACTGCTGGGAAACTGACAATTACCACAGGTGGCAATCGTCACTGGGAGAGAGCAGAGGCTTCTGGGACAAAGACGGACTCTCTGGAGGTGGAGATGACATCCTATGTGCTGCTGGCGCTGCTTTCCGGTCCCACCATGCCAGGCTTTGGGCTGGACTACTCCACTGGCATCGTCCGCTGGCTGGCCCAGCAGCAGAACCCCTACGGAGGCTTTGCCTCAACACAGGTACTTTATTGGTCTGGTGGACATTCACTCTAGCAACTCATCTGCCAATCGCTCCTACTGTTAGTACATGGATCACACCAAATCCTTATTTGTATATGAAATGTAGTAAATTGGACATTGTATTAAAGCCTTACAATCACTTCATAACACATGGATTTCTTTGACTTGTTGTGCTTCATTTTATTGATTCTCTCCATCATACCCAAGCTATAGTCGATCAGGATTTGTTTTAGCAACAGTACTTCTCTCTTCCCCCGTCACCAGGACACAGTGGTAGCACTGCAGGCCCTGGCCAAGTACGGTGCTGCCACCTTCAGTCCAGAGGGCGCCAGTACAGTCAGTGTGAGCTCGGCCGGAGGCCTGAAGATGGAGTTTACTGTGAATCAGAACAACAGGCTGCTCTATCAGGAGGAGCAGCTGAGGGAGGTCCCTGGGGACTACAACATCAAGGCACAGGGCAAGAGCTGCGTCTTTGTGCAGGTCAGGCTCCAGTCGTTTTTCCCTTTGCTGCCTCTCAGTACTGCATGTACTGAGTATCTGGTTTGTGTTCAGTAGAGCACACTGTTGCACAAAAACGAGCGTTTCAACCCTAGAATTTCAGCATTAGTCGTAATGCATGTGTGCTACTGTACATTGAAATGTGTATGTTTTGATTTCATGCATCTCAATAGTATCGTCTGTCTTTTCAGATCGCCATGCACTACAATATTCCCCCTCCTCCTGACTTCTCTGCTTTCAACATCTCAACACAGACGCTTGGGAAATGTAACGGCACCAAGAAATCTCTGATAGTGTCTGTGGATGTCAGGTACAGTGGTATTCCTTTTACCCTTGAAATAGCAGCTGAAAAAAATGACTTTTTGGGCGACCTGACCAAATTCCCAGAAATATGAGTTATAGATCTGTCATCCTCATTGACAGCAAGTGTTAGATCTCTTTTTATGCTTCCCATTAAGTATAGTTTTTGTGGTTTTGAACAGCAGAAAATAAAAGATTTCCAAGCGGTTTTGATGAGTTTCTTGTTTTGTCAACTTAAATTAAGCTAACTAGTAGAATTTTAGCAATCAGGAAATGGCGGAGCGACTTCTGCGTAGTTGCGCCTTTTTAAGATAATATCCATCCTTCATCTGACTGTGTGACTGACAGGTACAATGGTCGGCGAGAGGAGACCAACATGGTGATCATCAATGTCAAGCTTCTCTCCGGCTTTGTCCTGGACAAGTCCTCCCTCAGGCCTGTGAGTCAATAAGAGAACCTCAGGGCCAGGAGTTTTACCGGTTTGGGGAACACTCCTGACACTAAGTATAATCCCCTTGAGGATGAATGTATAAAATGATAATGGCGTCTGTTCTAATTGTAAGTATTATCGTTTTGTCCTTTGAACGTATCAGTTGTAGTGTCTATGACACTATCTTATCCTGTGTTCTGTTCTTCCAGTTGAAAAATGACCCCACTGTCAAACGAGTTGACCTGGAGGAAGGACATGTCATCATCTACCTAGATGGGGTAGGAACATGAATAATGAATGTTGCATCTAAACGGGTCTGTCTTTATCGGTTACAGAACCTAGTTGGATGTGGTCTCATTTGCATCTACACACTGGATTTAACTTGAACAGTAACATCAAAGTAAGACTGTAGTGGCTGTTTTATACAGTAACACTATGTGAATCTGTAACATTGAACTGCATTATTCCTTTTCTGACAGCTCAAGCAGAAGGAAACGAAGACGTACAGCCTGGCCATAGAGGAGGATGTGCCTGTGAGGAATCTGAAACCAGCTGTGGTGAAAGTGTATGACTACTACCAGACAAGTAAGAATTCCATCTAACACACAGTGACATGTGTAGGGTTGCCAAGAACTTTCAATAAATTCTGTGCTTTTCCCAAAATCCCAACTGCAGGATTTATGGAATACCAGGGTATTTAAGTTTCCTGTAATTCTGCAGCCTTAAACGTGACTTCATGCGCAGAAACATTGTGCTCCCCAAGGGTTTATGGAAAAACTGGTACTCTATTCTCAAATAGAAAAAGAATAACACTCGCAACTACATATTAGACCTTGTGTCAAACTCGTTCCAGAGGGCCGAGTGGGAGTTTATGCTCCTCCCTTGTAATTGTTTGCTTGAATTAAGGTCACTGATTAGTAAGGACCTCACCTGGTTGTCTAGGACTTAATTGCGGTGGTTTTCGCCCGTAGGCGACGTTGTTGCCGGTGAGGACCTGCCTTACAACAGGCTGGACTGAGGTCTTGTAGGCCTATTGCGGACAGTCTGAGCACTGATGGGAGGGGTTGTGCGTTCCTGGTGTAACTTGGGCAGTTGTTGCCGCCATCCTGTACAGGTGTTACACTGCGAGGACTATCAGCTGGCCGCTGCGTCTCACAGTACAGACATGGCAATTTATTGCCTTGGCCACATCTGCAGTCATGCCTCCTTGCAGCATGCCTAAGGCACGTTCACGCAGGGACCCTGGGCATCTTTCTCTTGGTGTTTTTCAGAGTTGGTAGAAAGGCCTCTTTAGTGTCATAACTGTGACCTTAATTGCCTACTGTCTGTGTGTATTAACAACCGTTCCACAGGTGCATGTTCAAACCCTTTACAATGTATATCTGAAGTTATTTGGATTTTTACAAATCTTTGAAAGACAGGGTCCTGAAAAGGATATATTTTTTTTCTGTAATGGAATACCAGTTTCCAAACCACCCCATTCTCTGAAATATTTGCCACTGGCATACCTATCAAGGTTACGTACATAACTCCGGTTCCTTGAGGAAGGAAACAAGACATCACCAGTATGTCTGCAGTGGGAGTTTAATGATTGACAGGGAAGTAGTTATCATTAGAAAGGAACTGACCTCTTTTCTGTTCTCAGGTGATGAAGCTGTGAGTGAATACAGCTCCCCATGTGCGGAGAGTAAGTCCATAACAGCCTTTCTATAACCATACTTCAGTTTGTGAAATGAGCTTAACTGACAAATTTAGATGACCATGTATGTTTACTGTTTTCAGAGGGAGTAATATTCTATTGATGTTTGTCATTTTCACAGGTGACAGTCAATGAAGTGTGAGAGCCAATCACGCTGACTGGACCTGGGCTCAACTAATTGCTTTCCTATTTAGGAAGTACCATTTTTATTTTTTAGGCAGAGCTCATAGAACCCCTCCATTTGGTGGTTACACATTGACCAACTTGTAATCTGTTTCAATTGTGTTCATTTACAATGTTGTCATTTAATAGATGGGCCTTAAGGTAAAATCGTAACTCTTTGTTACTTTGACTTCTGTTGTAATCCTGCTATTAAAGTGATTGTGAACTCGTTATGCAGAAAGTTATTGTAATGTTTCTACTGTAAATGTTAATAAAACCAGTCTCCGTAACATCTGTTTTAATAGATATAATCTATACATAACAGTGTACCATACGGGAGCATATTGAGTGTGGCATACTGTTAACTGAAGTGTATTCTGACCATTAGACTTCTGTTGAAATGGCTTTTTGTACAATACTGGTTGAATGAGTAAATGACATTTTACAGTAAAACCTTTTTCTAACACTACCTCTGGCCAATGCTGAACATTTGGTTACACCCATTTCAGTGTGGGGAAAATATATTAAGGTATTTTCTGATACTTGAGTGACATGGTTTACAGTACCTCAGGCAGGTTATCCAGAAAAAGATGCAACTCAATTTCACAAAGCTAAACAGGTTTACATGTTCAAAAACACAGCATAGTCTTCTCTAAAGCTATTCAGATGGTGATTTATGTAGCATGTCTGAATCCTTTACAATGTCAAGCTACCAGATCATGACGCTCTAAAGCTGAAATGCACCCTGAATCCCTTTGCACTTGATCTGAAAGAATTGGAAAGTAAGCAATAGCATATGGCAACAATTTGACCTGGCGTATCTGAGAGCAATATGGAACTACCACGTGTTTCCCTATCCAATCCGCTCAGCTCTACAGCAGTGCATAGGATATTGAGGGGAGGATGGTTTTCTTTTTGTAATCCGTGATTGTCTGTAGACCCTGCCACATACGTCTCGTGTTTTGAGCTGTTGAATTGCAACTCCACTTTGTTTCTATACTGACGCTTTGCTTGTTAGATTGCCTTACGGAGGGAATAACTACACTGTTTGTATTCAGTCGTGTTTCCAGTCGCCTTGCCATGATTAAATGCGGTGGTACGTACTTTTGCGCGAAATGCTGCCATCAATCCACGTTTGCTGGTTAGGGAAGGTTTTAATAGTCACAGTGGGTACAACGTCTCCTATACACGTCCTTAACTCGCTCACAGACTCGGCTACCCGGAACATATCCCAGTCCACGTGTGGAATCCAATTGGTCAGACCAGCGTTGGATATACCTAAGCACGGGCACGTCCTGTTTTAGTTTCTGCCTATAGGAGGGGAGGAACCAAGATGGAGTCATGGTCAGATTTGCTAGAAGGTGGACTGGTGAGGGCCTTGCATGGATCGCGGAAGTTAGAGTAGCAGTGGTCGAGTGTTGCTCGCTCGTGTACTGCAATCGATACGCTGATAGAATTTAGGTAGCCTTGTTCTCAGATTAGCTTTGTTAAAATCCCCAGCTACAATAAATGCAGCCTCAGGATATATGGTTTGCATAAAGTCCAGTGAAGTTCCTTGATGGCCGTCTTGGTATCCGCTTGCGGGGGATATACACGGCTGTGAAGATAACCGAGGAGAGTTCTCTTGATTGTGAGGAATTCTAGGTCAGGTGAACAAAAGGACTAGAGTTCTTGTATGTTGATACAATTACACTATGAGTTGTTAATCATGAAACCTACACCCCCGCCCATCTTCTTACCATAGACGTTTGTTCCTGTCTGCGCAATGCACTGAAAATCCTGTTGGCTGTACAGACTCCGACATGTCCCCAGCTAGCCATGTCTCTGTGAAACAGTATGTTACAATTCCGGATATCTCTTTGGAAAGCAACTCTTGCCCTAATTTCGTCGACTTTAAACTAGGGACTGGACATTAGCGTGTAATATACTCAGAAGCGGTGGGTGGTGTGCGCGCATCCGAAGCCTCACTAAAAGACCGTTCCGGCACCCTCTCCTCCGGTGTTTTGGGTCGGTCTCTGGAATCGGTTCAATTGCCCTGGGAGGTGCAGACAAAGGATCCGCTTTGGGAAAGTCGTAGTGCTGGTAAATTTTACATCTCTCTGATATCCAATAGTTCTTCCCGGCTGTATGTAATAGCATTTAAGAAATTATACCACCTAAAAAAAATAAAAAATACTGCAGTTTCCTAAGGACTTGAATCGAAGCTGCTGTCTCTATCGGCGTTATCTTGCAAAAAGATTGCTTTAGCTAACAAAGCTTCTGAATCTGGGCCCATTTTAGCCAGCTAAAGTAGGTAGCTACTAGCTAGTGAACTATATAGGATTAGCTAGCATCAACTAACACTGCTTGTTGCATTCGCAAATGTGGGCTAGTTAGGTTAGCTAATGTTAGGTTAGCTAATTAGCATGCTAACGTTATTCTAGCAAGCTAACAGTAGACTTACATTAAAAAAATATATTATTTTTTTAGGATCGACGGTAAGTTCTTGAACGCTAGTATTTTCTGAACTTTTGGTAAACATAAGACATTTCATCCGGTAGGATGAATCCTTCATTCCGAGAAAAGAGAACATTTATTTTAGATACAGCCAAGGGTGTTCGTCCTCATCTGGAGGTGGTGGTGGTAGAGCGATGTCGGACATGATTGTGCCATTTCGGACACGCGTGGGCAAAGTGCTGCTGAGTGGATGACTGTTTTGCAAGTAACAGGCGGATGGGGTTTACACTTTAGGACCCCTGGATTTGCCCAAACTGATGAGGATTGGATAAACTCTATGTCGTCGCCTGCTGCCTAGCAAAACAAGTTCACCCGTGAGTGTGCCGACTCGACTATGTTGCTTGCATCTTTTTGCCAACGTGATTCGTTTTTTTTCTTCTAGCTTCAGATTGATTTGATTTTTGTAGTGAGTAACGAAGGTGTCAGGGGAAATGTATGGGCGTAAAAGTATCCTTTTTTTTATGTAGTAAAGTAAAAGTCGGCAAATATAAATAAAGTACAGATACGACTTAAGTACAGTAACAAAGTATTTCTACATCGTTACTTTACACAACTGAGAAGACATGAATCAGTGGAGTATGATTTTCTAAAACCTGACTGAAAATCATACATTTGCTCATGTACAACTCTCTCCAGGATCTTTGATGTTACACTGAGGATAGATACAGGCCTATAATTCCCAGGGTCAGACTTTATCCCTTTCTTATACAGAGGTATAACTTTAGTGTGTTTCATGTCCATGGGAAATATGCCTTGTTCAAGAGAGACAATGTTCTCAACGACAGGGCCCGAGTGGTCACTGAATTGTTTGGTGAGCATAAAAATGATGTAAACCATATGCCGTGGCCGTCTGTCACCATATCTCATCCCAATTGAACACTTAAGGGAGATTTTGGACCAGCGCCTGAGACAGCATTTTACACCACCAACAAAACACCAAATGATGGAATTTCTCATGGAAGCATGGTGCATTAAAGCTGTCGTGGGTGGCCCAACGCCCTATTAAGACACTTTATGTTGGTGTTTCCTTTATTTTGTTTCCTGTACATTTCTTGAAGAAAATGTGTGTGCTCTCTAGCTTGTCTTAAAGCATACTGAACAAAAATATAAACGCAACATGTTTCAGGAGCTGAAATAAAAGATCCCAAAATGTTCCATATGCACAAAAAGCTTATTTCTCTAGTTTTGTTCACAAATGTGTTTACGTTATGAGCATCCACATCCGGCTTCTTCACCTGCGGGATTGTCTGACCAGCTACCCGGACAGCACGAGAAAGGGTTTAAACATAGGTTTTGATACATTCAATGTAAATCATGTACCGTATGTTCCCCCTTTTATATGTTAATGTGTTCACGTGGAAAAAAAGGCAAATTATTATCAATGACTTTGTAACAGCTCCAAACAAGAAATGCTCACTGGTACCCTAGTTTATAGAAAGACCCATAAATTGTAGCAACAAGCTGTGTTGAAGCAAAGCAAGTCAGACTGCACATGTACAATTTGGTTTGGTGTTTGTAGCATAAATGGTTCAAGAGCAGTGTTGGCTCTGTGGTGGTTAATTTCTGTATTACCAAATGAGGAGAGAGACAAACTTCACACACAAGTCAGTTATACTTAAACTACAAATTTAATAATAAGAGCTTTGCAATAGCACTGACTTTCAACGATTCCCTATTTCTAATGAACCGTTGAGTGACAACACAAAAGTACAAAGATCTTTTATAGCCAAGATACACCCCTCTCAACCTACATGACGAACAGCAGATACATAGAATGGTCACAAGGTTAAGATTTGTATGAAAGGTATCTATAATACATAGCAGACAGCATCTGCTGTGTCAACAGTTTTCATTGTACAGACCAGTGTCTGGCCCTCCTACTCCAAACTGGAACCGTCTCTTCCTGGTTCGGTATAGAACAAAAACACCAACTCATCCAATGGCATAACTCAATTGTCAACTCTAGATACTCCCATCTCAAGTAAAACCCCTTCTTGACCCCACTCCTGGACAAGCTCACTGAGGGGAGTTGAGTCTCTAGGTCATATACTATCCCGTGATAAGTGCAACATCGGAGAGGACATACAATGGTTCCATACACTGCCATACACCTTCCCCCAATGCCAAAGGAAGGAGTGACTTGCGCACAGACATTGTGAAGACAAGTAATTGGTTCCCCATTAATCACGCCATCCCTTCACATGGTTTAAGAATAGGTAAAGACACATTCACATATGAAGACAATGTTCCATCCTGTCTTCTTCCCTTTCTGATATTCTGCATAGCACCAGAGACATGTAAAAGACAAGTCTGACCTCTCCCCTCTCTGGGCCCCAAGTGACTGAGCCCCAGCTGAGGGAAGAAGTGCAACTGCCAACACCAGAGTCCACAGGGATACATTCTAATAACAAGTATATCACATAAGCATATTATTAAGATAAGACATCTTAATTATCTATGTTACCCAACTAATTCTGATTCATCTGCCACAGATCCCACATGGAAGGTTGAGGGGGTGTAGGGGCATTTGTGGTGGTGGTTTGGCGGGTATACAGTGGGGGGGGGAAAGTATTTGATCCCCTACTGATTTTGTACGTTTGCCCACTGACAAAGAAAGGATCAGTCTATAATTTTAATGGTAGGTTTATTTGAACAGTGAGAGACAGAATAACAACAACAAAAAATCCAGAAAAACGCATGTCAAAAATGTTATAAATTGGTTTGCATTTTAATGAGGGAAATAAGTATTTGACCCCCTCTCAATCAGAAAGATTTCTGGCTCCCAGGTGTCTTTTATACAGGTAACGAGCTGAGATTAGGAGCACACTCTTAAAGGGAGTGCTCCTAACAGCAGCTTGTTACCTGTAAAAAAGACACCTGTCCACAGAAGCAATCAATCAGATTCCAAACTCTCCACCATGGCCAAGACCAAAGAGTGGGGCGGCCCATCAGGAAGTCCAGGATCCAGTTGCAGAGGTCTAGGGTTTCTGGGATGATGGTGTTGATGTGAGCCATGACCAGCCTTTAAATGCACTTCATGGCTACAGACGGGAGTGCTACGGGTCGGTAGTCATTTAGGCAGGTTATCTTAGTGTTCTTGGGCACAGGCACTATAGTGGTCTGCTTAAAACATGTTGGTATTACAGACTCGAACAGGGAGAGGTTGAAAACGTCAGTAAAGACACTTGCTAGTTGGTCAGCGCATGCTTGCAGTACACGTCTTGGTGATCCATCTGGCCCTGCGGCCTTGTGAATGTTGACCTGTCTAAAGGTCTTACTCACATCGTCTGCAGAGAGCGTGATCACACAGTCTTCCGGTACAGCTGGTGCTCTCATGCATGTTTCAGTGTTATTTGCCTCGAAGCGAGCATAGAATTAGTTTAGCTCGTCGGGTAGGGTCGTGTGCTGCCTGTAATCCATGGCTTCTGTTTGGGGTGTGTACGTATGGTTACTGTGGGGACGACATCATCGATGCACTTATTGATGAAGCCAATGACAGATGTGGTGTACTCCTCAATGCCGTTGGAGGAATCCAGGAACATATTCCAGTCTGTGCTAACAAAACAGTCCTGTAGCTTAGCATCTGCTTCATCTGACCACTTTCTTATTGATCTTGTCACTGGTACTTCCTGCTTAATTTTTGCTTGTAAGCAGGAATCAGGAGGATGGAATTGTGGTCAGATTTGCCAAATGGAGGACGCGGGAGAGCTTTGTATGCATATCTGTGTGTGGAGTATAGGTGGTCTAAAGTTCCTTTCCCTCTGGTTGCACATTTAACATGCTGATAGAAATTTGATAAATTTGATTTAAGTTTCCCTGCATTTAAGTCCCCGGCTACTAGGAGCGCCGCCTCTGGGTGAGCGTTTTCTTGTTTGCTTATGGCAGAATACAGCTCATTCAATGCTATCTTAGTGCCAGCCTCTGACTGCGGTGGTATGTAAACAGCTACAAAGAATATAGATGAAAACGCTCTCGGGAGGTAGTGTGGTCTGCAGCTTATCATGAGAAACTCTACCTCAGGCGAGCAATAGCTCGAGATTTCCTTAGATATCATGCACCAGCTGTTGTTTACAAGAATACATAGACCGCCTCCCCTTGTCTTACCAGACACCGATGTTCTATCCTGTCAGAACATCGCATAACCAGCCAGCTGTATGTTGATATTGTCGTAGTTCAGCCTCGACTCCGTGAGGCATAAGATGTTACAGTTGTTAATGTCCTGTTGGTCGTTTAATCTTCCCAGTAACTCATCCATTTTATTGTCCTAAGATTGCTAGCAGAATTGGGGGTTTATTCGATCGCCTCCGACTTCTCCGAAAAAATAAGCTGCAGACAAAAAAAACGGTTGGGGGCACGTAAAACGTCTGCCTTCTGTGTTAGTGTTTGAAGCTTTTGGAGGTTAGACAAAACTCATGCTATGATGTTAGGTGGTCAAGTGAAGACTGGTTGAGCCTTGGACATAAACAAATGTTGCTATTTGCATTACCAGTTTTATCGCTCCATTCAAGAACACACTATACGCCAGGTATGGAGGTCGCATTATCAGTTTCACACCGTTTACTTCAGTTACATCTTACTAGATTTTATCATGTAACACTTTGAGATAATTCAGTAAAAACAATACTAGAAGCGGACACATTTTGTTCATATTACTGTGCATGAAGCACATTAATAACTAGTAGTAGGAACCAATATAATTCGATGTGCAAGGGTATATTGCAATATCGTTTTATCATTCCTCTTAGCAAACACTATATTTATTAAGGTAAATGTGTGTGCTTGCTAGTGTTGAAGTATTAATGGTTGTGAAATAGTAGTGTTAGTGGTAATGACGGCAGTATGCCTAGCTAATGGAAGTTGTAGTAATGGTGGTAATAAGGTTGTCATAGGCTATGGGTTAGTTAAAGTTAGTTATTTTGGGTTGGTTTGTAGGTGTGGAGTTATTATAGTGGGCAAGTATAATAGGTTAGAGTAAGTACTATAGCATCATTAGCAATAGAATGGATTTTTAAGCTTAATTATATGTATTTTTGAACATTCTGAAAGTTTTGTGGCAGTGATTTCAGTTTAGAATATGGAGCAAAAATTGTTTTCGCCGCTGCTCTTGATCCATTTCAACTACAAAAACCACCCAATGTTGACATGTGCTGACTGACTTCATTTAGATTTCCTCAACACAGCTTTTTGCCACCATTCATACTTTATAAACGATAAAGCTTGTTGTATCTCCATTCATTTCGATGGTGGAATGCAAGTTTCAACATTCTAAACTGAAATCACTGCCACAGAACAATCAGACGATTATACTGTAACAAACAAAAATGGAAATCTTTAAAACCCATTCTATTGCTAATAATGCACTAGCACTCACGCTTGCCTATTATAATTTCCCACTATAACCCACTATAATAAGTCCACACCTACAAACCACCCCAAAATAACTACCTTTAATAACTATTACCATTACTAGGCCTACTGCCGTCATTACCACTATCACTAGTACTACTGTTTCACGAGCATTAATACTTCAAGGCTAGCAAGCACACACATTTAATTTAATACACATAGTGTTTGCTAAGAGGAAGGATTAAAGGATATTGCGACATACCTTGCTCATCAAGTTCTATTGGTTCCTACTACTAGTTATTAGTGTGCTTGCTGTTCTTACTGAATTATCCCAAACATTGACTTGATTAAGTCCAGTAAGTTGTGTCTGAAGTAAACAGTGTGAAACTGGTAATGCAACCACCATTCCTGGTCTATAGTGTGTTCTTGAATGTTGTTCAACTGGTAATGTGATGTCCATACCTGGTCAAGAATGTGTTCTTGCCTGGAACTGTGAAACTACTAATGCAGACGCTTGCGAGCAGTGTGGGTGCAATGATTGAATAAAATGTATGTGTCAAATTTATTTTGCAATGCTAACATGCTGACCAGACCGCTCGCGTGCCATCGTGCGCATGTTGATTTTGTCAAACCCACACCAGACGCGATCAGGACACGCAGATTGAAATATCAAAACGAACTCTGAACCAACTTTTCCATTTTCCATGATGTGTTCTGTCAGTTCCCTTGCTAACGTTTGCTAAACCAAAGCTAGTTTGACACAATTGCAGCTACAGCTAGTAATAGCCAATGTTTGTAAGAAAGTATTTCACATAGCAGGACATCTAGCTAACGTCATTCATTGTATGCACAGGTTGCGTTGGACAAAATTGATGATGGCAGTCTGACTAGCAGGGCTAGAGGGAGAGCCAAGGGGCAGAGGCAGGTGCATAGAGACAGAAATGAGGAGAGGCTTTTTGCTCTCCGTGATAGAATGGCTGCCATACAGGTTTGTATTATGTTGAAAATGCCTACCGTAAATTCCGGACTATAAGCCGCAACTTTTTTCCCACGCTTTGAACCTCGCGGCTTAAACAATGACGCGGCTAATATATGGATTTTTCCCGCTTTTAATTTTTATTTTTTTTTCAAAACACATTCTGTGACGTGCTCAGTTTTTTGGCGGCATGAAGCTTTCATTAGACCAATGAAATTGCCGAACGGGTTAAGGTCAAACAACTGTTTTGTTTACTGTTTAGATTAAATCGAGCGCTCTCAAACTTCCCATCATTCTGATTACGGTAGTCATTTTGTCACCCTCATCATGGCAAAGACACGGAGAAATGCCTATGATGCAGCTTTCAAGTTGAAGGCGATTGATCTGGCTGTTGGAAAAGGAAATAGAGCTGCTGCACGGGAGCTTGGTCTTAATGAGTCGATGATAAGACGTTGGAAACAGCAGCGTGAGGAATCGACTCAGTGCAAAAAGACAACTAAAGCTTACTGCTCATTTTTAATTTTTTGTTACAAGCCGTGTTTCGTTAAAGCCTATTTATTTTTGTTACAAGCCGTGTTTCGTTAAAGCCTGTGTAAAGTTCATTTGTTTCAATGTACCGGTAGGCACCTGCGGCTTATAGACATGTGCGGCTTATTTATGTTCAAAATAATATATATAATTTAATTCAATGGGTGCGGCTTATATTCAGGTGCGCTTAATAGTCCGGAAATTACGGTATATATTTAACAAAAATAAATATATATATTTTTTAATAGTTGACATACGAACAGAATAATTGGTGGCTGAATACATAGTGACCGACTGGCTCAAATTGGTCTTATGTAGCAAAATTTGAAATTGTGTTTTTTACATTGAATTAAAGTAGAGACTCGGTGCTACAAAATGGCATATCATACACTACAGTTGAGCAACAATGGGAAAGTAATTGTGCTTTGAAAGTTGGTAAACTTGTAAACTCACTTTTGAGAAAATGGCCTTTGGATGTTTTGGTACTACTACTAGAGAGCCCTTCTTTGTCTACACCCATTCAGCATTGTTCACACCCTCTTAAGCTTTAGCCCCACCCATCTCTTTAAGGGTTGATCTGTGCATTCTGTACTAACAACAGCAGTCAAGCACCCAAGCTAACTTGCTAGCTACTTCCAGACACGAATGAGAGAACAGCTCACTGAACATTACTTGCCCTAGCAGAGCTGGTTAGGCTGTTATGTTATCCAGAGCGTTTGTGACTGCAACTGTGCTGTCAGATTGTCCGTTCCTAAATTCAGAGCGACTGGCCGATGAGTAGGTTTGTTCCGAACGTTCTGACCTCACAACTGCAGTCAAGCACCCAAGCAAATATTGGCTAGCTTGCTAGTTAGCTTTACTAGTTAGATTGCACAACATAGAATGAAGGGTTTGAAAGGATAAAGTGTCTGGTTTTATGTGTTGATTTCACTTACTTTAATATCATTATTTTTGATAGAACCTCCTTTGATAGTTTAAGCCATTACCAGGAAATAGTATTGGTATAAAATAATATAATTATTTTATACCAATACAATATATATGTGGTCACACAATACAGCTCAGTATTTGTATAATTTCTTTTATAGTACTTGTTGCTTTATTAAGGGTGCTAATAATTTTGGATGTGACTGTGTGTTAAGTTTTATGTTGGACCACAGGAAGAGTTACAGCAGCTAATGGAGATCTTAATAAACTAAACTAAACCATAATACTTCAAGACTAGAAAGCATACAGCGTTTCTAGTTTCACAATGTCTTCATATCATTTATATCAGCCATAGTTGGCCTATGCAAAACTCTCTATATGACATCCACATTATTTACTTAATCTTCTTAGTTCCTGAAGGATCATGGGGCCTGATATCCACATTATTCCTAACAACACATGTTGGTTTGCTGAGGCTAATCTCGGCACCCAGAACCAAATGTTTAGAATAACAAGAGGCCCAATCCTCCTGCATTGGAGCATACAATTGCCATTGTATGAAATTACACTTGTTGTATATTGATCCACTAGGTTTACTGTTAAAGTTGATGACAATATTTGGCTGTTGATAGTCACTAATGTGGATATAATGGAGAGAGTTTTGCATAGGTCAACCATGGCTGATATAAATAATATGAAGATAGTGACACTAGAAAAGGATATTTCCTGCTCACACAATGGGAAATAAATATGCTATTGGTGAGCTAATATGTTGCATTTTATCCATCCAAGCACATAGCAGTAGGCTATCGTGGCTTTTTCATGGCTAATGTCTAAATCGACAGGTGGGCTAAATCAACAGGTTAGCCAGGCTAAACAGGTATTTCTTCTCTCAAGTGTTACCGCCAAACTGTGTAAAAAAAATTGCCTGTGCTATTTTGGTCGTCATTCTGACCGTCACATTGGTCAGAAGGCAGCGACTAGTTGAGAACTTCTCTGCATCCATACACAGAGCAAGGACTGGCCACACCTATCTTTTTGAGATTTAAAAAACAATACCTGTTCAAGTAAATATTTGTCTCAGAAAAAAAATTGAGCATACATTATAGCTCAGTGTTTATTATTTTTTTTATAGTCTTTTTTTGCTCATCTTTATCAAGGGTGCTAATACATTTCAGATGTGACTGTATTTTATGTGGATCCCAGTAAGAGTGGCTACTGCATGTGCAGCAGCTAATGGGGATCCTAGTAAACTAAATTAAATCATAACACTTCAAGACTAGCAAGCATACATATTTTCTTTAGGAAATGTCATTTTTTTAGTTTCACTATCTTCATATTATTTATATCAGCCATGGTTGGCCTATGGAAAACTCTCTCCATGATATTCACATTATTAACTTAATCCTCTTCATTCCTGGGTCAACATGGGGCCTGATATCCACATTATAATGGCATAACGACTGTTCACATTGACATGTGGCTAATTTCAGCACCCAGAATCACATGTTTAGAATAACCAGTGGTGGAAAAAGTACCTAGTTGTCATACTTGAGTCAAAGTAAAGATATCTTAATAGAAAATGAATAGTAAAGAAAAAGTCACTCAGTAAAATGCTACTCGAGTAAAAGGTTAAATGTATTTGGTTTGAAATATACATAACTATTAAAAGTAAATGTAATTGCTAAAATATACTTAAGTATCAAAAGCAAAAGTACAAGTATAAATGATTTCAAATTCCTTATATAAAGCAAACCAGACAGCATAATTTTCTTGTTTTTTTAATTTACGGACATCATTTACAAACGAAGCATGCGTTTAGTGTGTCCGCCATATCAGAGGCAGTATGGGATGAACAGGGATCTTCTCTTGATAAGTGTGTGAATTAGACAATTTTCCTGTCCTGCTAAGCATTCAAACTGTAAGCTGTACTTTTGGGTGTCAGGGAAAATGTATGGAGTAAAAGTACATAATTTTCCTTAGGAATGTAGTGAAGTAAAAGTACAAGTTGTCAAAAATATATCAAGAGTAAAGTAAAGTACAGATACCCAAAAAACAACTAAGTAAAAAATACTTGAGAGTATTACTTAAGTACTTTACACCACTGAGAATAGCAAGAGGCCCAATCCCCCTGCATTGGAGCATACAATTGCCATTGTTTCAAATTACTCTTGTTGTATATTAATCCACTAGGTTTACTGTTAGATTAGATGACAATATTTGGCTGCTGATATTAACATAGTGCTGACACAATGGGAAATAAATATGCTATTGGTGAGCTAATATGTTGCATTGTTCAGTCAAAGCAGAAAGCTGTAGGCTATGGTGGCTTTTTACATGAATAATGGCTAAATTGACAGGTGGACTAAATCGACAGGTTAGCCAGGCTACATAGGTTCTTCTCTCAGGTGTTCCCGCCAAAATAGCCTGAGGTGATTTCATCATCATTCTGACCATCCCATTGGTCGGGGGCTGTGACTAGTTGAGGACTTCAGCGGGAGTTGGGAGGAAACGGGAGGTGGCTGCAGTGTTCCAAACAATTTGGAAGGGTGTGACACAGGAGGGTGCATTTGGGTATATATAGCACCGTTTGTGCAACTTTTCCTGACAATCTCCCTGGACGAGGAAGAGAAGGGAGCATTTCCAAGTGCGGAGGAAGACCGGCTGTGTACCGAAGCTATGGCCATGGCTCTCAACTTACTTTTCTTTGTATTGAGCACATCAGTGATTATACAAACCGCGACATCGCGCACCTTCAAATCGTAAGTACGCTACAAAACATTTGATGTAGAAAGCAGTAGATTAAACACACAATCAGCTATTTGTATTTACATGTCTGGCTGGATGCAACAGACTTCAAATGTAGGAATGAATTATACCCCGAATTCTGCACGCTATGCAGGTGTAGAATAGCCCACCTGAACAATATAATTATAACATATTTCATATGTTCACTGCACTGATAACTGAATAGACGCTTGCAATTGTCTCTATTTGTTAATAATACAAAAATAGATTGTTAAGGCCACAGGACATCACTGTTATACATGCAGTATCTCTATCTCTGCATGTGAGGCTTTTCATTTGTTATGAGACATGCTGGCAAATAGAACTATAGATTTTTGGGTTGAAAAATCCTACTTGTGATAGCTGTTATACAGTGCATTTGGAAAGTATTCAGACCCCTTGACTTTTAACACATGTTAAGTTACAGCCTTATTCTAAAATGGATTTAATACAAAAAATATCAAGCTAGACAGTACCCCATAATGACACAGCAAAACCTGTTTTTATATTTTATTTTTAATGTTTGCAAGTGTATTAAAAAGAGAACGCTCACATGTTACATACAGTTGAACTTTAGTCATTGACTTGGTTTTTCAACCACTCTACATATTTCTTGTTAATAAACTATAGTTTTGGCAAGTTGGTTAGGACATCTACTTTGTGCATGACACAAGTCATTTTTCCAACAATTGTTTACAGACATTATTTCACTTTTAAATCACAATTCCTGTGGGTCAGATGTTTACATACACTTAGTTGACTGTGCCTTTAAACAGGTTGGAAAATTCCAGAAAATGATGTCATGGCTTTAGATGCTTCTGATAGGCTAATTGACATAATTTGAGTCAATTGGAGGTTGTGGCAAAATGGCTTAAGGACAACAAAGTCAAGGTATTGGAGTGGCCATCACAAAGCTCTGACCTCAATCCTATAGAAAATGTGTCAGCGTAGCTGGAAAAGGCATGTGCGAGCAAGGAGGCCTACAAACCTGACTCAGTTACACCAGCCTCTGTCAGGAGGAATGGGCCAAAATTCACCCAACTTATTGTGGGAAGCTTGTTTGGCCCAAGTTAAACAATTTGAAGGCAGTGCTACCAAATACTAATTGAGTGGACGTAAACTTCTGATCCACTGGGAATGTGATGAAAGAAATAAAAGCTGAAATAAATCTTTCTCTCTACTATTATTCTGACCTTTCACGTTCTCTTAAAATAAAGTGGTGATCTTAACTGACCTAAGACGGGGACTTTTTACTAGGATTAAATGTCAGGAATTGTGAAACTGAGTTTAAAAGTATTTGTCTAAGGTGTATAATCTTCTGACTTCAACTGTAAGTATTCAGACTCAGTACTTTGTTGAAGCACCTTTGGCAGTGATTACAGCCTCGTGTCTTCTTGGGTATGACGCTACAATCTTGGCACACCTGTATTTGGGGAGTTTCTCCCATTCTCTGCAGATCCCCTCAAGCTCTTTCAGGTTGGATGGGGAGCATCTCTTCACAGCTATTTTCAGGTCTCTCCTCTGATCATCGATCGGGTTCAAGTCAGGGCTCTGGCTGGGCCACTAAACTGTTCCCCGGTAGGCCGTCATTGTAAACAAGAATTTGTTCTTAACTGACTTGCCTAGTTAAATAAATTAATAAATGACTCAGTGCATCCTGTTTCCATTGATCATCCTTGAGTTGTTTCTACAACTTGATTGGAGTCTACTACCTGTGGTAAATTCAATTAGATTGAGGGAAAACATTTTATTTAAGCCATTTTAGAGTAAGTCCAACGTAAAGAAATGTGGACAAAGTCAAGGGGTCTGAATACGAATGCACATCTGTGATGTTGAAACACTTCCCCCTATTGGTCTGATTTCCTTAAATTTCCCTCTGCTTAATCATCCCCAAGACATGGTTGACAGTCCATCAAAACCACTCATTGGTATCCATTCCTACACTCTCCAAAACAGAATCAATTGGACTCTGAGTGGGACACATAGCCAGAGACAATTAAGGTCACTTTGTCCCCAACTTTAAAAAATCAGTAGGCTACAAAGGAACTAAAGAGCTGTTTGAGTACACTGCCACTTAAGTATTATTACCACAGCTGCATTCATGCTGACTCTTTCCCTTTTAGGATTTACCTGGTGACAGTCAGCTCGGAGCTGGTAGGAGGGACCACAGAGAAACTTTGTGCTCAGGTCCACCAAGCCAAAGAGCCTCTGTCGTTGAAGGTGTCGCTGGAGATGGAGGGTGGCAGCAGCACCATTCTACTGGAGGAAGACGTAACACAGGACTTCTATCACTGCATCTCCTTCCAGGTCAGCTGCAACTGTGCTGCGTTCAGCAGGCTACGACGTTGTGGAACGCTCTGATATAAATATTTCATGTAGAACCAACATGCCTCTCTGACATGTAGAGTATCAAGCCAGCTCTATGTATGACATTTCTAACTGTAAAGTTCCACAACGATGTGATGCGCTATAGATCAGGATCTTCTATAATACTATGGAAACTAGTACTGGTCATCCTCTACTGTAGACTCAAGCTAGCTATGCACATTCATTCAACACTTCATTGTTTTATTCTGAGTAGTCAATCATGTTTTGTGGAATTCAACTTGGATTACAGGCTGGGTGTTGTATGGAAAATGATCCAACCTATGAAAGGCAATAGCAGTTCTATTAATCATACTTCGCTATCTACCACTTAACAAAAAGCCCTATGTTCTCAAGCTACTCAGTCAGAGAGCTGTACTTTGGTTAGGAGCTAGAGGATTGTAGAAAGTCTAACAAGCTTCCGTTCTTCATATTGTAGGTACCCCCAGTGACGGCTGACAGTGTGGCCACTGTCAATGTCAGTATCAAGGGGAGGACGGACGAGATGAGTAAAATGACCAAGATCCTTATCAAGCCTAAAAGATTCCTCACCATTTTCCAGACAGACAAACCAGTCTACAAACCTGGACAGACAGGTAGTTAGATATCATCTTTGATGAACACTGGAATGTTTATGCATACTTTACAGTATATTTGTGAGGCCATAAGCTTGATGAAAGGTCATTACTGAAATGGAGGATGGAAATACTGTGTAGACAAATGTTTCTACCGCTTTTCCAGTCAAGTTCCGAATCGTCTCGCTGGATGCCAGTTTCTTGTCATTCAATCAGATGGTAAGTTACTCTTTCAGTGTTGTCTGGGTGAGACAGACAGACTGTGTAGCTGGCTCGGCAAACGTGGTCAGAGTTAATTTGCTCTGTACTGTAGAAACTGTTTTGGGAAGTGGTGAAATGAATATTTTAAAACAATTTTGACACTAGGCCTACTGTAAACAATTTTGGGAAATAATAAAGTTTGAAAATGTTTTTTTTTGGCCAAATGCTGAATATTTTGTTTCTCTTTTCTAGTATCTAACAGTGGAGCTTCAGGTGAGACTCATTCAAATCCATTGCAACTAAAAACCAAAGCTGTATATAATAATGACATGATCTCCCTTCAAAAATATTACCTGCCAATATGTTCTGTGGCATGAATTTATACAATGCCTGTCTCTATAACAAAAATACCTACCTTCAACCTATTATGAATCTGTATACAGGACCCAAACTCCAACCGCATTGCTCAGTGGTTGAACCAGTCAACAGTGAGTGGAATTCTGGACCTGTCCCACCCCATGTCCGCAGAGGCAACGCAAGGAAGTTACATCATCACTGCATGGAATGAGAAGGGAGAGCAAACCTCCCAAAACTTTGACGTCAAAGAATATGGTGAGAAAATCTACCTGACTATATTGTTTTTACATGGTGTAGTTCAACAGACAATGAGGAAATAATATTGATATGCATTTTTTACAGTTTTACCCAAATATGAGGTCAAAGTCTATCTACCCCAAACAATCACTATTCTGGACAAACGAGCAACGCTGAGAGTTTGTGGCAAGTAAGTGCATAAGATGTAAACTGGGAAACTTTATGGACAGAGAATTAAGCCTTCGTTTGTGTATTGCATAGACTGTACTTTATAGATACTTGCTCATGTTCAAAGCTGTTTGTACTATTTTGGAACAGTTAATTGTCTTCTGGTGACTTTATTTCTAGATACACTTATGGAAAACCAGTGATGGGGTCTGTCACTGCGACGGTTTGCAGAATTGCCGTTCAATATCACTGGTTATATGATTCTAGTAATATCTGCGAGGTGTATGTTATCAAAGTAAGTGTTTTTTTTTATTGTTACGCCAAATTCTTTGACGAAGAACACTCACTGTTGAGGTTTTTGTAGCTGAGCTAAGCTGCCCTACAACTGTACTCATTCACCCTAGACTGACAAAACTGGTTGTGCAACCCAAATGCTCGACTTGACCCGGTTCCGTCTACGTGAATCTTTTGGGGACTTCGAAGTGGAGACTGAGATGGAGGAATATGGAACGGGTAGGAGAACCTTATCTTGAACGTAGAGGTGTTTACATGCTGAACTGTTAACCTCTGACCATTGCCTGTGTTCTCTCCAGGGGTCATCCTTAAAGGTAGTGGCAAGGCAAGCTTCACCAATGTCATCATAACGGTCAGTTTTGAGGATGTGCCCCAAGCATATAAACCAGGAATTGCGTATGAGGGGAAGGTGAGGACAACCTTGTTAACAAATGTTTTTTTTAACACTGCAGAGAAATGTCTTTGAATGAAGTTGTGCTGAATGTTAACATATCATTTGGCGCATCTAAAGCATGCTTTTCATATCTTGTATGCAATGGGAGTGTACATTTAGTATATTGGATGTCTGCAGTCATCCTCTCCTGTGTTTTCAGATCAAGGTGACCGGTCCAGACTCTACTCCCGTTCCCAATGAGCCTGTGTATCTCTTCCTACAAAACGGTGGCCAATCTGAGAACTGGACTCTCACCACAGACAGCAAGGGCATTGCTTCTTTCTCTCTAGACACTTCTCTATGGACTTCTGATTCTGTCTCTCTGTCGGTCAGTGGTCACTCGCTCATGGTTTCCTCTATTAAATATTTAATGGTATTATTTACTGTGAATATTCAGTTTGTTCTGAGTGAGATCATTCATTTCTCCTGGTGTATTCTCCAAGGTTACTACAACTTCTTATTTTTCATACATTTTCTGTGTTTCTTGAACCAGGCTCGTTATCAAAAGGTTATGGAGGATTATCTGTACGAACAGGGTGTGCGTAGTCCTCTATATACATCTGCTTACCATTTCGCATGGAAATTTTATTCCAAGAGCAAGAGCTTTGTGAAGATAATGCAGGGCGAAGGGAAGTTCTCCTGTGAGAAGGACGGTATTGTTCTTGCTCGCTACATCATCCACGGGGTGGAGCTGAAAAGGGGACAGACGACCCTGGACTTTTTCTATCTGGTAAGGTTAAAGGGATGTTTCACTCAAATTATTTTTTTCTTTCAATTCCACCACAAGATTTGGGATATTTTACTTCAGTATTTGACTGTCATATTGTGTTTTGTCAGAAAATATTTTAAGAATGGCTTGGGAAAACCATACAGTACTTGACTTCCAGTTGAATATTTCATCATGGGTGATGCACAGTACTATATTTGCTAGCAGATCTCCAGGTTTTGGCCAGGAACTTTTCTCTGGTTATTAATGTTGACGCTGCCACCTGGCTGTCTCTTATGTCCCAGGTTATATCTAGAGGCAGCATTCAGCAGCACGGCCGTCTTCCTGTGATCATTAAAGAAAGAAAAGGTAAATAAAGTGGTCTTGGATTCTCCCGAATGCTAGCTGGAATTTTAGGAACACCACTTGATTAGAGAACATTCCTCCTGGAAAAGGCCTAATGGGATAAAAAGCTGTCACATTCAATCATCCAGATTACATCTTCAAAACAAGCTCTTACTGCACAGTATATTTCAGACTAGTCACTGAACGCTATGTCCGTATTGGTGGCTTATGGTGAGCTAATGTCCATCTCTTATTTCAGTTAACCAAGGGGAACTGATGCTCTCGCTGCGGCGGATGCCTGAGCTGACCCCTTTTGCCCAGGTGGTGGTGTACACCGTGTTGCCTGATGGGGAGGCAGTAGCAGATAGCCAAGACTTCCCCATTCAACTCTGCCTAAAAAACAAGGTAGGCAACTAGGCGTCTTTCGCCAGCTATGTGATGTGTCAAAATGTAATATCGGGGCTACATGCACTACGATCAATTTCCAAAATGACTTTGCATCAGACTATGATATGAAATCCTTCAACTGCACCTTTTGGATCATCATAAATCCGTTGGGTCTGTTTCTGTCTAGATGTGGTCAGAGCTCAGTGGTGGTGTAGATGAGTCAGTGGTTGGTCACTAGATATAGTAAGCAGTTGTGGTCACCCTCAGAGCACTGGCTCCGTTTGGGCTGCTCCATAATGACAGAGCTGTTAGTAGACCTCAGCATAAAAAGTGTGTTGAATATCTAAGCTGAGGCTTTTGTGGCGCAAGCCCCACAGATGCACTTACTCATGATATGCTTCTGCCAGGTAAGCCTACTTTGCAGTTAACAATTGAATTGTGTTTTTGGGGGGGGAAATATTTCTGCCAACCCACAAGATGGTTATCACATCAACTGGTTACACACTGAGTGATAGTCAAACATGCACACCGCACAGACCGACTGGGGTAATATTCATGGTATGAATTGGCAGACATTGTTAGGTTTGGCTTTTTATGCCAATAGTGGCTAACCGGGGCTGGGATGTCAATGTTGCGTTGCTTAGATAGTAGCTGAGACTTACGGTGTTTGCTGTGGAACACGTGAGAATTGCATGTACTTTCAGAATTGTTTGGCGAGCTACTCCTAGGTGGGCTGCGACCTACTGGTAGCTTGTGATGGACCTGTTGGACACCCCTGCTCTACACAGTACTAGCATTATTATGTTGTGGGCTCTGTACTTGAAATGAACCAATGCGTTGGACATGTATTCTGTGATTTCTCCCGCTTTTCTCCTCTCCAGGTGTCCCTGAAGTTCTCGTCCCTCCAGGAGTTGCCAGGGGAGAAGACCTCTCTGAGCCTCCAGGCCCACCCAGGGTCTCTGTGTTCTCTCAGGGCCATCGACCAGAGTGTGCTGCTGCTGCAGCCTGAACAGGAGCTCAGCCTGGACTCTGTACGTTCTCCATGGGCCGCGTCCCAAATGGCTCCCTATGTAGTGCACTACTTTTAACCAGGGCCTCATTGGGGTCTGGTCAAAAATAGTGCACTATATAGGGTGCCATTTGGGACAGGACACAGCCCATCACATTCACTTACTAACCATTGACTCACCACACTAAGCTGAAGCCTAACCATGATCACACATCTCCTTTGGCATTATTTTTGTGCACCCACGTTTTTCAAGATGGGATTTGGCTCACTTTCAGCTTCCTCTAACCATGTATTAACCACTGTCTGATACTTAAAGTTTAGAAGTTTTAACTTGTGGGACTATTTTGTTGGTTCTGTTGTGCCACTAACTCGAGTGCAGATCAAGTATTGTCTATATGCACTGACCCTATAACCTCTGACCACGCTCTGACTGTCGAGATGCTGCGGCTTTTAAAGTCAGTATTACTAGAGGTATATTACTTCTCCGCAGGTCTTCAGTCAGCTGCCTGTTCAGAAGTTGTCTGGATATTCTTACAGAGTAGAAGACCCCTACCCATGCCTTGGATATCCTCCAAGATTTGAAGAGATGATCCTTCCACCCGAACCAAAACCGGTCGAGGAGTTGGTAGTACCTGATTGGGGGAAACGCTCATTCTGGTTTGGCCCCAGCAACGACAAAAACGATGTCTACAGCATCTTTAAAGTATGAGACTCAAATAAGTTTGTCTGTTTGGAATATGGAGAATGTATATGTAAGAATCTTTGTAAAGTAGACACTGAATGCTGTCTCTGAAGTGAGTTTTCAGAAATCAGTAAAAAGATGTGTTTTTAAATTGATTCAACCAATACCCAAAACTGAAATCCAGGTATGATATGACCTTTACACGCTGACGCTGTTCTATTGCTTGTACTTTTCATTTTAGGAAGTTGGAATCAAGATCCTGACCAACTCTGACGTGAAAAAACCTTACAACTGTAACACATACTTTGCAATGAAACAAAATGGTATGATGGAAGGTATAGTCATCGAATGGTGGTCACCACATTCTGTTTATAGACTGTTTACTCACTGTGAATGATCATACTGTGTTCTCGACATGGCTCATCTTAATATTTTTTTCTTTTCCAAATTATATTCTGTCTATACACACCATTTATATTCCCACTCTATCTACTTGGATTGTTTGTTCTTAATCCTTTATTTGTATTGTTGGAGCTAGTAACGCCAGCATTTCGCTACGCCTGCAAATCTGTATGTGACGAATAAACTTTGATTTGATATGCTAATGAA
This sequence comes from Salmo salar, assembly GCF_965601325.2. Lineage (NCBI taxonomy): Eukaryota > Metazoa > Chordata > Actinopteri > Salmoniformes > Salmonidae > Salmo > Salmo salar. The sequence continues at coordinate 129,677,968 of NC_138299.1, forward strand.
TAAACCTTTCTAGTCTCAACCTAATGAAGGATTTGTTTCGATTTGCAGTTCGTCCCATGAACATGATGCCTAAAGAGGAGAGCTCACCAACCCCTGGAGCCTCTGACAAGCCTAAAGAGACCGTCCGCACGTACTTCCCTGAGACCTGGATCTGGGACCTGGTTCCTGTGGGGTAAGCATTGTGACAGACGCCATATTTGTAGTCCACCTTGCATCCCTTTCCATGGGGTTCTGGGCTGACAATGCCTACTAATATGGCAATACTGAAACCACAGGCATGTCTTTGTCCTAGGAGTCGATTTAAAAAAAAACAAAAAAACAAATCACCTAGTCCGCTATTGAATTGACCATAAATCATGTGCTTTAATGTATTTCGTTTTTATTGCACCCTTTTCACCACTACCAGACATACAGGAAAAGTGAATGTTGACAAGACTGTCCCAGACACCATCACTAAGTGGGCTGCAGGGGCGTTCTGTACTTCCCCAGTGGGTTTTGGCCTGGCTCCCAACACTGGCCTCACTGCCTTCCAACCCTTCTTTGTGAGCCTGACGCTGCCCTACTCTGTCATCCGGGGGGAGGTGTTCACACTCAAGGCCACAGTGTTCAACTACCTCTCCAAGTGTATCATGGTAAGTCCCCCCCCCCAGTGTTGTCTCTTTCTTTACCTCTCCAGTCCCACTTCATTTGGGTAGGCAACTAGATTCAGCTGCAGGCCAATTTGTGTTGGCGCAAATGGTCGGGGGGCAGATGATAATTTAACAGCATTGACTCCGGGATGCTGGCCTTCTAGGCAGAGTTCCTCTGTCCAGTGTCTTTTATTGGCCAGTCTGAGATATGGCTTTTTCTTTGCACCTCTGCCTAGAAGGCCAGCATCCCAGACTGGTGTTTTGCGGATTCTATTTAATTAAGCTGCCAGTTGAGGACTTGTGAGGTGTCTATTTCTCAAACTCGACACACTAATGTACTTGTACTCTTGCTTAGTTGTGCACCGGGGCCTCCCACTCCTTTCTATTCTGGTTAGAGCTAGTTTGCGCTGTTCTGTGAAGGGAGTAGTACACTGCGTTTGTTTGTATGAGATCTTCAGTTTCTTGGCAGTTTCTTTGTTTCTGCCTGTAATCAAACCCACAAATGCTGATTCTAAAGAAGGCCAGATTTATTGCCAGTTTTATCAGCACAACAGTTATCAGCTGTGCTAACATAATTGCAAAAGGGTTTTCTAATGCTCAATTAGCCTTTTAAAATGAAACTTGGATTAGCTAACACAACGTGCTATTGGAACACAGGAGTGATGGTTGCTGATAATGGGCTTACGTAGATATTCTGTAAAAAAAATCAGCCGTTTCCAGCTACAATAGTCATTAACAATGTCTATACTGTATTGCTGATCAATTTGCCATATTTTAATGGACAAAATGCGCTCTTTCAAAAACAAGGACATTGGAAAGTTTCTTCCGTGTGCAGTTGCAAAAACCATCAAGCACTATGATAACTGGCTCTCATGAGGACCGCCACAGGAAAGGAAGACCCAGACTTACCTCTGCTGCAGAAGATGTATTAGTTATCAGCCTCAGGAATTGCAGGCCAAATAAAGCTTCAGAGTTCAAGTAACAGACACATCACCTGTTCAGAGGAGACTGCGTGAATCAGGCCTTCATGGTCGAATTGCTGCAAAGAAACCACTACTAAAGGACACCAATAAGAAGAGACTTGGCCAAGAAAAACAAGCAATGTGCATTAGACCATTGCTGGTGACACTGATTTATTTAGAATTGAAGGCACACTTAACCAGCATGGCTACCACAGCATTCTGCAGCGATACACCATCCCATCTGGTTTGCACTTAGTGGGATGATAATTAGTTTTTCAACCGGACAATGACTCAACACACCTCCAGGCTGTGTAAGGGCTATTTGACCAAGAAGGAGAGTGATGGTGCTGCATCAGATGACCTGACCTCAACCCAATTGGGATGAGTTGGACCGCAGAGTGAAGGAAAAGCAGCCAACTAGTGCTCAGCATATGTGGGAACCCTTCAAGACTGTTGGAAAAGCATTACTCATGAAGCTGGTTGAGCGAATGCCAAGAGTGTGCAAAGGGTGGTTACTTTGAAGAATCAAAATATATTTGAACACTTAATTTTTTGGGTTATTTCATAGTTGTCACTATTGTAGAAAATATAAAGAAACCCATGGCTTTTATTTTTGCTAATCTTTGGGGAACAATCTAGACGCTGTGACGTTTTTGAGAAATCTAGTAAAGAGTTGCAATTGACCCATGTGTTTCTCCTAGGTGAAGGTGACTCTAGCTGAGTCGAACCAGTTCACAGCCAGGCCATGTGAAGGCTGCCAGTACACCCTGTGTCTGTGTGCTGAAGAGAGCAGGACCTTCAAGTGGATCCTCACCCCAACTGCTTTAGGTGAGCCATGCAGTACTCTGTCAATCTCTCACAAGGCTCTTGCAGTAGACTCCACATTTACTCCCTACACCTAGGCCCTTGCCCCCTAACCCTTCGCTGCTTGCAGATCTGTAAGGTGTTAGAAATATGGTAGAAGCTCCACTACACTGCTTATACCCATCCACACCTTTCAAATATGCAAATAGTGAAGGGTAGGGAGTGATTTGGAAGCAGTGCATTAAGACAGGGTTGTTGACTTCACACAGCTCTCATTAGACTGAAATTTCCGTAAATGAAATGATTTATCTGATGCACAAATTCCTCGAATATGACATGCTCAAAGATCTACCTCAGCCACTGATAACCCCTATCAGAGAAATGGAGGGAGGGACCAAGGAGGAGAGGGGAAACAAGGGATGGCACAAAGGAGGGAACAGTTGAGCCAGGGTACATGAGTGACTGAGAGGCTGGAGGTGGAGTGGGTAAAAGGGAGCAAGCTGATGGGTGACTGGTCTAGACTAGAATGTTAATGTTTCCCTGGACTGAACTATAGGGGAGGTGAGTGTGAAAGTGAGCGCCGAGGCGTTGAAAACTGAGGACCTCTGCGGCAACGAGGTGGCCACGGTGCCAGAGAAAGGACGCATTGACACCGTTGTGCAAACACTGCTGGTAGAGGTGAGTGTCTGTCCTGTATAGCAAGTCCACTGTTTTTCTCCCACATTTAATTAGAGATCTGGGTTTTCAGTAACACTAGGTCAAGGGTGAATACAGGAGAATTTATATTTTGATGAGAGGAGACCAACATGGTTTGGTGTTTAACTGCATTTGGGCTTGAGACTCCAGCCCATGCCTAATAAATTGAAAGCGTGTGTATATATATTTTTAATAAAGAATTACTTGGTGCATATCTTTTACATTCATTTTAGATTAAGCTGTATAGCTGGACCTACACAACAGATGGTCTGGGATGTAGACTTATCTTAACATTGGTCTACGTTTCAGGTTTTAAATGTTTGATTTTGGAGTGAAATGTACCTTTAAGTGGTTACCATATAAATTCTATGGTAGAATTAACTTGAGTTGTCGTCATTACTGTTTTTTAAAAATGTATTTTGGTGCTGTTTCACTTTCCCTCTATCAGGCCGAGGGAACCCAGGAGACGGTCAGCCACAATGCTCTGCTCTGCCCTGCAGGTAATCTACTGACGTCTATCAGTCATACTTTGTCATAATTAAGTTGAAGTGCATTTGTTTTGGTTTAGATGACAGATACTTTTTAATTGGTTATCAAGTCTCTCTCTCTCTCTCGTCACCAGAGGGCCCGGTGGAGAAGGACATCTCTCTGAAGCTGCCTGAGGTGTTTGTGGAGGGCTCTGCCAAGGCGTCCCTCTCAGTACTGGGTGAGAATTATCCATCTGTTTTGCTGAGTTCACACCTACTCATTTTTTAAAAGTTTTATAACGTTTTCAGGATATGTTTTCCATTTTGGTGCAGATGAAATGTAGGCAAGAATTTTTCATCCCTCTATATATGGATGTGGATATTCCACCTGCAGATCTATGATTGCCTTAAGGTTATGGGTGAGGATCAGGATAAGCATTGGTTAAGGTAAGAAACGGGGCTCTGCTGGTCGAATATCCAATGGTTGGTCTCGTTCACCAGGCGACCTGATGGGTCGGGCCATGAAGAACCTGGACAGCCTGTTGCAGATGCCCTATGGCTGTGGAGAGCAGAACATGGTGCTGTTTGCTCCCAATATCTACATCCTCAACTACCTGCAAAGCACCAGGCAGCTCACCATGGAGATCCAGACCAGGGCCACAGGCTTCCTAGACAGTGGTGAGTGAGCTGGGTCCAGTTCAGTAAGGCACAACATGTTGCAATTATTGTCAGACATGTTTAGTTACAGCCTGCACTCCCCGTTTTACTCAGTAAATATGTTATTCTCCCTACTGGACATAACCCTGGTGAAATAGACCGCTATCTATTCTGAAGACTATTGCTTAACTTAATGCATAGAGTGGGATATGACAAGAGAATTTGCAGTAAGCCTTGTACTTTTTAAATAATGAGCTGTGATTGAACAGGACTCTGCAAAGATCAACACTGTCTGACAGTGTGCTGTCTGATCCTGTGTTCATCTCACCTCTGACTAGCAACAACCTGTTGTATATATTTGGCGCTGAACCAGTTAACGTCACCTTCCACATACAGTACAAGTCCCTAGAAGGAGAGTCTTTATTCATTTGGCCATTTGTGTTGCAGGCTACCAGAGGGAGCTCAACTACAAGCATGACGATGGCTCCTACAGTGCCTTTGGGAAGAGCGATGAGTCTGGAAACACGTGGTCCGTTCAATTGAAGTCCACACAGTCATAATGCCTTCTCTTAGATTATTCCTCAATTTACCTTTTTTTAAGTCATGAAAATGACATTAGCTTAAAGGGGGTTGCAGTATGTAATCAAGGTAGGAATGTGATGGTCTCAAATCCATACTAGTATGTGCTATGGCAAATATAGTTGGCTTCAGCACATACAGTATGGCTACTGTTATCTAGAGTCTATGATCCGTAGTTTAGGCAAGGCTCACCACATCTAGTCCGTGTAACTCCAGTGACATCTGACCTGTGTCCTCTCAGGCTCACCTCCTTTGTGATGAAGTCCTTTGGAGGGGCCAAGCCCTACATCTTTGTGGACCCCGCCCACATTGCCCAGGCCAAGGCCTGGTTGGCCAGTCACCAGCAGACGGATGGCTGCATCGCGTCAGTGGGGAAACTCTTCCATAACGGCATGAAGGTAAAGGAGTCAGAGCTCAGTGGGTAATAAGAGGATGAGTATCCTACTGCTGCCACCAAATGTGCAAAGGTAACGTTTAGGGCAGAGATTCAGCAGGAGGTTCTGGTGCAAGTTTCCCGTTCTATTTAGAGTGCAATGGTGGAGTCTGCATAAAATCCTAGATAACTAACAAACAAAAGACTTAGTACTTTACATACCTCATATTGCACTGACTTGTAGGAAAATGTACTGTTCAGGCGGACCTTAGGACCCCACGTGTGCCCCGACGGAGCACATACTGAGCACAACAAGAATCCCAAGCATGTTTTTGCCAGTCCTGAGAACACACCACCTCCCTAAAGGGACCTCAGTCTGACTAGTCCCGACAGCTTTTATGCATCTCCTAAACAGTACTCTTAGTTATTTCCCCCCTGTTCTTTATCTTTGTGCACCATTATCATGTGAATGTTGTTTTCAACACCAATGTTTTTACCTGATATCAGTGTGACTTTGAAACTCTGTAACACCTTGGAGTGTTGGATGACGTTTACTGGCATCCTTTGTTGTCATAGGGAGGGGTCGGGGATGAAGTGTCGCTCACTGCCTACATCACCGCTGCACTGCTGGAGCTGGATGGCAACACTTCTGTGAGTTATCAGCTCTTTCCATATCCAAGTATTTTTAAAATGTTATTGATAAACAAGGTCACATTTGGTGATTTTTATCAAAACATGAACTGCTCTAGTGGATATTTCTGCTTAGCCGTCCAACTACAACACAATTCTAAATAAGACCATATCACCCACAGAACGCCTCGCCATGTATTCTAATAAACCACTTCCCAATATACAGTTCCTTCTGGGAAACTATTCAGACCCCTTGACTTTTTCCACATTTTGTTACGTTACAGCCTTATTCTAAAATGGATTAATAAAATGTTAAAAATCCTCAGCGATCTACACACCATAATGACAAAGCGAAAACATGTTTTTAGGAATGTTTACAAATGTCTTGAAACTAAAAACAGATTCCTTATTTACCTAAGTATTCAGATCTTCTGCAATAAGGCTTGAAATTGAGCTCAGGTGCATCCTGTTTCCATTGATCATCCTTGAGGTGTTTATACAACTTAATTGGAGTCCACTTGTGGTAAATTCAATTGATTGGACTTGATTTGGAAAGGCGCAGACCTGTGTGTGTGTGTATATATAAGGTCCCACAGTTGACAGTGCATGCCAGAGCAAAAACCAAGCCATGAGGTTGAAGGAATTGTCCGTTGAGCTCCGGGGAAGGCTACAAACACATTTCTGCAGCATTGAAGGTCCCCAAGAACAGTGGCCGCCATCATTCTTAAATGGATAAAGTTTGGAACCACCAACGCTCTTCCTAGAGCTGACCGCCTAGCCAAACTGAGCAATCGGGGGAGAAGGGCCTTGGTCAGAGGTGACCAAGAACCCTACGGTCAGTCAGAGTTCTGTAGTTCCTGTGGTGATGGGAGAACCTTCCAGAAGGACAACCATCTCTGCAGCACTCCACCAATCAGGCCTTTATGGTAGAGTGCCAGACGGAAGCCACTCAGTAAAAGGCACATGACAGCCCACTTAGGGTTTGCCAAAAGGCACCTAAAGACTCTCAGACCATGAGAAACAAGATTCTCTGGTGTGATGAAACCAAGATTGAACTCTTTTGCCTGAATGTCAAGGGCCACATCTGGAGGGAACCTGGCAACATCCCTACAGTAAAGCATGGTGGTGGCAGCATGCTGTGGGGGTGTTTTTCAGTAGCAGGGACTGGGAGACTAGTCAGGATCAAGGCAAAGTACAGCGATCCTTGATGAAGACCTGAGACTGTTTTGCCTCTGGAGAGACCTGAAAATAGCTGTGCAGCAACACTCCCCATCCAACCTGACAGAGCTTGAGAGGAATGGGAGAAAATCCATTTTTATATGTATGTGTTTTTGTCCAATTCTTCTCTGCAGATCCTCTCACTGTACACAGTATATACACTAGTCAATTTATTTATATTGCTAACGTTATTCGGTAGTCATACCCGTATTAAAGGTCTGGGTTGTATTCATTAGGGAGCGCAATGGAAAACCCATGAACATTTTGCAACTGAAAATGTGCATGTTTCTTATTGGTCCAGATAATCCCTCCCAGTTTCAGTGTTCCTCTGTTTGGTGCATAATAAACACAATGCTGTTGTATGTGGGTGTGTCAGGACCCCATGGTGGAGAAGAGTCTGGTGTGTCTGAAGGCAGCAGTGTCTGACCAGCTGGACAACACCTACACCATGGCCCTGCTGTCCTACACCTTCACCCTGGCCCAAAACCAGGACATGAGGGCCAAGCTCATCACCCACCTGGACAAGAGAGCTGCTACCTCGGGTATGTCTTGTCTCTCGGTGAAAATGTCTGTCTCTACCGTTCTGTCTGACTGCTGGGAAACTGACAATTACCACAGGTGGCAATCGTCACTGGGAGAGAGCAGAGGCTTCTGGGACAAAGACGGACTCTCTGGAGGTGGAGATGACATCCTATGTGCTGCTGGCGCTGCTTTCCGGTCCCACCATGCCAGGCTTTGGGCTGGACTACTCCACTGGCATCGTCCGCTGGCTGGCCCAGCAGCAGAACCCCTACGGAGGCTTTGCCTCAACACAGGTACTTTATTGGTCTGGTGGACATTCACTCTAGCAACTCATCTGCCAATCGCTCCTACTGTTAGTACATGGATCACACCAAATCCTTATTTGTATATGAAATGTAGTAAATTGGACATTGTATTAAAGCCTTACAATCACTTCATAACACATGGATTTCTTTGACTTGTTGTGCTTCATTTTATTGATTCTCTCCATCATACCCAAGCTATAGTCGATCAGGATTTGTTTTAGCAACAGTACTTCTCTCTTCCCCCGTCACCAGGACACAGTGGTAGCACTGCAGGCCCTGGCCAAGTACGGTGCTGCCACCTTCAGTCCAGAGGGCGCCAGTACAGTCAGTGTGAGCTCGGCCGGAGGCCTGAAGATGGAGTTTACTGTGAATCAGAACAACAGGCTGCTCTATCAGGAGGAGCAGCTGAGGGAGGTCCCTGGGGACTACAACATCAAGGCACAGGGCAAGAGCTGCGTCTTTGTGCAGGTCAGGCTCCAGTCGTTTTTCCCTTTGCTGCCTCTCAGTACTGCATGTCTGGTTTGTGTTCAGTAGAGCACACTGTTGCACAAAAACGAACGTTTCAACCCTAGAATTTCAGCATTCGTCGTAATGCATGTGTGCTACTATACATTGAAATGTGTATGTTTTGATTTCATGCATCTCAATAGTATCGTCTGTCTTTTCAGATCGCCATGCACTACAATATTCCCCCTCCTCCTGACTTCTCTGCTTTCAACATCTCAACACAGACGCTTGGGAAATGTAACGGCACCAAGAAATCTCTGATAGTGTCTGTGGATGTCAGGTACAGTGGTATTCCTTTTACCCTTGAAATAGCAGCTGAAAAAAATGACTTTTTGGGCGACCTGACCAAATTCCCAGAAATATGAGTTATAGATCTGTCATCCTCATTGACAGCAAGTGTTAGATCTCTTTTTATGCTTCCCATTAAGTATAGTTTTTGCGGTTTTGAACAGCAGAAAATAAAAGATTTCCAAGCGGTTTTGATGATTTTCTTGTTTTGTCAACTTAAATTAAGCTAACTAGTAGAATTTTAGCAATCAGGAAATGGCGGAGCGACTTCTGCGTAGTTGCGCCTTTTTAAGATAATATCCATCCTTCATCTGACTGTGTGACTGACAGGTACAATGGTCGGCGAGAGGAGACCAACATGGTGATCATCAATGTCAAGCTTCTCTCCGGCTTTGTCCTGGACAAGTCCTCCCTCAGGCCTGTGAGTCAATAAGAGAACCTCAGGGCCAGGAGTTTTACCAGTTTGGGGAACACTCCTGACACTAAGTATAATCCCCTTGAGGATGAATGTATAAAATGATAATGGCGTCTGTTCTAATTGTAAGTATTATCGTTTTGTCCTTTGAACGTATCAGTTGTAGTGTCTATGACACTATCTTATCCTGTGTTCTGTTCTTCCAGTTGAAAAATGACCCCACTGTCAAACGAGTTGACCTGGAGGAAGGACATGTCATCATCTACCTAGATGGGGTAGGAACATGAATAATGAATGTTGCATCTAAACGGGTCTGTCTTTATCGGTTACAGAACCTAGTTGGATGTGGTCTCATTTGCATCTACACACTGGATTTAACTTGAACAGTAACATCAAAGTAAGACTGTAGTGGCTGTTTTATACAGTAACACTATGTGAATCTATAACATTGAACTGCATTATTCCTTTTCTGACAGCTCAAGCAGAAGGAAACGAAGACGTACAGCCTGGCCATAGAGGAGGATGTGCCTGTGAGGAATCTGAAACCAGCTGTGGTGAAAGTGTATGACTACTACCAGACAAGTAAGAATTCCATCTAACACACAGTGACATGTGTAGGGTTGCCAAGAACTTTCAATAAATTCTGTGCTTTTCCCAAAATCCCAACTGCAGGATTTATGGAATACCAGGGTATTTAAGTTTCCTGTAATTCTGCAGCCTTAAACGTGACTTCATGCGCAGAAACATTGTGCTCCCCAAGGGTTTATGGAAAAACTGGTACTCTATTCTCAAATAGAAAAAGAATAACACTCGCAACTACATATTAGACCTTGTGTCAAACTCGTTCCAGAGGGCCGAGTGGGAGTTTATGCTCCTCCCTTGTAATTGTTTGCTTGAATTAAGGTCACTGATTAGTAAGGACCTCACCTGGTTGTCTAGGACTTAATTGCGGTGGTTTTCGCCCGTAGGCGACGTTGTTGCCGGTGAGGACCTGCCTTACAACAGGCTGGACTGAGGTCTTGTAGGCCTATTGCGGACAGTCTGAGCACTGATGGGAGGGGTTGTGCGTTCCTGGTGTAACTTGGGCAGTTGTTGCCGCCATCCTGTACAGGTGTTACACTGCGAGGACTATCAGCTGGCCGCTGCGTCTCACAGTACAGACATGGCAATTTATTGCCTTGGCCACATCTGCAGTCATGCCTCCTTGCAGCATGCCTAAGGCACGTTCACGCAGGGACCCTGGGCATCTTTCTCTTGGTGTTTTTCAGAGTTGGTAGAAAGGCCTCTTTAGTGTCATAACTGTGACCTTAATTGCCTACTGTCTGTGTGTATTAACAACCGTTCCACAGGTGCATGTTCAAACCCTTTACAATGTATATCTGAAGTTATTTGGATTTTTACAAATCTTTGAAAGACAGGGTCCTGAAAAGGATATATTTTTTTTCTGTAATGGAATACCAGTTTCCAAACCACCCCATTCTCTGAAATATTTGCCACTGGCATACCTATCAAGGTTACGTACATAACTCCGGTTCCTTGAGGAAGGAAACAAGACATCACCAGTATGTCTGCAGTGGGAGTTTAATGATTGACAGGGAAGTAGTTATCATTAGAAAGGAACTGACCTCTTTTCTGTTCTCAGGTGATGAAGCTGTGAGTGAATACAGCTCCCCATGTGCGGAGAGTAAGTCCATAACAGCCTTTCTATAACCATACTTCAGTTTGTGAAATGAGCTTAACTGACAAATTTAGATGACCATGTATGTTTACTGTTTTCAGAGGGAGTAATATTCTATTGATGTTTGTCATTTTCACAGGTGACAGTCAATGAAGTGTGAGAGCCAATCACGCTGACTGGACCTGGGCTCAACTAATTGCTTTCCTATTTAGGAAGTACCATTTTTATTTTTTAGGCAGAGCTCATAGAACCCCTCCATTTGGTGGTTACACATTGACCAACTTGTAATCTGTTTCAATTGTGTTCATTTACAATGTTGTCATTTAATAGATGGGCCTTAAGGTAAAATCGTAACTCTTTGTTACTTTGACTTCTGTTGTAATCCTGCTATTAAAGTGATTGTGAACTCGTTATGCAGAAAGTTATTGTAATGTTTCTACTGTAAATGTTAATAAAACCAGTCTCCGTAACATCTGTTTTAATAGATATAATCTATACATAACAGTGTACCATACGGGAGCATATTGAGTGTGGCATACTGTTAACTGAAGTGTATTCTGACCATTAGACTTCTGTTGAAATGGCTTTTTGTACAATACTGGTTGAATGAGTAAATGACATTTTACAGTAAAACCTTTTTCTAACACTACCTCTGGCCAATGCTGAACATTTGGTTACACCCATTTCAGTGTGGGGAAAATATATTAAGGTATTTTCTGATACTTGAGTGACATGGTTTACAGTACCTCAGGCAGGTTATCCAGAAAAAGATGCAACTCAATTTCACAAAGCTAAACAGGTTTACATGTTCAAAAACACAGCATAGTCTTCTCTAAAGCTATTCAGATGGTGATTTATGTAGCATGTCTGAATCCTTTACAATGTCAAGCTACCAGATCATGACGCTCTAAAGCTGAAATGCACCCTGAATCCCTTTGCACTTGATCTGAAAGAATTGGAAAGTAAGCAATAGCATATGGCAACAATTTGACCTGGCGTATCTGAGAGCAATATGGAACTACCACGTGTTTCCCTATCCAATCCGCTCAGCTCTACAGCAGTGCATAGGATATTGAGGGGAGGATGGTTTTCTTTTTGTAATCCGTGATTGTCTGTAGACCCTGCCACATACGTCTCGTGTTTTGAGCTGTTGAATTGCAACTCCACTTTGTTTCTATACTGACGCTTTGCTTGTTAGATTGCCTTACGGAGGGAATAACTACACTGTTTGTATTCAGTCGTGTTTCCAGTCGCCTTGCCATGATTAAATGCGGTGGTACGTACTTTTGCGCGAAATGCTGCCATCAATCCACGTTTGCTGGTTAGGGAAGGTTTTAATAGTCACAGTGGGTACAACGTCTCCTATACACGTCCTTAACTCGCTCACAGACTCGGCTACCCGGAACATATCCCAGTCCACGTGTGGAATCCAATTGGTCAGACCAGCGTTGGATATACCTAAGCACGGGCACGTCCTGTTTTAGTTTCTGCCTATAGGAGGGGAGGAACCAAGATGGAGTCATGGTCAGATTTGCTAGAAGGTGGACTGGTGAGGGCCTTGCATGGATCGCGGAAGTTAGAGTAGCAGTGGTCGAGTGTTGCTCGCTCGTGTACTGCAATCGATACGCTGATAGAATTTAGGTAGCCTTGTTCTCAGATTAGCTTTGTTAAAATCCCCAGCTACAATAAATGCAGCCTCAGGATATATGGTTTGCATAAAGTCCAGTGAAGTTCCTTGATGGCCGTCTTGGTATCCGCTTGCGGGGGATATACACGGCTGTGAAGATAACCGAGGAGAGTTCTCTTGATTGTGAGGAATTCTAGGTCAGGTGAACAAAAGGACTAGAGTTCTTGTATGTTGATACAATTACACTATGAGTTGTTAATCATGAAACCTACACCCCCGCCCATCTTCTTACCATAGACGTTTGTTCCTGTCTGCGCAATGCACTGAAAATCCTGTTGGCTGTACAGACTCCGACATGTCCCCAGCTAGCCATGTCTCTGTGAAACAGTATGTTACAATTCCGGATATCTCTTTGGAAAGCAACTCTTGCCCTAATTTCGTCGACTTTAAACTAGGGACTGGACATTAGCGTGTAATATACTCAGAAGCGGTGGGTGGTGTGCGCGCATCCGAAGCCTCACTAAAAGACCGTTCCGGCACCCTCTCCTCCGGTGTTTTGGGTCGGTCTCTGGAATCGGTTCAATTGCCCTGGGAGGTGCAGACAAAGGATCCGCTTTGGGAAAGTCGTAGTGCTGGTAAATTTTACATCTCTCTGATATCCAATAGTTCTTCCCGGCTGTATGTAATAGCATTTAAGAAATTATACCACCTAAAAAAAATAAAAAATACTGCAGTTTCCTAAGGACTTGAATCGAAGCTGCTGTCTCTATCGGCGTTATCTTGCAAAAAGATTGCTTTAGCTAACAAAGCTTCTGAATCTGGGCCCATTTTAGCCAGCTAAAGTAGGTAGCTACTAGCTAGTGAACTATATAGGATTAGCTAGCATCAACTAACACTGCTTGTTGCATTCGCAAATGTGGGCTAGTTAGGTTAGCTAATGTTAGGTTAGCTAATTAGCATGCTAACGTTATTCTAGCAAGCTAACAGTAGACTTACATTAAAAAAATATATTATTTTTTTAGGATCGACGGTAAGTTCTTGAACGCTAGTATTTTCTGAACTTTTGGTAAACATAAGACATTTCATCCGGTAGGATGAATCCTTCATTCCGAGAAAAGAGAACATTTATTTTAGATACAGCCAAGGGTGTTCGTCCTCATCTGGAGGTGGTGGTGGTAGAGCGATGTCGGACATGATTGTGCCATTTCGGACACGCGTGGGCAAAGTGCTGCTGAGTGGATGACTGTTTTGCAAGTAACAGGCGGATGGGGTTTACACTTTAGGACCCCTGGATTTGCCCAAACTGATGAGGATTGGATAAACTCTATGTCGTCGCCTGCTGCCTAGCAAAACAAGTTCACCCGTGAGTGTGCCGACTCGACTATGTTGCTTGCATCTTTTTGCCAACGTGATTCGTTTTTTTTCTTCTAGCTTCAGATTGATTTGATTTTTGTAGTGAGTAACGAAGGTGTCAGGGGAAATGTATGGGCGTAAAAGTATCCTTTTTTTTATGTAGTAAAGTAAAAGTCGGCAAATATAAATAAAGTACAGATACGACTTAAGTACAGTAACAAAGTATTTCTACATCGTTACTTTACACAACTGAGAAGACATGAATCAGTGGAGTATGATTTTCTAAAACCTGACTGAAAATCATACATTTGCTCATGTACAACTCTCTCCAGGATCTTTGATGTTACACTGAGGATAGATACAGGCCTATAATTCCCAGGGTCAGACTTTATCCCTTTCTTATACAGAGGTATAACTTTAGTGTGTTTCATGTCCATGGGAAATATGCCTTGTTCAAGAGAGACAATGTTCTCAACGACAGGGCCCGAGTGGTCACTGAATTGTTTGGTGAGCATAAAAATGATGTAAACCATATGCCGTGGCCGTCTGTCACCATATCTCATCCCAATTGAACACTTAAGGGAGATTTTGGACCAGCGCCTGAGACAGCATTTTACACCACCAACAAAACACCAAATGATGGAATTTCTCATGGAAGCATGGTGCATTAAAGCTGTCGTGGGTGGCCCAACGCCCTATTAAGACACTTTATGTTGGTGTTTCCTTTATTTTGTTTCCTGTACATTTCTTGAAGAAAATGTGTGTGCTCTCTAGCTTGTCTTAAAGCATACTGAACAAAAATATAAACGCAACATGTTTCAGGAGCTGAAATAAAAGATCCCAAAATGTTCCATATGCACAAAAAGCTTATTTCTCTAGTTTTGTTCACAAATGTGTTTACGTTATGAGCATCCACATCCGGCTTCTTCACCTGCGGGATTGTCTGACCAGCTACCCGGACAGCACGAGAAAGGGTTTAAACATAGGTTTTGATACATTCAATGTAAATCATGTACCGTATGTTCCCCCTTTTATATGTTAATGTGTTCACGTGGAAAAAAAGGCAAATTATTATCAATGACTTTGTAACAGCTCCAAACAAGAAATGCTCACTGGTACCCTAGTTTATAGAAAGACCCATAAATTGTAGCAACAAGCTGTGTTGAAGCAAAGCAAGTCAGACTGCACATGTACAATTTGGTTTGGTGTTTGTAGCATAAATGGTTCAAGAGCAGTGTTGGCTCTGTGGTGGTTAATTTCTGTATTACCAAATGAGGAGAGAGACAAACTTCACACACAAGTCAGTTATACTTAAACTACAAATTTAATAATAAGAGCTTTGCAATAGCACTGACTTTCAACGATTCCCTATTTCTAATGAACCGTTGAGTGACAACACAAAAGTACAAAGATCTTTTATAGCCAAGATACACCCCTCTCAACCTACATGACGAACAGCAGATACATAGAATGGTCACAAGGTTAAGATTTGTATGAAAGGTATCTATAATACATAGCAGACAGCATCTGCTGTGTCAACAGTTTTCATTGTACAGACCAGTGTCTGGCCCTCCTACTCCAAACTGGAACCGTCTCTTCCTGGTTCGGTATAGAACAAAAACACCAACTCATCCAATGGCATAACTCAATTGTCAACTCTAGATACTCCCATCTCAAGTAAAACCCCTTCTTGACCCCACTCCTGGACAAGCTCACTGAGGGGAGTTGAGTCTCTAGGTCATATACTATCCCGTGATAAGTGCAACATCGGAGAGGACATACAATGGTTCCATACACTGCCATACACCTTCCCCCAATGCCAAAGGAAGGAGTGACTTGCGCACAGACATTGTGAAGACAAGTAATTGGTTCCCCATTAATCACGCCATCCCTTCACATGGTTTAAGAATAGGTAAAGACACATTCACATATGAAGACAATGTTCCATCCTGTCTTCTTCCCTTTCTGATATTCTGCATAGCACCAGAGACATGTAAAAGACAAGTCTGACCTCTCCCCTCTCTGGGCCCCAAGTGACTGAGCCCCAGCTGAGGGAAGAAGTGCAACTGCCAACACCAGAGTCCACAGGGATACATTCTAATAACAAGTATATCACATAAGCATATTATTAAGATAAGACATCTTAATTATCTATGTTACCCAACTAATTCTGATTCATCTGCCACAGATCCCACATGGAAGGTTGAGGGGGTGTAGGGGCATTTGTGGTGGTGGTTTGGCGGGTATACAGTGGGGGGGGGAAAGTATTTGATCCCCTACTGATTTTGTACGTTTGCCCACTGACAAAGAAAGGATCAGTCTATAATTTTAATGGTAGGTTTATTTGAACAGTGAGAGACAGAATAACAACAACAAAAAATCCAGAAAAACGCATGTCAAAAATGTTATAAATTGGTTTGCATTTTAATGAGGGAAATAAGTATTTGACCCCCTCTCAATCAGAAAGATTTCTGGCTCCCAGGTGTCTTTTATACAGGTAACGAGCTGAGATTAGGAGCACACTCTTAAAGGGAGTGCTCCTAACAGCAGCTTGTTACCTGTAAAAAAGACACCTGTCCACAGAAGCAATCAATCAGATTCCAAACTCTCCACCATGGCCAAGACCAAAGAGTGGGGCGGCCCATCAGGAAGTCCAGGATCCAGTTGCAGAGGTCTAGGGTTTCTGGGATGATGGTGTTGATGTGAGCCATGACCAGCCTTTAAATGCACTTCATGGCTACAGACGGGAGTGCTACGGGTCGGTAGTCATTTAGGCAGGTTATCTTAGTGTTCTTGGGCACAGGCACTATAGTGGTCTGCTTAAAACATGTTGGTATTACAGACTCGAACAGGGAGAGGTTGAAAACGTCAGTAAAGACACTTGCTAGTTGGTCAGCGCATGCTTGCAGTACACGTCTTGGTGATCCATCTGGCCCTGCGGCCTTGTGAATGTTGACCTGTCTAAAGGTCTTACTCACATCGTCTGCAGAGAGCGTGATCACACAGTCTTCCGGTACAGCTGGTGCTCTCATGCATGTTTCAGTGTTATTTGCCTCGAAGCGAGCATAGAATTAGTTTAGCTCGTCGGGTAGGGTCGTGTGCTGCCTGTAATCCATGGCTTCTGTTTGGGGTGTGTACGTATGGTTACTGTGGGGACGACATCATCGATGCACTTATTGATGAAGCCAATGACAGATGTGGTGTACTCCTCAATGCCGTTGGAGGAATCCAGGAACATATTCCAGTCTGTGCTAACAAAACAGTCCTGTAGCTTAGCATCTGCTTCATCTGACCACTTTCTTATTGATCTTGTCACTGGTACTTCCTGCTTAATTTTTGCTTGTAAGCAGGAATCAGGAGGATGGAATTGTGGTCAGATTTGCCAAATGGAGGACGCGGGAGAGCTTTGTATGCATATCTGTGTGTGGAGTATAGGTGGTCTAAAGTTCCTTTCCCTCTGGTTGCACATTTAACATGCTGATAGAAATTTGATAAATTTGATTTAAGTTTCCCTGCATTTAAGTCCCCGGCTACTAGGAGCGCCGCCTCTGGGTGAGCGTTTTCTTGTTTGCTTATGGCAGAATACAGCTCATTCAATGCTATCTTAGTGCCAGCCTCTGACTGCGGTGGTATGTAAACAGCTACAAAGAATATAGATGAAAACGCTCTCGGGAGGTAGTGTGGTCTGCAGCTTATCATGAGAAACTCTACCTCAGGCGAGCAATAGCTCGAGATTTCCTTAGATATCATGCACCAGCTGTTGTTTACAAGAATACATAGACCGCCTCCCCTTGTCTTACCAGACACCGATGTTCTATCCTGTCAGAACATCGCATAACCAGCCAGCTGTATGTTGATATTGTCGTAGTTCAGCCTCGACTCCGTGAGGCATAAGATGTTACAGTTGTTAATGTCCTGTTGGTCGTTTAATCTTCCCAGTAACTCATCCATTTTATTGTCCTAAGATTGCTAGCAGAATTGGGGGTTTATTCGATCGCCTCCGACTTCTCCGAAAAAATAAGCTGCAGACAAAAAAAACGGTTGGGGGCACGTAAAACGTCTGCCTTCTGTGTTAGTGTTTGAAGCTTTTGGAGGTTAGACAAAACTCATGCTATGATGTTAGGTGGTCAAGTGAAGACTGGTTGAGCCTTGGACATAAACAAATGTTGCTATTTGCATTACCAGTTTTATCGCTCCATTCAAGAACACACTATACGCCAGGTATGGAGGTCGCATTATCAGTTTCACACCGTTTACTTCAGTTACATCTTACTAGATTTTATCATGTAACACTTTGAGATAATTCAGTAAAAACAATACTAGAAGCGGACACATTTTGTTCATATTACTGTGCATGAAGCACATTAATAACTAGTAGTAGGAACCAATATAATTCGATGTGCAAGGGTATATTGCAATATCGTTTTATCATTCCTCTTAGCAAACACTATATTTATTAAGGTAAATGTGTGTGCTTGCTAGTGTTGAAGTATTAATGGTTGTGAAATAGTAGTGTTAGTGGTAATGACGGCAGTATGCCTAGCTAATGGAAGTTGTAGTAATGGTGGTAATAAGGTTGTCATAGGCTATGGGTTAGTTAAAGTTAGTTATTTTGGGTTGGTTTGTAGGTGT
The DNA here is from genome assembly GCF_965601325.2 of Salmo salar. NCBI lineage: Eukaryota > Metazoa > Chordata > Actinopteri > Salmoniformes > Salmonidae > Salmo > Salmo salar. The sequence goes on from NC_138299.1 coordinate 129,696,310, forward strand.
GGAGTTATTATAGTGGGCAAGTATAATAGGTTAGAGTAAGTACTATAGCATCATTAGCAATAGAATGGATTTTTAAGCTTAATTATATGTATTTTTGAACATTCTGAAAGTTTTGTGGCAGTGATTTCAGTTTAGAATATGGAGCAAAAATTGTTTTCGCCGCTGCTCTTGATCCATTTCAACTACAAAAACCACCCAATGTTGACATGTGCTGACTGACTTCATTTAGATTTCCTCAACACAGCTTTTTGCCACCATTCATACTTTATAAACGATAAAGCTTGTTGTATCTCCATTCATTTCGATGGTGGAATGCAAGTTTCAACATTCTAAACTGAAATCACTGCCACAGAACAATCAGACGATTATACTGTAACAAACAAAAATGGAAATCTTTAAAACCCATTCTATTGATAATAATGCACTAGCACTCACGCTTGCCTATTATAATTTCCCACTATAACCCACTATAATAAGTCCACACCTACAAACCACCCCAAAATAACTACCTTTAATAACTATTACCATTACTAGGCCTACTGCCGTCATTACCACTATCACTAGTACTACTGTTTCACGAGCATTAATACTTCAAGGCTAGCAAGCACACACATTTAATTTAATACACATAGTGTTTGCTAAGAGGAAGGATTAAAGGATATTGCGACATACCTTGCTCATCAAGTTCTATTGGTTCCTACTACTAGTTATTAGTGTGCTTGCTGTTCTTACTGAATTATCCCAAACATTGACTTGATTAAGTCCAGTAAGTTGTGTCTGAAGTAAACAGTGTGAAACTGGTAATGCAACCACCATTCCTGGTCTATAGTGTGTTCTTGAATGTTGTTCAACTGGTAATGTGATGTCCATACCTGGTCAAGAATGTGTTCTTGCCTGGAACTGTGAAACTACTAATGCAGACGCTTGCGAGCAGTGTGGGTGCAATGATTGAATAAAATGTATGTGTCAAATTTATTTTGCAATGCTAACATGCTGACCAGACCGCTCGCGTGCCATCGTGCGCATGTTGATTTTGTCAAACCCACACCAGACGCGATCAGGACACGCAGATTGAAATATCAAAACGAACTCTGAACCAACTTTTCCATTTTCCATGATGTGTTCTGTCAGTTCCCTTGCTAACGTTTGCTAAACCAAAGCTAGTTTGACACAATTGCAGCTACAGCTAGTAATAGCCAATGTTTGTAAGAAAGTATTTCACATAGCAGGACATCTAGCTAACGTCATTCATTGTATGCACAGGTTGCGTTGGACAAAATTGATGATGGCAGTCTGACTAGCAGGGCTAGAGGGAGAGCCAAGGGGCAGAGGCAGGTGCATAGAGACAGAAATGAGGAGAGGCTTTTTGCTCTCCGTGATAGAATGGCTGCCATACAGGTTTGTATTATGTTGAAAATGCCTACCGTAAATTCCGGACTATAAGCCGCAACTTTTTTCCCACGCTTTGAACCTCGCGGCTTAAACAATGACGCGGCTAATATATGGATTTTTCCCGCTTTTAATTTTTATTTTTTTTTCAAAACACATTCTGTGACGTGCTCAGTTTTTTGGCGGCATGAAGCTTTCATTAGACCAATGAAATTGCCGAACGGGTTAAGGTCAAACAACTGTTTTGTTTACTGTTTAGATTAAATCGAGCGCTCTCAAACTTCCCATCATTCTGATTACGGTAGTCATTTTGTCACCCTCATCATGGCAAAGACACGGAGAAATGCCTATGATGCAGCTTTCAAGTTGAAGGCGATTGATCTGGCTGTTGGAAAAGGAAATAGAGCTGCTGCACGGGAGCTTGGTCTTAATGAGTCGATGATAAGACGTTGGAAACAGCAGCGTGAGGAATCGACTCAGTGCAAAAAGACAACTAAAGCTTACTGCTCATTTTTAATTTTTTGTTACAAGCCGTGTTTCGTTAAAGCCTATTTATTTTTGTTACAAGCCGTGTTTCGTTAAAGCCTGTGTAAAGTTCATTTGTTTCAATGTACCGGTAGGCACCTGCGGCTTATAGACATGTGCGGCTTATTTATGTTCAAAATAATATATATAATTTAATTCAATGGGTGCGGCTTATATTCAGGTGCGCTTAATAGTCCGGAAATTACGGTATATATTTAACAAAAATAAATATATATATTTTTTAATAGTTGACATACGAACAGAATAATTGGTGGCTGAATACATAGTGACCGACTGGCTCAAATTGGTCTTATGTAGCAAAATTTGAAATTGTGTTTTTTACATTGAATTAAAGTAGAGACTCGGTGCTACAAAATGGCATATCATACACTACAGTTGAGCAACAATGGGAAAGTAATTGTGCTTTGAAAGTTGGTAAACTTGTAAACTCACTTTTGAGAAAATGGCCTTTGGATGTTTTGGTACTACTACTAGAGAGCCCTTCTTTGTCTACACCCATTCAGCATTGTTCACACCCTCTTAAGCTTTAGCCCCACCCATCTCTTTAAGGGTTGATCTGTGCATTCTGTACTAACAACAGCAGTCAAGCACCCAAGCTAACTTGCTAGCTACTTCCAGACACGAATGAGAGAACAGCTCACTGAACATTACTTGCCCTAGCAGAGCTGGTTAGGCTGTTATGTTATCCAGAGCGTTTGTGACTGCAACTGTGCTGTCAGATTGTCCGTTCCTAAATTCAGAGCGACTGGCCGATGAGTAGGTTTGTTCCGAACGTTCTGACCTCACAACTGCAGTCAAGCACCCAAGCAAATATTGGCTAGCTTGCTAGTTAGCTTTACTAGTTAGATTGCACAACATAGAATGAAGGGTTTGAAAGGATAAAGTGTCTGGTTTTATGTGTTGATTTCACTTACTTTAATATCATTATTTTTGATAGAACCTCCTTTGATAGTTTAAGCCATTACCAGGAAATAGTATTGGTATAAAATAATATAATTATTTTATACCAATACAATATATATGTGGTCACACAATACAGCTCAGTATTTGTATAATTTCTTTTATAGTACTTGTTGCTTTATTAAGGGTGCTAATAATTTTGGATGTGACTGTGTGTTAAGTTTTATGTTGGACCACAGGAAGAGTTACAGCAGCTAATGGAGATCTTAATAAACTAAACTAAACCATAATACTTCAAGACTAGAAAGCATACAGCGTTTCTAGTTTCACAATGTCTTCATATCATTTATATCAGCCATAGTTGGCCTATGCAAAACTCTCTATATGACATCCACATTATTTACTTAATCTTCTTAGTTCCTGAAGGATCATGGGGCCTGATATCCACATTATTCCTAACAACACATGTTGGTTTGCTGAGGCTAATCTCGGCACCCAGAACCAAATGTTTAGAATAACAAGAGGCCCAATCCTCCTGCATTGGAGCATACAATTGCCATTGTATGAAATTACACTTGTTGTATATTGATCCACTAGGTTTACTGTTAAAGTTGATGACAATATTTGGCTGTTGATAGTCACTAATGTGGATATAATGGAGAGAGTTTTGCATAGGTCAACCATGGCTGATATAAATAATATGAAGATAGTGACACTAGAAAAGGATATTTCCTGCTCACACAATGGGAAATAAATATGCTATTGGTGAGCTAATATGTTGCATTTTATCCATCCAAGCACATAGCAGTAGGCTATCGTGGCTTTTTCATGGCTAATGTCTAAATCGACAGGTGGGCTAAATCAACAGGTTAGCCAGGCTAAACAGGTATTTCTTCTCTCAAGTGTTACCGCCAAACTGTGTAAAAAAAATTGCCTGTGCTATTTTGGTCGTCATTCTGACCGTCACATTGGTCAGAAGGCAGCGACTAGTTGAGAACTTCTCTGCATCCATACACAGAGCAAGGACTGGCCACACCTATCTTTTTGAGATTTAAAAAACAATACCTGTTCAAGTAAATATTTGTCTCAGAAAAAAAATTGAGCATACATTATAGCTCAGTGTTTATTATTTTTTTTATAGTCTTTTTTTGCTCATCTTTATCAAGGGTGCTAATACATTTCAGATGTGACTGTATTTTATGTGGATCCCAGTAAGAGTGGCTACTGCATGTGCAGCAGCTAATGGGGATCCTAGTAAACTAAATTAAATCATAACACTTCAAGACTAGCAAGCATACATATTTTCTTTAGGAAATGTCATTTTTTTAGTTTCACTATCTTCATATTATTTATATCAGCCATGGTTGGCCTATGGAAAACTCTCTCCATGATATTCACATTATTAACTTAATCCTCTTCATTCCTGGGTCAACATGGGGCCTGATATCCACATTATAATGGCATAACGACTGTTCACATTGACATGTGGCTAATTTCAGCACCCAGAATCACATGTTTAGAATAACCAGTGGTGGAAAAAGTACCTAGTTGTCATACTTGAGTCAAAGTAAAGATATCTTAATAGAAAATGAATAGTAAAGAAAAAGTCACTCAGTAAAATGCTACTCGAGTAAAAGGTTAAATGTATTTGGTTTGAAATATACATAACTATTAAAAGTAAATGTAATTGCTAAAATATACTTAAGTATCAAAAGCAAAAGTACAAGTATAAATGATTTCAAATTCCTTATATAAAGCAAACCAGACAGCATAATTTTCTTGTTTTTTTAATTTACGGACATCATTTACAAACGAAGCATGCGTTTAGTGTGTCCGCCATATCAGAGGCAGTATGGGATGAACAGGGATCTTCTCTTGATAAGTGTGTGAATTAGACAATTTTCCTGTCCTGCTAAGCATTCAAACTGTAAGCTGTACTTTTGGGTGTCAGGGAAAATGTATGGAGTAAAAGTACATAATTTTCCTTAGGAATGTAGTGAAGTAAAAGTACAAGTTGTCAAAAATATATCAAGAGTAAAGTAAAGTACAGATACCCAAAAAACAACTAAGTAAAAAATACTTGAGAGTATTACTTAAGTACTTTACACCACTGAGAATAGCAAGAGGCCCAATCCCCCTGCATTGGAGCATACAATTGCCATTGTTTCAAATTACTCTTGTTGTATATTAATCCACTAGGTTTACTGTTAGATTAGATGACAATATTTGGCTGCTGATATTAACATAGTGCTGACACAATGGGAAATAAATATGCTATTGGTGAGCTAATATGTTGCATTGTTCAGTCAAAGCAGAAAGCTGTAGGCTATGGTGGCTTTTTACATGAATAATGGCTAAATTGACAGGTGGACTAAATCGACAGGTTAGCCAGGCTACATAGGTTCTTCTCTCAGGTGTTCCCGCCAAAATAGCCTGAGGTGATTTCATCATCATTCTGACCATCCCATTGGTCGGGGGCTGTGACTAGTTGAGGACTTCAGCGGGAGTTGGGAGGAAACGGGAGGTGGCTGCAGTGTTCCAAACAATTTGGAAGGGTGTGACACAGGAGGGTGCATTTGGGTATATATAGCACCGTTTGTGCAACTTTTCCTGACAATCTCCCTGGACGAGGAAGAGAAGGGAGCATTTCCAAGTGCGGAGGAAGACCGGCTGTGTACCGAAGCTATGGCCATGGCTCTCAACTTACTTTTCTTTGTATTGAGCACATCAGTGATTATACAAACCGCGACATCGCGCACCTTCAAATCGTAAGTACGCTACAAAACATTTGATGTAGAAAGCAGTAGATTAAACACACAATCAGCTATTTGTATTTACATGTCTGGCTGGATGCAACAGACTTCAAATGTAGGAATGAATTATACCCCGAATTCTGCACGCTATGCAGGTGTAGAATAGCCCACCTGAACAATATAATTATAACATATTTCATATGTTCACTGCACTGATAACTGAATAGACGCTTGCAATTGTCTCTATTTGTTAATAATACAAAAATAGATTGTTAAGGCCACAGGACATCACTGTTATACATGCAGTATCTCTATCTCTGCATGTGAGGCTTTTCATTTGTTATGAGACATGCTGGCAAATAGAACTATAGATTTTTGGGTTGAAAAATCCTACTTGTGATAGCTGTTATACAGTGCATTTGGAAAGTATTCAGACCCCTTGACTTTTAACACATGTTAAGTTACAGCCTTATTCTAAAATGGATTTAATACAAAAAATATCAAGCTAGACAGTACCCCATAATGACACAGCAAAACCTGTTTTTATATTTTATTTTTAATGTTTGCAAGTGTATTAAAAAGAGAACGCTCACATGTTACATACAGTTGAACTTTAGTCATTGACTTGGTTTTTCAACCACTCTACATATTTCTTGTTAATAAACTATAGTTTTGGCAAGTTGGTTAGGACATCTACTTTGTGCATGACACAAGTCATTTTTCCAACAATTGTTTACAGACATTATTTCACTTTTAAATCACAATTCCTGTGGGTCAGATGTTTACATACACTTAGTTGACTGTGCCTTTAAACAGGTTGGAAAATTCCAGAAAATGATGTCATGGCTTTAGATGCTTCTGATAGGCTAATTGACATAATTTGAGTCAATTGGAGGTTGTGGCAAAATGGCTTAAGGACAACAAAGTCAAGGTATTGGAGTGGCCATCACAAAGCTCTGACCTCAATCCTATAGAAAATGTGTCAGCGTAGCTGGAAAAGGCATGTGCGAGCAAGGAGGCCTACAAACCTGACTCAGTTACACCAGCCTCTGTCAGGAGGAATGGGCCAAAATTCACCCAACTTATTGTGGGAAGCTTGTTTGGCCCAAGTTAAACAATTTGAAGGCAGTGCTACCAAATACTAATTGAGTGGACGTAAACTTCTGATCCACTGGGAATGTGATGAAAGAAATAAAAGCTGAAATAAATCTTTCTCTCTACTATTATTCTGACCTTTCACGTTCTCTTAAAATAAAGTGGTGATCTTAACTGACCTAAGACGGGGACTTTTTACTAGGATTAAATGTCAGGAATTGTGAAACTGAGTTTAAAAGTATTTGTCTAAGGTGTATAATCTTCTGACTTCAACTGTAAGTATTCAGACTCAGTACTTTGTTGAAGCACCTTTGGCAGTGATTACAGCCTCGTGTCTTCTTGGGTATGACGCTACAATCTTGGCACACCTGTATTTGGGGAGTTTCTCCCATTCTCTGCAGATCCCCTCAAGCTCTTTCAGGTTGGATGGGGAGCATCTCTTCACAGCTATTTTCAGGTCTCTCCTCTGATCATCGATCGGGTTCAAGTCAGGGCTCTGGCTGGGCCACTAAACTGTTCCCCGGTAGGCCGTCATTGTAAACAAGAATTTGTTCTTAACTGACTTGCCTAGTTAAATAAATTAATAAATGACTCAGTGCATCCTGTTTCCATTGATCATCCTTGAGTTGTTTCTACAACTTGATTGGAGTCTACTACCTGTGGTAAATTCAATTAGATTGAGGGAAAACATTTTATTTAAGCCATTTTAGAGTAAGTCCAACGTAAAGAAATGTGGACAAAGTCAAGGGGTCTGAATACGAATGCACATCTGTGATGTTGAAACACTTCCCCCTATTGGTCTGATTTCCTTAAATTTCCCTCTGCTTAATCATCCCCAAGACATGGTTGACAGTCCATCAAAACCACTCATTGGTATCCATTCCTACACTCTCCAAAACAGAATCAATTGGACTCTGAGTGGGACACATAGCCAGAGACAATTAAGGTCACTTTGTCCCCAACTTTAAAAAATCAGTAGGCTACAAAGGAACTAAAGAGCTGTTTGAGTACACTGCCACTTAAGTATTATTACCACAGCTGCATTCATGCTGACTCTTTCCCTTTTAGGATTTACCTGGTGACAGTCAGCTCGGAGCTGGTAGGAGGGACCACAGAGAAACTTTGTGCTCAGGTCCACCAAGCCAAAGAGCCTCTGTCGTTGAAGGTGTCGCTGGAGATGGAGGGTGGCAGCAGCACCATTCTACTGGAGGAAGACGTAACACAGGACTTCTATCACTGCATCTCCTTCCAGGTCAGCTGCAACTGTGCTGCGTTCAGCAGGCTACGACGTTGTGGAACGCTCTGATATAAATATTTCATGTAGAACCAACATGCCTCTCTGACATGTAGAGTATCAAGCCAGCTCTATGTATGACATTTCTAACTGTAAAGTTCCACAACGATGTGATGCGCTATAGATCAGGATCTTCTATAATACTATGGAAACTAGTACTGGTCATCCTCTACTGTAGACTCAAGCTAGCTATGCACATTCATTCAACACTTCATTGTTTTATTCTGAGTAGTCAATCATGTTTTGTGGAATTCAACTTGGATTACAGGCTGGGTGTTGTATGGAAAATGATCCAACCTATGAAAGGCAATAGCAGTTCTATTAATCATACTTCGCTATCTACCACTTAACAAAAAGCCCTATGTTCTCAAGCTACTCAGTCAGAGAGCTGTACTTTGGTTAGGAGCTAGAGGATTGTAGAAAGTCTAACAAGCTTCCGTTCTTCATATTGTAGGTACCCCCAGTGACGGCTGACAGTGTGGCCACTGTCAATGTCAGTATCAAGGGGAGGACGGACGAGATGAGTAAAATGACCAAGATCCTTATCAAGCCTAAAAGATTCCTCACCATTTTCCAGACAGACAAACCAGTCTACAAACCTGGACAGACAGGTAGTTAGATATCATCTTTGATGAACACTGGAATGTTTATGCATACTTTACAGTATATTTGTGAGGCCATAAGCTTGATGAAAGGTCATTACTGAAATGGAGGATGGAAATACTGTGTAGACAAATGTTTCTACCGCTTTTCCAGTCAAGTTCCGAATCGTCTCGCTGGATGCCAGTTTCTTGTCATTCAATCAGATGGTAAGTTACTCTTTCAGTGTTGTCTGGGTGAGACAGACAGACTGTGTAGCTGGCTCGGCAAACGTGGTCAGAGTTAATTTGCTCTGTACTGTAGAAACTGTTTTGGGAAGTGGTGAAATGAATATTTTAAAACAATTTTGACACTAGGCCTACTGTAAACAATTTTGGGAAATAATAAAGTTTGAAAATGTTTTTTTTTGGCCAAATGCTGAATATTTTGTTTCTCTTTTCTAGTATCTAACAGTGGAGCTTCAGGTGAGACTCATTCAAATCCATTGCAACTAAAAACCAAAGCTGTATATAATAATGACATGATCTCCCTTCAAAAATATTACCTGCCAATATGTTCTGTGGCATGAATTTATACAATGCCTGTCTCTATAACAAAAATACCTACCTTCAACCTATTATGAATCTGTATACAGGACCCAAACTCCAACCGCATTGCTCAGTGGTTGAACCAGTCAACAGTGAGTGGAATTCTGGACCTGTCCCACCCCATGTCCGCAGAGGCAACGCAAGGAAGTTACATCATCACTGCATGGAATGAGAAGGGAGAGCAAACCTCCCAAAACTTTGACGTCAAAGAATATGGTGAGAAAATCTACCTGACTATATTGTTTTTACATGGTGTAGTTCAACAGACAATGAGGAAATAATATTGATATGCATTTTTTACAGTTTTACCCAAATATGAGGTCAAAGTCTATCTACCCCAAACAATCACTATTCTGGACAAACGAGCAACGCTGAGAGTTTGTGGCAAGTAAGTGCATAAGATGTAAACTGGGAAACTTTATGGACAGAGAATTAAGCCTTCGTTTGTGTATTGCATAGACTGTACTTTATAGATACTTGCTCATGTTCAAAGCTGTTTGTACTATTTTGGAACAGTTAATTGTCTTCTGGTGACTTTATTTCTAGATACACTTATGGAAAACCAGTGATGGGGTCTGTCACTGCGACGGTTTGCAGAATTGCCGTTCAATATCACTGGTTATATGATTCTAGTAATATCTGCGAGGTGTATGTTATCAAAGTAAGTGTTTTTTTTTATTGTTACGCCAAATTCTTTGACGAAGAACACTCACTGTTGAGGTTTTTGTAGCTGAGCTAAGCTGCCCTACAACTGTACTCATTCACCCTAGACTGACAAAACTGGTTGTGCAACCCAAATGCTCGACTTGACCCGGTTCCGTCTACGTGAATCTTTTGGGGACTTCGAAGTGGAGACTGAGATGGAGGAATATGGAACGGGTAGGAGAACCTTATCTTGAACGTAGAGGTGTTTACATGCTGAACTGTTAACCTCTGACCATTGCCTGTGTTCTCTCCAGGGGTCATCCTTAAAGGTAGTGGCAAGGCAAGCTTCACCAATGTCATCATAACGGTCAGTTTTGAGGATGTGCCCCAAGCATATAAACCAGGAATTGCGTATGAGGGGAAGGTGAGGACAACCTTGTTAACAAATGTTTTTTTTAACACTGCAGAGAAATGTCTTTGAATGAAGTTGTGCTGAATGTTAACATATCATTTGGCGCATCTAAAGCATGCTTTTCATATCTTGTATGCAATGGGAGTGTACATTTAGTATATTGGATGTCTGCAGTCATCCTCTCCTGTGTTTTCAGATCAAGGTGACCGGTCCAGACTCTACTCCCGTTCCCAATGAGCCTGTGTATCTCTTCCTACAAAACGGTGGCCAATCTGAGAACTGGACTCTCACCACAGACAGCAAGGGCATTGCTTCTTTCTCTCTAGACACTTCTCTATGGACTTCTGATTCTGTCTCTCTGTCGGTCAGTGGTCACTCGCTCATGGTTTCCTCTATTAAATATTTAATGGTATTATTTACTGTGAATATTCAGTTTGTTCTGAGTGAGATCATTCATTTCTCCTGGTGTATTCTCCAAGGTTACTACAACTTCTTATTTTTCATACATTTTCTGTGTTTCTTGAACCAGGCTCGTTATCAAAAGGTTATGGAGGATTATCTGTACGAACAGGGTGTGCGTAGTCCTCTATATACATCTGCTTACCATTTCGCATGGAAATTTTATTCCAAGAGCAAGAGCTTTGTGAAGATAATGCAGGGCGAAGGGAAGTTCTCCTGTGAGAAGGACGGTATTGTTCTTGCTCGCTACATCATCCACGGGGTGGAGCTGAAAAGGGGACAGACGACCCTGGACTTTTTCTATCTGGTAAGGTTAAAGGGATGTTTCACTCAAATTATTTTTTTCTTTCAATTCCACCACAAGATTTGGGATATTTTACTTCAGTATTTGACTGTCATATTGTGTTTTGTCAGAAAATATTTTAAGAATGGCTTGGGAAAACCATACAGTACTTGACTTCCAGTTGAATATTTCATCATGGGTGATGCACAGTACTATATTTGCTAGCAGATCTCCAGGTTTTGGCCAGGAACTTTTCTCTGGTTATTAATGTTGACGCTGCCACCTGGCTGTCTCTTATGTCCCAGGTTATATCTAGAGGCAGCATTCAGCAGCACGGCCGTCTTCCTGTGATCATTAAAGAAAGAAAAGGTAAATAAAGTGGTCTTGGATTCTCCCGAATGCTAGCTGGAATTTTAGGAACACCACTTGATTAGAGAACATTCCTCCTGGAAAAGGCCTAATGGGATAAAAAGCTGTCACATTCAATCATCCAGATTACATCTTCAAAACAAGCTCTTACTGCACAGTATATTTCAGACTAGTCACTGAACGCTATGTCCGTATTGGTGGCTTATGGTGAGCTAATGTCCATCTCTTATTTCAGTTAACCAAGGGGAACTGATGCTCTCGCTGCGGCGGATGCCTGAGCTGACCCCTTTTGCCCAGGTGGTGGTGTACACCGTGTTGCCTGATGGGGAGGCAGTAGCAGATAGCCAAGACTTCCCCATTCAACTCTGCCTAAAAAACAAGGTAGGCAACTAGGCGTCTTTCGCCAGCTATGTGATGTGTCAAAATGTAATATCGGGGCTACATGCACTACGATCAATTTCCAAAATGACTTTGCATCAGACTATGATATGAAATCCTTCAACTGCACCTTTTGGATCATCATAAATCCGTTGGGTCTGTTTCTGTCTAGATGTGGTCAGAGCTCAGTGGTGGTGTAGATGAGTCAGTGGTTGGTCACTAGATATAGTAAGCAGTTGTGGTCACCCTCAGAGCACTGGCTCCGTTTGGGCTGCTCCATAATGACAGAGCTGTTAGTAGACCTCAGCATAAAAAGTGTGTTGAATATCTAAGCTGAGGCTTTTGTGGCGCAAGCCCCACAGATGCACTTACTCATGATATGCTTCTGCCAGGTAAGCCTACTTTGCAGTTAACAATTGAATTGTGTTTTTGGGGGGGGAAATATTTCTGCCAACCCACAAGATGGTTATCACATCAACTGGTTACACACTGAGTGATAGTCAAACATGCACACCGCACAGACCGACTGGGGTAATATTCATGGTATGAATTGGCAGACATTGTTAGGTTTGGCTTTTTATGCCAATAGTGGCTAACCGGGGCTGGGATGTCAATGTTGCGTTGCTTAGATAGTAGCTGAGACTTACGGTGTTTGCTGTGGAACACGTGAGAATTGCATGTACTTTCAGAATTGTTTGGCGAGCTACTCCTAGGTGGGCTGCGACCTACTGGTAGCTTGTGATGGACCTGTTGGACACCCCTGCTCTACACAGTACTAGCATTATTATGTTGTGGGCTCTGTACTTGAAATGAACCAATGCGTTGGACATGTATTCTGTGATTTCTCCCGCTTTTCTCCTCTCCAGGTGTCCCTGAAGTTCTCGTCCCTCCAGGAGTTGCCAGGGGAGAAGACCTCTCTGAGCCTCCAGGCCCACCCAGGGTCTCTGTGTTCTCTCAGGGCCATCGACCAGAGTGTGCTGCTGCTGCAGCCTGAACAGGAGCTCAGCCTGGACTCTGTACGTTCTCCATGGGCCGCGTCCCAAATGGCTCCCTATGTAGTGCACTACTTTTAACCAGGGCCTCATTGGGGTCTGGTCAAAAATAGTGCACTATATAGGGTGCCATTTGGGACAGGACACAGCCCATCACATTCACTTACTAACCATTGACTCACCACACTAAGCTGAAGCCTAACCATGATCACACATCTCCTTTGGCATTATTTTTGTGCACCCACGTTTTTCAAGATGGGATTTGGCTCACTTTCAGCTTCCTCTAACCATGTATTAACCACTGTCTGATACTTAAAGTTTAGAAGTTTTAACTTGTGGGACTATTTTGTTGGTTCTGTTGTGCCACTAACTCGAGTGCAGATCAAGTATTGTCTATATGCACTGACCCTATAACCTCTGACCACGCTCTGACTGTCGAGATGCTGCGGCTTTTAAAGTCAGTATTACTAGAGGTATATTACTTCTCCGCAGGTCTTCAGTCAGCTGCCTGTTCAGAAGTTGTCTGGATATTCTTACAGAGTAGAAGACCCCTACCCATGCCTTGGATATCCTCCAAGATTTGAAGAGATGATCCTTCCACCCGAACCAAAACCGGTCGAGGAGTTGGTAGTACCTGATTGGGGGAAACGCTCATTCTGGTTTGGCCCCAGCAACGACAAAAACGATGTCTACAGCATCTTTAAAGTATGAGACTCAAATAAGTTTGTCTGTTTGGAATATGGAGAATGTATATGTAAGAATCTTTGTAAAGTAGACACTGAATGCTGTCTCTGAAGTGAGTTTTCAGAAATCAGTAAAAAGATGTGTTTTTAAATTGATTCAACCAATACCCAAAACTGAAATCCAGGTATGATATGACCTTTACACGCTGACGCTGTTCTATTGCTTGTACTTTTCATTTTAGGAAGTTGGAATCAAGATCCTGACCAACTCTGACGTGAAAAAACCTTACAACTGTAACACATACTTTGCAATGAAACAAAATGGTATGATGGAAGGTATAGTCATCGAATGGTGGTCACCACATTCTGTTTATAGACTGTTTACTCACTGTGAATGATCATACTGTGTTCTCGACATGGCTCATCTTAATATTTTTTTCTTTTCCAAATTATATTCTGTCTATACACACCATTTATATTCCCACTCTATCTACTTGGATTGTTTGTTCTTAATCCTTTATTTGTATTGTTGGAGCTAGTAACGCCAGCATTTCGCTACGCCTGCAAATCTGTATGTGACGAATAAACTTTGATTTGATATGCTAATGAATAAACCTTTCTAGTCTCAACCTAATGAAGGATTTGTTTCGATTTGCAGTTCGTCCCATGAACATGATGCCTAAAGAGGAGAGCTCACCAACCCCTGGAGCCTCTGACAAGCCTAAAGAGACCGTCCGCACGTACTTCCCTGAGACCTGGATCTGGGACCTGGTTCCTGTGGGGTAAGCATTGTGACAGACGCCATATTTGTAGTCCACCTTGCATCCCTTTCCATGGGGTTCTGGGCTGACAATGCCTACTAATATGGCAATACTGAAACCACAGGCATGTCTTTGTCCTAGGAGTCGATTTAAAAAAAAACAAAAAAACAAATCACCTAGTCCGCTATTGAATTGACCATAAATCATGTGCTTTAATGTATTTCGTTTTTATTGCACCCTTTTCACCACTACCAGACATACAGGAAAAGTGAATGTTGACAAGACTGTCCCAGACACCATCACTAAGTGGGCTGCAGGGGCGTTCTGTACTTCCCCAGTGGGTTTTGGCCTGGCTCCCAACACTGGCCTCACTGCCTTCCAACCCTTCTTTGTGAGCCTGACGCTGCCCTACTCTGTCATCCGGGGGGAGGTGTTCACACTCAAGGCCACAGTGTTCAACTACCTCTCCAAGTGTATCATGGTAAGTCCCCCCCCCCCAGTGTTGTCTCTTTCTTTACCTCTCCAGTCCCACTTCATTTGGGTAGGCAACTAGATTCAGCTGCAGGCCAATTTGTGTTGGCGCAAATGGTCGGGGGGCAGATGATAATTTAACAGCATTGACTCCGGGATGCTGGCCTTCTAGGCAGAGTTCCTCTGTCCAGTGTCTTTTATTGGCCAGTCTGAGATATGGCTTTTTCTTTGCACCTCTGCCTAGAAGGCCAGCATCCCAGACTGGTGTTTTGCGGATTCTATTTAATTAAGCTGCCAGTTGAGGACTTGTGAGGTGTCTATTTCTCAAACTCGACACACTAATGTACTTGTACTCTTGCTTAGTTGTGCACCGGGGCCTCCCACTCCTTTCTATTCTGGTTAGAGCTAGTTTGCGCTGTTCTGTGAAGGGAGTAGTACACTGCGTTTGTTTGTATGAGATCTTCAGTTTCTTGGCAGTTTCTTTGTTTCTGCCTGTAATCAAACCCACAAATGCTGATTCTAAAGAAGGCCAGATTTATTGCCAGTTTTATCAGCACAACAGTTATCAGCTGTGCTAACATAATTGCAAAAGGGTTTTCTAATGCTCAATTAGCCTTTTAAAATGAAACTTGGATTAGCTAACACAACGTGCTATTGGAACACAGGAGTGATGGTTGCTGATAATGGGCTTACGTAGATATTCTGTAAAAAAAATCAGCCGTTTCCAGCTACAATAGTCATTAACAATGTCTATACTGTATTGCTGATCAATTTGCCATATTTTAATGGACAAAATGCGCTCTTTCAAAAACAAGGACATTGGAAAGTTTCTTCCGTGTGCAGTTGCAAAAACCATCAAGCACTATGATAACTGGCTCTCATGAGGACCGCCACAGGAAAGGAAGACCCAGACTTACCTCTGCTGCAGAAGATGTATTAGTTATCAGCCTCAGGAATTGCAGGCCAAATAAAGCTTCAGAGTTCAAGTAACAGACACATCACCTGTTCAGAGGAGACTGCGTGAATCAGGCCTTCATGGTCGAATTGCTGCAAAGAAACCACTACTAAAGGACACCAATAAGAAGAGACTTGGCCAAGAAAAACAAGCAATGTGCATTAGACCAGTGGAAATCTATCCTTTGGTCTGAGTCGAAATTTGAGATGTTTGGTTCCAACCGCCGTGTCTTTGTGAGACGCAGAGTAGGTGAACGGCTCTCCGCATGTGTGGTTCCTACCGTGAAGCGTGGGGGTGCTTTGCTGGTGACACTGATTTATTTAGAATTGAAGGCACACTTAACCAGCATGGCTACCACAGCATTCTGCAGCGATACACCATCCCATCTGGTTTGCACTTAGTGGGATGATAATTAGTTTTTCAACCGGACAATGACTCAACACACCTCCAGGCTGTGTAAGGGCTATTTGACCAAGAAGGAGAGTGATGGTGCTGCATCAGATGACCTGACCTCAACCCAATTGAGATGGTTTGGGATGAGTTGGACCGCAGAGTGAAGGAAAAGCAGCCAACTAGTGCTCAGCATATGTGGGAACCCTTCAAGACTGTTGGAAAAGCATTACTCATGAAGCTGGTTGAGCGAATGCCAAGAGTGTGCAAAGGGTGGTTACTTTGAAGAATCGAAATATATTTGAACACTTAACCCAAAAAATTATTTCATAGTTGTCACTATTGTAGAAAATATAAAGAAACCCATGGCTTTTATTTTTGCTAATCTTTGGGGAACAATCTAGACGCTGTGACGTTTTTGAGAAATCTAGTAAAGAGTTGCAATTGACCCATGTGTTTCTCCTAGGTGAAGGTGACTCTAGCTGAGTCGAACCAGTTCACAGCCAGGCCATGTGAAGGCTGCCAGTACACCCTGTGTCTGTGTGCTGAAGAGAGCAGGACCTTCAAGTGGATCCTCACCCCAACTGCTTTAGGTGAGCCATGCAGTACTCTGTCAATCTCTCACAAGGCTCTTGCAGTAGACTCCACATTTACTCCCTACACCTAGGCCCTTGCCCCCTAACCCTTCGCTGCTTGCAGATCTGTAAGGTGTTAGAAATATGGTAGAAGCTCCACTACACTGCTTATACCCATCCACACCTTTCAAATATGCAAATAGTGAAGGGTAGGGAGTGATTTGGAAGCAGTGCATTAAGACAGGGTTGTTGACTTCACACAGCTCTCATTAGACTGAAATTTCCGTAAATGAAATGATTTATCTGATGCACAAATTCCTCGAATATGACATGCTCAAAGATCTACCTCAGCCACTGATAACCCCTATCAGAGAAATGGAGGGAGGGACCAAGGAGGAGAGGGGAAACGAGGGATGGCACAAAGGAGGGAACAGTTGAGCCAGGGTACATGAGTGACTGAGAGGCTGGAGGTGGAGTGGGTAAAAGGGAGCAAGCTGATGGGTGACTGGTCTAGACTAGAATGTTAATGTTTCCCTGGACTGAACTATAGGGGAGGTGAGTGTGAAAGTGAGCGCCGAGGCGTTGAAAACTGAGGACCTCTGCGGCAACGAGGTGGCCACGGTGCCAGAGAAAGGACGCATTGACACCGTTGTGCAAACACTGCTGGTAGAGGTGAGTGTCTGTCCTGTATAGCAAGTCCACTGTTTTTCTCCCACATTTAATTAGAGATCTGGGTTTTCAGTAACACTAGGTCAAGGGTGAATACAGTAGAATTTATATTTTGATGAGAGGAGACCAACATGGTTTGGTGTTTAACTGCATTTGGGCTTGAGACTCCAGCCCATGCCTAATAAATTGAAAGCGTGTGTATATATATTTTTAATAAAGAATTACTTGGTGCATATCTTTTACATTCATTTTAGATTAAGCTGTATAGCTGGACCTACACAACAGATGGTCTGGGATGTAGACTTATCTTAACATTGGTCTACGTTTCAGGTTTTAAATGTTTGATTTTGGAGTGAAATGTACCTTTAAGTGGTTACCATATAAATTCTATGGTAGAATTAACTTGAGTTGTCGTCATTACTGTTTTTTAAAAATGTATTTTGGTGCTGTTTCACTTTCCCTCTATCAGGCCGAGGGAACCCAGGAGACGGTCAGCCACAATGCTCTGCTCTGCCCTGCAGGTAATCTACTGACGTCTATCAGTCATACTTTGTCATAATTAAGTTGAAGTGCATTTGTTTTGGTTTAGATGACAGATACTTTTTAATTGGTTATCAAGTCTCTCTCTCTCTCTCGTCACCAGAGGGCCCGGTGGAGAAGGACATCTCTCTGAAGCTGCCTGAGGTGTTTGTGGAGGGCTCTGCCAAGGCGTCCCTCTCAGTACTGGGTGAGAATTATCCATCTGTTTTGCTGAGTTCACACCTACTCATTTTTTAAAAGTTTTATAACGTTTTCAGGATATGTTTTCCATTTTGGTGCAGATGAAATGTAGGCAAGAATTTTTCATCCCTCTATATATGGATGTGGATATTCCACCTGCAGATCTATGATTGCCTTAAGGTTATGGGTGAGGATCAGGATAAGCATTGGTTAAGGTAAGAAACGGGGCTCTGCTGGTCGAATATCCAATGGTTGGTCTCGTTCACCAGGCGACCTGATGGGTCGGGCCATGAAGAACCTGGACAGCCTGTTGCAGATGCCCTATGGCTGTGGAGAGCAGAACATGGTGCTGTTTGCTCCCAATATCTACATCCTCAACTACCTGCAAAGCACCAGGCAGCTCACCATGGAGATCCAGACCAGGGCCACAGGCTTCCTAGACAGTGGTGAGTGAGCTGGGTCCAGTTCAGTAAGGCACAACATGTTGCAATTATTGTCAGACATGTTTAGTTACAGCCTGCACTCCCCGTTTTACTCAGTAAATATGTTATTCTCCCTACTGGACATAACCCTGGTGAAATAGACCGCTATCTATTCTGAAGACTATTGCTTAACTTAATGCATAGAGTGGGATATGACAAGAGAATTTGCAGTAAGCCTTGTACTTTTTAAATAATGAGCTGTGATTGAACAGGACTCTGCAAAGATCAACACTGTCTGACAGTGTGCTGTCTGATCCTGTGTTCATCTCACCTCTGACTAGCAACAACCTGTTGTATATATTTGGCGCTGAACCAGTTAACGTCACCTTCCACATACAGTACAAGTCCCTAGAAGGAGAGTCTTTATTCATTTGGCCATTTGTGTTGCAGGCTACCAGAGGGAGCTCAACTACAAGCATGACGATGGCTCCTACAGTGCCTTTGGGAAGAGCGATGAGTCTGGAAACACGTGGTCCGTTCAATTGAAGTCCACACAGTCATAATGCCTTCTCTTAGATTATTCCTCAATTTACCTTTTTTTAAGTCATGAAAATGACATTAGCTTAAAGGGGGTTGCAGTATGTAATCAAGGTAGGAATGTGATGGTCTCAAATCCATACTAGTATGTGCTATGGCAAATATAGTTGGCTTCAGCACATACAGTATGGCTACTGTTATCTAGAGTCTATGATCCGTAGTTTAGGCAAGGCTCACCACATCTAGTCCGTGTAACTCCAGTGACATCTGACCTGTGTCCTCTCAGGCTCACCTCCTTTGTGATGAAGTCCTTTGGAGGGGCCAAGCCCTACATCTTTGTGGACCCCGCCCACATTGCCCAGGCCAAGGCCTGGTTGGCCAGTCACCAGCAGACGGATGGCTGCATCGCGTCAGTGGGGAAACTCTTCCATAACGGCATGAAGGTAAAGGAGTCAGAGCTCAGTGGGTAATAAGAGGATGAGTATCCTACTGCTGCCACCAAATGTGCAAAGGTAACGTTTAGGGCAGAGATTCAGCAGGAGGTTCTGGTGCAAGTTTCCCGTTCTATTTAGAGTGCAATGGTGGAGTCTGCATAAAATCCTAGATAACTAACAAACAAAAGACTTAGTACTTTACATACCTCATATTGCACTGACTTGTAGGAAAATGTACTGTTCAGGCGGACCTTAGGACCCCACGTGTGCCCCGACGGAGCACATACTGAGCACAACAAGAATCCCAAGCATGTTTTTGCCAGTCCTGAGAACACACCACCTCCCTAAAGGGACCTCAGTCTGACTAGTCCCGACAGCTTTTATGCATCTCCTAAACAGTACTCTTAGTTATTTCCCCCCTGTTCTTTATCTTTGTGCACCATTATCATGTGAATGTTGTTTTCAACACCAATGTTTTTACCTGATATCAGTGTGACTTTGAAACTCTGTAACACCTTGGAGTGTTGGATGACGTTTACTGGCATCCTTTGTTGTCATAGGGAGGGGTCGGGGATGAAGTGTCGCTCACTGCCTACATCACCGCTGCACTGCTGGAGCTGGATGGCAACACTTCTGTGAGTTATCAGCTCTTTCCATATCCAAGTATTTTTAAAATGTTATTGATAAACAAGGTCACATTTGGTGATTTTTATCAAAACATGAACTGCTCTAGTGGATATTTCTGCTTAGCCGTCCAACTACAACACAATTCTAAATAAGACCATATCACCCACAGAACGCCTCGCCATGTATTCTAATAAACCACTTCCCAATATACAGTTTCTTCTGGGAAACTATTCAGACCCCTTGACTTTTTCCACATTTTGTTACGTTACAGCCTTATTCTAAAATGGATTAATAAAATGTTAAAAATCCTCAGCGATCTACACACCATAATGACAAAGCGAAAACAGGTTTTTAGGAATGTTTACAAATGTATTGAAACTAAAAACAGATTCCTTATTTACCTAAGTATTCAGATCTTCTGCAATAAGGCTTGAAATTGAGCTCAGGTGCATCCTGTTTCCATTGATCATCCTTGAGGTGTTTATACAACTTAATTGGAGTCCACTTGTGGTAAATTCAATTGATTGGACTTGATTTGGAAAGGCGCAGACCTGTGTGTGTGTGTATATATAAGGTCCCACAGTTGACAGTGCATGCCAGAGCAAAAACCAAGCCATGAGGTTGAAGGAATTGTCCGTTGAGCTCCGGGGAAGGCTACAAACACATTTCTGCAGCATTGAAGGTCCCCAAGAACAGTGGCCGCCATCATTCTTAAATGGATAAAGTTTGGAACCACCAACGCTCTTCCTAGAGCTGACCGCCTAGCCAAACTGAGCAATCGGGGGAGAAGGGCCTTGGTCAGAGGTGACCAAGAACCCTACGGTCAGTCAGAGTTCTGTAGTTCCTGTGGTGATGGGAGAACCTTCCAGAAGGACAACCATCTCTGCAGCACTCCACCAATCAGGCCTTTATGGTAGAGTGCCAGACGGAAGCCACTCAGTAAAAGGCACATGACAGCCCACTTAGGGTTTGCCAAAAGGCACCTAAAGACTCTCAGACCATGAGAAACAAGATTCTCTGGTGTGATGAAACCAAGATTGAACTCTTTTGCCTGAATGTCAAGGGCCACATCTGGAGGGAACCTGGCAACATCCCTACAGTAAAGCATGGTGGTGGCAGCATGCTGTGGGGGTGTTTTTCAGTAGCAGGGACTGGGAGACTAGTCAGGATCAAGGCAAAGTACAGCGATCCTTGATGAAGACCTGAGACTGTTTTGCCTCTGGAGAGACCTGAAAATAGCTGTGCAGCAACACTCCCCATCCAACCTGACAGAGCTTGAGAGGAATGGGAGAAAATCCATTTTTATATGTATGTGTTTTTGTCCAATTCTTCTCTGCAGATCCTCTCACTGTACACAGTATATACACTAGTCAATTTATTTATATTGCTAACGTTATTCGGTAGTCATACCTGTATTAAATGTCTGGGTTGTATTCATTAGGGAGCGCAATGGAAAACCCATGAACATTTTGCAACTGAAAATGTGCATGTTTCTTATTGGTCCAGATAATCCCTCCCAGTTTCAGTGTTCCTCTGTTTGGTGCATAATAAACACAATGCTGTTGTATGTGGGTGTGTCAGGACCCCATGGTGGAGAAGAGTCTGGTGTGTCTGAAGGCAGCAGTGTCTGACCAGCTGGACAACACCTACACCATGGCCCTGCTGTCCTACACCTTCACCCTGGCCCAAAACCAGGACATGAGGGCCAAGCTCATCACCCACCTGGACAAGAGAGCTGCTACCTCGGGTATGTCTTGTCTCTCGGTGAAAATGTCTGTCTCTACCGTTCTGTCTGACTGCTGGGAAACTGACAATTACCACAGGTGGCAATCGTCACTGGGAGAGAGCAGAGGCTTCTGGGACAAAGACGGACTCTCTGGAGGTGGAGATGACATCCTATGTGCTGCTGGCGCTGCTTTCCGGTCCCACCATGCCAGGCTTTGGGCTGGACTACTCCACTGGCATCGTCCGCTGGCTGGCCCAGCAGCAGAACCCCTACGGAGGCTTTGCCTCAACACAGGTACTTTATTGGTCTGGTGGACATTCACTCTAGCAACTCATCTGCCAATCGCTCCTACTGTTAGTACATGGATCACACCAAATCCTTATTTGTATATGAAATGTAGTAAATTGGACATTGTATTAAAGCCTTACAATCACTTCATAACACATGGATTTCTTTGACTTGTTGTGCTTCATTTTATTGATTCTCTCCATCATACCCAAGCTATAGTCGATCAGGATTTGTTTTAGCAACAGTACTTCTCTCTTCCCCCGTCACCAGGACACAGTGGTAGCACTGCAGGCCCTGGCCAAGTACGGTGCTGCCACCTTCAGTCCAGAGGGCGCCAGTACAGTCAGTGTGAGCTCGGCCGGAGGCCTGAAGATGGAGTTTACTGTGAATCAGAACAACAGGCTGCTCTATCAGGAGGAGCAGCTGAGGGAGGTCCCTGGGGACTACAACATCAAGGCACAGGGCAAGAGCTGCGTCTTTGTGCAGGTCAGGCTCCAGTCGTTTTTCCCTTTGCTGCCTCTCAGTACTGCATGTCTGGTTTGTGTTCAGTAGAGCACACTGTTGCACAAAAACGAACGTTTCAACCCTAGAATTTCAGCATTCGTCGTAATGCATGTGTGCTACTATACATTAAAATGTGTATGTTTTGATTTCATGCATCTCAATAGTATCGTCTGTCTTTTCAGATCGCCATGCACTACAATATTCCCCCTCCTCCTGACTTCTCTGCTTTCAACATCTCAACACAGACGCTTGGGAAATGTAACGGCACCAAGAAATCTCTGATAGTGTCTGTGGATGTCAGGTACAGTGGTATTCCTTTTACCCTTGAAATAGCAGCTGAAAAAAATGACTTTTTGGGCGACCTGACCAAATTACCAGAAATATGAGTTATAGATCTGTCATCCTCATTGACAGCAAGTGTTAGATCTCTTTTTATGCTTCCCATTACGTATAGTTTTTGCGGTTTTGAACAGCAGAAAATAAAAGATTTCCAAGCGGTTTTGATGAGTTTCTTGTTTTGTCAACTTAAATTAAGCTAGCTAACTAGTAGAATTTTAGCAATCAGGAAATGGCGGAGCGACTTCTGCGTAGTTGCGCCTTTTTAAGATAATATACATCCTTCATCTGACTGTGACTGACAGGTACAATGGTCGGCGAGAGGAGACCAACATGGTGATCATC
This sequence comes from Salmo salar, assembly GCF_965601325.2. Lineage (NCBI taxonomy): Eukaryota > Metazoa > Chordata > Actinopteri > Salmoniformes > Salmonidae > Salmo > Salmo salar. The sequence continues at coordinate 129,719,455 of NC_138299.1, forward strand.
AATGTCAAGCTTCTCTCCGGCTTTGTCCTGGACAAGTCCTCCCTCAGGCCCGTGAGTCAATAAGAGAACCTCAGGGCCAGGAGTTTTACCAGTTTGGGGAACACTCCTGACACTAAGTATAATCCCCTTGAGGATGAATGTATAAAATGATAATGGCGTCTGTTCTAATTGTAAGTATTATCGTTTTGTCCTTTGAACGTATCAGTTGTAGTGTCTATGACACTATCTTATCCTGTGTTCTGTTCTTCCAGTTGAAAAATGACCCCACTGTCAAACGAGTTGACCTGGAGGAAGGACATGTCATCATCTACCTAGATGGGGTAGGAACATGAATAATGAATGTTGCATCTAAACGGGGCTGTCTTTATCGGTTACAGAACCTAGTTGGATGTGGTCTCATTTGCATCTACACACTGGATTTAACTTGAACAGTAACATCAAAGTAAGACTGTAGTGGCTGTTTTATACAGTAACACTATGTGAATCTATAACATTGAACTGCAATGTCAACTGTATTATTCCTTTTCTGACAGCTCAAGCAGAAGGAAACGAAGACGTACAGCCTGGCCATAGAGGAGGATGTGCCTGTGAGGAATCTGAAACCAGCTGTGGTGAAAGTGTATGACTACTACCAGACAAGTAAGAATTCCATCTAACACACAGTGACATGTGTAGGGTTGCCAAGAACTTTCAATAAATTCTGTGCTTTTCCCAAAATCCCAACTGCAGGATTTATGGAATACCAGGGTATTTAAGTTTCCTGTAATTCTGCAGCCTTAAACGTGACTTCATGCGCAGAAACATTGTGCTCCCCAAGGGTTTATGGAAAAACTGGTACTCTATTCTCAAATAGAAAAAGAATAACACTCGCAACTACATATTAGACCTTGTGTCAAACTCGTTCCAGAGGGCCGAGTGGGAGTTTTTGCTCCTCCCTTGTAATTGTTTGCTTGAATTAAGGTCACTGATTAGTAAGGACCTCACCTGGTTGTCTAGGACTTAATTGCGGTGGTTTTCGCCCGTAGGCGACGTTGTTGCCGGTGAGGACCTGCCTTACAACAGGCTGGACTGAGGTCTTGTAGGCCTATTGCGGACAGTCTGAGCACTGATGGGAGGGGTTGTGCGTTCCTGGTGTAACTTGGGCAGTTGTTGCCGCCATCCTGTACAGGTGTTACACTGCGAGGACTATCAGCTGGCCGCTGCGTCTCACAGTACAGACATGGCAATTTATTGCCTTGGCCACATCTGCAGTCATGCCTCCTTGCAGCATGCCTAAGGCACGTTCACGCAGGGACCCTGGGCATCTTTCTCTTGGTGTTTTTCAGAGTTGGTAGAAAGGCCTCTTTAGTGTCATAACTGTGACCTTAATTGCCTACTGTCTGTGTGTATTAACAACCGTTCCACAGGTGCATGTTCAAACCCTTTACAATGTATATCTGAAGTTATTTGGATTTTTACAAATAATCTTTGAAAGACAGGGTCCTGAAAAGGATATATTTTTATTCTCTAATGGAATACCAGTTTCCAAACCACCCCATTCTCTGAAATATTTGCCACTGGCATACCTGTCAAGGTTACGTACATAACTCCGGTTCCTTGAGGAAGGAAACAAGACATCCCCAGTATGTCTGCAGTGGGAGTTTAATGATTGACAGGGAAGTAGTTATCATTAGAAAGGAACTGACCTCTTTTCTGTTCTCAGGTGATGAAGCTGTGAGTGAATACAGCTCCCCATGTGCGGAGAGTAAGTCCATAACAGCCTTTCTATAACCATACTTCAGTTTGTGAAATGAGCTTAACTGACAAATTTAGATGACCATGTATGTTTACTGTTTTCAGAGGGAGTAATATTCTATTGATGTTTGTCATTTTCACAGGTGACAGTCAATGAAGTGTGAGAGCCAATCACGCTGACTGGACCTGGGCTCAACTAATTGCTTTCCTATTTAGGAAGTACCATTTTATTTTTTAGGCAGAGCTCATAGAACCCCTCCATTTGGTGGTTACACATTGACCAACTTGTAATCTGTTTCAATTGTGTTCATTTACAATGTTGTCATTTAATAGATGGGCCTTAAGGTAAAATCGTAACTCTTTGTTACTTTGACTTCTGTTGTAATCCTGCTATTAAAGTGATTGTGAGCTCGTTATGCAGAAAGTTATTGTAATGTTTCTACTGTAAATGTTAATAAAACCAGTCTCCGTAACATCTGTTTTAATAGATATAATCTATACATAACAGTGTACCATACGGGAGCTATATTCTAGTGTTGAGGGAGCATATTGAGTGTGGCATACTGTTAACTGAAGTGTATTCTGACCATTAGACTTCTGTTGAAATGGCTTTTTGTACAATACTGGTTGAATGAGTAAATGACATTTTACAGTAAAACCTTTTTCTAACACTACCTCTGGCCAATGCTGAACATTTGGTTACACCCATTTCAGTGTGGGGAAAATATATTAAGGTATTTTCTGATACTTGAGTGACATGGTTTACAGTACCTCAGGCAGGTTATCCAGAAAAAGATGCAACTCAATTTCACAAAGCTAAACAGGTTTACATGTTCAAAAACACAGCATAGTCTTCTCTAAAGCTATTCAGATGGTGATTTATGTAGCATGTCTGAATCCTTTACAATGTCAAGCTACCAGATCATGACGCTCTAAAGCTGAAATGCACCCTGAATCCCTTTGCACTTGATCTGAAAGAATTGGAAAGTAAGCAATAGCATATGGCAACAATTTGACCTGGCGTATCTGAGAGCAATATGGAACTACCACGTGTTTCCCTATCCAATCCGCTCAGCTCTACAGCAGTGCATAGGATATTGAGGGGAGGATGGTTTTCTTTTTGTAATCCGTGATTGTCTGTAGACCCTGCCACATACGTCTCGTGTTTTGAGCTGTTGAATTGCAACTCCACTTTGTTTCTATACTGACGCTTTGCTTGTTAGATTGCCTTACGGAGGGAATAACTACACTGTTTGTATTCAGTCGTGTTTCCAGTCGCCTTGCCATGATTAAATGCGGTGGTACGTACTTTTGCGCGAAATGCTGCCATCAATCCACGTTTGCTGGTTAGGGAAGGTTTTAATAGTCACAGTGGGTACAACGTCTCCTATACACGTCCTTAACTCGCTCACAGACTCGGCTACCCGGAACATATCCCAGTCCACGTGTGGAATCCAATTGGTCAGACCAGCGTTGGATATACCTAAGCACGGGCACGTCCTGTTTTAGTTTCTGCCTATAGGAGGGGAGGAACCAAGATGGAGTCATGGTCAGATTTGCTAGAAGGTGGACTGGCGAGGGCCTTGCATGGATCGCGGAAGTTAGAGTAGCAGTGGTCGAGTGTTGCTCGCTCGTGTACTGCAATCGATACGCTGATAGAATTTAGGTAGCCTTGTTCTCAGATTAGCTTTGTTAAAATCCCCAGCTACAATAAATGCAGCCTCAGGATATATGGTTTGCATAAAGTCCAGTGAAGTTCCTTGATGGCCGTCTTGGTATCCGCTTGCGGGGGATATACACGGCTGTGAAGATAACCGAGGAGAGTTCTCTTGATTGTGAGGAATTCTAGGTCAGGTGAACAAAAGGACTAGAGTTCTTGTATGTTGATACAATTACACTATGAGTTGTTAATCATGAAACCTACACCCCCGCCCATCTTCTTACCATAGACGTTTGTTCCTGTCTGCGCAATGCACTGAAAATCCTGTTGGCTGTACAGACTCCGACATGTCCCCAGCTAGCCATGTCTCTGTGAAACAGTATGTTACAATTCCGGATATCTCTTTGGAAAGCAACTCTTGCCCTAATTTCGTCGACTTTAAACTAGGGACTGGACATTAGCGTGTAATATACTCAGAAGCGGTGGGTGGTGTGCGCGCATCCGAAGCCTCACTAAAAGACCGCTCCGGCACCCTCTCCTCCGGTGTTTTGGGTCGGTCTCTGGAATCGGTTCAATTGCCCTGGGAGGTGCAGACAAAGGATCCGCTTTGGGAAAGTCATATTCCTGGTCGTAGTGCTGGTAAATTTTACATCTCTCTGATATCCAATAGTTCTTCCCGGCTGTATGTAATAGCATTTAAGAAATTATACCACCTAAAAAAAATAAAAAATACTGCAGTTTCCTAAGGACTTGAATCGAAGCTGCTGTCTCTATCGGCGTTATCTTGCAAAAAGATTGCTTTAGCTAACAAAGCTTCTGAATCTGGGCCCATTTTAGCCAGCTATAGTAGGTAGCTACTAGCTAGTGAACTATATAGGATTAGCTAGCATCAACTAACACTGCTTGTTGCATTCGCAAATGTGGGCTAGTTAGGTTAGCTAATGTTAGGTTAGCTAATTAGCATGCTAACGTTATTCTAGCAAGCTAACAGTAGACTTACATTAAAAAAATATATTATTTTTTTAGGATCGACGGTAAGTTCTTGAACGCTAGTATTTTCTGAACTTTTGGTAAACATAAGACATTTCATCCGGTAGGATGAATCCTTCATTCCGAGAAAAGAGAACATTTATTTTAGATACAGCCAAGGGTGTTCGTCCTCATCTGGAGGTGGTGGTGGTAGAGTGATGTCGGACATGATTGTGCCATTTCGGACACGCGTGGGCAAAGTGCTGCTGAGTGGTTGACTGTTTTGCAAGTAACAGGCGGATGGGGTTTACACTTTAGGACCCCTGGATTTGCCCAAACTGATGAGGATTGGATAAACTCTGTATGTCGTCGCCTGCTGCCTAGCAAAACAAGTTCACCCGTGAGTGTGCCGACTCGCCTATGTTGCTTGCATCTTTTTGCCAACGTGATTCGTTTTTTTTCTTCTAGCTTCAGATTGATTTGATTTTTGTAGTGAGTAACGAAGGTGTCAGGGGAAATGTATGGGCGTAAAAGTATCCTTTTTTTTTTAATGTAAAGTAAAAGTCGGCAAATATAAATAAAGTACAGATACGACTTAAGTACAGTAACAAAGTATTTCTACATCGTTACTTTACACAACTGAGAAGACATGAATCAGTTGAGTATGATTTTCTAAAACCTGACTGAAAATCATACATTTGCTCATGTACAACTCTCTCCAGGATCTTTGATGTTACACTGAGGATAGATACAGGCCTATAATTCCCAGGGTCAGACTTTAACCCTTTCTTATACAGAGGTATAACTTTAGTGTGTTTCATGTCCATGGGAAATATGCCTTGTTCAAGAGAGACAATGTTCTCAACGACAGGGCCCGAGTGGTCACTGAATTGTTTGGTGAGCATAAAAATGATGTAAACCATATGCCGTGGCCGTCTGTCACCATATCTCATCCCAATTGAACACTTAAGGGAGATTTTGGACCAGCGCCTGAGACAGCATTTTACACCACCAACAAAACACCAAATGATGGAATTTCTCATGGAAGCATGGTGCATTAAAGCTGTCGTGGGTGGCCCAACGCCCTATTAAGACACTTTATGTTGGTGTTTCCTTTATTTTGTTTCCTGTACATTTCTTGAAGAAAATGTGTGTGCTCTCTAGCTTGTCTTAAAGCATACTGAACAAAAATATAAACGCAACATGTTTCAGGAGCTGAAATAAAAGATCCCAAAATGTTCCATATGCACAAAAAGCTTATTTCTCTAGTTTTGTTCACAAATGTGTTTACGTAATGAGCATTTATGAGCATCCACATCCGGCTTCTTCACCTGCGGGATTGTCTGACCAGCTACCCGGACAGCACGAGAAAGGGTTTAAACATAGGTTTTGATACATTCAATGTAAATCATGTACCGTATGTTCCCCCTTTTATATGTTAATGTGTTCACGTGGGAAAAAAAAGGCAAATTATTATCAATGACTTTGTAACAGCTCCAAACAAGAAATGCTCACTGGTACCCTAGTTTATAGAAAGACCCATAAATTGTAGCAACAAGCTGTGTTGAAGCAAAGCAAGTCAGACTGCACATGTACAATTTGGTTTGGTGTTTGTAGCATAAATGGTTCAAGAGCAGTGTTGGCTCTGTGGTGGTTAATTTCTGTATTACCAAATGAGGAGAGAGACAAACTTCACACACAAGTCAGTTATACTTAAACTACAAATTTAATAATAAGAGCTTTGCAATAGCACTGACTTTCAACGATTCCCTATTTCTAATGAACCGTTGAGTGACAACACAAAAGTACAAAGATCTTTTATAGCCAAGATACACCCCTCTCAACCTACATGACGAACAGCAGATACATAGAATGGTCACAAGGTTAAGATTTGTATGAAAGGTATCTATAATACATAGCAGACAGCATCTGCTGTGTCAACAGTTTTCATTGTACAGACCAGTGTCTGGCCCTCCTACTCCAAACTGGAACCGTCTCTTCCTGGTTCGGTATAGAACAAAAACACCAACTCATCCAATGGCATAACTCAATTGTCAACTCTAGATACTCCCATCTCAAGTAAAACCCCTTCTTGACCCCACTCCTGGACAAGCTCACTGAGGGGAGTTGAGTCTCTAGGTCATATACTATCCCGTGATAAGTGCAACATCGGAGAGGACATACAATGGTTCCATACACTGCCATACACCTTCCCCCAATGCCAAAGGAAGGAGTGACTTGCGCACAGACATTGTGAAGACAAGTAATTGGTTCCCCATTAATCACGCCATCCCTTCACATGGTTTAAGAATAGGTAAAGACACATTCACATATGAAGACAATGTTCCATCCTGTCTTCTTCCCTTTCTGATATTCTGCATAGCACCAGAGACATGTAAAAGACAAGTCTGACCTCTCCCCTCTCTGGGCCCCAAGTGACTGAGCCCCAGCTGAGGGAAGAAGTGCAACTGCCAACACCAGAGTCCACAGGGATACATTCTAATAACAAGTATATCACATAAGCATATTATTAAGATAAGACATCTTAATTATCTATGTTACCCAACTAATTCTGATTCATCTGCCACAGATCCCACATGGAAGGTTGAGGGGGTGTAGGGGCATTTGTGGTGGTGGTTTGGCGGGTATACAGTGGGGGGGGGGGGGGGGGAGTATTTGATCCCCTACTGATTTTGTACGTTTGCCCACTGACAAAGAAAGGATCAGTCTATAATTTTAATGGTAGGTTTATTTGAACAGTGAGAGACAGAATAACAACAACAAAAAATCCAGAAAAACGCATGTCAAAAATGTTATAAATTGGTTTGCATTTTAATGAGGGAAATAAGTATTTGACCCCCTCTCAATCAGAAAGATTTCTGGCTCCCAGGTGTCTTTTATACAGGTAACGAGCTGAGATTAGGAGCACACTCTTAAAGGGAGTGCTCCTAACAGCAGCTTGTTACCTGTAAAAAAGACACCTGTCCACAGAAGCAATCAATCAGATTCCAAACTCTCCACCATGGCCAAGACCAAAGAGTGGGGCGGCCCATCAGGAAGTCCAGGATCCAGTTGCAGAGGTCTAGGGTTTCTGGGATGATGGTGTTGATGTGAGCCATGACCAGCCTTTAAATGCACTTCATGGCTACAGACGGGAGTGCTACGGGTCGGTAGTCATTTAGGCAGGTTATCTTAGTGTTCTTGGGCACAGGCACTATAGTGGTCTGCTTAAAACATGTTGGTATTACAGACTCGAACAGGGAGAGGTTGAAAACGTCAGTAAAGACACTTGCTAGTTGGTCAGCGCATGCTTGCAGTACACGTCTTGGTGATCCGTCTGGCCCTGCGGCCTTGTGAATGTTGACCTGTCTAAAGGTCTTACTCACATCGGCTGCAGAGAGCGTGATCACACAGTCTTCCGGTACAGCTGGTGCTCTCATGCATGTTTCAGTGTTATTTGCCTCGAAGCGAGCATAGAATTAGTTTAGCTCGTCGGGTAGGGTCGTGTGCTGCCTGTAATCCATGGCTTCTGTTTGGGGTGTGTACGTATGGTTACTGTGCGGACGACATCATCGATGCACTTATTGATGAAGCCAATGACAGATGTGGTGTACTCCTCAATGCCGTTGGAGGAATCCAGGAACATATTCCAGTCTGTGCTAACAAAACAGTCCTGTAGCTTAGCATCTGCTTCATCTGACCACTTTCTTATTGATCTTGTCACTGGTACTTCCTGCTTAATTTTTGCTTGTAAGCAGGAATCAGGAGGATGGAATTGTGGTCAGATTTGCCAAATGGAGGACGCGGGAGAGCTTTGTATGCATATCTGTGTGTGGAGTATAGGTGGTCTAAAGTTCCTTTCCCTCTGGTTGCACATTTAACATGCTGATAGAAATTTGATAAATTTGATTTAAGTTTCCCTGCATTTAAGTCCCCGGCTACTAGGAGCGCCGCCTCTGGGTGAGCGTTTTCTTGTTTGCTTATGGCAGAATACAGCTCATTCAATGCTATCTTAGTGCCAGCCTCTGACTGCGGTGGTATGTAAACAGCTACAAAGAATATAGATGAAAACGCTCTCGGGAGGTAGTGTGGTCTGCAGCTTATCATGAGAAACTCTACCTCAGGCGAGCAATAGCTCGAGACTTCCTTAGATATCATGCACCAGCTGTTGTTTACAAGAATACATAGACCGCCTCCCCTTGTCTTACCAGACACCGATGTTCTATCCTGTCAGAACATCGCATAACCAGCCAGCTGTATGTTGATATTGTCGTAGTTCAGCCTCGACTCCGTGAGGCATAAGATGTTACAGTTGTTAATGTCCTGTTGGTCGTTTAATCTTCCCAGTAACTCATCCATTTTATTGTCCTAAGATTGCTAGCAGAATTGGGGGTTTATTCGATCGCCTCCGACTTCTCCGAAAAAATAAGCTGCAGACAAAAAAAACGGTTGGGGGCACGTAAAACGTCTGCCTTCTGTGTTAGTGTTTGAAGCTTTTGGAGGTTAGACAAAACTCATGCTATGATGTTAGGTGGTCAAGTGAAGACTGGTTGAGCCTTGGACATAAACAAATGTTGCTATTTGCATTACCAGTTTTATCGCTCCATTCAAGAACACACTATACGCCAGGTATGGAGGTCGCATTATCAGTTTCACACCGTTTACTTCAGTTACATCTTACTAGATTTTATCATGTAACACTTTGAGATAATTCAGTAAAAACAATACTAGAAGCGGACACATTTTGTTCATATTACTGTGCATGAAGCACATTAATAACTAGTAGTAGGAACCAATATAATTCGATGTGCAAGGGTATATTGCAATATCGTTTTATCATTCCTCTTAGCAAACACTATATTTATTAAGGTAAATGTGTGTGCTTGCTAGTGTTGAAGTATTAATGGTTGTGAAATAGTAGTGTTAGTGGTAATGACGGCAGTATGCCTAGCTAATGGAAGTTGTAGTAATGGTGGTAATAAGGTTGTCATAGGCTATGGGTTAGTTAAAGTTAGTTATTTTGGGTTGGTTTGTAGGTGTGGAGTTATTATAGTGGGCAAGTATAATAGGTTAGAGTAAGTACTATAGCATCATTAGCAATAGAATGGATTTTTAAGCTTAATTATATGTATTTTTGAACATTCTGAAAGATTTGTGGCAGTGATTTCAGTTTAGAATATGGAGCAAAAATTGTTTTCGCCGCTGCTCTTGATCCATTTCAACTACAAAAACCACCCAATGTTGACATGTGCTGACTGACTTCATTTAGATTTCCTCAACACAGCTTTTTGCCACCATTCATACTTTATAAACGATAAAGCTTGTTGTATCTCCATTCATTTCGATGGTGGAATGCAAGTTTCAACATTCTAAACTGAAATCACTGCCACAGAACAATCAGACGATTATACTGTAACAAACAAAAATGGAAATCTTTAAAACCCATTCTATTGCTAATAATGCACTAGCACTCACGCTTGCCTATTATAATTTCCCACTATAACCCACTATAATAAGTCCACACCTACAAACCACCCCAAAATAACTACCTTTAACTATTACCATTACTAGGCCTACTGCCGTCATTACCACTATCACTAGTACTACTGTTTCACGAGCATTAATACTTCAAGGCTAGCAAGCACACACATTTAATTTAATACACATAGTGTTTGCTAAGAGGAAGGATTAAAGGATATTGCGACATACCTTGCTCATCAAGTTCTATTGGTTCCTACTACTAGTTATTAGTGTGCTTGCTGTTCTTACTGAATTATCCCAAACATTGACTTGATTAAGTCCAGTAAGTTGTATCTGAAGTAAACAGTGTGAAACTGGTAATGCAACCACCATTCCTGGTCTATAGTGTGTTCTTGAATGTTGTTCAACTGGTAATGTGATGTCCATACCTGGTCAAGAATGTGTTCTTGCCTGGAACTGTGAAACTACTAATGCAGACGCTTGCGAGCAGTGTGGGTGCAATGATTGAATAAAATGTATGTGTCAAATTTATTTTGCAATGCTAACATGCTGACCAGACCGCTCGCGTGCCATCGTGCGCATGTTGATTTTGTCAAACCCACACCAGACGCGATCAGGACACGCAGATTGAAATATCAAAACGAACTCTGAACCAACTTTTCCATTTTCCATGATGTGTTCTGTCAGTTCCCTTGCTAACGTTTGCTAAACCAAAGCTAGTTTGACACAATTGCAGCTACAGCTAGTAATAGCCAATGTTTGTAAGAAAGTATTTCACATAGCAGGACATCTAGCTAACGTCATTCATTGTATGCACAGGTTGCGTTGGACAAAATTGATGATGGCAGTCTGACTAGCAGGGCTAGAGGGAGAGCCAGGGGGCAGAGGCAGGTGCATAGAGACAGAAATGAGGAGAGGCTTTTTGCTCTCCGTGATAGAATGGCTGCCATACAGGTTTGTATTATGTTGAAAATGCCTACCGTAAATTCCGGACTATAAGCCGCAACTTTTTTCCCACGCTTTGAACCTCGCGGCTTAAACAATGACGCTGCTAATATATGGATTTTTTTTTAAAAACACATTCTGTGACGTGCTCAGTTTTTTGGCGGCATGAAGCTTTCATTAGACCAATGAAATTGCCGAACGGGTTAAGGTCAAACAACTGTTTTGTTTACTGTTTAGATTAAATCGAGCGCTCTCAAACTTCCCATCATTCTGATTACGGTAGTCATTTTGTCACCCTCATCATGGCAAAGACACGGAGAAATGCCTATGAGGCAGCTTTCAAGTTGAAGGCGATTGATCTGGCTGTTGGAAAAGGAAATAGAGCTGCTGCACGGGAGCTTGGTCTTAATGAGTCAATGATAAGACGTTGGAAACAGCAGCGTGAGGAATCGACTCAGTGCAAAAAGACAACTAAAGCTTACTGCTCATTTTTAATTTTTTGTTACAAGCCGTGTTTCGTTAAAGCCTATTTATTTTTGTTACAAGCCGTGTTTCGTTAAAGCCTGTGTAAAGTTCATTTGTTTCAATGTACCGGTAGGCACCTGCGGCTTATAGACATGTGCGGCTTATTTATGTTCAAAATAATATATATTTTTTAATTCAGTGGGTGCGGCTTATATTCAGGTGCGCTTAATAGTCCGGAAATTACGGTATATATTTAACAAAAATAAATATATATATTTTTTAATAGTTGACATACGAACAGAATAATTGGTGGCTGAATACATAGTGACCGACTGGCTCAAATTGGTCTTATGTAGCAAAATTTGAAATTGTGTTTTTTACATTGAATTAAAGTAGAGACTCGGTGCTACAAAATGGCATATCATACACTACAGTTGAGCAACAATGGGAAAGTAATTGTGCTTTGAAAGTTGGTAAACTTGTAAACTCACTTTTGAGAAAATGGCCTTTGGATGTTTTGGTACTACTACTAGAGAGCCCTTCTTTGTCTACACCCATTCAGCATTGTTCACACCCTCTTAAGCTTTAGCCCTACCCATCTCTTTAAGGGTTGATCTGTGCATTCTGTACTAACAACAGCAGTCAAGCACCCAAGCTAACTTGCTAGCTACTTCCAGACACGAATGAGAGAACAGCTCACTGAACATTACTTGCCCTAGCAGAGCTGGTTAGGCTGTTATGTTATCCAGAGCGTTGGTGACTGCAACTGTGCTGTCAGATTGTCCGTTCCTAAATTCAGAGCGACTGGCCGATGAGTAGGTTTGTTCCGAACGTTCTGACCTCACAACTGCAGTCAAGCACCCAAGCAAATATTGGCTAGCTTGCTAGTTAGCTTTACTAGTTAGATTGCACAACATAGAATGAAGGGTTTGAAAGGATAAAGTGTCTGGTTTTATGTGTTGATTTCACTTACTTTAATATAATTATTTTTGATAGAACCTCCTTTGATAGTTTAAGCCATTACCAGGAAATAGTATTGGTATAAAATAATATAATTATTTTATACCAATACAATATATATGTGGTCACACAATACAGCTCAGTATTTGTATAATTTCTTTTATAGTACTTGTTGCTTTATTAAGGGTGCTAATAATTTTGGATGTGACTGTGTGTTAAGTTTTATGTTGGACCACAGGAAGAGTTACAGCAGCTAATGGAGATCTTAATAAACTAAACTAAACCATAATACTTCAAGACTAGAAAGCATACAGCGTTTCTAGTTTCACAATGTCTTCATATCATTTATATCAGCCATAGTTGGCCTATGCAAAACTCTCTATATGACATCCACATTATTTACTTAATCTTCTTAGTTCCTGAAGGATCATGGGGCCTGATATCCACATTATTCCTAACAACACATGTTGGTTTGCTGAGGCTAATCTCGGCACCCAGAACCAAATGTTTAGAATAACAAGAGGCCCAATCCTCCTGCATTGGAGCATACAATTGCCATTGTATGAAATTACACTTATTGTATATTGATCCACTAGGTTTACTGTTAAAGTTGATGACAATATTTGGCTGTTGATAGTCACTAATGTGGATATAATGGAGAGAGTTTTGCATAGGTCAACCATGGCTGATATAAATAATATGAAGATAGTGACACTAGAAAAGGATATTTCCTGCTCACACAATGGGAAATAAATATGCTATTGGTGAGCTAATATGTTGCATTTTATCCATCCAAGCACATAGCAGTAGGCTATCGTGGCTTTTTCATGGCTAATGTCTAAATCGACAGGTGGGCTAAATCAACAGGTTAGCCAGGCTAAACAGGTATTTCTTCTCTCAAGTGTTCCCGCCAAACTGTGTAAAAAAAATTGCCTGTGCTATTTTGGTCGTCATTCTGACCGTCACATTGGTCAGAAGGCAGCGACTAGTTGAGAACTTCTCTGCATCCATACACAGAGCAAGGACTGGCCACACCTATCTTTTTGAGATTTAAAAAACAATACCTGTTCAAGTAAATATTTGTCTCAGAAAAAAAATTGAGCATACATTATAGCTCAGTGTTTATTATTTTTTTTATAGTCTTTTTTTGCTCATCTTTATCAAGGGTGCTAATACATTTCAGATGTGACTGTATTTTATGTGGATCCCAGTAAGAGTGGCTACTGCATGTGCAGCAGCTAATGGGGATCCTAGTAAACTAAACTAAATCATAACACTTCAAGACTAGCAAGCATACATATTTTCTTTAGGAAATGTCATTTTTTTAGTTTCACTATCTTCATATTATTTATATCAGCCATGGTTGGCCTATGGAAAACTCTCTCCATGATATTCACATTATTAACTTAATCCTCTTCATTCCTGGGGGAACATGGGGCCTGATATCCACATTATAATGGCATAACGACTGTTCACATTGACATGTGGCTAATTTCAGCACCCAGAATCACATGTTTAGAATAACCAGTGGTGGAAAAAGTACCTAGTGGTCATACTTGAGTCAAAGTAAAGATATCTTAATAGAAAATGAATAGTAAAGAAAAAGTCACTCAGTAAAATGCTACTCGAGTAAAAGGTTAAATGTATTTGGTTTGAAATATACATAACTATTAAAAGTAAATGTAATTGCTAAAATATACTTAAGTATCAAAAGCAAAAGTACAAGTATAAATGATTTCAAATTCCTTATATAAAGCAAACCAGACAGCATAATTTTCTTGTTTTTTTAATTTACGGACATCATTTACAAACGAAGCATGCGTTTAGTGTGTCCGCCATATCAGAGGCAGTATGGGATGAACAGGGATCTTCTCTTGATAAGTGTGTGAATTAGACAATTTTCCTGTCCTGCTAAGCATTCAAACTGTAACCTGTACTTTTGGGTGTCAGGGAAAATGTATGGAGTAAAAGTACATAATTTTCCTTAGGAATGTAGTGAAGTAAAAGTACAAGTTGTCAAAAATATATCAAGAGTAAAGTAAAGTACAGATACCCAAAAAACAACTAAGTAAAACATACTTGAGAGTATTACTTAAGTACTTTACACCACTGAGAATAGCAAGAGGCCCAATCCCCCTGCATTGGAGCATACAATTGCCATTGTTTCAAATTACTCTTGTTGTATATTAATCCACTAGGTTTACTGTTAGATTAGATGACAATATTTGGCTGCTGATATTAACATAGTGCTGACACAATGGGAAATAAATATGCTATTGGTGAGCTAATATGTTGCATTGTTCAGTCAAAGCAGAAAGCTGTAGGCTATGGTGGCTTTTTACATGAATAATGGCTAAATTGACAGGTGGACTAAATCGACAGGTTAGCCAGGCTACATAGGTTCTTCTCTCAGGTGTTCCCGCCAAAATAGCCTGAGGTGATTTCATCATCATTCTGACCATCCCATTGGTCGGGGGCTGTGACTAGTTGAGGACTTCAGCGGGAGTTGGGAGGAAACGGGAGGTGGCTGCAGTGTTCCAAACAATTTGGAAGGGTGTGACACAGGAGGGTGCATTTGGGTATATATAGCACCGTTTGTGCAACTTTTCCTGACAATCTCCCTGGACGAGGAAGAGAAGGGAGCATTTCCAAGTGCGGAGGAAGACCGGCTGTGTACCGAAGCTATGGCCATGGCTCTCAATTTACTTTTCTTTGTATTGAGCACATCAGTGATTATACAAACCGCGACATCGCGCACCTTCAAATCGTAAGTACGCTACAAAACATTTGATGTAGAAAGCAGTAGATTAAACACACAATCAGCTATTTGTATTTACATGTCTGGCTGGATGCAACAGACTTCAAATGTAGGAATGAATTATACCCCGAATTCTGCACGCTATGCAGGTGTAGAATAGCCCACCTGAACAATATAATTATAACATATTTCATATGCTCACTGCACTGATAACTGAATAGACGCTTGCAATTGTCTCTATTTGTTAATAATACAAAAATAGATTGTTAAGGCCACAGGACATCACTGTTATACATTCAGTATCTCTATCTCTGCATGTGAGGCTTTTCATTTGTTATGAGACATGCTGGCAAATAGAACTATAGATTTTTGGGTTGAAAAATCCTACTTGTGATAGCTGTTATACAGTGCATTTGGAAAGTATTCAGACCCCTTGACTTTTAACACATGTTAAGTTACAGCCTTATTCTAAAATGGATTTAATACAAAAAATATCAAGCTAGACAGTACCCCATAATGACACAGCAAAACCTGTTTTTACATTTTATTTTTAATGTTTGCAAGTGTATTAAAAAGAGAACGCTCACATGTTACATACAGTTGAAGTTTAGTCATTGACTTGGTTTTTCAACCACTCTACATATTTCTTGTTAATAAACTATAGTTTTGGCAAGTTGGTTAGGACATCTACTTTGTGCATGACACAAGTCATTTTTCCAACAATTGTTTACAGACATTATTTCACTTTTAAATCACAATTCCAGTGGGTCAGATGTTTACATACACTTAGTTGACTGTGCCTTTAAACAGGTTGGAAAATTCTTGAAAATGATGTCATGGCTTTAGATGCTTCTGATAGGCTAATTGACATAATTTGAGTCAATTGGAGGTTGTGGCAAAATGGCTTAAGGACAAAGTCAAGGTATTGGAGTGGCCATCACAAAGCTCTGACCTCAATCCTATAGAAAATGTGTCAGCGTAACTGGAAAAAGCATGTGCGAGCAAGGAGGCCTACAAACCTGACTCAGTTACACCAGCCTCTGTCAGGAGGAATGGGCCAAAATTCACCCAACTTATTGTGGGAAGCTTGTTTGGCCCAAGTTAAACAATTTGAAGGCAGTGCTACCAAATACTAATTGAGTGGACGTAAACTTCTGATCCACTGGGAATGTGATGAAAGAAATAAAAGCTGAAATAAATCTTTCTCTCTACTATTATTCTGACCTTTCACGTTCTCTTAAAATAAAGTGGTGATCTTAACTGACCTAAGACGGGGACTTTTTACTAGGATTAAATGTCAGGAATTGTGAAACTGAGTTTAAAAGTATTTGTCTAAGGTGTATAATCTTCTGACTTCAACTGTAAGTATTCAGACTCAGTACTTTGTTGAAGCACCTTTGGCAGTGATTACAGCCTCGTGTCTTCTTGGGTATGACGCTACAATCTTGGCACACCTGTATTTGGGGAGTTTCTCCCATTCTCTGCAGATCCCCTCAAGCTCTTTCAGGTTGGATGGGGAGCATCTCTTCACAGCTATTTTCAGGTCTCTCCTCTGATCATCGATCGGGTTCAAGTCAGGGCTCTGGCTGGGCCACAAGAATTTGTTCTTAACTGACTTGCCTAGTTAAATAAATTAATAAATGACTCAGTGCATCCTGTTTCCATTGATCATCCTTGAGTTGTTTCTACAACTTGATTGGAGTCTACTACCTGTGGTAAATTCAATTAGATTGAGGGAAAACATTTTATTTAAGCCATTTTAGAGTAAGTCCAACGTAAAGAAATGTGGACAAAGTCAAGGGGTCTGAATACGAATGCACATCTGTGATGTTGAAACACTTCCCCCTATTGGTCTGATTTCCTTAAATTTCCCTCTGCTTAATCATCCCCAAGACATGGTTGACAGTCCATCAAAACCACTCATTGGTATCCATTCCTACACTCTCCAAAACAGAATCAATTGGACTCTGAGTGGGACACATAGCCAGAGACAATTAAGGTCACTTTGTCCCCAACTTTAAAAAATCAGTAGGCTACAAAGGAACTAAAGAGCTGTTTGAGTACACTGCCACTTAAGTATTATTACCACAGCTGCATTCATGCTGACTCTTTCCCTTTTAGGATTTACCTGGTGACAGTCAGCTCGGAGCTGGTAGGAGGGACCACAGAGAAACTTTGTGCTCAGGTCCACCAAGCCAAAGAGCCTCTGTCGTTGAAGGTGTCGCTGGAGATGGAGGGTGGCAGCAGCACCATTCTACTGGAGGAAGACGTAACACAGGACTTCTATCGCTGCATCTCCTTCCAGGTCAGCTGCAACTGTGCTGCGTTCAGCAGGCTACGACGTTGTGGAACGCTCTGATATATAAATATTTCATGTAGAACCAACATGCCTCTCTGACATGTAGAGTATCAAGCCAGCTCTATGTATGACATTTCTAACTGTAAAGTTCCACAACGATGTGATGCGCTATAGATCAGGATCTTCTATAATACTATGGAAACTAGTACTGGTCATCCTCTACTGTAGACTCAAGCTAGCTATGCACATTCATTCAACACTTCATTGTTTTATTCTGAGTAGTCAATCATGTTTTGTGGAATTGAACTTGGATTACAGGCTGGGTGTTGTATGGAAAATGATCCAACCTATGAAAGGCAATAGCAGTTCTATTAATCATACTTCGCTATCTACCACTTAACAAAAAGCCCTATGTTCTCAAGCTACTCAGTCAGAGAGCTGTACTTTGGTTAGGAGCTAGAGGATTGTAGAAAGTCTAACAAGCTTCCGTTCTTCATATTGTAGGTACCCCCAGTGACGGCTGACAGTGTGGCCACTGTCAATGTCAGTATCAAGGGGAGGACGGACGAGATGAGTAAAATGACCAAGATCCTTATCAAGCCTAAAAGATTCCTCACCATTTTCCAGACAGACAAACCAGTCTACAAACCTGGACAGACAGGTAGTTAGATATCATCTTTGATGAACACTGGAATGTTTATGCATACTTTACAGTATATTTGTGAGGCCATAAGCTTGAGGAAAGGTCATTACTGAAATGGAGGATGGAAATACTGTGTAGACAAATGTTTCTACCGCTTTTCCAGTCAAGTTCCGAATCGTCTCGCTGGATGCCAGTTTCTTGTCATTCAATCAGATGGTAAGTTACTCTTTCAGTGTTGTCTGGGTGAGACAGACAGACTGTGTAGCTGGCTCGGCAAACGTGGTCAGAGTTAATTTGCTCTGTACTGTAACTCTGTAGATAAAGATGCCTGTACTGTAGAAACTGTTTTGGGAAGTGGTGAAATGAATATTTTAAAACAATTTTGACACTAGGCCTACTGTAATAATAAAGTTTGAAAATGTTTTTTTTGGCCAAATGCTGAATATTTTGTTTCTCTTTTCTAGTATCTAACAGTGGAGCTTCAGGTGAGACTCATTCAAATCCATTGCAACTAAAAACCAAAGCTGTATATAATAATGACATGATCTCCCTTCAAAAATATTACCTGCCAATATGTTCTGTGGCATGAATTTATACAATGCCTGTCTCTATAACAAAAATACCTACCTTCAACCTATTATGAATCTGTATACAGGACCCAAACTCCAACCGCATTGCTCAGTGGTTGAACCAGTCAACAGTGAGTGGAATTCTGGACCTGTCCCACCCCATGTCCGCAGAGGCAACGCAAGGAAGTTACATCATCACTGCATGGAATGAGAAGGGAGAGCAAACCTCCCAAAACTTTGACGTCAAAGAATATGGTGAGAAAATCTACCTGACTATATTGTTTTTACATGGTGTAGTTCAACAGACAATGAGGAAATAATATTGATATGCATTTTTTACAGTTTTACCCAAATATGAGGTCAAAGTCTATCTACCCCAAACAATCACTATTCTGGACAAACGAGCAACGCTGAGAGTTTGTGGCAAGTAAGTGCATAAGATGTAAACTGGGAAACTTTATGGACAGAGAATTAAGCCTTCATTTGTGTATTGCATAGACTGTACTTTATAGATACTTGCTCATGTTCAAAGCTGTTTGTACTATTTTGGAACAGTTAATTGTCTTCTGGTGACTTTATTTCTAGATACACTTATGGAAAACCAGTGATGGGGTCTGTCACTGCGACGGTTTGCAGAATTGCCGTTCAATATCACTGGTTATATGATTCTAGTAATATCTGCGAGGTGTATGTTATCAAAGTAAGTGTTTTTTTTATTGTTACGCCAAATTCTTTGACGAAGAACACTCACTGTTGAGGTTTTTGTAGCTGAGCTAAGCTGCCCTACAACTGTACTCATTCACCCTAGACTGACAAAACTGGTTGTGCAACCCAAATGCTCGACTTGACCCGGTTCCGTCTACGTGAATCTTTTGGGGACTTCGAAGTGGAGACTGAGATGGAGGAATATGGAACGGGTAGGAGAGAACCTTATCTTGAACGTAGAGGTGTTTACATGCTGAACTGTTAACCTCTGACCATTGCCTGTGTTCTCTCCAGGGGTCATCCTTAAAGGTAGTGGCAAGGCAAGCTTCACCAATGTCATCATAACGGTCAGTTTTGAGGATGTGCCCCAAGCATATAAACCAGGAATTGCGTATGAGGGGAAGGTGAGGACAACCTTGTTAACAAATGTTTTTTTTAACACTGCAGAGAAATGTCTTTGAATGAAGTTGTGCTGAATGTTAACATATCATTTGGCGCATCTAAACCATGCTTTTCATATCTTGTATGCAATGGGAGTGTACATTTAGTATATTGGATGTCTGCAGTCATCCTCTCCTGTGTTTTCAGATCAAGGTGACCGGTCCAGACTCTACTCCCGTTCCCAATGAGCCTGTGTATCTCTTCCTACAAAACGGTGGCCAATCTGAGAACTGGACTCTCACCACAGACAGCAAGGGCATTGCTTCTTTCTCTCTAGACACTTCTCTATGGACTTCTGATTCTGTCTCTCTGTCGGTCAGTGGTCACTCGCTCATGGTTTCCTCTATTAAATATTTAATGGTATTATTTACTGTGAATATTCAGTTTGTTCTGAGTGAGATCATTCATTTCTCCTGGTGTATTCTCCAAGGTTACTACAACTTCTTATTTTTCATACATTTTCTGTGTTTCTTGAACCAGGCTCGTTATCAAAAGGTTATGGAGGATTATCTGTACGAACAGGGTGTGCGTAGTCCTCTATATACATCTGCTTACCATTTCGCATGGAAATTTTATTCCAAGAGCAAGAGCTTTGTGAAGATAATGCAGGGCGAAGGGAAGTTCTCCTGTGAGAAGGACGGTATTGTTCTTGCTCGCTACATCATCCACGGGGTGGAGCTGAAAAGGGGACAGACGACCCTGGACTTTTTCTATCTGGTAAGGTTAAAGGGATGTTTCACTCAAATTATTTTTTTCTTTCAATTCCACCACAAGATTTGGGATATTTTACTTCAGTATTTGACTGTCATATTGTGTTTTGTCAGAAAATATTTTAAGAATGGCTTGGGAAAACCATACAGTACTTGACTTCCAGTTGAATATTTCATCATGGGTGATGCACAGTACTATATTTGCTAGCAGATCTCCAGGTTTTGGCCAGGAACTTTTCTCTGGTTATTAATGTTGACGCTGCCACCTGGCTGTCTCTTATGTCCCAGGTTATATCTAGAGGCAGCATTCAGCAGCACGGCCGTCTTCCTGTGATCATTAAAGAAAGAAAAGGTAAATAAAGTGGTCTTGGATTCTCCCGAATGCTAGCTGGAATTTTAGGAACACCACTTGATTAGAGAACATTCCTCCTGGAAAAGGCCTAATGGGATAAAAAGCTGTCACATTCAATCATCCAGATTACATCTTCAAAACAAGCTCTTACTGCACAGTATATTTCAGACTAGTCACTGAACGCTATGTCCGTATTGGTGGCTTATGGTGAGCTAATGTCCATCTCTTATTTCAGTTAACCAAGGGGAACTGATGCTCTCGCTGCGGCGGATGCCTGAGCTGACCCCTTTTGCCCAGGTGGTGGTGTACACCGTGTTGCCTGATGGGGAGGCAGTAGCAGATAGCCAAGACTTCCCCATTCAACTCTGCCTAAAAAACAAGGTAGGCAACTAGGCGTCTTTCGCCAGCTATGTGATATGTCAAAATGTAATATCGGGGCTACATGCACTACGATCAATTTCCAAAATGACTTTGCATCAGACTATGATATGAAATCCTTCAACTGCACCTTTTGGATCATCATAAATCCGTTGGGTCTGTTTCTGTCTAGATGTGGTCAGAGCTCAGTGGTGGTGTAGATGAGTCAGTGGTTGGTCACTAGATATAGTAAGCAGTTGTGGTCACCCTCAGAGCACTGGCTCCGTTTGGGCTGCTCCATAATGACAGAGCTGTTAGTAGACCTCAGCATAAAAAGTGTGTTGAATATCTAAGCTGAGGCTTTTGTGGCGCAAGCCCCACAGATGCACTTACTCATGATATGCTTCTGCCAGGTAAGCCTACTTTGCAGTTAACAATTGAATTGTGTTTTTGGGGGGGGAAATATTTCTGCCAACCCACAAGATGGTTATCACATCAACTGGTTACACACTGAGTGATAGTCAAACATGCACACCGCACAGACCGACTGGGGTAATATTCATGGTATGAATTGGCAGACATTGTTAGGTTTGGCTTTTTATGCCAATAGTGGCTAACCGGGGCTGGGATGTCAATGTTGCGTTGCTTAGATAGTAGCTGAGACTTACGGTGTTTGCTGTGGAACACGTGAGAATTGCATGTACTTTCAGAATTGTTTGGCGAGCTACTCCTAGGTGGGCTGCGACCTACTGGTAGCTTGTGATGGACCTGTTGGACACCCCTGCTCTACACAGTACTAGCATTATTATGTTGTGGGCTCTGTACTTGAAATGAACCAATGCGTTGGACATGTATTCTGTGATTTCTCCCGCTTTTCTCCTCTCCAGGTGTCCCTGAAGTTCTCGTCCCTCCAGGAGTTGCCAGGGGAGAAGACCTCTCTGAGCCTCCAGGCCCACCCAGGGTCTCTGTGTTCTCTCAGGGCCATCGACCAGAGTGTGCTGCTGCTGCAGCCTGAACAGGAGCTCAGCCTGGACTCTGTACGTTCTCCATGGGCCGCGTCCCAAATGGCTCCCTATGTAGTGCACTACTTTTAACCAGGGCCTCATTGGGGTCTGGTCAAAAATAGTGCACTATATAGGGTGCCATTTGGGACAGGACACAGCCCATCACATTCACTTACTAACCATTGACTCACCACACTAAGCTGAAGCCTAACCATGATCACACATCTCCTTTGGCATTATTTTTGTGCACCCACGTTTTTCAAGATGGGATTTGGCTCACTTTCAGCTTCCTCTAACCATGTATTAACCACTGTCTGATACTTAAAGTTTAGAAGTTTTAACTTGTGGGACTATTTTGTTGGTTCTGTTGTGCCACTAACTCGAGTGCAGATCAAGTATTGTCTATATGCACTGACCCTATAACCTCTGACCACGCTCTGACTGTCGAGATGCTGCGGCTTTTAAAGTCAGTATTACTAGAGGTATATTACTTCTCCGCAGGTCTTCAGTCAGCTGCCTGTTCAGAAGTTGTCTGGATATTCTTACAGAGTAGAAGACCCCTACCCATGCCTTGGATATCCTCCAAGATTTGAAGAGATGATCCTTCCACCCGAACCAAAACCGGTCGAGGAGTTGGTAGTACCTGATTGGGGGAAACGCTCATTCTGGTTTGGCCCCAGCAACGACAAAAACGATGTCTACAGCATCTTTAAAGTATGAGACTCAAATAAGTTTGTCTGTTTGGAATATGGAGAATGTATATGTAAGAATCTTTGTAAAGTAGACACTGAATGCTGTCTCTGAAGTGAGTTTTCAGAAATCAGTAAAAAGATGTGTTTTTAAATTGATTCAACCAATACCCAAAACTGAAATCCAGGTATGATATGACCTTTACACGCTGACGCTGTTCTATTGCTTGTACTTTTCATTTTAGGAAGTTGGAATCAAGATCCTGACCAACTCTGACGTGAAAAAACCTTACAACTGTAACACATACTTTGCAATGAAACAAAATGGTATGATGGAAGGTATAGTCATCGAATGGTGGTCACCACATTCTGTTTATAGACTGTTTACTCACTGTGAATGATCATACTGTGTTCTCGACATGGCTCATCTTAATATTTTTTTCTTTTCCAAATTATATTCTGTCTATACACACCATTTATATTCCCACTCTAATATCTACTTGGATTGTTTGTTCTTAATCCTTTATTTGTATTGTTGGAGCTAGTAACGCCTGCAAATCTGTATGTGACCAATAAACTTTGATTTGATATGCTAATGAATAAACCTTTCTAGTCTCAACCTAATGAAGGATTTGTTTCGATTTGCAGTTCGTCCCATGAACATGATGCCTAAAGAGGAGAGCTCACCAACCCCTGGAGCCTCTGACAAGCCTAAAGAGACCGTCCGCACGTACTTCCCTGAGACCTGGATCTGGGACCTGGTTCCTGTGGGGTAAGCATTGTGACAGACGCCATATTTGTAGTCCACCACGCATCCCTTTCCATGGGGTTCTGGGCTGACAATGCCTACTAATATGGCAATACTGAAACCACAGGCATGTCTTTGTCCTAGGGGTCGATTAAAAAAAAAAAAAAAAATCACCTAGTCCGCTATTGAATTGACCATAAATCATGTGCTTTAATGTATTTCGTTTTTATTGCACCCTTTTCACCACTACCAGACATACAGGAAAAGTGAATGTTGACAAGACTGTCCCAGACACCATCACTAAGTGGGCTGCAGGGGCGTTCTGTACTTCCCCAGTGGGTTTTGGCCTGGCTCCCAACACTGGCCTCACTGCCTTCCAACCCTTCTTTGTGAGCCTGACGCTGCCCTACTCTGTCATCCGGGGGGAGGTGTTCACACTCAAGGCCACAGTGTTCAACTACCTCTCCAAGTGTATCATGGTAAGTCCCCCCCCCCCAGTGTTGTCTCTTTCTTTACCTCTCCAGTCCCACTTCATTTGGGTAGGCAACTAGATTCAGCTGCAGGCCAATTTGTGTTGGCGCAAATGGTCGGGGGGCAGATGATAATTTAACAGCATTGACTCCGGGATGCTGGCCTTCTAGGCAGAGTTCCTCTGTCCAGTGTCTTTTATTGGCCAGTCTGAGATATGGCTTTTTCTTTGCACCTCTGCCTAGAAGGCCAGCATCCCAGACTGGTGTTTTGCGGATTCTATTTAATTAAGCTGCCAGTTGAGGACTTGTGAGGTGTCTATTTCTCAAACTCGACACACTAATGTACTTGTACTCTTGCTTAGTTGTGCACCGGGGCCTCCCACTCCTTTCTATTCTGGTTAGAGCTAGTTTGCGCTGTTCTGTGAAGGGAGTAGTACACTGCGTTTGTTTGTATGAGATCTTCAGTTTCTTGGCAGTTTCTTTGTTTCTGCCTGTAATCAAACCCACAAATGCTGATTCTAAAGAAGGCCAGATTTATTGCCAGTTTTATCAGCACAACAGTTATCAGCTGTGCTAACATAATTGCAAAAGGGTTTTCTAATGCTCAATTAGCCTTTTAAAATGAAACTTGGATTAGCTAACACAACGTGCTAT
This sequence comes from Salmo salar, assembly GCF_965601325.2. NCBI lineage: Eukaryota > Metazoa > Chordata > Actinopteri > Salmoniformes > Salmonidae > Salmo > Salmo salar. Next base: position 129,744,068 of record NC_138299.1, read on the forward strand.
TGGAACACAGGAGTGATGGTTGCTGATAATGGGCTTACGTAGATATTCTGTAAAAAAAATCAGCCGTTTCCAGCTACAATAGTCATTAACAATGTCTATACTGTATTGCTGATCAATTTGCCATATTTTAATGGACAAAATGCGCTCTTTCAAAAACAAGGACATTGGAAAGTTTCTTCCGTGTGCAGTTGCAAAAACCATCAAGCACTATGATAACTGGCTCTCATGAGGACCGCCACAGGAAAGGAAGACCCAGACTTACCTCTGCTGCAGAAGATGTATTAGTTATCAGCCTCAGGAATTGCAGGCCAAATAAAGCTTCAGAGTTCAAGTAACAGACACATCACCTGTTCAGAGGAGACTGCGTGAATCAGGCCTTCATGGTCGAATTGCTGCAAAGAAACCACTACTAAAGGACACCAATAAGAAGAGACTTGGCCAAGAAAAACAAGCAATGTGCATTAGACCAGTGGAAATCTATCCTTTGGTCTGAGTTGAAATTGAGTTGTTTGGTTCCAACCGCCGTGTCTTTGTGAGACGCAGAGTAGGTGAACGGCTCTCCGCATGTGTGGTTCCTACCGTGAAGCGTGATGGTGTGGGGGTGCTTTGCTGGTGACACTGATTTATTTAGAATTGAAGGCACACTTAACCAGCATGGCTACCACAGCATTCTGCAGCGATACACCATCCCATCTGGTTTGCACTTAGTGGGATGATAATTAGTTTTTCAACCGGACAATGACTCAACACACCTCCAGGCTGTGTAAGGGCTATTTGACCAAGAAGGAGAGTGATGGTGCTGCATCAGATGACCTGACCTCAACCCATTGAGATGGTTGGGATGAGTTGGACCGCAGAGTGAAGGAAAAGCAGCCAACTAGTGCTCAGCATATGTGGGAACCCTTCAAGACTGTTGGAAAAGCATTACTCATGAAGCTGGTTGAGCGAATGCCAAGAGTGTGCAAAGGGTGGTTACTTTGAAGAATCGAAATATATTTGAACACTTCATTTTTTGGGTTATTTCATAGTTGTCACTATTGTAGAAAATATAAAGAAACCCATGGCTTTTATTTTTGCTAATCTTTGGGGAACAATCTAGACGCTGTGACGTTTTTGAGAAATCTAGTAAAGAGTTGCAATTGACCCATGTGTTTCTCCTAGGTGAAGGTGACTCTAGCTGAGTCGAACCAGTTCACAGCCAGGCCATGTGAAGGCTGCCAGTACACCCTGTGTCTGTGTGCTGAAGAGAGCAGGACCTTCAAGTGGATCCTCACCCCAACTGCTTTAGGTGAGCCATGCAGTACTCTGTCAATCTCTCACAAGGCTCTTGCAGTAGACTCCACATTTACTCCCTACACCTAGGCCCTTGCCCCCTAACCCTTCGCTGCTTGCAGATCTGTAAGGTGTTAGAAATATGGTAGAAGCTCCACTACACTGCTTATACCCATCCACACCTTTCAAATATGCAAATAGTGAAGGGTAGGGAGTGATTTGGAAGCAGTGCATTAAGACAGGGTTGTTGACTTCACACAGCTCTCATTAGACTGAAATTTCCGTAAATGAAATGATTTATCTGATGCACAAATTCCTCGAATATGACATGCTCAAAGATCTACCTCAGCCACTGATAACCCCTATCAGAGAAATGGAGGGAGGGACCAAGGAGGAGAGGGGAAACGAGGGATGGCACAAAGGAGGGAACAGTTGAGCCAGGGTACATGAGTGACTGAGAGGCTGGAGGTGGAGTGGGTAAAAGGGAGCAAGCTGATGGGTGACTGGTCTAGACTAGAATGTTAATGTTTCCCTGGACTGAACTATAGGGGAGGTGAGTGTGAAAGTGAGCGCCGAGGCGTTGAAAACTGAGGACCTCTGCGGCAACGAGGTGGCCACGGTGCCAGAGAAAGGACGCATTGACACCGTTGTGCAAACACTGCTGGTAGAGGTGAGTGTCTGTCCTGTATAGCAAGTCCACTGTTTTTCTCCCACATTTAATTAGAGATCTGGGTTTTCAGTAACACTAGGTCAAGGGTGAATACAGTAGAATTTATATTTTGATGAGAGGAGACCAACATGGTTTGGTGTTTAACTGCATTTGGGCTTGAGACTCCAGCCCATGCCTAATAAATTGAAAGCGTGTGTATATATATTTTTAATAAAGAATTACTTGGTGCATATCTTTTACATTCATTTTAGATTAAGCTGTATAGCTGGACCTACACAACAGATGGTCTGGGATGTAGACTTATCTTAACATTGGTCTACGTTTCAGGTTTTAAATGTTTGATTTTGGAGTGAAATGTACCTTTAAGTGGTTACCATATAAATTCTATGGTAGAATTAACTTGAGTTGTCGTCATTACTGTTTTTTAAAAATGTATTTTGGTGCTGTTTCACTTTCCCTCTATCAGGCCGAGGGAACCCAGGAGACGGTCAGCCACAATGCTCTGCTCTGCCCTGCAGGTAATCTACTGACGTCTATCAGTCATACTTTGTCATAATTAAGTTGAAGTGCATTTGTTTTGGTTTAGATGACAGATACTTTTTAATTGGTTATCAAGTCTCTCTCTCTCTCTCGTCACCAGAGGGCCCGGTGGAGAAGGACATCTCTCTGAAGCTGCCTGAGGTGTTTGTGGAGGGCTCTGCCAAGGCGTCCCTCTCAGTACTGGGTGAGAATTATCCATCTGTTTTGCTGAGTTCACACCTACTCATTTTTTAAAAGTTTTATAACGTTTTCAGGATATGTTTTCCATTTTGGTGCAGATGAAATGTAGGCAAGAATTTTTCATCCCTCTATATATGGATGTGGATATTCCACCTGCAGATCTATGATTGCCTTAAGGTTATGGGTGAGGATCAGGATAAGCATTGGTTAAGGTAAGAAACGGGGCTCTGCTGGTCGAATATCCAATGGTTGGTCTCGTTCACCAGGCGACCTGATGGGTCGGGCCATGAAGAACCTGGACAGCCTGTTGCAGATGCCCTATGGCTGTGGAGAGCAGAACATGGTGCTGTTTGCTCCCAATATCTACATCCTCAACTACCTGCAAAGCACCAGGCAGCTCACCATGGAGATCCAGACCAGGGCCACAGGCTTCCTAGACAGTGGTGAGTGAGCTGGGTCCAGTTCAGTAAGGCACAACATGTTGCAATTATTGTCAGACATGTTTAGTTACAGCCTGCACTCCCCGTTTTACTCAGTAAATATGTTATTCTCCCTACTGGACATAACCCTGGTGAAATAGACCGCTATCTATTCTGAAGACTATTGCTTAACTTAATGCATAGAGTGGGATATGACAAGAGAATTTGCAGTAAGCCTTGTACTTTTTAAATAATGAGCTGTGATTGAACAGGACTCTGCAAAGATCAACACTGTCTGACAGTGTGCTGTCTGATCCTGTGTTCATCTCACCTCTGACTAGCAACAACCTGTTGTATATATTTGGCGCTGAACCAGTTAACGTCACCTTCCACATACAGTACAAGTCCCTAGAAGGAGAGTCTTTATTCATTTGGCCATTTGTGTTGCAGGCTACCAGAGGGAGCTCAACTACAAGCATGACGATGGCTCCTACAGTGCCTTTGGGAAGAGCGATGAGTCTGGAAACACGTGGTCCGTTCAATTGAAGTCCACACAGTCATAATGCCTTCTCTTAGATTATTCCTCAATTTACCTTTTTTTAAGTCATGAAAATGACATTAGCTTAAAGGGGGTTGCAGTATGTAATCAAGGTAGGAATGTGATGGTCTCAAATCCATACTAGTATGTGCTATGGCAAATATAGTTGGCTTCAGCACATACAGTATGGCTACTGTTATCTAGAGTCTATGATCCGTAGTTTAGGCAAGGCTCACCACATCTAGTCCGTGTAACTCCAGTGACATCTGACCTGTGTCCTCTCAGGCTCACCTCCTTTGTGATGAAGTCCTTTGGAGGGGCCAAGCCCTACATCTTTGTGGACCCCGCCCACATTGCCCAGGCCAAGGCCTGGTTGGCCAGTCACCAGCAGACGGATGGCTGCATCGCGTCAGTGGGGAAACTCTTCCATAACGGCATGAAGGTAAAGGAGTCAGAGCTCAGTGGGTAATAAGAGGATGAGTATCCTACTGCTGCCACCAAATGTGCAAAGGTAACGTTTAGGGCAGAGATTCAGCAGGAGGTTCTGGTGCAAGTTTCCCGTTCTATTTAGAGTGCAATGGTGGAGTCTGCATAAAATCCTAGATAACTAACAAACAAAAGACTTAGTACTTTACATACCTCATATTGCACTGACTTGTAGGAAAATGTACTGTTCAGGCGGACCTTAGGACCCCACGTGTGCCCCGACGGAGCACATACTGAGCACAACAAGAATCCCAAGCATGTTTTTGCCAGTCCTGAGAACACACCACCTCCCTAAAGGGACCTCAGTCTGACTAGTCCCGACAGCTTTTATGCATCTCCTAAACAGTACTCTTAGTTATTTCCCCCCTGTTCTTTATCTTTGTGCACCATTATCATGTGAATGTTGTTTTCAACACCAATGTTTTTACCTGATATCAGTGTGACTTTGAAACTCTGTAACACCTTGGAGTGTTGGATGACGTTTACTGGCATCCTTTGTTGTCATAGGGAGGGGTCGGGGATGAAGTGTCGCTCACTGCCTACATCACCGCTGCACTGCTGGAGCTGGATGGCAACACTTCTGTGAGTTATCAGCTCTTTCCATATCCAAGTATTTTTAAAATGTTATTGATAAACAAGGTCACATTTGGTGATTTTTATCAAAACATGAACTGCTCTAGTGGATATTTCTGCTTAGCCGTCCAACTACAACACAATTCTAAATAAGACCATATCACCCACAGAACGCCTCGCCATGTATTCTAATAAACCACTTCCCAATATACAGTTCCTTCTGGGAAACTATTCAGACCCCTTGACTTTTTCCACATTTTGTTACGTTACAGCCTTATTCTAAAATGGATTAATAAAATGTTAAAAATCCTCAGCGATCTACACACCATAATGACAAAGCGAAAACATGTTTTTAGGAATGTTTACAAATGTCTTGAAACTAAAAACAGATTCCTTATTTACCTAAGTATTCAGATCTTCTGCAATAAGGCTTGAAATTGAGCTCAGGTGCATCCTGTTTCCATTGATCATCCTTGAGGTGTTTATACAACTTAATTGGAGTCCACTTGTGGTAAATTCAATTGATTGGACTTGATTTGGAAAGGCGCAGACCTGTGTGTGTGTGTATATATAAGGTCCCACAGTTGACAGTGCATGCCAGAGCAAAAACCAAGCCATGAGGTTGAAGGAATTGTCCGTTGAGCTCCGGGGAAGGCTACAAACACATTTCTGCAGCATTGAAGGTCCCCAAGAACAGTGGCCGCCATCATTCTTAAATGGATAAAGTTTGGAACCACCAACGCTCTTCCTAGAGCTGACCGCCTAGCCAAACTGAGCAATCGGGGGAGAAGGGCCTTGGTCAGAGGTGACCAAGAACCCTACGGTCAGTCAGAGTTCTGTAGTTCCTGTGGTGATGGGAGAACCTTCCAGAAGGACAACCATCTCTGCAGCACTCCACCAATCAGGCCTTTATGGTAGAGTGCCAGACGGAAGCCACTCAGTAAAAGGCACATGACAGCCCACTTAGGGTTTGCCAAAAGGCACCTAAAGACTCTCAGACCATGAGAAACAAGATTCTCTGGTGTGATGAAACCAAGATTGAACTCTTTTGCCTGAATGTCAAGGGCCACATCTGGAGGGAACCTGGCAACATCCCTACAGTAAAGCATGGTGGTGGCAGCATGCTGTGGGGGTGTTTTTCAGTAGCAGGGACTGGGAGACTAGTCAGGATCAAGGCAAAGTACAGCGATCCTTGATGAAGACCTGAGACTGTTTTGCCTCTGGAGAGACCTGAAAATAGCTGTGCAGCAACACTCCCCATCCAACCTGACAGAGCTTGAGAGGAATGGGAGAAAATCCATTTTTATATGTATGTGTTTTTGTCCAATTCTTCTCTGCAGATCCTCTCACTGTACACAGTATATACACTAGTCAATTTATTTATATTGCTAACGTTATTCGGTAGTCATACCTGTATTAAATGTCTGGGTTGTATTCATTAGGGAGCGCAATGGAAAACCCATGAACATTTTGCAACTGAAAATGTGCATGTTTCTTATTGGTCCAGATAATCCCTCCCAGTTTCAGTGTTCCTCTGTTTGGTGCATAATAAACACAATGCTGTTGTATGTGGGTGTGTCAGGACCCCATGGTGGAGAAGAGTCTGGTGTGTCTGAAGGCAGCAGTGTCTGACCAGCTGGACAACACCTACACCATGGCCCTGCTGTCCTACACCTTCACCCTGGCGCAAAACCAGGACATGAGGGCCAAGCTCATCACCCACCTGGACAAGAGAGCTGCTACCTCGGGTATGTCTTTGTCTCTCGGTGAAAATGTCTGTCTCTACCGTTCTGTCTGACTGCTGGGAAACTGACAATTACCACAGGTGGCAATCGTCACTGGGAGAGAGCAGAGGCTTCTGGGACAAAGACGGACTCTCTGGAGGTGGAGATGACATCCTATGTGCTGCTGGCGCTGCTTTCCGGTCCCACCATGCCAGGCTTTGGGCTGGACTACTCCACTGGCATCGTCCGCTGGCTGGCCCAGCAGCAGAACCCCTACGGAGGCTTTGCCTCAACACAGGTACTTTATTGGTCTGGTGGACATTCACTCTAGCAACTCATCTGCCAATCGCTCCTACTGTTAGTACATGGATCACACCAAATCCTTATTTGTATATGAAATGTAGTAAATTGGACATTGTATTAAAGCCTTACAATCACTTCATAACACATGGATTTCTTTGACTTGTTGTGCTTCATTTTATTGATTCTCTCCATCATACCCAAGCTATAGTCGATCAGGATTTGTTTTAGCAACAGTACTTCTCTCTTCCCCCGTCACCAGGACACAGTGGTAGCACTGCAGGCCCTGGCCAAGTACGGTGCTGCCACCTTCAGTCCAGAGGGCGCCAGTACAGTCAGTGTGAGCTCGGCCGGAGGCCTGAAGATGGAGTTTACTGTGAATCAGAACAACAGGCTGCTCTATCAGGAGCAGCAGCTGAGGGAGGTCCCTGGGGACTACAACATCAAGGCACAGGGCAAGAGCTGCGTCTTTGTGCAGGTCAGGCTCCAGTCGTTTTTCCCTTTGCTGCCTCTCAGTACTGCATGTCTGGTTTGTGTTCAGTAGAGCACACTGTTGCACAAAAACGAACGTTTCAACCCTAGAATTTCAGCATTCGTCGTAATGCATGTGTGCTACTATACATTGAAATGTGTATGTTTTGATTTCATGCATCTCAATAGTATCGTCTGTCTTTTCAGATCGCCATGCACTACAATATTCCCCCTCCTCCTGACTTCTCTGCTTTCAACATCTCAACACAGACGCTTGGGAAATGTAACGGCACCAAGAAATCTCTGATAGTGTCTGTGGATGTCAGGTACAGTGGTATTCCTTTTACCCTTGAAATAGCAGCTGAAAAAAATGACTTTTTGGGCGACCTGACCAAATTCCCAGAAATATGAGTTATAGATCTGTCATCCTCATTGACAGCAAGTGTTAGATCTCTTTTTATGCTTCCCATTAAGTATAGTTTTTGCGGTTTTGAACAGCAGAAAATAAAAGATTTCCAAGCGGTTTTGATGATTTTCTTGTTTTGTCAACTTAAATTAAGCTAACTAGTAGAATTTTAGCAATCAGGAAATGGCGGAGCGACTTCTGCGTAGTTGCGCCTTTTTAAGATAATATCCATCCTTCATCTGACTGTGTGACTGACAGGTACAATGGTCGGCGAGAGGAGACCAACATGGTGATCATCAATGTCAAGCTTCTCTCCGGCTTTGTCCTGGACAAGTCCTCCCTCAGGCCTGTGAGTCAATAAGAGAACCTCAGGGCCAGGAGTTTTACCAGTTTGGGGAACACTCCTGACACTAAGTATAATCCCCTTGAGGATGAATGTATAAAATGATAATGGCGTCTGTTCTAATTGTAAGTATTATCGTTTTGTCCTTTGAACGTATCAGTTGTAGTGTCTATGACACTATCTTATCCTGTGTTCTGTTCTTCCAGTTGAAAAATGACCCCACTGTCAAACGAGTTGACCTGGAGGAAGGACATGTCATCATCTACCTAGATGGGGTAGGAACATGAATAATGAATGTTGCATCTAAACGGGTCTGTCTTTATCGGTTACAGAACCTAGTTGGATGTGGTCTCATTTGCATCTACACACTGGATTTAACTTGAACAGTAACATCAAAGTAAGACTGTAGTGGCTGTTTTATACAGTAACACTATGTGAATCTATAACATTGAACTGCAATGTCAACTGTATTATTCCTTTTCTGACAGCTCAAGCAGAAGGAAACGAAGACGTACAGCCTGGCCATAGAGGAGGATGTGCCTGTGAGGAATCTGAAACCAGCTGTGGTGAAAGTGTATGACTACTACCAGACAAGTAAGAATTCCATCTAACACACAGTGACATGTGTAGGGTTGCCAAGAACTTTCAATAAATTCTGTGCTTTTCCCAAAATCCCAACTGCAGGATTTATGGAATACCAGGGTATTTAAGTTTCCTGTAATTCTGCAGCCTTAAACGTGACTTCATGCGCAGAAACATTGTGCTCCCCAAGGGTTTATGGAAAAACTGGTACTCTATTCTCAAATAGAAAAAGAATAACACTCGCAACTACATATTAGACCTTGTGTCAAACTCGTTCCAGAGGGCCGAGTGGGAGTTTTTGCTCCTCCCTTGTAATTGTTTGCTTGAATTAAGGTCACTGATTAGTAAGGACCTCACCTGGTTGTCTAGGACTTAATTGCGGTGGTTTTCGCCCGTAGGCGACGTTGTTGCCGGTGAGGACCTGCCTTACAACAGGCTGGACTGAGGTCTTGTAGGCCTATTGCGGACAGTCTGAGCACTGATGGGAGGGGTTGTGCGTTCCTGGTGTAACTTGGGCAGTTGTTGCCGCCATCCTGTACAGGTGTTACACTGCGAGGACTATCAGCTGGCCGCTGCGTCTCACAGTACAGACATGGCAATTTATTGCCTTGGCCACATCTGCAGTCATGCCTCCTTGCAGCATGCCTAAGGCACGTTCACGCAGGGACCCTGGGCATCTTTCTCTTGGTGTTTTTCAGAGTTGGTAGAAAGGCCTCTTTAGTGTCATAACTGTGACCTTAATTGCCTACTGTCTGTGTGTATTAACAACCGTTCCACAGGTGCATGTTCAAACCTTTTACAAATAATCTTTGAAAGACAGGGTCCTGAAAAGGATATATTTTTTTTCTGTAATGGAATACCAGTTTCCAAACCACCCCATTCTCTGAAATATTTGCCACTGGCATACCTGTCAAGGTTACGTACATAACTCCGGTTCCTTGAGGAAGGAAACAAGACATCACCAGTATGGGCCCGTTGGTTCACCCCTGCAGTGGGAGTTTAATGATTGACAGGGAAGTAGTTATCATTAGAAAGGAACTGACCTCTTTTCTGTTCTCAGGTGATGAAGCTGTGAGTGAATACAGCTCCCCATGTGCGGAGAGTAAGTCCATAACAGCCTTTCTATAACCATACTTCAGTTTGTGAAATGAGCTTAATTGACAAATTTAGATGACCATGTATGTTTACTGTTTTCAGAGGGAGTAATATTCTATTGATGTTTGTCATTTTCACAGGTGACAGTCAATGAAGTGTGAGAGCCAATCACGCTGACTGGACCTGGGCTCAACTAATTGCTTTCCTATTTAGGAAGTACCATTTTATTTTTTAGGCAGAGCTCATAGAACCCCTCCATTTGGTGGTTACACATTGACCAACTTGTAATCTGTTTCAATTGTGTTCATTTACAATGTTGTCATTTAATAGATGGGCCTTAAGGTAAAATCGTAACTCTTTGTTACTTTGACTTCTGTTGTAATCCTGCTATTAAAGTGATTGTGAACTCGTTATGCAGAAAGTTATTGTAATGTTTCTACTGTAAATGTTAATAAAACCAGTCTCCGTAACATCTGTTTTAATAGATATAATCTATACATAACAGTGTACCATACGGGAGCATATTGAGTGTGGCATACTGTTAACTGAAGTGTATTCTGACCATTAGACTTCTGTTGAAATGGCTTTTTGTACAATACTGGTTGAATGAGTAAATGACATTTTACAGTAAAACCTTTTTCTAACACTACCTCTGGCCAATGCTGAACATTTGGTTACACCCATTTCAGTGTGGGGAAAATATATTAAGGTATTTTCTGATACTTGAGTGACATGGTTTACAGTACCTCAGGCAGGTTATCCAGAAAAAGATGCAACTCAATTTCACAAAGCTAAACAGGTTTACATGTTCAAAAACACAGCATAGTCTTCTCTAAAGCTATTCAGATGGTGATTTATGTAGCATGTCTGAATCCTTTACAATGTCAAGCTACCAGATCATGACGCTCTAAAGCTGAAATGCACCCTGAATCCCTTTGCACTTGATCTGAAAGAATTGGAAAGTAAGCAATAGCATATGGCAACAATTTGACCTGGCGTATCTGAGAGCAATATGGAACTACCACGTGTTTCCCTATCCAATCTGCTCAGCTCTACAGCAGTGCATAGGATGTAGTGGAGGTTACTGTTCAGTGACAATTCAACAGATTGTAGACTGCACGATTCTGTGCCAATAAGGCGAGATGATAGCATTATCATGACATGTACTGTTTGGTTGTAGGCTGGCAGTGATGGAATGGCTGCTTGCGCAAGGGTTCAAGTCATCAGGACTTGGCAAACGGACTGTGTACACCCTTAGCTTACTGCTGAACTAGATTCCACTAATGTTGCCAACTCCTAAAGTCAGATCAACAGTTCTCTGATGGGAACAAATTGAGTGTGGACTCCCGAGTTGGTGTGTTGTCTTTCTCACTAGGTTTATTCTCCATTTAATAGAATTTCCTTTACTTTGAGCTAAATAGGTAGTCAGGCAAATGCCTTTTGTATTCTATATAAAACAACCATCGGTATAATGCAATATTCCATATAGTGTTTAAAAAAAGTTAACTATCAAAGACACATACACAAGCAAGATCTCAATTTGGCAATATAGAAAGTCTGACAGTATTGTCACTTTGGTTATATACAGTGTCTTTTCCAGGACTCCCTTTTTCAATCCGCAAGTAGAAAAACATCTATTGTAAAGTGATTTTAAAAATAGATGTAATGAACGTAACAAAATAAAGGCAATTTCCCAATACTGGGAGAGGTTAAGGCCCTAGAAGGAAAGGCCTGAGTCTATTGAAGTGTGTCCCTGCACACAAGTCTCCCCTATTAGTTGATGAACTGCGTGTAGCCCTCAGCTCCGGTTACTATGACGTCCATCCATATCCTCATGGCCTCTGGGGCAGGGGCCACCATGTAGTAGAGTCTGTCGTGAGTCTTCACACAGAAGGTCAACGAGGGATTGGGGCTCTGGGATTGCAGGGGAGAGAAAGGTCAGTAACATGGAGATGACTTGTCATTTAATGACTCAGATTTATCCCAAATGGCATGCAGGTGCCCATATCCTTTTGTGGGCGGAGAGTTCTTCCTACCCGCTACCCTCATGTCTCCGATTCAACTACAGTACTAGAGCTTGGTTATAAATGAACCAATATCATACTCTGTCCATACATATTTTTACTACAATCAAATATCTTAAACAACCCAAAACCTGTGTGTTAGAGTTGCTACACATTTGCCTCTTTTTTTTTTTTCAACTGATTGTCTCGTTGATGGACAATGGGGCGTCTATGCTGACAGTCACACTTCTGTCTACTGAACCTGTTAAAAATAATAATTCAGCCTTACGCTGCTCTACCACGTGTTAAATCACACACACCTCTCTTCGAAACTGAGGCAGGAGCTCAGAAAAGTGCTGAAGGAGACAGTCAAAACAGGATACAGGAAACACTGCAGCAGCTAGACTGCCAGCAGGAGAGTACACACATGCACAGTATGTGATCTGGATAATCCACCCGTATTTAGTCTGTTTCAATTGTATTAATTGAAGGGACAGATTCAAACAACCAATTCCACAGAGGAACAGACAAGGGAATTATCACTAAGGCTTGCTTTGGCAAACAACTCCAATGGAGGAAGTAAAGACATGAAACCAAGAGGTGGGGGGAATGTGAGGATCCAGAGATGCACTGTTCTGTAATGGCTGTGGGTTTTCATTCTGTCTTGTATTAATCATGCATGATCACACCCCTGATGGGTATTCAACTGAAAGTTGCAGATAGCAATGGAATATGTAGAGCTGACACAAATCCTTATTCCACATGACACACTTCTGTCTGAACATTCTGTGTAAACAAGCAAACACACACTTGGGTAAGGAGGGCAGAGAACAAGCAATGGGTGGGCCTGTGAGTTCACAGACAAAAAGTGGTACATACATTGGTCAAATTGAGGTTGAAAAATCCTTTCTGTGAAACCAGCCAGTAAAAGCAAAAGAGTGAGAAAAGAAATGAAAGCGGGGAAGAAGCAGAATGTGTATAAAACTAAAGATCTTAAAGAGAGAAATATTGCATCAGTACAGTGAAAGTATAAAAAGAAAAAAGTGACTAAAGATTGTTGTTCTGTATAAAGATTGTTCTCCGAGTGTTGGGTAGATAACATAGGTAGAAGGTACCTTCGTGGCGCTACGCAGGTGATCGTAGTAGACCTCTTCAATGGCCTGGAAGTAGATGACTCCTTTCAGTTTGGTCTCATGCTTGTCTGTTGAGTAAATGAACATGACAAAATGCTTGGGTAAAAATATCACACATTTGCAATTCCTACAGTACAGTTTCTTTGACAGAGGGAGAGAGACTGTCATGGAATATACTGTATGTAGCTAAGGACAAACCTTTTCATTGTTTATTATCACAATTCTACTCATGAGCTCCTACAGTATTTCCTAAGCCAGTGTCCTAAAAGTAACATACTGTATCTTCGTGTTCATTTGATGTTTATTGCATCCAAAAAAGTTGCTCAAAATATATTTTTTGTTTAAAATAGTAGTCAGAGACACCGCAACCTATAGTACTTCAGACTTGGGGCTCTATTCAAACCTCATCACAGAAGTTCAGTTTTACAGCGCCATTGAAATTTAAAGGCAATGTTCCCCCTTTAGTGGAGACTGCATTCACAATAAACGCTGAATGTCTGCTCAAATCGGAAATCACCTTTAATTTATAAATCGCAGAATCTGTAACGCTTCAGCGTTGCAGATTGAATAGAGTCCCTGATTTCTACATTCTACCCTTATGGTACAATATAGCAACTTATTTCATCAACCACTGCAAAAACACAACCAGGGGTAACTTCTTGCCCCCTTTTACCTTCAGGCATAAACTGCACTAGATCCTTGCTACATAAAAATAATAAAACCGTAACTTTCTAGGAAAAGTAGTTGCAATTTTAAAGGGAATAATTATTTCATAATTTGCATATTACTGTATCTAAAGCCTGCTACCAAAGCGCTACCCACAAATGTGTATTTCCCTTGTGTATCCTAATGTTCATCTCTTTCAAACTCATTTACACCACCTTTCACAAATACAGTCTACATTAAGGTCAAAGGGTATGAATATGCTATGTACTGTATCTCCCATTGGCTCGATCAGAGCATTAACAGCACACTAATGCTTTTGTATATATAAAATGGCAGCATTTTCCTTACCAACGTAATAGGAGAAGGTCCTTTTGAGGCGGTCGAAGACAAACCAGCGTTTCTTCCACGACTTGATCTTGCCGCCCATCTTGACCAGGTAACCCTTGCACATCTTCTCTGTGAGGATCACGTGGTGAGAGGTCTCCACGTTGTGGCCGGATGATTCGATGTGGGAGCGCAGGTCAAACTCCTCCTTGCGGATGGGCAGGTAACGAGTCATAGGACGGGCCTGAGGAAAGAAGGAAACAAACGTGTAACGAGTCTTTCAAAAGCCTGTACGACTAACAGGATGAGAGAGAGATCTGAAACTGTATATTCTTTTTGTTTGGATTTTTGTTATTGGGCCTCAGGCTCACCTGGGAGAAGTTCTTGCTCCTCATCTTCACCTCCTTGTCCACCAGCTGCTGCCTGTGCACCGTCTCGTCCTGCAGCCTCTTCTCAGCCTCCTCACGCCTCCTCCTCTCCTCCTCCAGCATCTGCCTACGGGCATGGCTCTCTCGCTCCTGGAGAGAAGGTGGAAAAAGATCATGAACATAGGCCCTTTTTACATCAGCAGTTGTCACCAAGTACTTTACAGATACCCAGCGTAAAACCTCAAAGACAAGGCAATGCAGAAGCACAGGAAAAACTCCTTAGAATGCAGGAAACTGGGAAGAAACAGAGAGGAACCAGGCTCCAAGGGGTGGCCAGTCCTAATCTGGCTGTAACACTGAAGTAAGACGTCAGTATGGGATATGATAGGAAGCTAGCCATGGCATGTGAGGTAGTGTCTTACTCTGGATTCTATGAGCCTGGCCTTCTCTAGGTGGGCTTCTTTCAGCATCTTCTCCATCTCCTCGATCTTCAGCGCATCCATCCCACTGGCACTACAAACCAAACAGTCAGAGATACATCTCAAATTGCAATGACATCCATCATTCAATATATTTATGGGTTACAGTGTATTAATACTCTTAAGTCCTAAAACTGTGTCCCACCCCCAAAATGGCTAAAGATCGTCAAGCTTCTTACATAGGAACAAAGAGGATTAAGTAAGTCAGTCCTAAAACACCAGTCATCACTGGTCATAAAAACAGTAAGTTACTTTGTGGACACTAACTACCACAAACAGTTATTAACTATCACCAACTGTTATAAAATGGGTCATGAAATGTGTAACTGTTTAGAGATCCAATGCTGTATACACTGGAAATGTCCCGTCTTAGACAGCGTATGGCCAGGTGGTGCGAGGTTGTGTTCATTAAGGTCAACATTCTAAAGCGTTTTGCAACAGAAGACGAATGACTGTTTCTCATTGGACATGTCCAGATAGTAACCTCCCCTCTTCACTCCGCTTTGGACAGTTTATTTTCCATTTCCTGCCTACTGAACACAACCCTAATGAGTGCTTAGGCCTGATAATTACATGCAATCTTCGATATCCTGTTTAAAGTGGAGAAACAGCTGTGCTTTCACCAGGTGCAAAGGGAATGGACACATCTGCCTTGTCTGTGTGCGACCACACACACACACACACACACACACACACACACACACACACACACACACACACACACACACACACACACACACACACACACACACACACACACACACACACACACCTTTCATATCAACTGGCTCAGGGCAACCACTATCTGTGCAGTGTCTTTCACTCGTTTTAAGACTATTTAACTAGTCATTTGACTATATTTCAGCAGTCACTCACCCAAATGTTTAACTAGCCAAAATACAAAATGTTGACTTTTAACCAATCATAGATAGTAAAGGGAACATCCCTTCTGCAGTAGCCTACATATGTATCCAGGGCAGCATCCCAAATAGCACCCTATTCCCTATATAGTGCACTACTTTTGACCAAAGCTCATAGGCTCTGGTCAAAAGTAGTGCACTATATAAGGAATAGGGAGCCATTTGGGCACAACCCAGTGTGTTCACCCAGGCCAGGATCATAAAATATGGTGAATAAATGATTTGGGAGGAAGGCAGTGTTCTCTGGCATGTGTTTACGGAAGAGCGTTTCACTGTTGATTTTATGGCCGGCAATAATTCGTGCACGACAACAAACTTGACGAGTTCTGTATGAACTGGGAGTGCCTTTTGACTGTGATAAAGACGGCATGTTTGAACTAGATTTAGAGAAATGTTTTTATTTTTCACACTATCGTGCCGACTGAAACCAAACTGTGCTGCCTCGGATACTTTACACATCGACCTTTTCAGCATGGTTCAGCACCCCAGCTCAGGACAGACAACCTGGGTTAGTTCTGCTCAGTAGTGGAAAAAGCCCTATATTGTACATTAAATATCCACTAGAATACTGATAACAGTGGATGGACAACAGCTGAGCAGACATGCAGGCTTCTTTTGTCACTAGTAGACAGACTAATGATACACGACACAGCTTAACATGGTGCACAACTCACAGTCAGACATGACTTGGGGAGGAGTCATTTGACCCATGTGGTTACTTGTCAAGAGATCCCTTGGCAGAAATTAGCCAGTGTGAGTGTGTTGCAGGATATGCATGTGTGCGTTTCTCTGACCTGGACATGTTGTCGGGGGAGCAGGCCGAGTTGTTGCCTGTGGAGACGCTGGTGTCCATGCTGTCAGAGCTCTCCAGGCTCAGTGTGTCGTACGGCTGCTCGCCCGCCGATGGCGGCTGGTGGTGCAGGATGGAGTGGTGCACCATGGGAGGGCCGTGGGCGTGTGAGGGGGCGTAGAGGTGTGTCTGAGAGCCGTGTAGCGCATCCCACTGGCACTGGGCCTCCACTGCAGCCCGCTGCTTCAGCTCAGCCAATCGCCGCCGCTGCTCCTCGATCACCTGATGGCCTGGGGGTGGAGGGAGAGAGCTGATCTGTGGGTTGCCTGATCACATCCAGGGATACCCCATCATGTCAGCTCTAGGATGTATGACAGCGCTCTCAGCATGCAGACACACATACTCACCCCCTAATCAACTCTCACACACACACGATTCATATCTACTTGCCAAGCAAAAAGTCATGATCATCAGCATCACCCAGCTATGAAGGGACAGTAAACCTAAAGATTGCCTGTGAATCCATGTAAAGTAGGATACTACAGGTCAGCGACAGATGAAACCAGGCCCCAAACATACGTCAATGATACATGTGCTTGGCATTATCAAAAGCCCAAGCTCAATTCAACCAGCAACATGTTTCCTCATCACCAAAGCTTCCTTAAGTACAGTAGCAGCAAAAATACAAATACCACATGATCAAGTAACCCAAGGAAGTCATCTTCAATTCGAACCCATGCTCGCTATCCATCATATAACTGACAGATACATCTAAAAACAGCCGCAAAGTTAAAAGGGGAACAAAAGGTGGCCCGAACCAAACACATGCATTGTTGATTCTCAGCAGGAGGATGGAGACAGGCAAGAACATGGAGAAGAAGGGAGAATTTATACGAGTTGAACACGAGACCAAACCCACTCGTAGGTTGAGTGGTCTGTCTGTCTATCTGTCTGTCTGTGGGATTGTCCATGGTGGAGCAGGGAGACTCAGACGTGGAAGGCAAGGAGGACTCTGTGACATAGAGAGTGGAGGACAGTAATGGAGAGAGGGATGGTTGGGATGGAGGGACAGAAGGACAGGGTGACAGAGAGACAGACTGGAGGACAACATGGTGGTTAAATAGGAGCTAGAGGAGGCAAGCGAGGGAGGGGTCGCAACCATGGAGGAAGAGACTGGGTGAGGGGGAAGTGGGGTGATGGAGACAGAGACGTGGTGTGGTTTCTCTGAAGCATGACAGGAAATCTTGAAATGACAGACAACAAAATCTGGTTAATAGAAACCTGGAGAGGACCATCTTAAACACATTATAACTATACTAATTCCAAGTTGATGTTTACTGCTGGAACCCTATAAGGAAACTCTTGCCTCAGACCAGATCATGGGACAGAGTAGCCTGGTGTAAACCTCCCAAAAGGCGGTTACCTTTCTGCTGTAAGGCTAGTGCTCTCTTGGTCTCTATATCCTGCATGGTAGCAGCCAAGTTCCGTGGCAAACTGCCGGTACTGTTGGGAACCATCAGTGGGCTCTGGAACGACACAAAAGAAGGAGAGTGATTGATTAAATTCAAACAATGAAAAACACATACAACATCATATCAATGCAATGGCAGTACACACATTAAAAACCATCAAGGTTTACACAAAAATACTTCCAACGTGGTCGTCACTGACTGGCCAATAAGACATCCAGTGAATGGGGCTTACATAAACCATCATATTTAAAAAAAATCAAATAAAATATTTCACCTTTATTTAACCAGGTAAGCTAGTTGAGAACAAGTTCTCATTTACAACTGCGACCTGGCCAAGATAAAGCAAAGCAGTGCGACACAAACAACACAGAGTTACACATGGAATATGCTATGCATTAACCTTTGATGCATGACAACAGCTACAGATAAACATCAAGCTCTCGGTCTTGGGAGCAATAAAATCTAATACTATCAAATGTAATCTGATACTATCATGTAACACATAACAGCCTGCCGCTGTTTACCAGGATGTAACCATATGCTCGGTCTAATCAATCACCAGGTTACCGGAGCAGGATACATCCACTACTACATACAGTCGTGGCCAAAAGTTTTGAGAATGACAAATATTAATTCTCACAAAGTTAGCTGCTTCAGTGTCATTACATATTTTTGTCAGGTGTTACTATGGAATACTGAAGTATAATTACAAGCATTTCATAAGTGTCAAAGGCTTTCATTGACAATTACATGAAGTTGATGCAAAGAGTCAATATTTGCAGTGTTGACCCTTCTTTTTCAAGACCTCTGCAATCCGCCCCGGCATGCTGTCAATTAACTTCTGGGCCACATCCTGACTGATGGCAGCCCATTCCTGCATAATCAATGCTTGGAGTCTGTCAGAATTTGTGGGTTTTTGTTTGTCCACAAGTTCTCAATGGGATTAAGGTCTGGGGAGTTTCCTGGCCATGGACCCAAAATATCAATGTTTTGTTCCCCGAGTCACTTAGTTATCACTTTTGCCTTATGGCAAGGTGCTCCATCATGCTGGAAAAGGCATTGTTTGTCTCCAAACTGTTCCTGGATGGTTGGGAGAAGTTGCTCTCGGAGGATGTGTTGGTAGCATTCTTTACTCATGGCTGTGTTCTTAGGCAAAATTGTGAGTGAGCCCACTCCCTTGGCTGAGAAGCAACCCCACACATGAATGGTCTCAGGATGCTTTACTGTTGGCATGACACAGGACTGATGGTAGCGCTCACCTTGTCTTCTCCGGACAAGCTTTTTTCCGGATGCCCCAAACAATCGGAAGGGGGATTCATCAGAGAAAATGACTTTACCCCAGTCCTCAGCAGTCCAATCCCTGTACCTTTTGCAGAATATCAGTCTGTCCCTGATGTTTTTCCTGGAGAGAAATGGCTTCTTTGCTGCCCTTCTTGACACCAGGCCATCCTCTAAAAGTCTTCGCCTCACTGTGCGTGCAGATGCTTTCACACCTGCCTGCTGCCATTCCTGAGCAAGTTCTGTACTGGTGGTGACCCGATCCCACAGCTGAATCAACTTTAGGAGACGGTCCTGGCACTTGCTGGACTTTCTTGGGTGCCCTGAAGCCTTCTTCACAATAATTTAACCGATCTCCTTGAAGTTATTGATGATCCGATAAATGGTTGATTTAGGTGCAATCTTACTTCCAGCAATATCCTTGCCTGTGAAGCCCTTGTTGTGCAAAGCAATGATGATGGCACGTGTTTCCTTGCAGGGAACCATGGTTGACAGAGGAAGAACAATGATTCCAAGCACTACCCTCCTTTTGAACCTTCCAGTCTGTTATTCGAACTCAATCAGCATGACAGAGTGATCTCCAGCCTTGTCCTCGTCAACACTCACACCTGTGTTAACGAGAGAATCACTGACATGATGTCAGCTGGTCCTTTTGTGGCAGGGCAGAAATGCAGTGGAAATGTTTTTTGGGGGATTCAGTTCATTTGCATGGCAAAGAGGGACTTGCAATTAATTGCAATTCATCTGATCACTCTTCATAACATTCTGGACTATATACAAATTGCCATCATACAAACTGAGGCAGCAGACTCTGAAAATGTATATTTGTGTCATTGAAAACTTTTGGCCACGACGGTACACAAAAGTATCTGGACACTCCTTCAAATGAGTGGATTCGGCTATTTCAGCCACACCTGTTGCTGACAGGTGTATAAAATCGAGTACACAGCCATGCAATCTCCATAGACAAACATTGGCATTAGAATGGCCGTAATGAAGAGCTCAGTGACTTTCAACGTGGCACCGTCATAAGATGCCATCTTTCCAAAAAGTCAGTTCGTCAAATTTCTGCCCTGCTAGAGGTGCTCCGGTCAACTGTAAGAGCCATTATTGTGAAGTGGAAACTTATTGGAGCAACAACGGCTCAGCCGCGAAGTGGTAGGCCACACAAGCTCACAGAACGGGACCGCCAAGTGCTGAAGCGTGTAAAAATCGTCTGTCCTCGGTTGCAACACTCACTACCGAGTTCCAAATTGCCTCTGAAAGCAACGTCAGCACAAGAACTGTTCGTCGGGAGCTTCATGGAATGGCTTTCCATGTCCGAATGTAGCCACACACAAGCCTAACATCACCATGCGCAATGCCAAGCGTCGGCTGGAGTGGTGAAATGTGTGCCGCCATTGGACTCTGCAGCAGTGGAAACACGTTCTCTGGAGTGATGAATCACGCTTTAGCATCTGGCAGTCCAACAGACAAATATGGGTTTGGCAGATACCAGGAGAACACTACCTGCCTTAATGCATAGTGCCAATTGTAAAGTTTGATGGAGGAGGAATAATGGTCTGGGGCTGTTTTCATGGTTCGGGCTAAGCCCCTTTAAAAAAAAAAAAAATCATCGCACTACCTCATACAATGACATTCTAGACGATTCTGTGCTTCCAACTTTGTTGGGGAAGGCCCTTTCCTGTTTCAGCATAACAATGCCCCTGCGCACAAAGTGAGGTCCATACAGAAATGGTTTGTCGCAATCATTGTGGAAGAACTTGACTGGCCTGCACAGAACCCTGACCTCAACCCCATCCAACACCTTTGGGATGAATTGGAACACCGACTGGGAGCCAGGCCTAATCGCCCAACATCAGTGCCCGACCTCACTAATGCTCTTGTGGATGAATGGAAGCAAGTCCCCGCAGCAATGTTCCAACATCTAGTGGAAAGCCTTCCCAGAAGAATGGAGGCTGTTATAGCAGCAAAGGGGGGGACCAACTCCATATTAATGCCCATGATTTTGGAATGAGATGTTCAATGAGCAGGTGTCCACATACATTTGGTCACGTAGTGTACCTTCAGATTGATTGTGTATAAGGGCCCTACGTGCTTGTAGCCTTTCTCATGGAAACTTACCATAAACTATTATGATGAAGCTAGCTAAATCGCAGGATTACAGCAAATGCCTGCCTCAGAAGAGTACTACACAATCCAGCCACAAACTTGACCACCCTCCAACACCAATACCTTCTATTTTCATTTGGTTGTATGTATTTAGGCCTGAGTAGGCTGATTACTACATAATCCGCTGAAGACCCTACTAGCCAACCAGTAGTGATGGAGTGGAGGTGATGAGGTTTACCTTGGAGGTTGTGTTGCGTCCCAGTGTAGTGGCTACGTACTGCAGATGGGATCCGGAGCCTGCTTTGGGTTGATGTACTGTCTGTCCAGCATCACTGTCCAGCTTGGAACGGAACACCTGGAAGGAGGAGTGAAGACGGACCAGGATCAGCTATCAACCATTGTAGACTTTTTGCGGTTACCCCGCACATAGTAAAACATGTATTACATTAAATGGAATGAGGAACATGAACTGTGGTGCTTATTCAAAACTTGTCTGGTGGGAGATGCTGTGAGAAGTAGAGAGTAGAGTACAAATACAAAACAATAGGTTTCTTTAGCGTTTCAAAAGGCACATTTATTGACATTTCAATTCAACCAACATATTGATTGACATCTTTGAAATGCTAAAGCAGCCTACTTTTGGTGAGTGAACTTTAATTGCTACTACTACTACTACTGAGGTCATCAGACACAGCCAGAGACAGTGATTTTTATGGCAGCACCAGCAGCATCCCTTTTATTGGTGGTCCTTTGATTCCTCCCACAGGTGTAATGACAGAGTCAGTGTCAAAGTGCTTTACTGGCAGATGCCAGGGTGAAGACACACACCCTGTTGTAGCCACAACCTTCAGGTGGTTTGTCCCACAACCTCAGTTGGCCATACAGTATGAGGTCTTATGGTTTTTCATTGTGCCAGTAAATAATCAGATATTGATTGCAGTCTAGGCTATACCCAGGTTGGGGTCAATTTAGTACTTGGAATTGACCCTTTGGCTGTGCTTGTGTGTACTGTAGTATAACCTGGTAGTCAATTTAATACAATGCACATAATACAGAATCATTTTTGAAGATTCAACCAGGTTGAACATTTTATATTCCAGTGCAATGCAATGACATCCATGAGTGGTACTACTACTTGATTGAATACTGACAAAACATACTAACAGATTACCGTAAAGCATGTGGAGATGCTTAAATAATTCAAGAACGCATGAGTGACAGCAAGCCCAGACAGACCATCATTGATATATTAAATCAATCAACAAAGCACACTGCACTTGAAAAGCCATTTTCATGGGAAGACAGAACATGGACAGAACAGAAACAATGGAAGAGGGGAGGAAGAGAAAAGAGGAGAAGGCAGCAGCTCTGAGAATTACCTGCATAGGCCTGCGAGCGGAGAGAGGTTTAGCTGGGAGAGGGGGGCAGAGCTGGCTGCTCTCCCCAGCAGCCATCACCTCCTGGTACCACTGCTCTAAATCGACAGTGTGGATTTGAGGCCTACTGCACTCAGGCTGGTACTGGAGGGCCGCAGTTAAGAGTCCACAGTAAGAGGCAGCAGAGAGGCAAAGGACAGGGTGGACAGAGCAAGGGAGTGGAGGAGGAAGAGAATTAAGAAAATAAAGCATTAATGAGCAAATACGAGGATCTGTTAAGAGTGACGGAAATATAAATATTTTTCTAAATGTTATGTTTTTTGTGTGTCAATGTTCATCTTCTTGAAATATCAGCAAATGCTAACATAAGTGTCTCAATGGGGAAACACTGGTTGAAATGACGTCAATAGAACCAGTTTACAATTAATTACAAACATGATTGAAAACTGGTTGTAATGACGTCATTCCAACCAGCTTTGGCCACTGGGGTAGAGGGGGCATTCAGGGCATCTTCAAACGAGAGGTGGAGGAGAGGTGGGTGAGAAGGAACAGAGCGAGAGACCAGACACACACCTCAACAGAGAGAGAGAGGGAGGAGCCGTGACGAAAGGAGAGGCAGGAGAAGGCGGGGTCTCCAGCTCCTGACTGGAGGGGCCGGAGAGGAGAGGTAGGGGAGGACTCGACCTTCGGCATCCCAAAGAACTGAGTTAACTGGCCCACAGTCACATACTCCTTTCATTCAGGGAGCAACAGATAGTAAGGCAGACAGGAGGTCAAAGGGCAAAGATGGAAAGAGGGAAACAACGGCAGGACACACGTCAACAGGGAGGAAACAGCAGCAACAAGGACAGCATGTGAAATAGATGGCAGTAAACCTGACTCACACATGGATAGTCTTTCTATAATATCAACCCATCGTACCATCC
This sequence comes from Salmo salar, assembly GCF_965601325.2. NCBI lineage: Eukaryota > Metazoa > Chordata > Actinopteri > Salmoniformes > Salmonidae > Salmo > Salmo salar. Next base: position 129,767,514 of record NC_138299.1, read on the forward strand.
AGACCTGGGTGAAATACATACGTCAAACACTTGAGCTGTGCTTGATTCAGTTTGCCTGGTACAACGGAACCAAGCCCCAAGCTAAATCAAGCTCACCTAAAATACTGGCAAGTATTTGAATGCATATGACATCCAGTGCATTCGGAAAGTGTTCAGACCACTTCCCTTTTTCCACATTTTATTACGTTATAGCCTTATTCTAAAATGGATGACAAAGCGAAAACAGTTATTTTTTTTACATTTTTGGGAGACTTGTCAGGATCGAGGGAAATATGAACGGATCAAAGTACAGAGATCCTTGATAAAAACCTGCTCCAGAGCGCTCAGGACCTCAGACTGGGGCGAAGGTTCACCTTCCAGCAGGACAACGACCCTAAGCACACAGCCAAGACAACGCAGGTGTGGCTTCAGGACAAGTCTCTGAATGTCCTTGAGTGGCCCAGCCAGAACCCGATCTAACATCAAAAAGCTGTGCAGCGATGCTCCTCATCCAACCTGACAGAGCTTGAGAGGATCTTCAGAGAAGAATGGGAGAAACTCCCCAAATACAGGTGTGCCAAGCTTGTAGCGTCATACCTAAGAAGACTCAAGGCTGTAATCACTGCCAAAGGTACTTCAACAAAGTACTGAGTAAATGGTCTGAATACTTATGTAAATGTTATATATATATATTTTTTAATACATTTGCAAACATTTCTAAAAACCTGTTTTTGCTATGTCATTATGGGGTATTGTGTGTAGATTGATAAGGGAAAACAACTATTTCATCCATTTTAGAATAAGGCTGTAACGTAACAAAATGTGGAAAAAGTCAAGGGGTCTGAATACTTTCCGAATGCACTGTATGCATTTGATCCAGGTCTGGTACCATTATCCTCAAAATTCTCATTCTCAATCAGTAATGCAGAAGTTAGTTGAGCTGATTATATCAAGGACAGGGCCATTTAGCAGAAAGCCAATACACCAGTATGTAAGTACAGTAAGCTACCTAGAAGCGGACAGCTAGAGAGAGGAGCAACAGGTGAAAGAATGAAAAGATGGAGTGAGAGAGAAAGAGAGAAACAGAAACCGAGGGCAAGTGATAAGGAGAGAAAGAGAGTGAGACAGAGAGGGCAATGGTACCTCGCAGGGGACAGCTGCGTCTAGGGTGAGCGAGAGGCCGTGCTGAGCAGAGGTGGTGAGTTGGGTGTCATGGCAATCACTCCCAAACATCTTATAGACATCCGAGAGCTTCATGTACTCCTGAGAGCCAACGCAACGCAAACCAAACAGGACATGAGGCCATGAGCTCACTCCATGACACGTCCTTTTCATAATATGAATACTCATACACACACGGTTGTGTACCCATATCAAAAACATACACACTTTACAACCTTCCAAGACAAGCTGCTGCTTTATCTTGTTTTAAAACAAACACATAAGCTTGTGTGAAAAGCATGAACAACTATATGAACGGAAAAAATAAAGAGCACAGCATTTCTCTACCCTGTAATTTCCCAAGACTCACATCGAGCTGGAGAAGTGAAAACACGTGGCGAAAGAATACAATAACAGAGATGTCAACAAGCTCTACCCATCTTCAAAGGATAGCAAAATGCTAATAGAGAGAAGTGCACTACACAAACCAAACAGAGTAGTACACTTCAATGAGAGACAAAGCACTGTGCCTGTGAGCCTCTGGCTAAACCTTCACACAAACACAGCATCTTAACATCCCAGTTGTAGCAAGAGTTGTTTATGCTTTTGCCCATTCTAAAAGTTGGAGACAACATCAATTAAAATGGCCATAGTTCATCCAACAGACCAAGTATTTCATAAAGACAAACAATGACGACATTCAAATCAGTGTTGTACTTCCAGGGCCTCACAGGATGACCAAATGTGTTTTTCAGCTACATATGGGGGGCGGGGTGCAATTTTCTGGGAGTGATTGGGGGTAACAAGACATAACTCACACAGACTTCTTAAAGGCCCACTCCTTAATGAAAAACCAACAATAAAAACGCCAGCCTCAGAACTTGGTTTCCTATAAAGCTGTAAATATCACAGAGTGGGCCTTTAAGTTTTAGACAGACTGTGCATAGGGGGGTTACAGTGAGTGTGCTCAGGTGTCATGCAGTGACAGTTACACTGAGAGTCTGGTTACCTCTGTTGGGCTGCCCCCTGGGTATAACTGAGAGGAGGCGCTTAAATAGGAAGCAGCGGGACGGCAGAGAGGATGCTGGGAGTGGGAGTCCTCTAACAGGTCAGTCTGGCTGATATGGAGCAATTCCTGTTTCAATAGGAAGTCAGGGAAACTGGTTTCAGTTCCTGTTGCTGTAGTGTACAGTTACGGTGTATGTCCCTCTAACATACACTAGGTGTCAATACAGTACTGGGATAATAAGTGTCAATCACAAAAACATAGGTGTTATGCACATTGAGTGCCCCAGTATGGGTTATACTCAGTTTAATAGGGCTAGTTTACAGTGGTCTAAAAGAGTCCATTATATCCAATTCAACAATGAAACTGATAGGCATCTCATGTAATGAACTTGTTCTAAATGCATGAGAATGCAGGTTGATAGGTTATGTCCGAATTGGAGTTTAGCACGAGACTAATTGGTTCATGTTTTCAGAGTAAACAACACAGCCCAGGGATTCAGGCCAGATGTATATCTCGCTGGCCTGAGTTGAGATATTATGTGCAATTCACCATCAAATTGCAGATGTTTCCAATCCAAAAAAATACATCAGTCGGATCTGAATTAGCCGATCAAACCAGTTTGACTGATGTTATCAACTGTATCCGACCACAATGTAAAACAAGTCCATACTTCACAAGCCGACAGACACTACATCGTGTTTAACACAGTAAATAAATGGTTACTCTGGCACACAAGCAGTAGAACAAGCACACACCAGACCTACACCTGAGGTAAAAAGTCCTATTGACCAGTTAAACAACCTCAACTATGAAAACCATAACATTTCTCTTAAAGCCACAGTCTGTAAATCTGTACTTGAAGTAACATTGCACTCATGGGAAATAAATCATTGAGGACAACAGATGTATCATAGAAATCTAGTACCCTACTATTTGCATATGAACATATCTAGGAGTGCATTTTCTCCATTGTTACATTTCTTGTTGGTAGTCTTTGTTGGTCTTTCACAAATGAAGGAGTGTGGCTTTTAGACAAGTGATCAGAGTGGAGGTCCGTTCATCCGTCTGGGTCACGATAGATAACTGATAACTGTAGGTGTGACCTCTAATTCGGTAAGATAAACACCCCTCACCTCTTTCATGGTGCTGGAACACTTAGGGAAAGATCTTCCCCCAGTAAGGCTGACGTACCTCTTCTCTAAGGCCGATAGCCTCTCTTTCTCCTGGAACACAGAGACACATGAGACAAGACCAAACGACAGCTTACCTCACCCATCACTATGCCCTGGTTACAGTATGTTTGTATTAAGACGTAGCTTCTTGTACTTACTGAAAGTATCCAAGTATCTAACTCTATCCTGATTATGGATTGCCATAGTTTCTTTACCAAATTAGAAAATGTGCCACTGCAGAAAAGCCGGGGACAAGGCAGCACATGTGCCGAGTAATGAAGTGAAATGTCAACAAATGGAAAATCCGCCAACAAGCTCTTAATTAATTGACTTAATATGAGGTGGCTGGCATGGCACATTGCCCTTCATGTGGTAATGCCTTTGTCTGTGATTCTCACATTGTCAAACAAGACCAGAGAGAGATAATGATTCAAATGAGTTATTTTTCAAAGTGGTTACATAGGAATCACCAGTCCAATGACAAAAAACGTAGTAATAACCAACAATGTCATCTCTGTATATGTGTAGATTGTAGAGTGGCTGTTGGGCCAGATATGAAATGGATTGTAATGTTACCTTATGGAGAATCTGCAGGGTAAGATTCCTGTCCTTAGCCAGCCTGTCACACTCCTGAGATGCCTGCTGTCCCAGCTGGCTGGCCTGGCCTTCCAGAGCTGCCACCTTGTCCTGGAAGACAACATGTTTAGAGCGTTATTGCTGAATTAAAGGGGTACTCAACAAGATGACAAACAGAAAATACACTACACCAAAAACAAAGTAGTAATCATCTATCATGTCTTTGTCAGGTATCCCCACCAACGCCATTCTTGACGTGAATATCATACTATTTACACTCAACCTGGAAAGGTATTTGGCCATCATCAGAAATTAGGAAGTTTCTCTGACAGACATTCATATTCACAGCTCCAGATATGATGAAGGGTTGCCAGAATGGATAGGAGCAGCCATTGTGGTCCAGTCCATTACCTTCCTCTTGGCCACGCTGGTGTGGTACTCGGCCCTCTCCTGCAGCAGCTGCTGGCTGATGGTCTCCCTCTCCTCCTCCAGGCTGCTCTCCCTCTCCAGCTGCTGAAACTCCAGGTCCTCAAACTGTTTTGTCTCTGACTCCAGGGTCTCGCCCTCCTGTCGAACCCCACACAGAGCCCATCACAATGGGTTACAACCACACCAGGCCTCAGCCTCCTATAATATACCGTTTTCACACTGCTGAGCCAAGCAAAGCCGAGCCAAGCTGTATTTGGCTGGCCTGGTAACGTATTCATCCATTCACCATAGTTGCTGGAATTGTGCTAGAAAGCACAATGTGTGGAGAAAATACCCGAGCCAGCACAGTCTGGTGTGGTTGGCACGATAGTGTGAAAAGGGTTCTAAAGTACCAACAACTACCAACCCCAAGAGCCAGACAGACAGACCCACAAGGTCACCACAAGGTCACCCCCTCTGCCCCCCTGGCTCTCTCCAGTGACCATGCTCCTGAGCCGCGGCGGTCAAGGCCCAAGCCAAGCCAGCACAACCAGGGGCGGTAGGCCACAGAAAGAACGTGCTTCAAAAGAGTAGTGCGTTGTCATTTTAGACAGAGACTAAGCTGCATGGAGGTTCTATCTAACGATTGGTGGAGTTCTGTTTAGCACTATGACTACTTTGATCATGTTTTGATAGACTTGAATATTATGTTGTTTGGGTTAACTTTACTATTAGACTCTTTATTGTGTCCTAGGTTTGTACTTCCCTATGCCACCAATACAGAAGCACCATACCCTTGTGAAAATGATGTGGTATACACAGCTATCAATATTACAGGCATTTCTGCTCATGTGAGTCTAATAAGTTGGAAGATTTTATAGCCCAGTAGATTGATTGATTGGTGACAAGCAGTCTTCTCTGCTGCACCAATACTAATCCCAAAAATGAGAAACCAAAGGGCCACTATCTATGTTACGAAAGGTAATACTGTGCTTTTACTGTAGTAATACTTAAGTACTATCTTCTATACTGCATTTTATAGCTGATTTGAATGTGAGAACCCAACTGAATGTCTTGACCCTTTAGATCCATAAACCCAAGAAACACACACACACGTGACAGAGGGCCACTTATGCTTTGGAGGGGGAAAGACGAGGGCCTGCCCTTGCTGTCAGTTCATCGGAGCGTTACTGACGATAACGAGTGAAGGCTCGGAGCGTCAGAACACTCATGTCATCAGTGACATCTCCAGACCCTCGTGTTTGGAGAGCAGGCCACTCAAGGGCCTCTGTCACACTTCTGAAGGATGTCTTCAGCAAACTTGGGACGTGTTCATCAGTGCACGCAACGGAAAACATTTTTACATGTACTTTTGTCCATGTGCTCCCCCCATTTTTTCTCATGTCAAGGCAGTCAGCCAATGTGTCATGCTACACTACATGGATAGGACAGCAAAGTGAATAGAGCTAACGTGCTAAATGTAATTGGCTGATAAATAGTTGCACTGCCTGACAAAATGCAAGTTTCACTTTCTATGGACTGACTTTTCAGAGAGCTGACGACATAAAACATTATTCAGACACAAAACACACACATTTCCATTCAGAGGAAAGATATGAAAAGAGAGTAGGACAGGATGGAGGTGGTAAGTGTCTACATTAATAGATTAGTAAGCAGTTATTAAGGGGTTATAAGCCATCACAAATCAAGAAGAGAGGGATGCTTCCAGACTCAAGACTGTATCAACCAGACAGACACACTCCTGTGTGAAACACATGCAACGCACTTATGACCCAGAAATCGCCACAATGCAGCGCCCCGACGTCACCAGACGCCATTTTGACACTCCTCCCGTTTGCTCAGAGGCATAGCACATAGGCGAAGAGAGGGGAAATTCCAGCAGCTTGTGGCATTAGCACGTAGGCGAGGGGCTAAAGGGGTAAAGGTCCCAGTAACAGTATCTGAGGAGATATGCAGCAGGTCTTATCATACCAAGATAGTGTAGCCTACTATGTAGCAATCACCGACTGGTATCTGGCATAAACATTTAGGGCAGGTTTCCCAGACACAGATTAAGACTAGTCCAGAGCTATAAAGCGCTTTCAATGTACAATCTCCATTGAGCATACTTTTTAGTCCAGGTCTAGGTTTAATCTGTGTCCAGGAAACCTACCCTAAATTGGTATGCAATCTGCTTGGATGTTAGGAATATTTTTAATCAATTATCATTATAGAATTAGAATTCCAGTTCCGTTTCTTTGGCAGTCAAGTGCAGCATTCTATGCACTATATTCAGGAGCTCAGTAGACATTATACCTGTAAATCCGTAAGTACACAACTTCAGCTTCTCCTGAACATGTAATTCTCTTACTGGGTACTTTAATAATCTGGAGGTAAGTATACTCTAATTGCGATGTGGCGCTGCTGGAATTTCCCTTCATAATGGTGGATATGTGTAGCTCCGAGACAAGGGTGGAGGCATGGTACGCTTGCTGTCTCTGGTGGTGAGTCTCAGGGGTGGTTGGGCTGATGGTCTTGGTGGTGGATTGACGACTGACCCTTTTGAGCTGTTCCTGTAACTGCTCCCTCAGTGACTCGGGGCAGTTATGAAGCTGGTTCTTCAGCTCACTGTAGCCCTCCTGGAGGCTCTCCAGGGCTCGGCGCTCTGCGTCAACATTTGCCCTCTCCTAGAAAGAGAACACACCGTCCGGGGTGGGAGGAAAGGGGGGACAACAGAGAGAGAAAGCAACAAAAAAAACACACTTGCTCAAATCCACGCCATGCAAAAAGCTTCCGATGTTAGAGGTCACAACAGTGGATACGCCAGAGGAGAGACATGGGGCATCTATGGAGTTTATAATACTGTGAAATCAATCCCCAGTGACTAGCTTTAAAAGTGCTGGACTGCAGGGCTGTGTTCATTAGGGCACAACGCTGAAAACGTTTAAAAATGTTTTGGAACAGAAAGCAAAAATGTTCTCCTTGTTTTAAGTCCGTTTCCCCCCCCCCCATTTGGTGCCTAATAAACGTGTCCCATGCCTCAAACAGGTCTGAACAGACTTCTTGTTCACAGACATTTATAAGTTGCACGGTCCGATGCTCATGAAAACACTGGTCTGTGATTGAACAGGAGGTGTTCCTATTTTTTCAAACTTGAAATGGGAATTGTATTTGTTTTGGCTCAGCTGTTTTTTCACGTCAGATTGCTGTATTTTGGGTGGTGACTGTTTTTTCTGAAGAGATTTTCATGTGGCTTTAAAATAATAATAATAATAATAATTATTATTATTATTATTATTATTATTATTATTAGCCCATCCAGATTTTCATGTGGCTTTGGTATGAATAGTTTAGGTCAGTCCAGTTAGTTTTGAACAGGTTTATAACTGGATGTGTAGGCATGCCTGAATGATCTTTGTTGTTATTGCATGTGAGTGCAGGCGGTGTAAGCATGGGTAACTCTAGTGCTCTGCACCACTGCCCTACTGACACCCAGGCTGTGATATCAAAACCCCTGGAGGGAATAGAAGCTTGCAATAGGCTCCCCGCGTCGGCTCTCCTCGCCTCCTTCGAAACGCAATGGATGGTCAAAACGGAAAAACCTTGGATCTTTTCCTCCAATAAGTTTTGAGAAGAGAGGATGTGTGGAATAAGGAGAGATAGAGTTTGGGTCTGATTGTAGTGAAAGCACCTTGTAAAGTACCTCTAGAGGGCCACCACTGTATAACCAGTAGACTAGACCATTCAGGAAAGAGGGAAACGTTCTGCAGATCGAGAATCTTTATCATTACTGCATTCTCTAAAGTCACTGAGTGGGAGAGGGGTGTGGGCGGTGCTTTGGGGTTGGAGTGGCACTCCTTTTCTCCAATCTGCCTAACTGTCACCCTGCTCTGGCTCCACCTCTGTCTGTGACCAATGGCAATAAAAGCAGAAAAAGGGACGATACACTACAGGTCGTTTTTCTAGTTTAAGCTTTTGTTTTGATTTGTAGTTTTAGCTGAGACAGACCGTCAGCGTCTCATGGTTCTAACTTGAACACAGGAAGCAAGACACTCTCTGAAATGGTCAGTAATATACAAATCACAAGATTAAAAAAATTCCCCATTTCAGGTTGTCGGTTTAAGTGTGTCTACATAAAGCCTATAAGAGTGGAGTGACATGACTAGGTGAAACAACAGAGTTGTGTAAAGCCTTCAAATAGTGCTGTAATGTTGTGAACTATGTGGTGGACAGATATACTTTTAGTAGCCAGCCACTCATACCCACAAGCATCCAGTCCCAGCTTCAGCCAAGTAGAAACCCATAACTATGTCCCAAATGGCACCCTATTCCCTACAGAGCCCAATGAGCCCTGGTCAAAAGTAGTGCACTATATAGGGAATAGGGTGCCATTTGAGACACATTTAAGACAAGTGCTAATAACCTACATGGATTTCAGACTGACAGTGGGGGAGGAGAGGAGGTTGCTGAGTGAAGCAGTGAGAGGATTAGAAGTTAATGGAGGCTGGTTAGTGGAGCCGAGCTGCAGAAGAAGAAGAAAAAGCCCTGGAGAGAAAGAGAAACCACCAAGGAAAATAAAGAAAAAACACCCATACTTAAGTCTAAGCACCATCATCCAAAGCTCTTCTAAGGTATAACATCATTGCATATAACAGTTGGAAGGTTGGGGCATTCCTCGCTGGGGGGGGGGGGGGTGTTGAAGAGCGAGTGCTATGGCTGGGTGAATTTACCTTGGGATGGCAAAACCAACTAGATACAGTCTTGGGAGGCCATCCAGGATTTGGCAATGCCTTTAAGGAATGTCAAGAGACCAGAAAGGCTGTTCAGTCCCTTTGAGGCTTAGAAGATGTATATTCAGTGATGTGAAACGTTCGGAACGCTGCAGATAGTGATATTTCTAACAGAACTGCCATGAATCCCTTTTCTATCCGTCAGAAAATCGTATATCTGTTCTACAGGATACATTTGTGTGTGAACGTTCTGTAACGTTCCATCCACCTGAACAGGCCCTATAACAGACAGTCCAGCGCAGGGAAAGTCGGGTTGGGTTGTGTCTGTTAAATAACACAATTTTGAGATCAACCAAAATCTCACCTCCCTGTCTGCATACCCACCGTCTTTCCAATAAGGACTCTCTCTGAGTGCCAGGACAACAAAAACAGCTCACTAACAAAAGCACTTTTTTTGTTGGTTTTCTCCATTAAAATACAACACCGTAACATTGGAATGAGAAGTTTATAAGTGGAGCAAGAACTAATCTGCAGGTGGTAAGACTGCTTACTGTGTACAGGACAGTATGCTGTGTGTTTTCCCCCAGGGTCCTACCTTGTCTTTCTCCCTCTGGATGGCGTTCTCCAGCTCGTTGAGCTTGTGTTGCAGCTGTCCGATGATCTCCGTCTCTGCCTCTACCTGGTCCAGTTCCGCCTGCCTCTCCCCCTGCAGCAGGGCCCGCTCCATCTCTGCCTGGGAACGGGACACACCCGTCACACATGAGCCCCCCTGCTCCAATCACAGAGCTTCCCCACAGACAGCAGACCAATCACAGCCTAGCGGTGCTTGTGACACCACCCAGTGCTCATTATATCACTTTCTGCTTGTTTGTGTCACTAAATGTGCATGAAGCACACACACACACACACACACACACACACACACACACGTTTAATTTTATCTTCCCCACATATCATTCCTTATATTAGAAGTAGCCTACTATCTGGAAATTGACGTGATTGACTTTCTTACCTCCTGCTTGGACTCCTGCAGCTGTTGCTCCAGCTCTGTGATTCGTGATTTGAGCTCGTCGACTCGGGCCAGCACTCTGACCCTCTCGTCCTCCAGGTAACCCAGCTCGGCCCGCCTCGCGCCACCAGAAACAGACTGCTCCTCATGCTGAAGGGGGAGAGAAACAGAAGAGGCAGGCACATTGTTACATATCAGAGCAAAGAGCATGGCCCATGTGCAGTAGTTAACTGTTTCAGACTATGTTGCGCACACACACTGATCCACACGTTAGGGAGGGACTATTCACGTCACATGCCTCCATGTTAAACACTGTTGCTTGGCAAACAAATGTCATTATCTTCAGGCCTTGTGTCCTTTTGACCATCAATCTTTTCAGAATTCTAGGTCAGGCCATGTCTAGGTCAGGCCATGTCTAGGTCAGGCCATGTCTAGGTCAGGCCATGTCTAGGTCAGGCCATGTCTAGGTCAGGCCATGTCTAGGTCAGGCCATGTCTAGGTCAGGCCATGTCTAGGTCAGGCCATGTCTAGGTCAGGCCATGTCTAGGTCAGGCCATGTCTAGGTCAGGCCATGTCTAGGTCAGGCCATGTCTAGGTCAGGCCATGTCTAGGTCAGGCCATGTCTAGGTCAGGCCATGTCTAGGTCAGGCCATGTCTAGCAATTTTCACTTTAAAATGCATGCAGTAAGTGCTTTCATGCTGTTATATCAACAGCATACCTGTAGTTCTCATAGTAAGTACTAGTATGTCATGTCATGTCTGTAGTTCTCATAGTAAGTACTAGTATGTCATGTCATGCCTGTAGTTCTCATAGTAAGTACTAGTATGTCATGTCATACCTGTAGTTCTCATAGTAAGTACTAGTATGTCATTTCATGCCTGTAGTTCTCATCGTAAGTACTAGTATGTCATGTCATGCCTGCAGTTCACATAGTAAGTACTAGTATGTCATGCCTGTAGTTCTCATAGTAAGTACTAGTATGTCATGCCTGTAGTTCTCATAGTAAATACTAGTATGTCATGCCTGTAGTTCACATAGTAAGTACTAGTATGTCATGTCATACCTGTAGTTCTCATAGTAAGTACTAGTATGTCATGTCATGCCTGTAGTTCTCATAGTAAGTACTAGTATGTCATGCCTGTAGTTCTCATAGTAAGTACTAGTATGTCATTTCATGCCTGTAGTTCTCATAGTAAGTACTAGTATGTCATGCCTGTAGTTCTCATCGTAAGTACTAGTATGTCATGTCATGCCTGCAGTTCACATAGTAAGTACTAGTATGTCATGCCTGTAGTTCTCATAGTAAGTACTAGTATGTCATGCCTGTAGTTCTCATAGTAAATACTAGTATGTCATGCCTGTAGTTCACATAGTAAGTACTAGTATGTCATGTCATACCTGTAGTTCTCATAGTAAGTACTAGTATGTCATGTCATGCCTGTAGTTCTCATAGTAAGTACTAGTGTGTCATGTCATGCCTGTAGTTCTCATAGTAAGTACTAGTGTGTCATGTCATGCCTGTAGTTCTCATAGTAAGTACTAGTGTGTCATGTTATGCCTGTAGTTCTCATAGTAAGTACTAGTATGTCATGCCATGTCTGTAGTTCTCATAGTAAGTACTAGTATGTCATGCCTGTAGTTCTCATAGTAAGTACTAGTATGTCATGTCATGCCTGTAGTTCTCATAGTAAGTACTAGTATGTCATGCCATGTCTGTAGTTCTCATAGTAAGTACTAGTATGTCATGCCTGTAGTTCTCATAGTAAGTACTAGTATGTCATGTCATGCCTGTAGTTCACATAGTAAGTACTAGTATGTCATGCCTGTAGTTCTCATAGTAAGTACTAGTATGTCATGCCTGTAGTTCTCATAGTAAATACTAGTATGTCATGCCTGTAGTTCACATAGTAAGTACTAGTATGTCATGTCATACCTGTAGTTCTCATAGTAAGTACTAGTATGTCATGCCTGTAGTTCACATAGTAAGTACTAGTATGTCGTGTCATGCCTGTAGTTCTCATAGTAAGTACTAGTATGTCATGCCTGTAGTTCTCATAGTAAGTACTAGTATGTCATGCCTGTAGTTCTCATAGTAAATACTAGTATGTCATGCCTGTAGTTCACATAGTAAGTACTACTATGTCATGTCATACCTGTAGTTCTCATAGTAAGTACTAGTATGTCGTGTCATGCCTGTAGTTCACATAGTAAGTACTAGTATGTCGTGTCATGCCTGTAGTTCTCATAGTAAGTACTAGTATGTCATGCCTGTAGTTCTCATAGTAAGTACTAGTATGTCATGCCTGTAGTTCACATAGTAAGTACTAGTATGTCATGTCATGCCTGTAGTTCTCATAGTAAGTACTAGTATGTCATGTCATGCCTGTAGTTCTCATAGTAAGTACTAGTATGTCATGTCATGCCTGTAGTTCTCATAGTAAGTACTAGTATGTCATGTCATGCCTGTAGTTCTCATAGTAAGTACTAGTATGTCATGACATGCCTGTAGTTCTCATAGTAAGTACTAGTATGTCATGCCTGTAGTTCTCATAGTAAATACTAGTATGTCATGTCATGCCTGTAGTTCTCATAGTAAGTACTAGTATGTCATGTCATGCCTGTAGTTCTCATAGTAAGTACTAGTATGTCATGTCATGCCTGTAGTTCTCATAGTAAGTACTAGTATGTCATGTCATGCCTGTAGTTCTCATAGTAAGTACTAGTATGTCATGTCATGCCTGTAGTTCTCATAGTAAGTACTAGTATGTCGTGTCATGCCTGTAGTTCTCATAGTAAGTACTAGTATGTCGTGTCATGCCTGTAGTTCTCATAGTAAGTACTAGTATGTCATGCCTGTAGTTCTCATAGTAAATACTAGTATGTCATGCCTGTAGTTCACATAGTAAGTACTAGTATGTCATGTCATGCCTGTAGTTCTCATAGTAAGTACTAGTATGTCATGTCATGTCTGTAGTTCTCATAGTAAGTACTAGTATGTCATGTCATGCCTGTAGTTCTCATAGTAAGTACTAGTATGTCATGTCATACCTGTAGTTCTCATAGTAAGTACTAGTATGTCATTTCATGCCTGTAGTTCTCATCGTAAGTACTAGTATGTCATGTCATGCCTGCAGTTCACATAGTAAGTACTAGTATGTCATGCCTGTAGTTCTCATAGTAAGTACTAGTATGTCATGCCTGTAGTTCTCATAGTAAATACTAGTATGTCATGCCTGTAGTTCACATAGTAAGTACTAGTATGTCATGTCATACCTGTAGTTCTCATAGTAAGTACTAGTATGTCATGTCATGCCTGTAGTTCTCATAGTAAGTACTAGTATGTCATGCCTGTAGTTCTCATAGTAAGTACTAGTATGTCATTTCATGCCTGTAGTTCTCATAGTAAGTACTAGTATGTCATGCCTGTAGTTCTCATCGTAAGTACTAGTATGTCATGTCATGCCTGCAGTTCACATAGTAAGTACTAGTATGTCATGCCTGTAGTTCTCATAGTAAGTACTAGTATGTCATGCCTGTAGTTCTCATAGTAAATACTAGTATGTCATGCCTGTAGTTCACATAGTAAGTACTAGTATGTCATGTCATACCTGTAGTTCTCATAGTAAGTACTAGTATGTCATGTCATGCCTGTAGTTCTCATAGTAAGTACTAGTATGTCATGTCATACCTGTAGTTCTCATAGTAAGTACTAGTGTGTCATGTCATGCCTGTAGTTCTCATAGTAAGTACTAGTGTGTCATGTCATGCCTGTAGTTCTCATAGTAAGTACTAGTGTGTCATGTCATGCCTGTAGTTCTCATAGTAAGTACTAGTGTGTCATGTCATGCCTGTAGTTCTCATAGTAAGTACTAGTGTGTCATGTTATGCCTGTAGTTCTCATAGTAAGTACTAGTATGTCATGCCATGTCTGTAGTTCTCATAGTAAGTACTAGTATGTCATGCCTGTAGTTCTCATAGTAAGTACTAGTATGTCATGTCATGCCTGTAGTTCTCATAGTAAGTACTAGTATGTCATGCCATGTCTGTAGTTCTCATAGTAAGTACTAGTATGTCATGCCTGTAGTTCTCATAGTAAGTACTAGTATGTCATGTCATGCCTGTAGTTCACATAGTAAGTACTAGTATGTCATGCCTGTAGTTCTCATAGTAAGTACTAGTATGTCATGCCTGTAGTTCTCATAGTAAATACTAGTATGTCATGCCTGTAGTTCACATAGTAAGTACTAGTATGTCATGTCATACCTGTAGTTCTCATAGTAAGTACTAGTATGTCATGCCTGTAGTTCACATAGTAAGTACTAGTATGTCGTGTCATGCCTGTAGTTCTCATAGTAAGTACTAGTATGTCATGCCTGTAGTTCTCATAGTAAGTACTAGTATGTCATGCCTGTAGTTCTCATAGTAAATACTAGTATGTCATGCCTGTAGTTCACATAGTAAGTACTACTATGTCATGTCATACCTGTAGTTCTCATAGTAAGTACTAGTATGTCGTGTCATGCCTGTAGTTCACATAGTAAGTACTAGTATGTCGTGTCATGCCTGTAGTTCTCATAGTAAGTACTAGTATGTCATGCCTGTAGTTCTCATAGTAAGTACTAGTATGTCATGCCTGTAGTTCACATAGTAAGTACTAGTATGTCATGTCATGCCTGTAGTTCTCATAGTAAGTACTAGTATGTCATGTCATGCCTGTAGTTCTCATAGTAAGTACTAGTATGTCATGTCATGCCTGTAGTTCTCATAGTAAGTACTAGTATGTCATGTCATGCCTGCAGTTCTCATAGTAAGTACTAGTATGTCATGTCATGCCTGTAGTTCTCATAGTAAGTACTAGTATGTCATGTCATGCCTGTAGTTCTCATAGTAAGTACTAGTATGTCATGTCATGCCTGTAGTTCACATAGTAAGTACTAGTATGTCATGCCTGTAGTTCTCATAGTAAGTACTAGTATGTCATGCCTGTAGTTCTCATAGTAAGTACTAGTATGTCATGCCTGTAGTTCTCATAGTAAATACTAGTATGTCATGCCTGTAGTTCACATAGTAAGTACTAGTATGTCATGTCATACCTGTAGTTCTCATAGTAAGTACTAGTATGTCATGCCTGTAGTTCACATAGTAAGTACTAGTATGTCGTGTCATGCCTGTAGTTCTCATAGTAAGTACTAGTATGTCATGCCTGTAGTTCTCATAGTAAGTACTAGTATGTCATGCCTGTAGTTCTCATAGTAAATACTAGTATGTCATGCCTGTAGTTCACATAGTAAGTACTACTATGTCATACCTGTAGTTCTCATAGTAAGTACTACTATGTCATGTCATACCTGTAGTTCTCATAGTAAGTACTAGTATGTCATGCCTGTAGTTCACATAGTAAGTACTAGTATGTCGTGTCATGCCTGTAGTTCTCATAGTAAGTACTAGTATGTCATGCCTGTAGTTCACATAGTAAGTACTAGTATGTCATGTCATGCCTGTAGTTCTCATAGTAAGTACTAGTATGTCATGTCATGCCTGCAGTTCTCATAGTAAGTACTAGTATGTCATGTCATGCCTGTAGTTCTCATAGTAAGTACTAGTATGTCATGTCATGCCTGTAGTTCTCATAGTAAGTACTAGTATGTCATGTCATGCCTGTAGTTCACATAGTAAGTACTAGTATGTCATGCCTGTAGTTCTCATAGTAAGTACTAGTATGTCATGCCTGTAGTTCTCATAGTAAGTACTAGTATGTCATGCCTGTAGTTCTCATAGTAAATACTAGTATGTCATGCCTGTAGTTCACATAGTAAGTACTAGTATGTCATGTCATACCTGTAGTTCTCATAGTAAGTACTAGTATGTCATGCCTGTAGTTCACATAGTAAGTACTAGTATGTCGTGTCATGCCTGTAGTTCTCATAGTAAGTACTAGTATGTCATGCCTGTAGTTCTCATAGTAAGTACTAGTATGTCATGCCTGTAGTTCTCATAGTAAATACTAGTATGTCATGCCTGTAGTTCACATAGTAAGTACTACTATGTCATGTCATACCTGTAGTTCTCATAGTAAGTACTAGTATGTCATGCCTGTAGTTCACATAGTAAGTACTAGTATGTCGTGTCATGCCTGTAGTTCTCATAGTAAGTACTAGTATGTCATGCCTGTAGTTCACATAGTAAGTACTAGTATGTTATGCCTGTAGTTCTCATAGTAAGTACTAGTATGTCATGTCATGCCTGTAGTTCTCATAGTAAGTACTAGTATGTCATGTCTGTAGTTCTCATAGTAAGTACTAGTATGTCATGTCATGCCTGTAGTTCTCATAGTAAGTACTAGTATGTCATGTCATGCCTGCAGTTCTCATAGTAAGTACTAGTATGTCATGTCATGCCTGCAGTTCTCATAGTAAGTACTAGTATGTCATGTCATGCCTGTAGTTCTCATAGTAAGTACTAGTATGTCATGTCATGCCTGTAGTTCTCATAGTAAGGGTAAGTAGTACTAGAAATGATGAAAGTGATAAAACGGCCCTGCGTCTGACCTGGTATCGGTCTCCATTGTGGAGGGCCTGTGGAGGAAGTGGTGTCCTCACCTCCTGCTGGGTACTCTCCGTACTGCTGCACTCCTCTTTGAGGTTCTCCTCGTCGCTCTCCCTCTGCTGTCTCTGGGCCATGCTACGATGCAGCGAGCCGGCCCCCGCCAAGCTGTCCATAGAGGGTCTCCTGGCCGCCCCCTCCCCCGGTCCCAGGCCCCCAGGGAAGCCCATCCTCCCCTCTGCCTCGCCCCCAAAGGGCCCGTCGCCCTTGTTGTACTCGGCGCACAGGTTCAGGATGGTCTCAAGCCTCTGCCTCTCCTGTGGACAGACAGAAACGGAGGAACTGATTACATCCAGCCTCTGCTGCAAATATGTCCTCCACGCCCCAAACCTCATTTCCTGTGTGTGTGGCTGCCACTGATGCCAATCTGGAAATGAGCAATTCCGAGGTGGGTGGAGATTTAAAGGAGCCTTCCCCAGAACCCGCCTCAGTGATGGCATCTTTCCTGTGTGGAGGAACCAGGTCTTATCATGGACAGATCTCACTCTAGCCATGGCTAGGCCAGACCAAGCCTGGCTAATATGCAGCACAGAGCACACTCCTACCAAACATAACAAAACTCCATTAACCGACATGTTTGTGGATGTTGGTGTGTTCCTAGTTAATCGAAGTCAATAGAAGTTAACAGTTTAACAGTAGGTACTATCCTACGGCCATGTCTTGATCCCAATGAGCAGACATATAGGCTGCCCATGCACCTCTGAAACAACAGCTTGCCAATCTCCAGAGCTCCTTCCCGGGGGTCTCACAAACACAGTGATTGTAGAAACAGGTGTCATTCTAAGATCTGTGCTGGCCCACCTCTGAGCAGTGATGGACTGCAGAATCACCAGGTGACCTCTGAGGTGACCTCTAACCCTAAAGGTCAACTGGCCCCTGCTGTAAACCCCGGGCTGCAGACGCAGCGACTCTGGTCTGACTGATACCCCTTTTCACTCTATTTGTGTGGAAACCAACTGTACTGACTTGGATTTTCTTTTTACATGATTCATTCCAGCACAGTTAAGGTAACCGGGCCACAGTTAAGGTAACCGGGCCACAGTTAAGGTAACCGGGCCACAGTTAAGGTAACCGGGCCACAGTTAAGGTAACCGGGCCACAGTTAAGGTAACCGGGCCACAGTTAAGGTAACCGGGCCAGCTCAGTACAGCTCGACTCGACTAAGCAGTGTGAAAGGGGTATTAGGCAATCAGTAGAATATAATGACCGGACAGAAACACAGACAAATAATATTATAAAATGTAATCACAATTGTATTTCTTTTTTTCGGATGAGGTATGTTTTGTATTTTCAGACAAAGGAGAAGTTTTGATCAACTTTGTTGATCTCATGGAAATAAAAACAGCACCAGCACCACATTACTCAACCAAAACAACCTAGTTAACACCTAACTAACACCTAACTAACTAGGGATTACATGCAGAACATCACTAATGTTATCAGGTGGTAGGGGGAGGCAGGCTCTAGACCTGTTTGATGTGCCCTCAGACTGTGATGCCCTGTGATTTAGGTAAGTGGGGTCCTCTGATGGGGGTTCTACACACCAAACCCTACATTAGCTTAACCTGTAATCTGAGCCAGCCAGCTTTACTTAACAGAGGGTTAGAAGAACAAGCCCTGGGCTACAATATGTTCACTAGAGATATGAGGGGGAAGCACAACAACATTGGAGCCTCCATTTGCAATGCACAACACCCACATCTCACTGGCTTTCATCTGAAAATGCCACCGTGCCTTCCCTCTCTGGATCCACTGATTAGTGAATTAAGTCTAGAAAATGCAGGCCTGACAACACCAACAGCTGACGCAAACATAGGAAATGTGGCGTCTCCTGTTCCGTGCATTTTTTGTTTGCTAAGAATGTAGTCTACTAAGGGACAAAGTATACAGACAGCAGGCATTCCTGGGGCTTTAAAGTTTGAATGGCACAACAAATCCAGCAGCTTTTCTCCTTTTCTCTCATACCATGTAACAGGACCTGGCTGGCAGTGCAACGGGCTATAGAGAATCACAACTGGGTTCAAATAGCATTGGTTTTGGTTTTCAAATACTTTGATCATTTGATACCGGCAGGTTTGCACTTTTGGGACTATACCATTGTCAGACAGTGCTGCTTAAATATTTGGATGAAAATACTATTTGAACCCAGGTCTGCAGAGAAAGCATACTGTATGTACTCTCTATTCCCACCACCTCACTTGGGGCATGTTTACTTTTTGCAGACTGTCTCTGATACTGTTAGAAGTTAAACGACAGTCAACATAATCACTGTTTCATTCCAACAGACTGAACATAGTAGGCCTACTGGCTAGTTTCAAAGAGCCTAGACAGATTTCTGTTGCTGTAATAGCTCGGGGGCGACAGGTAGTCTAGTGGTTAGAGCGTTGGACTCGTAACCGAAAGGTTGCTAGATCGAATCCCCGAGCTGCCAAGGTAAAAAATCTGTCGTTCTACCCCTGAACAATTCCTTCCTTGTAAATCTACCCCACTGTTCCTAGGCCTTCATTGTAAATAAGAATTTGTTCTTAACTGACTTGCCTAGTTAAATAAAAAAATACCCATGTGTTTCTCTGTACATAAATCAGCATGACAGTGTTGCAACCTGCACATTATGGGATGTTCTGATCTTATGTTCAGTGACTGGTTGCCAGGACTTTGCTTACTCCAGCAAATTGCTAGTACGTTTTTTGCAAGCAGAGCTAGTGCCTAAAAATACCTTTAATAGTGGAGCACCCCACCTTCTAATGCACCGTTTCAGCACCCCACCTTCTAATGCACCGTTTCAGCACCCCACCTTCTAATGCACCGTTTCAGCACCCCACCTTCTAATGCACCGTTTCAGCACCCCACCTTCAAATGCACCGTTTCAGCACCCCACCTTCAAATGCACCGTTTCAGCACCCCACCTTCTAATGCACCGTTTCAGCACCTCTACTCTTCTTTGAGCATGAAGTACCCTCTTTTGTTTTGCGCTATTTCTATGCTTCACGTTATTAAGTTCTGTTTTTGCGTCTTTTACTTTCGGCAAACTATTAACGTTTTAGCAACCAGAAAGCGGCGGAGCGATTTCTGCATAGTGCAACCTTAAAACATGTAAATTCCCTGAGTTTATGAGCCTCAAACGGTCTCTGTAGATGTCATTAACTGGCTCCCCCGGGGTAGAGGCACGGCTGAGGCAAGGTGTCACTAGAGATTTCCTAGAACCTTTAATGCACATGATACAAAAACCTGGTGGCATAGTCGGAACCCGTGGAGAGGGCGACTCATTGGATCTCCAAGTTGGCCCACACGGAGTCTCGCTCTGATCCTGCAGCTTCCGCTCCCTGTAGGTCTAAGTTACTGACTGGTTCCAATCACAGCATACTGTAGCATATGGCTTCCAATCCACTGTCTATTAAACACATGGCTGTTTATGAGTGCTTTCACACTCATTATGTGACACGTAGAATTCCAAGAGTTTCCTTGAGTTCCACAACCAGCATGGCAGCATCCATACAACACTATGTAGGTAAAATACTACACTGAACAAAAATATAAAATGCATCATGTAAAGTGCTGGTCCCCCGTTTCATGAGCTGAAATAAAAGATCCCAGAAATGTTCAATACGTACTAAAAGCTCATCTCTCTCATTTTGTGCACAAATGTATATATTTTTTCAGTATATGTAGGACACAGACCAACGTTTTATATAGTATAAGCAGTGAGAATAATCAGAAACTGGTTAAAAGCTAAATAAATCTGAATAGAGACAACTGGTCAACCGATTTCAAAGACTGTGTTATAGATTTTGATTATTCAATTAGACTCCCTCATAACTAAGTTGTTTATTTAGTTGTGCAAAGTTCACCATGTTCAAGAGTATAAAAACAACTATCAGTTATGAAATCAACCAATCAATTAATCAACCAATGAAAATTCTATTTGATTATCAACAGTACAGCAAATAAAAGTCATCAAATCCAAGTGGGCTACTTACTCTCATTGTGGAGGTGTGAAAAGGCACAGCTCTAGGAAGACAGTGAGGCTCATTGAAGTCACACTCAAACAAATCCAAGTCTCCCTCCCTGAGACAGATGAACAAACACAACCCTTCTACAGAGTCCCACCCCCAAACCCTTCCACTGTCTCCAGACCTGTGTACACAGGGAGTTGTTGGGCTGACAATGAAAGACCTTTAGTGCCCTCAAACAACAAGCCTCTGACTCACATTCCTACCTAGTGTACATACTGCATGTTCTCATTTCCGACCTATTCAGATGGAAGAGTTGAATTTGATGTTGCTTCAGCGTTGAGGTAGCGTTGTGCGGTAGTAGCAGATCCAGCTTGCTAATAGGAGGAACACTGACTGGACGTCCCAGCCAAGCTAGAGACTTATTCCATATGGGCCCCTTTCCTTATCTGCTAAAGCGTGACTCAAGGGATAAGCTCAGCCACAAGTCTAAGCCACATCCAGAGTCTGTCTGCTCCATAGGAAAATACTTTAGGGTCCATCCCTACTATGGCCAACCTGGGATTTGAACCCACAGATCCAGAAAAGCCAAGGTCCGGGTTCACAGTACTGCTCTATAGTCAAACTGGTTGCAATTCAGAGATGGCAGTTCTTTCCACCAACTAACTCACCCACGTTCCAATTAGTCATGACTCATTCCTGGATATTTCATGTTGTTCTGCGATGTTTACTGAGTCATTCTTCCTCCCACCGCCATTTACAATTCATCAGACAAAATGTGACCGCACAACACAAACTCGTAGTGAGCTCTCTAAGCATCATTAGCTTCCCTTATCATATTAGCAGAATGTACTTAGCCTGTTACGCTAACCGAGTGGAAGTGATTAAATGAGTAAATGAAGTGTACAGTTAAGAAAGTCAAAGGAGATAACGCTCCAGTAAAATGTTAGGGTAATTGCTTGGCATGTGAGAGATTTGGAAAAGAGTCTGGAGTGAGGATAAATGGCATGGATTCGGCATCTTACAGAAAGTGACTGATGCTCCTTGTTGGGACATTCCGGCCCACTCATTTCTAGCCAGCTATTTCCAGGCATTCCCCGAGCACCGGGACTCTGTCTTTCCCTCACTCTCACAACATCCTCTTTCTTTGAGTAAGTCAGTATCTTTCCCACCGTGCCACTCTCCCTAACATTTAACGACTAGGCCTTTTCTTTGAATCCAAGCATCTCTTCCTCATTTTTGCCTTCTTTCCAATGTGAATCAGTGATGTGTCAGTCTCTCGCTCTTCTATCTCCTTTTTTCTGTTCCTCTTTCTCTCTGTCTTCTGTCCTTCTTGCTATGCACTTCTGCATCCTTTTCCCAGTGAGCAAAACTAGTTACAATGACCTCATTACGACGTCTTTTCTGATGGCATGGTCAAATTACACCGAGTGTACAAAACAACACCTTCCTAATATCGAGTTAAACTCCAGCCTTTTGCCCTCAGAACAGCCTCAATGTGTCAGTGCATAGACTCTACAAGGTGTCGAAAGTATTCCACAGGGATGCTGGCCCATGTTGACTCCAATGCTTCCCACAGTTGTGTCAAGTTGGCTGGATGTCCTTTGAATGGTGGACCATTGTTGATACACACGGGAAACTGTTGAGCATACCCCGTTCAAAGGCACTTCATTATTTTGTCTTGCCCATTCACCCTCTGAATGGCACACACACAATCCACGATCTTTAACCGGTCTCCTCCCCTTCATCTCCACTGATTGAAGTGGATTTAACAGGTGACATCAATAAGGGATAATAGCTTTCACCTGGTCAGTCTATGTCATGTTATGTTTTGTACACTCAGTGTATATCCTGAGCAGAAAACAACCTAAATCTGATGTATTTTTCGGATGTCTGCTCAACAACCAGAAGAAAAAACCAAACACCCCTGTGGGGAATGCCCTAATTGTAGGCCTCTCATCAGGGGTTGGATTGGAACATGTTTTGGTATTGCTTAAATGTTGCACTGTAGACACGCAACAAGGACAGCCGGCGAGTTACCAAGAACAAATTCAGAGAGTACCACTGATACAATGGCTTTCTTCATAACCCAAGGGATAAAAGAACCTCACACTCTCCTTAGTGCAGTGAATGCTGGGAAAACAACCACATTGACCTCTTCTTTATCAGGCACAGTTCCGGGGAGGCTGAGGAAAAACCCGGCGGTTTCAGTGACGCTAGTCGCTAGTGCGCGCTAACAGGAACAGCAGCTTCAAACAGCCACATGGAAGACTAGCCCTCCAACAGCATGTTGTGCTGGTGTCTGTGTCCCAAATGGTACCCCATTCCCTATATTCTGTAATACACTACTTTTGACCAGGTCCCATAGGGTAAAATAGGGTGCCATTTTAGAAGCTAACTAGCTTGACAAACCTTTCCAAACACTGGGTACTGTGTAAGCTTTACAAATAGATATGTGCTAGCCTATAGGCTAGTTCTATAGGGCAGCAAATGTGTGGTGCCCAACATTCACTCAACAACATCTAAAAGGCAAAACAACGCACTACAGGAGTCCATGGAAGCACCAAGTCCACACCACCATACAACTAGAACAGCTTTTCTGATACTGCAGCATGCTCTATATGATCTTCATAAGACCAGGTTTGGCCAGGTGAGGTTGAACGAACATGCGGTCTCTCTCTCTTCCTCCCTCTCTCTCTCTCTCAGCTGGGCCCCTGTCTGAGAAGACAGAACCCACTGGCACGGCAGGATGTCAACGAGCTAAACTCAGACCTCACAGCCACACAGCAGAAGATGAATGACCCCATGACCTCCAAGCATTTACACCCTCAGGTTGGAGTTCACTGTGGCCTAGGTTGTGTTCATTAAAAGGGTCATTTCACTCAAATAACAAAATCACATATTGGTTTCCTTACAATGGAAATGATTCCTCCCCGTTTCAGTCCGTTTGGTTCCTAATGAACACGACTCTAGAGTCAAGACAATCTCTCAGTGACAGACGCAGGTGTCTTGAAGCTGGGGGTGTTTGACAGTGAGTGAATAGGATGCCCTTTGAAAGGAAGCGTAAGAGATTCAATTCTGTGAGAATTGAATCAACTCAAGAAAGAACATTTTAGCACAACCACTGTTAATTCAACAGTACAGACTTGGAGATCAGGCCTATTGTAAAACGTTTCTTCTACTAATACAAATATAATCTAGCTGTGCATGTTGCACAAACCTTTTTTATTTTTTTTATTTTATTTCACCTTTATTTAACCAGGTAGGCAAGTTGAGAACAAGTTCTCATTTACAACTGCGACCTGGCCAAGATAAAGCATAGCAGTTCGACACATACAACAGAGTTACACATGGAATAAACAAACATACAGTCAATAATACAGTAGAAAAAAGAACCATCTATATACAGTGAGTGCAAATGAGGTAAGATAAGGGAGGTAAGGCAATAAATAGGCCATGGTGGCGAAGTAATTACAATATAGCAATTAGACACTGGAATGGTAGACGTGCAGAAGATGAATGTGCAAGTAGAGATACTGGGGTGCAAAGGAGCAAAATAAATAAATACAGCATGGGGATGAGGTAGTTGGATGGGCTGTTTACAGATGGGCTATGTACAGGTGCAGTGATCTGTGAGCTGCTCTGACAGCTGCTGCTTAAAGCTAGTGAGGGAGATATGAGTTTCCAGCTTCAGTGATTTTTGCAGTTCGTTCCAGTCATTGGCAGCAGAGTACTGGAAGGAAAGGCGGCCAAAGGAGGAATTGGCTTTGGGGGTGACCAGTGAGATATACATTTACATTTAAGTCATTTAGCAGACGCTCTTATCCAGGGCTTTGGGGGTGACTAGTGAGATATACCTGCTGGAGCACGTGCTACTGGTGAGTGCTGCTATGGTGACCAGTGAGCTGAGATAAGGCGGGGCTTTACCTAGCAGAGACTTGTAGATGACCTGGAGCCAGTGGGTTTGGCAACGAGTATGAAGCGATGGCCAGCCAACGAGAGCGTACAGGTCGCAGTGGTGGGTAGTATATGGGGCTTCGGTGACAAAACGGATGGCATTGTGATAGACTGCATCCAGTTTGTTGAGTAGAGTGTTGGAGGCTATTTTATAGATGACATCGCCGAAGTCGAGGATCGGTAGGATAGTCATCGCCAAAGTCTAAAAACTGTTTGAAACCGTAAAAAGCCCTCAACAAACCCCCCCCCCCCCCCCCACCCCCAACTCAAGCAGACATGCACGTACGCACCCCTAGTTTTCTCCCAATTCCACATCCATTCTGGAACGACAAACAATAATTGCAGTGAGTGCAGTCACATTGGTGAGGAAAGCTGGGTCTACTGAGCCAGAGAGAGTAAGTACAGCATGGCTTGGTCCCTGCTCTGTCCCGCTCTGTGTGCTTCCAATCCGCTTCCACTGAGGACTTTACGTCAATCCATTACTGGTCCTAGATCAGTGTAATATGTACAGTAAACTGTGGCTGCACTGTGGTTCTATTGCTAGGTTCTGTTCTCAGTGCTGGCTTGTTCAGTCATTCACCTCCTCACGTTCGAGCAGAGCTTGGATGGAGATCCTTCCTCTGTCCTCAGGCCAAGGGGGAGGGGCTTAGACACTAGGGGGAGGGGTCAGAGGTATTTGTTTACAATGCTCTAGTCTTGAGACTTGTTTCTGCACTCCCTTGGGAGACTGTAGAGATGGAGCTCTACTAAAATAGAGTAAGGTGAGGATACCAACTGTAGTGGAAAGACTAGCCTTTTTTAGACAACAAGACTCTTTTCAGACAGAGGTGTCCTCTCCTAGGGCTGTGACAATTATGGAATTTTTGGTAACAATTAATTGTCATGGAAATGGCTGCGGTTACTGTCATAATTTACATTTGTATAAAAAAAAATGTTTTGCTCTTGTAATGCATCATAGTGCATCTTTGAAAACTCGCTACGAGTGAATACAACAGCTTTGGTGACATCCGTCTCAAAAACAAATGTTTATGATCGCTTGCAACTTTTGGAAATGAAGGTTCTCCTCTCTACCGTGCCGATCTGCTTATAAAATAATTTACCCAATTAAATGAAAAATTAAAAACTGCTATTGGGTAAACTTCTACTTGAATATAAACTATCTACTTGAATATAAAGTTGAATTCCCCTTCATCTAAAATGAATGTATTAAGGCGGTTATGATGAAAACAATTTTCAGTTCACGGTTATGCCCATAATTGTCAGTTCCATGATAATTATGATAGCCCTATGACCTCCCCCCTCCCTGAATGTTCTCTGAATGCAGATAGGGCACAAAGATATGTTAGGCTATCCCATGCCGTCTTAAAGATCCAACCACTGCTTTAAAACAGCATGGTAGCGTGTCGTATTTGGAAAAAACTGACACAGAGAACCCAAAAACAGACACGGAGCATATTTACACAGACTAGATGAAAACAGCGTCCCTTCAAAAGGAGTCTGAATAAGAGATTTGCCACTGACCCAGATTATCTGTGAAGTGAGTAGACTATCTCCCCCCACCCTTTCTCTCACTCTCTTTTCTCAATCCAGCTGTGGGGATCACTATAATCTGCCTTGGCTAGTAAACTCGATACCCACCGTGCTTTAAACCCCCCCCCCCTCCACACACGCGCACACACACACACACACACACACACACACGTGTAAGCCTTCATGGATGGTTCATATTCAAGGCCTAATGGTGGTTAGAATTATAAAGTCGTATACTGGTAGAACTACAAAATATAAAAACGCCATTAAAAATCAGCCCCAGCTGCTTGATCACAGAATTAGACCAGTGACTGACCGGGTATTGTTCTAGGTCTAAACCTAGGCCATGCTGCCCGATGACAGGACGGTACAGGTGAGAATATGTTTGGTGCGCTGGGTATATTTGGTGTGCTAATCCATGTGAATACTGACAAAGATGCCAGTCATGCAGAGAAGACCTCTCCCTCTCCCGTGAAGAGCCGACCGTTCTCTCTGACATTCTCACCGACTCTGAAAAGTCTTTCTCCCTTTGCTAGAAATTCTTCCCGGACAGAATTGCACGCACAAGAGACGGAAAGAGAGGGCCCAAAGAGACCGACGTAGAGAGAAAATAATGCTCTCAAGGTAAAGCAGTATAGAAACTTCAATGAAGGTCTTAAACTCTTCAGGACAACAAATATGTCCCTCGAGCTAGAGAGAACTAGCAATAATAGTCTAAATTGTATCCATGCAAATTTTGAGATACTCAGCTTAAAAAATGTGGGTATTTTTGTTTAGCTACGTTTGGAAATTTCCCTGTGAGCATGACGAAACGTCAGAATTATAAGGTAATGGGATATGTGATGTCATCATCCTTAGACCATTCATTACAACATTGAGGTCATCTTCAGTAGACTGCCGTTTTCACAACCCTATCTGTCTGACAGTCAGAGCAGCCAGCCAGCGACTAACGCCATATGCCTAGTGTGTTTGCCAAGGCAGCGCTTCACTAAGCAACCATGTATAGCACTACAACTCAAAGGCAGCTCAGACGTGAGAAATGATCTCCTTAACTGCCTGGACTCCTAAATGACAGAGCTCACCTCTGAATAACATCTTAAGATACTGTTTCACTGGTTTATGTGACACATGATACTTGAATGAAAGAGAATAAAGGCGCTGTATAAACATTGTAAACAGATGGTATGAATGACGTCGTCCCTCGTTTCTCGGGCCACAGAACACAAATGTCTTTCCAGATCACAGAAATAATTGAGTATCCTTGGTACAGTAAACAAGTCCTATGTATAAACAGTGCTGTTAGTTTATCAGGATGCCAGAGAGCCTTGCTGCCTCTCTCTGTAGAGATATATAGCTGTACCCAGCATACCCCTTTGCTTCAGGCATGACACTGATCCCCAGGGTCTGACTGACTGCATCCGGAAATAACTCAGCGACAAAGGGCAGTTAGTTACCCCTGGCCTGGCCTGACCTGCAGCATGTTGCTGGGAGACTGACAGACTGACTTCTGACAGACAGATGGACAGACGGCGAGCAGGCAGACAGACAGACGGTCCTTGGGTACAGAAAGTGTGGCAAATATAGCCTTGATGAATGGACTGTACACTGCCCCCCACCTCCCCTCCAAAAGAAATGACTGTGCCAGTCACATGGTGACGTCCCCATCCACCCCCACCGGCAGCTCCAGTGAGAGACACTGAGGACCTGTGTCACGCTTGGCTCGCTGCGCTGCCTCTCGCCGTCTCTCACCACGGCAGGAGTCTAACGCCTTCCACTTACAAGGACCTTATGTCATGCTTAGCTCTGCACAGTTCGGTCTGTGTCTAGTTGCTGGATCTTAAAGACCCGGACAGAACAGAATCTTTGGTGGATTTAAACGGATGCAGAAATAGCTCATGGTAATAATGGTTACGGGATCCAAATCCTTCATGCAGTGCTGCATGAGCTGAGCACACCTGGGTTCACAATGAATGCATATAATACTCATACTCCCCTCTTGATCCCTCCTCACAATGAAAATGCTAGCATACCAGTTGCAAAGCTCATATGCCAGGGCCTTATTCTTGTTATAACTGGGAACGCTAGCTCACTTAGGGGTAGTCCCACTGTAGCTCAGTTGGTAGAGCATGGCGCTTGCAACGCCAGGGTTGTGGGTTCGATTCCCACGGGGGGCCAGTAATAAAATGTATTCACTCTACTGTAAGTCGCTCTGGATAAGAGCGTCTGCTAAATGACTCAAATGTAAATGTAAGCTAAAGCCTAGGCATTTGCTCAGGGAGCTAATGCAAACCTTCTGGCTTCAGACTAGGTTACTAATCACGCAGGCATTACGTAATTCACCAAACCACCCCTCTTACATCTTGAAAGTCCGACCGGCAGGTGACAAAGAAAACGTAAGTCTCTACAATCTGTCCGCCTTCGTAGTACCTCCCTTTATAAGTTACATTACTTATCTGCATGGCTTATGTACAGTGGTGGAAAAAGTACCCAATTGTCATACTTGAGTAAAAGTAAAGATACCTTAATAGAAAATAAGATACTAGTAAAAGTCAAAAAGTATTTGGTTTTAAATAAGTATTAAAAGTAAATGTAATAACTAAAATATACTTAAGTATCAAAAGTAAAAGTACAAATAATTTCAAATTCCTTATATTAAGCAAGCCAGATGGCACCATTTTCTTGTTCCAACACTCAGCCATCATTTGCAAAAGAAGCATGCATGTTCAGTGAGTCGGCCAGATCAGAGGCAATAGGGATGACCAGGGATGTTCTCTTGATAAGGGTGTGAATTTGACAATTTTCCTGTCCTGCTAAGCATTCAAAATGTAACAAATACTTTTGAGTGTCAGGTCAAATGTATGGAGTAAAAAGTACATTATATTCTTTAGGAATGTAGTGAAGTAAAGTTGTCAAAAATATAAATAGTAAAGTACAGATACCATGAAAGTACTACTTAAGGAGTTTTTTAAAAAGTATTTTTACACCACTGCTTACAGTATGTACATTCCCTGTTATTCCTTCTGCTATTTACATTCTGTCCTTTGTCAATATTTCCCAGTCTAATGGCACAAGGTTAAAACCAAAGGTCATTATGGTTGGCTGTAATAACCATCCTTTCAATTGAAACACCATCCATACAGAGAGAATCACAAATACAATTTAACTGATAGGCCTAAAGGTTGGGGGATCTTGTTGTCCTTAATCAAAAAGGAACTATTATTAAGTTGATATAGATTCGAAAATTGCCTTCTTCCTGAGAATCCTGGCAATTGCTTTTCTTGTTGAACTGAGAAAGAGACATTTCTCTAACATTTAGAGCTACAGCCTATTCCAACACATGGGGGTGACAGAGGAGACAAAGACAGATTGTGTCCATTCTGGGATTGCCAGTGATGGTTTTACTGCTGTGTAATGGAAGTAATGCTCCTGTTGGGAACCAAAGCGTAGCCCAGTATACACAGAGAGGCTAGGGCACGTTTATCACACAGAGGCCTAAGCATATAAAAGTATTTTAAAGGGAATTGTCTCAGGCGCTTCATTAGGGACATAAGTCCAAGTCTACTGCTCCCTCTCTCTCTTTAGCGCAAAAAGGGACAACAAACAATGGGGTTGCATTGGAAAAACATGGACGCTCCGTCACGACACGTCAGCAGTTAAGATAGTTTCACTCCTCGCTTTTCCTCACAAATGTGGACTTCACTGTGCTCTCTACTCCCATCATTTTAGGTTAAACAAATGGTTATCTGGTCATGTGGAGGAACACTTGAGTGGAGACAGACTGAACATGTTGGTTAAAAAAGGCTAGAAGCCGAACTACAGCGCCACACATCCAGTTGCTAAGAAACTTCAGGTTTTGTTGTTGTTTTTTAGGGTGGGAATTCACACCCTTTCATATTTTTTTAGATAGATAGCGGCGAGAGAGACGGAGACAGAAAGACAGAGAGAGATTTTTGTGTCAACATCAGGAGCTGGATAAGGGGCATATTTCTCAGGCAGCTGAGTTATCTCCTTGAGGACCAGTATCAAAATTAATAGTCATTTAATTGATAGTATTACTTTGAATAAACAACCGAATAACTTCTAGTTTGCTATTACCCTGTATCACATAGGTCAATGATGAATTGTGTGAATAGCTAGCCTAACTCAAAGCTAACAGTAGGCTACTCCACTTACCAGTCTCTCCATCTCCTGCTCTCTGAGCCTCTCCTCTCTCTGGCGCCGGTGGTACTCCAACAGCTCGTCCTCGTTGTCGCTGATCTCAGAGATGCTGTTTTTCCGTTCCCGCATGCCCGGGTGGGGGCCCCTCTGATCCCGGGGGCCCCCGGACATCTTCCTATGGCCCCTGGGGCTGGCGAGAGGCGAAGAGCCAGGTAGGGAGCCCAGGCTGTAAGCAGGGGAGAGGACGTTCCCAAAGCTGGCCTTCCTTCCCCCTCCCCCGCTCTCCATCATCATCAGCCCCAAGGTAGGGGAGGGGCTGCGGGCTCGAACCACACTGCCGCCAAACTGGTCCTCCGGGGGGGAGCCGGCCTTGCGTCGGAGCCCGGGGCTCTCCGGGACTCCCAGCTTCCCCAATGATGATGGGCTCTCGGGCGTTCTCAACATGGGGATACTTCCAGGGAGAGCCCCCGGGAGAACAGGCACCCCTCTGCGAGCCATGGAGGGGCTGAGAGGGGGGAGCTCCCTCATGCTGCTGCCCCCACCGCCGCTGAGGTCGAGGTTCCTGCGGGACAGCCGAGGGCTCTCTGGGGGCTGCAGTGTGAGAGGGTGGGTGAAGAGGTGGTGCTGCTGGAGTGGAGAGCCCCCCTGGATGATGTGGACGATGGGGTCCAGGGGAGGCTGGAAGGTCCTGCTGGGCTGGGATAGCAGCTGTCTGGAAGAGCTGGAGGTGAGGGAGCGGTCCGCCTGCTCTCTGAAGGGACTGGCCGGACGCTCCTGGAGGATGGTGCCCGCTTTTGTCCTGGGGCTGGATGGGGAGGAGGACGTGGCGGCATAGGGGAAATTGGAGGTGAGTCTGGGGCTACTTGGCACTGCGTTCCTGCCCATGTACCCGGCATCGGCTGAGGCAACAGATAGGTGGGTCAGTCTGGGGCTCTCTGAACCCATCACCCCTGGGCTGTCCAGGCTCTGGCCTCTGCGGGCTGGCTTGGGGCTCTGGGGGGCCTCCAGGAGACATTTCCTCTGGAGCCTGGGGCTCTCAGGAACCCTCTGCACCCCACCGCCGGGGCTGTAGTTTGTCATTATGGTCCTTGGCTGGGGGATGGGTGGTGTAGTTGTGTAGTTGTAGCTGGATGAGCGGACTGGCACAGGGGGCAGGGATAGGTCCTGGGGGTCCAGGCAGCCGCTGGGAGAAGGGCTGGTGTAGCTGCCTGCGCTGCTGGCCGCCGAGGGAGAGGACAGGGGGGAGAAGGGCGGGGAGGTGTTCTCATAGCTGGAGCCCACTGACATGGCCCCCGGGCTGGTGGGAGGGGAGAGGAGGTAGCGGCCTCCTCCGTTGACCATGGGGGACAGCGGGGAGTGGGGGATGGGGTGGTCTGGCTTTTTTGAGTCTGAAGAGGAAGGCTGGGGATCATCCATGACTAGGGAGTCCATGATGTCCTGGAGGTCCTTTTCGATGGAGCTGACGATGGCACGATGCTCGGAGCGTGGGACTCTCTCCCCGGGGGCTGGGTGGTGCGACTGGGATGCTCCTGATTGATGGTTCCCATTGACCAGGCTCTTTGAGTCTGTAGGGAAAACAGAACTAACATCACTCACTAGGCTATACTATGAGTGAAGACTATGACCACTGCAATATATACAGTTATATATTGTGCATATATTATACATTATAGATACCAAAATGTACAACATTTACAGTATGGTATATCCCTGAAAACATGACAAATAGAAACAGACATAGGCTCTAAGAGCTGAATAGATAATGAGATGATGTTGAGAGAATTGAATGGACTGTATCTTACGGTTGCATCACCACTCATTTATATAAAGTGTCTTGTTACTTTTATTATAGAACCTAAGCCTTTAGCACAAGTACCTTCAATTGGCTTCTATGTTTTATAGGTTGGCCACACTTCAAGCCATCAATTACCTAAGAGCGCTTCTAAATTTAAACCTGCCCACTGCCCAACTTAATTCACCCAAATCACAATCTGCATGAAGAAATGCTAATGAGAAAAAGGAAAGAGAAGAGAGAGAAAGATAGAGCGGCGAGAGAGACCAAAAAAAAGAGTGAGAGAAACAGGGGGAGAGAGATTGAGAGAGAGCGAGAGAGAGAGAGAGAGAGAGAGAGAGCAAAGGCAGCAAAAGACAGGCTTTGGAAAGATTGAGGGGAAAATGTGCCAGTATAACCCAATTACTGTGCGGCTGGAGAGCAGCGCAGGCCAGGGCCCAGTGGTAATTCAATCGAAATCGCAGGCAACCCGCAGCCTCCCCATAATGTCAACGTTGTAGATTAGGGAGCACAAGGGGACATCCAGGTGTAATCTATGGTATTAAAATGATATGCTAATAGGCTGCAACCAGGAATAAGCAATGTGATCATTTGTATGATGGCAGGTAAGCTTAGCAGTTAGAGCGTTGGGTCAGTAACCGAAAGGTCGCTGGTTCGAATACCTGAGCCGAAAGGCACTTAACCCTAATTTGCTCCAGGGGCACCGTACTACTATGGCTGACCCTGTAAAACAACATTTCACTGCACCTATCCGATGCATGTGAAAATAACACTGCTGGGTTTTCATGTTCAACAGTTCCTGTGTGTATCAAGAATGGTCCACCACCCAAAGAACATCCAGCCAACTTGACACAACTATGGGAAGCATTGGAGTCAACATGGGCCAGCATCCCTGTGGAATACTTTCGACACCTTGTTGACCAAACAAATTGAGGCTGTTCTGAGGGCAAAAGGGTGGGGGGGTGAAACTCAATATTAAAGCTTTTTTCATGTTTGGTATACGCTGTATATATAAACAAATGAGTGAGATCATGCATCTTTGGCAACTCTTCTATGTGGAAATATGTACTGTATGCATGTGAATATGTATATTAACATATTTCTGTAACATCGATATCATGCACATGTCAAATATGAAAGCCATTCCAAATACAGCTCTGTTTCAAATAGGGTACTTTCAGTCTAGAATAAACAAGCTACTGTGTATCACTGCAGTAAATAACCACCTTAATTTTGCTTTCTATTCATAAATATGATCTCATAGCCCTGGATGATGAAGAGGCTTTACAAATAATGCATAAGCACTATTTGTTCAGCAAAGAGCTGGGAGTAGGCGATCTGCCTGGTCTTTCTACAATGACTCAACCAGAGTTCTTCATCTGCCAAGCAGAAAAACTATTCAAGCATCATGTCATTTTGAGTGACAGCACGACCACCATATGGCCCCAATACATGTTGGTGTAAATTACAATTATATGGATATTTGTCGGTTACTTGGTTATTCATTTTCCCCATTATTTTGTCAGCCCACAACAGGCCACATGGTCGTAGGATGTCGCCAGCATTTCGATTGTCAAACGTCTCAGAAGATGAATAGACCCACAATGTCAAAAACGTAGAGAATGACCGTGAAAATACATTAGTCTCTGTCCCTGGACGGACCCTACACCAAAGCGGTAAATAATAATAATGATCAGTACTTACATGAATGGGCAAGCCTGCGACTAAGAAATAATGACTTATAACCCAGCTAAAACCCAAACGCTGGTGCCGGCATTTCTACCTCAATAAAGCTGCATTTACCGAAGCCTGTCGTAGCCTACCCGGCTCTCCGCACCCGGGAAGGTTGACAGAGTGATATTCCAAGCCGGGTTTCGTGTGCCAGGCGTCGCTACCCTGCTAGCTCGCTCCCCCTCCCTTCCCTGTCCACCGTGCTGATGTGACGGCCTGGTAGTTTACGGGGGCGGGAACTATGGCGTCTGTTTTTCTTCTTAAAGGGGCAGTGCATTCAAAAACGTGTTTTATATATATTTCCACATTATGAGCTTGGAATATTACTGTGAAATTGTCTAAATTCTTATAATACCATTTGTGTGTAAGAGCAGTCTGAAAAGACTGCCTGAAATTTCAACTCATTTTGTATAAATTAGGCTGTATAAATTAATTCAATTCAAGGGGCTTTATTGGCATGGGAAACATAAGTTAATGTTGCCAAAGCAAGTAAATTAGTAAATTAATAGACCAATAACAAAGAGAGTTTCGAACCTCTCTGCCAATAACAGCTAGTTTTCAGGTTACATATCCCTCCCATTAGGCTACTCCAATTAGGTCCCTAACTCAAACCACTCCCAGACTGTCCAAGATAAATTGTGTATGAGAAATAGCCTTTTGCTAAGAAGCTATTTATGTTTATTTTTTGCAATTTTAATTTAAAACAATCACCGTAGCTAGGTTTCCATCCAATTGGCGACAGATTTTCATGCAAATATTCTAGAATCTGCATAAAGAAAATATGCACATTTTCCCACCAGTGCTGTTTCCACCAAACAGACTTGTTGCGGATAAAAATCAGTGTGTGATGACAGTGCACACAAAATGTATTTTTTCGCTTACATTTTCATATACCAAATAAATGTGTTGTGATGTGTTTCCATCACATTTTCAACTCTACAGACAGTTTGCAGATACAGTACGGGTAGGCCAGTCTACATGAGATTATGGATAAGAGCGATCACAGATTACAAAGGAAGACCCAGCCGTGATGTGCCCAACGATGCCTCTCTACCAGACAAACTCAAAGCAATCTATGCACGCCTTGACAATACCAACATCGTACCGGGTGTGAGGGCCGCCACCAACCCAGAAGATTGGGTTTGATCTCGCTCTCCAAGGCCAACATCATTAAAGTCTTTAATCAGGTCCGCGGGGTACGATGGTATTCCAGGGAGCTTTCTCAGAGCATGTGCAGAACAGCTGGCAGGTATGTTCCCGGTAATTTTCTAAATCTCCTTGTCCCAGTCTGTAATCCCAACATGTTTTAAGTTGACCACCATCATCCCTGTTCCCAAGAACTCTAAGGCTTCATGCCACAATGTACTCCGAGCATGCGCTGACCAACTGGCAAGTGTCTTCACTGACATTTTCAACCTCTCCCTGTCTGAGTCTGTAATACCAACATGTTTCAAGCAGACCACCATAGTCCCTGTGCCCAAGAACACTAAAGTAACCTGCCTAAATGACTACCGACCCGTAGCACTCACGTCTGTAGCCATGAAATACTTTGAAAGGCTGGTCATGGCTCACATCAACACCATTATCCCAGAAACCCTAGACCCACTCCAATTTGCATGCCACCCCAACAGACCCACAGATAATGCAATCTCTATTGCACTCCACACTGCCCTTTCACACCTGGACAAAAGGAACACCTATGTGAGAATGCTATTCATTGACTACAGAACAGCATTCAACACCATAGTGCCTCAAAGCTCATCACTAAGCTACGGACCTTGGGACTAAACACCTCCCTCTGCAACTGGATCCTGGACTTCCTGACGGGCTGCCCCCAGGTGGTAAGGGTGGGTAAAAACACATCCTCCGCGCTGGTCGTCAATAGGGGGGCCCCTCAGGGGTGCGTGCTCAGTCCCCTCCTGTACTCCCTGTTCACTCATGACTGCATGGTCAAGCACGACTCCAACACCATCATTAAGTTTGCCGATGACACAACAGTGGAAGGCCTGATCACCGAAAACGATGAGACAGCCTATAAGGAGGAGGTCAGAGACCTGACCATGTGGTGCAAGGTCAACAACCTCTCCCTCAACATGATCAAGACAAAGGAGATGATTGTGGACTACAGGAGACGGAGGACCGAGCACGCCCCCATTCTCATCGACGGGGCTGTAGTGGAGCAGGTTGAGAGCTTCAAGTTCCTTGGCGTCCACATCACCAACAAACAAACATGGTCCAAGCACACCAAGACCGTTGTGAAGAGGGCACGACAAAACCTATTCCCCCTCAGGAGACTGAAAAGATTTGGCATGGGTCCTCAGATCCTCAAAAGGTTTCACAGCTGCACCATCGAGAGCATCCTGACGGGTTGCGTCACTGCCTGGTATGGCAACTGCTTGGCCTCCGACCGCAAGGCACTAGAGTGTAGTGTGTACGGCCCAGTACATCACTGGGGCCAAGCTTCCTGCCATCCAGGACCTCTCAGCTTAGAGACAGTGACCTTCCAAGGTAAGGATGGGAAGTGTAATTTAACAATTCCCTGCCTACAATAATGCAGGCCTATTATTATCATGTTTGGTAACATTTGCCCATGTATTTATTTTGAGAGTTTCAATTAGTTGTAAAAATGTCTCAGAACTCTGATGAATTTCCTCAACTGAAGTTCAGCTAAGTTAACCTCGGCTACTTAACGTTACTAGCTCGGTATTTTAAGTTGTTATATTATCATTAGTAGTCTATTATCAGGTAAAAGCATATGCTTATTATTCATAATTTCTCAAATATTTATTAGCTAATCATTCAGTCAAATACGCTATGCTACAGCCATTGAATCTGTCTTTGAGCATTAAGGGACATTATGTTATTATACTTTTCAATCTTGAAATACAAGGGCAAATGTTATTAAATCAGTGACTGAAATTTTGCACTACGTGATATTCACTTCCAGACTTGGAGAGCGCGCAAAGCGTTGTAGAACGCCCCTCTGAATAACGGGTGTGGTTTTGGCTTAACTGCGCTGGGAAAAAGCAAGACGTAACTCTACCTACATGTACATATTACCTCAATTACCTCGACACTGGTGACTCTGTACCAGTACCCCCTGTATATAGCCAAGCTATTGTTATTTAACTCCTGCTTTTTAATAATTAGTTATTTTTATCTCTTACTTTTTTGTAGGTATTTTCTTAACTGCATTGTTGGTTAAGGGCTTGTAAGTAAGCATTTCACTGTAAGGGCTACACTTGTTGTATTTGGCGCATGTGACAAATTGTCTTTAAAAAAAAATTGAAGACAATGCAGGAGTGGCTTCGGGACAAGTCTCTGAATGTCCTTGAGAGGCCCAGCTAGAGCCCGGACTTGATTCCGATCAAACATCTCTGGAGAGACCTGAAAATAACTCTGCAGCAATGCTCCCCCTCCAACCTGACAGAGCTTGAGAGGATCTTCAGAGAAGAATGGGAGAAACACCCCAAATACAGGTGTGCCAAGCTTGTAGCATCATACCCAAAAAGACTCGAGGCTGTAGTCGCTGCCAAAGGTGCTTCAACAAAGTACTGAGTAAAGAGTCTGAATATTTATGTAAATGTAGTATTTCAGTTTTTTCTAAATAATGAATTAGCAAAAAATCCTAAACCTGTAACGTTGCAACGTAACAAAATGTGGAACAAGTCAAGGGGTCTGAATACTTTACGAAGGCACTGTATACGCTGCTGCTACTCTGTTTATCATATATTCTGATGCCTAGTCACCTTACCCCTGTACATACAGTATCTCCCTCTATCGATCCAGTATCCTTTCACATTGTAAATATGGTACTGGAACTGACCCTGTATATAGTATGCTTACTTACTTTATCGTGTTCTTCTTATCTTGTGTGTTTTTGTTCTACCTTGTTATTTTTTGTATTACATTGTTAATGATTACTGCTAGTGATGCACCGATATGACATT
Organism: Salmo salar; assembly: GCF_965601325.2. Taxonomy (NCBI): domain Eukaryota; kingdom Metazoa; phylum Chordata; class Actinopteri; order Salmoniformes; family Salmonidae; genus Salmo; species Salmo salar. Next base: position 129,805,230 of record NC_138299.1, read on the forward strand.
TTTGGCCGATACCAATATCCAATATTTTCCTTGCCAAAAAACCGATACCGATAACTGATATTTACAATTTTAGCAGCATTTTAAGCATTCTAGTACAGTTAAATAGTTAACACACACACATGGACGCAGCGGTCTAAGGCACGGCATCTCAGTGCAAGAGGCGTCACTACAGTCCCTGGTTCGAATCTAGGCTGTATCACATCCGGTAGTGATTGGGAGTCCCATAGGGCGGCGCACAATTGTCTCAGCGTCGTCCGGGTTTGGCCGGGGTAGGCCGTCATTGTAAATAAGAATAACTGACTTGCCTAGTTAAATAAAGGTTACACACACACACACACACACCACACTGACCAAAAAGTTATTTTGTTGGCATTTACGTATGTCCCCATTACCAGTAAAACATCATCAAAACCTATTTCTTTCACTTACTTGCTGTGCTGTTTCGTTGTTCATTTGTTCAGTCGTTTCATTCTCAACCAGGATTTTATGGAACGCCGTTTGGGTCTTTGCTTGTTGACCAATCAGGACCTGACTATGACTGCACGTCACATAATAATTTAACGAGTCCATTCATTTTTTTACGTATTTATTACACTATCACTTGTATTTCATGTCACAAGGATTCATCGATACGTATGCTATGATGCTGGTAAAGTTGTCTCGCGCACCTACAGTGCTGGTCAGAAAAAAAGCCAGTTAGCTCATGGATTATAAGACAGTTTTTATTTGATTAATTGTGGTCGGACCCATCTATGTGAAGCTAGCCACAATAAGGATTAGCCACAATAGTGGACTTTGCAGTTAGCCTACAAAATAAAAGTATTGCATAATTCTATTTGTATTCATTTGCATCACTGTCAATGACATACTTCATTTTGAAGGCAAACCACAAATTCCAATATTGTGCCTAATCCTTATTGTGGCTAGCTTCACAACACATAACCAAGTCTGGTTGAGCAACACTAGCCAGATGAAGCTAGCTGGCTGCTTATAACGTTATCTTGGGCAACAGGGTTAAGTAGCTGGCTAGCTATTTATTTTCATGAACTGAAGTTCAATTTCAATAGGCGAACAACAAGTGGCAACCTTTCTAATACTAATCATTGCTAAGAATAATGAAAATGACTGCAGTTTCTACTGGTCATTGTTTTCAGGCTGGTTGTATTGGTGCTAGCTAGGTACCAAGCTAAAGCTACCTACCCCAGAAGTTGCAGTCGAACAGATGGTTTATTACCAACGCAGTATTGTAAACACATCATTAGTGGCCGGTGTTTGCAAACTTTTTTGTACAGCTTTGACAATGCTACTGTATCTTTTTTGACATGCGAAGACACAAACGGCATTCCATAGTATGTATGCCTTGAAGCTAATAGCTGTCACGACTTCTGCCGAAGTCGATGCCCCTCCTTGTTCGGGTGGTGCTCGGCGGTCGACGTCACCGGTCTTCTAGCCATCATTGATCCATTTTTCATTTTCCATTGGTTTTGTCTTGTCTTCCTACACACCTGGTTCCAATCCCATTAATTACATGCTGTGTATTTAACCCTCTGTTTCCCCTCATGTCCTTGTCGGAGATTGTTTGTGGTTATGTGTTTGTGTATTTGTATAGGTGTGCGACGGGTATGCTCACCCATGTTTATTTTTATGTACGTTGTTTTTTTGGAGTTTGTTTTATAATAATTAAACTACTCCAGTTACACCAAGTTGGTTTCTCCTGCGCCTGACTTCCCTGCCACCTACACACACGACAATGACAGAAACTCCGACCAAAATTATGAAGTCAGCAGGAGAGGATACCCCAGACATGGAGGTGGAGGAGCGCGTCCAGGAGCAAGCGAAGAAGCTTCACTATACTGCGCGCCCCTTCTCAACCTGAACCTGGTGGAATCCGTATATCCATGCCTCAGGGGTACGACGGAAACTCTGCCGGCTGCCAGGGTTTCCTCCTCCAATTAGACCTTTATCTGGCCACGGTCCACCCAGTTCCATCACATTTTTAGTCATTTAGCAGACACTCTTATCCAGAGCGACTTGCAGTAGTGAATGTATACATTTCATTTCATGCATTTTTTTGTACTGGCCCCCCGTGGGAATCAAACCCACAACCCTGGCGCTGCAAACACCATGCTCTACCAACTGAGCCACAGTTGGTAGACCGTGAGAAGAGTTTCGCCCTCATCTCGTGCCTCATCTGGAGAGCCCTGGAATGGGCCAGTGCTGTGTGTGGAGGAGGAGATGCGGCGTTGGACCGTTATGAGGAGTTCACCCGCCGTTTTTGGGCCGTCTTCGACCACCCACCCGAGGGCAGAGCGGCGGTTGAGCGCCTCTACCATCTGAGGCAGGAGACGAGGAGCGTCCAGGATTTTGCCCTGGAGTTCAGGACCCTGGCAGCCGGTGCGGGATGGAATCACGGGGCCCTGATCGACCATTACCGCTGCAGTCTGTGTGAGGACGTCCATCGGGAGCTGGCCTGCAGAGGCACCACCCTCACCTTCGACCAGCTGGTGGATCTGTCCATCAGGCTGGACAACTTCCTGGCTGCTCGCGGACGTCCAGATCGGGGTCTGGTGGTTCCATCCTCCCGCACCCCCTCTCCTATACCCATGGAGCTGGGAGAGAGGGTGCACAGGGAGACCGGAGGGGGTTCCCGCTCGTGCACCATCTGTGACCGCAGAGGTCACACTGCTGGTCGGTGCCAGGTAGGTTCTTCTGGGAATCGAGGTAGTAGTCAGGGCGCTCTGGCGCCACCCCGGGTGAGTAGGCACCATTCTCATCCAGAGCCCTCTGTTGCCCATATATTTGTGTCACTTTTCCTGATTCCCCCCCCCCCCCCCCCTATCCACGTCAGGAGTGGAGATGGAAAGTGACCACATTGCAGCCGTGCGTAATTGGCTGACTCCTACCACGGTGAAGGAGGTGCAGCAATTTTTAGGGTTTGCCAATTACTACCCGGAGGTTTATCCGGGGTTTTGGTCAGGTAGCTGCTCCCATTTCCTCACTGCTGAAGGGGGGTCCGGTGCGCTTGCAGTGGTCAGCTTTTAGGCAACTGAAGGCTCTGTTTACCTTGGTTCCTGTTTTGGCTCATCCGGATCCCTCTTTGCAATTCATAGTGGAGTTGGAAGCGTCTGAGGCTGGGATAGGAGCTGTGCTCTATCAGCGCTCGGGTAAGCCACCTAAGCTCCGCCCCTGTGCCTTCTTCTCTAAGAAGCTCAGCCCGGCGGAGCAAAATTATGATGTGGGGGACCGGGAGCTGTTGGCTGTCGTCAAGGCTTTGAAGGTGTGGAGACATTGGCTTGAGGGGGCTAAACACCCTTTTCTCATCTGGACTGACCACCTCAATCTGGAGTACATCCGGGAGGCGAGGAGACTGAATCCTCGCCAGGCAAGGTGGGCCATGTTTTTCACCCATTTTGTGTTTACCCTCTCTTACAGACCAGGCTCCCAGAACGTTAAGGCAGATGCACTGTCCTGGCTGTATGACACAGAGGAGTGGTCCATAGATCCTACTCCCATAACCCCAGCCTCTTGTTTGGTGGCACCGGTAGTGTGGGAGCTGGACACGGACATTGAGCGGGCGTCACATGCAGAGCTCGTTCCCCCTCAGTGTCCAGCTGGGCGTCTGTACGTTCTGTCTGCTGTCCGCGACCGATTGATCTACTGGGCTCACACGTCACCCTCCTCTGGTCATCCTGGGATCGGTCGGACGATGCGCTGTCTTAGTGGGAAATACTGGTGGCCCACTTTAGCAAAGGACGTGAGGGTTTATGTTTCCTCCTGCTCAGTGTGCGCCCAGTGCAAGGCTCCTAGACACCTAACCAGAGGTAAGTTACAACCCTTACCCGTTCCACAACGGCCGTGGTCGTACTTGTCAGTGGATTTCCTAACCGATCTTCCACCTTCACAAGGTAACACCACGATCCTGGTCATTGTGGATCGTTTTTCTAAGTCCTGTCGTCTCCTCCCTTTGCCCGGTCTCCCTATGGCCCTACAGACTGCGGAGGCTCTGTTTACACACGTCTTCCGACACTACGGGGTGCCTGAGGATATAGTGTCTGATTGGGGCCCCCAGTTTACGTCAAGGGTCTGGAAGGCATTCATGGAACGTCTGGGGGTCTCGGTCAGCCTTACCTCGGGTTTTCACCCTGAGAGTAACGGGCAGGTGGAGAGAATTAACCAGGATGTGGGTAGGTTTCTGAGGTCTTATTGCCAGGACCGGCCGGGGGAGTGGGCGGCGTTCATGCCCTGGGCAGAGATGGCCCAGAACTCGCTCCGCCACTCCTCCACTAACCTCTCTCCCTTTCAGTGTGTGTTGGGGTATCAGCTGGTTCTGGCTCCTTGGCATCAGAGTCAGACCGAGGCTCCTGCGGTGGACGACTGGTTCCGGCGCATGGAGGAAATCTGCGACACCGCTCACGTCCACCTTCAGCGCGCCGTACTTCTCCAGAAAGTTGGCGCAGACCGTCACCGCAGTGAGGCCCCAGTGTTCACACCAGGGGACAGGGTCTGGCTCTCAACCCGAAACTACTCCAGTTACACCAAGTTGGTTTCTCCTGCGCCTGACTTCCCTGCCACCTACACACACGACAATGACAATAGCAGTGATGCTATTACTGTGTAACTCCAGTAGGGCAACAACTGAAAAATAGCGCACTTGGTAGTGTGTACCGGTGCTCGACCAGTCGGCGTAAGCCAACATCACCGAACGGTTGATTGTCAAGGGCAATGAATACCATTACCTTGGCTTTAATGGATTTCACCTTTTGAGTTGTCTCGCTGAAATGTTCTTGCTCTTTCAAATGACTGCTCGACTTGTTGACTGCTCGATCCACACAGTAGACATTGTGGGCTAGGTTATAAATGCTGTGTTGCACGGTTTTGCACATCGGCGTTAAACTAGACATCGGCCGATACTGATGTTGGCATTTTTAGCTAATATCGTCCGATTCCGATATGTTCACCGATATATTGTGCATCCCTAATTACTGCATTGTTGGGGTTAGAGCTAGCAAGAAAGGCATTTCACTGTACTTGTGCATGTGATATTAAAACTTGAAACTAGTGCGAAATCATAGTGTCATTCATACTTAATTTAATAATATGCCTAGGCTATATAGTAGTGAGTCTTCTAGGTTATCTAAAAGGTGATATTTCCTTGCCTATTATAATTTTTACCGTATAGACAATGAACCAATGGATTTTGACTACATCAAATAACAGTTGTGGAATGTGTAAGCTATATCAGACTTTTTAGGCAGAGCCCAACCATTTGAAATGATGGGATATTAAGATGGACACGATATGGCATGAAGATAATTAAGATAGAGAAGGCATTTAAATCCCCTGTTAACCTAACCTACACAGGGAAATGGTGCGGTGCAGGAAAGTTTAAGGAAACACACAGGAAGTGGAGATGGAAGATAGTAGAATAGGGTAGAGGTTTAAAAATAGAAGCAGTAAAAGATACCCCTCAACTTAAAATAAGCAGAGCGTAGCCAACAAAGCTGTCTGCCTGGCTGGCATATGAATGAGCCTGGTAGGAAATGTGTCAGAGCTGCTCACTGAGGGTGGCTGAAGAGACTAGTGCCTGTCAGAACTCTAACTACTGTATAGGCCTACTGCAATGTACGATATGTGAGTGGGGGTTACCAAGCAAGCACTAGAAATCATACTCATCAATCAGATCTATCAACCTTAATGTGACACACAATAATACACAGTTTAAGTACGTCAAAGTAAGAACACACCCCCTCTAGCGACCACACCAAGGAATGCACATCTAAGGAGAAATCAAGCATTTTAAACAACAGCGGAAAGCATTCATTAACAAACCAGGAAGTTCAACACCATATATGTATATGCTCCATACTTATCACCGGTGGCACATCGTCAACGCACAAAAAAAATAAGGAAATAACAAGATGCTGGGACAGATCCCCAAGAATCAAATCAAATCAAAGTTTATTTGTCACGTGCGCCGAATACAACAGGTGTAGACCTTACAGTGAAATGCTTACTTACAGGCTCTAACCAATAGTGCAAAAAAGGTATTAGGTGAACAATACGTAGGTAAAAATATAAAACAACAGTAAAAAGACAGGCTATATACAGTAGCGAGGCTATAAAAGTAGCGAAGCTACATACAGACACTGGTTAGTCAAGATCCCCCAAAGGCGGCCAAGAAGGGGAAACACACTCCACTGTGCCTGCGAGGATAGGACAGGGCAGGGCTAGGCAGCTGAACACTTCTGCCTAGAGACCCAGAGAGAAATGAGATGCTCATAAAACATGCATGGTGTGAAACCAGGGTCAGCAGGCTAGGCAACCAGGGTTCTGTTGCACCCTGTCTTCACCCAGGCCGGAAATGGAAAGGCAATAAGGGGCCTTCTGTGGCATGTGGAACTGCCTCCTTAGCCACGGTAACAATCTGAGCCATTAAGCTGTGTGGCGACACAGAAACAAGGACCTTGGTGGAGGAAGTGTAGTTTATTCAGTGTCTTCTCATTTGACGGGGTATTAAAAATGTCTTTAAAATACCTTGCTTTTAACCCTTTGCTTACCTTTAGATTTACCCCAGTAGTTTATATTCAGCGTGTCATTGCACTCCAACGTTGGTTGCCATAAGCTGACATCGGCCATGTATTCTGAGTATTATGCAAGCTTTGTATTTGAGAGGGTTCAAGTGAAGTGCTCCGAAAATGTATCTTGTAACATCCAGATAGACATCTACATTAGATTTTCTGCTTATTTTTTCAGAAAATATTTTGTCTAGTTCATACAACGGTAGGGCCTATACCTTGAGTGTGTCATGACAGTACTATATTACCTGTGACAGTACTGTGTTACCTGTGACAGTACTATATTACCTGAGTGGATTCTGTAGTTCCCACCAGAGCCCTTGCTTCCCTCTGGCATCATGCTCTTCATCCTGAACGCCTCCTCTGGGTGGTTGAAGCGGAAAAATACTGACTGGCCAAAACACAGCATACAGCCTGTAAAAGAAAACATGGGAGGTTGAGAAAGCAGCATTTGTGATGGAGGTGGTTCAGTGAACCATGCATGCATGACGAGTAACTTTGCCTGAGACCTAAAGACTTGCATTAACTCCCCAAGGCCAGGCTTGTCACATTGATATCTGTCATCTGTATCTTCAGTTCATCAGCTTTAGCTTCAACTGATATTGCCTCTGTAATATATGAGTGAAACACATCCAATATAAGTCTGGACAGTGTTACTGGAAATATACTTGATCTTTTCATCATCAGTCATTACAAGTCACTGGGGTCTGGCAGATTGATAAGGTGGTGAGGGGTTTGATAGACATTGCGTAACAACAGGATATGAAAGTAACTCACTTCTATGTAAGCATTGCGCATTGCCTTGTGAGTGAAGACCATAGATTTAGTTTTATCTCTATGGAAAAGACTCTGTGCTTGTAGTGCCTATTCTGATCGATTTAAAGCCTTGTTTGAAAAATCTGAAACATTCTAATTCAGTCCTGTATGCTACTAACTAAAAGTAATCAGGAGAAAGCAAAGATTGATACTGTACTGTCCAAATACAGTCCCATTATACAGTGAATAGCTGAAAATATATTTTAGATTGAGATAAATAGAGGGTGGTCTGTTAACTGATACCTGTCATCAGCAACCAGAGAACCTGGGGGTAAAAAGGCTTTCATGGAAACTTTTCAATCAGAGCACTATCATTGTACAGTGGGCGAGATCCAGATGCACCATATTCCCTTTAGAGTGCACTACTTTTAACCAGGGCCCATAGGGCCCTGTTCAGAAGTAGTGCACTATATAGGGAATAGGATTTCACTTGGGATGCATAGTGTGTACAATGCAGCCAGATGCCTTTTTATTCCATGGCAGTGGGGAAAAACAGTTGATTACTTCACAGGCTCTGACAGGACAGGAAGTGATTAGGACACAAACACAGGCACAGCTGAATTACCGTGGTAACTATCACATCAGTGTAGGGAGATGAGATGACGCCAATGCAGCGGAGAAGCAGATACATTTCTTTTATGTCGACAGAGTTGAGCTTAGCTTTAATTGTTTGACTAATGGGAACATTTTTAAAGTTTCAAGCCCTTTCTATAATATATGATGTTTATGTCCACATTTGATAATAAAATATATGAAATTAACATCTCTGGGGAGGCAAACATAAAAACAAGCGATGTGATGGGTAGTACTGAGACGTATTACATTTTATAACAATATTACTTAAGATTGTAGAGGAGAGCGCCACATCAACTGAATATCTGTCTGTACACGCTCTCTGTTCTTCTTCAGGAGACAGAGGTTGTGCGTTTTGGCAGGCCTGAGTCACAGCCAAGGAGAACAGAGGCATGGCTTTGACCTGCATCAACACGATTTGAGGGAGGGAAAACTCAATCACGCCCAGTGTCAGTCCCACCCTTCAAATGAAATAGCCCCGGGCTACAGCCCTCGCACACTGTAAGCCAACTCAACCTCACAACTCATTGGCTATTCAGAGAGCACACACGCACTGTACAGACTTGATCCAAAGTATTAATAGCATAGATGTTGCACATCATACCATCAGGGTCATCAGGCAGGAAAACATGTAAAAATTGCAAAGCGAGGAAGAAAAACACACTGTTATGTGTGATTGCAATTACTTTATGTGGTTGTATCTGACACCACAAATGAAGTTCCAAAGGGGAAAATAAAATAAAATCTTTAAAAGTATGTAGTCTGTGCAGAATGCAGATACGAACTGTGAATGCAGAACTGTTTCGGTCACCCACAGCAGAAAAATCCTGTCAGGCTAACATGGCCTTGTTTACTTTACCCAATACAGCTGTACAGCTCTATTGGAATACAGGCAGTGGACGAAGAAGCGTTATACTTGGTTGCTGATGTTAGAAGAAGGAGACTGGTTCTCCTGTTGTTTTCATCACATGCTGAACTTGCCATTCACTGACTGTTTGCCTCTGTTCTGCCCTTTCTCTTATCCCTTAGGGACTGATCCAAAGATCTCGGCAACCGTAGGACCTCGTGTGCCTCTCTGTCTGTGGCTTCCGGTGAGGGTTAACTAAAAGAGTCTGCTGCACCAGAAAGAAAGCACACACGCACCCATAAACGGACATACATTAAAATCTGATCAAATTTGATTTGTCACATGCTTCACTAAACAGGTGAAATGCTTACTTACGGGCCCTTCCCGGCAATGCAGAAAAAAAAGAGAAATACTCAAAAAACTAATAACACAACAAATAAATACACAATGAGTAACGATAAACACACATTACATACACACTCCTGCGCACACACCACAGGCCCAGGGCAAAGGGGTAACGGTGCCCCATCCTGATGCCTCTACAGCTGAGCAGTGACGCGACAGGCCATCAGGGATCAGACAGGCAGGATGAGGCAGCAAACCACACAAAGAGCTGCTCGTTTACACCATTTCCAAGCTACAGAAGTGTGTGTGTGTGTGTGTGTGTGTGTGTGTGTGTGTGTGTGTGTGTGTGTGTGTGTGTGTGTGTGTGTGTGTGTGTGTGTGTGTGTGTGTGTGTGTGTGTGCGCGCTCATAAGCCTATAACCAGAAGTGGACAACACACTGGACAAGCACAGGCATCAAACTGGGTCTGAGTCAAGGACATGACAAGTTCAAGAATTTCCAATCTCTCTCAACAACCGTTGAATAGCTAGCTAGGGCGAACCTTGAAGTATGACTCATAAGAATAATTCATTTCTGATCGTTTTTCTTTACTCAGAGGGAGGAGAGCAAAACCATTACATCTAGCCATGGTTGATCATATCAATGCAAGGAAAATATTGCAAAATAACCGAATGATTTGTTAAGTGAGAGTTAGTGTACAGACAAAAACATTCTGAAGATCTTCCTACAATACAACAGCAGCATAAATGGCTAGTCAGTAGCCACCTGCAGTGACAGGACAGGGTCATTATCTGTGAACCACATCAATGTCAATTAAGACTCATCAATTCAGCCATTACAGACCTAATTATATTGATGGATCCCTTGGCATAGGGAAACACTAATCAACAGTATGTGACTATAGATTTAACACAATTTGCCATGGGGTAAAGAGAAAAATATATAGTTTTATAGCTAATCTCATGCTATTCCACAGATTTTGCCATGAAGATAAGAGAGAATGTTGCTATTTTAAAGCTAATTTCCTGCAATTCTGCACATTTTGCCATGGGGCAGAGAGGAAAATGTGCAGTTTTATTGCGTATCATGCTATTCTATACATTTTGCCATGAGGCTGAGAGATTTAGCATTTTTAAAGATTAGAGGTAAAATATCCAGTACCAGTCAAAAATTTGGACACACCTACTCATTCAAGGGTTTTTCTTTATTTTTAATATTTTCTACATTGTAGAATAATAGTAAGACATCAGAACTATGAAAGTGTTAAACAAATGTATATTTGAGATTCTTCAAAGTCGCCGCCCTTTGCCTTGATGACAGCTTTGCACACTCTTGGCATTCTCTCAACCAGCTTCAACAGTCTTGAAGGAGTTCCCACATATGCTGAGCAATTGTTGGCTGTTTTTCCTTTACTCTGCGGTCCAACTCCACTCATCCCAAAGCATCTCAATTGGGTTGAGGTTGGGTGATTGTGGAGGCTAGGTCATCTGATGCCGCACTCCATCACTCTCCTTCTTTGTCAAATAGCCCTTACACAGCCTGGACGTGTGTTTTGGGTCATTTTCCTGTTGAAAAACAAATGATAGTTCCACTAAGCGCAAACCAGATGGGATGGCGTATTGCTGCAGAATGCTGTGGTAGTCATGCTGGTTAAGTGTGCCTCGAATTCTAAATAAATCACAGACATTGTCACCAGCAAAGCACCGCCACACCATCACACCTCCTCCTCCATGCTTCACGGTGGGAACCACACATGCGGAGATCATCCATTCACCTACTCTGCATCTTACAAAGACACGGTGGTTGAAAAATCTCAAATTTGGACTCATCAGACCAAAGGACAGATTTCCACCGGGCTAATATCCATTGCGCATGTTGCTTGGCCCAAGCAAGTTTCTTCCTCTTTTTGGTGTCCTTTAGTAGTGGTTTCTTTGCATCAATTTTACCATGAAGGCCTGATTCTCACAGTCTCCTCTGAACAGTTGATGTTGAGGTGTGTCGGATACTTGAACTCTGTGAAGCATTTATTTGGGCTGCAATCTGAGGTGCAGTTAACTCTAATGAACTTATCCTCCACAGCATGAGAGCCAGTTTCATCATAGTGCTTGATGGTTTTTCCGACTGCACTTGAAGTTCTTGAAATGTTCCAGATTGACTGACCTTCATGTCTTAAAGTAATGATGGACTGTCATTTCTCTTTGCTTATTTGAGCTGTTGTTGCCATAATATGGACTTGGTCTTTTACCAAATAAGGCTATCTTCTGTATACCACCCCTACCTTGTCACAACACAACTGATTGGCTCAAACGCATTAAGAAGGAAAGAAATTCCACAAATGAACTTTTAACAAGACACACCTGTTATTTTAAATGCATTCCAGGTGACTACCTCATGAAGCTGGTTGAGAGAATGCCAAGCATGTGCAAAGCTGTCATCAAGGCAAAGGGTGGCTACTTTGAAGAATCTCAAATAGAAAATATATTTTGATTTGTTTAACACTTCTTTGGCTACTACATGACTCCATATGTGTTATTTCATTGTTTTGACATCTTCACTATTATTCTACAATGTAGAAAATAGTAAAAATAAAGAAAACCCCTGGAATGAGTAGGTGTGTCCAAACTTTTGACTGGTGCTGTAGGTGTGTTACCTTTTTTTTTTGCTCAATCTGATTGGGTGGACCTGGCTCCCCAGTGGGTGGGCCTGGGCCTCAGGCCTACCACTGCCTAAGTCTGGGGAAATTCCCTGACTGGAATCATAAATTAGATTAAGCACGCAGGTCTAATCAGAATACGGGACACATAGAATAGCATGCTGTGATTCTCATGCCTTGTTTTCATAATTAACTATCTTTCACAACAAATAGTCATTGAGTGAGTCAATACCGTTAGCAAGATCCCCAGGCAATCACTATGCTGGAATTCAATAAATCTAGCAGTCATCTGTTGCAGATATAATTACTGTACAGAGAAATAGATAAATGGAGAACGTCTTTAGAGACATACAGATGGATTGATGGTGGTAACACATTGAGCATGAATCATTTGTTGGTTTGGCGTTACAACAGACCAACATACTAAGAAGCGTCTACATTTGCATCTTGTCATCAGATTTACCTGGATGTGAACATGTGTCTGGAGACTGGAGGTTTCCATACTTAACTTAATCTCTTCATTCACAATTTCTCTGTATTAAGAGTAGGGCCCAGAGTATATCCAAACCATTTGACCTGACCGGGGAAAACGCAGGGCACTAAGTAATGAGCAACCTACTAAGACCTGAGTATAAATTATTGATATGATAAGTGATTGTGTGGATGTTGCTAATATTTTGGCATCACAACACTGAAGTGTGAGAGGCCTCCCCTATGTAAATACCCTCAGGTTGTGAGCTCCTCAGTGCAGCACCTCCCTTCACTTCCATGCCCTTTTCATGCTGTCCCACCATGCTTTTGTCTAGGGGCTCCTCCTCAGCTTATTTCTACTGAGACAGAGCTGTTGAGCAAATGTCAATCTACTGACTATTAACCAGACCGATTATACCAAATCAGAACACAGATAGATACCTAACCCAACTCCCTAGGTGGTCCGTGGAGATCTCCACTAGAGCACTTCCATAACACTGTAGGGGTCACATTCCCATTGGACATTCCCTAGTCAATCACCTTTGGTTAATCACAGGAGAGGACAGAGTATAGGCAGCGAGGGCACTAAACCAGTGACAGGGTTGTAGAATAGATCCTTGGGTGATCATGTTCCCCTATAAGGATCTCCACTCCAGGGGCAGACTGGCCATCTGGTACTTCTGGCAAATGCCAGTTGGGCTGGTCCATTTTTAGACCAGTCGGTCTGCCTAACATTTTTTTGTGTGCAAAATTATCATTAGCTGGCTAAAAATGGGCCGGTGTGGGGGCCTCAATGGGAAAAATGGCCCGGTGTGGGGGCCTCAAGGAAAATAATGGGCAGGTGTGTTACATGCTGAACACACCACTCGCGTCGCGTGCGTGAGCGTGAGCGTTGCAAAATAAATTTACACATGCATGTCATTCAATCATTGCACCCACACCGCTCACGCGCGCCAATGAGTGTCTGTGTTGCCAAGCACTAAAATAGAAGTCAGTTCCATTTGTGATGCTGAACGCGGTGCAAGTCCTGCCACTCCCATCTCCTCATTGGTTTATAGATGCAGATACCCACGTGCCATCTCCTCATTGGTTATACCCACGTGGGTGATTGAAAGATGAACTGAGGTCGGTCGTGGTAATATACCAATGAAAGTTAGATGCCAATCGCCATATAAAGTCCAAAGAAAAAGCCCGGAAAGAGGAGAGATGACTAGAAATGATTCGGTTGACCGTTTTATGTGTGGATTAATTGTGACAGTGTGGAGGACCTTGTGCATTTCAGGTAAAATAACAACTCAACGTTTATATCCTAGGACAAATTAGCTGGCAACAGCAAGCTAGCTAAATAGGACAAATTATCTAGCAACTGCAAGCGTCCGGTTTGGGTATGTTGTTAGAAATGCCAGGGCCCCAGCTCATCTCATGCTCCCAAGTGGCGCAGCGGTCTAAGGCACTGCATCTCAGTGCTAGAGGCATCACTACAGACTCTGGTTTGATTCCAGGCTGTATCACAACCAGCCGTGATTGGGAGTCCCATAGGGCAGCGCACAATTGGCCCAGTGTCATCCGGGTTAGGGTTTGGCGGTGTAGGCTGTCATTGTAAATAAGAATTTGTTCTTAACTGACTTGCCTACTTAAATAAAGGTTAAATTAATAAAATAAATAAAAAATGTAATCCCTCCATATGTTTTCAGCTCTCCTCAGATTTGAAGTGAAGAACCCTTTCACCAGAGACAAGCATCTCATGGATTCCAATAAGAGCTGGGATTAAGAGCAATATTTCCTTACTCTGTTCAGTAGAAGGCTGAGCTTAAAAAAAAACTCACCTCTGATCTCCAAACAGCACGAGAGTGCAACGTTTATTCAAGTTCTTTGCTAAAACGACCTGACAGTAAAATATGACACGTTGCCATTTGTATAATTAAAATTCATGACGTCATTTGGGAGAGGACACGGTTCAATGGTAAATGAAAAAAAACCTTCACAGAAAATAATGAATTGGGGTTGTTGGAAGAGAACGGGACTGGCGGGTGCGCAGCCAAGATCCTCACAGTTAATCAGCGAGATTGATTCTCTCAACATCGCGAGGCAGAGTTCTCCTTTACCACTTCATTAATGGCAGAAGTCGTGGGTTCTCATCACAGTGAGTGCACTTGGGGAATGGCTCCAACGTACATCTTTCTTATCTCGTATGGGGCTGTCTCTGCAAGTTACCATATTCACGTTATTCAATTACAACCAAAAAGTGAACCATGTAGCCTACTCAAGAATAAGACGGGTGATTTGACATGACTATATTTTCAATATTCTAAACCGAAAAGCACAGATGGGGTTGTCTGAGATGGGCGTGGATATGTCTTTACTGCAAGGGCACTTTGACACAACTAGAAGTGACACGAAAGAGCACAGACCATTATTCCCTGAAAACACCTTGGCACTGGCAGGGATTCAAATCTCCAGGAAATTACAGACCCTGTTCTGCAAGGACAACAGCATCACCTCAAGAGATATTATTTCATGAAAAACTGGTAGATGAAAGTAACCATAGGAGAAGGTTGGGTTGGCATACCTGGAGGGTAGGTACTACACTGTATTATATCACGGTAGTGTCACATTTAGACCACATTCCCTGGAGTTAAACCCTTGCTTGAACCTTGTCAAGCAACAATATGAAAGCATTTACCTATCATCATTTTAATGTAGCATAGCTAGCCAAAAATAACTTAATTATTAAGCCTTGGAAAGTGAGCCATTGGGGCCACTGAAATAAGATATAGGAAACTTGGCTGATAGCAAATACTTGGAATTCTGATAACGTGAGGGCATGTATGAAAAAATAGCAATCAGCTGAGAAGTTTCAGTTGGCTTCAACAAAGAAATACTTCCTTTGACCCTCCGTCTGTGAGTAACCTGAACTTCTATAAGACCAAATGTATTTACATTCCTTTACTATTAGTTAACTATTTAAGCGTTGACAATTTCACGTTTTACTGTTTCATCATAAAACACAGAAGAGCCGACACTAAACCTAGAGTGTCAGACATCTCTAAAGCAGAGGACATACTGGACAAAGGGATGCCTAAAAAGTAAGCAAGACAGTTGCCATGGCATTGTTGTGTTTTACTGCTTAAGGAAAGGCCAGACACTTTCAAGCTCACCAGTTAATCACTCAATGCTTTAGCCAATGCAGAGGACATAAAGTGCAGCCACACATACCAAAAGATAGAGAGGAGATTCACAGAAAAGCAGTGGAAGTTCATCTGAGAAGAGCAAGTTCCCAATATGTCCATTCTATTTTCACCAACATAACGGAGTTGGCATATCCAAAATAACTGAGTTGGATGTCAGCCTACTTTTTAAAGAGGTTAAAGGTAGCCTATCCAGCAATACCCGATGAGAAAGTACATTTTAAGCTTGTGAATAATAAAATTAATGATGGTGTCAGTAAGTATTTTGGTAAGATACACTGCTGTTAATTTGGTGCTAAAATAAGTATAACACAGTCAACCATCTACAGTATATTGCATTTGACACCACTGATACGGATTTCAGGCTTCCTCTTCATATACTTTCATAATTGAGAAATGTATTCATTAACATTTATCCCAGATACAATATCTTGAAACTATCTGCCACCCTCTGTGAGAGGCATAATGAGGTGTGAGGGGGTCTAGTAACAGATGTGCACTGAACGTACTCTCACCCTCACCTCCTTTTGCCGGAACATCATAAGACAATAAATACTCCTGCTGGTCATGTCAGTGAAACAGATGGCTATGGGTTATTTCTCTATCCATGCTATGTGGACATGGCCTCACAAACAGAGGAGTCCAGGTCCCACCAAGCATGAGCAGGAGGATATGGGGCTCACCGAGCTGAAAAAAAAAGGAGGGAATTGTATGACAGCCTGATGCTTGTTTGCAGAGGGGGTGCACCTCATGTCTCTTTACTTCCTATGCATACAATGGGGGTCAATGCAATGTGTCAGAAATGACAGAATGTTGGACGGGGGAGTTTTGAGTGGGCTTGCTAATATGAGAATAGACTGCATCTAGATTCTACACAGGGTTAACAGCATGCTTAGGTCACATCGACCAGGAATAGAAATGTAACCGTAAACAGGCATCCGGTGACCATGACAAAATGAAAAGGGATCACTGCAGTGTCATAGTGGGGGATTTGGCTAGAGATTTCACCCATGTATGTTTTTCTGTCTGTAAATTGAACTCAAGTGGATGAGGAAGTTCAGTGGAATAAACAATACTACTGCAGAAATATGAGATGAAAGTCATCTTAAAAGTTGACAAATATAAATATATATATATATATATATATATATATATATATAAAATATGTGATTGTTTTGTTTGTAACATATATATATATATAACAAAACAATCACATATTTTGTGCGGAACCACAAAATAATACAATAGATCAATGTTATTTTACTGGTGCAATAGTGCTGGTATATCATTTTTTTTTTTACAATATCAATATACGTTATTGAGAATACTTTGTATCATATATGCATGATTCGAGATTAGGGTAAAATGTATAATTTGAATGTTACAATGTTATACCTACTGTATAACGTCACCCATCTACTGTAGCGAATCAAGAGACTCGCTTTCGGTTTGTGGGCCACAATTGATGATTAATCAATTGCAAAAAAAATGGTAGATATAACACACAATTGAAATACTCTACAGCATACACATTACCTTTAATTCTGAGAAAAAAAACGTACTTTAAATGCAAATGAAAGTCCTCTTGCCCTCCGCTGTTAACATCGCAGCTGCTCCTTTAAAATGAGCCACGTGTTTTTCCTGAACGGCAAATGATTGTTGAAGAACTAGAAAGCGTTAATGCGGGCTTGTCTTGACGACTCTTTTGTTACGGTAATATTTATCAGTATTCTTCCACAGGCTACTCACATAGGTTACGTTATGTTTTCACAAAGAGCGCTCTCCACCTGCCTTCTAGTGGAGCCAGCAGAAAAGTGAGTTAATCCAACGCGTAGGGATACAATCCATTTCAGTGAAATATTTAGCGTTACAATTCGTTGTTGTCTATTGTTCCTTCTAACGCAGCCTCGTGTATTGCCCTATTTCACAGTCAGTCACTATCGCAGTTGGCTACACGCGCATGATTGTTTCATGGTGACTCCTGGCAGCGGGAGAGATGGTTGGTGTTGAAACCGCAGCTGTCTCCGACACAGGCTCAAACTAATATCCACACCAGAGAGAAAGAGAAAAGGGGTTGGTGTAGGTGGGGGGGGGGCAGTAACCCTGAGTCAGAGCTCCTTTGTGCAATCCCAAATCTGTGTCGTCTGAATCAACCTCACCCATTTCCTCCAATAGTAGTTGTGTATCCTCTGACTCTGTCTGACTGACTACTAGGTTAGTCATGGCATGACTTTCTTTTAATGATACACTACATGGCCAAAAGTATGTGGACACCTGCTTGACAAACGTCTCATTCCAAAATCGTGGCCATTAAGATGGAGATGTTGGAACATAGCTGTTGGGAATTGCTTCCATTCAGCCACAAGAGCACTAGGGAGGTCGGGCACGGATGTTGGGTGATTAGGCCTGGCTCGCAGTCGGCGTTCCAATTCATCCCAAAGGTGTTGTGTTGATGTCAGGGCTCTGTGCAGGCCAAGTTCTTCCACACCGATTTCGACAAACCATTTCTGTATGGACCTCGCTTTGTGCACGGGGGCATTGTTATGCTGAAACAGGAAAGTGCCTTCCAACAAAGTTGGAAGCACAGAATCGTCTAGAATGTCATTGCATGCTGTAGCGTTAAGATTTCTCTTCCCAGGAATTAAGGGGCCTAGCACGAACCATGAAAAACAGTCCCAGACCGTTATTCCTCCTCCACCAAACTTTACAGTTGGCACTATGCATTAGGGCAGGAAGCGTTCTCCTGGCATCCGCCAAACCCAGATTTGTCCATCGGACTGCCGGATGGTGAAGCGTGATTCATCACTTCAGAGAACGCATTTCCACTGCTCCATCGTCCACTGGCGGCTGCTCGGACATGGAAACCCATTTCATGAACTCCCGACGAACAGTTCTTGTGCTGACGTTGCTTCCAGAGGCAGTTTGAAACTCGGTAGTGAGTCTTGCAACCAAGGACAGATCATTTTTTACTCGCTACGTGCTTCAGTCCTGTTCTGTGAGCTTGTGTGGCCTACCACTTCGCGGCTGAGTGATGTATGTGATGTATTGAAAATCAAGAGGTTTCCTCCCAATCAGGTTGCAATACTGCAGTGTGCCTGAGAGCACGGTCAAGTTTACTGTGGTAACAAATAATTCACTACAGTCCCACAGGAACACATGGTTATTTCTAGATCGAAGTGTTTAGAAAAGGTGCACATTTTAATTTACTGCATGGATTTCTTGACTCTAATACTCCCTTCTTAATCGATTTGGGTTTGTAAGTGCTGGTTGCACACTTAGCAAATAGGCATCAATCTTTGGCTTTAAATGTATACATGTGCATTGGTTAGTCCAGGATTGTAGTGGAGTCCCTCTCAACGACGAAATAAATATCACAAATACTCTTTGCTATGGGCCTCCCGAGTGGCGCAGCGGTCTAAGGCACTGCATTGCAGTGCTAGAGGCGTCACTACAGATCCGGGTTCGATCCCGGGCTATGTCGCAGCTGGCCGCGACCGGGAGACCCATGAGGCTGGGCACAATTGGCCCAGCGTCTTCTGGGTTAGGGGAGGGTTTGGCCAGCTGAGATGTCCTTGTCCCATCGCGCTCTAGCAACTCCTGTGGCGGGCCGGGCGCATGCATGCTGACATGGTCGTCAGTTGGACAGTGTTTCCTCCGACACATTGGTGCGACTGGCTTCCGGGTTAAGTGAGCAGTGCGGCTTGGCAGGGTAGTGTTTCGGAGAATGCATGGCTCTCGACCTTTACCTCTCCTGAGTCTGTACGAGAGTTGCAGCAATGGGACAATATTTTTTTAATTTAACTTTTATTTCACTAGACAAGTTACAAATTCTTATTTACAATGACGGCCTACCCCGGCCAAACCCTAACGATGCTGGGCCAATTGTGAGCCCAGCATCGTCCGTCCATGTATATATTTTCTACATTGTAGAATAATAGTGAAGACATCAAAACTATGAAATAACACATATGGCAAGTCAGTTCTTATTTACAACGCCAAAAGGCAAAAGGCCTCCTGCGGATTCGGGGGCTGGGAATAAATAAAAAAATATATAGGACAAAACACACATTTACATTTACGTCATTTAGCAGACGCTCTTATCCAGAGCGACTTACAAATTGGTGCATTCACCTTAAGATATCCAGTGGAACAACCACTTTACAATAGTACATCTATATCTTTTTTGGGGGGGGTTAGAAGGATTACTATATCCTATCCCAGGTATTCCTTAAAGAGGTGGGGTTTCAGGTGTCTACGGAAGGTCACGGCAAGAGAGACCACACAACACTACATAAATAGAGACCTAAGACATCATGTACTAACCAAAAAAGTGTTAAACAAATCAGAATATATTTTATATTTGAGATTATTCAAAGTAGTCACCCTTTGCCTTCATGACAGCTTTGCACACTCTTGGCATTCTCTCAACCAGCTTCATGAGGTAGTCACCTGGTATGCATTTCAATTAACAGGTGTGCCTTGTTAAAAGTTAATTTGTGGAATTTCCTTCCTTCTTAATGTGTTTGAGCCAATCAGTTGTTTTGTGACAAGATAGGGGTGGTATACAGAAGATAGCCCTGTTTGGTAAAAGACCAAGTCCATATTATGGCAAGAACTGCTCAAATAAGCAAATAGAAACAACAGTCCATCATTACTTTAATTAAGACATGAAGGTCAGTCAATCTGGAAAATTTCAAGAACTTTGAAAGTTTCTTCAAGTGCATTTGCAAAAACCATCAAGTGCTATGATGAACCTGGCTCTCATGAGGACCGCCACAGGAAAGGAAGACCCAGAGTTACCTCTGCTGCGGAGGATACGTTCATTAGAGTTACCAGCCTTAGAAATTGCAGCCCAAATAAATGCTTCACAGAATTCCAGTAACAGACACATCTCAACACTAACTGGTCAGAGGAGACTGTGTGAATCAGGCCTTCATGGTCTAATTGCTGCAAGTAACCACTGCTAAAGGACACCAATAATAAGTAGAGACTTGCTTAGGCCAAGAAACATGAGCAATTGACATTAGACCGGTGGAAATCTGTCCTTTGGTCTGATGAGTCCAAATTTGAGATTGGAGGAGGAATTGTGATGGTGTGGGGGTGCTTTGCTGGTGACACTGTTGTGATTTATATAGAATTCAAGGCACACTTAACCAGCATGGCTTCTGCAGCGATACGCCATCCCATCTGGTTTGCACTTAGTGGGACTATCATTTGTTTTTCAACAGGACAATGACCCAACACACCTCCAGGCTGTATAAGGGCTATTTGACCAAGAAGGAGAGTGATGGAGTGCTGCATTAGATGACCTGGTGTCAACAATCACCCGACATCAACCCAATTGAGATGGTTTGGGATGAGTTGGACCGCAGAGTGAACGAAAAGCAGCGATCAAGTGCTCAGCATATGTGGGAACTCCTTCAAGACTGTTGGAAAAGCATTCCAGGTGAAGCTGGTTGAGAGAATGCCAAGCGTGTGCAAAGCTGTCGTCAATGCAAAGGGTGGCTACTTTGAAGAACCTCAATATATAAAATATATTTTGATTTGTTTAACACTTTTTTGGTTACTACTATGATTCCATATGCGTTATTTCGACTTGACAGAGAGAACTTGTTGCAAAGGGGAGTGACTCATGATACATCAGAAAGAGTGTACTTTCTTACAAAATACAGCACTGAAGCCGATAACATTAAACTAATCATAAAAAATAATTGGGGAATCATCCAACGCGATACTCTACTACGCCAAGTCTTCCCAGAGCCACCAGTCATAAGCTTTAATTAAGAGATGTCCTACCCTAAATTACAAGTTCTCACAGCTATCTTCCTGGTGACTCTCCAAAACTTGGCTAGATCACAAACCCACGGGCTCTTTTAAATGTAACCCGTGCAACCATTGCAGAAATATTGCACCGAAAAAATATTTTGTTGACACAGCTTCTAAAATGGAGTATCACGTCAAGCATTTCATTAACTGCAAAACCACTCATGTCATCTACAGATTGGAATGTCCACAGTGCAAGGTGTTCTACATTGGACGAACAAAGAGATGCCTTCAAGACCGCTTAGCAGAACACAAGTACGCCATACGGGTAGGCAATGAAGACTACCCCATGGAAAGGCACTACAAGTCCTTACACCATGGCAACCCTGCCTCCCTACAAGTTATGAGTATTGATCATGTACCGGCCTCAATTAGAAAAGGGAACCGTCTAAAATAGCTAAACCAAAGGGAAAGTTCTTTGGTTTACAAACTACAGGCCACTAAGTACCCTGGTTTAAATGAAAATATGGATTTTTCACCTTTCCTGTAGGGTCGTGATAGGTCCATTTGCAGTCATCTAATGGACATTTTGCTCTATTGCCCTCAGCTATGTTTAGACTGTTGTTGTCCATGTTTACTGTGTTCTAGTGTACTATGGAATAGATTTGCTTTCCTATTTTTGCCATTTTGCCCAGTCATATTTAAAGTTAGAACTACCTTTCTAGTGTTCTGATGCTTCTAGCTTGGAGTTGAATTTTTTGATAACATATCTACAGTACTTCATTTTATAATGTGTATAGTATTGCTTACTAGGTGTTGTCTAATCAATTTTGTAACCACTCCTTCTTCAAATTAGGGCTGATTGGAAAAAGCTGTTCAAAAGAGAACATTGTATTATCATTTCTTTGTACTCCCTGACGAAGGCCATGCAGCCGAAATACGTCAGAGTTTTTAAACTTTGTTTCCATTGAACATGCCATACAAAATAAAGGCATTTTAATTAATTATATGAAGAGTGCCTTGGTCCTCCTTTCTTTTTGATGACCAAATTACCCCTTTTACCAAAGAGCACCTTCTGTCTACCAACATCTACTATTGTGTAACTTAGCAGGCTTCCCTTCCTCCTATTTTATTTTCTACGCGTTATTTCATTGTTTGATGTCTTCACAATTATTCTACAATGTAGAAAATAGTAAAAAAATAAAGAAAGACCCTTAAATGAGTAGGTGTATCCCAACGTTTGACTGGTACTGTATATACTCCTTGCCATTGAGGTTCATTTCAACAAGTCAGTTTGTTTGTAACGAGCCATACCTTGTGACAGGCGGACCGGTTTGGTGACAGGAAGCCCGTCTGTGGCACACTGGTTCCCACAGGGGTGGAGAGTGATGATCCCTGCCCGGTTCTCTATGTAGCAGTGCTGGGCGGCAACTCCTGGGCCCTGGATGCTGATGTCCATCGCCCCATGGCCCAACGTTGTCCTGCCTTTAGGAGCAACACCCAGAAGAGTATGAGCAAAATATGGACACTGTAACTGAGAGATTCTAGCCTGGTGGTAGCCTAATCTGTTCATACAATAAAAGGAGTCGGCTAAAGAAGTACTATAACATTACTGCCAGGCTAGAATGATCCCTCAATGTTCATAGAAGCAGTCTCATCAAATGATTTTGCAAAGAGAAGAATGTGGCTGTATGTTGACTGTGGTTGTTTGTGGCTGTAAATTGACCCTCGACTACAGTGTTTTACTTATTGTGTACAACGTCCATGTTGTTACTCTATAATGACAAAGTTATCTATTAATTAAGGTGACAGAATAACTTGCAAGAGAACTGAAACCCTGAAAATACGTGAATGATTACATAATCTTGTTTCATTCTGGTTTAATCCATTATATAAGTCTTTGTAACTCATGGCGAGAGTCAATGTCATATCCAGCAGTCATTCATTAAATTAGGCAGATATGCTAAATAGAAATGCTTTGTTGCTAAATCACATTCCACCCTCCACAACCCCCTCCTTCCGCCCAACACTGGCCCTGTCCAGCCTCATCCCTACTGGGGCTCCAGATAAGAGTAGAAACCCCAGTGGAATGTCACATCACAGTGCAATACGCATTCTCATCCTCTCTCCCCCCCAGACCAAGGCTTCCTCCCAAATAGCACCTTAATCCCTATAACGTGCATTACTTTTGACCAAGGCCCATAGGGAATAAGCTGCCATTATATAGGGCATATGGTGTCATTTGGGATGCAGCCTTTTCAGTGCATTCCATACCCAACTCCCCGCAGAACTCCAGACAAACCGAGAGGGGCTTGGAGAAAGGAATTCCCCAGATGAATGGGTAGCAGTGGTGAACATTGCAGGAGGTGGGGTGAGGGTACTAAAGGGGTGTTAGGGAGGGGTGGTGGTGGGGGTTGAGGTCAGGGCCAAATTGTGGTGTAGATATTGGGGGGGACGAATAGTAGACAGAGGGTCCACAGCCACAGGGGACATTTTTGGGGAGATATTAAAACACATTTCCTGCAATTCTACACAGCTTGATATGACTTATGCATCTCTTGGGTTCTTTGAGGGGTATATGGAGGGGTATTTTGAATACACAGTATAAGTGGAAGGATAACTGGAAGGCCTCCCCCCAATCTTTGGGGGGGAAAACAGCTAACCTGCATTTCAACCCATTTTGCCATGGGCAGAGAGAGAAATGTGTAGTTTTATAATGCTATTCTACACCTTCTGTAATGAGTTGGAGAGAATGTTGCAGTTTAAAGCTATTTTCCTGCATTTCTACATATTTTGCCATGAGACTGAGAAAAAATGCTGCTGTTTTAAAGTAACTGTGTGGCTACCCAATGAGCATGGGCTACCCAATATGCACCGGGTCCATTGTTAGCAAGGTTCCGTTGGCCCCATAGTGATGAATGACATTGTTTTGATAGCTACGTTGCTCAAGATGGCTACGTTAGCATCAACTATGGGTAGCTACCGCGAGGGTATGGACTTCTGTTAACGTTACGACATTATGTCCTTGCTAACAATGGACCCTGTGCAAATTGGGTAGCCCTTGATCATGCTACCGAAAAGAATGAACTACTTCAGAGATGGGCGAAGGACATTGTGTACCGGTGTCCTAGCTAGCTACTTCTATCGTCCTAATGTTAACAGAAGTCCAAACCGTTGCGGTAGCTACCCATAGTTGATGCAAACTTAGCCACATAGTAATTTGTCACTATGGGGCTGACAGAACCTACAATGGACCCTGTGTATATTGGGTAGCCGCATCTGGCCAGTGAAAATCATACTTTTAAAACTTAATATTCTGTTAACTCATACCCAAATAATGTTGTTGACTCATCCCATACTCGTATTTGTGTCCAAAGCATAAATTGGAGGGGAAAAAAAACACTTCAAAAACCCCACCTCAAACTTGTATCTCAAACAGACCATTTAAAAAAATGCTTGCTATTTCCTCATAGAGGATGATGTCATCCTCTACCATTCCAACACAGAAAATTGCTTTTTATAATCATTAATTACCATTTTTTGGAAGGAAAACTATTTAACTCCATTATTGGTAATATTTCACAGAAATATGGAAACACTGGACAGTTACATTAAAGGTCGATTTTGGGCAAAATCAAGGTTTTATTTCAAATTTTTTTAATTAAATGATTTATGTATTTACCTGGTATGATCAATGCACCATCATACCAGGTAATTAAATGCTAAAACATTTTTTATAATGAGTGAATAAGATATTTAGCTACAGAAGTGCCATTTCTTACTGGTCTATACTTATTCCGTCCAAAAACAAATCCTGTGAAATTACCTCAACACATACTGGAGAAGTTACTGGTTACCTACAAGTGGCTAACGACCTAGCTACATCGGTTGCGGTGTGTGTGTGTCTGGGTGGGGTATAGCCAATAAAGGTTATAGTGGTACTGAAGTGAACACTGCAGGGTGAAGGACATGCCACTGTCAGTTTTATGCTCCTGGGGCTGATGTGTGAGCATATGCATGTTCCTGTATTCTGTGCTCCATTGAGTGTGTGTGCATGCAAATCCTCACAACTGAAAAGCACACTTGAAAGATCAAAAGAAGTGTAAGAACCAACCAAATGCTCACGCCTCAGATAAACATTTTTTTTTTTTACATTTCACTATTGACATTTGGATAGAAGAAATATTAGCTCACCTTCAGGAAGGGGCAGCAGTGTGATGGCTGTACTGAGACGGCCACTGCCCAGACTGACCAGATGCGGGCGCTCTGCCTGGACCTTCAGCCCCTTGCCGCTCTCAAACAGATCCAGTGGTGTGCTCTATGAACAGAAAGGTCATAGACTCAATTATCAGTGTATTAACTCCATTTGGCCTCTACAGTGCATTTGGAAAGTATTCAGACCTCTTGACTTTTTCCACATTTTGTTACGTTATAGCCTTATTCTAAAATTGATTAAATTGTATTTTTTTCTTCAATCTACACACAATACCCCATAATGACAAAGCACAAGCTTGGCACACCTGTATTTGGGGAGTTTCTCCCATTCTTCTCTACAGATCCTCTCAAGCTCTGTCAGGTTGGATGGGGAGCGTCGCTGCACAGCTATTTTCAGGTCTCTCCAGAGATGTTCGATCAGGTTCATGTCCGGGCTCTGGCTGGGCCACTCAAGAACATTCAGAGACTTGTCCCGAAGCCACTTCTGCATTGTCTTGGCTGTGTGCTTAGGGTCGTTGTCCTGTTGGAAGGTGAACCTTCTCCCCAGTCTGAGGTCCTGTGCACTCTGGAGCAGGTTTTCATCAAGGATCTCTATTTACTTTGCTCCGTTCATCTTTTTCTTGATCCTGACTAGTCTCCCAGTCCCTGCCTCTGAAAAACATCTCCACAGCATGATGCTGCCACCACAATGCTCCACCGTAGGAATGGTGCCAGGTTTCCTCCAGACGTGACGCATGGCATTCAGGCCAAATAGTTCAATCTTGGTTTCATCAGACCAGAGAATCTTGTTTCTCATGGTCTGAGAGTCCTTTAGGTGCCTTTTGGCAAACTCCAAGCGGGCTGTCATGTGCCTTTTACTGAGGAGTGGCTTCCGTCTGGCCACTTTACCATAAAGACCTGATTGGTGGAGTGCTGCAGAGATGGTTGTCCTTCTGGAAGGTTCTCCCATCTCCACAGTGGAACTCTGGAGCTCTGTCAGAGTGACCATCGGGTTCTTGGTCACCTCCCTGAGCTGGGCAGCCAGCTCTAGGAAGAGTCTTGGTGGTTAGAAACTTCTTCCATTTAAGAATGATGGAGGGCACTGTGTTCTTGGGGATCTTCAATGCTGCAGACATTTTTTGGTACCCTTCCCCAGATCTTTGCCTCTACACAATCCTGTCTCGGAGCTGTACAGACAATTACTTCGACCTCATGACTTGGTTTTTGCTCTGACATGCACTGTCAACTGTTCGACCTTATATAATCATGTCCAATCAATTGAATTTACCACAGGTGAACTCCAATCAAGTTGTAGAAACATCTCAAGGATGATCAATGGAAACAGGATGCACCTGAGCTCAATTTCAAGTCTCATAGCAAAGGGTCTGAATACTTACGTAAATAAGGTATTTCTGGTTTCTATTTTTAATACATTTGCAAACATTTCGAAAAACCAGTTTTTGCTTTGTCATTGTTCACTTCAAATAAAATGTCGAACCGATTTCACGCTGCGCTTTGGTCTGAATGTTCTTACGACGATCGTGACAGTTGTGGGGTATTGTGTGTAGATTGATGAGGAAAACTTTAAAAAAAATCTATTTTAGAATAAGGCTGTAACATAACAAAATGTGGAAAAAGGGAAGGGGTTAAGTTATATATTAGTGATTGGAAGCAGACTTAATATCATCAAATATTTGGGAAAAGCTAAATGGGATAGAGAATAGACCTTTAGACAACTACCCTCAAGCTACAGTTGGCCTTTTGACTAACCATCCCCCAATGGATGGATGCTCCCTTACACTGCAAAAGACAGTCACACAATACATGTTCACTATCCAGACAAACAGTCGGGACATAACATGACATTATATGACCATGTTGGCTATTCAGAAGAATCCCTTTCATTATTTCTCTGTTCATAAACACAATATGTTTCAACACTGTTTTAGGCCTACATTACGGTTCATTTCATAGCCCAGGGGCATCCAGCCTGTATGAATGTCTTCTCTGTGTGGTGGCATTGCTCTAGCTGGCTGCTGGTGCTGTTTACATATTGCTTTATACAGAGAGAGTGTGAGCTGTGAGGGAGCCTAGTTATGCCCGCAGAGCAAAAACACCAGCATGGGGTTTTGGGCTTTGGGAGAAGGAGGAGTTGTCATGGTAACAGCACTCACTGGAAACCGCTGAAGCACTGAGAGCTGCAATTAAGAGTTGTGAAGAACCTCTTTGTCATCATCATCATAACATCTCTCTGAATGTATAGCACACGTGGGGTTTGCATTTCATTTTAGTCCAAATTAACTCATTTGATGCCTAGGCTACTCTAACATTGTACTGCAGAAGACTAGAGGGAGTAAAATGGTTGAGCCCAGTTATCATTAGCCCAATGTATGGCATGCTACTTTGAGTCTGTTGCATATCCTTGATGATAATCTTTCACGTTCACTCGCTTTACAATCAACCCATTTGCACACCAAGCAGCGTTACGACAGATCATGAAGTCATCCTCTCCTTTGGGTGGCCACCCATGGATGTCCAAATAGGATGATCTACTTTCAATTAGATCGATCAGTTAAAGCTGGGCCCGGGTGAAGAGGATTGGGGTGATAGATGATAATAGCTTTAACGCGTAGGCCAGCTAGCAGTAGTCACCAGATGCAGTAGATGAGGGCCCAGGAGTGCTGTGGGGGATAGCGTAATCACATTTTGGACTAATAGGCGTAATCACCATGCCACCATTTTGTAGTAGGTGATGAAATGTTGAAATCCCACATGGCCTCTTTGTCACTGTCTACTGGCTGTCATCAGGGTGGTGTTCAGTAGGGACAAAACGTTTTGAAACGGAGTGAAACAGAGATGCTACCTAAACCTGTCCAATAGAAATAACGATTTTCATTTTTCATTGCCAATTTGTTTTGCTACAGTGTGCCCTACTGAACACAACCCCCAAAAATCCTCATTAAACCTTACTGAGACGTCTCTGAAAAAAAAATCCAAGTGTTTCCTGCTTGATAGGCCAAAGGCCTACTGTAACAAGATCAATCTCTTCTGTCAGCCTCCCTTTGATATTTTTCACTTTGATCTCTTATGCTGGTTTAGTCATTGTCTCTCTCTGAATGTCAGTATAGGTTACTGTATTAGTGGCACCCAGCTGCAGTTTCCTGTGTGCTACTGCTCCCCTGTGGCACTCCAGCTCTGAACCTCTGTCTGCTGCTTTTAGCCCTGAGCCTATCCTCCTGCCTCCCGCTCCCTCTCTATATTCATCCCTCTCTAACTCTCCAGCCCCTCTCCCTCTCTATGTCCACCTCATCTTCACGTTTCTATTATCTTCCTCCCTCCCTGCTCTCTCTCTCTCTCCTCTTTCCTCTCTCCTCTCTCTTCCCTACCCCTCCCTCCCCCCTTTCAAACTACAAATTGCAAATTGCATTGTGGACCACCTGACTTGATGTACAGCTGGTGTAGGACTATATTACCCAGACAGGAATAAGACATTCAATGTCAGTGTCCCTTTAATTACAAACCCAAATGCCTGGCAGTTTGGCAAGCGCTGCCATTTGCTCTCCATGCCCATTATACTGTTCCTTCACCTTTACCTTGATTGGTAGGTTGTTTCAATCTATATTTATCTATAGCAGGGGTTTTCAGGAGCACACTAGCAGCCCATTGTGCTATAAAGTTGTAACACACATTAGGAGACTCAGACTTTGATGTCTACTTTTAAAAAGCAGTGATCTGTAGCTACACTGTATCATATCACACCTGGATTCAAAAAGCAGTACTTGACTTGGGCAGGAGCTCACTGGAACTGAGTACCGCCACCTAAAATGGTCTTCTTCTTGAGTTTCTGCACCTTCTTTAAAATATCAGCTCAAAAGTTTTGAGGAGTTCCTGCACCTAAATATAAATGGTACCGGGACCAAAAATAAGTACCGCCACCTATTTCAGTCCAAGTCCAAGACACTGACTATTTTAAATCTTTCAAATACCTTGAGCGTTTGCTTCAGCCTGCCTGGAGTGCCAGATGGGCGGAGTTTGCACTTTTTGACTATTCTATTGGTTCCATTGCGCCAGGCAAGCTCAATCAAGCCCAGCTAAATTATTGTAAATGATTTAAAATTGTATTTGAACCCAGGTTTCAGCAACACAGAGCCATACCAACCCCAGGTGGCTACAGAGGCAGCTTGTTGTTACAGACCCATTGATCTCTTATCTAGTTAGTCTTCAGGGAGCCTTGACATGTCACGTCAGTGGATACAGTAATCAGGAGGAGAGGAGAAAATGCAGTGGGTATGGTTTGACATTGGAAAAATTAAACAAAATTACACATCACGATGACGGCCAGGACTTTGTTTCCAACGGCGCTTGCCAAGTTTTTAGCATCGCTCACACACTGGGACACACACATGCACCGCCCCATAGAAACAAAACACACACACACACACACACACACACACACACACACACACACACACACACACACACACACACACACACACACACACACACACACACACACTCACCTGTAACACCTGATGGGTTTGCCGTCCACACTCAGGCAGGTTCCTGTTCAGACTGTCCATATCTACTGCGTTGTCAATCACCTCCCCTGACACATGAAGATCCTATGGAACAAAACACAACACACCTGTGAGAGGATAACAAGCAGGGATGAAAGGATTCTGAAGGATTCACAGGCCTTCTGCCATTACTGACTCCTGCTGTTTACAAAAGGCAACATGAATCATACTTTATAATCAACTTTTTGTGTCTCTGTCTTTAGTCTCGTCTTATGTGGCGATTATACTGTACATGCACGGTCATTCACATGGTTCTATACATTACAGGTGAAAGAGAATGGTCCAGAATGCTTAACTAGCCATGGCCAAAGGGACTGTGAAACGCCTTATCTCAGCTCACTGGTCACCATAGCAGCACCCACTCGTAGCACGCACTCCAGCTGGTATATCTCACTGGTCACCCCCAAAGTCAATTCCTCCTTTGGTCGCCTTTCCTTCTAGTTCTCTGCTGCCAATGACTGGAACGAACTGCAAAAATCACTGAAGCTGGAGACTCATATCTCCGTCACTAGCTTTAAGCACCAGCTGTCAGAGCAGCTCACAGATCACTGCACCTGTACATAGCCCATCTGTAAACAGCCCATCTATCTACCTCATCCCAATACTGTATTTATTTATTTATCTTGCTCCTTTGCACCCCAGTATCCCTACTTGCACATTCATCTTCTGCACATCTACCATTCCAGTGTTTAATTGCTATATTGTAATTACTTCGCCACCATGGCCTATTTATTGCCTTATCTCCCTTATCTTACCTCATTTGCACTCACTGTATATAGATGTTTCTTTTTTCTACTGTATTATTGACTGTATGTTTGTTTATTCCATGTGTAATTCTGTGTTGTTGAATGTGTCGAATTGCTATGCTTTATCTTGGCCAGGTCGCAGTTGCAAATGAGAACTTGTTCTCAACTAGCCTACCTGCTTAAATGAAGGTGAAATAAAAAATAAAAAAAGACCTTACAAGTGATCAATGAGTACTCTCAGAGAAAGGCAGACCCTGCTGATTGGGATTCCCCCTTCAGCCCCTCTCAGCCAGGATGAGTCAGTAATGTGATTCATTAGATGAGAATACACCACACACAGGGAGACAGACAGTGTACAGATTCTGCTGATATCCCATATTACCTCACTGAGCCAACAGACAGAGACACAGGGTGATCTCCCCTGAGACCTGACACAGGAATGCATTGCAGCCTTCTTGCGTCTGTCTGTCTGCCCTCCCCTCAGTCTCTACTGCACCCACCCCTCTCCCCCACTCTCCTTATCCCACAAATTCCTTCTCTCTTATTCATTGCTTTTTGGCTTTTCCACCGAGTCAGCCCAGAACAGATTGCTATACATACTTTTCCATGTCTGTATTTGTACGTGTCATAAATGACCAGATTTGAGAGTGAGCGTATGTGAGACTAACAAAATACTTATGCACCCATTGTGGGCAAATTAAGTCGAGAAAACCACAAGTAAGGTTATCAAACACATAATTATAGTCGTCTTTGTACATTTAAGTGCCTTGGACGGAAGTGTTCTCAGAGTAATTAGCATCCCTAAAAAGATGTGCAGTGTTGGTAAATACACTCCATGGCCAAAGGTATGTGGACACCCCTTCAAATTAGTGGATTTGGTTATTTCAGCCACACCCGTTACTGACAGGTGTATAAAATCGAGCACACAGACATGCAATCTCCATAGACAAACTTTGGCAGTAGAATGGCCCGTACTGAAGCACTCAGTGACGTTCAACGTGGCACCGTCATAGGATGCCACCTTTCCAACAAGTCAGTTCATCAAATGTATGCCCTAATAGAGGTGCCCCGGGTCAACTGTAAGTGCTGTTATTGTGAAGTGGAAACATCTAGGAGCAACAACGGCTCGGCTGTGAAGTGGTAGGCCACAAATCCACAGAACGGGACCGTTGAGTGCTGAGGTGCGTAGCACGTAAAAATTGTCGTCCCCGATTGCAACATTTAAAAGTTCCAAACTGTCTCTGGAAGCAACGTCAGCACTATAACTGTTCGTCAGGAGCTTCATGAAATGGGTCTCGATGACTGAGCTTACCTAAGATCACCATGTGCAATGCCAAGCATTGGCTGGAGTTGTGTTAAGCTTGCCGCCATTGTACTCTGGAGCAGTGGAAACACGTTCTCTGCAGTGATGAATCACGCTTCACCATCTGGCAGTCCGACGGACTAATCTGGGTTTTTCGGCTGCCAGGAAAACGCTACCTGCCCGAATGCATAGTGCCAACTGTAAAATTTAGTTGAGGAGGAATAATGTTTTTCATGGTTCAGGCGATGCCCCTTAGTTCCCGTGAAGGGAAATCTTAGCGCTACAGCATACAAAGACATTCTAGACGATTCTGTGCTTCCAACTTTGTGGCAACAATTTGGAGAAGGCACTTTCCTGTTTCAGCATGACAATGCTCCCGTGCACAAAGCGAGGTCCATACAGAAATGGTTTGTCGAGATCGGTCTGGAAGAATTTGACTGGCCTGCACAGAGCCCTGACCTCAACCCCATCGAACACCTTCTGGATGAATTGGAACGCCAACTGCGAGCCAGGGCCTAATCGCCCAACATCAGTGCCCGATCTAACTAATGCTCTTGTGGCTGAATGGAAGCAAGTCCCTGCAGAAATGTTCCAACATCTAGTGGAAAGCCTTCAAAGAAGAGTGGAGGCTGTTATAGCAGCAAAGGAGGGACCAACTCCATATTAATGCCCATTATTTTGTAAAGAGATGTTCGACGAGCAGGTGTCTACATAGTGTATGTTTCTGATGTATCCCAATTCACAACATAGATTCAAATGTTCTTTATCATCAAGTTTATCCTGTTAACGTGATAGAACTCTGCCAAAAAATTCACTAAAATGTCTGATATTACTTATAGAAATAGCAAAAATGTATATGTCAACAAACAGTTAAAAAAAACACTATGATCAGAACAAAACGCTTCAATCTAAGTTATATTTCACATGACTATACATACTAAGAAACTACTGTGTGTGTGAGAGACCGAGTAACCTCATGATATAGCCACCACGTCCCTTGTCATATCTTACAGTGCAGTTGTAGGGCTATCCGGTAATTACCTTTCACCAGTTGTCCAGCAAATATACGGCCTCCATTGTGGAAAGATTCTTACTCTCAACTACAGAGTGAGCAAATTAGAGCTTCCTTCAAAGCTGCTACAGTACCTGCTACTTGCCAGCAGCTTTACCTATTGTTGAGGTATCATCTACCTCAACAATCACCCCTGATTCGTTACATGCTCCCATTCACAGCACGGACCTGTCTGTGCTTGCTACGCTGAACTAAGCCCGCATTCTTGCCTGGCAGCCACAAGCCCTGATAACAGAAGGAGAGAGGGATGGAGAGAAGGACAGAGACAAAAAAGGAAGAGAAAATTGAGAGAGGATGAGAGGTGAGGGGTAGAAATAGCCTTTAGAGTGATTATACAGTATTATTAACACTATTAGGGTAATATGAACATGCAATAACTCAGAGACTGTAACTCCATGAAGGCAATGTAGGTCGTCTGGAGAGCTGGATAAAGAACATACAATAGGCCATCATCGAACTCGGTCTAATCCAATATATCTCTGTGATCTAGTCCGGTTTGATCTGATTCCAGCCCCTATTCTCAGCCAGTTCCCACCACATGCCATCACATTCATCAAAGCCTCACGTCTCTCTCTCTCTCTCTCTCTCTCTCTCTCTCTCAAAACTGTTGACAGCCTTTTCTCTAAAAATGCGCTCTACAGAACCAGCCCACTGCTAACTACACACACAGAGATTAAAGGAGAAACAATGCAAAGCATGGCACTTTTCTTTTTTTTCAAACTGGAGTGGCTGCTACAAAGGCAGGCATTGTGTTCCATCGAGCATGCATGGATCTTTCCCTCACACATGAAGGAATCTTTTTTGATGAGGATATGGGAGGGGAGCCATCGAGTTGAATAGCAGAAATGTTGGAGGGAGGGAGCTTGTGGCTTGCTGAAGGCATGCAAGTATGTGCAATAGTGGGGCATATTGTTTCCAAACCCGAAGTCCCACGACTGTCCCAGGAGACAAACAAATTCGTCACTCAAACACGTTGACGACAATCTGGGAGAATTGGGTAACTTGGGAATTTCTTCCCTATTTTCTTCCCCTAGTCAAGACAGAGAAACTCCTAAACATCAGCTGTAGTATAGTACAAACTTCCTCGACACAACAACAAGATATTACCTCCGTAGACATCCTATGGTAGCTTATGTAAAAATATAATCTCACTACTGTCCAAACATACCATTTGGAGGTTTCATCATGCATATGAATACACGTGGGACAATATTCTCCACAGATTCTCTACCCATGGGCATGAATTTCCAATGAAGAGACGCTTTGTGCGCTTCCGAAATGCTGATGCGTCGGAAATAAATAGCAATTAGAATAGAAATGAATAGTCTCGTATGGAGTAAGGTAATGATTGGCTGCCTGTTCCTTCCTACCCAGAGGATTACTCAACACTGGCATTAGAACTGAGGTGGGCTGGAGAGAGAAAGAGAGACAAAAAGACACACACACGA
Source organism: Salmo salar (assembly GCF_965601325.2). NCBI lineage: Eukaryota > Metazoa > Chordata > Actinopteri > Salmoniformes > Salmonidae > Salmo > Salmo salar. Next base: position 129,839,801 of record NC_138299.1, read on the forward strand.
ATACCCAGGTGTTGCTGAACAATCCATCAATTCTATTACAAATGCCGTATCTGCTATAGCATCCTACTCCTTGTAGTTTTTGGTTCTTGTAATAAAATATTCACTGTCTCCATAAAATGTAAACACTCTCTCCCTGAGACCTGATGTGTTTCTCACCCGGAGATGTTTCACTCTGAGAAAACATCTCTGCAATCATCTGTTCTAATATTCACACTAGCATACTACCTAGAATGAAGCAATGTATTGGGCACATATTCTAGCTAAGTGGTATGTTAGTATGGACATTGGAACGTAGCCTACATGTCAGGGAACAGGGTAGAGAGGGGGACAGTAGTTCTAGTAGTAGGCACCATGTACAGCCTACTATAGGACACCAAGTGGCTGAACATAAATACTTGGCATTTCAGGGAACATATATTTATGGCAACAATTGTACTCTGCAATGTCCCTTAGCTCTTCACAACTGGATGTGGCTACAGCCAAACAGCACCTTCTGTTTTTAGAGCGAGGCCACAGAAATGTAGCAAACTACCATGGGAAGAGTTCCAGCATGTATCTTTTAGGCAGCCTTTACCAGATACCTTAAATCAGATGATATAAAGAAGATTCATGCTACTTGCGCAATATCCACAATGCAAGGATATGCCTACAACAATACAATTCAAGAAGGCAACGGTAAAAATGTCGTCCCCCATGAATCATGCAGCGTCCCCCTTGGGCCAATCTGTGGATTTCTATGGCAAGACGCATAATTTGCCAAAGTTTTGTCTGAGATATCGAGCGGGTTAGCTAGACCCATATCCCTGAGCATGTGTGCCAAATTTCATCACTCCGAGTCAAACAGATCAAGAGATATAAACATCTGCCTGTTATAACTCCACTGTGTGGTCGATATGAATGTTCTTGCATATGTTGAGTCTTGACAGTGTTTGCAACATATGTACCAAATGTTATTACAATACGAATATACTTGAGTGATTAATATACATTTATGTGCCATACCACACCCATGTGAATGTTTATTGGTCAATAGCGGGGTTAGGGGCATGACCTTTAAAAGTTTGCATTTTCAATCGCCATCTGGCCAATCAGTGGATTTTTGTAAACGCCAGATCTCTATGGCAAGACGCATCATTTACCCAAGTTTAGTCAAAATCAGGCCAGTGCTGTCTGACATATCGCGTGTGATTAACATACGCACTTGCTAACGCACGGAGACAGAGCCACAGGCCCCTCCCCGATTTCATTTTGGGGGACAGTCAAGAAGTTGCAATAGTCTATGTACCGAGGGGCTAGGGTCAGTCTGTTATATCCAGTGTAATTCTTCTGTCTTATCTGGTGTCCTGTGTGGATCTCAGTAGGCTCCCTAAAAACTCTCTCTCTCCCTCCCCTCCTGGATGGATCTGAGCCCTAGGACCATGCCTCAGGACTACCTGGCCTGATGATTCCTGGCTGGACCCAGTCCACCTGGTCGTGCTCCAATTTCAACTGTTCTGCCTGTGGCTGTGGAACCATTACCTGTTCACCGGATGTGCTACCTTGTCCCTGACCTGCTGTGTTTGTCTCTCTCTTTCAATTTTTTTCAATTCAATTCAATTTGCTTTATTGGCATGACGTAACAATGTACATATTGCCAAAGCTTACTTTTGATATTTCCAATATGAAAATAATAAGAATCAAAATTGTCAACGGGACAACAGTAACAACAATAACCAAGGGTCAAAAATAACCATACATTGAACAATAACAATAAGCATACAGTAGAGGGCATGTGCAGGTTGATTGGTCTGTCAGACACTGTCCCTCATCTTATGGCAGGCGGCAATGTAGTGCGCTGCCAACCCACAGCTCTCTGCGTCCTCCCCCAACAGGATGGGTAGCCTATCCTCATCAGAGAGGTCTTTGAAACCTTGAATAAGGGTTTCAAATTTGGGGAAATGACAGTCTCTAATTGTTTTATATTTTTGACATTTTGTAAGGAAATGCAGCTCTGTCTCAGGTTCTGCTGCTGTGCAGTGTTTGCACAGCCTTTCTTCTACAGGGAGCCATGTTTTCCTGTGTCTACCCTTCTCAATGGCAAGGCTGTGCTCACTGAGCTTGTACTTTGTCAAGGTTTTTCTAAGGTTTTGATCAGTAACCATGGTCAAATAGTTTGCCATGGTGTACTGTCAATTTAGAGCCAGATAGCACTGCATTTTGCTTGTGCTTGTGCTTCCCAATAAGCAATGTAGTTTTGTTTTGATTGTGTTGTAATTTGTTTTATTCTGATTGATTGGATGTTCTGGTCCTGGGGCTTCAGTGTGTTAGTAGAACAGGTTTGTGAACTCAGCCAAAGGGCCAGCTGGATGAGGGGACTCTTTTCTTTGCTCAGCTCTTGGCATTGCAGGGTTTGGTAATGATAAATGTAAAATATGAGAGGGGGCCACTGTATTTTAGATGTTTCCAAAACTTAATTCCTATTTTTTGAGTTTTAATTATTAGTGGATATTGGCATAATTCTGCCCTGCATGCATTGTATGTAGTTTTCCTCTGGACATGTAGGAGAATCTTACAGAACTCTGCATGCAGGCTTCCAATGTGGTGTTTGTCCCATTTGGTGAAATCTTGTTTTGCAAGTGGACTCCACACCTCGCTGCCATAAAGTGCAATTGGTTCAATGACCCATTCAATTAATTTTAGCCAAATTTTAATAGGTATTTCAATTAGAATTTGTTTTTTTAATGGTGTAGAATGCCCTGCGTGCTTTCTCTCTCAGTTCATTCACTGCCTCATTAAGGTGTCCAGTTGAGCTTATTTTTAAACCTAAGTAATTGTGGTGTGTGCAGTACTCTATATATTTTGTACCAATTGAGAACTTTGGTCTAATTCCCTGAGATCTGAATCTTCTCTGGATAATCATTATTTTAGTCTTTTTGGGGTTTACTGCCAGGGCCCAGGTCTGGCAGTACTGCTCTAGCAGGTCCAGGCTCTGCTGTAGGCCATGTGCTGTGGGTGACAGCAGGCATAGGTCATCTGTGAAAAGTAGGCATTTAACCTCTGATTTGTGGAGACTAACACCAGGGGCTGAGGATTTTTCTAGAATAGTGGCCAATTTGTTGAAGTAAATATTGAAGAGTACAGGGCTCAGATTGCAACCCTGGCGAAGGCCCTGCCCCTGGTTAAAGAATTCTGTTATTTTCTTGCCAATTTTAATGCTGCACGTATTGCCAGTATACATTGATTTAATTATGTTATATGTTTTACCCCCTACACCACTTTCAATAACTTTGTAGAACAGTCCTGTATGCCAAATAGAATCAAATTATTTTTGGAAGTCGATAAAGCAAGCGCATATCTTGGTATTATTTTGGTGGATATGTTTATCTATCAGGGTGTGTAAGGTGTAATATGATCAGTCGTGCAATGTTTTGGTATAAATCCAATTTGGCTTTTACTCAAGACATTGTGCTTATTAAAGAAGTTTAGAACTCTTACATTTATAATACTACAGAAAACCTTCTCCAGGTTACTGTTCACACAAATGCCTCTGTAATTGTTAGGGTCAAATTTGTCTCCGTTCTTAAAGATTGGGGTTATGAGTCCTTGATTCCAGATGTCAGGGAAATAACCTACACGCACGATCAAATTAAACAGTTTTAATATAGACAATAAAAATTTTGCACTAGTGAGTTTGAGCATCTCATGAAGGATGCCATCAGGTCCGCATGCTTTTTTAAATTTGAGGGACTGAAGTTTCTTATAGAGCTCCTGGTCAGTAATTGGGGCATCCAATGGATTTTGATTGTCCTTTATAGCTTTTTCTAATCCATTAAACTTCTCATGAATTTTGCATTGTTCTGCATTTGTGTCAATTTGAACGGTGTTGTAGAGTGTTTTAAAATGGGTTGTCCATATGTCACCATTTTGTATTACTAATTCCTCTTGTTTCTATTTTTTGTTTTTTTTTTGCGCAAAGGAACACATATTTTTCAGTCAGTACAAGTTTTTTTTTCAGTTTTAACCAAATGTGATGTTTACCAATTTTGAGGGGATCAATTAGATTATGTATTTTGGATTTGTACCAATGATCAGTCCTGCAGAGTCTCTGCCTCTATTGACAGAGCTGAGTTTCTGTGATGGTACAATTACCTCTCTGTAGCCTGTGAAACAATGAGTGACACCATGTCTCCTGTAGAATGATGACATCAACATCTTTAAGTCTCTCTCTCTCTCTCTCGCTCTCTCTCATTATTTGACCCTTCTGGTCATCTACGAACATTTGAACAACTCTCATAATCTTCACCCGGAACAGCCAGAAGAGGACTGACCACCCCCCAGAGCCTGGTTCCTCTCTAGGTTTCTTCCTAGGTTCCTGCCTTTCCAGGGAGTTTTTCCTATCCACCGTGCTTCTACATCTGCATTGCTTGCTGTTTGGGGTTTTAGGCTGGGTTTCTATATAAGCACTTTGTGACATCTGCTGATGTAAAAAGGGCTTTATGAATAAATTGGATTGATTGATTGATTGATTGACATACTTCTTTATGTGATAGAACCAAGTGATATACTGAGGGTTACTACAGCCATTGCATCACAAGAAAGCACACAATCTACTGAAACAAAGTGATACTATAGATCTAGGAATTGAGACACAACTTGTCGCCAATGAAAAGAATACAACACAAATAATTTCCCAGTTACAACATGAATGCGATGAAAAGTCCTGCTGCACGTGGCTGTTTAACTTGATCTGGTTTACACTCAGTGGACTAGTAAACTAATGGTAAACTCTTAATAACATACAACATAAAGCATGTTGAAGGGTTAATTTAAAATCTGTCTCTGAAGAGAGAGCAATATATTTAAATAGTTTATGGTTATTTTGCTTACTGCCATTTGCTTGAGTAAAATGTTCCCCTTTGTTGCATGGAATGCAAAACAGTATAAAAGTAGCTTTATCTCTAAACAATAACTCAATTTATGAGAGGGAGGGAGGGAAAAGCAATTTACAATGTGGTATTACAAAGTACCCTTCTCTGGCAACACCCTTCCATGGTCTATTCTCCAAACACCCAAACAAAGTTCATATTTTATCTGGCTGAGAATACATCACATACAGATCACTATACAAGTAAGTGCAAAAATAAAGGAAACACCAACATAAAGTGTCTTAATAGGGCATTGGGTCACCAAGAGCCCCCTGAACAGCTTCAATGCACCTTGGCATAGATTCTACAAGTGTCTGCAACTCTATTGGATGGATATGATACCATTCTTCCATGAGAAATTCCATAATTTGTTGTTTTGTTGACGGTGGTGGAAAACGCTGTCTCAAGCACTGCTCCAGAATCTCCCATAAGTGTTCAATTGGGTTGAGATCTAGTGACTGACGCACGCACGCACGCACGCACGCACGCACGCACGCACGCACGCACGCACACACACACACACACACACACACACACACACACACACACACACACACACACACACACACCCTTTAAACCCCATATGCTTCTTTGCAAAACCCTTTTCAAAGTCACTGAGATCTCTTCTTCTAGACATGGTAGCCAGAATAATGGGCAACTGGGCATTTTTATACATGACCCTGAGCATGATGGGATGTTAATTGCTTAATTAAATCAGGAACCACACCTGGGTGGAAGCACCTGCTTTCAATATACTTTGTATCCCTCATTATTTACTCACGTGTTACTTGTACTTTGAGTGCCATGAGCATAACTCTACGACTCACAAAACTAAAGGAGAACTACAACAGTAATTAAGCTCAAAACCAAAAAAACTATCATTACAAAGTTTATATATCAATTCTTTCTGAGGTGTTTCGAGGTGTGTAAATGATTTACATTTAAACAACCATATAATGCATCTCAATGTTCTTAATGGAACATTCCATCCAAAAACTATCTTTTGGTATTTGTTTCACTAGTCCATTGTTGATATAGTCCTAAAGTGTTATGCATGTCAGCAATCAAGTTTTCAAGATACATACCTTTCAAAATACTGAAATACATCCGGTATGATGCATTTTGCATCATATGATGCAAAACGCAGCCTCATATGATGTAAAATGCATCATAACGGCTGTTTTCCTTTAATTCAAATAGTTCCATTGATAATCACAAAATCTGATTGTCATTGTTTCCATCTGGGTCATCTTCAGTAGGACACACAGTTTTCATTGGACAAACTCAGGTAAGTACCTCTCCATTTCAAAATGTCAAAACATTTGTACCTGGGACAGGCAGGAGGGGTATATGTCCTAATATGTACACTGTACAGGGGGCTAAACAGTGAGCAGCATCAAAGGCTTACCTCCCTACTCTCCTTCTCTTTAACACCAGTGAGATATATGACTGTTTATTATAGGCCACATAGAACAAAGGGAATCTGCAATAGGCAGGGTACAATGACAGTCAGGGTCAGTGGTTGAGGTTGGTCAGTCTAACCTAGTAACAAAGAGAATGAGAAACAGTACATTTCATTTGTCTAAACTGAGATTATCTACTTAACTAGATAACTGTCCCCACAAGTTTGGATTTATTTACAATTTTCACGATTCATTGTAAAAACCATTCAAAGCTTTCAAATCATAACAGAAATCTAAGAATAGATTAATGAACAGCATTGGTAAATGGGACACAGCCAATGGATGTGGCCTCCCAGACAGAATAAAAGGTTTCCACTTTGATTTTTGCACATGGCTAAAGGTGTTGCTTATGGCCATTTGTTATGTGAGCCAATGCACAGTATTTAACTCATGTTATGGTTGCCATGTATAGCTAAAACTGGCCAGTATGATGGCACTTTCTCATAAAATTCTCCATATAACATAAGCAAAAGCACCTATGAAAAGTTATTGTCTGATTTTAAAATGAGGTTGAAGAAAATAGGGCTTGAGGAAGTCAATAGATGGACATGTTCTGTGAACCACATAAGAGACTGCATCTCTTCATGGAAGGATCCCGGAAAGACAGAGTGACAGCAAGAGGAAAAAGATGACGAACAAAGAAGGACAGCTAGAAGAGGTTGACCACAACGGGTGTCACTATATGTGGACATCCTGTGTGGCCGACAGAGGAAGCATTTCCCGTAGGGCTGAGGCCAAGGCCAAGGTCTGATAGTGGCCTCTGTCACTTTCATATAAGGAACAGAAGGATATAAGGGACAGTACAATGATCTCTGTGTGTAGTTCAGGAAACCCGTCCAAGAGATCAGGATGCAACAGACTAAAATGCAAACGGGACTTTTAACGTTTACTAACAACAGATGCAGATGTTATAAACATTCAATTAGAGATTTGATATGTACAATGATCTCTCAACTAAATGGTCACTTACGCTTCTGATGCCGAGTTATATGTTACAAGTGCAACTATTTCTGATTTACAATGACTCATTCTGTAGGAATTATAGGAGTGTCAAACCAATCGGCAACACGTTCCGCAAGCAGCAAAAATAAAAACACTGTTCAAAACGAAGATAAAGCAATGATATCAATATTGACATGCTCTGCATTGCCTGGAAGAGTTTTTGTCATTCCTTCCTCAGCTGATGGTGTGCTCAAAACACACAGGCTCAGTGCCCTGGCCCAGAGCTATCCGTTTTGGACCACAGCCACTCTCTGCTGCAAGCTAAACACACCACCTGCTCCACTGTGGGGAACAGCAGAGCTACAGAACACAGACTCACAGATCATCATACCCTTTGTGAAAGCCGTTGAAGGTATGACGCTTTAATTAATGACAGCATACATCAAATAAAATGTATTTATATAGCCCTTCTTACATCAGCTGATATATCAAAGTGCTGTACAGAAACCCAGCCTAAAACCCCAAACCGCAAGCAATGCAGGTGTAGAAGCACGGTGGCTAGGAAAAACTCCCTAGAAAGGCCAAAACCTAGGAAGAAACCTAGAGAGGAACCAGGCTATGAGGGGTGGCCAGTCCTCTTCTGGCTGTGCCGGGTGGAGATTATAACACAACATGGCCAAGATGTTCAAATGTTCGTAAATGACCAGCATGGTCAAATAATAATTATCACAGTAGTTGTCGAGGGTGCAACAAGTCAGCACCACAGGAGTAAATGTCAGTTGGCTTTTCATAGCCGATCATTGAGAGTATCTCTACTGCTCCTGCTGTCTCTAGAGAGTTGAAAACAGCAGGTCTGGGACAGGTAGCACGTCCGGTGAACAGGTCAGGGTTCCATAGCCGCAGGCAGAACAGTTGAAACTGGAGCAGCAGCACGGCCAGGTGGACTGGGGACGGCAAGGAGTCATCATGCCAGGTAGTCCTGAGGCATGGTCCTAGGGCTCAGGTCCTCCGAGAGAGAGCGAGAAAGAAAGAGAGAATTAGAGAGAGCATACTGAAGTTCACACAGGACACCGGGTAAGACAGGAGAAATACTCCAGATATAACAGACTGACCCTAGCCCCCCGACCATAAACTACTGCAGCATAAATACTGGAGGCTGAGACAGGAGGGGTCAGGAGACACTGTGGCCCCATCCGATGATACCCCCGGACAGGGCCAAACAGGCAGGATATAACCCCACCCACTTTGCCAAAGCACAGCCCCCACACCACTAGAGGGATATCTTCAACCACCAACTTACCATCCTGAGACAAGGCCGATTATAGCCCACAAAGATCTCCACCACGGCACAACCCAAGGGGGGGCGCCAACCCAGACAGGAAGACCACGTCAGCGACTCAACGCACTCAAGTGACGCACCCCTCCTAGGGACGGCATGGAAGAGCACCAGTAAGCCAGTGACTCAGCCCCTGTAATAGGGTTAGAGGCATGTGTCATAATGCTTTATAACTTATTTATACATTTTCAATTGATTTAAAATGGCCATTATTCAGTTAATTGTGATCATTATGAGATGATAAGACTGTATAATGGGTCATACATTCTTATGACAAGTCTTACAATGCATTATAGCCTCTTCATAATACCTGTTGGTCATTACGATATGGGTGACTATATGTTATGCTGTGTGATTGATTCCTCACCACTGCACTGACATCACTGAACAACTCATACCAGCAAATACTGGAACTACAGTGATGCAGTTCAGTGGATAGAAGAGGAACGCTATAATTATTGGATTAACATTTCCATACAAAAATATGTCCTTCACGTGCAAAACACAAAGCGCTATCTAATACATGCACGACCAGCAAGGCAAACTTGACTAAAACTAAACCCCTGGCTTAGATGCCAGGTCAACCGTTAGGGAGTGAGTCATTCTTTCTCCGGCTCCGATATTTCCTTACTACCATTAGGGGATAGGGCAGGGGGAGTTTGAGAGTTAGAGTGGTACCATGATATTCCAAATGCGGGTCATTGCTCAAAAGTTCCATTGACTTTGGCTGTTTGTTTCCCAAAGACACAGAGCTCTACAGGAATTCCAGTGCTGGTCGACACAAAAAGCTATTTTCAATGTCCATAATCTCCCAGAGGAGAGAGGGAATGGACTAGGCGACTGGACTGTCCACCACTCCACTAGGTTACAGGGCCCAGCCATCCCACACTGTTGCCTCACCACACATGCTGATACAGACAGCACATGGCCAGGGAAACCCCCAGGGAACTATTGGACAATATGTGTGAGAACAGAGCTGACCAACAGCCTTTGGGAAACAGATATCCTTGCCACATGATGTAAAGAGAGAATAATCGAGAGAGATAGAGTGAGGAGAAACCATGTTGATTAGGATACATATCTGGTCTCCAAATGTAACATTTCTACTTTCCATTTCTACAGTCCAACTGTTTTTGTAAAAAAAAAAGATGTTTTAATGAATTATTTTTTTCCTCATTTTTTAAACCTTTTTTACTTTTTCTCCCCAATTTTGGTCTTGTCTCATCGCTGCAACTCCCCAATGGGCTTGGGAGGCAAAGGTGGAGTCATGCGTTCTCCGAACCATGACCCGCCAAACCGCGCTTCTTAACACCAACCAACTTAACCCGGAAGCCAGCCACACCAATGGGTCGGGGGAAACACCGTTCAAGTGACAACCGAGATCTGCCTGCAAGCACCCGGCCCGCCACAAGGAGTTGCTAGGGCGCAAGTAAAGCCCCCCCAGCCAAACCCTCCCCTAACCCAGACAACGCTGGGCCAATTGTGCGCCGCCCTATGGGACTCCCAATCACAGCCGGTTGTGATACAGCCTGGGATCGAACTCAGATCTGTAATGACGCCTCTAGCACTGTGATACAGTGCCTTAGACCACTGCACCACTCGGGAGGCCCCCAACTGTTATACAATGAGAAATATAATGATAATCAGTTACACTACTGTAATCTAAGCTTTTGAGCATGTCTTACTACATGTCAACTATGAATCTCACTAAAGTATCCAATTATTTCTTTACTCATTTATCCATCTGTACATTTCCATGTTTACAGCTCTATGCTCCCTCTTACCTTTGGTACAACCTGGATTTTAGTATGGAGCTTTGACACCAGGAGTACTCTGACCCCAATGTTAGCTGGACAGTGATAATGCTCCATCTCTCAGGTCAGTGTCCTCAGCTGGTCAGTGGGCAGAAACACCGGTGCCATGGCTTTCTGTATCCTCAAAACAGGCTGTCCCAGGACTTGCTCGGTGTACACAGAGTTCCTCCTTCTTCAACTGAAAATTCTCCAAATGGAAAGGACAGCAGGCAAATGCAGCACTTCTCTCTCTTTCTCTAAGTGAGTCAAAAGTCTGTACCAGCCAGGTGACGTTTGGCTGGAGTGCCAACTGTTGCCAAACTCTTTGGTACCAGGCCGTGTCTCTCCAACAGTATTTTGACTGACTTATTGGTCTATTCATTCATCTTGCAGTCCCTCTTAAGAAAGAAAAACAGACAAAGAGGAGCAGCAAGTCAGGAATTTGAATGTGGTGTTACCAGAATAAGCTAAGTAACAAGTACACAAGGCCCTGTGTGTCAGTGCAACAAAACAGCAGCTACCCTCCCACCTTTTTGCAGTTGAAAGGCAGCCCTTTCACACAATATGCTGCTTGTCAAGAGTGTCACAGACTCACCCTCCCCTCTCTCCCTTTGACTCTCACTTTGTCCTTCTCTTCATCAAGTGGCAAATGTCAGTCAGTTACAAGAGAGAGGTCTTCACAAATTAGTTCAGAAACACAGTCTGGTCTATAAAGGGAAAAGGGAAAAGTGTTGGCTGTTGTTGTTGCTAAGGACAGCACTATAGGAAGACGGAGTAACAAGGAAGAGGTGGAAGCAGGGTGGGGGAAGGAAACGACAGTGTGGGATATATCCCTTTGAGTAATGGAAACTGCTCCTCTGGATGGACGGACAGCCATCCTCTTCTCCCCATCCACTACAATCAAGAATCTCCTTCCCAAAACAACACTATTTCTGTAAGGTTGAACTTTTCTTAGTCAACCATGTGTTCTTTTTCTTTGTGCTCTTGAACGTAGCCGTGTTTCTTTGTTTTGGAACGTAGCCATTTTTCTTTGTGTTCTGGAACGTAGCCGTGGTTCTTTGTTTTGGAACGTAGCCGTGTTTCTTTGTGTTCTGGAACGTAGCCGTGTTTCTTTGTGCTCTTGAACGTAGCCGTGTTTCTTTGTGCTCTTGAACGTAGCCGTGTTTCTTTGTGTTCTGGAACGTAGCCGTGTTTCTTTGTGCTCTTGAACGTAGCTGTGTTTCTTTGTGTTCTGGAACGTAGCCTTGTTTCTTTGTGCTCTTGAACGTAGCTGTGTTTCTTTGTGTTCTGGAACGTAGCCTTGTTTCTTTGTGCTCTTGAACCTAGCCGTGTTTCTTTGTGTTCTGGAACGTAGCCTTGTTTCTTTGTGCTCTTGAACGTAGCCGTGTCTTTCATTTTTGTTCTTTGATTTCACCTGTGTTCGTTTCTCACCTGGTCTCATCAGCTCCCTATTTAGTTCAGTTCTTTCTGTTTGTATTGTTTGTTTTTGATTGCCTACCTGTGTTTGACCATTGCCTGCCTGCGACCACAATTCCTGCCTTCTGCGAAGGCTTAATAAACATCTGCCGTGCTCTGCGTGTGAATCTACACCTTCTTCTCTCTGAGTATTCATTACAATTTCGAATTGTTCATGTTCAGACAACATGCAGAGTGAAATCACAGATTCCAACCTGGTGAATATGAATTGAAAGCCTGCAATATATCATACTACTATAGCTCTTGTTTTGGACAAGCATCTTGTGTTTATGTGTAGTCAAATGATGTGGCCTATGAGACATTTTCCAGACAAGTAGCCAGAGAGAGAGTGGTTTCCTTGGACAAAGTGACAACAGGTTCCCTGTTCAACTGCGGTAAATGTTACCAGTGACTTACATGATGACATCTCGTTTGGACCGCCAACCATGTGTTACCGTGACAACACATCTGGAAAACACCCAAACGATCAGTCTGGCGTGTTCTCAGATATTGCACCAGTAATAATGATGATCAGCTAATGTTGGGTTTCATTGATTGTGAACTAACTACCACCAAACAAATCTGTGAATGCTAATATGGTCAGTTAGCAGACGCTTTTATCTAAAGCAACTTATATAACTGTCAATTTTGACAGTGTGTGTATATCTGGACCAAGAAAGAATGGAACCCACAACCCTGGTGTTGCTAGCACCATTCTCTACCCCGCTGAGCCATTGGAACCACCGATTTGAAGATATCATTATGAAGACTTATGACCAGCTCACTTCCCAAGTTCTTGCAAACAGGAAATATCCGACTGTGAAACAGAAGAAAAGAAATTCAAAGGATGATTCAGTCTGAAAGTGATTGTCTTTGTTTTGGATGAAGGGCTTGCCTCGAGGCGAGGAAAAAAAGACCAAGACTGAGGAAAGGAAATCACATGAGGAAAGACCTTCAGAAAAGGTCATCCAGTCTGCAGTATCTATAAAGATAGATATCGCCTGGTAGTGTGTGAAGCCCAGATGTTGCAGCTGTTGGAAAGGCCTGAAGTCCCTGGAACACACAGCTGTTTATAACAATAACACTCTCACAGACAGGTATGCTCACAGCTTGGGAAGCTACTCATTAGATAAAAGGAAGACAAATATACTATACTGAACAAAAACATAAACGCAACATGTAAAGTGTTGGTCCCATGTTTCATGAGGTGAAATAAATGATCCCAGAAATGTTTCATGGGCACAAAAAGCTTATTTCTCTCAAATTCTGTGCACAAATTTGCTTACATCCCTGTTAGTTAGCATTTCTCCATTGCCAAGACAATCCATCCACCTGATAGACGTGGCATATCAAGAAGCTAATTACGGCACGATCATTACACAGGTACACCTTGTGCTAGGGACAATAAAAGGCCACTCTAAAATGTGCAAATGTTTTAAAATGTTTTGTCACACAACACAATGCCACAGATGTTTTGAGGGAGCATGGAATCGGTATGCTGACTTCAGGAATGTCCACCAGAACTGTTGCTAGACTTTAATGTTAATTTCTCTACCATAAGCCGTTTCAGAGAATTTGGCAGTACGTCCAACCGGCTTCACATCCACAGTCCACGCAAAACCACGCCAGCTCAAGTCCTCCACATCCGGCTCCTTCATCTGCGTGCTGGTCTGAGACCAGCCACCAGACAGCTAATAAAACTGTGGGTCTGCACAACCGAATCATTTCTGCACAAACTGTCAGAAACCGTCTCAGGGAAGCTCATCTGCGTGCTCGTCATCCTCACCAGGGTCTTGACCTGACTGCAGTTCGGTGGCATAACCGACTTCAGTGAGCAAATGCTCACCTTCGATGGCCACTGGCACACTGGAGAAGTGTGCTCTTCATGGATGAATCCCGGTTTCAACTGTACTGGGCAGATGGCACTGGGCAGTATGGCATTGTGTGGGCGAGCGGTTTGCTGATGTCAACGTTGTGAACAGAGTGCCCCATGGTGGCAATGGGGTTATTGTATGGGCAGACAATCTACGGACAATGAACCCAATTGCATTTTATCAATGACAATTTGAATGCGCAGAGATACCGTGACGAGATCCTGGGGCCCATTGTTGTGCCATTCATTTGATCCATGCCTCTACCTTTTTTTATGGTATCTGTGACCAACAGATGCATATCTGTATTCCCAGTCATGTGAAATCCATAGATTAGTGGCTAATGAATTTATTTCAATTGACTGTAACTCAGTAAAGTCTTTGTAAAATTATGCATGTTGTGTTTATATTTTTGTTCAGTGTATATGACAGCTAGTGCTCTAATGTATACAATATATAAGATATCTGTAAAAAAAAAAACGTATTTCATCTAGTTTATATACTTCCCATTTCATGTTTATTTAAGAGACAGTGAGGAAAGACATGGAAGTAAGGAGGAGAAAGTGTGTTACTGTGTTAGAAGGGCATTGGCCAGATTTGACCTCACACCAACACCAGCATACATACGCCCTGAAGGAAGCATCACTAACCGCTTGAGCACGCCAGAGTAGACCACTTATTTCTGTTCTGTCAATACTGTGCATTTCTCTAATGGTGTAAAGGGGATCATGCATCTTATTAAGACCGTTATAATGTATCAAAAAGGTTCTTTCCAGGAAACTGAGTGTATGATCCCATTCAAGGTAGCCAGCAGCAGTAATTAACAGGCCAGTGCACAGTACCCACAGCAGAAGTGGGACTGGTGGAACAACACAGTAACATTTGACACAGTACAGAGGACACACTGAAAGACTGACTGGGTGATTACAACATGGCCCTGATTTCTGTGAGAACAGAACAGAACAAGCTTTCATAACAAAGGAGTTATTATTGCAGTTTAAGTCCGTTTCTAGGGAGCATTTCTCTCTCTGCAAGGCCCCCAAAACGTGTCTGACCGACTGCAAAACAATTCTCTCACTCCCTCCCTCTCTCTATTTCTCTCAATAGCATCCACTGTTTTAGGAGTGGGAAGAAGAAGGGACTAAACGTGGCAATGACTGTTGCCTCTGTAACTGGTCTGTGCCTGCCCTCTCTCTCTCTCCCTGTCTCTATCCCCTGTCTCCCTCTCTCTGTCTTTCTCTCTCCATCTCCCTCTATCCTCCTCTCCTTCTCCCCACTCTGAAAAGAGAAGCTGCAAAGAGACTAGGAGAGAACAGTTAGAAGAGGAAGAGGTACACAGACATGATCATTGTCTGTTGGTCTCCATCGTAGCCAACTAGCCAAGCATTAGCTAGTTAATCTGCCCTGTAGATCTCAGCTTCCAGTGTGCAGACTCAGGGGAGGACAACCTAGGCTTGTATTGTGTCTGTCTGGGGCTCTGATAAACCAAGGACAGTTAGAGGACCCACTCCTGGAGGTTGGCATTGACACAAACAACCAGATGGTGTCCAAATAAGGAACAATGATATCCAACCAAGAGTGACTATACAAATTCCCCCACAATCTCAACGAATTATAACATTTTGTTATAGATTTAGTTAAGTTTGTTTAAACCCTTTATAATTCAATAATGTATCCCAAGATAAACAAGCATATGATCAACTAATTTGTTCATTCATTCATGCTTCTCCCTCTTTTAAACCAGCAACAGCAAATAAAGAATAAACTATATTGAATAACATGCCAATAGACCAACTCTCGTCAATGAACCTTTAGAACAATGACAGATCTACACATGCAGCCAACACAAAGCGAGTATTGTGTCTCACCTGGAGTCTTTCATACAACGCTAATCTCCCAGCTGATTGTCAGTCTGAAAAAGTCAACCCTTCTAACAAAGCATAATGGAAGTTTACTTTACCTGAGGGCAAGTTTCCAGTAACAACAAGAGAAAGACGGCAGGACTGAGCAAACACAGCTTGTCACAAAGAGGGCACCACTGTCAGTCTTCTTCATGTACAGCAAAACCCAAATAAAAAAGCCTGGATGGAATCCAAAAGGGGGAGAGCGAGAGGTGCAGCAGGAGTTTGTTGTTTGCGGTCAGTCTCTCCGATGTTTGAGAGGCTCTCCCTGTCCTAAACACACTCTCTCACATCACACTGTCATGACAAAAAGAGTGACAAAGCAATGTGTCCTGTGCTCTGCTCTGCTGACACAGTCTGCCCCCCCTCCCACCCCCCCCATCTCGCTCATTCTCCCTCCCTCAGTTTTCCTGTGCTGTCAACCACTCCTAGCAGGACACAAGGCAGTCATTCTTCTGGCTAAAGAAATCCTTACTTGTTCTCACAAAGCCTACAGAAACAAGTTCACCTTGAGTCACTGGCATATTTTGGAAGAGGTTGAAATAATCATTAGATAGATGCATGCACTCTTCACTGAAACAGCCCCAAAGATGCATCCAATTAGTTATTTTGACCTACTGTGTTCCTGCATTTTAATACCAGATACTTCACTTCATCAACATAAAATAAATAACTATATTTATTCCTTAAACTTTTATATTGAAAACTCTATATTTTTTTACAGCTAATATTGATTGACTGAGTCTAATATGAACAAGCGACCAGGTGTCACTGAGAAAACAGTAAGTGGTGAAAACAGCGTAAAATATAACAACTGGTTGGGGCAGTTTTTAATCACATAATGTCTATTATTGTCAAAGGGAACATAAACTGCAGACGTCCGCTTTTTGTAGAGGCTCAGAGCCTCGGACTCATCTGTCAAAATTGGTTCAAGCTGTCATGGCTGACCTAACCTGTGATGCTGCTGCTTGTCAGCCTGGCTCTAACACAGACAGAATACAAACACCCAAACAACATAGCCACAAATATAGCTCCTATAGCCTCATAAAAAGCACACCATTTTCCTGATAAACAAATGTACATTACTGTTCAAAAGTTTGGGGTCACTTAGAAATGTTTTTGAAAGAAAAGCTAATTTTTAGTCCATTAAAATAACAACAAATTCATCCGAAATACAGTGTAGACATTGTTATTGTAAATGACTATTGTAGCTTGGAAATGCCAGATTTTTAATGGAATATCCACATAGGTGTGGAGAGCCCCATTATCAGCAATCATCACCCCTGTGTTCCAATGGCACGTTGTGTTAGCTAATTTTAAAATGCTAATTGATCATTAGAAAACCCTTTTGCAATTATATTAGCACAGCTGAAAAGTGTTGTTCTTATTAAAGAAGCAATAAAACTGGCCTTCTTAAGACTAGTTGAGTATCTGGAGCATCAGCATTTGTGGGTTTTATTGCTTCTTTAATTAGCACGACAGTTTTCAGCTGTGCTAACATAATTTCAAAATGGCTTTCTAATGATCAATTAGCTTTTTAAAATGATAAACTTGGATTAGCTAATACAACGTGCAATTAGAACACAGGACTGATGGTGGCTGATAATGGGCCTCTGTACGCCTATGTAGATATTCCATTAAAAATCAGCCGTTAGCTACAATAGTCATTTACAACATTAACAATGTCTACACTGTATTTCTGATCAATTTCATGTTATTTTAATGGACAAAAAATTTGATTTTCTTTAAAAAACAAGGACATTTCTAAGTGACCCCAAACTTATGAATGGTAGTGTATATATACAGTACCAGTCAAAAGTTTGGAGACATGTTTTCATTCAAGGGTTTTTCTTTATTTGACTATTTTCTACATTGTCTAATAATAGTGAAGACATCAAAACTATGAAATAACACATATGGAATCATGTAGTAACCAAAAAAGTGATAAACAAATCAAAATATATTTTATATTTGAGATTCTTCAAAGTAGCCACCCTTTGCCTTAATGACAGCTTTGCACACTCTTGGCATTCTCTCAACCAGCTTCATGAGGTAGTCACCTGGAATGCATTTCAGTTAACATGTGTGCCTTGTTAAAAGTTAATTTGTGGAATTTCTTTCCGTCTTAATGCGTTTGAGCGAATCAGTTTTGTTGTGACAAGGTAGGGGTGGTATACAGAAGATGGCTCAATTTGGTAAAAGACCAAGTCCATATTATGGTAAGAACAGCTCAAATAAGCAAAGAGAAATGACAGTCCATCATTACTTTAAGACATGAAGGTCAGTCAATCAGGAAAATGTCAATAACTTTGAAAGTTTCTTCAAGTGCAGTCGCAAAAAACCATCAAGAGCTATGATGAAACTGGCTCTCATGAGGACCGCCACAGGAAAAGAAGACCCAGAGTTCATTAGAGTTACCAGCCTCAGAAATTGCAGCCCAAATAAATGCTTCATGGAGTTCAAGTAAAAGACACATATCAACATCAAATGTTCAGAGGAGACTATGTGAATCAGGCCTTCATGGTCGAATTGCTGCAAAGAAACCCCTACTAAAGGACACCAATACGAAGAAGAGACTTGCTTGGGCCAAGAAACACGACCAATGGACATTAGATCAGTGGAAATCTGTCCTTACTCTGCATCTTTGTGAGATGTAGAGTAGGTGAACGGATGATTTCTGCATGTGTGGTTCCCACCATGAAGCATGGAGGAGGTGTGATGGAGTGGGGATGCTTTGCTGGTCATTTTGCAGCGATACGCCATCCAATATGGTTTGCGCTTAGTGGGAATATCATTTGTTTTTCAACAGGACATTGACCCAACACACCTCCAGGCTGTGTAAGGGCTATTTGACCAAGGAGAGTGATGGATTGCTGCATCAAATGACCTGGCCTCCACAATCACCCGATCTCAACCCAATTGAGATGGTTTGGGTTGAGTTGGACGACAGAGTGAAGGAAAAGCAGCCAACAAGTTCTCAGCATATGTGGGAACTCCTTCAAGACTGTTGGAAAAGCATTCCAGGTGAAGCGGGTTGAAAGAATGCAAAGCGTGTGCAAAGCTGTCATCAAGGCAAAGGGTGACTACTTTGAAGAATCTAAAATCTAAAATCTATTTTGATTTGTTCAACACTTTTTGGTATCTACATTATTCTATATGTGTTATTTCATAGTGTTGATGTCTTCATTATTATTCAACAATGTAGAAAATAGTAAAAATAAAGAAAAACCCTTGAATGAGTAGCTGTGTCCAAATTTTTACTGGTACGGTATATATTGAGACGGAAATGAAAGTGAAATTCAATGAAAGATGGAAAAGCATCAGCAGGCAGGCAGTAGTGGGTCAGATATTTGGAAAGTCCTTTCAAACATGAGGAAGTCATTTAAGATGGAGATAACTATTTGCCTACAAAGTTAGCTGTGGATTGGAAAGCAGCGGCACTCTTTCATCAACCTTGCGTGGTCTGTACTTCGCTAACTCTAAACCGTCTATTTAAATGTAATTACTCTCCCCACAGAGATAGGCTTGCACAGAGCCAAATTCCCCCCAAACCACTGTGTGTGTGTGTGTGTGTGTGGTGTGTGTGTGTGTGTGTGTGTGTGTGTGTGTGTGTGTGTGTGTGTGTGTGTGTGTGTGTGTGTGTGTGTGTGTGTGTGTATGTGTGTCAGTCAGTCACTGTGTGTGTGTGTGCAAATTATGAGGAATTATTTTGAGCTTGAACTAGGGAATGAACATCTGCATATGTATTGTAGGTATGGCATACAGTACATGTATCAAAAAGACATACAGGTACTGTATGTCATGCCTACATACCTACAATTGTATTGACCAATACTGTCTGAGTTCCACTCCTCATCCAGGTGGTTGTATTGACCAATACTGTCTGAATTCCTCTCCTCATCCAGGTGGTTGTATTGACCAATACTGTCTGAATTCCTCTCCTCATCCAGGTGGTTGTATTGACCAATACTGTCTGAATTCCTCTCCTCATCCAGGTGGTTGTATTGACCAATACTGTCTGAATTCCTCTCCTCATCCAGGTGGTTGTATTGACCAATACTGTCTGAATTCCTCTCCTCATCCAGGTGGTTGTATTGACCAATACTGTCTGAATTCCTCTCCTCATCCAGGTGGTTGTATTGACCAATACTGTCTGAATTCCTCTCCTCATCCAGGTGGTTGTATTGACCAATACTGTCTGAATTCCTCTCCTCATCCAGGTGGTTGTATTGACCAATACTGTCTGAATTCCTCTCCTCATCCAGGTGGTTGTATTGACCAATACTGTCTGAGTTCCTCTCCTCATCCAGGTGGTTGTATTGACCAATACTGTCTGAATTCCTCTCCTCATCCAGGTGGTTGTATTGACCAATACTGTCTAAATTCCTCTCCTCATCCAGGTGGTTGCAACAGAGCGCTTTCTCTACATCCACATCTATGACTATTCTATTGATCGCATAAAGGATCTTCAGATACATGGAGCAGGCCTTTGCCTAGAAGCTGCTTAAATACCAGCCCCTCGTGACTCGCTTGGACAGCCTTGGTGTAGGTGCAAGCGGGTGACGCTGATATTCGTCAGTCTCGGCCACATCCACAGGTTTGCAGTGCGTAGCCTCCAGATTGAGGACCTGACAAAAACTAGGACAAAGGAATTGGCTAGATTCTGCTCTGTTTCAGCTGTCGTGGGCACCCCAGCTGTTTGGATAAGGAGGTACTTTCTGTACCATGCATACAGGGACCTTTGACATTTGTTTTGGGGGGGGGATTTTGAGCTTGAACTAGGCAGAATGAACATCTCCGAATGTATTGTAGGTATGTTACACATGATCTTCATTCACTCCAGACCATGTCCCTGTAAATACCCTATAAATACACATACAGATCTCAGGAGCCCCTATTAAATATGCCCTTTATCAACAGCCCGCTATTGATCTGCATACTGCAAACACATAGGCTGCATGATAAATTGCACCCTATTCAAGTGCACTATGTAGGGAATAGGGTTTAATTTGGGATGCAACCATACAGTACACTGTTAAACTAAATGAAGACACAACAGGCTGTGTCAGTAAAAAGCTTGCCCTGTTTTCCTTTCATTTTAAATGAATAGCATATTTCGCCTACCCACCTCCTACTCAATTCCTATTGGCTTTTGGGAGCATGTATGAATGGCCCAGGGCCTAATTTGAAGTAAACCTTCATTACAGACATCAAAGGGATTGATAGGCACTGACTTGATCCTTTGAGCTGGTTTCAGCGTCTCAATCGGTGAACAAAACAACCTAATCCAGGTCTGGAACAGTACTGTAGTCAGGGCTGGAAATTCATGGAGTGATTTCAGACTACAATAGAGTGGGAATTCAGAGATTCCAAGGAAATGGGTCACCGTTTCTCCAGAAGTACAAGTAGATTATTCAATATTTCTACTAGCTGCAGGCTAAATGTGTAAAATGTTACTATTCTGAAGCCACATGTCCTTTCACATTTGTTACTTAGTACTTTTTACATTAACATCAGCATAAAGTAAGAACTTAAGATGACCATATGAATGATCAAAGCTGCTCTCTGGTAAATAGGTAAATCACTGTGAGTAGTAGATGACTCTCCATTATGCTGGAATATGACAACAGACCACATTGAGTAGTGTTGCCATGAGGGATTTAAACAACCAGCAAAACTCACTATCCCTTCATGTATTCTCCCATTCTAGTTCACACTCAGCAACAGACTGCTGAACAGCTGGAAATGACCAAGAATCAGTTGGATATTCTATCTAATCAACATGAGGGCTGTATGTACTGTATGAAGCATATCAGAGTAGGAGTACTGATCTAGGATCAGGTCCCTCCTGTCTATGAAATCTTATTCATTATGATCTAAAAGGCAAAACTGATCCTAAATTCGCACTCCTACTCTGAGATTCTTGATTCATATGGCCCCAGAACCATAAGGAGATATACAGAAGGGCTCTGAACATGATGTAACAAGAGTGCCACCCAGTGGGAGTTTAGTGTAAAACAGTGGTAGTTTAAAATTAGAGGTGGAAACCCTAAACAGGTATAAAACATGGCTATAATATGATCAACTAAGTCAAGAAACCTAAATATGTTCAGCTAATGGGGGTACAATACATAATTCATTCCACTTCTCTCTGTGAAATTATTGAATCTCAAAAATTGACAGATAAATAACAAATACTTTAAAGAAAACAGTGGTTTTGTTTTAAGATTCAAATAGCAGTTTCACTATATACCTTTGTATATCATGCGCTGCTTTAGGAAATGGAAACAAATAGGATTGCTAGGCCTCCGTAAAATAACATGTGAGTGTTATGATAAGGAAGACCCTAACAAAAGCAGGCTGACGGTCTGTTTGGGAGTGGGTCTCTCACGCACAGCACCTCTACAGCACCACTACTGTTTGTAGCATCATGTGAAGGAAATTCCACATACTCTAATAGAATGCATCCAATTTCCTCTTCCCTCTGTCTCTTCCTCTCTGTCTCTCTCTATCTCTGTCTCTCTCTCGCTTTCTCTCTCTCTCTCTTTGTCTCTATCTATCTCTGTCTCCCTCTCGCTCTCTCTCTCTCTTTCTCTATCTCTGTCTCTGTCTCTCTCTCTCTCTCTCGCTCACTCTCACACGCACACAGACGCTCTCTTTTTGTCTCTCCCAGACACACATTCTCTCTCATGGCCCAAGCCAGTGGCGACCCATCATTCAGGGTAGGTGGGGCAGAGACCCACCTGTTTTGAGACCAACATTTTAACAAAAACAGTATATTTATATATACATATATATGTATATATATATATATATGGTACCAGCCAAAAGTTTGGACACACCTATAATACTCATTCCAGGGTATTTCTTTATTTTTACTATTTTCTACATTGTAGAATAATAGTGAAGACATCAAAACTATGAAATAACACATATGGAATCATGTAGTAACCAAAAAAGTGTTGAACAAATCTAAATATATTTTATATTTGAGATTCTTCAAAGTAAAATATTTTTTTTATTTCACCTTTATTTAACCATGTAGGCTAGTTGAAAACAAGTTCTCATTTACAACTGTGACCTGGCCAAGAATAAAGCAAAGCAGTTCGACACATACAACAACACAGAGTTACACATGGAATAAACAAACATACAGTCAATAATACAGTAGAAAAAATCTATAAACAGTGTGTGCAAATGAGGTAAGATAAGGGAGGTAAGGCAATAAATAGGCCATGGTGGCGAAGTAATTACAATATACCAATTAAACACTTGAGTGATTGATGTGCAGAAGATGAATGTGCAAGTAGAGATACACAAGTAGAGATACTGGGGTGCAAAGGAGCAAGAAAAATAAATAAATACAGTATGATGGGCTATGTACAGGTGCAGTGATCTGTGAGCTGCTCTGACAGCTGGTGCTTAAAGCTAGTGAGGGAGATATGAGTCTCCAGCTTCAGTGATTTTTGCAGTTCGTTCCAGTCATTGGCAGCAGAGAACTGGAAGAAAAGGTGGCCAAAGGAGGAATTGGCTTTGGGGTTGACTAGTGAGATATACCTGCTGGAGTGCGTGCTATGGGTGGGTGCTGCTATGGTGACCAGTGAGCTGAGATAAGGCGGTGCTTTACCTAGCAGAGATTTGTAGATGACCTGGAGCCAGTGGGTTTGGCGATGAGTATGAAGCGAGGGCCAGACAACGAGACCGTACAAGTCGCAATGGTGGGTAGTATATGGGGCTTTGGTGACAAAACGGATGGCACTGTGATTGACTGCATCCAATTTGTTGAGTAGAGTGTTGAAGGCTATTTTGTAAATGACATCGCCGAATTCGAGGATCGGTAGGATAATCAGTTTTACGAGGGTATGTTTGGCAGCATGAGTGAAGGAGGCTTTGTTGCGAAATAGGAAGCCAATTCTAGATTTAATTTTGGATTGGAGATGTTTAATGTGAGTCTGGAAGGAGAGTTTACAGTCTAACCAGACACCTAGGTATTTGTAGTTGTCCACAAATTCTAAGTCAGAACCGTCCAGAGTAGTGATACTGGACGGGTGGGCAGGTGCGGGCAGCGATCAGTTGAAGAGCATGCATTTAGTTTTCCTTGCATTTAAGAGCAGTTGGAGGCAACGGAAGGAGAGTTGTATGGCATTGAAGCTCGTCTGGAGGTTAGTTAACACAGTGTCCAAAGAAGGGCCCAAAGTATACAGAATGGTGTTGTTTGCGTACAGGTGGATCAGAGAATCACTAGAGCAACATCATTGATGTATACAGAGAAGAGATTTGGCCCGAGAATTGAACCCTGTAGCACCCCATAGAGACTGCCAGAGGTCCAGACAACAGGCCCTCCGATTTGACACACTGAACTCTATCAGAGAAGTAGTTGGTGAACCAGGTGAGGCAGTCATTTGAGAAACCAAGGCTGTTTAGTCTGCCGATAAGAATGTGGTGATTGACAGAGTCGAAAGCCTTGGCCAGATCGATGAATACGGCTGCACAGTAATGTCTCTTATTGATGGCGGTTATGATATCGTTTAGGACCTTGAGCATAGCTGAGGTGCACCCATGACCAGCTCTGAAACCAGATTGCATAGCGGAGAAGGTACAGTGGGATTCAAAATGGTCGGTAATCTGTTTGTTAACTTGGCTTTCGAAGACCTTAGAAAGGCAGGGTAGGATAGATAGGTCTGTAGCCATTTGGGTCTAGAGTGTCTGCCCCTTTGAAGAGGGGGATTATCACGGTAGCTTTCCAATCTTTGGGAATCTCAGACGATACAAAAAATAGGTTGAACAGGCTAGTAATAGGGGTTGCAACAATTTCGGCAGATCATTTTAAAAAGAGAGGGTCCAGATTGTCTAGCCCGACTAATTTGTAGGGGTCCAGATTTTGCAGCTCTTTCAGGACATCAGCTATCTGGATTTGGGTGAAGAAGAAATGGGGGAGGCTTGGGTGAGTTGCTGTGGGGGGTGCAGGGCAGTTGACCGGGGTAAGGGTAGCCAGGTGGAAAGCATGGCCAGCCGTAGAAAAATGCTCATTGAAATTCTCAATTATAATGGATTTATCGGTGGTGACAGTGTTTCCAAGCCTCAGTGCAGTGGGCAGCTGGGAGGAGGTGCTCTTATTCTCCATGGACTTCACAGTGTCCCAGAACGTTTTTGAGTTTGTGCTACAGGATGGAAATGTCTATTTGTAAAAGCTAGCCTTAGCTTTCCTAACTGCCTGTGTATATTGGTTCCTAACTTCCCTGAAAAGTTGAATATCACTGGGGCTATTCGATGCAGAACGCCACAGGATGTTTTTGTGCTGGTCAAGGGCAGTCAGGTCTGGAGTGAACCAAGGGCTATATCTGTTCCTGGTTAAAAAAAAATTGAATGGAGCATGCTTATTTGAGATGGTGAGGAAGGCACTTTTAAAGAATAACCAGGCATCCTCTACTGATGGGATGAGGTAAATATCATTCCAGGATACCCCGGGCCAGGTCAATTAGAAAGGCCTGCTCGCTGAAATGTTTTAGGGAGCATTTGACAGTGATGAGGGTTGGTCGTTTGACAGCAGACCCATTACGGATGCAGGCAATGAGGCAGTGATCGCTGAGATCTTGGTTGAAAACAGCAGAGGTGTATTTGGAGGGCAGGTTGGTTAGGATGATATCTATGAGGGTGCCCGTGTAACCACCCTTTGCCTTGATGACAGCTTTGCACACTCTTGGCATTCTCTCAACCAGCTTCATGAGGTAGTTACCTGGAATGCATTTCAGTTAACAGGTGTGCATTGTTAAAAGTGGCAGACTTGATGGGACAGATAAGGCAATTTGCATCCTGGATGACATGTGAAAATGACCAAAAATAGGAAGTTCCTTCTCAGGGAAAAAGAGCTCAATACCGTTTGTATTTGTTCACATTATCCTGATTTGTCTAAATCAAGAGGACAACACTGAAAAGTGAGTGGTTTGCCAATCTGACACTACAGACTCCTGAGCAGAAGTACTGACAGAGTACACAATGTATATACAGTGGCAAATGTATTTTAGTAGGCCTAATTAATTGACACATTATAGTGTAGTGCTTCTCTGGGCGTCCATGAAATGCCAGAGATTTTATGTCTTTATCAGATTAGTCCAACTGTTCAGAGTAGAAAGGATACTGACAGTCTTATGATGATATTCTACTACACCATTAAACCCCTACTCAAAGGTAACTAGATCGCCCGTTGTTGACACTCAACCCCAAGCCCTAACCCAGGCAACCTCCAACCAGGTTGTGTTATCTTTCCCAGGAAGAGAAGCCCGGTGCCATAATTATCGCCTGGGTGTAACCACATGGGCCGCAACAGCCGGCCTCCTTTGAACTGCAGCCCTAAGGTCAATGTCCACCGCCTGTGAATAAGTGGCCTTAATCATCTCTAATCTACTGAGTAAATACAACATTCCATCTTCTATGTGAGATGGAATGTTGTATTAGATAGGATTAATCAAGAGGGTGGATAACCGGAGAATGGTCTGTCAGAGCATGGGCAATTACAGTTTAAGATGGCCAAACATGTGACACAGAGGTGACATGGACAGTCTTATCCGGTGTCCTGTGTGAATTTAAATATGCTCTCTCTAATTCTCTCTTTCTCTCTTTCTTTCTTTCTCTCGGAGGACCTGAGCCCTAGGACCATGCCTCAGGACTACCTGGCATGATGACTCCTTGCTGTCCCCAGTCCACCTGGCCGTGCTGCTGCTCCAGTTTCAACTGTTCTGCCTGCGGCTATGGAACCCTGACCTGTTCACCGGACGTGCTTGTTGCACCCTCGACAACTACTATGATTATTATTATTTGACCATGCTGGTCATTTATGAATATTTTAACTTCTTGACCATGTTCTGTTATAATATCCACCCGGCACAGCCAGAAGAGGACTGGCCACCCATCATAGCCTGGTTCCTCTCTAGGTTTCTTCCTAGGTTTTTGGCCTTTCTAGGGAGATTTTCCTAGGGAGTTTTTCCTAGCCACCGTGCTTCTTTCACATGCATTGCTTGCTGTTTGGGGTTTTAGGCTGGGTTTCTGTACAGCACTTTGAGATATCAGCTGATGTACGAAGGGCTATATAAATAAATTTGATTTGATTTGAGTACACAACTGTTGAATGTTGAATTTCAAATATAGTATTTAGAAATACAATTGACGTTTTCTAGCCCTTAACACTTCACAAATACTGTTGGAAGTTTTTACAGTGTTTATAAAGAGGTTATAAAACAACAAATAAAAATAATTATTCAGGTTTACATTAGTTTTAAGTTACTAAGCTTGACATAGAAAGAAAATACAGATTTAGCAAATACATAATAAATCAATACCATAGCTAGAACCATGCATCATACTGGGACCATGTATTTTGGTTACTCATGTCACATGACCTGGATTTGAACCTTTATTTTAAGCCTTTTCCAGAAATGAGAATTAGACCAAAAATGAAAGCAATTGTTTAAGGATGGTGCTGGACCATCTGACATATAAAGAAAAGGGGGCAGTTTAATAAAAAAGCTTTAAATAAATGTTCACATTTATTTACATTTAACCTTTATTAACTAGGTAAGTCAGTTAAGAACAAATTCTTATTTACAATGACGGCCGACCCCGGCCAAACCCGGACAACGCTATGCTAATTGTGCACCGTCCCATAGGGCGTGCACATGCACTGACTAAAACAACAACTTCAGAGAATAGTAGCTTACCTTGAAGTGGACCTTCTTGAGCATCATCCTCGAGTCCAGGGGAAGAGGCTACTTCTTACATGCAACAGATTCCCAGCAGGTCCAGAAGCACTTCCAGTTCTACCTCCACTGTGCAGAGTTTAGACTGTGCTCACCAAACCATGCAGTAATCACACCACAAATACCAGTGTCCAAAACACTGTCCTGATGTTAGTTTTCTGACAGACTGAATCCTGAAATCAGACTCTCTAACAACATACCAATGGTAATGGTGTTCTGTTGAGTCTATTGTCTGTGGCCTGCTCTCCCCACTGCCTCGCTCTCCTTTGAGACCCTTTACAAAGCCTGGCTCAGTGTTTATCTGCCTGTTCATTCATTTGTAAAAAGATAAAAAAAAGAAAAAAGACACACCCTCTCATCACTGGAAGAGCTGCTATTAGCATCCCCCTCCTAACCCCCCTTCCCCTTCTTTTTCCACGGTTGCCCATCTGTTTGAATGACCACTAAGGATTTGACTGTCCCCGTGTCAACAACCATTTCCATCTACATTTGTTTTATTTAATATCTCCCTCTCTGTGGCTTCTAATGTCATCACCCAGTCTGTTTCCATCCATGTTTTCCATGATCCAATCCCCTACAAACTTCCCCAGTCGACTATCATCCTTTCAGCTGCACCTCACTCCTAGCAATCAAGGCACAAATCTGGTCAGCCCTGAACTAATCCAATGCATGCTTATTCATTCAAGCCTTCTTATTTATTGCACTATCCTGCTCCCTAAATCAACGGTTAAATATGTGTTACTGACCCCGTCCCCCTCTTGAAAAATCACTTTATGAAAATAAATAGATTTATGGTATCCAGATTTGACCAGAAACAATCCCACAACAGATCCATCCTTGCTGGCCCTTGGAGATGGTCATTGGTTGTGTGACTAGCTGGGTTCAAACCCTTGTCTCTGCCACACCACAACACTGTGTTAGCCCACTGTGCTCATGTCTCAGGTAAGGTTACTCAACACATGAGTGTGGTTCACACCTCCATTACAATTGCATGGTCCAGTGAATGCAGAAGCAATTTTTTTTGAAGAGTGTAGTTTATCAGGTCTATTGTATGTCTGAATCCTTATCATTTTGGTCATAACTTATCATCTGAATTTAATTGTCTTCATTGTTGGGGAGGAGTGTATCAGAGGACAAATTATATTATGGTGTTTATGTGTGTGTGACATCATTTGTGACCCGATTCAGGGAACTAGGCGTATGTTGCAAGTCAGGACTTCACAGGAGAGCCGTTTGAACTTTAAAAATATGTCTTTATCAAAATGCGTTTTTTTGGCAGAAATGCCTTCTCGAACATGTGAACTTTCATGTGCCTTAATATCAAACTTGTATGCCATCTGTAAATACAAATAAAATTGTTAAATTACGAGCCTAGTTGGTTTAGCCACAGAAAAAAGGAGCAACCTTTCCGCTAGCCATGATTGGCTGAGATAATGAGTGGGCTGGACATGCTGAGAGATGAGTTTGTATTGGTCTGACTGGAGCTGGTCAGTGTGTCTAGGTAACCGTGTTGAACTGTAAGTTACGTGAGTTACTCCATCATTAAACCACCCCTAATGTGGATTTGTTTGGTTTGTTGGATTTCCACTTTTCTCTCCCTACCTCTTGTTTCTCTCTCCCTTCCTCTGTCTCTCTAACTCCACCCTCTGGCAGAACCAGTTATTCCCCCTCCCCTTCCACAAATTATCTTCTGAGGAAACAAAACTGATCTCTTTCTCTGTGTCATCTGTGTTTGAGAATGAACAACAATGTTCCAAATGGCTCAGCACGGAGTTCTGCTAGACCAGGACGAGTTCTGTTGTTGTTTGTATGGATCTACTGAAGGAGCATGTCACTGTGGATAGAGTTACTGTACAAGCTGTATCGAGGGCTACCGGGATCAGGCTGATCAGGGCGTCTGCAGCTGTCCTCAGTGAAAACAGACTCTCACTCCAAGGTCTACTCTGAGGAAAAATCACATGTTGGCTGAGGTGGTGGAGAAACTGAAGAAGACAGAACTCCAGGCTACTCCCCCTGCTCTGTGATATGCTGGACCTGGAGATGTTGGCATGTGATGTCTGCACTGGGACCAGAAAGCAGAAAGCCCTCATGTCCTGTATGGTGTGTCTGGTGTCTTACTGTGAGACTCACCTCCAACCTCACCATGTATTTCCTGGTTTCAAGAAACACAAGTTGGTCAAAGACACTGCACAACCACTGCTCCCGTCATAACAAACTGATGGATCTTAATTGCTGTACTGATCAACAGTGTTATCAGTGTGTGATGGATTAACTTAAAGGCGATTATAGTGTCAGCTGCAGCAGAGAAGACTCAGAAGCAGGTAAGACCAGAACAACTTAATGGTAACTCGCCTTCAGAAATGATTCACACCCCTTGACTTTTCCCAAATGTTGTTGTGTTACAAAGTGGGATGAAAATGGATTTAATTGTAATTTTTGGTCAACGATCTACGCAAAATCCATTATAAACAAATTCATGAAAAATAAAAGACTAATAAACCCAGCAAAAAAAGAAACGTCCCTTTTTCAGGACGCTGTCCTTCAAAGATAATTCGTAAAAATCCAAATAACTTCACAGATCTTCATTGTAAAGGGTTTAAACACTGTTTCCCATGCTTGTTCAATGAACCATGAACAATTAATGAACATGCATCTGTGGAACGGTCGTTAAGACACTAACAGCTTAGGCAATTAAGGTCACAGTTATGAAAACTTAGGACACTAAAGAGGCATTTCTACTGACTCTGAAAAACACCAGAAGAAAGATGCCCGGGGTCCCTGCTCATCTGCGTGAACGTGCCTTAGGCATGCTGCAAGGAGGCATGAGGACTGCAGATGTGGCCAGGGGGATAAATTGCAATGTCTGTACCGTGAGATGCCTAAGACAGCGCTACAGGGAGACAGGCCGGACAGCTGATCATCCTCACAGTGGCAGACCACGTGTAACAACACCTGCACAGGATCGGTACATCCGAACATCACACCTGTGGGACAGGTACAGGATGGCAACAACAACTGCCCGAGTTACACCAGGAACGCACAATCCCTCCATCAGTGCTCAGACTGTCCGCAATCGGCTGAGAGAGGCTGGACTGAGGGCTTGTAGGCCTGTTGTAAGGCAGATCCTCACCAGACATCACCGGCAACAACGTTACCTATGGGCACAAACCCACCGTCACTGGACCAGACAGGACTGGCAAAAAGTGCTCTTCATTGACCAGTCGCGGTTTTGTCTCATCAGGGGTGATGGTCGGATTCGCGTTTATTGTCGAAGGAATGAGCGTTACACCGAGGCCTGTACTCTGGAGCAGGATCGATTTGGAGGTGGAGGGTCCGACATGGTCTGGGGCGGTGTGTCACAGCATCATTGGACTGAGCTTGTTGTCATTGCAGGCAATCTCAACACTGTGCGTTACAGGGAAGACATCATCCTCCCTCATGTGGCACCATTCCTGCAGGCTTATCCTGACATGGCCCTCCAGCATGACAATGCCACTAGCCATACTGCTCGTTCTGTGCGTGATTTCCTGCAAGACAGGAATGTCAGTGTTCTGCCATGGCCAGCGAAGAGCCCAGATCTCAATCCCATTGAGCACGTCTGGGACCTGTTGGATCGGAGGGTGAGGGCGAGGGCCATTCCCCCCAGAAATGTCCGGGAACTTGCAAGTGCCTTGGTGGAAGAGTGGGGTAACATCTCACAGCAAGAACTGGCAAAACTGGTGCAGTCCATGAGGAGGAGATGCACTGCAGTACTTAATGCAGCTGGTTGCCACACCAGATACTGACTGTTACTTTTGACCCCCCCTTTGTTCAGGGACACATTATTCCATTTCTGTTAGTCACATGTCTGTGGAACTTGTTTAGTTTATGTCTCAGTTGTTGAATCTTATGTTCATACAAATATTTACATTAAGTTTGCTGAAAATAAACTCAGTTGACAGTGAGAGGACGTTTCTTTTTTTGCTGAGTTTATATCTTATTTAGATTAGTATTCACCCCCCTGAGACAATACATGTTAGAAACACATTTGGAAGCGATTTCAGCTGTGAGTCTTTTTGGGTACATTTCTAAGAGCTTTGCACACCTGGATTGGACAATATTTCTTCAAGCTCTATATGACAATTAATGCAGAAGCAGGGAACAGAGTTGGGGAACAGAAATATATAGGGGAGGTAATAACACGGTGATTGAGTCTCGGTGAGTGCAATGAATCGCTGATGCGTGTGACGAGGGAAGCAGGTGTGCATAATGATGGTGGCAGGAGTGCGTAATGCAGGGCAGCCTGGCGCCCTCGAGCACCAGGGAGGGAAAGCGGGAGCAGGCGTGACATGTTGATCATATCTAGACAGGTATTTTCAAGTCTTGCCATGGAATTTCAAGCCGATTGAATTTAAAACTGTAACTAGGCCACTCAGAAACATTCTATGTCGTCTTGGTAAGGAACTCCAGTGTATATTTGGCCTTGAGTTTTAGGTTATTGTCCTGCTGAAAGATGAATTTGTCTCCCAGTGTCTGAGGAAAGCAGACTGAACCAGGTTTTCAAGGATTTTGCCTGTGCTTAGCTGTATTCCGTTTCTTTATATCCTAAAACAAAACTCCCTAGGCCTTGCCGAAGACAAGCATAGTGCATACCCATAACATAATGCAGCCACCACCATGGTTGAAAATATGAAGAGTGGTACTCAGTGATGTGTTGTGTTGGATTTGCCTCAAACATAACACTTTGTATTCAGGACAAAAAGTACATTTCTTTGGCAAAAAAAATATGACTTGTTGCAAACAGGATGCAAAACTTAAGTGCCTTGTTGCAAACATCATGCATGTTTTGTAATGTTTTATTCTGTACAGGCTACCTTCTTTTCACTCTGTCATTTAGGTTAGTATTGTGGAGTAACTACAATGTTGTTGATCCATCCTCAGTTTTCTCCTATGACAGCCATTAACTCTGTAACTGTTTTAAAGTCACCATTGTCCTCATGGTGAAATCCCTGAGCAGTTTCCTTCCTCTACAGCAACTGAGTTAGGAAGGATGCCTTTATCTTTGTATTGACTGGGTGTATTGATACACCATCCAAAGTCTAATTAATAACTTCACCATGCTCAAAGGGATATTCAGCATCTGCTTTTTTGTTTTTTACACATCTACCAATCGGTGTCCTTTGCGAGTCATTGAAAATCCTTGCTGGTCTTTGTGGTCGAATCTGTGCTTGGAATTAACTACTCGATTAAGGGACCTTACCGATAACTGTATTTGTGGGGTACAGAGATAAGGTAGTCATTCAAAAATCATGTTAATTAACCACTATTATTGAACACAGAATGAGTCCATGCAACGTATTATGTGATTTGTTCAGTATATTTTTCCTCCTGAATTAATTTAGGCTTGCCATAACAAAGGGTGTAACGGCCGTCGTAGTGATTGGACCAAAATGCAGCGGGTATGTGAATGCTCATCTTAACTTTATTTGAACACTACACAAAACAAGAAAAAACTAACGACAGCTATACAGTTTGCAGGCAAACCACAGCAGTGCAAAAACAACTTCCCACAAAAGACAGGTGGAAAAAGGGCTACCTAAGTATGGCTCCCAATCAGCAACAACGATGTACAGCTGTCCCTGATTGAGAGCCATACCCGGCCAACACAAAGAAATACACAACATAGAAAGAACATAGAAATACAAAACAGAACAATACCCAAAAACCCCGACAACACAAAACAAACACACCCCTGCCACGCCCTGACCAAACTACAATAACAAATAACCCCTTATACTGGTCAGGACGTGACAAAGGGGATGAATACTTATTGACTCAAGACATTTCAGCTTTGAATATTTCATTAATTTGAAAAACATTTCTTCAAACAAAATTCCACTTTAACATTATGCAGTATTGTGTGTAGGCCAGTGACACAACTGTCACGTCCTGACCAGCAGAGGGAGTAGTTGTTTAGTATTGTGGTCAGGACGTGGCAGAAGTACTGGGTATGTGTTTGTCTAGTATGTCTGTTTCTATGTTGGTCTGTGTGGCTCCCGAGGTCTCCAGCGGGGATGGACAGGTTGGGTTGGGGACTAAGGCCGGCGCCTGAGCCACCTCCGTGGTAGGAGGATTGGGGAGGGGGGGTGTTGCACAAGAACCGTCGGTGACGGTGGCCACCCTCCCTTCCCTCCCCTGGGATTTTTTGTTGTGGGTTATTGTTTTGTTAGTTTTTGTTTCAGGTGCAGTGCCTCGTCCAGAGTGTCCGGCAACAGTGCCTCGTCCAGAGTGTCCGGCAACAGTGCCTCGTCCAGAGTGTCCGGCAACAGTGCCTCGTCCAGAGTGTCCGGCAACAGTGCCTCGTCCAGAGTATCCAGGACCAGTGTGCAGTCCAGAGTATCCGGCAACAGTGTGTAGTCCGGAACCGAGGGAGACTGCCTGTGATCAGGAACCGAGGGAGACTGCCTGTGATCAGGAGCCGAGGGAGACTGCCTGTGATCAGGAGCCGAGGGAGACTGCCTGCGATCAGGAACCGAGGGAGACTGCCTGCGATCAGGAACCGAGGGAGACTGCCTGCGATCAGGAACCGAGGGAGACTGCCTGCGATCAGGCACCGAGGGAGACTGCCTGCGATCAGGCACCGAGGGAGACTGCCTGCGATCAGGCACCGAGGGAGACTGCCTGCGATCAGGAACTGAGGGAGACTGCCTGCGATCAGGAACCGAGGGGGCCTGCCTGCGACCCGGAACCGAGGGGGCCTGCCTGCGACCCGGAACCGAGGGGGCCTGCCTGCGACCCGGAACCGAGGGGGTCTGCCTGCGACCCGGAACCGAGGGGGTCTGCCTGCGACCCGGAAGCGAGGGGGTCTGCCTGCGACCCGGAAGCGAAGGGGTCTGCCTGCGACCTGGAACCAAGGGAGTATGCCTGCGACCCGGAACCGAGGGAGTATGCCTGCGACCCGGAATCGAGGGAGTCTGCCTATGACCCGGAACCGGGTGAGTCTGTCTGCGACCCGGAACCGAAGGAGTCTACCTACGACTCAGAACTGAAATTTACTAACTGTGTTGTAAATGAGTCTGCCTACAGCGTTGACCAGAAAGAGTCTGCCTACAATCAACAACAGAGTGAGTCTATCTACGACCCGGAACCCAATGAGTCTGCCTACAGTCTGGAGGGCAGTAGGCCAGAACCTGAGCCACCTCCAGGATAGGTGGGATGGGGAGGGGGGATGTAGCACTAGTGCCGTCATTGACGGCAGCCACCCTCCCTTCCCTCCCTTCCCTCCCTTTTTGTTTAGGGGGTATTATTTTTTTGTTGTGGTATTGGGGATTTTTGTGTTTTCTTTTAAGGTGCATTCTGGGGTCTGCACCTTTAGGGGGGGGGTACTGTCACGTCCTGACCAGCAGAGGGAGTAGTTGTTTAGTATTGTGGTCAGGACATGGCAGAAGTACTGGGTATGTGTTTATCTAGTATGTCTGTTTCTATGTTGGTCTGTGTGGCTCCCGATCAGGAACAGCTGGTTATCGTTGTTCCTGATTGGGAGTCATATATTAGGTGTGTGTTTTTTCACTTGGGTTTGTGGGTTGTTGATTTTGCACTGCTGTATGTAAGTACCTAGCCTGTAAAACTGTCGGTCTCTTTTGTTTATTGTTTTTCCGTGTTCATGTTTATTTAATAAATTATCATGATGAACACGCAACCCGCTGCGCCTTGGTCATCCATTCACCATGACAGCCATTACAACATTTTAATTGAATCCATTTTGAATTCAGACTGTAACACAACATGTGGAAAAGGTAAAAGGTGATACTTTTTGCTTGAATAGGAGAAACAGTTATTCAAATGGAATCAAAACCTAGATTGAACATGAAACCTAGATTATACAAAAGTATCACAGTTTGCTTAAGTCAAATTCCATTATCATTCTGAATTCCCTTTAATGACTCAAGTTTAGTCTCCCTGATACTTGTTGTCTTCTGTAAAAACTATAATCATTCATCTGTGTTTTAGGTGATTTACAGGTGATTGACTTGCCTTTTGAACAAACAACATACTTTTTCTAGATTTGTATCCCTACCCTCCATGTTACTTTGCCGTACAATTAAACTATTGGACACTTACAACTTGATAGCTTAATGAAATTTCTCCACAGAGTTGCTGGGGGTGAGTCGGCAGAAGGTCCAGCAGAGAGTCCAGGAAAGAGATTGTGCTGTGGAGTCTCTCAAGGTGAGTGTTATGATTAACCAGAGAGGGAGACACACCATTTCACTTCTCTCCTTGAGGCAGCCAGTGAGAGAGATGCCACTCTCCAATCAGACTGTCTAATCAGAGTCCCACTGTGAGGAACAGGCTGGGCTTCTAGTTAGAGACGGAATAGACTGGTTAATATCGAAACTTCTCTTTTCTTCTGTCTCTCCTTCTGTCTCTCCTTCTGTCTCTCTCCAGTCCTAATGAATCTTCAGATGTACCCAGTATTGTTGTCCGCCCTCTTCAGTACTTTTGAGATGTGAGCAGGTCAGTGTCCGAGCTGAAAATGAAACTAGAAGACTTCCTTAAAGGAGAATGAACCAAGATGTCAACTCCAGGTGGGTTGGAAATACTAATACTAAAACGCTTAACTTAAAACTCTTCTTGCTTAACTTTTATAGGCAGGTACTCTGTCCTTCTACAGTGTCTGTGATATAATGCCCCCCTCCATAGAGTCCAGACCACATTCACTCAGCCCCTCTATCCTGGGTTTTGGGTAAACCAAAATGCTTCTGAGTTGTGTAAGCAGTGGTAAAGTTCCCCTGATGCATTATTCTGCTTTATTTGCATAGAGAATGATAGAGGCCTCAATGCGCCAAAAGGCAGTTTTAGCATGGGCAGCGCCATTGAGGGCTTACACCATGCTTCCTCCATCTTAAAGTAGTCAACTGTTCGGGGATTCCTATGGGTTGTAACCAATGTCGCTTCTCATGCTGTCACAGACAGATATAAAGATGAGTCCTCTTCTCATTATAGCAGTTGTTAAATATGGCTTATTATATTTTAATAATAAGTTGTACCATATAATATTCAGATATACCATATAATATTCAGATATACCATATTCTCAATTATAGCATATACTACTCAGTTGTAGCATATACTACTCAGTTGTAGCATATAATTAAGCAATAAAGCCGAGGGGGTGTGGTATATGGCTAAAGGCTGTTCTTAGGCACGACACAAAGCGGCCCAGTACATCACTGGGGCCAAGCTTCCTGCTATCCAGGACCTCTATACCAGGCGGTGTTAGAGGAAGGCCCTAAAAATTGTCAAAGACTCCAGCCACCCTAGTCATAGACTGTTCTCAAAGCTACCGCACGGCAAGCGGTACCGGAGCACCAAGTCTAGGTCCAAAAGGCCTCTTAACAGCTTCTACCCCCAAGCCATAAGACTCCTGAACAGCTAATCAAAGGGCTTCCCAGACGCCTCTTTTACACTGCTGCTACTCTGTTTTATCTATGCATAGTTACTTTAACTCTACCTACATGTACATATTACCTCAACTTACCGGTGCCTCCGCACATTGACTCTGTACTGGTACCCCCTGTATATAGCCTTGCTATTGTTATTTTACTGCGGCTGTTTAATTTGTTACTTAGATGTTTTTTACCTTTCTATTTTTTGCTTAACACGTTTTCCTTAACTTCTTAAAGCATTGTTGGTTAAGGGCTTTTAAGTAAGCATTTCACTGTAAGGTGTTGTATTATTGTATTCGGTGCATGTGACAAATAACATTTGATTTGGTATATTGGCCATATACCACAAACTCCCTTATTGCTATTATAAACTGGTTACTAATGTAATTAGAGCAGGAAAAACAAATGTTTTGTCAAACCCGTGGTATACCAAGGCTGTCAGCCAATCAGCATTCAGGGTTCAAACTACCCAGTGTATAATACTTATACCATGCCCCTTCCAAGTTTATTTTATTATTATGGATTAGGAAATATATTGTTGATCTTTATTTGTGATTTAACCCTCTACTGATGGCCAACAATGTAACCAAAAACTGGGCACTATGTTGAGTGTACTGTAAAATATTCTAATTCTACAATTGTAGTTTCTCAAAAAAGTGTGTGTGTGGGAGAGAAATGTTATATACAGTATATAATCACATGTATTTATTAAGCCCTTTTTACATCAGCAGATGTCACAAAGTGCTATACAGAAACCCAGCCTAAAACCCCAAACAGCAAGCAATGCAGATGTAGAGGCACGGTGGCTAGGAAAAACTCCCTAGAAAGGCAGACACCTAGAGAGGAACCAGGCTATGAGGGGTGGCCAGCCCTCTACTGGCTGTGCTGGGGGGGATTATAAGAGTACATGGCCATTTAAGGCCAGATTGTTCTTCAAGATGTTCAAACGTTCATAGATGACCAGCAGGGTCAAATAATAATCCCAGTGGTTGTAGAGCGTGCTACAGGTCAATACCTCAGGAGTAAATGTCAGTTGGCTTTCATAGCCGAGCATTCAGAGGTCGAGACAGCAGGTGATGTCACTATCCAGTGGTGATGCCACTATTTGTTTATTGGTAAACTAGACTGAGCATTGTGGAGCCCTGTATTGTGGCTGACACACAAAAAGAGATATATAAATTATTAATATATAAGATACTAGCGGTAATCCATATACTGTACATGAAGAAAGCTGTATAGAAGGGCACCAGCACCTGATTTGGTCACACCAAAATGTTGCCACCGCGTCACAAAATAGACAATTAGGAATAAAGCTATAAAGTCATTGACAATACTATTGAGATGGTATGATTCAAGTAATACGTTGTTTCACCTAACATGTCCAAGCAGGATTGCATGATAAAGCTATTTTGATGTGCAATATCTAAACCATTGATTGGCATGAATTTTGGATTGACAATTAGGCTTTTGTTGCTATAATCTTACAGAGGAAGTGTTAACTCAAAACCCATTGCCTAGATAGCTAAATATATTTTCCTGCTAGTTAGCTGTGTAATTGATTAATCGAACAGTAAATGTAATGTCTTAAACTTTGTAGCATACCACCCAAAGATGCCGCCTCTATATTCCCACACTCCGTAGCATAGGCTATACTGCAGGCCTATGCAATCACCCTGAATGGCAGATGAGTGCTTCCCGCACTCTGTAGCCTAGGCTATATGTCAAAGATTGGCTACTTCTGTTGGAATGGTGCTAAAACAGTCAATATTGAAAGTTAGTAAATAAATGTCATACATAAATGTCATACCTACAGAAAGCTGAGACCCTCCTCTCTCCATAACAGTAGAACCACTGCTTTTTTGTGCGATTGCATTTTGAAATGTTCCGCAATCAGAATGCTTTTCTCTTCCTCTCTGTGACGAAGCTGGCTGGGGCTTGTCACATTAAAAAGGTTCAAAAGAAGTCTGGAACAGTTATAGTTCAAGATCTTTAGTTTTATTATCAATAATTGTGAATAAATACTTGGATATAAAACAGTCAGCTTAAAATGGCTAAAACAAGGATAAAAAGTCAAAAACAAATAGGTCTAAAAATGTGGACACTCCTTACATCATTGCATTCTCCCAACAATGTGCCTCTCCCACAAATGTGTTCACCTGCACCTAATCAGTGGGCCAAATTGGTGGGAGGGCTGTCAATTAAAATAATAGTGTCCAGTGTTTCCAGATTTCTATGAAATATGACCTATAATTAATTGCTTGTCTCCACCCCCTTCCAGTTGTCGCCCATCTTCCCCATTTATTCCCAGTGTATTTATACCTGTGTTCTGTTTGTCTGTTAGTAGTTCATTTTGTTCGTCAAGCCTACCAGCGTTTTCCCCCTTGCTCCTGTCTGGATAGTTACTTTAACACATTTAATTTAAATACATTCACCCAAGTTTAGCTGATCCTAAATCTGCACTTTGGGGCAACTGTAGCTCTTGAGAACCCAAGGGGGCATAAAACCAGCCCTATAGGGTTCTCAGTTGAATGAATGGACTACAGCTGGAACCATGTGTACTACAATCCTGATGCTCTGTTTTAACCTTTAAAAATGTTTATAACAATCCTCGCCTGCGGTATGGTTTTGGAGACCTTTGGAGCTTAACTTTCATATCACAGAGAAATTATTTTACAAATAGAAACAAATTAACTTACCGTGCATCATTTTAACACAGATTCCCACAGAGGTACTTTGCGTTGCACATTTACCCAAACTACAACACTACCTGCTGAGCTAATGGAAACTCGGGAGGGAACAAAAAATAAGTTTGCTCGAAGGTGTGTTATGCAAAAAAACTGTGGGAATCTGTGGTAAAACAGCTAACAGCAAGTGTACCTTGGTAAATGTATTTTTGGATGATAATTTAGTTGAGTGTTCAAGGTTTGCAAAACTGTATAACAAGCAAGGATTATTAACGTTTATACAGAGCAGTGGAGCAGCATCCGAGCGTCAGGGCATTCCCTCCGCATGGCATGGGCTATGGCAACTGTTGTCTCCAGCAACATTGAGCTCCAGACTCCAAGATAGTGGGGCTGGGGTAGGTTGGATCTCCATGTGTGATGCTGCAACAACAGATTAGGATGTATTATAATCAATCACTGCTGGGTAAGAGACACTGAAACACAGGAGATACCAGGTACACTGCTCTGATGGGGATTAGGTAGTAGTGAAATCTGAACTGAAGGGCCTTTAACGGGCGACACCAAGAGAGGCTGGAAGGGATGTATTATTCATAATAATAATCATACCGCCCTATTGTCAGATTCATTTTAAAATTGAGTCAGATGAGAAATATATTTATCAGAGCAAATATATTGTATTTTCTGGCTCCACCTCAGTCAGGTTTCTGGAGAGTCACAAACTGGGCGTGGGGATTTTGTCGACACCTACGACCTGATTTACCGTCGCATCTGCATGCGGGTCTGATTAATATAATAATGAAATATGATCTCTCTCCCTCGCCAGAAACAAGGCCTGGTATTTGGACAGAACATTTATGAGCTACAATGCCGTTAGAGCGTGAGTGGAGCCAGGGGAAGGCCCACTCTTCACCCTTAGATTAAATTCTCTTGCAGATGACCATGCAGGAGTGAATTATGGGAAATTCTAAATTACATTCATGGGAATTGCATAAACCCTGGAGATACTGTGGTCTACTCAGAGGATAATTTTTTTTAAATGACAAAAACTGAAAAGAGATATAGGCAAGGGGTGAAAATTCACATGATTACAGTAAGTGATTGGGCCTATGATTTCCACCATGAGATGTCGAGAGACATCAGTGGGTACAAGCTGCTGCCATTGAGGTAATTCGGGTCCTGAGCCCATTGTATCAGGGCGTTCTTGCAGTCCCATAAGGAATGTTACTCACTCTGTAGAAGTGTCCAAGTGTCTGCCTGTGATACATGTCTACCACACACACGCACACATTTTTGTTAATTTTAAATATTTGTAACACACAAACAACAAGAAACCGTTTATTTGTTCTTTATTGATCAAAATCCACAGTAGAAGAAAAAACAGGGGGGTGAGAAGTTTTGATTGGTTTGTTGTGGTATATAGTACGTATATATAGTCGACTGCTAGTGGTGCAGTGTTTTGTCTTCCACAATCTGCAGCGATGAGTTGTTGTCCCTGGCGATGCCATGCTAGTGGTGCTGGTCATGTGCACTACTTACCTTACTCATCAGAAAGGAGTTGTAGCTAGCCACTAATGATGTCATGGTGGTGTCAGCAGTGACTACAACTTCAACTCCTTGGCTCCTGGTGCTGGCTTTCTGTAAGATACAGACAGAGAAACAAAACACACTTCTCCAAAGCTTACCAGCTTATGCCCACTATTTCTAACATTACTCATCAGCGTTCATTTGTAGCTGGTCAGTAGTCCCTGAAGATGACAGTATCATCAGCAGTCACTACAACTCCACCCCTCGGGGCTCCTGCTGCTGGGTGACAGAGGAACAAAACACACCCCCCTCCCCCACTTTACTAATGTATAGGCCTAGCTGAATACCACACTTACCATAGTTACAACTTAAATTCACCTTGATCAATAGAATTTAATCAGAGGACATAAAGGAGGCTAAGCCAATAAGCTAAACTCATCTATGGTGAATTACATTGTTTCCAAGTTAATGCCATTGATAATATATCTCTTGCCACTTACCGTTGGAGACCCACAGAGAGTAAGTCTGACAGTCTGTCCAGACAATCTCACGCGTCCTATTTGTAGGGTTTGGCACTATGATGACATCAACAATGATGTAATCTGCTGCATTGTTCAGTCGTCATATTGCATATCTCTTTGAGTATGGTGAAGTTATTAATTACATTTTGGATGGTGTATCAATACACCCAGACACTACAAAGATACAGGCGTCCTTCCTAACTCAGTGGCCGAAGAAGAAGGAAACCGCTCAGGTGTTTCACCATGAGGCCAATGGTGACATTTGAACAGTTACAGAATTGAATGGCTGTGATAGGAGAAAACTGAGGATGGATCAACAACATTGTAGTTACTCCACAATACTAACCTAATTCTGTTTTTTTTTGCCGATTTAGACATATTTTTATGAAATAACATACAGAGCACCATGTATGTGTGTGTGTGTGTGTATGTATGTGTATATATATATATATGAATGTACATTATGTGATGAAATATTTGGTACTTGCCTGATTGAGATGTATTATTTTGTTATTAGTGTAACTTAGTTTTGGCCCATGCATTGTACTGTGGCAAGTGTGTTAGTGATAGGATAAAGACAGGAAGTTGGGCCTTTGGGATGGAGGGAATCCTAGCTAGACACGGGAGTGGTATAGTCTTTTGACCATACATACAAAGAGACCATATTATGTATTTTAATTTCAAGTAATCTATGCTTTAAGTTATTTGGAGAATTTTTGTTGTTGTTAGATATAAGGAAAATAAATAATTTTTTTGTTGCACCGTATCCCTGGATCTCATTTAATGTTTTTGCCATTTGGTTTTTGGAAACTATGAATGTGGACTGTATGTGTCTGAAACAACCCTGCTTCAGGCTTGGCCAGTGGCTATGTTCAATTGGTAAGGAAGTCACTACAGGTAGAGTGAAAAGAAGGAAGCTTGTACAGCAGAATAAAAATGCAAAACACGCATCCTGTTTAGGCACAAAAGTAAAACTGAAAATAAATTGGCAAAACAATTAACTTTATGTACTGAATACAAAGTGTTATGTTTGGACCAAATCCAATACAGCACATAACTGAGTACCACTCTCCATATTTACAAGCACAGTGGTGGCTGCATCATGTGATGGGTAAGCTTGTAATCATTAAGGACTGGGGAGGTTTTCAGGATGGAAACAAAGAAACAGAATAGAGCTAAGCACAGGCGAAATCCTAGAAAACCTGGTTCAGTCTGTTTTCCACCAGACACTGAGATAAAAAAATGTTTAACTGCATTGTTGGTTAGGGGCTCGTAAGTAAGCGTTTCACTGTAAGGTCTACTACACCTGTTGTTTTCGGCGCATGTGACTAATACAATTTAATTTTGATTCGACCTTTCAGCAGGACAATAAAACCAAGGTCAAATCTACACTGGAGTTGCTTACTAAAAATACAGTGAATGTTCCTGAGTGGTCGAGTTACAGTTTTGACATAAATCTGCTTGAAAATCTATGGCCAGAGCTGAAAATGGTTGTCCAGCAATGATCAACAACCAATTAGACAGAGCTTGGAGAATGTTTTAAATAATAATGGGCAAATGTTGCACAAAGCTCTTAATGACTCACAGCTGTAATCACTACCAAAGGTGATTCAAACTTGTATTGACTCAGGGGGTCAATACATCTTTAATATTCTTTACATATATTCAAATTTTTCTTCCATTTTGACATTACAGAGTAGTTTGTGTAGGTCATTGACAAGACCTCCTCGATCACCCCTATGCCTACAAAGCTTCAACAATGTCAGCCTATAAAGTTGAAGTCAGAAGTTTACATACGCCTTAGCCAAATATATTTAAACTCAATTTTCACAATTCCTGACATTTAATCCTGGTAAAAATGTGCTGTCTTAAGTCAGTTAGGATCACCACTTTATTTTAAGAATGTGAAATGTCAGAATAATAGTAAAGAGTGATTTATTTCAGCTTTTATTTCTTTCATCACATTCCCAGTGGGTCAGAAGTTTACATACATTCAATTAGTATTTGGTAGCATTGCTTTCAAATTGTTTAACTTGGGTCAAACATTTCAGGTAGCCTTCCACAATAAGTTCTCTAATTTTTGGCCCATTCCTCCTGACAGAGCTGGTGTAACTGAGTCAGGTTTGTAGGCTTCCTTGCTCGCACACGCTTTTTGAGTTCTGCCCACACATTTTCTATAGGATTTGAGGTCAGGGCTTTGTGATAGCCACTCCAATACCTTGACTTTGTTGTCCGTAAGCCATTTTGCCAAAACTTCGGGAGTATGCTTGGGGTCATTGTCCATTTGGAAGACCCATTTGTGACCAAGCTTTAATTAACTTCCTGACTGATGTCTTGAGATGTTGCTTCAATATATCCACATCATTTTCCCCCCTCATGATGCCATCTATTTTGTGAAGAGCACCAGTCCTTCCTGCAGCAAAGCACCCCCACAAAATGTTGCTGCCACCCCCGTGCTTCATGGTTGGAATGGTGTTCTTCAGCTTGTAAGCTTCCCCCTTTTTCCTCCAAACATAATGATAGTCATTATGGCCAAACAGTTTTATTTTTGTTTCATCAGACCAGAGGACATTTCTCCAAAAAGTACATACAATCTTTGTCCCCATGTGCAGTTGCAAACCATCGTCTGGCTTCTTTTATGGTGGTTTTGGAGCAGTGGCTTCTTCCTTGCTGAGCAGCCTTTCAGGTTATGTCTATATAGGACTCGTTTTACTGTGGATATAGATACTTTTGTACCCGTTTCCTCCAGCATCTTCACAAGGTCCTTTGCTGTTGTTCTGGGATTGATTTGCACTTTTCGCACCAAAGTACGTTCATCTCTAGGAGACAGAATGCATCTCCTTCCTAAGCGTTATGATGGCTGCGTGGTCCCATGGTGTTTATACTTGCATACTATTGTTTGTACAGATGAACATGGTACCTTCAGGCGTTTGGAAATTGCACCCAAGGATGAACCAGACTTGTAGAGGTCTACAATTATTTTTTTCGGGGGTCTTGGCTGATTTCTTTTGATTTTCCCATGATGTCAAGCAAAGAGGCACAGAGTTTGAAGGGAGGTCTTGAAATACATCCACGGTTACACCTCCAATTGACTCAAATGATGTCAATTAGCCTATCAGAAGCTTCTGAAGACATGACATTTTTTTCTGGAATTTTCCAAGCTGTTTGAAGGCACAGTCAACTAAGTGTATGTAAACTTCAGACCCACTGGAATTGTGATACAGTGAATTATAAGTGAAATAATCTGTCTGTAAACAATTGTTGGAAAAATTACTTGTGTTATGTGGAGCGTATGTAAACTTCCGACTTCATATATATAT
Organism: Salmo salar; assembly: GCF_965601325.2. NCBI lineage: Eukaryota > Metazoa > Chordata > Actinopteri > Salmoniformes > Salmonidae > Salmo > Salmo salar. The sequence goes on from NC_138299.1 coordinate 129,884,693, forward strand.
ATATATGTATGTATGTATGTATGTATGTATGTATGTATGTATGTATGTATGTCAAATTAATTAATTAAATTCAATTATGTAATATAAAAATGACCCGCCTTAGAAATCACCATTGTATTGAATATTCTAAAGTAGAATATGTAACGATCAGCGATTTGCCCCTTTATGGTCATGGGCTTGTTGCTGAACTCTTTTCCTTTTACTGCTGCGCTCAGCCGAGACGAGTCACGTGGAGCTGTATGTCATATGACTGTCTGCGCCTTATTATCCTTTTCCCTTCCTTTCCAAAACACAGACGAAGATGGCGGAGGAGCGACAGAACCTTTTGGACGATGAAGGGGATATCTCGTCTTCAGGTCCCAGAAATGAAAGCGGACCGGTTAGACCGATGTCTGCGCTCTGTGACCCGAGACGGCTGCCTCACCGCATTTTCGTCCTGCTTTTTATGTGCTTTCTGGGATTCGGTGAGCAGGGCGGTTCCAACAAAATTCTTTGGAGAGTTTAGGCTTCATTCAGCTAACTTGACTATCACACTAATTGCTTTTGGATATCAGAGTTTGATTATCTTTCACAATGATGTAGTCTTCCATGACTGTATCAATTAAATACGAGCTGGTTTAGAATGTACAGTTTCAGCACTTTGATGTACCAATTCTGCCCACTGACAGCCTTACTTTGTTTCAGGAAGTTACTTCTGTTATGATAACCCAGCTGCTTTGCAGACTCAAGTCATACAGGTGAGGAAGGAGGACTGAAGTTTCCGTCTGTCACATCATGTCACTCTGTCGTCATTGTAGCCTAGCCTGCTGTATGCCAGAGCCTTCCTCCGATGCTTCAATATGGGAAATGACCATAGTTATTGTAGTTATTCTAACTCTATGGACACGTTCTAATTACATGAACGTCTGACTCTTCATGACACCACCTTGATGTTGTAAACTTGCTGATAAGTGAAACAAAGGAAATGGCCCATTAGAACTAATGCAGCTACGTTTCTCACTTCTCATTGTGCTCAAAGGTTTTCTAATACAGTAAACAACAGACCAATATCAGGTCATACCAGTTAGTGTATGGTTGGTCCATGCACTCACAGTTCATATTAGTGTTTCTCTGCCTTTGTTTTGCTTTCTTAAAGAGACCTTTCTAGTCATTTGGGCTACCAATGCACTGACATTCTCTGTCCTCTCTGGTCTGCACCAGGACATGAAGCTGAACACGTCCATGTTCATGCAGCTCTATGCCTGGTACTCCTGGCCCAACGTGGTGCTCTGTTTCCTGGGGGGCTTCCTGCTCGACAGGGTCTTTGGCATCAGGTAGGACCACAGGTTACTAGTTAAACACTACTGTACTGACACCTGTTCCCTACATGGAATACTTGGTTATCGCCATCCAAGGATAACCGTCTTGTACTGGCGCAGACATGGTATTTAACCTCTTGCGTCCAGTGACTACCTGGTTACAGTCACATAACGCGTGCATAGTGCTGTGCTTCTCAGAGCAAAAACTGTATGTGTACAATACATACGTTGAGATTTACACCCTAGGATCCTTTTTACGTCACATTTGTATAATATGATAACGGATGCTGGTTGTAGGTGTGTTTTCCCCCACACACTCCTCCATGGACAATACAGCCTGTACCTACTGTAGTCTGGGCAGGGGTTGTCTGCCAGTTAGTAGGAAATCCCTAGTCTCACCATGAACCTCTGACAACAGAAGATGCTGAGGTAATTGTGTGTGTGTGTGAAGGGTTAATCTGAATCTATGATGAACTAGGGCTGTCATCTCCAGCAACACAAGGAGAGATAACGTTGTGACGAGCATGTTTATATTCACTTCAAATTATCCCCATGTAAACATAGTTTCTGTCACTGTGCTTGTCCTCTCCTGGTAGGCTAGGAACGATAATCTTCGCCCTGTTTGTCTGCGTTGGACAGGTAGGTGCACACCACATGATGGAGATGTGTTCGAGAGCTGCTCTTCTACAAAATATCTAGGAACAAATTAAATAGATATATTTCCGGTGGTAATGTACAGTGAAATCAGAAATGTATTCAGACTCCTTTTAATTTTTGTACATTACACATTTATTAAATCGTTTTTTCCCTCCATTAATCTACACACAATACCCCATGGTTTTTACTTGTACTGTACTACATTCCTAGAGAAAATATGTACTTTTTACTCCCATACATTTTCACTGACACCCAAAAGTATTTGTTTACATTTTAAATGCTCAGGTAGGACAGCAATATGGTCCAATTCATGCACCTATCAGTATAACGCGTTATCATCTCTGTCTCTGATCTGGCGGACTCACTAAACACAAATACTGTGTTTGTAAATTATGTGAGAGTTGGAGTGTGCCCCTGGCTGTCCGTAAATAAAAACAAGAAAATCGTTCCGTCTGGTTTGCGTAATATAAGGAATTTGATGTAGAGCATTTACTTAGACTTTTACTCCAGTATGACAATTGACTGCTTTATTCCCCACTGTACTTAAGTACATTTCAAACCAGATACTTTTAGTCTTTTTTAGTCAAGTAGGATTTTACTGGGTGACTTTTACTGAGCCATTTTCTATTTAGGTATCTTTGCTTTTATTCAAGTATGACTGACCATTGAGTACTTTTTCCACCACTGTGTATTTCCACAGGTTATAGTTGCTGTTGGGGCACTTCTAGATCTATTCTGGTTAATGGAGATTGGACGTTTTGTGTTTGGGTAAGATGCATTTTAGACTATTTTGTCACTGAGCTAGTCCTTGCTACAGCTCCAAGCCACTTCTCTCCCCCTAACTAAGTTCTCTCTCTGGGTAGGATCGGAGGTGAGTCTCTGGCTGTGGCCCAGAACACCTATGCAGTGAACTGGTTCAAAGGGAAGGAACTCAACTTGGTGTTTGGTCTTCAGCTCAGCATGGCCAGGCTGGTAAGAACACGCTAGAAGCGAAGTATAACACCGTATATAGATGGATACAGAAGCACATACTTAAGGTGTTATTTATGTGGCTGATCAGGGAGTGTTGGGTTGTCTCCTGTCCCTCAGGGTAGCACTGTCAACATGAACATCATGGGCTGGGTGTACAACCGTGTCGCTGACCTGGTAGGCTCGACAGGACACACCACTCTGGGAGTCTCGCTCATGATCGGTGAGTTAAAAGTGTGTGTGTCAGCTGTTTGTTCACCCGCACCGACCAGCAATTGATAGTAGGGCGATTGTGGATGGGTTACAATGTGAAAATCTGAGCCCCACACCTGACCCTAACCCGCAAATATCGAAAATCTATATATATTTTACTCTTGCACAATTTATTGAACCATTACATTTCTCTTGAGCATTTAAAAAGGATTGCACCTATTGAACAGTAGCCTATTGTTTTACTGAAACGAAACAAAATGTCAAACATTGAATGGATCTCTTGTAGGACGACTGCACAGCTTTTTTTTATTCCTTTTTTTTAATTTTTTTTACATTTATTGAACAATTAGGCAGTTTTTTTTTTTCTTGAGCAATTGAAAATTCTTAGGCCTATCATTTTACTGAAAGGAAACAGTAAATGGACATCTTGTAGGCTGACCGCCTGTGTGGGCTAATATCCTATACTGGTATATGAATTAATAAAAAAACATTGAATGGGGAGAAAATAAATGATAACTTGGCTACAACACAGCGAAGTTTAGAAAAGGGAAGTGCCCACTGACCAGTTGAGGCTAGAATTGCCTACTTTGTCTTTTTTTTGCAGCCCTGTTAAGGAACAGAATAACGTCCGCTGTGCCAGGTTTCAGTCGGCTGTGCCAGGTTTCAGTCGGCTGTGCCAGGTTTCAGTCGGCTGTGCCAGGTTTCAGTCGGCTGTGCCAGGTTTCAGTGACGCGCCTGGATTCAGTGACGCGCCTGGATTCAGTGACGCGCCTGGATTCAGTGACGCGCCTGGATTCAGTAACGCGCCCGGCAGTGCTGAAGGCGCGTTCACTCTATGTGCTTGATGCTGGAATGCAGAGAATTGTCTTTGCAAGAGCCTGGATTTGTGGGAACGTATGCTCCTGCATCTCCCAGAAAGAAAGGAAACTTTCCTCCACACAATCCTCCAGGGAAAAGTGAGTGCTTCTGTACCTCTGGATTTCGTCGATCTCTCGTCCTCCCAGTCCGTGAAGTTAAATCTTGGTCTCTTTACGGAGTAGTTGCTTGCATTTCCAACTGTAAAGTGAATATTTAATAAGACTAAGCCTAGTAATACTAATTATTCTAATAATAATAAGTTACCTTTGCTGAGATCCTCTGTCCGTGGTGCTGAAACTTGACTGGGGAGTGGAGTGGCTGGCTCTGTCAGTCTCCTGGCTTGGTCAGACACAGCGACTCTTTCTTTGATGGGGAGCATCTTCAGTGTTTTTTGAATTTTGGCCACAGGAGCGTGGCGAGTTTGAGTGAGCAGCATCTTCTCGGCGAGGAGCTCTGATGCCTGTGTGTGGATGTTTACCATGTAGAGTGGATCGCCCTGTGTTGGCTCACAGCGTTGTTTTAGTTTGTAAAAGCAGAGCATCACCAACTAGAGAGTGTGGTACTTCTCTCCTTCTAGCTCTACAGATGCCGCCTTGAAGACTGACAGAAAGTCGGTGAGGGCTCAGCTCATCCTTGTAAATGCCCTTCATTCCATCCAGTTGGTCTCTGTCCTCGAGCATTTGCCGTATTTCTGTGTCCTGCTTGCTGACCGACTCCAGCATGTCAGCCTGGCTGTTCCAGTGAGTCTCACGTTTTTGGATTACTGCACGGGGTAAATTGGCGACAGTGCCGGTCTTCTTTTTAGGTAGGTCACAAGGCTCTTGCCTGCTTCCATCATCTCAGTGACTTCACGAACACACTCTGATGCCTCCCTTTTCTTGGAATTGATGTTTCAGGAGTTGTGCAAGAGATCCAGTGGTAGTCGCGCAGCGCTGCGTTTGTTTGCTCCCTGGTCACTCACAGACACGCTTTTGCAGAGACAGTCACCTGGAATTCCAAAGTCGTTGAGTTCCTTGCTGATTTGCTCGTGGATGTTCTCTGCTGTCTTCCTCAGGTAGGCGTCAGACTCCACGGAGGCGATGACGTGACTTTTCAGTTGCCAATCGTCTGTCAAAAAATAAGCAGGGTGCCTGCCCTTTTTGTTGAAATCATCCGTCCACATGTCTGTGGTGATGGCAGCTCCCCCGGCGTCTAAAGCCTTCTTGATTGACTCAGACCGTGTAGCCTTCTCTGTTGTGGCCTCTTTGGCTCTTTCACACACTGTCTGTCTGCGCGGGATGACAGAGTTGGCCTTGATCGCTTCATTACGGACTCCAATGTTAAGTCCCTGCGCCATACAGGTGAAGCCCTTTCCCGAAACAATGTCAAAGGGATGCAAGTCCACACAATCATCATCAACCTCGGATTTCACCTGCAGTGGTATCTTTTTGCTGTCAGCGTACATGTGAGATGGGCTTGGGGCTAGAGACCTGACTTGCTCGTACGTGGCTTGGCCATATTTGAAGTCCCTGTCATGTGGCTGTTGAATTTCTATAGCGCCTCACAATCATCACACACATCATAGTGCTATCATTCTCTCTTATCACTTCACCAAATCTTTCCCAAACACTACTTTTCTGGCCTCCATTCTGTAGCTTATTGATTTTAAACTCCGACACCATCCTTTTTTCCTCAGTGGATTGATGATACATTTTTCTGCCCCAGTTCCCAAAAGCATTTGGTGATTGGTGCATGTATTTGGCGAGCATACAGTTAGGCCCTATATCTTATGCACTAATGCCAGATAAAAAAAACTCAATATAGCCTATAGATGGACACCAGAATTATACATTTCTGGATTTTTTAAAACATTGTTTCTCTTCATTCCACCCGCCCTTCATCAACACAATATTGAATGAAGCTGAACCCACCCGCCCTGCTGATATAACCACAGGGACTGCGGGTTATGAGTCAACCCGTGCATCGTGTGTGTGTGTGTGTGCGCTTAGTATTTTATTAGTATCCACATATAACATAATACAGAACCACCCAGTGTGTGTGTGAGTTGCATGTCCACGTGATCAGGAGGAGAGTGAGCTAAATTCCCAGGCCTGCTGTCTACATTGAGCCTCAGGTTACATATCTCCCTCCAGCCCTGACAGCCCTGCTTGCAACACCATACCACTTCTATTACAAATGCTCTCTAATCTCAGCACAGAGAGGGATGTCTGATGAATCACGTGATGGAAGAGGTTTCGTGATGCTCCGCCTCACTTCTCTTTTCACTTCCTCTTTCATGGTGGGTGTCCTCACTCGCTCCACAGGAATAAGAGGAGCCCAGCAGTCTGTGTTCTCTCCAGCAGGACTTAACCGTACAGTCCTGTAACATTAGAATGGAATAATGGAGCCCCAGTAGATATGTGCCGATGCTTTACTGAAGCTACAGAGGAATATTAAGCCTGTGAGATGGGTCTAATATGTCCATACCCTACTGTTAATTCAAACCAAAGCCTACTGGATTTAGCCAAATACTTACTGAAATTTCACCTGGTTAATAGAGAATATTTTTTTGGACTACAAACCCCTCTGCTGTAGAGGGTGGGATGTGATATGTGTGTGATGTAGAGATCTTCGACCTCCCCCAAGAAATCGAAAGTATTCCGGCAATCGCTCTCGACACAATCTAAAGTAAACTTTTTGAGCTACTTTTTAATCTAATTACTCTGTTGGTCCTAAAGGAAGCAGTCATGTTTATTTAGACTGAACTAGACAGGTCTTTAAAGATCTTTGCCAGGCTCTTCTCCTGAGGACTTACCCTATTGTGCTGCTGTAGGTTCATGAGCCACACCTACCTGTTCATAGCTGATGTAATGATTTTCCTGTCTCTCTCCTTTATCCCCCCTCACCCTTTCTCTCTCTTGCTCGTGCTCTCTCCATCTCTCTTTCTCCTTCTCCAGCTGGGGCGACATGTATATTCTCTCTGGTCTGTGCTCTGGTGTTGGGCTACCTGGACAAGAGGGCTGAGAGGATCCTCAACAAGGAACAGGGAGCGACCGGTGAGCTAACACGGCAGTCAGTGACTGCCTCCGATGTGTGTCCCAATCAGAGCTGAACTACACAGGATAATGGCATTGACTGGGATGATGGTCATTATCTATGTGCTATGGTTATCATGTCCACTGTATTCTGACAATGTTGGTGTGAGGTGGTAGAGGGTAGGTTCCTTCTGTCACCATTAGCCTATCTCATTTTGCCCTGATGAATTTAGTTGATTTAAGGAGCTCTATCCACCTGGGAAACTTCAAACTACCCATTGTGTTGCATGTAATCTTGTCAGAATTGATTATTGGGAAGTTAGCCTGTGTTTCCACCGTGCTCAGCGTTTCCCTGGGCTGGCTTTAGTGTGACAGGGGCGGAGGTCAGGGGTCGTAGTACTACTTCCTGTGGGTTATTGACTGGCTGTCACACTCCTTTCCCAAGGGGATGCTTTAGCCAAGACTGGTTCTGTGTGTTGAACATGTGTTTTGTGTGTGTAGGGGAAGTGATCAAGCTGACGGATGTGAAGGACTTCCCCTTCCCACTGTGGCTCATCTTCATCATCTGTGTGGGCTACTACGTGGCCATCTTCCCCTTCATTGGACTGGGACAGTGAGTAGCACACAAACCATCAGTCATCATGTCTTATCAGTCAAAACCATCACCAATATTGCCAGCTTTTATCACAAGTAGGAATTTGGGCTGCAAGGTGATTGTAGATCAGGGATTATGTGCTGCCACTTGTTCATGCCTGTCCCCTCGAACACAATGTCTATTCTCCATCATGTACAATACCTTGAGGGAATATAATATAATGAACTCCTTTAGAATAATGTTTTTCTCCCAAGCTGATTTAAAGAATGAACAGTTAGAGACCATGTAATCTAACCCCCTGAGTGGGTAGGAAAGGGAGTACTAAGGAGAGATGGGGGGACAGGGAGATGGGTGGGGGGTGGGGGGGACAGGGAGATGGGTGGGGGGTGGGGGGGACAGGGAGATGGGTGGGGGGCAGGGGGAGAGACAGCGAGAGACGGGCGGGGGGCAGGGGGAGAGACGGCGAGAGACGGGCGGGGGGGGAGAGACGGCGAGAGACGGGCGGGGGGGGGGGGGAGACGGCGAGAGATGGGCGGGGAGACGGCGAGAGGCGGGGGGGGGAGACGGCGGGGGGGGGAGAGACGGCGGGGGGGGGGAGACGGCGAGAGATGGGCGGGGGGGGGGGGGAGACGGCGGGGGGGGGGAGAGACGGCGGGGGGGGGGGGGGAGACGGCGAGAGACGGGCGGGGGGGGGGGGGAGACGGCGAGAGACGGGCGGGGGGGGGAGAGACACGGCGAGAGACGGGCGGGGGGGGAGAGACGGCGAGAGACGGGCGGGGGGGGGGGGAAGAGTGGAGATGCATGTTATAGAATCTAGATTTTTTTTTTATACAATACTTACCTGGCTGCTGGAGCCTGTTCACTACCATGTTCTGCGGTTCACCAATGTGGGGACCAGGTGCAACTCTACTTGGTAGCTGGCTGGAAGGGATGGGGGGTGTTCGGTGTCTGTGTGCACGCGCATGTGCTTGTGTGCTAAAACAGTCTGAGGGACTGTCAGTTGCTCCCTAAGGCCCTGTATAGAAATGTAAAGAGTACATTGGTCTGTGAGTTGTAATGAATGCCTATAGTACAGGAAAAGGGATGTGCTTAATGTGGTGGTGGGATATGTTGCAGTGATAGTATGGACATACTCTGGTCTGGTGTGACTGACTGTCCTTTTCTCCTCTGTCGGTCTTCCCCTTGCAGGGTTTTCTTCATTGAAAAGTTCAACTTCTCACCTCAAGAAGCAAGAGCAATTAACAGGTAACACACACAACTCTTTACCCCAGTCTGAGATGCCGGAGTAACTAATAAAACAAGTGATTCAATTTGGACAGAGTGAGGATGTGCCACTCAACTTTTTGTGAGTTCTTCAAATGAGGTTTGTTTTAGCTCTCTTCTCACCTCAGACTATGAACTGTCACAACACATTGTAACTGTGTCTCTGCCACCCTTGTAAACACAATCACTATCTCTCCCTCCATGTCCCCTCTCTCCACCCTCTCCTTCTCTCCCCCCCGTCCCCTCTCTCCACCCTCTCCTTCTCTCCCCCCCTGTCCCCTCTCTCCACCCTCTCCTTCTCTCCCCCCCTGTCCCCTCTCTCCACCCTCTCCTTCTCTCCCCCCCTGTCCCCTCTCTCCCCCCGTGTCCCCTCTCTCCACCCTCTCCTTCTCTCCCCCCGTGTCCCCTCTCTCCACCCTCTCCTTCTCTCCCCCCGTGTCCCCTCTCTCCTTCTCTCCCCCCGTGTCCCCTCTCTCCACCCTCTCCTTCTCTCCCCGTGTCCCCTCTCTCCACCCTCTCCTTCTCTCCCCCTGTGTCCCCTCTCTCCACCCTCTCCTTCTCTCCCCCTGTGTCCCCTCTCTCCACCCTCTCCTTCTCTCCCCCTGTGTCCCCTCTCTCCACCCTCTCCCCCTGTGTCCCCTCTCTCCACCCTCTCCCCCTGTGTCCCCTCTCTCCACCCTCTCCTTCTGTGTCCCCTCTCTCCACCCTCTCCCCCTGTGTCCCCTCTCTCCACCCTCTCCCTCTCCCAGTATTGTGTACATCATCTCAGCCCCAGCCTCACCTGTGTTGGGCTTCATGGTGGACAGGATAGGGAAGAACGTGATCTGGGTGCTGTGTGCCGTCGTCACGACGCTCATAGCCCACATGATGCTCGCTTTCACCTTCTGGAACCCCTGGATCGCCATGGTGAAGACCATTCTCCATTTTATTACCGATAGAATGGTGCAGAGTGGTTCACAGCAGAATATGACCTTGGAGACATTTAGTAGGACATTCACTAGAAACCTAGTGTATGCAGTGACGAGCGGTGGGCCAGATTTGGACACGCAACCTTGGATCACTGGGTCCTTGAACACTTGCTTTTGTTTAGTCCTGCAAGACAATTACATCCTGCTTCCAGAGGATTGGCTTATGCAGTCAGAGTTTAGATTGTGTTTATATATAGTAATGTAGTTGTTTTGTGACTGGGTAACCAGGTATAGTGAATGGTGTTGGTAACAGTGTTGATAATGGTACTATGTATCTGTGTCCTCCAGTCCCTGTTGGGTTTGTCCTACTCCCTGCTGGCCTGTGCCCTGTGGCCCATGGTGGCCTTCGTGGTGCCAGAGCATCAGCTGGGGACCGCCTATGGCTTGTAAGTACACCTGCTCCTACCCACCCTTTCTGTGGAACCAGAAAGGTGCTTCATACCTACAGGCGTTTGCATTCTATCCATTATTTGTGACTGTGATGATGATGTTGTAGTTATTGTTGATGATGACGGTGGTGATGCTGCTGTTGTTGATGATGACGCATGGCCTTCCTACCTCCCAGCATGCAGTCCATCCAGAACCTGGGCCTGGCTCTGATCTCCATGGCAGCAGGATCTATTCTGGACAACAAGGGATACCTCTTCCTGGAGGTCTTCTTCACTGCCTGTGTCTGCTGTGAGTAACACTTCTGTGTGTGTGTGTGTGTGTGTGTCGAGTCAACCAATAAATGTGTATGTGTCTCTCGCACTCTCTCAGTGGCGCTGATCGCGGTAGTGATGCTGTACTTTGTTGATTATCTACGAGGTAAGGGAGCTGGGAGCTTGGCCTCCTAACACCATTAAAGCACTCATAGTGGAGCGGGCCTTATGATATCATCACTAACCTTGCTCTTTGATATCCCTCTCCCGTTCTCTCCCACCCTTTCTCTTTCTGACCTTCTCCCTCTTTTCCTCTCCCTGCCACTCTCTTTCCATTACTCCCTCTCTCTCTCTTCAGGAGGAGATCTGAACCTCTCAGCCTCTGCCAGGGCCAAACTCCTGAAGGACTCCAATTCAGAGTGAGTATCCATGACCTTTGACCTTTCTCCTCCTCTCCTCCTCTCACACTCAATACAGACAAGAGCCACTGAACGTTAGGTTCTCAACCCACTCATGAGGAAGGCAAGGACCTATTATCAATGTATTATTAAACATCCAACTGGTGCTGGACTAAAAAGAAAAGCCTGCAACTGTGATATTCTTCACTAGGGTTCCCAACCTCTCACCTTATCGGAATGCTCAGAGATAGTTGTAAGAGAAGCTCTACAATATATGATCCCAAGTGGGTTTAATGAAAACATTTGAGAAAAGCATTTCAGTGGTTTGTAGGTAACATTCTGAATTAACATGTTCAAGTGTAGTAGATAATTTGACAGCTCTGGATTAAGTCAAATAGATTTAGACTTTGAGCACCAAATAAACTCTTGATATATCAAATCTGCATATGGTTTTCTTGCTCCTTAACCAATTCTGGCTCTCCTAACTCGGCATACACTGTTCCTGAGTGTGGTCTGTGTGTTGTCTAATCTGGTGTGTGTGTGTGTGACTGCTCGGCCCAATTCCTCTCCAACATATTGTCTCTTTCCCTCTGCCCTTGTTGACTTGCCCACGCAGATGTGAAAAACAGTATGAAGCTGTTTCACTTAACAAGGGCAGTAGAGAAGGACTGGATTTATGGTTCCAGTTGGTCTGTCTGGCTGTGTGCTGAGTATCCCAGACTAATGCATTAGCCCTGTCTTGTGCTGTTTTCCAGGTGAGCGGTCACATAGTCCTGGGCCTCTGTACCAGCTGGCTGCACGGACCTGACCACAGCTGTCAATCACCTGCTAGGGGGCCTGTCTGCACTACTCACTCCTCCCACCTGCACACTGACCCAGCCCTGCATTGTAACTGACCCCTCCCAACAACATACTGACCCATCGCAGCTCAGATGCTGACCCCTCTGCTCTGACATCACACACCAAGGCCGCCTCCTCATCTCACTGACTGCTCCCTCCAGTGTCTGTCAGGGCTAATGACTGACTGGTGTTTGTGCATGCTTTGGAACCTCAAGCCTCAGCACCAATCATACTTTAATGTCAGTAGAGTGGGGCACCAGAAAGCACTTTAAACCGACTTAAGTGTTTTTAAAAAAAGGTTTATAAATGTCTAGAACAAGACTCCAGGCTGAGTGACTTTTACTTCAGAGATGTAAAGTTATTCACCGATAATCCACGTGAAGATATGCCTTTTTGCTTAGTATAATCACCCACACTGTAAGAGGTGAAATGGTTAGATTTCTTCATCTTTTAAGCATCTCTCTCTACAACCAGGATGTTAGAAAGTACATAGATTTCTTCATCTTTTAAGCATCTCTCTCTACAACCAGGATGTTAGATTGTCTATCAATGTTATGTATGTTTTTAAAAATGAATATTGCTCAGAAAAGTATTTTAGATTTTTACTTCCAAGTTTTTGATTATCAAAAGAAACAGTTGGTGTGATAACTTCTATATTCCCATAAATGAATAATCTGTATAATCATCATGAAGAAAATATCAAATTGGTTGGGAACACACAACCAACCAACCAAACAATCTCCTTTCCCTGCTTTTGTATAGCTTGAGGTCATTCTGAACAGTAATCCTAGACGCATGATCTAGTTTGACAGATTTATGCTGGAGGATTTCAGAATCAGCATTGTGTTCAATTCTTTATAGTGCTGTTCCTTCATTAATTCCTTTCGTGGCTGGTCATAGAGGCTCGTAAAACTTTACACTGTCACACCGTCAAGGCTAAGGCAAACCTCGTCAAAGTGATAAAGGAATTTTAAACGGAAACATTTTATATTTCAATTCACCCAATGTACAAAAAAAACCACAACTCAAATTTAGAAATTTTACATTGACCTTTGTGAAAATGACCTGGCTTATGTGCAAGAAGGAGGACTTTAAACAATACTGTAACATTGGCAATTGGGTGGAAACCCTCTTTGCTGTACAACTGAATGAAAGGAAAAATGCTTTGTTTTATTGATCAATCTCAGGAAATTGCCAAGAGATATGTTGAAAACCACTAAATCAAATGATCATTCTAATGACAAAATCATTTTTGATAGTTTTTCTATTGTAATGAAGGATCACTTCAGTCTTTAATCCTGAGTCAGTTTTCTGCAGGACAACCTGAGCTTGAACCAAGTGGCTTGTCGTAGCATAGTATTAGGTCAAATATTGTGGTAGAGGAAGCCTATCCATATACCATTGAAGTTGTGATGGCTGTTTGTTAGCTGCAGAATAGTCTCTGTGTAAATTTCACTAAGAGTGCTGTCTGTTTCGTGTTGATCTAACAAACTTCTAACAGCTCTAAATAACGTGTTCTGTGGGTACTACTGCCTAGAGCAGGGCTCCAACCCTGTTCCTGGAGAACTATCCTCCTGTAGATTTTCACTCCAACCCCAGTTATAACTAACCTGGTTCAGCTTATCAACCAGCTAATTATTACAATCCGGTGTGCTAGATTAGGGTTGTAGTGAACCTACAGGACAGTAGTGCTTCAGGAACAGGGTTGGAGCCCCCTGGCCTCGAGGTACCATGTGTAGTCATACATTCATAATATACTTGTCGTAATTTTAAATCGCCACAGTTAAAATATTACACATTTAATGACAATTTGGTAAAAGATAAATAAAACAAGCGGATGTTCTTGTTACATGGCTGATGTTCACTGTGGTTGTTAAATAACATCAGGCCATTGTGTCCTTGTCAGATCTGATTGTCATTCTGTCTGATCAAATTGACTTTTATATACAACAGTACTGTCTCAGGATGGCAAATAAAAGTTTGTAAAAACAGACCCGTTTTATTTATTTTCACCATGATGATTATTCTACTCCCCCTGCTGTCCATGCACAGTTGAGAGGCATCAGAGGGTCAGTCAGCAGACTGAGGAGAAGCTGGCCAAACTCAGGCCCATGTCTGCTTTTGGCCTGCGCAACTGCTACCCCCCCCCCACACACACACACACACTTTACACATCCCAGATCAGTACTGTACCCAACTGTCCTCACTGGCACACAGAAGTGTCCTGAAGTGATGTGGCCTACTCTGCACTTAACCCCGTCGACATCTAAACCCAGTCTGTCCATATCTGCAGGGGTTGGGGGTGGGGGGTTATGTTGGTCTGCTAATACAGGACTATTTTTGTGAGAAAAAATATTTCCCTTCCCAACATGTAAAGTGTTGGTCCCATGTTTCATGAGCTGATAATTTAATGTTCATTTCTCTACCATAAGTCGCCTACAACATCGTTTTAGAGAATTTGGCAGTACGTCCAACCGGCCTCACAACCGCAGACCACATGTAACCACGCCAGCCCAGGACCTCCAAATCCGGATTCTTCACCTGCGGGATCGTCTGAGACTACCCACCCTGACAGCTGATGAAACTGAGGGGTATTTCTTTCTGTAATAAAGCCCTTTTGTGTGGAAAAACGAATTCTGATTGGCGGCACCCCTGCCCAGTCATGTGAAATGCATAGATTAGGGCCTAATACATTTAAATTGACTGATTTCTTCATATGAACTGTAACTCAGTAAAATCGTTGAAATTGTTGCATTTATATATATATATATACATATATATATATACAGTCAAAAGTTTGGACACACCTCATTCAAGGGTTTTTCTTTATTTTTACTATGTTGTAGAATAATAGTGAAGACATCAAAACTATGAAATAACATATGGAATCATGTAGCAACCAAAAAAGTGTTAAACATAGTTTTGATATCTTCACTATTATTCTACAATGTAGAAAAAAATTTAATAAAGAAAAACCCTTGAATAATTAGGTGTCCAAACTTTTGACTAGTACTGTATATATACACAGTGCCTTTGGAAAGTATTCAGACCCCTTGAGTTTTCCACATTTTGTTAGGTTACAACCTTATAACATTTATTAAATAGTTTTTTCCCCTCGTCAATCGACACACAATACCGCATAATGACAAATCAAAAACCTTTTATTTTTTTAGCAATTTATTACAAATAAAAAATGAAATATCACGTTGTCTTAAATATTCAGACCCTTTACTCAGTACTTTGTTGAAGCACCTTAGGCAGCGATTACTACCTCAAGTCTTCTTGGATATGACGCCACAAGCTTGGCACACCGGTATTTGGGGAGTTTCTTCCATTATTCTCTGCAGATCTCTAAAGCTTTGTCAGGTTGGATGGGGAGTGTTGCTGCACAGCTATTTTCAGTTCTCTCCAGAGATCAAGTTCGGGCTCTGGCTGGGCCACTCAAGGACATTCGGAGACTGTCCCGAAGCCACTCCTGCATTGTCTTGGCTGTGTGCTTAGGGTAGTTCTGTTGGAAGGTGAACCTTCACCCCAGTCAGATGTCCTGAGTGCTCTGGAGCAGGTTTTCATCAAGGTTCTCTCTGTACTTTTCTCTGTTCATCTTTGTCTCAAATCTTACTAGTCTCCCAGTCCCTGCTGCTGAAAAACATCCCCAAAGCATGATGCTGCCACCACCATGCTTCACCGTAGGGATGGTGCCAGGTTTCCTCCAGATGTGACGCTTGGCATTCAGGCCAAATAGTTCAATCTTGGTTTCATCAGACCAGAGAATCTTGTTTCTCATGGTCTGAGATTCTTTAGGTGCCTTTTGGCAATCTCCAAGCGGGCTATCATGTGCCTTTTACTGAGGAGTGGCTTCCGTCTGGTCACTCTACCATAAAGTCCTGATTGGTGGAGTGCTGCAGAGACGGTTGTCCTTCTGGAAGGTTCTCCTATCTCCACAGAGGAACTCTAGAGCTCTGTCAGAGTGACCATCGGGTTCTTGGTCACCTCCCTGACCAAGACCCTTCTCCCCCGATTGCTCAGTTTGGCCGGGCAGCCAGCTCTAGGCAGAGTCTTGGTGGTTCCAAACTTCTTCCATTTAAGAATGATGGAGGCCACTGTGTTCTTGGGGATCTTCAATGCTGCAGAAATCTTTTGGTACCATTCCACAGATCTGTGCCTTGACACAATACTGTCTCGGAGCTCAACGGACAATTCCTTCGACCTCATGGCTTGGTTTTTGCTCTGACATGCACTGTCAACTGTGGGACCTTATATAGACAGGTGTGTGCCTTTCCAAATCATATCCAATCAATTTAATTTACCACAGATGTACTCCAACCAATTTGTAGAAACATCTCAAGGATGATCAATGAAAACAGGATGCACCTGAGCTCAATTTCAAGTCACATAGCAAAGGGTCTTAATGCTTATGTAAAGAAGGTATTTTAATAAATTAGCCAAAATTTCAAAAACTTTATGGGGTATTTTGTGTAGATTGCTAAGGCTTTTTTTTTCTTTATTTCATCCATTTTAGAATAACACGGAACCCAAACCGGCTGCGCGCGTGCGCCATCGTGCGTTATCGTGCATACATTTATTTTGTCCCCATACACCAAACGCGATCACGACACACAGGTTAAAATATCAAAACAAACTCTGAACCAATGACATTGATTTGGGGACAGGTCGAAAAACATGAAATATGTATGGTAATTTAGCTAGTTAGCTTGCACTTGCTAGCTAATTTGTCCTATTTAGCTAGCTTGCTGTTGCTAGCTAATTTGTCCTGGGATATAAACATTGAGTTGTTATTTTACCTGAAATGCACAAGGTCCTCTACTCTGACAATTAATCCACACATAAAACGGCCAACCGTTTCTAGTCATCTCTCCTCCTTCCAGGCTTTTTCATCTTTGAACTTATATGGTGATTGGCATCTACACTTTCATAGTATTACCACAACAACCAGCAAAACATTTTGTCTTTCAATCACCCACGTGGGTATAAGCAATGAGGAGATGGCACGTGGATACCTGCTTCTATAAACCAATGAGGAGATGGGAGAGGCAGGACTTGCAGCGCGATCTGCGTCAGAAATAGAAAGGAGTTCTATTTTAGCCCTTGGCAACGCAGACGCTCGTTGGCGTGCGCGATCAGTGTGGGTGCAATAATTGAATAACATGGATTTCTACATTTATTTTGCGACGCTCGCGCACGCGTTGTGTCTGGTCTGGTAACATAACAAAATGTGGAAAAAGTCAAGGGGTGTGAATACTTTCCAAAGGCACTGTATATATATATACACATTTTTATTTATTTTTAATTAGGGGGTGCTGCTGCACCCCTACTTCCCGTGGCTATGAGTCTGTGTCCATGTCTAAAAAAGGTACAAAAGATCCTCCACTAAAATGTTCTTTCAGGTCCTTTATTGATGCAGTTACTGATAAGCTATTGCTGTACCTTGTATACGTTGCTATGAAGCCACACTCATGCCTTTTGCTTGTTTATTACAGTTTCTAAGCTAATCACTAAATTACATTTGATAGTGTAAAAGAGCTACTATATACATAGTAACTATATTTGTATCTTGAAAGTACTATTTGGTGTAATAACGTGTGTTTTCCATGCCCTGTAAGTGTGAAGTCTCTGAGTGTTTTTTGTTGTTGTTGTCTGCATGTGCCTCAGCAATGTGGATATGGTTTTCAACTGTGTCAACAACAGAGGGCACTATTTATCTGCCATACAATATGTAAGTCAATGTTAGAGTACCTCTGTGAATATGAATGGACTACCTTTTGTTGAACATGCCTACAGGTGAGAATATTACCTTCATGACTGAATACAGTAATACATTCAAGGTGTTTGATTTGGTATTGTTATGAGTTCTGTACTTTGTTGTTTGTGAAATGGAAAAACGTAGTTACAAAAAACTATCGAGGAAAAAGGCGTGCTGTGTATTATTCATTTCCCATTTCTAGAAAAGCCCTTGAGAACACATCAGATAATCCGTTTTTAACCTCTCGTCACTTTGACTAAGCAGCTGAGTATAGTCCAGAAGAGATTAAGATGGACCCATCTCTATGAAGCAGGCCTGCCTGAACTGATGGGCAATTTTGTGCCAAAAGACATAGAACAAAATGGTCCATTCACCTATTAACAGAAAATAATTAGCTGTTTTTCTGACTTGCAGAGAAGAAAAATAAGAAAATCATTAATTGATATATGGCAGTACCAGAGAAGGTTGGCACTACAGTTGTGAGAAAAAGTATGTGAACCCTTTGAAATTACCTGGATTTCTGCATAAATTGATCAATTTTTTTTTATCTGATCTTCATCTACTGTAAGTCACAACAATACTTAAGAAAAATACAATCATTTGTGTGTTATTAGTTTGTCTATATTGAATACATAATTTAAACATTCACAGTGTAGGTTGGAAAAATTATGTGAACCTCTAGGCTAATGACTTATGCAAAAGATAATTGGAGTCAGGAGTCAGCTAACCTGGAGTCCAATCAATTAGACAAGATTGGAGATGTTGTTTAGAGCTGCTCTGCCCTATAAAAAACACTCACAAAATGTGAGTTTGCAATTCACATGGATCATTGCCTGATGTGAACCATACTGTGAACAAAAGAGATCTCAGAAGACCTAAGATTAATAATTGTTGACTTGCATAAAGATGGAAAGGGTTACAAAAGTATCTCTAAAAGCCTTGATGTTCATCAGTCCACGGTAAGACAAATTGTCTATAAATGGAGAAAGTTCAGCACTGTTGCTACTCTCCCTAGGAGTGGCCTCCCTGCAAAGATGACTGC
Organism: Salmo salar; assembly: GCF_965601325.2. NCBI lineage: Eukaryota > Metazoa > Chordata > Actinopteri > Salmoniformes > Salmonidae > Salmo > Salmo salar. The sequence continues at coordinate 129,903,210 of NC_138299.1, forward strand.
AAGAGCACAGCGCAGAATGCTCAACGAGGTTAAGAAGAATCATAGAGTGTCAGCTAAAGACTTACAGAAATCTCTGGAACATGCTAACATCTCTGTTGACGAGTCTACAATACGTAAAACACAAAAAAAAAATGGTGTTCATGGGAGGACACCACGGAAGAAGCCACTGCTGTCCAAAAAAAACATTGCTTCACGTCTGAAATTCGCAAAAGGGCACATGGATGTTCCACAGCGCTACTGGCAAAATGTTCTGTGGACAGATGAAACTAATGTTGAATTGTTTGGAAGGAACACACAACACTTTGTGTGGAGAAAAAGGGCACAGCACACCAACATCAAAACCTCATCCCAACTGTAAAGTATGGTGGAGGGAGCATAATAGTTTGGGCTGCTTTGCTGCCTCAGGGCCTGGACATCTTGCTATCATCAACGGAAAAATGAATTCCCATGTATATCAAGACATTTTGCAGGTGAATGTAAGGCTATCTGTCCGCCAATTGAAGTTCAACAGAAGTTGGGTGATGCAACAGGACAACGACCCAAAACACAGTTGTAAATCAACAACAGAATGGCTTCAACAGAAAAAAATATGCCTTCTGGAGTGGCCCAGTCAGAGTCCTGACCTCAACCCGATTGAGATGCTGTGGCATGACCTCGAGATTGGTTCACACCAGACATCCCAAGAATATTGCTGAACTGAAACAGTTTTGTAAAGAGGAATGGCCCAACATTCCTCCTGACTGTTGTGCAGGTCTGATCTACAGAAAATGTTTGGTTGAGCTTATTGCTGCCAAAGGAGGGTCAACCAGTTATTAAATCCAAGGGTTCACATACTTTTCCCACCCTACACTGTGAATGTTTACATGGTGTGTTCAATAAAGACATGAAAACGTATAGTTGTTTGTGTGTTATTAGTTTAAGCAGACTGTGTTTGTCTATAGTTGTGACTTAGATAAAGATCAGATCAAATTGTATGACCAATTTCTGCAGAAAGCCAGGTAATTCCAAAGGGTTCACATACTTTTTCTTGCCACTGTATATCTGGTTATACTCTGCACACCACCGGATGGACCATCTTACTCCTAAATAACTGGACCCAGAGCTGCTTCCGGTGCCTGTCTAACCCAGGAAATACAGCAGTATTGGCTTTTCATTTATCTGACTTTAATTTATCTGCATGTCCAGCCCTTATAATTAAGTGTTTTAAAATGGTATTTTCAGGACAACCAGGGATACAAGTAGAACACAAAATAATTTGACATTAACAATTGCATTCATGAGTTTTTTTACAAATACAATAAGGTCCGCCAAATCAACACACACACACACAAAAAAAACTGATAAAATGAATTTACAGCGCCTTCAGAAAGTATTCACACCCCTTGACTTTTTCTACATTTTGCTGTGTTACAACCTGAACATAAAATGGATTACATAGAGATGTGGTGTCACTGGCCTACACACAATAACCCGTAATGTCAAAGTGGAATTATGTTTTTAGAAATATTTACAAATGAATTAAAAATAAAAAGCTGAAATGTCTTGAGTCAAGTATTGCAGAGAAACCCCTTTGTTACACTAAGCCTAAATGAGTTCAGGAGTAAGTTGCATGGACTCTGTGTGCAATAGTAGTGTATAACATGATTTTTGAATGACTACCTGATCTCTGCACCCCATACAATTATCTGTAAGTCCCTCAGTCGCGCAGTGAATTTTTAACACAAACCACAAAGATCAGGGAGGTTTCAATGCCTCTCTCAAAGAAGGGCCGCTATTGGTACTGTAGATGGGGAAAAATAAAAATGGAATATCCCTTTGAGCATGGTGAAGTTATTAATTACACTTTGGATGTAACTGGATCCTGGACGTCCTGACGGGCCGCCCCAGGTGGTAAGGGTAGGTAACAACACATCCGCCATGCTGATCCTCAACACAGGGGCCCCTCAGGGGTGCGTGCTCAGCCCCCTCCTGTACTCTCTGTTCACTCATGACTGCACGGCCAGGCACGACTCTGACACCATCATTAAATTTGCCGATGACACAACAGTGGTAGGCCTGATCACCGACAACAACGAGACAGCCTATAGGGAGGAGGTCAGAGACCTGGCCGTGTGGTGCCAGGACAACAACCTCTCCCTCCACGTGATCAAGACAAAGGAGATGATTGTGGACCACATGAAAAAGAGAACCGAGCACGCCCCCATTCTCATCGACGGGCCTGCAGTGGAGCAGGTTGAGCGCTTCAAGTTTCTTGGTGTCCACATCACCAACAAACTAACATGGTCCAAACACACCATGACAGTTGTGAAGCGGGCACGACAAAACCTATTCCCCCTCAGGAGACTAAAAAGATTTGGCATGGGTCCTCAGATCCTCAAAAGGTTCTACAGCTGCACCATCGAGAGCATCCTGACTGGTTGCATCACTGCCTGGTATGGCAACTGCTCGGGCTCCGACCACAAGGCACTACAGAGGGTAGTGCGAACGGCCCAGTACATTACTGGGGCCAAGCTTCCTGCCATCCAGGACCTCTATACCAGGCGGTGTCAGAAGAAGGCCCAAAAAATTATCAAAGACTCCAGCCACCCTAGTCATAGACTGTTCTCTCTGCTACCGCATGGGAAGCGGTACCAGAGCGCCAAGTCTAAATCCAAAAGGCTCCTTAATAGCTTCTACCCCCAAGCCAAAAGACTGCTGAACAATTAATCAAATGGCTACCTTAACTATTTACATTAACCCCCCCCTGCTGGTACTCGCTGTTTATTATCTATGCATAGTCACTTCACCCCTACCTACATGTACAAATTACCTCAACTAACCTGTACCCCCACACATTGACTTGGTAGCAGTACCCGTATCCCTGTATATAGCCTTGTTATTGTTATTTTATTGTGTTACTTTTTAGTTTATTCAGTAAATGTTTTCTTAACTCTATTTATTGAACTGCAATGTTGGTTAAGGGCTTGTAAGTAAGTATTTCACGGTAAGATCTACACCTGTTGTATTCGGTGCATGTGACAAATACAATTTGATTTGATAATTACTGTGTAAGTCTATGGACGGGGGTGAGAACCATGAGCCTCCTAGGATTTGTATTGAAGTCAATGTACCCAGAGGAGGACAGAAAATAGCTGTCCTCCGGCTACACCATGGTGCTAGAGAGTGCTGTTGAGGCTACCTTCATTACAAAATAGGGTGTTTTAATCAGTTATTTGATGATCTAAAAAGATAACTTTTTTAACGTTTCATTGTTTTTATTTTCATGAAATTCACTGAGTAGGATGGTGCACATTTTAAGGGGCCGATGGTGGTGGTGGTCATAACCACTTTTCTTACCTTACTCATCAGAGAGGAGTTGTTGTGTCTAGTCCTTGAAGATGCCATGGTTGTGACGGCAGACACTCCCAACTCCTTGACTTCAGCTGCTGGCTGCTCTGTAACAGATGGACCTCACCAGCTTTTGTCCACTTTGCTTACCTGCTTTAAGTTAGGTAAAACCTAACATAACTGACCTGCCTTGATCAATAAAATCACACTAAGCTACACATACAAGGCTAAGCCAAGAAGCTAAACTGATGATGCATTACATTGTTTCCAAGTTAATGCCACTGATAATAACATATCTGGCTACTTACTGTTGGAGAACCACAGAAAGTCAGTCTACTCAGACCATCTCAAGCCGCCTGCAAATATATTTATAACTAACCCAAGATAGTTCATCTGTGTCGTTTTCAATGGGAGCGAATTCATTATAGTGGGTTGAACAAGCAAGGAGGTGGGCAGAGCCAAGCACTAGCTAGCGCGATCCTATTGGCGTTCTGGCATGTATTTGAATATTTCTGTTAGGGAACGCATTCTCTGTGAAGCGTGTGTGTGTGTGTCCAAGAACTCAATTCGCCTTTGTTGCCCTTGTAAACAACGTAATTTTTTTAAACTTTGGCAAAGGGCCACGTCTACAAAACTTAGTGCAACCTGTTTCGTAACATATTTTTGGGGAACAGAAAACTATTCAGTTCGGCCTTTTCTCCATTGAGAAAATCAGCAGAAAATGTTTCCAGTTCCATCTCGCGTCATACTCTCCCACTGAAGGAGATTCCAACCGGATGCATCAGATTTATACATCCGGTGAAACATCTGGCTTCTTGTTCTCTGTGCCGCCTATTTATATGGTTGGGCACTGTCATATATGACACAGTCTATTGCAGCGTTTTGCTGTCATTATATTGACAAAATGTAATCATCAATGTGCTTTGATTTTCTTGAGGACTTTTCGGAAGAAAAAACAATAATGGCCACAAACAAGGACACCTCAGACAAGCCTAAAGCTTCAACAATATTCTATTGTCAAATAAATACATGGTATTCAATCTATGTGCCCAGCATATTCATCTCCCATGTCTGACTCCATGACTCGCGACTGTAGGTCCACTGGCGACACATGAGGATTGTAAATTCCTTCCCGGTTACCCGTAAATGAGAGAATATATATATTCCCACCATGCTTTGCAGAGAGAGCTAACAAACTGGTGATTTATGTTGATTACAGGATTAAATTACTCCCCCTTTGCCGCGACACACATGCAGTATATAGCCTATCATACACGACCCAAACATCTTATTGGATGAGAGAACAATTCCCAAGTCGGCTCTTTCTGACAGTGGGGCTACTCTACTCTCTTCACTCTCCGCTGCTGTCTCTCTATCTGACCGTGGCATAGCCAGCTATGTTGAGGACCGGCAATTATCGGTTAGTCAATCATAATATAGGCTGTTGATGCGTCATGCATGTTTGATAAGTGACATATTCTGTTCCAATTTAGTTTGAGTAATGAATCATACATCACGCTCTAGCTAGCAGAACAAGCTCTGAAGGTTTTTGCCAACACCTATCCGGAGAGACCTACTATAGTCCGCTGCTTCTCACTCGGAGACATCTGTATTTTACAGTGAAAATGTGGACATTAGGCTAATTGGCATAACTTTTGCTTGTGTCATTCCAGGAACATGTATCAAGGGGAAGGCACGAGGCTGCGTGGCGCGCGGGAAAGGAAGCGTCTTGCCCTGTGCATCAACCAGGTAGGATACACATCAGTCTCCAGAAGTCACGCTGCTGTTTCAAATGCGTTTACGTTTATCGTTTAAAGATTACACTGTAGCCTATGCGTTGATGACTTACGCCATGTTGACGATTATTCTGTAACCTACCTATGGTAGTTCAATGATTTTGAAATGCATTTGTGTTAATTATTGTTCTGGGTCGTTTTGTGTGTATGGACTTCCGTTGGCTGATTTCAGTTGGTTTTAGCACTGCTGGGATTGATAATGTGTTAAGAGTGGTCTCTGGGCACACAGAAAAGCCTTCCTAAAACATAACAGAAACAGTTCCACTGGAATCCGCTACTATAACATCATTTTAGTCTCCTTCAACAGCTGTCTACTGTGCAAAAGGTAGCCTACAGTGAAGCTGAAAGTCTTCCAAACTAGCACTCAGTTGCACCAAGTTACAAAAACCCAACCCGTTCAATTAAAGCGGCGAGATGGTCTTTCAGCACCATGGACAGCGAAGCCCCGTGTCTGTAGTCTCTCTCTCTCTCTCTCTCTCTCTCTCTCTCTCTCTCTCTCTCCCTCCCTCTCTCTCGCACCCATACTTTCATTGTCTTCCAACTGTCATTTAATGAACTGGCTTTGCCAGCCAATTCAAATAATACAGTAGACTGAATCAATTCCGTGTGTCATTCATCGTTGATTTCGAGTCGTGGGCTGGCACTTTTCTCCGTCTGCCAGCGGCAGCTGTTAAGGTCTCATTAAAATCCTGTCCACCAACCTCCACACTCCAAACAAATGTCATTTTCCAGTCGAGAAAAGGCAAATGCAGACGACCTCTCACTCCTTAATTAAATCTCTGAATACAATCTGATTCATTTAGTGCATCTAAAGAGATAACCCAGGCCTAATTGTGCATATGTGTTACATGAGGGTGACCGGCAGAGTTTCACCACTTTTGGTTCATGGGAGAGAAAACACATTTTTATTTTCGATTGAAAATGGTCCTGGTGATTAGCCCCAAAATAATGGGAACAGCTCTTGCCTAAACAAATCTATATGCTGCGCAGGAATAATAGTCACAAGACAGTCTGACACACAGCGGAAGAAACAACTTTCAACGCGTGATCTATTTGTCTGTGTGTCCGTGCGTGTGTGTGTGTCAGCCTGCAACCAATCCACCTGGCCGCGCGCAGCTCGTGAATATGTAATGCGAAGTGCATTACAGCGCTTTATTAGGCTTGGGGGATTATTGAGAACGAACGCCTGAAAGCACAGCACAATCCCGTATCTTCTAACGCTGTGCTATGTTATGTTATACTGCATTTTACATTTACATTTTAGTCATTTAGCGACTTACAGTAGTGAATGCATACATTTCATTAAACATTTTTTAAAATGTTTTTCCTGTGCTGGCCCCCCGTGGGAATCGAACCCACAACCCTGGTGTTGCAAACACCATGCTCTACCAACTGAGCTACAGGGAAGGCTAGACGCTGTCGCGACACACACGTTGTCAGTGTGGTGATCATGTGCTGTGCTTTTCATCCCTCTTCACTTTGTTCGTTTTCAGATATATAGGCTAGTTGGTTGTTCACAACTCTCATTCTAGATCAATTATGTTTTTTTTTAGCCTTCTTTCACTCCTGCAGGATAGGATACTGGGCTATAGGATCTCCTAACTTGGTACGGTTTTAGCAACTACAGACTGGTGTTAGTTACCCACAGCATTAATCCACTCAACAATAATTCATAACCGTTCCAATCAGCAGCCGGCTAGACTCAAACTATTTGATTTGACAGTTGTATTTTGTGAAATGTGAAGAAATCAATAACCTCTAGCCCCTACAGCTACCAGAGGATGTTTATACAGCCAAGACAATGAGGACCTGCTTAGAATACTATTCACTAATGTAAATAATAAGATAACAATTCCAGAGTACGATACCTCTGTATCTGACAGAGAATTATGTGAGGTGCGGCAGTGGGGAGTGTGAAGGTTATCGCAGTGTCTTGTGTTGTATAGATGGATTTCAGAATTAACCTGGAAGAATCCTTTGAAGGGTGTAGGTAGAGCACTGGTCCACTATATACCATTGAACACGTAGTTAGTGAGTTTACAGGATTAGTGAAATCCTGCCTAGTGGAGTTGGTATGGTAGTGAGATCTACTGTAAAAGCCTATAATGTGTGAAGGAGGGGGTCATATTTCAGAAGTACATTATCGTCTCTCCGTTTCCCCGTGGGACTCCACTCTGCTGACTGTCGTCTCCGTTTCCCCGTGGGACTCCACTCTGCTGACTGCCGTCTCCGTTTCCCCGTGGGACTCCACTCTGCTGACTGTCGTCTCCGTTTCCCCGTGGGACTCCACTCTGCTGACTGCCGTCTCCGTTTCCCCGTGGGACTCCACTCTGCTGACTGTCGTCTCCGTTTCCCCGTGGGACTCCACTCTGCTGAGTAACGTCTCCATTTCCCTGTCGGACTCCGCTCTGCTGAGTAACGTCTCCATTTCCCTGTAGGACTCCACTCTGCTGAGTAACGTCTCCATTTCCCTGTAGGACTCCCCTCTGCTGAGTAACGTCTCCATTTCCCTGTAGGACTCCACTCTGCTGAGTAACGTCTCCATTTCCCTGTAGGACTCCACTCTGCTGAGTAACGTCTCCATTTCCCCGTAGGACTCCACTCTGCTGAGTAACGTCTCCATTTCCCCGTAGGACTCCCCTCTGCTGAGTAACGTCTCCATTTCCCCGTAGGACTCCACTCTGCTGAGTAACGTCTCCATTTCCCCGTAGGACTCCACTCTGCTGAGTAACGTCTCCATTTCCCCGTAGGACTCCACTCTGCTGAGTAACGTCTCCATTTCCCCGTAGGACTCCACTCTGCTGAGTAACGTCTCCATTTCCCCGTAGGACTCCACTCTGCTGAGTAACGTCTCCATTTCCCCGTAGGACTCCGCTCTGCTGAGTAACGTCTCCATTTCCCCGTAGGACTCCGCTCTGCTGAGTAACGTCTCCATTTCCCCGTAGGACTCCGCTCTGCTGAGTAACGTCTCCATTTCCCCGTAGGACTCCACTCTGCTGAGTAACGTCTCCATTTCCCCGTAGGACTCCACTCTGCTGAGTAACGTCTCCATTTCCCCGTAGGACTCCACTCTGCTGAGTAACGTCTCCATTTCCCTGTAGGACTCCCCTCTGCTGAGTAACGTCTCCATTTCCCTGTAGGACTCCCCTCTGCTGAGTAACGTCTCCATTTCCCTGTAGGACTCCACTCTGCTGAGTAACGTCTCCATTTCCCTGTAGGACTCCGCTCTGCTGAGTAACGTCTCCATTTCCCCGTAGGACTCCACTCTGCTGAGTAACGTCCCCATTTCCCTGTAGGACTCCACTCTGCTGAGTAACGTCTCCATTTCCCCGTAGGACTCCACTCTGCTGAGTAACGTCTCCATTTCCCCGTAGGACTCCACTCTGCTGAGTAACGTCTCCATTTCCCCGTAGGACTCCACTCTGCTGAGTAACGTCTCCATTTCCCCGTAGGACTCCACTCTGCTGAGTAACGTCTCCATTTCCCCGTAGGACTCCACTCTGCTGAGTAACGTCTCCATTTCCCCGTAGGACTCCACTCTGCTGAGTAACGTCTCCATTTCCCCGTAGGACTCCACTCTGCTGAGTAACGTCTCCATTTCCCCGTAGGACTCCACTCTGCTGAGTAACGTCTCCATTTCCCCGTAGGACTCCACTCTGCTGAGTAACGTCTCCATTTCCCCGTAGGACTCCACTCTGCTGAGTAGTACGTCTCCATTTCCCCTGTAGGACTCCACTCTGCTGAGTAACGTCTCCATTTCCCCGTAGGACTCCACTCTGCTGAGTAACGTCTCCATTTCCCCGTAGGACTCCACTCTGCTGAGTAACGTCTCCATTTCCCCGTAGGACTCCACTCTGCTGAGTAACGTCTCCATTTCCCCGTAGGACTCCACTCTGCTGAGTAACGTCTCCATTTCCCCGTAGGACTCCACTCTGCTGAGTAACGTCTCCATTTCCCCGTAGGACTCCACTCTGCTGAGTAACGTCTCCATTTCCCCGTAGGACTCCACTCTGCTGAGTAACGTCTCCATTTCCCCGTAGGACTCCACTCTGCTGAGTAACGTCTCCATTTCCCCGTAGGACTCCACTCTGCTGAGTAACGTCTCCATTTCCCTGTAGGACTCCACTCTGCTGAGTAACGTCTCCATTTCCCTGTAGGACTCCACTCTGCTGACTGCCGTCTGCACCAGCTGAAGTGCTTCAGGATTGAGTCTTAATAACCCGTCAGTGGCCCGCAAACACATACATCTCCTCTCCCCTTACCGTCCGCCTGCCTGCTGCACCTTGTCATCTGACTTGGGAATGTGTTGCTCCCTGTGTGTGTCTCTGTTTGTCTGTGTGTGTTTGTTCGCTCCACTACACTGACTGAGCGGGTTATTGTCTTAATAACGTGTGTAACAACGTTTCTGGAATGGCAGGCAGATGACTGAAGTGTGTTCTCAGACTCTCAGAGTGATGAAGCTGAGCTCAGTGGAGCATTCAGTCATCACGCACACCACACACACACGCACGCACGCACGCACATACACACACACACACACACACCTCTTCCACCAATCTTTTCCCAGCCCTTCTGGCAGTGCAGCACTAACTCACGTTCCATTCCGTACGCACACACACACACGCACGCGCGCGCACACACACACACACATGCATGCACGCACGCACACACACACACACGCACACACACACACACACACACACACACACACACACACACACACACACACACACACACACACACACACACACACACACACACACACACACACACACACACACACACCTTCCACCAGTCCTTCCCCAGCATTTCTGGCAATGCAGTGCTCACCCATGTTCCATTTCATTAGCATATTGTGGAAGACTGGTTTGGGCTAAATGACGGAGTCTTTGATCACTGTGAGAGCCAGGCTCTCCACTGTGTGAAACCATGCAGCTCTGCCCCTCCTCTCTCTTTCTCACCATATGTTTACCAAAGCAGCTCTCCACTGGCTAATGGCACCAGGGGAATAGTCCCAACCGCTCCATTTTGCATTTTGATAGACCATATGATCATTTTCACACTCGCGCCTCTTCCATCACCCCAGCCATCCCTCTTCCTCTCCATTCCCTCTTCCCTTTCTCCCAGGTTCTCACTCCCCTTTCCTGCTCCTTCCCTCCCCCTCACTCCTCATCAGCTCTTCCATCACCATCCTCCCCTAACACCCCATTCTCATGCATCCAGCCTGGATATGTGTGTTGTCTGTGTACATTTATGTGTGTGTGTGTGTGTGTGTTGTCTGTGTACATTTGTGTGTGTGTGTGTGTGTGTGTGTGTGTGTGTGTGTGTGTGTGTGTGTGTGTGTGTGTGTGTGTGTGTGTGTGTGTGTGTGTGTGTGTGTGTGTGTGTGTGTGTGAAGTAAGTACCTTCTAACTGTAACACAATAAAATATTTATTGATCAAAATGTACATTTTAAGGGGCCGATCAGGATTGTGGTCTTATCCACTTTTCTTTCCTTACTCATCAGAGAGGAGTTGTTGTGTCTAGTCCTTGAAGATGTGTGTGTGTGTGAGTGTGTGTACTGTAAGTATGAGTTTCAGGGGAGAAGATATCTCTGAATCGCATCCATAAAACCAGGGCTATCTCCAACACGTGAAAATGGGGTTGTCTCACCCTTGATGGACTGCTTAATTATAGATATGAAATGAATTCCATATCTGCATGCGTGTTGTCGCCTCCAAGGTGGCTCCTTATCGCTGCTTCCTTGATCAGTTTCCACCTCCCTCCTTGGCTTGTCTATTGATGTGTGTGCAATAGACAAGCGATAATGAGCTGCTCTGTCAGGGGATCCTGGGAACCAGTGTGTGCTATTACACACATCATCCTGTCTGTCATCTGTCTGTCTGTTTGTCTGTCTGTTCGTCTGTCCACCCATCTCCCTCTGTCCGTCTGTCCGTCCATCCGTTCGTCTCGCCCCTTTTCCTCACCATGCAGAGATGTGGGACTGGGAGGCATCTCATCTACCCACTGCTGTTGTATTATCTCATGGTCATTACATTCAGGTAGCGAATTGTCTTTCATCCACATGAATTATTCCAGTCTCCACTCAAGCCCTGTAATCATATGATTGTGTCCATTATATGTACACATCCCTCTTAGTGGAAGTGATTGCGTTCTAAAGACCCTTTTCCCAAATCATGCGAATGTAAGTGTTGCATTCCATACATCCGCTCCTGCCAGCGCTGCTCATATAAATTGATTTCCAATTTTCCAATCCGTACTGATGCAGCTCTTTTCCCTGATTGGACATTTCCCCCGGCCAAGACTGGTAGATAGATAGCCATGATGCATACGCTACACAGCAATCAGATGCCTGTGTGTTCCAAAATTGTGTAGCTGGTCCGCACATCAAAAGGAGTTTGTTTTTAATGTTTATTTCATTTGGTGAGTAGGTTAATGGACAAACGTTTCGGCCTTCGTCAGTGTCATTAGCGTCTCCTCTGAAGGTGTGCATCTTTATTGTGGGCTCGTTAAGGGTAATGACCGACAGGTGCATTCATGTGTCATGTTACGTTATCCTGTGTGTGTCTATCCTTGTGTAGTGTTCTTCAATGTGTGTTCTCTTCTCCTGCTCTCCTCCATGTAATACACATTTCATACCTGTTATGCAATTGTGTTCTATAATTAACCTGAACTTGAACTTATCTCCACTAGTGTGTTCTATAATAAACCTGAACTTGAACTTATCTCCACTAGTGTGTTCTATAATAAACCTGAACTTGAACTTATGTCCTCTAGTGTGTTCTATTATAAACCTGAACTTGAACTTATGTCCACTAGTGTGTTCTATAATAAACCTGAACTTGAACTTATCTCCACAAGTGTGTTCTATAATAAACCTGAACTTGAACTTATGTCCACAAGTGTGTTCTATAATAAACCTGAACTTGAACTTATGTCCACTAGTGTGTTCTATAATAAACCTGAACTTGAACTTATCTCCACTAGTGTGTTCTATAATAAACCTGAACTTGAACTTATCTCCTCTAGTGTGTTCTATAATAAACCTGAACTTGAACTTATGTCCACTAGTGTGTTCTATAATAAACCTGAACTTGAACTTATCTCCACTAGTGTGTTCTATAATAAACCTGAACTTGAACTTATCTCCACTAGTGTGTTCTATAATAAACCTGAACTTGAACTTATGTCCACTAGTGTGTTCTATAATAAACCTGAACTTGAACTTATCTCCACTAGTGTGTTCTATAATAAACCTGAACTTGAACTTATGTCCACTAGTGTGTTCTATAATAAACCTGAACTTGAACTTATCTCCACTAGTGTGTTCTATAATAAACCTGAACTTGAACTTATGTCCACTAGTGTGTTCTATAATAAACCTGAACTTGAACTTATCTCCACTAGTGTGTTCTATAATAAACCTGAACATGAACTTATGTCCACTAGTGTGTTCTATAATAAACCTGAACTTGAACTTATCTCCACTAGTGTGTTCTATAATAAACCTGAACTTGAACTTATCTCCACTAGTGTGTTATATAATAAACCTGAACTTGAACTTATGTCCACTAGTGTGTTCTATAATAAACCTGAACTTGAACTTATGTCCACTAGTGTGTTCTATAATAAACCTGAACTTGAACTTATCTCCACTAGTGTGTTCTATAATAAACCTGAACTTGAACTTATGTCCACTAGTGTGTTCTATAATAAACCTGAACTTGAACTTATCTCCACTAGTGTGTTCTATAATAAACCTGAACTTGAACTTATCTCCACTAGTGTGTTCTATAATAAACCTGAACTTGAACTTATCTCCACTAGTGTGTTCTATAATAAACCTGAACTTGAACTTATGTCCACTAGTGTGTTCTATAATAAACCTGAACTTCAACTTATCTCCACTAGTGTGTTCTATAATAAACCTGAACTTCAACTTATCTCCACTAGTGTGTTCTATAATAAACCTGAACTTGAACTTATCTCCACTAGTGTGTTCTATAATAAACCTGAACTTGAACTTATCTCCACTAGTGTGCTCTATAATAAACCTGAACTTGAACTTATCTCCACTAGTGTGTTCTATAATAAACCTGAACTTGAACTTATCTCCACTAGTGTGTTCTATAATAAACCTGAACTTGAACTTATCTCCACTAGTGTGTTCTATAATAAACCTGAACTTGAACTTATCTCCACTAGTGTGTTCTATAATAAACCTGAACTTGAACTTATCTCCACTAGTGTGTTCTATAATAAACCTGAACTTGAACTTATCTCCACTAGTGTGTTCTATTTGGTCTGTGTTCTGTTCCCATCATTCTGTTTTCTTTTCATCAATTCACCCCTGTGATGTGTTTTCCTCATCTCGCTCTCTCTGTGTGTGTGTGTGTGTGTGTGTGTGTGTGTGTGTGTGTGTGTGTGTGTGTGTGTGTGTGTGTGTGTGTGTGTGTGTGTGTGTGTGTGTGTGTGTGTGTGTGTGTGTGTGTGTGTGTGTGTGTGTGCCTGTGCGCGCGTGTACATGTGTGTGTCTGGGATACCAGAGTCTGAAGGGCATCCACCAGACCATTCCTCACACACTGTGTGTGTGCGCATACTCAACTTATCGGATGTGTGTTTCCCATCGATCTCTCTGATAGAACTGGGCCTCTGAGAAATTATGATTTTAATAACTCAATTAAAGGGCGGGGGAGTCGCTGGTGTGTGCTGTGTTTTTTCCTCTCCGCTCTTCCTTCTTCCTTCCCTCCCCTCTTACTGCCTCACTGTTTAATTCAAGGCAGTGTAATGTAGCTTGTTAAGAGCCATCTCAGCTCTTCTACATAATGTATTGAACTCTGTGTTTAAAGAGAACTAGATCTATGGTTGCTATCATTGGCCCACATACGGTACAACATAACATTCCTATAAACAGTCCCTCTGAAGTTATGCATCTAGTCTTACTCTGCTCATTTGATACCCCCCCTCTCTATCTCTCTCTTTCTACTTCCCTTCATGTTCATATCAGGCTGAAGTTGACAGGCAATCAATGTCGTCAAACACAAGCCAGACAGACACCGCCTCAGAGATGTGAAAAATGTCACTCCCGAAATAACCAGGCTGAATCTGAGTACACTTATCCTCATTTATCCTCCTGACTGGGGTAATGGTAAACACAAGGAGGAACGGAAAGTTAGACTGAAAAGACTTGTCTCTGTGTAGAACTGGTAGTTTTCACTGTTAAACAGGATCCGTCAGTCTTGTTAGGGGGGTCTGAGTACACAGAGCAAACCAGAGAATAAAAACATGCTGAAATATAGGTTTTATTTACAGTGCAGCCTATTGGTAACCGTGTAAAGTGAACAATGAATGGAGCAAGGCATACATAGCCTGAACAGACACTCACAAAATGGGCTAAACCATTGGGACCTTATCAAACAGGTAGCATTTAGACATCAAACAACATCAATAATGATAACTGCAGTCACTGACTATAGCAGAATGGAATATCTGCAATGGAACAACATTTATCCAAAATGGAAATTTACCAATTGTCACATCCTGGCCAGTATAAGGATTAATTGTTATTGTAGTTTGGTCAGGACGTGGCAGAGGGTATTTGGTTTATGTGGTTCGGGGTGGTGGTTTTTCTAAAAAGGGCATTTGATTTATGTATTCCGGGGTTTTTGGGCACTGTTCCTTGTTTATGTAATTCTATGTTTAGTCTAGGTAATCTGTTTCTATGTTGAGTTAATTGGGGTGGACTTCCAATTGAAGGCAGCTGTGTGGTGTTGCCTTTGATTGGAAGTCCTATATTAGTTGGGTGTGTTTGTCTGTGTATTTGTGGGAGATTGTTTCTTGTTTTGCTGAATGTGTCGTTCAAGACTGTTTCGTTGTTTTGGTGTGTTCATTCTGAGTTAATAAATGTCAAGATGAGCGTACACATACCTGCTGCGTTTTGGTCCTCCTTAACCGACGACAATCGTGACACCAATAGAATTAGCGGTGTCACCAACCCAACATAATGAGGAAATGTAGCGTAACGTCCTGTGTTAATATAGAGTGGCATTGCCCAGTGAAACATCGGAATCAATTCAATTTCATTGGAGGGAAAGAAAAGAGAAGCGGAGTGGGCGAGGGAGCTGAACAGGGTGGGGCTGAAGTTGGGGAAAGCTGAACTTTATGCAAATCCTCTGCGATATCGCAACACAAGTGACCAAATGAAGGTCACCATAGCTTTCAGACCCTACTAGATTGGCTGACAATGGCTGTTGATAAGCTAGCACTACCTAGCTTGCTTGATAGCTTGTTAGCACCCACATGAGGGCAAGCTAGCGTGGCTAGGCAAGTGCTGCTTACATAGTAAAATTCCCCTGTAACAGTGCATTTCCACATAACACAATCATTTGGAGAGCCACGCTATCTTGGCCCTCATTGGTGCTAACAAGCAGGCTAGGTAGTGCATTCTATAAACAGCCAATCCAATAGAAGCTTGATGCTATAGTGAGCTTCGACTGGTAAATAGTGTCGCGATATCGAGTATTTGCATAAAGTTCAGCTTTCCCTAACTTTGGTCCCGCCTCCGCTCACGCTGCCTCGCCCATGCTTGCATTGCCCAGCAGTCCCCCGCCCACTTCACTTCCCTCCATTGAAAATGAATGGGATTCTGTTGTTTTATCGGCCGCATCATGTTATGTGGAAATGCACTGTAATGCGTGCGCACCATTGTTTGAACAGTGGCGCGACACACACCGGTATATGGAGAACAACAAACACAGGTTGGGATTGAAATAACTGTGTTTATATGATTCAAGAAATTGCTACAATCTATTACAGAGAAGTTGTTTGTGTCGTCTATTATGTTCACTCATAAACGAGTGCTACAAAGTTGACAGATTGTTAGAGTTCCGTTTGTGTTTTTGGGCTCAGAGATTTCAAGTAAAAGTGTAATCTCTCATGCGAGATATCTCAGTGCGTTCAAAGATACTTTTGTTCTTAATTTAACACATGGACGTGCACCCCAACAATAAGACCAATTGTTGCAACACCAGGCTGGCCTACAGTTGGTATTTCTGAACATGAAATCGCTGTTGGCCGGACTGAATGGAGAGTGAGGAGCATTCAGAACAGCCTGATTCAGATTACAGAAAGGAGCTAGATACACATGCACATACACACACTTACAACAACAAAAAACACATGCCAGAAAAAACATGTGTAGACATGAACACACATGTACAGTATGATCAAATCAAGTGAAAAATGTAACAAAATAATTAGTAAAAATGTATTTTCAGGCATATGTGGTATTCTACATTTAACATGTGTGCTTTTGTAACTGGCGGGATTAGAACCCAGGTCTCCCGTGGGAGAAAGCAATGTCTTGCCAATACCACCTAGAGGGCAGACACTGGGTTCCTCTTCCAATGTATATTTATGATCCATCTCAGAATATTGACCGTTCAATATTGACCGTTCAATTCAAAATAGGTCTGTCAAACGTTTAAACCTTTAATCAAGTTAATCGCAGGATTTGCTGTGATTAATTACGGTTAATTGCAAATTCAGAATTTGCTCAAATTGAGCTGTAATTTAAGATTTTTATACAAAAAGTATTACAACAATTTTAACGTCTTGACTTTGTCCAAAGTAACAGTTAGCAAAATCTGGTAAATTGATAAAGCACACTTTCTTTAACCTCCATGTTAACTTGTTTTGACATTGCATTGTTGTTTTTAGTTTATAGATGTATTTAGTTTGGATGTTTTCAGACAATGCGATTAATCACAATGAAAAAAATGAGTGCACTAAAATTAGAAACTCTGACAGCCCTAATTCAGAATCATCTCATTGTGTCTGTGTGTGTTAGCAATGTGCAGCTTTTTGGCACTGAGGAAGTGCAGATGCCAGAGAAGTCACAGGGGCCAAGCAGGAGCCAGTCAGAGGCCAGTTGTCAGGGGCCAGCCCCGTCTGTGTCTGCCAGGCAGAGAGCCTGTGGGTGCTATGCCATCCCCTCCTAAACTTCACTTAGACAGGACAGACAGATGGATACATTCATGAAGCCGCTTCACTACATCTCTCCCATTCACTGGCCTATCAGCTCTGGCAGCAGGCAGGGCGCATAATGTGTGTGTATGTGTGTTCCCTTACAAAATAAAAAACGTGAAATCTGCTGTTTCACATTTTCACATGTGAAATTGCTGTTTTCACATGTTGAGCTTACATTTCACAAGTGAAACCATATTTTCACATGTATTACATTTAGAGTTCACATGATAACACCATCTTTTAACATGTGAGGAGAATAACATGTTTGAAAAACATTAACATGTGAAAATCACATTTGCAGATTCACATGTAAGAACAAACCATAAGTATAAATCTCACTTTCACATGTAGAATTACAGGTTCACAACAATCATGTGAAAACCCTATAATAATAATAATAATAATGTGGGTGCTTATAGTTGTCCTGTTTCAGACAAATATGTATTATACACAAGTGTGAACTGTGTTCTGCATATCCCAACTCCCCGTGAGACACCCTCAGAGAGTGGGGTCACGGCCAGGGTCAGCCATTATCAACAGTAACCTGGAGCAATTAGGGTTGAGTGCCTTGCTTAAGGGAACATCGACAGATGTTTCACCTTGTTGACTCAAGAATCCCAACAAGCGACATTTCACAACGCTCTGCCGCCCTAATTCACCCCCACATGTGAACTTGCAATTCCACATGTGAAAGTGAGATTTTCACACGTGGAGTGTTCTTACATGTGAAACTGCAAATGTGTGTGACTGTGTGTTTTGACCCGGCGTCCTCTCCTGAATAGTCTACACAGATACCGTCCTTTCTGCACTGCTATCTTCTTGGTCATTATCGAAATGTCTGCGTTATCATTCCGGCAAGAAAACACATTGAGAGAATACAAGTCTCAACAAGCAGACAGAATAGAGTGTCTCCCTCCGTGCTCCTCCAGACAGTGTGAGTGGGTGGTAGTAACATTACAGACGGTCTAACACCAGGACAGAGTTATGACTGAATCTTGCAGGAGCATTTTCATCTTCCCTCTTATCCTCCATTCAAGAAGAAAATGCTCATGTCTTTCTATGATCCCATGTAGGAGGAAGAGAAGAGGTACCATCGCTTCTGCAACCATGGTGGAGGACAACAAATGCTTAAGATGGAGAGGTATAAAACACTTAACCAACCGTCTACTCGACACAGCAGTGAATGTTATTTTCAAGTGCCTTAACACTGTAGGCTTCCCTGGCCCTGACTGTTCTTCCACTGTGTATCACTGTAGAAATGTTTACCTGAGGAGTGGGGAAGAAGATGACAACAGTCCTCGTTCCCTTGAGCAGCAGCGCTACTGGGAGACCAAGGCCATTGTGTGAGTACCACCTGTAGTACAGTACTCTGTTTAATACACACCATCAGGAGGGGGCACTGTGGCGAGAGAGACTGGTGGCAGTGGAACGCCTGTAAATGGGGGAAGTGTTTGTAAATGTGTTTTTCTTTGTATTCCTCCTTGTATGTAATAGTTTGTGTTATGTGTGTGAGTGTGTGTGTGTACATGCGCCCCTGTGTATGATCAGGTTTGTCCCCCTCTCCCCTCTGTCATTGTGTATGCCTGTCGCCCATCCATTCCCAGGTGTGTTGTTGTGGTTGTAGTGGTGATGTCATCAATCCCAACATGGCCTTAAACCAATTCACCCACTGATTGGCTTTCTACGGCAGGGTCAGAGTTCAACAGCGTCTGTGTGAAGCCAAAGCCTACCTTTAACACCATTTGAGAGGAACATGAACCCAACCTTTATAGCTGTTGTTATAGGGGGTCAGTTATCGCCCCAGGTTGCCTGCTCTGGAAGGACTAGGAGGCTGGAGTAAACACATTTAGGAGGGAATGGATTGAGAGCGGGGGGGTATGGAGGGATAAAGTAAACACATTTGAAGAGGGTATGGAGGTAGAGACAGGGATAGAGGGAGGAAGGTGGACAGAACAAGGGATAGTAAATTAGTTGGAGGGTGTATGGGTGGTGGAATGGAGGGGGGGGGGGTTATAGAAAAGTGAGGGAGGTGGGCAGAACAAGGGATAGAGGGGGGTAAATTAGTTGGAGGGTGTATGGGTGGTGGAATGGAGGGGGGGTATAGAAAAGTGAGGGAGGTGGGCAGAGGAAACCTATTGGTTTTGAAGTGGGTTATGGCTTAATTCAATTTGTTCCATTTGGCTCAGCTGGCTCCCTGCTCCGCTGAAGGTGAATGTGTTTCTCCATCGTGTAATTGATCCTACACATCACCCTGGACCCTGGAGCTGGGGGTACTGGAAATGGAGAGAGGGATAGAGGAGAGAGGGAAGAGAGAAAGAAAGAGAGAGAGAGGAAGTGTGGGAGAGGGAGAGAAAGAGAAAAATGCAATATGCCACGCTATGATGTGGTTATCAAGCCTCTCTCCACTCTCCAGAAGGAATCACTGTATACACGGGCAGTGATATGACCCCTAGAACCAGCAGACACACTGTCCTCACTCTATCATGGGCGCCATTCCCCCTTAACCAACGTTAAACTTACTCTGTTGTATCTTGTGTTTTAATCTGGAAGTGCATCACTTAAGGGCTGTGTAGAAATGCCCAGGATATTTCTTCTATGTATGTCCATGGCGGTTGGTGCCGTTTAAGATCAGGGAGGACAATGCATTTTTTTCATGAGCATGGCCTTACTTCTATTACAGCATATTGGATGACTGTCATTCATATTCCATTCACCCAGCTCAATGTAACATTGATAGGTTTAGGCTACTATATGATACTTGAATTTGCCCTGTACCCATCATGAGGTTGCTACAACCTAGCCTACAAATGAACGTTTATAACGTAGGTGCACAGGTTGAGAGGCAAACTGGAGTAATCAAGGTGACAGACAGTGACACATTCAGTACCACCTTGCACAATCTTGGCTCTCTCTCTCTTTCTCTCTCTCTCTTTCTCTCTCTCTCTCGCTCTGCTGCTTCTCCTTAACTTTTTAAGAAATAAATGTGTTCAAAACTGTTCAACAATTTTTTCTGTCTTTGAGTCAACTACTCACCACATTTTATACACTGCAGTGCTAGCTAGCTGTAGCTTATGCTTTCAGTACTAGATTCATCCTCTGATCCTTTGATTGGATGGACAACATGTCAGTTCATGCTGCAAGAGCTCTGATAGGTTGGAGGACGTCCTCTGGAAGTCGTCATAGTTACTGTGTAAGTCTATGGAAGGCGGTGAGAACCATGAGTCTCTTAGGTTTTTTTATTGAAGTCAGTGTACCCAGAGGAGGACGGAAACTAGCTGTCTTACGGGTACAACATAGTGTTACCCTACAGAGTGCTGTTGAGGCTACTCTAGCCCTTCATTGCAAAACAGTGTTTTAATCAGTTATTTGATGACATGTTAATATATTTAGTATACCGTAAATTCCGGACTATAAGCCGCAACTTTTTTCCCACGCTTTGAACCTCGCGGCTTAAACAATGACGTGGCTAATATATGGATTTTTCCCGCTTTCAATTTTTTTTTCTCCAAAAAAACACATTCTGTGACGTGCTCAGTTTTTTGGCGGCATGAAGCTTTCATTAGACCAATGAAATTGCCGAACGGGTTAAGGTCAAACAACTTTTTGGTTTACTGTTTAGATTAAATCGAGCGCTCTCAAACTTCCCATCATTCTGATTACGGTAGTCATTTTGTCACCCTCATCATGGCAAAGACACAGAGAAATGCATATGATGCAGCTTTCAAGTTGAAGGCGATTGATCTGGCTGTTGGAAAAGGAAATAGAGCTGCTGCACGGGAGCTTGGTCTTAATGAGTCGATGATAAGACGTTGGAAACAGCAGCGTGAGAAATTGACTCAGTGCAAAAAGACAACTAAAGCTTACTGCTCTTTTTTATTTTTTGTTACAAGCCGTGTTTCGTTAAAGCCTATTTATTTTTGTTACAAGCCGTGTTTCGTTAAAGCCTATTTATTTTTGTTACAAGCCGTGTTTCGTTAAAGCCTATTTATTTTTGTTACAAGCCGTGTTTCATTAAAGCCTGTGTAAAGTTAATTTGTTTCAATGTACCGGTAGGCACCTGCGGCTTATAGACATGTGCGGCTTATTTATGTTCAAAATAATATATATTTTTTAATTCAGTGGCTGCGGCTTATATTCAGGTGCGCTTAATAGTCCGGAAATTACAGTAGCTGTATCTTAAAAGGAGAACTTTTTTACGTTTAATGTCGACATTTTTCAGTTATTTCAATTCCAAAAACAACAGCACAGTCAATCTCACATTTCAGTTCCAGATTTGACCACTCCTTATGTGTGATTTATATATATATCTTTTTTCTACCCAGAATTCAGCGGGCCTGGCGTGCCACCCTGTACCGCAAAGTGAGCTGGCAGGGGGACTGTGAGAACCGTATGCATCATCAGCTTGGGACGGAGTCACTGGAGCCCTACCAGACAGCCGTGATGGATGAGTTTGGCCAGGACCTCTCTCTGGTAAGACCAAGAGCTTCTGGTTGTATGAATGAGTAAGGTCGGTTGAGCTATCTCTGCAAACTATCTTGTGGGGCCAGCAGAGTTTAGTGGCATAAGTTCTAATGGAGAATAAAAACAGATGGATGGATGATTGAAGAGGAATTGTATTTACCTCTCAGAAAGCTAACGGATGAGGGCCTCAGCTGTTGGTGGCATGAGGAAAAGGAGGGTGGATGGATGGATGGATGGAGGGAATAAGGAAGTGCGTGTCCGTCTGGGGCACGGCGGGGGGGGGGCGGCGTAGGATGTGATGAGTGTTGGCTCGGTGCCCAGATCCTTAATTAGACGTTAATTAGGTGAATTTGCAAAGTTGGTTGATTGATTAATGAAGTGCCTCTGCTCTTGTCCTCGCCCCGCTTCACCCATAGAGAGAGTGGAGGGGAATTAAACAGTGCATGGCAGGAAAATAAAGGGACAGGGAGGAAAAATGACATCATGGTCTGCAGATCAACAGAGGAAAGGAATAAAGCAAAAAGGGTTTAGAAAAGGGTAGGCAGAGATAGAGGGATTGTCATGGAAACCAAACAAAGCTCAAATAGAATGAAGGGTTAAGAGAAGGATTACGAATGTGAAATATGGACAAGGGGAAAGAGGGAGCCACACGTTAGATATAGATTGGACATACTGTACTGATGGACAGAAATGACCACAATCAACAGAGAGGGGAACCTTTCATTGCGAAAGTTATTGAGAAAGTTTGTTAGCCTGAAACTTAAGAAAGTCTCTTTCTGCTGGGCTAGCACAGAAGCGTTGTTGTCATTTGTCCTGTTTATTTCTGCTTGGCTAGAGATGGTACACAACAATAATTAGTCTGCAACTCTTCACACACATACACACACGTGTGTGTGTGTGTGTGTGTGTGTGTGTGTGTGTGTGTGTGTGTGTGTGTGTGTGTGTGTGTGCGTGTGCGTGTGTGTGTGTGTCCTATGAGACACTGTGAGGCAGCAGATGGGCCGTGTCTCCTGTTGGAGGCCTCTAGTAGTCTTGGAAGTGTTGTGTCGTTCTAGTCTGTTTGTTCTGGATGAGGAGGTTTGTTCTTCATTAGTACACAAGCAGATGTAATATAACATCCCCTTCATTAGAGAGAGGTAGAACAACTGTAGCTGAATAATGACACAACCATTTTCTCTCTATGGCACTGTTCTTCCCTGGCTGTTTGGGGGGTGGGGATCCCTGTCTGTCCCTCCCTCCCTCCCTCCCTCCCTCCCTCCCTCCCTCCCTCCCTCCCTCCCTCCCCTCCCTCCCTCCCTCCGCTATTACCCCCCCCCCCCCCCCCTCTGGGTGTGTCTGTGGTGCTATCTGAAAGACTCATCCATCACAGAGAGGCCAACACTGCAGTGTGTGTGTGTGTGTGTGTGTGTGTGTGTGTGTGTGTGTGTGTGTGTGTGTGTGTGTGTGTGTGTGTGTGTGTGTGTGTGTGTGTGTGTGTGTGTGTGTGTGTGTGTGTGTGTGTGTCTGTGTTTATATATGAGCCCCGATTCCTAAGGGAACTTGCCACTGGCCTGGAGAGAAGGGGATGTGAAGGTAGGGCTTCTAACATACATAATGCATTATATGGAGCAGGGATACAGAATAACACACACATTGATAAAAGGTCCAAATAGAACAACAGAAAGGCAATAGATACTATAGATACTATAGAGAAACTCAAGCATAAATCACCAATAGCTACCGTAGTTAATTATTATCATAATAACACCTAGACACACAATGTTTCTCAGAACCTTGGCATTTGGAGATGTCAAGGTTTCTCCTCTTGATCTATATACTGTATTGGTGTGTGGAGTGTGCACACTCATCCCAGCCCCTATGTATTATTTACAGTCCTAACGGGGCCAGCTAACTGATAGTAAATCAATGGGTTTACCTTGGAGGTGTTGCTGTGATGGCTAGCCTATGGGCATCCCTGCTGCTGACTGCTCTGCCTACAAGGGATCACCCTCTCTGACATACACACGCACGCACACACACTCAGATAAAATAAAGTTAAAGCTATTGTGGGCTGGGTTGCTTTGAGTTATATTCAACATGTGGATTTTTACACACTCAATATGTGACATTACTGACAATGTCACAATGTTTGCGGTGTCCGTATAAAGCTGCCGTGTGTGTGTGTGTGTGTGTGTGTGTGTGTGTGTGTGTGTGTGTGTGTGTGTGTGTGTGTGTGTGTGTGTGTGTGTGTGTGTGTGTGTGTGTGTGTGTGTGTGTGTGTGGAGGGCAGCGAGAGCAGGGATCAATGTTTGAGTAAGCATTTCTGCAGTATGTGTGGGAGATCACTCTCTCATCTTTCAGATCCCAGCGTCTAAGGGAGTGAAGGCTTCTTTTTCTCTCCCTCCTGTCATCCCTCGCTCCTCAACACACACGCACGCACACACACACACACACACACACACATTATACTCCCACCTCTGCAGACAGACATGAACAGATGACTAGTTTTATTGGTGTCAGCTGAAGGCACATTTTACAGGATGAGTAAGTCATTTCAGAAGCCAGCAGATCCATCACTTACCAACAACAGCTGCAAATCCCAATAAAACTCCATCCCATTTTGAAGTTCACTTTCCTTGCTTTGTCTAACCACGCGATCATGAATATAGAAAATACGTTTTGTGGGTCAGAGTGTATTGTTCATTTAGTTTCATAGCACAAACGTTTGCTAGCAAGTTTCTCCTGACCAGGCAACTGCAGGGAGGTTGCCTACAACACGTGCCTCGGAGGGAGGAAACGTCTGCATCGTGCAACCAATGCCCATTATTCAACGCTAGGTTCAGACAGAACAGCAAGCACGACAGCTGAAAGTGCTTAGATTATTTTTTTATGTCAGCTAATAGGGAGAAGAATCTAAATAAACAACTACATGATGGCATTCACTAATCATAAATAATTTTCATATAACAGAAATGTGAGTACATTTGTGAACAAAATTCTAACTTAAATGTATATACCCTTGGTCTGGAGTAGGCATTGAACTCATTTAAGGCCAGGTACCACAGGCTGCAATGAGATCACAGCATCTACCTATCCATTTTGAGATTTGTTGGTATTTTGGTCCATTAATATTTTCAAAAAATAAACATAAAAATGTCACATTTTCTTTTCTTTAGTTTATCATAGTCTACTATCGTCATTAACATTTTAATGAATTTTAGGCACTTTAAAATGGACATACAGTACAAGTCAAAAGTTTGGACACACCTACTCATTCAAGGGTTTTTCTTAATTTGTACTATTTTATACATTGTAGAATAATAGTGAAGACATCAAAATGATCAAATAACACATATGGAATCATGTAGTAACCAAAAAAGTGTTAAACACATCAAAATATATTTTAGATTTTAGATTCTTCAAAGTAACCACCCTTTGCCTTGATGACAAGCTTTGCCCTCTCTTGGCATTTTCTCAACCAGCTTCATGAGGAATGCTTTTCAAACAGTCTTGAAGGAGTTCCAACAATTGTGACTCATTTCAGGAAACTAGGCGTATGTCACGGTTCACTACTTCACAGGAGAGCCACTTGACCATAAACCATTTTCTGGCAGAAATGCCTTCTGGAACATGTAAACTTTCATGTGCCTTAATAACAGACTTGTATGCCGTCTGTAAATTCAAATAAAATTGTTAAATTACGAGCCTAGTTGGCTCGCTAGCTAACGTTACGTGTATGATGTATTATTATGCGTATCTCAGAGCCATTTGCTTGGCTAGTTATAGCCTAATGTTAGCTAGCTAACATTTAACCTGGTTGGTTGGCTACCTGCAGATTCATGCAGGGTAGTAACGTCATGAGTTGGGATTATGGTTCATTGTTTAGCCAACTAGCTACATGTCTTAACAAAAGACTCCACTATGCAGGTAACCATTTCAATAGAATGTTACTGGGACAACTGTTGATAGACGTAGCTGGTAAATTCACAGAATAACTGACGAATTTACGAACGCTCAACACCAATTGAATATGTCGAGTGATTGTGGAGGCCAGGTCATCTGATGCAGCACTCCATCACTCTCCTTGGTCAAATAGCCCTTACACAGCCTTGAGGTGTGTTTTGGGTCATTGTCCTGTTGAAAAACAATTGATAGTTCCACTAAGAGCAAACCAGATGGGATGGCATTTCACGGCAAAATGCTGTGATAGCCATGCTGGTTAAGTGTGCCTTGAGTTCTAAATAAATCGCTGACAGTGTCACCAGCAAAGCACCCCCACACCATCACACCTCCTCCAAGCTTCACAGTGGGAGCCACACATGCAGATCACCCATTCACCTACTCTGTGTCTCACAAAGACACAGCGGTCGGAAACAAAAATCTCAAATTTGGACTCATCAGACCAAAGGACAGATTTCCACCGGTCTAATGTCCATTGCTTGTGTTTCTTGGCCCAAGCAAGTCTCTTCTTCTTATTGGTGTCCTTTAGTAGTGGTTTCTCTGCAGCAATTCGACCATGAAGGCCTGATTCACGTAATCTCCTCTGAACAGTTGATGTTGAGATGTGTCTGTTACTTGAACTCTGTGAAGCATTTATTTGGGCTTCAATCTGAGGTGCAGTTAACTCTAATGAACGTATCTGTAAGGGCTGTCTGAAGAGAGAGTGGACCAAAACGCAGCGGAGTTAGTGTTCATCATATTTAATTATAAAATGGAACACTATACAAATACAAAATAAGAAACTGACAGCCAACAGTCCTGTCAGGTGAAACACTGAACAGAAACAATTACCCACAAAACCCCAACGGAAAAACATGCACTTATGTGTGACTCCCAATCAACAACAACGAACTTCAGCTGTGCCTGACTGGGAGTCACACACGGCCCAAAACAAAGAAATACAAAAAACCTAGAAAAAGAACATAGAACGCCCACCCAATGTAACACCCTGGCCTAACCAAAATAAAGAACAAAAAACCCCTCTCTATGGCCAGGGCGTTAAAGTATCCTATGCAGCAGAGATAATTCTGGGTCTTCCTTTCCTGTGGCGGTCCTCATGAGAGACAGTTTCATCATAGAGCTTGATGGTTTTTGCGACTGCACATGAAGAAACTTTCAAAGTTCTTGAAATTTTCCCGATTTACTTATCTTCATGTCTTTCTCTTTGCTTATTTGAGCTATTCTTGCCATAATATGGACGTGGTATTTTACCAAATAGGGCTTTCTTCTGTATAACAACCCTACCAACACAACTGATTGGCTCAAACGCATTAAGATGGAAAGAAATTCCACTAATTAACTTTTAACAAGGCACACATGTTAATTGAAGTGCATTCCAGATGACTACCTCATGAAGCTGGTTGAGAGAATGCCAAAAGTGTGCAAAGCTGTCATCAAGGCAAAGGGTGGCAACTTTGAAGAATCTCAAATATAAAATATATTTTGATTTGTTTAACACTTTTTTAGTTACTACATGATACCATATGTGTTATTTCATAGTTTTGATGTATTCGCTATTATTCTACAATGTAGAAAAACCCTTGAATGAGTAGCTGTGTTCAAACTTTGACTGGTATTGTACATCAATAATTTCCAAGCTCACTATTGAATTAAACATAATTGAAAAGCCCATTTCATAGAGAGTGTTACAAACTGGACTATATTTAGTAACTTACTTTGAAGAGATGGTGATTAGGTTTAAATAGCCGTTTGACGTCTAATCGGCGTTTGGTAGGCTAATTTCAGTGTACTTGTCTTTAACTGACATTTCCCATAAGTCAGACTCTTCCCACACACCAACACATTTTTCTCAGCTTCAGACCAAATTGTGTGTGGTTGTGCTTAGATATATTCTCCAGACTTACCCAGAGGGAATTGTTAATATGTTGTACATTTTTTATTCTAGATAACATTTTCTTTGGAAAAAAATGCACAAAAAATATATTTGGTATTTTCCAGATAGAAAGATTAAACAAGTATTTATCCACAATCTGCTCTGTACAAGTCCTGTCCTGGAGTGTCTTAACAAAATTCAACCAAAATATTTAAGCTGACTTCATCCAGTGTCCAGAAAATTATATTTGTGTCTACATTCAAGTGGTAAAAGTTGATTGTGATATGATTAAGAGAAAACAATTCCCTATTTGGGTGTGGTGCCTGGACTCTAGCTATTTGCCTATTAGCTTATTTACTGTCAAGCCAAGCCCAGCGTCTCACTAGCTTTCTGGGCTGTTTCTCACGTTTGTATCCTTTGGACGAATTGAGATGGTGCACATAAAGTAAAGTCTCACATACAGACATTTGTGAACACACACTCATGCACAAACACACTCTCTTAAGGTGTATAAAGTGATGCTCCAAATTAGCCATTGATTTTGTGAGAAACCATTGAGGGTTGCTGGGAGATTTATCATGGGCATATGGTAGCGCGAGCAGAGGAGTCATATTTCTCAGGGAGATTAGGCGGAACAGATGGAAAAAAGGGATGGAGGCAGGAGGTCAGAGTTACGGTATGATATGGAGGATATGTGTGATTATAAGTCTAATAATACTGCTGTATTTAGAGGCTCTGGGGTCTTGTCGTAGAGGCAGAGATGTACAGTAGCGTGTGTGTGTGTCCCAGTTTTGCTCCATCACTAACCTATCCCACCCATTCTGAAGATTTATGTATACTATTACAGCTCAGGACCAACACACACACACACTGGCACACTCGCAGACATACACACACACTCACACTCACACACGTGGGCGTGGTTAATGTTGGGTATCCGACGGAAACAGAGACAACATTTAGCTGTTTTTAAGCTAATTTCTTCAATTCTACACATTTCACCATGGGGCGGAGAGAAAAGGTTTCAGTTTTAAAGCAAATTTCCTGCATTCATTTTGTTTTGCCATGGGGTGAAAGAAAATGTACAGTATTAAAGCTCATTTACTGTAATTCTATACATTTTACCAAGGCTCATGCTGTGTTCTTATGCTATCTGAATGACTCAAACTTCATCAAAATCAATGGGGGCCCCATGCTATGACATTTTTTGAATTTTAGATTCTCTCAGACTGTGTAGTTTTTATTTATGTGATTGTTAGTTCTCAAAGAGGATCTTATTTAAAAAAATATATAGGTCCATTATCTTTTCTATATACTTTATATCTGGTTTTAATCGTTTACGTTTACATAGATTTTTTTGGACCATTCCGAAAATGATATATACTTATTTCATTATTTTTGGGGAGAGGGGCAGCAGTGCTGCTAAATGAATATAGTGGAAACACTGGTGGTAGAAAGTAAAGAGGAATAAGAGAGGGAAAAGAGAGTATCGGGAAAGAAGACGATGAGATGGTGCTGAAGACAGTCACTTTTCTATAATGTTAAAGGGAAATTCCACCACTTTTCAACCTCATATTTATTATGTCCAGCACCAAATCAGTGTCTACACACTGTATGTGACAACAGCTTGTTTCTATGATCTGTGGTTGGAAAGACAAGAAGAAAAAATGCTTCTCTCTGTTTCAAAACCTGCTAAGTGTTTCTAACCAGAGGGAGGGTATTTTCTGGCTTCCCACGTCACCGTGAATCTCATTTGAAAATCCCTTTTTAGAAAATGTTTTCACTTTTGATGATCTCGTCAGGTAGAATGTTTGAACTTTATAAATGTTCTACCAAATGTAGAAACGGGCCGTTTTCTCATCCTGTGTGTAGACACTGGTATTGGGCTTGGAGATACTAATTAGGTTGAAAAGTGGCCTTTAATGGAGTGAATGTGTGTTGATGTATTCACGTGTTAAGCATAACCGCTCTATACTCTGTAGTAGGCCGTAATTGTAAATATGAATTTGTTCTTAACTGACTTGCCTAGTTAAATAAAGGTAAAATATATATATATATTTGATCATATTTTGAACGAAAGTAGATGTGCTTTAAGGCAGCCTGTACCATCCTTTGATTGGATATTGTGGTTTACGGCAGCCTGTGTTTTGATTGGATGCTGTGTGTTACTACAGGCTATTGGAAGTTTTATTTTGGTTGTTTAGGAATAGGAAGCACTACTCCCTTCGCTCCTATTACCACCACACTCATAAACCAGCAATGACACACACACAGATTAACACATACATCTGATCAATAGAAATGCCCCACAACCAAGAGCAGCAGTAATATGTTTTAAAAAAAATTTTTATTACCTTTATTTAACTAGGCAAGTCTTATTTTACAATGACGGCCTACCCCGGCCAAACCCTCCCCTAACTCGGACGATGCTGGGCCAATTGCACGCCACCCTATGGGACTCCCGATCACGGCCGGTTGTGATACAGCCCGGGATCGAACCAGGGCCTGTAGTGACGCATCTAGCACTGAGATGCAGTGCCTTAGACCGCTGCGCCACCGCATGCTCTGTTACCTGAGGCTGCACTATACTGTTCTACTACACCCTCCCCCTCCACACACACACACACACACACACACACACACACACACACACACACACACACACACACACACACACACACACACACACACACACACACACACACACACACCACACACACACACACACACACACACACACACACCAACAATTACCCTCCACCCTCACTTTTCTACTCCCAATCACAATCCTCCTTCTCCTCCCCTCCTGTTCTGTGTGTCTCTGGGGCTGGGCAGACACATCAGAGCATTGGGGGTTAATTGTGTGTGAACCACATGGGTTTTCCCCCATTTAGCCCATCTCCCACTCAGATCCACTGATACACTGGATACCTATAGCCAGAGAATCCTCTTCCATAATCAGATCCTTGGAGGGAGTGGAGAGAGAGAGAGTCCCTCTGGAGGAGTATACTCTCTCTCCCTTCTGATCCCCCTGTCCTTCTGCTCCCTCTCCTATTCATTCCCTCCCCTCTTCCCCTTGCCAGTATTACTGTCCATTAACCAAATCACAGAGATGGTCCTCTGTGTTTGTGTGTATATGTGTGTGTGTGTGTGTGTGTGTGTGTGTGTGTGTGTGTGTGTGTGTGTGTGTGTGTGTGTGTGTGTGTGTGTGTGTGTGTGTGTGTGTGTGTGTGTGTGTGTGTGTGTGTGTGTGTGTGTGTGTGTGTTTGACACTACCCTGTATTAGAGGAGACAGAGAAGGCAGAGGGATGAGGCCTTTGGAGGACTGAAACGCCAGAGTGGAGAAATGAGGGAGATTTTCCCAAAGCAGAGAATGAGGAGAAGAAAAAATGAGTAAATCTCTTATCGGGTAAAAGAACTAAAGAAAGAAGGCCCTTCCCTTCAATCTTGTGAATTTACATCTGTAGGACATGTTTATCTCATCCAATCTACAGTAACATGGACCGCCCCCCTCCCCTGCAATGATGTAACCTTTGACCCTTCACCTTTCTGATGACCCCAATGCAGCACATCCTCTAAAAAGCATCAACACAGGAGTGGAAGAGATCAACGCTGTGACCTCTGAGCTGTAACATTACAGTAGCCCTCAGGGCTGTGGAATGGTCTGTTCCCTTCTATAACCCTGGCAGTGGCACTGCATGCTGAGACATTCACGCTTTCTCTCTGCACTCTCTGATATAGAACTAATATATTGTTTATTATGCATCAGTCTGTGCCTTCATAAACATTTCTGGAGCGGTCCCATTGATATAGAAAGAGTAGACATATGCAGTTGTCCCCCCCTCTCTCGCTCTGTCTCTCTCTGTCTCTCTCTGTCTCTCTCTGTCTCTCTCTGTCTCTCTGTCT
Source organism: Salmo salar (assembly GCF_965601325.2). Classification (NCBI taxonomy): domain Eukaryota; kingdom Metazoa; phylum Chordata; class Actinopteri; order Salmoniformes; family Salmonidae; genus Salmo; species Salmo salar. The sequence continues at coordinate 129,934,540 of NC_138299.1, forward strand.
CTCTCTGTCTCTCTCTGTCTCTGTCTCTCTGTCTCTCTCTGTCTCTCTCTGTCTCTCTGTCTCTCTGTCTCTCTCTGTCTCTCTCTGTCTCTCTCTGTCTCTCTGTCTCTCTCTGTCTCTCTGTCTCTCTCTCTGTCTCTCTCTGTCTCTCTCTGTCTCTCTCTGTCTCTCTCTGTCTCTCTCTGTCTCTCTGTCTCTCTGTCTCTCTCTGTCTCTCTCTGTCTCTCTGTCTCTCTGTCTCTCTCTGTCTCTCTCTGTCTCTCTGTCTCTCTCTGTCTCTCTGTCTCTCTGTCTCTCTCTCTGTCTCTCTCTGTCTCTCTCTGTCTCTCTGTCTCTCTCTGTCTCTCTGTCTCTCTGTCTCTCTCTCCACTCTTTTACAGTAATGCCTTTATTCAGCCATTTAGCCTCGTTTAGGCCCATCCATAGAAAATTCTTGTCTCTATGGACCATTACCGTGCCAGGAGGTGGGAGGTGATGAGCCAATCAATGCCTGTTTAGCTGGGGGGGTAAAGAATGTCATAACACGTCTCTAGTAATGGACGTCTACAACGCTGTAATAAAGAAGGGCAGCTTGATGCATTTAATAAACACATTTTCTGGTCATTTGGAGGCCTTTTTACAAACAAACAAACACACACACACACACACACACACACACACACACACACACACACACACACACACTTTGAGATGCTAATGATGCCAATGAATGTTTAAGTTGCTGGTCTTGCTCTTTGTCTCTTTCAGGCCAGGTCTCCATCAAGCTACTTTACAGAGCGACTGCCTTTAAAAAGCAACAAATCCCTTTGAAAACGGCCTATGTGGCATCGAAATGAGTCAGAAACCACAAAGTGTAAATAAGATAATTTTGGTCATAAGGTCAGTCTCATCTAAGACGGAGTTTGGAACATTCGTGTGTCACAATGGGTAAAAGAAAGTTGGGTTTTGATTTGACGATGTCTATTTGCACGCTAACATGGGGTGAACAGCTGCGGGGATCGCTCTCTATCCAATAGCATAGACAGTGAGATAGACCTGCCCAGCATCTCTGACCTTGTTTACATAAGAGAACAATTTTTTTTTAAATTAAACTGGAGAAATACTGCACCAAACATCCTTGCCAAAAATCTCGAAATTAATTACAGATTTCTGGAGTTCTCTTAGATTAATTCTGGGAATTTTGAGGAAGTGAACTAGGCTTCCGCGTCCACGGTGTCTCGTTGGGGTCCAACATCATTAACCAAACAACAAATCGCTCACGAAACACCTACATGACTGAAATCTTGTTTTTCTAATGAGCAACAGAAAAGACACCTGCCAATCGCCGTGTTCAGTGACTCTTTAATCGACATTGTGTAAGTTAGGTTCATATGCGTGTGACCGTGTGTTTGTGTGTTTGTGTGTACAGTATGCGTGTCTTAAAGTGAATTGGTGTGTGAAGGGGGATTTTCTGCTCTTTTAGTTAGTTTATTCTGTGTGATTCTTCCTCTCCAAGGCTCAGAGGGGAATGTGATCATCTCAGTGTGTGTGTGTGTGTGTGTGTGTGTGTGTGTGTGTGTGTGTGTGTGTGTGTGTGTGTGTGTGTGTGTGTGTGTGTGTGTGTGTGTGTGTGTGTGTGTACTCTAGCAGATAGGGAGATAAACTATACCACTGAAAGCCCTAGAGGAAGCATGGGAGGGAATCTCTCTCCAGCTCTCACACAAACACATTTGATCTTCATCCATCCTTTCTATCTCTTCTTTTTGATGTATGAACAAGGGATGAAACAGAAGAGAGGTCATCCTCTCGTTTGCTATGTGTGATGAGTGTCTCATCTCTTCACCCTCCAAAGGAGAAAAGGAGCAATGAGAGATGAAGGGGTGGAGAGAGAAGAGAAACGATTTCTGATAACACTATGGACAGCCTACTAGCATGTTAATCTGTGTGTGTGTGTTTGTGTGTATGTGTGTGAGGGTGTGTGTGTGTGTGCACGTGTGTGTGTGTGTGTGTGTGTGTGTGTGTGTGTGTGTGTGTGTGTGTGTGTGTGTGTGTGTGTGTGTGTGTGTGTGTGTGTGTATGCGCGTGTGTGCGTGTGTGTGTACACGTGTGAGTGTGTGTATATATTTGTAATTGTGTGTTGAGGAATGACTTCTTAGCCAAGAGGAATCCCATTGCTTTGAAGTTGTGTGTGTATAATGGGCAGTGCGAGCTTTGAAGCCACTGTGAGATGAGGATATGTGGGTTGAAGTGGATAACATGGAAACGCACTTACTCTGTTTAGGAATTCTATTTGTGTGTATATTTTCACATGTGTATTTTCTCTCTGATGTACACTATGTGTTTAAAGTGGAACTGACAGCGTTTTAGCAACATGAAATCACCAGGAACAATATGCCGCTTTTTTTGTAAAGGTTTCTGACAAGCGAGCACTTAGATATGGTCATTTTCACATTTTCATACTTTCATAGAATGTTTGGGAATGTCGTATAGTAAGGCATTTGTGAACATTCCGTGCGTTTAGACAATTAATAGACACTGCAGTAAATAAAACCTAATAAAAACGTGTTGGTCTTGTCCAGGACAGGACTCTACACAGACAGGTGCACCATAGCCAATCAGAACTACAGTAGGCCTATATGCAAATAACTGAGAGATGCATGCTAACTGTGGATAACAGTTGTTCAAGTTCAGCATACTGTAGCAAGCTAGCAAAGCGATCACATTTCTTGCTAACTAACCAAACGACACCGGATCTCCGAAAAGACTTCGAAAGTCCATCACTATTGTATTGACTGTCACACCCTGATCTGTTTCACCTGTCTTGTGATTGTCTCCACCCCCTCCAGGTGTCGCTTATTATCCCTGGTGTATATATCCTTGTGTTTCCTGTCTCTCTGTGCCAGTTCGTCTTGTATGTTTTTCAAGCCAACCAGCGTTTTTCCCGTACTCCTGCTTCTATTCTCTTTTGCTAGCCCTCCCGGTTTTTGACCCTTGCCTATTTTCTGGACTCCGTACCCGCCTGCCTGACCATTCTGCCTGCCCTGACCTCGAGCCTGCCTGCCACTCTGTACCTCCTGGACACTGAACTGGTTTTGACCTTTTTCCTGTCCACGACCATTCTCTTGCCTACCCCTTTTGGATTGTTTAATAAATATTAAGACTCAAACCATCTGCCTTCCATGTCTGCATCTGGGTCTCGCCTTGTGCCCTTATTTTGACATTCCCAGCCGTAGTTACATTTGTACGTTTTTGTCAAAAATCTTGAGTCATTGAAACTGAAATGCATCCTGAGTGGGTGGAGGCAGAAAACAATGGACCAGGCCAGCTGGTAGCAATATTTTTTGGACTACCAAGATTTGTGTTGGGGAATTCTGCCAACAATGCCTTATTCTATGTCATGGAATTTTGAGTCAAATAGAACCTATTTTTAAAACCTGGTTGTCTAGAATTAACTGTGAATTGGACATTTTTGACTGATATTATGATTGTCTATTTGTTTCATATCTGCAACAGTGGAGGCTGCTGAGGGGAGGGCGGCTCATAGTAATGGTTGGAACGGAGCAAATGGAATGGCATCAAACCATGTGTTCGATGTATTTATACCATTCCACTTATTATGCTCCAGCCATTACCAAGAGCCCGTCCTCCCCAATGAAGGTGCCACCAACCTCATGTGATCTGCAAAGTAGTTAAAACGCTGTCAGTTCCACTTGAAATGGTGCAGTTAGAGTATGTTATCAATGTGTGATCCCCTCGTCTCTCTGTATCAGCTGAATCCTTTCCACCCAGGGCTATAATCACTCTACCTCTCTACACCATCAGCTGATCAATACAACTATCACCACAATAACCATCACCACACCCACACCACACCTCCAGGGGACAGACAGGGGGAGGGGAGGGAAAGAAAGATTCTACAGGATAGGAGGACTGGGAAGTAGAGGAGAGAAAAGGAGAAGAAAGGAGAGAAAAGCGTGTTTAACCACTCCTCCTGCTATCCCTGTCTGGGATGTGTTGGCTGGTGTCCTCATGTAGAGTCCTAACTGTCTAGCAGCTCCATGTTTCCCCATTATAAAGCACTATAAAATACCTCATCAAGATGTAATGGGTACAGGGACAGGCCCAAATAGTTCTGAGAGTTTTTAGCTACTGTCTGTTTACTTAACGGCCACTTAGACACTGCTGTTCTACACCAATGGCCATGATGGTCTCTCTCTCTCTCCTCTCTCTCTCTCTCTCTCTCTCTCTCTCTCTCTCTCTCTCTCTCTCTCTCTCTCTCTCTCTCTCTCTCTCTCTCTCTCTCTCTTACCCTCTCTAACGTGACAGTGTTAGAGAGGGTAAAAGAGGGTAAAAGAGAGAGAGAGGGACAGAGGGATGGTAGGGAGAGAGCGAAATATAACACACGAAAGAGGGAGAGACAGGGATAGATGTGTGTGGCAGCTCTGCTCTCTAAATCTATCTCTTTAGAACCTGAGTGAAGGCTAGCCTTTCTTTCTCTCTTTCCATCTATAAGGGTGTGTTTGTCCCTTAAGGCATCTACCTTCCTGTCCCCTCTCTCTCTTCCTCTCCATCATCTCCCTCTTCTCTCACCTGCTTACGTGAGCTCCCCTGGTAGGTGCCAATCCTCTGACTGGCTGCTTCCTTCGAGAGAGAGAGAGAGAGAGAGAGAGAGAGAGAGAGGAACACAATGAGAGTAACAAAGTGTGGGACAGAAGGAGAGGAAGCAGCAGCTGAATACATATTCGCACTGATTTCTGCACTCTGCAGGAGACCAGCATGCATCTGGTATTGTAATTTACACCTCCTTTAAGCTGCTTTTCTCTCTCTCTCGTTTCTCCTCCCTCTCTCTCGTTTCTCCTCCCTCTCTCCCTCTCTCTTACTATCCTAGCCTTTTGACTCCATCTCCCTGTCATGTCATTTGTCTGTTCATGGAGCAGAATGCCTTACATGCTGTGTCTTTTTCTTTCATACACTCCCTCTCTCAACAACTCTCTTTTCTCAAATTTTTTTTCTCTCACTTTATGCTAACATCTATTATGTGGTGAGATTTCAGGCAATGTGTGGAGTGTTTACTGTTGCAGTGTGGTTGTGTGTGTGTGTGTGTGTGTGTGTGTGTGTGTGTGTGTGTGTGTGTGTGTGTGTGTGTGTGTGTGTGTGTGTGTGTGTGTGTGTGTGTGTGTGTGTGTGTGTGTGTGTGTGTGTGTGTGTGTGTGTGTGTGGTGTGTGTGTTGGCCTGGGGAACATGTCATTCTCTGTAGGATTATTTACAACTGCTTCTATTGTTACTGAAAAACCATGGAATATGGATCAGCATTCTGACAGAGAGAGAGGGAGACAGATGGTGACGAGGAGGAGAGAAGGAGGTGTAGAGGAGAGACTAGAGGGCTATAGGGGACCGAGGAGAGGTGGGGGGGGTATGAGTGAGATGACAGGCTGATCTCTGAGAATAATGACTTGTTCTTCGCTCTGTTCTTTTCTCCTTCCTCTTTCCTCTCTTCAATTGTCTCTCTTCATCCAATTGTCTCTCTTCATCTTCCATCTCGCTTCTCCTCTCCTTTGCACGTTTATTTATCTCTTTCTCTCCCTATCAGCTCTCCCCTGTACATAGCTGGGTTAAGTGGTTAATCAGATCTGTCATCTGATTGGTTGAGATTACGTTCTATCTGTGATGTCCTTAGGGAACCCATGGTTCATTCCCTAATTTCCCTAAGATAGAGGAAAGGAGAAATGGATGGAGGGAGAGACAGAGAGAGAGAGCGAGAGGGAGGAAGGGAATGAGGGAGGGGGATACAGAAGGTTAAACGCTGTTTTGCTCCATTTTCCACTGATTTAGTGGTAAAAAGGCAGCTCAAATTTGGCTGAAACGCTGGAGGAATCTCAATATTGTAGTAGAGGCTAGAAAGAGAGACTGGGTGAGAGAGAGAGAAACAGGGTGAGAGAGAGAGACAGGGTGAGAGAGAGAGAAGCGAGGTAAATGTGCATGTGTTCTGTATAATTGCTCTGTACCACTGTCCCCCCTCTCTCTCTTTCCCTCTCTCTCTCTTTCCCTCTCTCTCTCTCTTTCCTTCTCTCTATTTCCTTCTCCCTTCCTCTCTATTTTTCTCTCTCTCACTCTCTCTCTCGCCCTCTCCCCTCTCTCTCCCCTCTCTCTCTCTCTCTCTCTCTCTCAGCATGATGACCGTTAATTGCTTTGTCTGTCATCTGAAAAATTAATTAAACACTTCTCCATTTCCCTTCTCTACAGAGGAGGCACACAAATACTTATCTTGTTTCTACACTCTCTCCCTATTTCTGTCTTTTTCTGTCTTTCTCGCTCTACACATCCTGTCTCCCTGTCATACACTCATATAGCTGCAGACTATAGGCCTTCACAAGTCCAAAAAGTAAAATATGGAGACCCATTCTGAACGCGGGAAAACTAAGCCTGTTTGGTATAGAGCTTGTAGGATCCAGACCCGGTCCAATCCGAGTGAGGGAAGCAGCAGAAAAGTACATTGTTAAGCTACTTTTAAGCTAAAGAGAAGTGACGTTCTAGCAGGGGCCGTGCTGTGTGTGTACGCTACTGTTACCAAGTGACACGGAACAGGGAAGAGGGAGGGAGAGACGAGAGACAGCAACCAACCAAGCCGGCTCACGCTATAGTCGACTAAAAGCTGCCATAGCTCAGTTATTTATCATTCAACATGATTACGTAGTACCTGTCTTTACTGCTTTAAACCGGGACAATCTAGTTATGCTAGCTAGCTAGCAGCTAGCTAGGCTAATTGACGCTACATGATCTTTCTCATCCTACAATTACAAATAACAACAACTGACTCCATTCAGAATATGAAGTAGCAGCCTACCTGTTGGCTCGTGGTCATTGTAGCCTATCCTTTAACTTTTAATTCCATCGTTTTAATTCCATTTTTCAGTAATTAGATATCTCCTAATTTCTGCCGCACATATGGAAGCTTTATGACTGTAGCCTATTGCCGCTTTGATGATTTATGATTGGCCAACAACAACAAGTTACGTACACCAGTCTCGTGAAAAGCATAGAGCAGCAGCATAAATTATAAACTTCTCTCTCTCTCGCTCTCTCTCTCTACTACAGCAATTGTGTTCGGAAATGTATGGGTCGTTCCAGACAAGTCAGTTAAAATTACACATACGCAAGACCCGTGACAATCAGGTCCGACCCAGACCCGTGACATTATTTAGAATTCTGGATCCGGACCTGCTTGGGTCCCGGATCAGGTCTCGGGTATTCAGGTACAGGTGGATCCATGAAGACCTCTACTGCAGACACACTCTAAATGCCTCTATGCTCTCTATATAACACACACACACACACACACCACACTTATAAACATAACAACCAATCCTACTTCAACCCTGCTGTTGCTGCGGTTCACCTGTCCTGGACTATCTGTTGTACAAGGTCAGAATACTGACAACGTTTTACACACACCACACACACACACACACACACACACACACACACACACACACACACACACACACACACACACACACACACACACACACACACACACACACACACACACACACACACACACACACACACACACATACACACACACACACCCTTAGTTGCCTTTGTGGTGTGTATACAGGAGGCAGGGGGTTAGATAGTAGTAGACCTGTGGTTTGATGCAGTGTATGAAGTGTGCATCTCAATGCTGTCCTGTTTGCTCCAGAACAACACTAATTACTGCCTCATTAACCTCTGATGGAGGTGCTGCTCTCCGCTGCTGTGGGTGTGTGTGGTGTCACCTCCTCAGGGAGAAGTCCATTTAGCTGCAATCCTATGTCTACTGTATGGTAATGATGCTCCATGTCAACTATCCCTCTCTCCCTCCCTCCCTTGCTGCCCAGACACACTGAGGAGAATCTTCAAAAGCACCGCATTCACATTGTGTGCTGGTTGCAATGTGCCCTTGCGCTGTGTCCTTCAGCAGTAAAAGTGACAATGTGCAGGGAACACCTTCAAGAAAAGAGAACAATTCCACACTATTATATTCACATATAATTACATTGAGAGGAAAGAGCCAATGTTTCAGTTCATACGCACAGGCACACACACACACACACACACACACACACACACACACACACACACACACACACACACACACACGCGCGCACACACACACACACACACACACACACACACACACACACACACACACACACACACTGAGATGATCACATACCCAAAACAACGGCACCGAAGGAGGGGCAGAAGAAGCGGTCTTCTGGTCAGAGTTTACAACTCGCCAACGTCCAGTCTCTTGACAACAACGTAGACGAAATCCGAGCAAGGGTTGCCTTCCAGAGAGACATCAGAGATTGTAACGTTCTTTGCTTCGCGGAAACGTGGCTCATTCGAGACACGCTATCGGAGTCGGTACAGCCAACTCCGCGCCGACAGAAACAAGCATCTCTCTGGTAAGAAGAAGGGTGGGGGTGTATGCCTTATGATTAACGAGACGTGGTGTGATCATAACAACATACAGGAACTCAAGTCCTTTTGCTCACCTAACCTAGAATTCCTTACAATCAAATGTCGACCTCATTATCTACCAAGAGAATTCCCTTCAATTATAATCACAGCCGTATATATCCCCCCCCAAGCAGACACATCGATGGTCCTGAATGAACTTCATTGGACTATGTAAACTGGAAACCACATATCCTGAGTCTGCATTCATTGTTGCTGGGGATTTTAACAAGGCTAATCTGAAAACAAGACTCCCTAAATTTAATCAGCATATCAAAATCGCTACCCGGGCGGAAAAAATCCTGGATCATTGTTACTCTAACTTCCGTGACGCATACAAAGCCCTGCCCCGCCCTCCTTTCGGAAAATCTGACCACGACTCCATTTTGTTGCTCCCAGCCTATAGACAGAAACTAAAACAGGAAACGCCAGTGCTCAGGTCTGTTCAACGCTGGTCCGACCAATCTGATTCCACGCTTCAAGATTGCTTCAATCACGTGGACTGGGATATGTTCCGCATAGCGTCGGACAATAACATTGATGAATACGCTGATTCGATGAGCGAGTTTATTAGCAAGTGCATCGGTGATGTTGTACCCACAGCAACTATTAAAACCTTCCCCAACCAGAAACCGTGGATTGATGGCAGCATTCGTGCAAAACTGAAAGCGCAAACCACTGCTTTTAATCAGGGCAAGGCGACCGGAAACATAACCGAATACAAACAGTGTAGCTATTCCCTCCGCAAGGCAATCAAACAAGCTAAGTGTCAGTATAGAGACAAAGTAGAGTCACAATTCAACGGCTCAGACACAAGAGGTATGTGGCAGGGTCTACAGTCAATCACGGACTACAAAAAGAAAACCAGCCCCGTCGCAGACCACGATGTCCTGCTCCCAGACAAACTAAACAACTTCTTTGCTCGCTTTGAGGGCAATACAGTGCCAACGACACGGCCCGCTACCAAAACCTGCCGGCTCTCCTTCACCACAGCCAACGTGAGTAAAGCATTTAAACGTGTTAACCCTCGCAAGGCTGCCGGCCCAGACGGCATCCCCAGCCGCGTCCTCAGAGCATGCGCAGACCAGCTGGCTGGTGTGTTTACGGACATATTCAATCAATCCTTATCCCAGTCTGCTGTTCCCACATGCTTCAAGAGGGCCACCATTGTTCCAGTTCCCAAGAAAGCTAAAGTAACTGAGCTAAATGACAATCGCCCCGTAGCACTCACCTCCGTCATCATAAAGTGCTTTGAGAGACTAGTCAAGGATCATATCACCTCCACCCTACCTGACACCCTAGACCCACTCCAATTTGCTTACCGCCCTAATAGGTCCACAGATGACGCAATCGCAATCACACTGCACACTGCCCTAACCCATCTGGACAAGAGGAATACCTATGTAAGAATGCTGTTCATCGACTATAGCTCAGCATTTAACACCATAGTACCCTCCAAACTCGTCATTAAGCTCGAGAGCCTGGGTCTCGGCCCCGCCCTGTGCAACTGGGTCCTGGACTTCCTGACGGGCCGCCCCCAGGTGGTGAGGGTAGGAAACAACATCTCCATCCCGCTGATCCTCAACACTGGGGCCCCACAAGGGTGCGTTCTCAGCCCTCTCCTGTACTCCCTGTTCACCCATGACTGCATGGCCATGCACGCCTCCAACTCAATCATCAAGTTTGCAGACGACACTACAGTGGTAGGCTTGATTACCAACAATGACGAGACCTGCCTACAGGGAGGAGGTGAGGGCCCTCAGAGTGTGGTGTCAGGGAAATAACCTCACACTCAACGTCAACAAAATAAAGGAGATGATCGTGGACTTCAGGAAACAGCAGAGGGAGCTCACCCCTGTCCACATTGATGGGACAGTAGTGGAGAAGGTGGAAAGTTCCTCGGCGTACACATCACGGACAAAGTGAAATGGTCCACCCACACAGACAGCGTGGTGAAGAAGGCGCAACAGCACCTCTTTAACCTCAGGAAGCTGAAGAAATTCGGCTTGTCACCAAAAACACTCATAAACTTTTACAGATGCACAATCGAGAGCATCCTGTCGAGCTGTATCACCGCCTGGTACTGCAACTGCTCCGCCCACAACCGTAAGGCTCTCCAGAGGGTAGTGAGGTCTGTACAACGCATCACCGGGGGCAAACTACCTGCTCTCCAGGACACCTACACCACCCGATGTCACAGGAAGGCCAAAAAGATCATCAAGGACAACAACCACCCGAGCCACTGCCTGTTCACCCTGCTATCATCCAGAAGGCGAGGTCAGTACAGGTGCATCAAAGCTGGGACCGAGACTGAAAAACAGCTTCTATCTCAAGGCCATCAGACTGTTAAACAGCCATCACTACCACAGAGAGGCTGCTGCCAACATATTGACTCAATCTCTAGCCACTTTAATAATTAAACATTTGGTGTAATAAATGTATCACTAGTCACTTTAAACTATGCCACTTTATATAATGTTTACATACCCTACATTACTAATCTCATATGTATCTACTGTACTCTATACCATCTACTGCATCTTGCCTATGCCGTTCTGCCATCGCTCATCCATATATATTTTTATGTACATATTATTAATTCCTTTACACTTGTGTGTATAAGGTAGTTGTGAAATTGTTAGATGACTTGTTAGATATTACTGCATGGTCGGAACTAGAAGCACAAGCATTTCGCTACACTCGCATTAACATCTGCTAACCACGTGTATGTGACAAATAAGATTTGATAAGATACACACACACACACACACACACACACACACACACACACACACACACACACACACACACACACACACACACACACACACACACACACACACACACACACACACACACACACACACACACACACACACACACACACACACACACACACACACAAAGCGTTATAGATAGGGGACACCTTCAACAGTAGCACTGCCTTGTTTAGAATGGCCATGGAGATACAGGGAGTTAGTATCAGTGAGGGGTGGTGACTGTCACTGTATGTTCCGGCGCTGCTGGTTATATTTAGCTCCTTATCTCCCAGACGGACTCTCTGTGCACACAGTCGGCTAGCAGAGCTGACTGTTCTGAGGAGAACAGCAGGAGACTGGGAGCAGGAGACTGGGAGCAGGAGACTGGGAGCCGGTGACTGGAGCTGCTGCCGCCATTCTGTGTCTGGTACAGTGGAGGAACATGGTGGGGTCTGATCTGTATGACTCTTCTGCCCCACCTCTGCTTGCATCACAACGTTGATCTCTTTCTTTCTTTCTTTCTTTCTTTCTTTCTTTCTTTCTTTCTTTCTTTCTTTCTTTCTTTCTTTCTCTTTCTTTCTTTCTTTCTTTCTTTCTTTCTTTCTTTCTTTCTTTCTTTCTTTCTCCCCCCTTCTCTTTGTTCACCATTCTTCTGTTCTCTCGTGTTTTGAGAGACAGAATGAGGTAACAGTTTTGATGAAAGCAGATTTTCTCTGCATTCTGCTGTGTGCCTTGTTTCAAAGGCAGTGTGTGATACTACTGATGGCTACATTACATCAGACTATCTCTCTCAAGCTCCTGCCTGGATGGGATGCTGTGAAGAACAGAGAGAGAGGGTGGGAAAGAGGGGTAGAGAGGGGGAGGGAGGGAGGAAGAGAAAAGGAGGGAGAGGGAGAGAGAAGGGGAGGAACAGAGATTTTCTACTCCCGTAGACATACGCCGAACCATGAAAAACAGCCCCAGACCATTATACCTTCTCCACCAAACTTTACAGTTGGTACTATGCATTGGGGCAAGTGGTGTTCCCCTGGCATCCACCAAACCCAGATTCATCCGTCATACTGCCAGATAGTGAAGAGAGAAAGTGTTTCCACTGATCAATTGGAATGGAGTGTGTGGCTGCTCTAACAGTTCTAGGGCTGGACGGAGTGTGTGGCTGCTCTAACAGTTCTAGGGCTGGACGGAGTGTGTGGCTGCTCTAACAGTTCTAGGGCTGGACGGAGTGTGTGGCTGCTCTAACAGTTGTAGGGCTGGACGGAGTGTGTGGCTGCTCTAACAGTTCTAGGGCTGGACGGAGTGTGTGGCTGCTCTAACAGTTCTAGGGCTGGACGGAGTGTGTGGCTGCTCTAACAGTTCTAGGGCTGGACGGAGTGTGTGACTGCTCTAACAGTTCTAGGGCTGGACGGAGTGTGTGGCTGCTCTAACAGTTCTAGGGCTGGACGGAGTGTGTGGCTGCTCTAACAGTTCTAGGGCTGGACGGAGTGTGTGGCTGCTCTAACAGTTCTAAGGCTGGACGGAGTGTGTGGCTGCTCTAACAGTTCTAGGGCTGGACGGAGTGTGTGGCTGCTCTAACAGTTCTAAGGCTGGACGGAGTGTGTGGCTGCTCTAACAGTTCTAAGGCTGGACGGAGTGTGTGGCTGCTCTAACAGTTCTAAGGCTGGACGGAGTGTGTGGCTGCTCTAACAGTTCTAGGGCTGGACGGAGTGTGTGGCTGCTCTAACAGTTCTAGGGCTGGACGGAGTGTGTGGCTGCTCTAACAGTTCTAGGGCTGGACGGAGTGTGTGGCTGCTCTAACAGTTCTAGGGCTGGACGGAGTGTGTGGCTGCTCTAACAGTTCTAGGGCTGGACGGAGTGTGTGGCTGCTCTAACAGTTGTAGGGCTGGACGGAGTGTGTGGCTGCTCTAACAGTTCTAGGGCTGGACGGAGTGTGTGGCTGCTCTAACAGTTCTAGGGCTGGACGGAGTGTGTGGCTGCTCTAACAGTTCTAGGGCTGGACGGAGTGTGTGACTGCTCTAACAGTTCTAGGGCTGGACGGAGTGTGTGGCTGCTCTAACAGTTCTAGGGCTGGACGGAGTGTGTGGCTGCTCTAACAGTTGTAGGGCTGGACGGAGTGTGTGGCTGCTCTAACAGTTCTAGGGCTGGACGGAGTGTGTGGCTGCTCTAACAGTTCTAGGGCTGGACGGAGTGTGTGGCTGCTCTAACAGTTCTAGGGCTGGACGGAGTGTGTGACTGCTCTAACAGTTCTAGGGCTGGACGGAGTGTGTGGCTGCTCTAACAGTTCTAGGGCTGGACGGAGTGTGTGGCTGCTCTAACAGTTGTAGGGCTGGACGGAGTGTGTGGCTGCTCTAACAGTTCTAGGGCTGGACGGAGTGTGTGGCTGCTCTAACAGTTCTAGGGCTGGACGGAGTGTGTGGCTGCTCTAACAGTTCTAGGGCTGGACGGAGTGTGTGGCTGCTCTAACAGTTCTAGGGCTGGACGGAGTGTGTGGCTGCTCTAACAGTTCTAGGGCTGGACGGAGTGTGTGGCTGCTCTAACAGTTCTAGGGCTGGACGGAGTGTGTGGCTGCTCTAACAGTTCTAGGGCTGGACGGAGTGTGTGGCTGCTCTAACAGTTCTAGGGCTGGACGGAGTGTGTGGCTGCTCTAACAGTTCTAGGGCTGGACGGAGTGTGTGTGAGGTGTGTGTCCGAGAGCGAGAGAGATTTTGTGTGTGTCGAAGTGTGTGTGGTGTGTGTTTGAGGGTGGTGGAGATTTTAAGGCCACTGTTCACCTGTGGAGGTCAGTCGGTCTGTCTCATTCATGTGGATCAGCGTGTGTAGCTGGTGTGAGCAGGCCTCATCTTTAATGCATGTTCTTCTGTGTGGGCCAGCTACTCCCCCCTACACCAGAGTACAGGCCTGCTGCTACAGCCCTGCTGCTACAGCCCTGCTGCTTCATACTGCACACACACTGGGAGGGAGGAGATAACTCTTCCTGCTCACCACACACACACACACACACACACACACACACACACACACACACACACACACACACACACACACACACACACACACACACACACACACACACACACCCACACACACTGGGAGGGAGGAGATAACTCTTCCTGCTCACCACACACACACACACACACACACACACACACACACACATACACACACACACACACACACACACACACACACACACACTGGGAGGGAGGAGATAACTCTTCCTGCTCACCACACACACACACACACACACACACACACACACACACACACACACACACACACACACACACACACACACACACACACACACAGGGAGGGAGGAGATAACTCTTCCTGCTCACCACACACACACACACACTGGGAGGGAGGACATAACTCTTCCTGCTCACCACACACACACACACACACACACACACACACACACACACACACACACACACACACACACACACACACACACACACACACACGTGCGTACACACATACACAGACACACACACACACACTTAAATTCACGCACACACACATAAATACTCGCACACACACACACACACACACACACACACACACACACACACACACACACTGAACATACCACAAACACAGGGAGGTAAAAGTTCTACCTCCACATACTACCCCCACATCTCCCCTCTCTCTCTGTCTATCAGTCTCATACCCATACCCCCACATCTCCCCTCTCTCTCTGTCTATCAGTCTCATACCCATACCCCCACATCTCCCCTCTCTCTCTGTCTATCAGTCTCATACCCATACCCCCACATCTCCCCTCTCTCTCTGTCTATCAGTCTCATACCCATACCCCCACATCTCCCCTCTCTCTCTGTCTATCAGTCTCATACCCATACCCCCACATCTCCCCTCTCTCTCTGTCTATCAGTCTCATACCCATACCCCCACATCTCCCCTCTCTCTCTCTGTCTATCAGTCTCATACCCATACCCCCACATCTCCCATCTCTCTCTGTCTATCAGTCTCATACCCATACCCCCACATCTCCCCTCTCTCTCTGTCTATCAGTCTCATACCCATACCCCCACATCTCCCCTCTCTCTCTGTCTATCAGTCTCATACCCATACCCCCACATCTCCCCTCTCTCTCTCTGTCTATCAGTCTCATACCCATACCCCCACATCTCCCCTCTCTCTCTGTCTATCAGTCTCATACCCATACCCCCACATCTCCCCTCTCTCTCTGTCTATCAGTCTCATACCCATACCCACACATCTCCCCTCTCTCTCTCTGTCTATCAGTCTCATACCCATACCCCCACATCTCCACTCTCTCTCTGTCTATCAGTCTCATACCCATACCCACACATCTACCATCTCTCTCTCTGTCTATCAGTCTCATACCCATACCCCCACATCTACCCTCTCTCTCTGTCTATCAGTCTCATACCCATACCCCCACATCTCCCCTCTCTCTCTGTCTATCAGTCTCATACCCATACCCCCACATCTCCCCTCTCTCTCTGTCTATCAGTCTCATACCCATACCCCCACATCTCCCCTCTCTCTCTCTCTGTCTATCAGTCTCATACCCATACCCCCACATCTCCCCTCTCGGGAGATGAAGTCAGTTTACTTATCAGAAATAGACGTTTGTCCAAGGATATCAGGACTGTGATATCTTCTTGAATTAATTGCACCCACCAGGTGTTCCAGGTCAAAATCGGTCTTTGATTAGAGGGGAAGAATGACATCCAGCAGTGGAACTGGCTTCTAAGACCAAATTTGAATTTGCCGTATAACATATGAATAATCTGGATATTGACTGCAGTAGTACAGTAGAATCAGCTTCAGCTCCATTACCAGAGAGGTCGTCCCCGTGGTGTGGCTCCAGACAGACAGACAGACAGACAGACAGACAGACAGACAGACAGACAGACAGACAGACAGACAGACAGACAGACAGACAGACAGACAGACAGACAGACAGACAGACAGACAGACAGACAGACAGACAGACAGACAGACAGACAGACAGACAGACAGACAGACAGACAGACAGACAGACAGACAGACAGACAGACAGACAGACAGAAAGCCACTGTGAATAATGTGATGGTAGGAGATTAGCTGAGTGAGGAGATATGGAGTACTGTAGGTGATAATGAAATCCCTTACAGGCTGTACTCCGGCAGAGACTGATTCACTCCAATGATATGGTTGTGTGTGTGTGTGTGTGGGTGTGTGTGTGTGTGTGTGTGTGTGTAGGTGTGTGTGTGTGTGTGTGTGTGTGTGTGTGTGTGTGTGTGTTTCCATCAGTGGGTGTTCAGTAGGGGTTATTTTATTCCAGACAGGCTTAGGACCTCAGACAGACAGTCCAGTCTAACTCAAGCCAGCCCGGCTGATCGATGCTCCTCTCTGATCTCATCTGATCTGATGTCTGTGGGAAGCCATTGATCTCTCAGCAGGGCCTCAGTGGGTCTGGCAGAGACGAGAGGAAAAGAGAGAAATCCAGTCAACAGGTTGGTGGAGATAGACCACAGGGCTAAGCAAGCATGGAGGCAGAGGTAGAAGACTGTAGTGTCCTGCAACATGTAGAGGCTGAGAACCCCTCTTAAAGGCAAATGTAACACGTGCACACACACTGCACTGCACCACAGGGGAGAATGTTACTATCATAACTGATATTCTTCTGTTATGTGTGATATCCCAGCCTGGGTATCACTATAGAAATTGGATATTCCCATGGTGATTGGCTGGGAGTAGAGTGAAAGAGAGCAATGTATTATTCAAGGGATATTTCTCTCTCTCTCTCCTCCTCTCTCTCTCTCTCTCCTCTCTCTCTCTCTCTCTCTCTCTCTCTCTCTCTCTCTCTCTCTCTCTTTTTTTTCCCCCTTCTGTTGCTCTTGGTCACTCCAGACCCCAGATGCCCTAATACTCAGACGTCGTTTGTGTCTATCTTCCCATTCTTTTTAGCCTGCTGCTCAGTGGTACTCAGCAGGGTTGTGTAGTGGTAAGGAACTGTGTGTTTGTAGCTAGTGTCATGGTGGTGTGTGGAGAGCCAATCTATGAGAAGCCGTAGGGGTAAAAATCTCAATGTAGAATAACTAACAATAACACACTGCAACAATACAATGATCTCCATCTGCTCGTGTGTGTGTGTGTTAGAGTGGGCCCAGTACACACTTGTCTAATGCAATGACTGTCCATCTTCTCACACCTCACCAAGATAACCCTCAATACTACACTCAGCCCAATTCCCCTCTTCTCTCCCCTCCTCTCTCTCTCTCCCCTCTCTCTTCTCTCTCTCCCCCTCTGTCTTTCTCTCTCTTCTCTCTCTCTCTCTCTCCCTCTCCTCTCTCTCTCTCTTTCTCTCTTCTCTGTCCCTCTCTCTCCCCTCTCTCTTTCTCTCTCTTCTCTTTCTCTCTCTCCCCCCTCTCTCTTTATCTCTCTTCTCTCTCTTCTCTCTCTCTCTCTCTCTCTCCCCCTCTCTTGCTCTCACTTCTCTATCTTTCTCTCTCTTCTCTCTCTCTCTCTCCCCTCTCTTTCTCTCTCTTTCTCTTTCTCTCTCTTCTCTCTCTCCCCTCTCTTTCTCTCTCTTCTCTCTGGGGTTCTGTTATGAGCTGATTGAGATTCTGTTGATACAGCACAGTGTTTTCACAGCCTTTTATCAACAGCCTTTCATCTCTTTCCTCACCCTCCATCCCTCCATCCTTCCTTCCCTCTATTCCCAATCTACTGCCCCAGCCTGCCCCCCCCCCCCCCCCCCCCCCCCAGCCCTGCTCACACTACCCTCCTGTGCCACTCTAACCCAGAAAAGGCAGTATGTGTGAGCGTGTGCATGCGTGCATACAGTATGTGTATGTGTGTGCCTTTTGTGTGTGTGTGCAGGACAAAAACACATTATATTTCTGCATTGATTTCAGTTCTGAGTTAATGCATGAGTTAAGTACGTGTATGATTGGTTGTGGCCAGCCAGTGGACAGTTACTTTCAATCTATCTGTCTGTCTGAGCTGGCCTCCTCTCGTCCAGGAGAGACGGAGAATTGAGACAGTGTCTTATCAGGGAGCGTTTGTGCAGACAGCTCATGTCTGACGAGCGTTTAATTAGATCCAGGTAATTATCTCTCTCTCTCTCTTTCTCATTCTATTCCCTTCTCCTGCTATCCATTTGCAGTTAACCATTAACAATGAATTATTTCTGTCAGCGAGTGAAAAATCCCTTTAGGTCATTTAAATCCCTTGAGGTCATTTAACATTTAAATCCCTTGAGGTCATTTAAATCCCTTGAGGTCATTTAAATCCCTTGAGGTCATTTAACATTTAAATCCCTTGAGGTCATTTAAAACCCTTGAGGTCATTTAAATCCCTTGAGGTCATTTAAATCCCTTGAGGTCATTTAACATTTAAATCCCTTGAGGTCATTTAAAACCCTTGAGGTCATTTAAATCCCTTGAGGTCATTTAAATCCCTTGTACAGGTTGTGATGGGCATCTGTTGATGATGTCACTGACCTCCATCCTTAGCAGGGCAGGATAGGATGATGTCACAGACCATTAACGTTACAACTCCCAGCCTGTATGTGTTTTATGGTGCCATCGCTGTAAGGAGTGTAATTTATCTGCTGTTTGCTCAGTTAAAGAAGCTCGTATGTTAAACAGGTTACGTATGCATGGGCAAATGTGTTTTGTTTAATTTGTGTGTACGCGTGTGCGTGTGCGTGTGTTTGTGTGAATATCTGCTGACACAAGATATATGTCCTCCAGCGGCTCTCTGCCTCTTTGCTTACCCACTCTTATTAAAGCCGTAAATATTACAAGAACATCAATTTGACGTAATGATTTAATTCTCTCTCTCACTCACTCTCTCTCTCTCTGTCCATCTCGCTTGTTAACATCACATGAATTTCCCAAACTAATTACAGTAGGATGATGATTGCTGGGGGCAGAGTTTTATGCATTCTGTTTGGAGGCCCTCTTTGGTCTTTTGAAATATGTCCACCCTCTCTTAATCATCAATCCAGTTTTAGAGCTGTGAAATGTGAGGACCCATTTGACTTTTTACGAGGTTTGTAATTGGAGTTTTATGTAGATGTTCTACTGGCTGTTAAAGAGCCAGGCATGGTCCAGGTGTCTTTGTGGCTGGCACAACGGACTGCACTGTCTGTTAGCAACACAGGAAACCTATGCTCTTTTTACTGAACAATTTCTGTTTTCTTACCTTTTTTAGGTCAAGTGCAGTTGATTGGATGTGGCTCCAATCACTATGGTAATAAATTACTTATGACAACAGAAGCTGACAAATTATTTCTGATGATGGGTTTGGTGGTTACGGAAAAACAACATTTGATGAAAAAATGCTGATCAGAAATATGAGTAAAGTATCACATAGATTTTAGAACAATGTATGTTCTACTCATTTCTATTCCTGCTGAGAGGCGTGTCATAAACTCGATGGCTGTTGAATTATTTCCAGCCGTGTTTAAGATCCCCCATTAAAATCATATCAGCTCATGTTCAGGCTGTGGACAACATCTTACATCTAATTTATGACTCATTATCCCACTATTTACAGTATTGTGGTAATTGTGCGACAGAGAGGGAGAGGGAGCGGGGTGAAGACCCTCTTAAGGCTGGTGTCTCTCTCTATGGGAGAGGAGGGAGTGGTGTACTGCCAACGGTCTGACATGACAATGGAGTTTGACACAACAGGAGGACATGTACCAGTGTCTATTCATTCAGCCTGGTGCCTTACAGTTATAGGAAGCCTTAACCAACACACTCACACACACAAACCTCATTTCCCCCAGTGAACAGATGTGAAGGAGGTGCTTTCCATGTTCTAGAGCAGCCACAGTGTGTTATATGTGCAAAAGTACTATCTCACAACTCTATGAAACCTTCACTCTTGCGCAGACATTTAGAAACAAAACATGCCAATTTGAAAAATAAGCTACGGGAGTTTTTGGGGCGAGAATAAAGACGACTTTCGAGTAGTTAGACATGTATAAAAGCAACAGATACCATTAATAAGAAGGGGCTAGAAGCATCTTACATTGTCAGCTACCAAGTAAAAGGCCAAAAAGGCCAAAAAAACTATACAGACAATTATTTCATCAAACAACACTGTTTCACGATGCATCAGTGACATGGCTTCGCATACAAGCCAGTGAATTATATGCGTTCCAGCTGGATGAGTCAACAGACGTGGCGGGCCTGGCACAGCTCCTGGTATATGTACGTTACGTTTATGGGGAGTCAATTAAGGAAGACATCCTCTTCTGCAAACCACTGAAAACCAGGACAACAGGAGAGGATATTTTTAAAGTACTGGACAGCTTTGTGACATCAAATGGACTTTGGTGGTCAAGATGTGTTGGTATCTGTACTGATGGCGCAAAAGCCATGACAGGGAGACACGGTGGAGTGGTAACACGTGCGAGCAGTTGCTCCCGATGCCACTTGGTTACACTGCAGCATCCACCGAGAGGCTCTTGCTGCCAAAGGAATGCCTGACAGCTGTAATGATTTTACAACATACAGAAGTGCGCTGGTTATCAAGGGGCAAAGTATTGATACATTTTTTAAAATTGAGAGATGAGCTTAAAGTTTTCTTTAATTTTCACTTGTCTGACTGCTTGCATGATGATGAGTTTCGCACAAGACTGGGTGATGTTTTTTCTTGCCTGAATGATCTGAATCTAGGATTACAGGGGCTCTCCGCAACTATATTCAATGTGTGGGACAAAATTGAGGCTATGATTAAGAAGTTGGAGCTCTTTTCTGTCTGCAAACACAGGTCTTTCCATCATTGTATGATTTTTTGTGTGCAAATGAACTCAAGCTTACAGACAATGTCAAATGTGATGTAGCGAAGCACCTGAGTGAGTTGGGTGCGCAATTACGGAGGTAATTTCCTGAAACAGATGACACAAACAACTGGATTCGTTATCCCTTTCATGCCCTGCCTCCAGTCCACTTACCGATATCTGAACAAGAGAGCCTCATCGAAATTGCAACATGCGGTTCTGTGAAAATTGAATTTAATCAGAAGCCACTGCCAGATTTCTGGATAGGGCTGCTCTCAGAGTATCCTGCCTTGGCAAATCGCGCTGTTAAGACACTGATGCCCTTTGCAACCGCATACCTATGTGAGAGTGGTTTCTCGGCCCTCACTAGCATGAAAACTAAATACAGGCACAGCCTGTGTGTGGAAAAAGACTGAAACTCTCTCCAATACAACCCAACATTGCAGAGTTATGTGCATCCTTTCAAGCACACCCTTCTCATTAACCTGTGGTGACTAATTCCCAATTTTCAATGAAGAAATAAAGTTTTATATTTAAGATGGCTAAATAAAGAGCAAAATTATTGATTATTATTACATCATTATTTGTGCCCTGGTCCTATAAGAGCTCTTTGTCACTTCCCACGAGCAGGGTTGTGACAAAAACATTCTTATGTTTAATGAATGTATCGTATAGTGTGTGTGTGGCAGGCTGACAATGATGGAAAAGGGTCCCGTGTGGCTCAGTTGGTAGAGCATGGTGTTTGCAATGCCAGGGTTGTGGGTTTCGATTCCCACGGGGGACCAGTATGGAGAAGAAAAAAATGTTTTTATGAAATGTATGCATTTGCTACCGTAAGTCGCTCTGGATAAGAGCGTCTGCTAAAATGACTAAAATGGAAAATGGAAATGGAAAAAACAAATTTGAGAGTGCCCTGGTGCTAGTGGGGGTGTGCAGCTGGAGGTTGAATGTTTGAAGGGGTACGGGACTATAAAACGTTTGGGAACCACTGCTCTAGAGGATCTGTTCAGAATAACATTAGGCTAAAATAGACTGAGCTGGAGCAACCCCACATCTCTCTGCCGCCAGCGCTCAGAGGACTGGAAGGAGTGTGTGAAAAGAAGACTGTGTGACAGAGGGAGTGAGTGGAAGGTAGACACCCCAGTCTTTTGACAGGACCCTGGTCCAGATCAGTTGGATGATATGAGGAACAAGGTAGATTGAGGTCTAGGTGAATGTGTCATTCAATAGCTGTAGTACAAACTGAATGTAATTCAAAACCATTGAAATCAGGCATGCAGTCTCAGTATAGAATAGTGTGGGAGAGATGGTGACTGGCTGGTTTGTTTTCAATATAGTATTACAGCTGTAGAACAATATTTTGTATTTATTTATTTTTTATTGAACCTTTATTTAACTAGGCAAGTCAGTTATGAACAAATTCTTATTTACAATTACTTATTTACTCCATCTGTGTGTCGTGCTGTCTGTCTGTCTGTCTGTCTGTCTGTCTGTCTGTCTGTCTGTCTGTCTGTCTGTCTGTCTGTCTGTCTGTCTGTCTGTCTGTCTGTCTGTCTGTCTGTCTGTCTGTCTGTCTGTCTGTCTGTCTGTCTGTCTGTCTGTCTGTCTGTCTGTCTGTCTGTCTGTGTTGTAATGAGGGAGGTGGAGAGAGGATAAACATATCTCCCATAGAAATGAGTTAATCTCTTCTTTATTACTCCTCATTTCCTTCTATTCTCTGTGATTGAAGGACGGACGGTGAGAGAGACACAGGTCATTGAAATCATTACGCTCCAGTGTAAACAACGCTATTTCTGCCCTGCTAGAGCTGCCCCGTTCAACTGTAGGTGCTGTTATTGTGAAGAGGAAAAGTCTAGGAGCACCAACTGCTCAACCCGCAAAGTGGTAGGCTACACAAGCTCACAGAATGGGACCGCTGAGTGCTGAAGCGTGTAGTGCGTAAAAATGTGTGCATCCATGTGTATCGGTGTGTGTCAGGGACCCTGCCTGTGCTAGTGGGTCCCTGTAAACCCTCCTGTAGTGAGGTGAAAGGCTTTTCACTGCAGTTTGTCTTTCACCTCCATGGTCGTCAGCCTACGCTAGCACCCAGGTGGGACTGCAGTCAGAGAGAATATTGAAAACCTGAACGTGTGTATGTGGTGTGTTTGTCATGTGTGTGTTCCAGCACCGTGTGTGCGATCGCTCAGGAAGCGCTGTAGGGAAGCTTTCTCTCTTTAGCTATCCCATGTTGTAGCTTCCTCAACGATTAGAGATGCCACCTCCCTGTGTGCATGCATGCATGCGTGTATATGTGTGTGAAAGGTGGAGAGGTATAGTGAACAAAATGGATGTTGGAACTCCTTGTCTCTTAACCGTTACAACTTCCACCATCCATTTATAATGCACCTCTCTCTCTCTCTCTCTCTCTCTCTCTCTCTCTCTCTCTCTCTCTCTCTCTGTGTGTCCCTCTCTCTCTCTGTGTCCCTCTTTATTCCTACACTATTACACCAGGCACTCAGGCTTTAGACTAGTCAGTCGTGTGTGTGTTGGTATTTGCTCTTTACCAGGCCTCGCTAACCACTCTCTCATCAGCCCTGCTTATTGCATTACTAATATTAGACTGATAACTATCATGTCTGCTGCTGTAATGGTCTGAGGTGATTTACATACATATTATACTGACTCTCCCTCCCGTGCAGATAAGGGCCAGCGAAATAAACATATTAGCAGGTTGGGATAGGTAATTAGATCAGCAAATAAAACGCTGGATTATTTTCCTCATGGTTGTCACTGTTAATGTACGTCAGGATGATTAGGTGCTCACTCTCCGGGTGGAATGAGTGTACCTATTCCTTCAGCTCTGGTTCTGTGTCTGCTCAGACAGACAGACAGACAGACAGACAGACAGACAGACAGACAGACAGACAGACAGACAGACAGACAGACAGACAGACAGACAGACAGACAGACAGACAGACAGACAGACAGACAGACAGACAGACATGCAGGGTCTCCTCGATCAGTTTGTCATTAACCTCAGAACCATCGACTGGTTCCTTATTCCCTTACAAACTCGGCCAAACCTGCTCTTCGCAAAGTTGGAATAACTCTTTCCCTATAGCTGAAGTAGTCCCCATGCAGAAAGCATTAATCAGACAGTATACCCATGATGAAGTGTGAAGCTGTGTGAAGTGTATGGATCAGCCTGGGCGTGTCTCCCTGTCCTCAGCTCTACCCAGGCTCTGCCAGATGGCCTTATGATTGAGACCATTTATAACTTTTAATCAGCCCTCTTTTAATAACGTATCTTTTCCCCCTCATTCTTATCCCCCTCTCCTCCTCCACCGCCACCCTCCCATCGCTCCATCCCAGTGGACAGCTCTCTGGCTCTAAGATGGATGCCTTGTTTTATTCTTTTGTTTATTTATTTCATTCCTGCGCTGTACTTAATTAGAAATAGCTTCACGGCAGCCTTGAGCTATCGTCACAGAGACGGATGCCATGGCAGAGGAAGTCAGGGGGGACAGGGGAGACGCCCACAGCCACAGTGTGTGTGTGTGTGTGTGTGTGTGTGTGTGTGTGTGTGTGTGTGTGTGTGTGTGTGTGTGTGTGTGTGTGTGTGTGTGTGTGTGTGTATTCTCATGGTTAACTAATGCTGCTGCAAACACATGGATGCACGCACGTTCACACACACACACACTGCTTGACTTTTGGGTGTGAGTGCTAACATCCAGCTGTTAAATATTCAGGTTGTGTGTGTGTGTGTGTGTGTGTGTGTGTGTGTGTGTGTGTGTGTGTGTGTGTGTGTGTGTGTGTGTGTGTGTGTGTGTGTGTGTGTGTGTGTGTGTGTGTGTGTGTGTGTGTGTGTGTGTGTGTGTGTGTGTAATTGAGTTCTTTAGTAGAATGAAGCCAGCCATGAGTGACAAAGGGCACTCTATCACATACACACACACACACACACACACACACACACACACACACACACACACACAAACAGACAGACAGAGAAAGACAGTGATAAGCAATGTTGCTTATCAGCAATGAGCAGGGGGTGAAACATTGCAGCCAAGTATCCTGACTGCTCCTGAGCAGAGACAATAATTCCATACACACACATTCAGAGGCAATCCCAAACACACACACACTTTCAAAGACGATCTCAAACACACTCATTCAGCAACGAGCTCTCTCTCAACACACAAACAAACAAGTAGGGCTACATACAGAGATGTTTACATTATACACATTGATAGCATATTAAAAACAAAAAAATATGTTTTAAGTGAGAAGTAGGCATTGGTCTGAAGCCAAAAAAAAAGGAAAATTACATGAGCACCACAATGCCTACTCCACCCATGCTCTACCAAGGTTTTCCAGCACGCAACTTTGACCTATTACAGTAGCTACAGTATGCCGGTCTATTGTACTTCAAACAATGTGTAGGCAGGTTGCTTAGGATTCAAACCTTCTCAAACAGACTAATTCATACAGTTAGAGGATGTGCTTCCACAATAATGTGATTTGTACCGCATACAGGTTAAAGTATTGGATTCTTCATACAGGTTAAAGTATTGGATTCTTCATACAGGTTAAAGTATTGGATTCTTCATACAGGTTAAAGTATTGGATTCTTCATACAGGTTAAAGTATTGGATTCTTCACACACCACACTAAGACATCCCATTCCACTACATTTTGAAGCTTTTTTTTATTACATGAAATCAAGATGATCTTTTTTACTTACAAGACCATCAGGCTTGATTGAGTGAGCTGATTTGTCTTGTAGTAATGTGGTGCCTGCCTGTATTTCCTTAAACCTTTGTTTTATTAATACATAACAACATAACAACATCCTTTTTTTTGGTCAGTAGTTGTCTTGCATAACAACATGTGGTGGTGTGTTGGACACAGTCACTCATATAGATATAATGAGCCTGTCTTCATTCCTGATTTCTGTAACTGTTTGCTTACCTGTGTAATATTGACATAAGTTTAGAACCACATGTTTTGCAAATATGGTCCTGTTTTATCAATGGCTGTGCTGATCAATGTATAGGTAATTACCTCTGTCAAATGAATATGTAGCTTAAAGTTATGTTTTTTATTTCTATATATTTTTACAATGAAGATGGTGACGCTACAATAATACACATTTACAATAGGCCTATATCTAAAAATACATACAGCCTAATGATATATATATATATATATATATATACACAGTACCAGTCAAAAGTTTGGGCACATCTACTCATTCAAGGGTTTTTCTTTATTTTTACTATTTTCTGCATTGTAGAGTTACAGTGAAGACATCAAAACTATGAAATAACACATGGAATCACGTAGTAACCAAAGAATTATTAAACAAATCAAAATATATGCCTTGATGACAGCTTTGCACACTCTTGGCATTCTCTCAACCAGCTTCATGAGGTAGTCACCTGGAATGCATTTTAGTTAATAGGTGTGCCTATTTGTGGAATTTGTGGAATTTCTTTCCTTCTTAATGCGTTTGAGCCAATCAGTTGTGTTGTGACAAGGTAGGGGTGGTATACAGAATATAGCCCTATTTGGTAAAAGACCAAGTCCATATTATGGCAAGAACAGCTCAAATTATGGCAAGAACAGCTCAAAGAGAAATGACAGTCCATCATTACTTTAAGACATGAAGGTCGGTCAATACGGACAATGTCGAGAACTTTCAAATTTTCTTCAAGTGCGGTCGCAAAAACCATCAAGCGATATGATGAAACTGGCTCTCATGAGGACCGCCACAGGAAAGGAAGACCCAGAGTTACCTCTGCTGCAGAGAGGTAGTTCATTAGAGTTACCAGCCTCAGAAATTGCAGCCAAAATAAATGCTAAATGCTAAACAGACACATCTCAACATCAACTGTTCAGAGGAGACTGCGTGAATCAGGCCTTCATGGTCGAATTGCTGCAAAGAAACCACTACTAAGGACACCAATAAGAAGAAGAGACTTGCTTGGGCAAAGAAAGACAAGCAATGGACATTAGACCGGTGGAAATCTGTCCTTTGGTCTGATGAGTCCAAATTCAAGATTTTTGGTTCCAACCGTCGTGTCTTTGTGAGATGCAGAGTAGGTGAACGGATGATCTCTGTATGTGTGGTTCACACCGTGAATCATGGAGGAGGAGGTGTGATGGTGTGAAGGTGCTTTGCTGGTGACACCGTCAATGATTCATTTAGAATTCAAGGCACACTTAACCAGCATGGCTACCACAGCATTCTGCAGCAATACGCCATCCCATCTGGTTTGCGCTTAGTGGGACTATCATTTGTTTTTCAACAAGACAAGGACCCAACACACCTCCAGGCTGTGTAAGAGCTGATTGACCAAGAAGGAGCGTGATGGTGTGCTGAATCAGATGACCTGGCCTCCACAATCACCCGACCTCAATCCAATTGAGATGGTTTGGGATGAGTTGGACCGCAGAGTGAAGGAAGTGAAGGAAGTGGGAACTACTTCAAGACTGTTGGAAAAGCATTCCAGGTGAAGCTGGTTGAGAGAATGCCAAGAGTGTGGAAAGCTGTCATCAAGGCAAAGGGTGGCTAATTTGAAAAATGTTTTGACTTGTCTTACACTTTTTTGGTTACTACATGATTCCATATGTGTTATTTTGTAGTGTTGATGTCTTCACTACTATTCTACAATGTAGAAAATAGTAAAAATAAAGAAAAACTCTTGAATTAGTAGATGTGTCCAAACTTTTGACTGGTACTGGTACTTGACTGGTATTCTTTTTTTTTTGCATAGAAAATTTACGGGGGCCAAATAAAATCACCAACAGGCCGAATTTGGGCCGAACTCCGCGGCCGCTATGAAAGTGAACTGTGTGCGGGTGATTAGGGGTGTATTAATTCAGGTAATTTTGTTGCAAAACATTTCTTAAACAGAAGCGAACGGAACGAAACAGGGATTTACATACCTGAATTTGTCCAATAGATATTCTAGTTTCTACCCTGTTTACAATGGACTAATGATTACCCTGTTTGTACTAATGATTACACCCCAGATCAGCTAGATGCAGGCAAGATTGTGCAAGGCCCTATAATAATGATACAAGTTATATCACCTTAAAAAGGGTTTATTTACAACCTCTGGGGTATAACATGTTGGGCAAAGGGGTATAGGAGAGTCTGACATATAACCCTTAACTTGAGTTCAGTCTTCGCCAATGACAACTAAGGCCTTGATTCTAGGCCGTAGGAAATCCTACATCCATCTCATTAGATCAGAACAGGATGGATCAACAGTGATTCATGTTATTGGTTTGCATCCTAAAAAAAGGATAGTTGTGTTTTGCTACATAACACACTTGCATTATTTGTCTACCCATAGCATAAACTAAGTGCATGCTCTTCAACCGATTGCTGCCCGACTAGCATCACTACTCTGGACAGTTCTGACCTAGAATATGTGGACAACTACAAATACTTAGGTGTCTGGTTAGACTGTAAACTCTCCTTCCAGACTCCCATTAAGCATCTCCAATCCAAAATTAAATCTAGAATCGGCTTCCTATTTCGCAACAAAGCATCCTTCACTCATGCTGCCAAACATACCCTCATAAAACTGACCATCCTCGACTTCAGCGATGTCATTTACAAAATAGCCCCCAACACTCTACTCAGCAAACTGGATGTAGTCTGTCACAGTGCCATCTGTTTTGTCACCAAAGCCCCATATACTACCCACCACTGCGACCTGTATGCTCTCGTTGGCTGGCCCTCACTACATATCCGTCGCCAGACCCACTGGCTCCAGTTCATTCCAAGTCTTTGCTAGGTAAAGCCCCGCCTTATCTCAGCTCACTGGTCACCATAGCAACACCCACCCATAGCACGCTCTCCAGCAGGTATATTGCACTGGTCATCAGCAAAGCCAACACTTCCTTTGGCTGCCTTTCCTTCAAGTTCTCTGCTGCCAATGACTGGAACAAATCTCTGAAGCTGAAGTCTTATATCTCCCTCTCTAACTTTAAGCATCAACTGTCTGAGCAGCTTACCGATCACTGTACCTGTACACAGCCAATCTGTAAATATCACACCTGTCTACCTCATCCCCATATTATTACTTACCCTCTTACTCTTTAGCACCCCAGTATCTCTACTTGCACATCATCATCTGCACATGTATCACTCCAGTATTAATGCTAAATTGTAATTCTTTTCACCTTTAGGGCCTATTTATTGCCTACCTCCCTACTCTTCTACATTTGCACACACTGTACATAGATTTTTCTATTTTTCTTTTCTTGTGTTATTGACTGTATGTTTGTTTATGTGTAAATCTGTGTTGTAGTTTTTGTCGCACTGCTTTGCTTTATCTTGGCCAGGTCGCAGTTGTAAATGAGAACTTGTTCTCAACTGGCCTACCTGGTTAAATAAAGGTGAATATTTAAAAAAAAAATATATGTTGTGGATCATTGTCAGGTTATTAGATATACATGCTTCTGTAACAACAGAACACCATGGTTGTAATAGCACTTTACACAGGTAGTTTGTAAATGTGTAGAATGTGTTTGTTTTGGGTCTACACTGGTACGTTAACTTATGTAAATTAGAAAGTCACAGAGGATTTTCTTCTGAATAACTGGTCAGGGCAAAGCACTTTCCATTCAGCTTCGGGCAACTTCAATGTAAGGCTTGATCACACCTGTAGTGACTACTTTTATCCATCACGCTTATTGTTCCTTATCCATTGTTCACTAGATACATCAGTGTAATTACACCCAACACAACGTTGAAGAACAGAATGCTTCCCACCACTAGATCACATAACTAGATGTGAGCTGGACGTGATCCCAACACTGCCACCAATGTAGCGGAAGAAAGTGACAGCTGCAACAGGGATTCTAACCAAGGCTCATAGGTGGCAAAGTGAGCTCTAACGGCCTTTGCCATGAAAGCCTAGTAGGCCTCAAGGCAGAGGCAGTAGGTCTACAATACTGGCATATGCCTTGTTACAATAGCCTAAGTATATAACATGATTGACACGACCGTAATAATCATAATGCAATAGCCTTGGAAGTGCCGTAAGTGTAAGCCAACATAATTCATTATTTTACATGAACCTGTTTAACTGCATTGATATGGCCTAATTGATCATAGTCCAGACTCGTTATAGTTACCTTGCAGCTGCACCGGGGGAATTTAAACCAAACAGATTTTTTTTGCAGATCTTCTGTTTCCCCACATTTATTGATTAATTCATTTACCATCATGAAAATGTATCCCCATCCCCAATCAAATACATTTATCAACACCACAAAAAAACGGACAAATACAGATTTTTACTCCAATCTGGCAACCCCTATAAAATCCGCCATAGCACCAGTATCCCAAAGTATTAAGTATTAAATTGGCATTTATAACAAATAAAAAAATGTAAGGCTATTATTATAAGGGCAAGGGGCAACCTAGTCAGTTGTACAACTGAATGCATTCAACTGAAATGTGTCTTGAGCAATTAACCCCTATCATCGGCACCCGGGCATCAGTGTGTTAACTGCCTTGCTCAGGGGCAGAATGACAGATTTTTATCTTGTCAGCTCGGGGATTTGATCCAGAAACCAAATGATTTCAGTGACAACCTGGTTGATTAACAATATTGGGTTGTTAACACGTTTATTTTTTATAGAAATAAATGTGGGACACAAAAAAAGGCAGTGTAGAACACCATTGCCCTAAATGCATAAACCTATCAATGTTACATTGAGCTGGGTGATGGAATATGAATGACAGTCATCCAATATGCTGTAATAGAAATAAGGCCATGCTCATGATCTTAAACGGCACCGACCGCCACTGATCCAGGCCCGTTTCCCAGAATGATTTAGACCCACAATGGCTCCCTTTATCTCGCCAGTCGTTCACTCCCTGATTGGGAGAGACTTGTTTAAGGTGGTCGTTCAAATTGGATATGGTGCACTTGGGGCTCCTGCACATTCAATCAATCAGAATAGAATGTACCATTTTGTAGTCTTCTCTCCCTTTTACTCCTTCTCCTCTCCTTTCCATTTAGTTGTATCCCCTCTTCACTGCTTTGTTCTCTGTTCTGATTGACTCTGTTCATTACATACAAATGATGTTAACTGATGTGGCGCATTCAATGGAATGTATTTTTTGTAATGTCAGTTGAGTTGAATCAATTAATCAGAGCACATATTGATGGTCCTATGGGTACACTCGCATTGGCCGCTAGTCCACCCTATATGCCATCATTGACTTTAATGGAGATGCCCGTTCTATTCATATATTTGTTTTGCTACTCAAATGGTTCTTACTGAGACCGTGCCATCCAACATTCCATGACCGTCACAGCCCTAGTGTGTATGTGTTTGGTTATGTCTGAGTCTGTGTGTGTGTATGTGTTTGGTTATGTCTGAGTCTGTGTGTGTGTGTATGTGTTTGGTTATGTCTGAGTCTGTGTGTGTGTGTATGTGTTTGGTTATGTCTGAGTCTGTGTGTGTGTGTGTATGTGTTTGGTTATGTCTGAGTCTGTGTGTGTGTGTGTGATGTGTTTGGTTATGTCTGAGTCGGTGTGTGTGTGTGTGTGTGTGTGTGTGTGTGTGTGTATGTGTTTGGTTATGTCTGAGTCTGTGTGTGTGTGTGTATGTGTTTGGTTATGTCTGAGTCTGTGTGTGTGTGTGTATGTGTTTGGTTATGTCTGAGTCTGTGTGTGTGTGTGTATATGTGTTTGGTTATGTCTGAGTCTGTGTGTGTGTGTATGTGTTTGGTTATGTCTGAGTCTGTGTGTGTGTGTATGTGTTTGGTTATGTCTGTGTCTGTGTGTGTGTGTGGGTGTGCTGCTGTGTGTGTGTGTATGTGTTTGGTTATGTCTGCTGTGTGTGTGTGTATGTGTTTGGTTACTGTCTGTGTGTGTGTGTATGTGTTTGGTTATGTCTGAGTCTGTGTGTGTGTGTATGTGTTTGGTTATGTCTGAGTCTGTGTGTGTGTGTGTATGCTTGCTTGAGTTTGTGGGTTTTACTGCCAGCCTTGGGTGTACTTTAATCTCTTTATGACCTACACACCCATCAATCAATCCTGTCCTGACATTCATTCATCACTGCCTCCCTCCACCCATCTCTAAACCACTCTCACCTGCTCTTTAAGATAACCCTCTATAATCCTTTCCTTCCAAATATTTGTCTCCCGTCTTAATGAAAATCAGTCAGTCTTTCAGTAGAAGATCACCTGCTTAAAGCAGCTCATTTTATTTCTTTTAATTAATGTAACCTTTCTGTCCCATCCAGAAAAACACTGTGTTACCAGACACTATACAGACCTGGTTGGAGAAGCAGTAGGCAGTTGTTTACTAGAAGCTTGTTGTGCTTTCCTAGCGAGAGGGTGGGGAGCAAGTGAAGCGGTGGAGTGTTTGAGGAGTGAAGGGACGGAGAGAGAGACTGATCAGCTAAAGAGAAGGATGGATGGAGGGATGGAGAGATAGTGGTGATGTTTACGGTGGTACTTTTAGCTTCCCATTGCCCATCTCTTCCCTCTGATCGATGAGTGTGTCCTGCAGGGCTGATGTACACATATAGAAAAATACAGATAAATTGAATGTCACCCTCATAGAAAAAGGCATAACATGGACCATAAAACTACATCTTATGTTTTTAGTGCCCCACCCCCAGGCCCCTTTATACTTTGCCGATGAGACAGGGTGGGATGGTGTGTGTCTGTTAGATGGGATATTGAGGGGGGACTTGACCTGTTTATGAGGTGTTGTAACTCTGGATTTATTCTTAAAAATGAAGGGACAACCAGCATGGATGAAGGAGAGATGGAGAGGAGAGGAAGGAAGGAAAAGAGGGAGGAAGGAGAGAAAGAGAAGGTTACTATTTAAACAAATAGAGGTGGATGGTCATACATCTATGGTGGATGTTTCAATGATGATGAAGATGATGAAGATGAAGCACGCGAAGTGCGCCCACGACGTGGTGTGTGTGTGTGTCTCTCCCCCAGACTCTCCCTCTACCCCTTGCTACATCACCAGGCATTGACCTTGCCTCCAGAACAGTCTTTTGGCTGCAGGAATGATTTTCTCTCCCTCTCCTCTCCCACTCCACCTCTTTCTCTCCCTCTCTCTTTCTCTCACCCTCTACCCCTCTCTCTCTCTCTTTCTCTCTCTCTCTGTCTCTTTGTCTCTGTCTCCCTCTGTCTCGGTCTCTCTCCTTCCCTCTCTTACACACACTCCCCCTCACTTTCACTCAATCTACCTCTCTTGTGTTGCTATAGTTACTGTCATAAGAGAATGGGGTTTTTGTGTGAAATAACAGCCGTATAAAAGAGAAGCCAGGTTAGGACCTGCTGAAGTGGAAGAGACACACACACACACACACACACACACACACACACACACACACACCACACACACACACACACACACACACACACACACACACACACACACACACACAGAGAGAGAGAGAGACACACACACTTGTAGTGACACTACCTCAAGGTCATTTACTAGTCCAGTGTACATGGCATTTATAAACCTTTCTTACACTCTTCCCCTTAATGACAAAGTCCCCCATTCATATTAGCAGAAAGAGGAAGAGAATGTTTGTTTCTCCTGCCCTCTCTTTAACTATGCATCACAATATCCTTTTCTCTTTCTCACTTTCTGTCTTCCTCTCCCTCTCTCTCCAAGGTGACAATGACTGGCTAATCGTTTACAGAAGCTATTCACTTCATTTTGTCCATCCCTTAATTTTATCTCTTTTTTTCCCTCTCTTAACCGTTACTGCTTCCAGCTTCTAGCTTCTGTTTCATTCATTCTGTTTCTCTCTCCACCATCTCCCTTCTCTCTCTCCTTCTCTCTCTCTCTCTACAGTCTGGTATAGTGGTGGTAGACCCTTAGTGATGTATCCCTGACTCTTGTGTTCCTCCTGCGTTAGTAGTGTCTCTCCGTGTGAAGACAGGAGCGCGAGTCAGATGTCAGCTCTCCTAAAAATAACAGCTGAAAAATGCGTTGGATTAATTCCTCCCGTGTCTCCAGTTGTAAAGCAGAAGGAAAAAGAAGGGGGAATTCAGACAGTCAGAGCTTTGTATCTGATCCAAGCAAAGTCTGGTCATCCATATGTATGAGAGGCCTGGCTGGCTGGGAAACATGCTGACTGCATCATGGGCATAGTGAATGTCTTTCTCCTTGGGCTGAAATATTACCTTGTGGAGTTGAAGCAGTGTGTGTAAGTGAGTTTTGATGTTTGCATTGGTTTGAAGAAGAGTTTTTAACAGGCCATTTGCATTATGTGTCTGAGACAGAGAGAGGCAGAGAGAGAGAGAGAGTGTTTTTGTGTTTGTGCGCGTGGCTCGTGTGTGCATGCTGGTTATTAGGATGAACAGTAATCCCCTGGGAGTCAATGTTTCTGGTTCTCTCCCGCTTTCTCACTCTAATAAACAGTGTTTAATAATTTGTGTGTGTCTGTGTGTGTGTCTGTGTCTGTTTGTCTCTGTGTGCATGTGTGTATTTGTGGAAGAACTGTGTGAATGCATCATTGTGGCTCAGGCAATGCCTTAAGGCTCTACTTTTTCATTACAACTGGAGAGAGAAGACAGGGAGACACAGTCACTCACAGCAGGACGCCTGGAGGAGGCTTTCATACGAGCTGTTTAATACTGCAGTGCTATAGAGAAGACATACAGTGGACAGTACAGCCCATATGTAGAGGGATTCATAAAATGCATGAGTGGCCATGAATATGAAGCGCATGTTTTATTTAGTATTGCTGCCTACGATAGCATATTGTGTTTGATTGTGCCCCCATGCTTGTTGTTAGACACCAGTGGCAAAGTCTCACTGCTTTTTCATTTACAGGAGAAATATGAAGTGGATACCCTTGAGGCATCTGGTGTGTGTGAGGCTGTGTGTGAGGCTGTGTGTGAGGCAGCGTGTGAGGCTGTGTGTGAGGCTGTGTGTGAGGCAGCGTGTGAGGCTGTGTCAGGCTGTGTAGGCAGCTGCATTATATATACAAAAGTATGTGGACACCCTTTCAAATTAGTGGATTTGGCTATTTTAGCCAAACCCGTTGGCTGAGAGTTGTATCAAATCGAGCACACAGCCATGCAATCTCCATAGACAAACACTGGCAGTAGAATAGCTTTACTGAAGAGCTCAGTGACTTTCAGCATGGCACCATCATAGGATGCTACCTTTCCAACAAGTCAATCAAATTTCTGCCCTGCTTGAGCTGCCCGGTCAACTTTAAGTGTTGTTATTGTGAAGTGGAAGTGTCTAAGAGCAACCTTAAATATAGGTAAAAAAAAAAATTGATATGGAAACTGAACACTAGGGGCATCAGTGAGTGCTGTTACTTTCAAGTAGGTTTCCCTTTAGCTAGGGTGCTGGAGATGGTGGATGGGTGTAAGCATCTGCTTCTGATTCCAAAGGTTGTAAATTCAAATCCACTGACAGAAAGTTTTTTTTAATATTTTTTTTATAGCCTATCCCAAACCTTAACCCTTACCTTAACTATTCAGAGTTAATGCTCCCGAGTGGCGCAGCGGTCTAAGGCACTCCATCTCAATGCTAGAGGTGTCACTACAGACACCCTGGTTCGATTCCAGGCCGTATCACAACCGCCTGTGATTGGGAGTCCCATAGGTTGGAGCACAATTGGCCCAGCGTCGTTCTTAATTTGGTAATTTTTTTCTTAACTAACTTGTCTAGTTAAATAAAAGTTACATAAAAAAAAATTAAATGCACAACCTTAAGAATTTGGAGTTAATGCCTGAACTAAACCCTAAATGTTTTTGACTTTTGAGAAACATGGTTGAACGTCTAATTATGACGTGAGATTGTGAGAGCTGGTAGGAGATGAAGAGTGATAGTGAGCAGGGGAGAACATGGCACATAAAAGAGGTCCCAGTCTTCAGCAGTGAAATAGACCCAGGATGTGATGTATCTCCCTGTCTCCCTTTGGGGCGCTTTGAAGGCCTACGGTAAGACTCTCTGTCTCATTGTAATGTAATGATATACTGGCACCAATGCACCCTCTGTGTCCACCATAAAGCATTCTGACCACGGCAGTCTTACTGTAAAGTCTGTTCATCTTCATGGCTCTAAAGACACTGGTCCCATTTCACTCTGCGATACAGATCTGTCTGAGAACACCACGCAACGAGCTGTAAAGGACTGATCCGACCACAGAGATTCACTGAAATCTATATGGAACCACTGAATCTCTCTCGGTTGCTCTCTCTGTCTCTGTGTCTGTCTCAATTCAATTCAAAGGGCTCTCTCTCTCATCACGGTAATTAATGCAGACCCTCTCATCTCATCGAATCAATACAAGAGCCAAACACACACACACGCATACACACATGACCGACATCATTCCCGTTCCCAAGAACTCTAAGGCTTCATGCCACAATGACTACCACCCTGTAGCACTCACATCTGTAATCATGAAGTGCTCTGAGAGGCTGGTCATGACAGACATCAACACCATCATCCCAGACACCCTAGAACCAATCCAATTTGCATACCGTCCCAGCAGATCCATTGACGACACAATCTCAATTGCAATCTCAATTCACACTGCCCTCAGCCACCTAGATAATAGGAATACCTACTGTATGGAATAATGCTGTTCAGTGAATACAGCTCAGCGTTCAACACCATTGTTTCCTCCAAGCTCGTCACCAAGCTTAGGACCCTGGGACTGAACACGTCCCTCTGCAACTGGATCCTGGACCCCAGGTGGTGAGGGTAGGCAACATCAACTCCGCCACGCTGACCCTCAACACGGGGGCCCCACAGGGGTGTGTGCTTAGTCCCCTCCTGTACTCCCTGTTCAGCCACGACTACGTGGCCACGCACAACTCCAATACCATCATCAAGTTTGCTGACGACACGATGGTTGGTAGGCCTGATCAGCGGTGATGATGAGACAGGGAGGAGGTCAGTGACCTGGCAGTGTGGGGCTCCAACAACAACCTCTCCCTCAATGACTGTAAGACCAAGGAACCGATCGTGGACTACAAGAAGCAGAGGGCGACCAAGACCAGGTTAAGGGCTTCAAGTTCCTCATCAATACAAATCAATAAAGACTTAAAATGGTCCACAAACACACGCACAGGAGGTTGAAAAGTTCTACAGCCATACCATTGAGAGGATCTTGACTGGCTCCAGCCACCCAAGCCATAGACTGTTCTCTCTGATTCCGCATGACAAGCGGTACCGGCGCATCAAGTCTGACCGACAGGTTCCTGAACAGCTTTTATCCTAAAGCCATAAGACTGCTAAATATCTAACAAAATGGCTACAAGGACTACCTGAGTTGACCCTTGTATTTTATTTCTCTATGCACACTCACAGGGCCCTACACACTCACACACACTGACACTCCAACACACACACAAACACTCATTTCAGAATTTGCTCACACACATAATATGCACATACATTTATACTGACTCTACACACACACAGACTCACACACAATCCTCATATACGCTGCTGCTTCTCTGTGTATCATATATTCGGATGTCTAGTCACCTTACACCTGTATACACTCTATCGACAACCACGCTGATCCTCAACACAGGGGCCCCTCAGGGGTGTGTGCTCAGTCCCCTCCTGTACTCCCTGTTCACCCATGACAGCATGGCCAGGCACGACTCCAACACCATCATTACTTTTGTAGGTCCGATCACCGACAACGATGAGACAGCCTATAGGGAGGAGGTCAGAGACCTGGCCGTGTGGTGCCAGGATAACAACCTCTCCCTCAACGTGATCAAGACTAAGGAGATGATTGTGGACAACAGTAGAAGGAGGACCAAGCACGCCCCCATTCTCATCGATGAGGCTGTAGTGGAACAGGCTGAGAGCTTCAAGTTCCTTGGTGTCCACATCACCAACAAACTATCATGGTCCAAACACACCAAGACAGTCGTGAAGAGGGCACGACAACACCTATTCCCCCTCAGGAGATTGAAGAGATTTGTCAAAAAGTTCTACAGCTGCACCATCGAGAGCATCCTGACTGGTTGCATCACCGCCTGGTATGGCAACTGCTCGGCCTCCAACACCAAGGCACTACAGAGGGTAGTGCTTACGGCCCAGTACATCACTGGGGCCAAGCTTCATGCCATCCAGGACCTCTATGCCAGGCGGTGTCAGAGGAAGGCCCAAA
Organism: Salmo salar; assembly: GCF_965601325.2. Classification (NCBI taxonomy): domain Eukaryota; kingdom Metazoa; phylum Chordata; class Actinopteri; order Salmoniformes; family Salmonidae; genus Salmo; species Salmo salar. Next base: position 129,972,707 of record NC_138299.1, read on the forward strand.
AAATTGCCAAAGACTTAAGCCACCCTAGTCATAGACTGTTCTCTCTGCTACCACATGGCAAGCGGTAGCGGAGCGCCATGTCTAGGTCCAAAAGGCTTCTTAACAGATTCTACCCCAAAGCCATAAGACTCCTGAACAGCTAATCAAATGGCTACCCGGACTATTTTCATTGTCCCCACCCCATTTTCACACTGCTGCTACCCTCTGTTTATTATCCATGCGTAGTCACTCTACATCTACCTACATGTACATATTACCTTAATTACCTCGACTAACCGGTGCCCCCGCACATTGACTCCGTATCGTTACCCCCTGTATATAGCCTCGCTACTGTTATTTTATTATTGCTCCTTAATTATTTGTTCTTTTTAAATTGTTCTTATTTTTTATTTACATTTGTAATTTTATTTATTCATTTTTTACTTCAGTTTATTTCAGTAAATACTTTTTCTTAAAACTGCATTGTTGGTTAAGGGCTTGTAAGTAAGCATTTCACTGTAAGGTGAATACCTGTTGTATTCGGCGCATGTGACAAATACATTTGATTTGATTTTCATTTGATCCAGTATCCCAGCTCATTGTAAATACTGGAACTGACTCTGTATATAGATAGCTCACTTACTTTATTGTGTTCTTCTTATTTCTTATTTTAATTTCTTGTGCGTTTTTGTTCTGACTTGTTATTTTTTGTATTACATTGTTATTGATTACTGCATTGTTGGGGTTAGCGCTTGCAGGAAAGGCATTTCGCTGTACTTGTGTATGTGACATTAAAACACTAAACTTGAAACACACACACAAACATACAAAATCACTCACTCACACACACATGAACCCTCGGGGGAATGAGAAAGGGCTTTTCTCCCTTTTTTTCTCCCCATTTTTGAGGAGAGAAAGTCAAAGGAGCATCTTTCCTTTTGTCCCGTCTCTATACGGTATTCCTAGAGAGAAAGTGAGGAGTGTGTTTGAGCTGATCTTATGCTGACAGACAGACAGACAGACAGACAGACAGACAGACAGACAGACAGACAGACAGACAGACAGACAGACAGACAGACAGACAGACAGACAGACAGACAGACAGACAGACAGACAGACAGACAGACAGACAGACAGACAGACAGAGACGCAAACAGTACAAAACCTTCCCGTGGCCTATTGTAAAGCGAGAGGGTGAGAGAGAGGAATACATTTGTGATAAAGGAAATTAAATGGAATGAAAGGAGAGTGTCACGGGGCGGTTGAGCTAACGTAGGCTAATGCGATTAGCATGAGGTAGTAAGTAACAAGAACATTTCCCAGGACATAGACATACAGTTCAAGTCGGAAGTTTACATATGCCTTAGCCAAATACATTTAAACTCTGTTTTTCACAATTCCTGACATTTACTCAGAGTAAAAATTCCCTGTTTTAGGTCAATTAGGATCACCACTTTATTTTAAGAATGTGAAATGTCAGAATAATAGTAGAGAGTGTTTCTTTCATCACATTCCCAGTGGGTCAGAAGTTTACATACACTCAATTTGTATTTGGTAGCATTGCCTTTAAATTGTTTAACTTGGGTCAAACATTTGGTTAGCCTTCCACAAGCTTCCCACAATAAGTTGGGTGAATTTTGGCCCATTCCTCCTGATAGAGCTGGTGTAACTGAGTCAGGTTTGTAGGGCTCCTTGCTCACACACGCTTTTTCAGTTCTGCCCACAAATTGTCTGTAGGATTGAGGTCAGGGCTTTGTGATAGCCACTCTAATACCTTGACTTTGTTGTCCTTAAGCAAACTTTGGAAGTATGCATTGTCCATTTGGAAGACCCATTGCGACCAAGCTTTAACTTCCTGACTGATGTCTTGAGATGTTTCTTCAATATATCCACATCATTTTCCTCCATCATGATGCCATCTATTTTTTGAAGTGCACCTGCAGCAAAGCACCCCCACGCTTTTTATTTTACCAGGTAAGTTGACTGAGAACACATTCTCATTTACAGCAACAATCTGGGGAATAGTTACAGGATGAATGAGCCAATTGTAAGCTGGGGATGATTAGGTGACCATAAGGGGACAGATTGGGAATTTAGCCAGGACACTGGGGTTAACACCCCTACTCATACAATAAGTGCCATGGGATCTTTAATGACCGCAGAGAGTCAGGACACCCATTGAACATCCCATCTGAAAGACAGCACCCTACACAGGGCAGTGTAGCTGCCCTGGGGGATTGGGATATCATTTTAGACCAGTGGAAAGAGTGCCTCGTACTGGGCCTCCAACACCACTTCCAGCAGCATCTGGTCTCCCATCCAGGGACTGACCAGGACCAATCCTGCTTAGCTTCAGAAGCAAGCCAGCAGTGGGATGGAGGGTGGTATGCTGCTGGCGCAGTTGGGATGGTGTTCTTCGGCTTGCAAGCATCCCCCTTTTTCCTCCAAACATAACGATGGTCATTATGGCTAAACAGTTCTATTTTTGTTTCAGCAGACCAGAGGACATTTCTACAAAAAGTACGATCTTTGTGTAACGGCTGTCGTGAGAGAGAGTAGACCAAGGTGCAGCGGAGTTAGTGTTCATCATTGAATATTTAATAGACGAAAGAACACTATACAAAAAATAAGAAAACCGACAGCCAAACAGTCCTGTCAGGTGCAAAACACTAACAGAAACAATTACCCACAAAACCCCAACGGAAAAACAGGCACTTATGTGTGACTCCCAATCAGCAACAACACTCTACAGCTGTGCCTGATTGGAAGCCACACGGCCAAAATCAATGAAACAAACCAACATAGAAAAATGCACATAGAACGCCCACCCAATGTAACACCCTGGCCTAACCAAAATAAAGAACAAAAAAAACCTCTCTATGGCAGGGCGTTACACTTTGTCCCCATGTGCAGTTGCAAAACGTAGTCTGGCTTTTTTTTATGGCAGTTTTGGAGCAGTGGCTTCTTCCTTGCTGAGTGTCCTTTCAGGTTATGTCGATATAAGACTCGTTTTACTATGGATATAGATACTTTTGTACCTGTTTCCTCCAGCATCTTCACAAGGTCCTTTGCTGTTGTTCTGGGATTGATTTGCACTTTTTGCACCAAAGTACGTTCATCTCTAGGAGACAGAATGCGTCTCCTTCCTGAGCGGTATGACGGCTGCGTGGTCCCATGGTGTTTATACTTGTTTACTATTGTTTGTACAGATAAATGTGGTACCTTCAGGTGTTTGGAAATTGCTCCCAAGTATGAACCAGATTTGTGGAGGTCTACAATATTTTTTCTGAGGTCTTGGCTGATTTCTTTTGATTTTCCCATGATGTCAAGCAAAGAGGCACTGTGTTTGAAGGTAGGCCTTGAAATACATCCACAGGTACACCTCCAATTGACTCAACTGATGTCAATTAGCCTATCAGAAGCTTCTAAAGCCATGACATCATTTTCTGGAATTTTCCAAGCTGTTTAAAAGCACAGTCAACTTAGTGTATGTAAACTTCTGACTCACTGGAATTGTGATACAGTGAATTATAAGTGAAATAATCTGTCTGTAAACAATTGTTGGAAAAATTACTTGTCATGCACAAAGTAGATGTCCTAACCGACTTGCTAAAACTATAGTTTGTTAACAAGAAATTTGTGGACGGGTTGAAAAATGAGTTTTAATGACTCCAACCTAAGTGTGTGTAAGCTTTCGACTTCAACAGTATCTGATATTGGCAGAAAGCCAAAATTTTGAACATTACATTTTCAACATTAAAAGTTATTCATAAACAAATTAGGCACATTTGGGCAGTCTTGATACAACATTTTGAACAGAAATGCAATAGTTCATTGGATCAGTCTAAAACGTTGCACATACACTGATACCATCTAGTGGCTAAAATCTAAATTGCATCTGGGCTGGAATAATACATTATGGCCTTTTTCTTGCATTTCAAAGATGATGGTACAAAAAATACAAAGTACGTTTTTCTTTTCTTTGTTTTATCTTTTACCAGATCCTTTCACATTTCCACAAACTTCAAAGTGTTTCCTTTCAAATGGTACCAAGAATATGCATATCCTTGCTTCAGTGCCTGAGCTACAAGCAGTTAGATTTGGTTATGTCATTTTAGGCAAAAAAAATGAAAAAAGGGGCGGATCCTTAAGTTAAGGCACACGAAAGTTCAAATGTTCGAGAAGGCCATTCTACCTTTCTACCAAAAACATTTTGGTAAATAAATAAAATGTTTACCCTCAAACGGCTCTCCTCTGAAGTCGTGACTTGCGACATACTCCTTGTTTCCTGAAATGGGTCACATATTAGAAATACATCAAAACACAATAATGTTGAAGTAAAAGACCCCTGCCAACTAATATCAACACTTATATTTATTTTTGGGATAAATATTTCTGCCTTGTGTAAGTTTAAGAAACTTTGCCTTGTGCCTTGAAATTCCATTATCAACAAACCCACATATCTTCAAGATATTTTCTAATTTGGTCTCGTTTGAAGGCAGAGCTCATTAAAATCATACCCAAATATGCAAAGTAGGATATTGCGTATTTCTACCTTTGTGTACCTATTTAGGATACATCATCATGAAGAAAATGAAATTCATATCCATAATTATGCATTTCTGTTTAGTACAGATCAGGGACCCATGATGAAATTCCGTTTCCGCAAATCCTTTAGCGGGTGTAAATCCACTTCACTTACTGTAATGAAATAACCAAAAATGATTTTTCATGTCATAGCTGACACCCTATTGTATCTGCAGACATTGTTAAATCTTAATTCAGAGAAGATATTTAACATAGTTTTTGGAAAACGTGGTCACATAAAAACTGAGGGAGTTTTTACCAAAATTCTGTTACCAAACTTTGCATCTGCACAGTTCTTCAAGTAAATGTGTTTTTGTAAAATGTTCAGTGACAATTGTTAAAACTAGTAATTGTGCATGGAGTTGTATGGTTTGTTAAACTTTGATATCAATGGTTTTTGTTTAGCATACATTTTAAGGGAAAAATCTGAGTTGCAGCACAGTTCCATTACTGTGGAATTGCCTATAGGGAAGGAGGGAAAGAAGGGAAAGAAACAAAAGGATCTCTGGCAGTCATCCAGACCAGGTAATCAGCTCCTCTCTCTTTCTCCCAATGTATCTCCCTTTGTTGCTCTCTTTCTCTCTCTGTATCTCTCCCTCCCTCTGTTGCTCTCTTTCTCTCTGTATCTCTCTCTCTCTCTCGCTCTCTTCCCCTCTGGTCCTCTCTCAGTCCCCTCTCAGTCCCCCACTGGGTACCCCTGCAGTGAGGTCAGTGGACGTTGCTAAGCAATCATCCAGTCCATTACCCTGGCAACATGTCCTAAAAGACCACACCACATGTAGAGTAGAGCCACCTGCACCACCTGTAGAGTGCCAATCACTCTGTCCATCACATGCATGCATGCACATACACTCTCTCTCACACACACACAAACACTCTCTCTTTCTTTCTCTCTCTCTTTCTTTCTTTCTCTCTCACACACACACTCACATTCCTCATATTTACCATACACATATTATCTAAATATGTCTGCCTGCTGTCGTTTAGTAATGATTTGATTGCCTCAGCAGGCTGATCTCATCTCTCAATGTTGATGTTAAATAAATGATGTTCAGATGAACAGAGCTCCGACAGCTCTGTAGAGATGATTAGAGTTTGTGTCAGAAAGTTAGTTTGGTACCATCTGGGCTGCCCTCCAGGGAGTCATGTTTTGTAGTGTTTGATAAAAGCAAGAGCCTTGTAGAATTTCACCAAACCATTTGGAATGTATGAATCAATTGTGACTCATTAAGCGACTTTGTGTAATGAACACGATGGGAGACAGCTGGCTTCAAGCGCAGGGCGCAGCAGGTGTTTATTGGTAAAGGACCACAGGAGGAGGCAGGTAGCTGGGTCCAGGGGCAGGCAGAAGGTCATACACAGGAGGAGCCAGGTAGCTGGGTCCAGGGGCAGGCAGAAGTTCATACACAGGAGGAGGCAGGTAGATGGGTCCAGGAGCAGGCAGAAGGTCATACACAGGAGGAGGCAGGCAGCTGGGTCCAGGGGCAGGCAGAAGGTCATACACAGGAGGAGGCAGGTAGCTGGGTCCAGGGGCAGGCAGAAGGTCATACACACGGGGTCCAAAAAGGCAACAGTATATGCAGGGAAAAGGCTAGTAACGTCACCTGAGAGATCAGGCAATAGGTAGATAACAGGAAATCCGATAGGCTAAAGTACAGGCAGGGAATAGGCAAAAAGAGTCGTTAGTGAGGCAGGCCAAAACTATCATACACAGGAGGATTACATTACAGGGAAAAACAGCATTCCAAATAGAAGTGTGTCACAAAACAAACAATACCTCACAGTGATGGGGTGCAAAGAACTGAACTAAATAGTGTGGGATAATGACATACAGGTGTGTGAACAGACAGTTAGAATTCAGGTGATTGGGATCTGGAGAGTGAGCTGCGTTCAGGGGATCTATGTGTTTGTAACAGCGCCTCTCGTAGGAGGGGTGTGTGTAGGAAATCAGGAGCAGGAGAGCAGATAAGTTCCAGTGTAATACAACATTTATTCAGGCGGTCCCGAAAGCACAACACAAACACAATGGGAAACAACCACACTAACGTCGTAGCCACCCACAGGGAAGGAATTGCACACACGGAGGAGAAATCTCGACTCCGCAAACTAAAGCGCAAAATGCACTCGGTAAACATATACCGTAAGAAACAAATGAAATCCCGTGGTGCAGGCACGCACCCCTTACAAGCACAATACACAGCAATAATGCCGCACACAGCCTAGCCTGCAGCGGAGTGCAATAAACCCACCGAAATCAACAAAACTAAACACAGGTGTGAAAAACAGACAGAACTAAACGAAAAAGGAAAATGGGATCGGTGGCAGCTAGTAGGCCGGCGACGACGACCGCCGAGCACCGGCCGAACAGGGAGAGGAGCCTGCAGTACCTCGTGGATTGGGAGGGGTACGGTCCGTGACAGTACTCCCCCCCCCGACGCGCGGCTCCCGCAGCGCGCCGACGGCAGCCTCGAGGATGACCCGGAGGATGAGGTGCAGGGTGATCCGGATGGAGGCCGTGAAACTCACTCAGCAGAGATGGGTCCAAGACGTCCCCCACCGGCACCCAGCATCTCTCCTCCGGACCGTACCCCTCCCAATCCACGAGGTACTGCAGGCCCCCCACCCGACGCCTGGAATCCAGTATGGATCGGACTGTGTACGCCGGGGCACCCTCGATGTCCGGGGGCGGAGGGACCTCCTGTACCTCAGCTTCTTGAAGCAGACCAGCTACCACCGGCCTGAGGAGAGACACATGAAACGAGGGGTTAATACGGTAATAGCGGGGGAGCTGTAACCTATAACACACCTCGTTTATCCTCCTCAGGACTTTAAATGGCCCCACAAACCGCGGACCCAGCTTCCGGAAGGGCAGGCGGAGGGGCAGGTTTCGGGTCGAGAGCCAGACCCGATCCCCAGGCGTGAACACTGGGGCCTCACTGCAGTGGCGGTCAGTGCTCGTCTTCTGCCGGCCTTCGGCCCGTTTGACGTGCCCCTGGACGGCCTCCCAGGTCTACCTTGAGCGCTGTACCCAATCCTCCACCACAGGAGCCTCGGTCTGGCTCTAATGCCATGGTACCAGGACTGGCTGATACCCCAACATGCACTGAAAGGGCGAAATGTTCGTTGAGGAGTGGCAGAGCGAGTTCTGGGCCATCTTTGCCCATGGAACATACCTCGCCCACTCCCCCGGCTGGTCCTGGCAATACGACCGCAGAAACCTACCCACATCCTGGTTCACTCTCCCCACCTGCCCATTACTCTCGGGGTGAAAACTAGAGGTCAGGCTGACCGAGACCCCCAGGCGCTCCATGAAAGCCTTCCACATCCGGGACATGAACTGGGGACCCCGATCAGAAACTATGTTCTCAGGCACCCCGTAGTGCCAGAAGACGTGTGTAAATAGGGCCTCCGCAGTCTGTAGGGCCGTAGGGAGACCGGGCAAAGGGAGGAGACGACAGGACTTAGAAAACCGATCCACAACGACCAGGATCATGGTGTTCCTCTGGGATGGAGGGAGATCGGTCAGGAAGTCTACCGATAAGTGTGACCAAGGCCGCTGTGGAAGGGGGAGGGGTTGTAACTTCCCTCTGGGCAGGTGTCTAGGAGCCTTACACTGAGCGCACACCAAACAGGAGGAGACGTAAACCATCACGTCCTTTGCTAAAGTGGGCCACCAGTACTTCCCCCTAAGGCTTTGTCACTGTCCTATCTATACCTGGATGACCAGAGGAAGGCAACGTATGCGCCAACCGAATCAATCTATCGCGGACCCCAAGCGGGACATACCTCCGTCCCGCAGGACACTGAGGTGGAGTAGGCTCTGAACGAGATGTCCGCTCCATGTCCGCATCCACCTCCCACACCACCGGCGCCACCAGATAAGAAGCCGGAAGTATGGGGGTGGGATCGATGGACCGTTCCTCCGTATCATACAGACGGGACAGTGCGTCTGCCTTAGTGTTCTGGGAACCTGGTCTATACGAGATTGTAAATCTAAATCTGGTGAAAAACATGGCCCACCTTGCCTGACGAGGGTTCAGTCTCCTTGCCGCCTGGATGTACTCCAGGTTACGGTGGTCAGTCCAGATGAGGAAAGGGTGTTTGGCCCCCTCGAGCCAATGTCTCCACACTTTCAGAGCTTTTACGACAGCTAGCAACTCCCGGTCCCCCACGTCATAGTTTTGCTCCGCTGGGCTGAGCTTCCTCGAAAAGAAAGCGCAGGGGCGGAGCTTCAGTGGCGTGCCCGAGCGCTGTGAGAGCACGGCTCCTACCCCAGACTCGGACGCATCCACCTCCACCATGAATGCCAAAGAGGGATCTGGATGAGCCAATACGGGAGCCTCGGTAAACAGAGACTTCAAGCGATCAAAAGCTCTGTCCGCCTCAGCCGACCACCGCAGACGCACCGGCCCTCCTTTCAGCAGTGAGGTAATGGGAGCAGCCACCTGCCCAAAACCCCGGATAAACCTCCGGTAGTAATTGGCAAACCCTAAAAACTGCTGCACCTCCTTCACCGTGGTGGGAGTCGGCCAATTATGCACAGCCGAAATGCGGTCACACTCCATTTCCACCCCTGATGTGGAAATGCGATACCCCAGGAAAGAGACGGTCCAGAGACGGACTGTTTGAAGAACACGCATTTCTCGGCCTTGACGTATAAGTCATGCTCCAACAGTCTCCCAAGTACTCTGCGCACCAGAGACACATGCGCGGCGCTTCTAGTGGAATATATCAGAATGTCATCAATATAAGCCACCACACCTTGCCCGTGCTGGTCCCTGAGAATCTCGTCTACAAAGGATTGGAAGACGGCTGGAGCATTCTTCAACCCATACGGCATGACGAGGTACTCATAATGGATGTGGTACTAAATGCTGTCTTCCACTCATCTCCCGCCTGGATACGCACCAAGTTATACGTGCTCCTGAGATCCAATTTTGTGAAGAAGCGTGCTCCGTGGAATGACTCCGTTGCCGTAGCGATGAGAGGTAGCGGGTAACTATACCCCACCGTAATCGAATTTAGACCTCTATAGTCAATGCACGGACGCAACCCTCCTCCCTTCTTCTTCACAAAAAAGAAACTTGCGGAGGCGGGTGACATGGAGGGCCGAATGTACCCCTGCCTCAGAGATTCAGAGACATATGTTTCCATAGCCACTGTCTCCTCCTGTGACAGGGGATACACGTGACTCTTGGGAGGTGCGGCGTCTACCTGGAGGTTTATCACACAATCCCCTCGTCGATGGGGTGGTAATTTGGTCACCCTCTTCTTACAGAAGGCGATAGCCAAATCGGCATACTCGGGGGGAATGCGCACGGTGGGGACTTGGTCTGGACTCTCCACCGTCGTTGCACCAATGGAAACTCCCACACACCTGCCTGAGCACTCCTCTGACCACCCCTTTAGAGCCCTCTGTTGCCACGAAATAGTAGGGTTGTGAAAGGCCAGCCAGGGAATCCCCAGCACCACCGGAAACACAGGAGAATCAATGAGGGAAAAACGAATTCTCTCCTCATGATCCCCCCGCGTAACCATGTCCAGTGGAGCCGTGGACTCCCTGACCACCCCTGACCCTAATGGTCGACTATCTAGGGAGTGCACCTGAAAGGGTTTGTCCATCTGAACCTGGGGAATCCCTAACCTATGCGCAAAACCACGGTCCATAAGATTCCCTGCTGCGCCTGAATCGACTAGTGCCTTATGCTGAGAATGGGGAAAGAACTCAGGGAAAGAAATCAACACATACATCTGACCAACAGGGGGCTCTGGGTGAGCCTGGTGCTGACTCACCTGGGGTGTCCGAACAGTGCTCGGCCTGCCGTCTCGACTCCCAGACGAGCCCCTCCAACACCGGTCGGCAGTGTGCCCTCTCCAACCACATCCGGTGCAGGAGGAGGCTCCTCCTCCGATCGCCCTCGCTGCAGCACCTCCTAACTCCATGGGGGTTGGAGTGGAGGTGCTGGGGGGTGGAACCAACAGGACCCGAGCCAGATGCCCGCGGGTAGCCAGCAAGTTATCCAACCTGATGGACATGTCCACTAGCTGGTCCAGGGTGAGGGTAGCGTCTCTGCAGGCTAGCTCCCTGCGGACGTCCTCACGTAGGCTGCACCTATAGTGGTCAATCAAGGCCCTGTCGTTCCACCCCGAGCCGGCGGCCAAGGTCCGGAACTCCAGCGCGAAGTCTTGGGCGCTCCTCGTCTCCTGCCGTAGATGGAACAGACGCTCACCCGCCGCTCGCCCCTCCGGGGGATGGTCAAACACGGCCCGGAAGCGGCGGGTGAACTCTGGGTAGTTGTCCCTCGCCGAGTCTGGTCCATCCCAGACCGCGTTGGCCCACTCCAGAGCTTTGCCGGACAGGCAGGAGACGAGGGCGTTCATGCTCTCCCCTCCCGAAGGAGCCGGGTGAACGGTTGCCAGGTACAGCTCCAGCTGGAGCAGGAAACCCTTGCACCCGGCAGCCGTCCCATCGTACTCCCTCCGGAGTGCGAGCAGAATACCGCTGGACCCGGATGGCGCAGGTGATGGTGTAGGGTGGTACGTGGCGGGTGCAGGGGTAGGCAGGCCACCCCTCTCCCATCTCTCCATCGTTGCCATCACCTGATCCATGGCGGTCCCGAGACGGTGGAGAACGGTGGTGTGATGTTGTACGCGCTCCTCCATGGACGTGGAGAGCGCGTCAGCTCCTGCTGACTCCATTGAGGTGGTGCAAGATTCTGTAACAGCGCCTCTCGTAGGAGGGGGGTGTGTAGAAAATCAGGAGCAGGAGAGCAGATAAGTTCCAGTGTAATACAACGTTTATTCAGGCGGTCCCGAAAGCACAACACAAACACAATGGGAAACAACCACACTAACGTAGTCGCCACCCACAGGGAAGGAATTGCACACACGGAGGAGAAACCTCGACTCCGCAAACTAAAGCGCAAAATGCACTCGGTAAACATATACCGTAAGAAACAAATGAAATCCCGTGGTGCAGGCACGCACCCCTTACAAGCACAATACACAGCAATAATGCCGCACACAGCCTAGCCTGCAGCGAGGTGTAATAAACCCACCGAAATCAACAAAACTAAACACAGGTGTGAAAAACAGACGGAACTAAACGAAAAAGGAAAATGGGATCGGTGGCAGCTAGTAGGCCAGCGACGACGACCGCTGAGCACCACCCGAACAGGGAGAGGAGCCACCTTCGGTGGAAGTTGTGACAGTGTTTGAGAGTGTGAGTTGGAAGTAGACATTACACTTTGGGGCCTTGAAAAGTGCTATATGTATTATTATTAGTCATTTACTCCAAAAGTAGTGTGTTTTCTTTCACCCACAGAACATAATGCCTTTACATTACGCAGAACTTCAATATTTTCACCATAGGGGAAGTGTATGTTTGCTCGAGCTCTAGCCCACTGTAAACATGTCCATAGTCCTGGGTGTTCTTATATTAACTAGCAGACACACTCCAGCCAGTGTAATCAAGCCCACAGCATGCTGCTGTTTTACAGTGGTGTCCTAGGAGCGTGCTCTGTCTGTACATGCATGGTGATCTACAACACACTGGCTAACGCAGCTCCGTGCTCCAGCTGTAAATAACCTGCAAGCTATTAGAGCTGGACCACTGCAGAACTGCCTGGAATACACACACACATGACCGCCTGCACACACACTCACATACGCACACACAGACACTCACACGCGTTTGAGCACATCCGTCATTAGCTGGGATTGATTAACGAGGCATTTTAATTTATCTTGTTGTGTTCTTGTCAGGCGAGTCCAAGACATGGTGTGGGCGTGTAACTACATAAATCCTTCAACATCAGGTCCAGGGCGTCTGTCAAAGTTAACCCTTAATCTAGTTATGGTCTTTGGTGCTAGTCATTTATCAGCAGCTTTGACATAATACTGCAGCAGGAAGATCATTCAGTTGCACCCAATCAAAAGTGTAAATGTTAAAACAATATTTTAAAAATGCATTTCTCTGTAGATGGTTGCTAATGCACGAAGTGCTTGACTTCACCTTGTGAAAGGGTATCACATTACCAATGTCCCACTGCTGCAGCAATGGCATTTTGAAAAGTCACTTTTTAATGCCTCCACGATTGTGACTACACGATCATTGTGTATCACGATTGTCACACAGGGCTCCTGTGAATCAGGTGGGTTCTCAGGTGTCAGTATGACTCCGGCAGAGCTGAGGTATGGAGAGCAGCTTCCTCCTGGACCATAAAGAATCTCTCTCTCCCTCCATAGAACCCAACAGCCTCTAGCTGCACTTCATCTGAATGTTAGTACTCTGAAACACACACACACACACACACACACACACACAGACAGACAGACAGACAGACAGCACAGACAGACAGACAGACAGACAGACAGACAGACAGACAGACAGACAGACAGACAGACAGACAGACAGACACACACACACACACACACACACACACACACACACACACACACAGGCTCGAGAAGGGACTGCCGATGGTGGTAATTGACAGTTTGAGTCACTAGGATTCAGTCACAGACTCTCCAAGCCCTCTATTTCCAGGGACCGGATGTTCCCCTAATGCCGAAATGATTGCAGGCGGAATCATATTATTCATTCTCTCAATCGTGAAAATTCAGTAACCGAAAAATTTATATATAGGAGGAAAATGCAGTGCCTGTCTCAAAGTTCCCACCCACTCCTGTCTCTCCTCACTCGACACATCATTCCAATTTATTTAAATGACAACACAGGGCTAAGCCTGGCAGTTCTACCTCTCCTTCTACACCCTCATAATTACCCAGGAGGCAGTGGGCTCTGAGGCTCTGCGGGATGGTAGCAGCTAATTTCGGAACATTTGGAGATGCGGTATGGAAATATTGTATTAATTGGGCATGAGGACTGACTCCGCGTCTTGTCCGACACGTGCATACTCAGGCATACAAACACATTGCTCCATTTCAGTGTCTGTGACTAACAGGGATCAGGTTAACAGTAATTACTGTACATACTTTCTTTATTGGGCAGCAATTACAAAATAATTGCTCTTCAACATGTTCTTTAACATGGTCCAGTAAAAAACACATGTTGACCTTTTACAGGCTGAGAGACATGAAGGTGCTCTATAATACCTCCTGTTTTCCTTCCCCTTTATCTCTCTCTCTCTTCATTCTTCTTTATCTTCATCTTTCGCCCAATCCCACTTTTTCCCTCTCCCCCTCAATCTCTCTCTCCCTCACGCCCTTCTCTTCTCTAAGTATGCGTGGTGATGTTGTGATTGATGGTGTATGGCTGTAGGTTCTAAATGGGATGTTTTATTCAGTGGTGGAAGGAAGGGTCTGTGGTCTGTACTGCTCCCCAGAGCCAGCCTCTAACATGGAGATTTATAGAGCAAAGCCCATGTTTTCTGCTTCAATTGGAGATGAAATTACCACAGGGAGAAGGAACCAACTAGCTGTGTTCATAAAGAGGCCTGCAATGCATCCAACTCTGTGTGTGCATGTGCAGGCAGGCATGTGTGCACGTTTGTGTCAGTTCCTCAGGCAGTAGTGTACTAGAGTTGCCCTGCTCTCTGTGAAGTCAAGGTTATTTCTGCCGTGCTGCGTCTCTCTCCTCCCCTGTCAGCTTCTCTAGTGGGACGCTGACAGCAACATCAGGGGAAAGCAGGACTCAGTGCCAACACAGTGGTGTGTGTGTGTGTGTGTGTGTGTGTGTGTGTGTGTGTGTGTGTGTGTGTGTGTGTGTGTGTGTGTGTGTGTGTGTGTGTGTGTGTGTGTGTGTGTGTGTGTGTGTGTGTGTGTGTGTGTGTGCGCGAGTGCGTGTGCGTCATACTGACACCTGAGAACCCAATATTCATTAGCTCCGTACCATAGACAGCTAAACATGTTCCCGTCATTCTGCCTCAGCTTGGGCTGACACTTAACACGAGGTCTGTGTAGCTTTACGTCTCACCCTGTCATTCACTCGCATGGAGATTTTCTGAAAAAGCTGATGACAGAGAATGTAAAGTGTATATTTTGCGGGTTGTGTGTATGGGTGAAAAAACATACTATACTGTAGTACTGTAAATCTTAGAATACTGTAAATCACAGAGTACTCTAAATCATAGGCAGCAGGGGGGCAGCAGGGGGGGCAGCAGGTAGCCTAGTGGTTAGAGAGTTGGGCCAGTAACCCGAAAGGTTGCTGGATTGAATCCCCGAGCTGACAAGGTAAAAATCTGTCGTTCTGCCCCTGAACAAGGCAGTTAACCCAGTGTTACCCGGAAGGCCGTCATTGTAAATAAGAATTTATTCTTAACTGACTTGCCTAGTTAAATAAATAAAGGTTAAATAAAAGTAATGTAAACTCACTGTATTTGTGCTTTTCATTTTAATTTAAGCTAGAGGGAGTTGCTTGGCTAACACAGGTTTATATCGGCTCTTATCTACATAGCTACACCCTCTAAGCAAAACTTTAAATGACATTCATCCCTGCTAATGATTCTGAATCATTAACTCAATATTACAAGGACATCAGAATGTAGCCGTGCTTGTCCCCATGTTTGTCCCTACCAAGCATCTCATCCCTCTGAATGCAGCATCAGTGTTACTACAGCGACATGTGTGATGAACATGACTTATCCCTCACCTGAGTCACTTCCCATTGGACGCAGGGCAGCTGAGAGAGGTGTGTGATTGTTACAAAGGGGGGTGTGTGTGTGTGTGTGTGTGTGTGTGTGTGTGTGTGTGTGTGTGTGTGTGTGTGTGTGCGTGCGTGTGTGCGTGCGTGCCGCGTGCGTGCGTGCGTGCGTGCGTGCGTGTGTGTGTGCGCACGCACATCCATTGGAGAGACAGGCACTGATTGTGTGCGTGATACATTCACACACACGGACATATTCAGACACACATACACACTTACACACACACGCTATCTCTCTGCGTGAAGTCGTAAAAGCGGGTGAATCATTGTTCAGCCTCTCAGCCCTGGGAAATATTCAAATTGTTTTAATTTTCCGCCTAGGTGGTTTCAGATGATGGCCCCACAGAAAGAAAGTAAGGAGAAGAAAGATGAAATGACAAGAATCATATTGTAAGAAAACTGTGTCTGAGTTACCATTACGCAGTTCCTTTAAAATAAAATTAGGGGATAGATCAGCTATGAAATTAGGTAATAAAATTGGGGACTATCAATTAACATTACTTACATCATTTCTAATCCCCAGTTCCTTGTTGAAGCTGAGTTGAGGAACGTGATCAAATCAAAGTTTATTGGTCACGCACACAGTTTAGCAGATGTTATAGTGGGTGCAGAGATGCTTATGTTACTAGCTCCAAACAATGCAGTAAAATGTCAATCAGGTACACAAATAATCCATTTAAAAAACTGAAAGAATAACAAGAAATGAAGGAATGTCGGAACTAATGCAATCAACAGCCCAAATATCACTGTACCAGTCATCAAAATGCAATCTATATGTATCTATACAGCAGTAGATATATTAGGATGAGCTATATCACCAATCCAATATATAAATACATTTAGGGTGTGTATAAACAGTGTAACTAAAATGCTAAGTACAGTAGTAGAAATATTACAATGAGATATGTCGAGAATACAGTGTGTAAATACACAGTCCAAAATCCCATAGCAAAATTTGAACAATGACCATGAAAATAGGACCACGGTCTCTGAGGTGCAGGGTAGAGTACCGGGTGGTAGCAGGCTAGTGGGTGGAGGCCAGCTAATGGTGACTGTTTAACAGTCTGATGGCCTGGAGATAGAAGCTGTTTATCAGTCTCTCGGTCCCAGCTTTGATGCACTTGTACTGTCTCCGCCATCTGGACGGTAACATGGGGAACAGGCCATGGCTCAGGTGGCTCCACCAAAATGGAAAGTGAGGAAGCCAGTTTGGCCTCTCCTGAGGATGAAATCACCCCCAAAAAGGCAGCAATGTTTATTCAGTAATATGGAAGTGGTTCGGGTTTAAGAGGTCTGATGTTCAGCAAACGAATGTCCTGTGCAAAAATGTGTCAAAGACAATTGCTACAAAAAGCAGCAGCACAACCAACCTCTTCCATCACCTGCAACTGAAACACCCGGTGGAGTGGGAGGAATGCGTGAGACTACGCAATGCCGATTCCAGTCGCCCGAGTCCCAAAACGTCTGCTAAAAGACAAACTACCATAGCCGCATCCTTTTCAAACGTAATCCCTTATGACAAGAAAAGTTTGAGGTGGAATGAGATAACGGATGCAGTTACCTATTACGTAGCGAAAGATATGGTCCCAATCTTTATAGTAGAAAGGCCAGGCTATAAAAAGCGGCTAGGTACAGTTGACCTACAATATCAGCTGCCAAGCCGCAAATATTTCACGGAAGAAGCCCTGCTGCGAATTTACACTGCTACCCGCGAAAGAGTCTCAGAGAAGCTGGCTAGTGTTTCTTATTTTTCCACCACAGCCGATCTATGGTCGAGCAGAACATCAGAGCCATACCTGGTTTGACAGTCCACTACATAAATGAAGACTGGAAATTGCAAAATGTCTGCTTCCAGACGTCTGATGATCATACGGGTGAAGTAATAGCCCAGGGTCTCAAAGACTCTCTGGCTTCGTGGAAGATGAGTGAAGACCGACAGGTGTGCATGACAATTGACAGCGGGAGCAAAATGATAAAAGCATTGCGCTTGAACAACTGGACCCGCCTGTAGTGCTTTAGGCACAAAGTTAGGCACAATTAAAGTGCATTCAAAAAAGTTATGTTCAGGCCAGCTGTAGGCTAATGTGTTAGTAGTTGTGTCATTCTGCCAATCCAATAGCAAATAACCACAGGCTGTTTTAATTATAACAACAAATTAACTAAATTAAAACATTTTCAATCAAAATGATTATATAAATTACATATTCAAACAGCTAGTGGTCAAACATTCCTAAACAATAGAATAGACGTGTGGGTGTGTGTTCATTTGTGTTGTTCATTTGTTTTGCACAAATAGGCCTGAGGCCTTGTATATTTTTGTAATTTTAATAAAGAAAATTCAATTAAGAATTATATCTTGGCTTTTTTTAATTTGTTTAGAGAAAAACAAGAAATCGAGATATATATGGTGAATAGTCCAAACCTCAGAAAAAAAATGTAGATATTACTTTTAGGTCCCGTGTGGCTCAGTTGGTAGATCATGGTGTTTGCAACGCCAGGGTTGTGGGTTCCATTCCCACGGGGACCAGTACAGATTAAAAAAAAATATGAAATTTATGCATTCACTACTGTAAGTCGCTCTGGATAAGAGCGTCTGCTAAATGACTAAAATGTAAAAATGTAGGCCATATCGCCCAGCCCTAGGCCAAGCCTAATTTCTACAGCCTCCTGAGGTTGTTGTACATTCTTCACCACACTGTCTGTCTGAAGGGTCCATTTCACGTCCTCACTGATGTGCACACCGAGGAATTTGAAGCTTTTGACCCTCTCCACTGTGGCCCCGTCTATGTGGATGCTCTCTCTGCTGTCTTCTGTAGTCCACAATCAGCTCCTTCGTTTTGTTGACATTGAGGCACTCCACCAAGGCTTTTACCTCCTCCTTGTAGGCTATATCGTTGTTGTTGGTAATCCGGCCTACCACTTTTGTGTCTCCAGCAAACTTGATGATTGAGTTGGAGACGTGCGTGGCCATGTGGTCATGGGTGAACAAGGAGTACAGGAGGGGGCTGAGCACTCACCCCTGTGGGGCCCCCGTGTTAAGGATCAGCGTGACGAAGATGTTGTTGTCTACCTTCACCACTTGGGTTCGGCCAGTCAGGAAGTCATGGACCCAGTTGCACAGGGAGGTACAGGGAGGTACAGACCCATTGCCTTGAGCTTAGTGATGAGCTTGGGGGGCACTATGGTGTTGAAGGCTGAGCTGTAGTCGATGAACAGCATTCTTACATAGGTATTCCTCTTGATTAGTAAGAAAGGATGAGTGTGTGTGCTTGTGCGTGTGCATGTGCATGTGTGTACCTTGTGTGTTGTGTGTTAAACTTGTGGTTCCCTGTGTGTATTTGTAATATTATCTCTCATGTGTTTATGTGTGTACCATGTGTGTGAGTTTATATTTTGGCACATACAGCTGTTGTGTTCACTGGGTATGCAAGCTGGACAGAGGCTTTGAACAGAGTTGCCAGAATGTTCCGAGTCACATAGAGAACTTTTACAATGTTCCAGACATGGAACACAATAACACAATGTCAGAAACCCCAGTGGAAGAATTACATAATTGGAGAAACTAAGAAAAGGAATACAGAGAAAGTAAAGAATGGAGAGAAAGACAGGATGTCTGACAGGGAGGAGAGATAGACAGGATGTTAGACAGAGAGGAGAGATAGACAGGATGTTAGACAGAGAGGAGAGAAAGACAGGATGTCTGACAGAGTGGACAGAAAGACAGGATGTCTGACAGAGGAGAGAAAGACAGGATGTCTGACAGAGTGGACAGAAAGACAGGATGTCTGACAGAGGAGAGAAAGACAGGATGTCTGACAGAGGAGAGAAAGACAGGATGTCTGACAGAGGAGAGAAAGACAGGATGTCTGACAGAGTGGACAGAAAGACAGGATGTCTGACAGAGAGGAGAGAAAGACAGGATGTCTGACAGGGAGGAGAGAAAGACAGGATGTCTGACAGAGAGGAGAGAAAGACAGGATGTCTGACAGAGAGGAGAGAAAGACAGGATGTCTGACAGAGAGGAGAGAAAGACAGGATGTTAGAAAGAGAGTACAGAAAGACAGGATGCCTGGCAGAGAGGAGAGAAAGACAGGATGTCTGACAGAGGAGAGAAAGACAGGATGTTAGACAGAGAGGACAGAAAGACAGGATGTCTGACAGAGAGGACAGAAAGACAGGATGTCTGACAGGGAGGAGAGAAAGTCAGGATGTCTGACAGAGGAGAGAAAGACAGGATGTTAGACAGAGAGGACAGAAAGACAGGATGTCTGACAGAGGAGAGAAAGACAGGACATGAGACAGAGAGGACAGAAAGACAGGATGTCTGACAGAGAGGACAGAAAGACAGGATGTCTGACAGAGGAGAGAAAGACAGGACGTGAGACAGAGAGGACAGAAAGACAGGATGTCTGACAGAGAGGACAGAAAGACAGGATGTCTGACAGAGGAGAGAAAGACAGGACATGAGACAGAGAGGACAGAAAGACAGGATGTCTGACAGAGAGGACAGAAAGACAGGATGTCTGACAGAGAGGACAGAAAGACAGGACGTCTGACAGGGAGGAGAGAAAGACAGGATGTCTGACAGGGAGGAGAGAAAGACAGGATGTCTGACAGAGAGGAGAGAAAGACAGGATGTCTGACAGAGAGGAGAGAAAGACAGGATATTAGACAGAGAGGACAGAAAGACAGGATGCCTGGCAGAGAGGAGAGAAAGTCAGGATGTCTGACAGAGGAGAGAAAGACAGGATGTTAGACAGAGAGGACAGAAAGACAGGATGTCTGACAGAGAGGACAGAAAGACAGGATGTCTGACAGAGAGGACAGAAAGACAGGATGTCTGACAGAGTGGAGAGAAAGTCAGTGTGTGAGGCAGAAAGGAGAAAATTGCAGTGTGTGAGTCAGAGACAGTCATTTGGTGTTAGGATGTATAGGATAAAGCTCCTCTATCTCTTCTCTAGAGGTGACCCTGTGGAGGAGAAAGCTCCTCTATCTCTTCTCTAGAGGTGACCCTGTGGAGGATAAAGCTCCTCTATCTCTTCTCTAGAGGTGACCCTGTGGAGGAGAAAGCTCCTCTATCTCTTCTCTAGAGGTGACCCTGTGGAGGAGAAAGCTCCTCTATCTCTTCTCTAGAGGTGACCCTGTGGAGGAGAAAGCTCCTCTATCTCTTCTCTAGAGGTGACCCTGTGGAGGATAAAGCTCCTCTATCTCTTCTCTAGAGGTGACCCTGTGGAGGATAAAGCTCCTCTATCTCTTCTCTAGAGGTGACCCTGTGGAGGAGAAAGCTCCTCTATCTCTTCTCTAGAGGTGACCCTGTGGAGGAGAAAGCTCCTCTATCTCTTCTCTAGAGGTGACCCTGTGGAGGATAAAGCTCCTCTATCTCTTCTCTAGAGGTGACCCTGTGGAGGATAAAGCTCCTCTATCTCTTCTCTAGAGGTGACCCTGTGGAGGAGAAAGCTCCTCTATCTCTTCTCTAGAGGTGACCCTGTGGAGGAGAAAGCTCCTCTATCTCTTCTCTAGAGGTGACCCTGTGGAGGAGAGAGCTCCTCTATCTCTTCTCTAGAGGTGACCCTGTGGAGGAGAGAGCTCCTCTATCTCTTCTCTAGAGGTGACCCTGTGGAGGAGAGAGCTCCTCTATCTATTCTCGTACACCATACCTTA
Source organism: Salmo salar (assembly GCF_965601325.2). Taxonomy (NCBI): domain Eukaryota; kingdom Metazoa; phylum Chordata; class Actinopteri; order Salmoniformes; family Salmonidae; genus Salmo; species Salmo salar. The sequence continues at coordinate 129,993,597 of NC_138299.1, forward strand.
CTACATTACTACATTATACCATACATTACTACATTACTACATTACACCATACATTACTACATTACTACGCTACACCATACATTACTACGCTACACCATATGTTACTACATTACTACATTACTACATTACACCATACATTACACCATACATTACTACATTACACCATGCGTTACTACATTACACCATGCGTTACTACATTACTACATTACACCATGCGTTACTACATTACACCATACATTACTACATTACATCATATGTTACTACATTACTACATTACACCATACATTACTACATTACACCATACATTACTACATTACACCATACATTACTACATTACACCATGCGTTACTACATTACACCATACGTTACTACATTACTACATTACACCATGCGTTACTACATTACACCATACATTACTACATTACATCATACGTTACTACATTACTACATTACACCATACATTACTACATTACACCATACATTACTACATTACACCATACATTACTACATTACTACATTACACCATACGTTACTACATTACACCATACATTACTACATTACATCATACGTTACTACATTACTACATTACACCATACGTTACTACATTACACCATACATTACTACATTACACCATACGTTACTACATTACACCATACATTACTACATTACATCATACGTTACTACATTACTACATTACACCATACGTTACTACATTACACCATACATTACTACATTACACCATACATTACTACATTACTACATTACACCATACATTACTACATTACACCATACATTACTACATTACACCATACATTACTACATTACACCAGACTGGATAAACCCTGAGACTCATCACACATCATCTATACACATCTCATCACACATCATCTATACACATCTCATCACACATCATCTATACACATCTCATCACACATCATCTATATACATCTCATCACACATCTACACACATCTCATCACACATAATCTATACACATCTCATCACACATCATATATACACATCTCATCACACATCATCTACACACATCTCATCACACATCATATATACACATCTCATCACACATCATCTATACACATCTCATCACACATCATCTATACACATCTCATCCCACATCATCTATACACATCTCATCACACATCATATATACACATCTCATCACACATCTACACACATCTCATCCCACATCATCTATACACATCTCATCACACATCTACACACATCTCATCACACATCATCTATACACATCTCATCACACATCTACACACATCTCATCACACATCATATATACACACATATATACACATCTCATCACACATCTATACACATCTCATCACACATCATCTACACACATCTCATCACACATCATCTATACACATCTCATCACACATCATCTATACACATCTCATCACACATCTACACACATCTCATCACACATCATCTACAAACCCCAAGTCTACACACACACACACACACACACACACACACACACACACACACACACACACACACACACACACACACACACACACACACACACACACACACACACACACATGCACATTGCGTGTGCATAAACAGTACAGTCCTGCACTTGCCCACACACACATATGCCACTTTTGTGTAGGTTAATGCATTCGGGTGTCATTTCGTGTAGAGTAAGAATGCCACTTGGTGTGCCCTGACATGCCCATTCCAACAAGCTCTCACAGTCTTATGTCAGAATTAGACGTTCATCCATATTTCTCAAATGTCACATTTCTAAGTTGTTCCAAACGTCATATTTCTAAGTTGTTCCAAACGTCACATTTCGAAGTGTTTGGTTACTTCTCTTCATCGGTTTCCACATCATCTCCCGACATCCTCAGACACGGATGGACGTTGAATACTGACTTGTTTCACGGGTGACCTGCCTGGCCCATTCACCCTGTCATATGGCATTCACACTGATGCAAGTCCACAATTGGCTGGCTGGTGAAAGTCATAATGAACCAGCAGCCAGTGCCATATCAAAGCATGACGGATTGATGAGCCTAATGTGCAGTAGGATTTTAACTTGGGAGATTACATTTTTCATTGCTTTAATAGACCATTGAGGATATGCTGCTAAATCTTAGCCTCAGTCTCATGATTTATCATGCTCTATGATGTGAATGTCTGTGTTTTTTCAATCTCCTTGTTTCATTGTGATAGAAAGGTGTGACAGTCTGTCCTTGTCTTTCCCCCCTTGTCTTTCCCCCCGTGCTGTTTAACATAGTGATTGGTGTTGAGACACTCTGTGATACTACGTTAATGAGAAAATCACTAAACCACTGAAGATATGTATTGAGATGCGCTGTATGTAGACGTGCACTGCAAGGCTGCAAAGGCGTATTTAACACATTCATTTTAGAAGCATGATTGTGTGTGTGTGTGTGTGTGTGTGTGTTGCCCTACTCCCCTTCTCCTGGTCTAATATCATGGTTGTGTGGTTCCCTGCCTGTCCGACAGCCAGAATGGCTTGTTTATAGCCAGATTAATTGTTTTTATGGCTGTGTTCTCCCTGTGATCGGCGCTGGGGTTTTTTAATGAACACTCACGGCCCTGCTTTTTAGAGTGTGCGGTCACGGTTGCTAGTGGCCGAGGTTAGCGGTTTCAGCAGAGGGCCGTAACTGGACCGTGAATTTAATCATCTCTACGGGGGGGGCAGGGGCTAAGCAAAGTGTTACGGAAGAGTTATGGAAGCATTACTGAAACGTTAGAGTAATATATTAGTGGGTTTCCATTAAAAGCAACTCTCCTCATTAGGGAGGAGGGACAAAGAGAGGAAAATGGAGAAGAGAGAAGAAAGAAGGAAGACAAATGGCAGGAAGAGAGAGATTGCTGGAGATTACACAAAAAAGAAGGAAGTGGAAACTAGGCTTCAAGCTTTATCGCCTTAAAAACAGTTTCTCCTCTAATCAACATCCTCCCTCCCTCTCTCTGTCTCTCTCTCTCTCTCTCTCTCCTTTCTTGGTCGGTCTCTAAGTATACATCACTGATTCCCATTTTCCCTGTCCCCCGCCTCTGTCATTTATCAGGGCTGGAGGGTTCTCTCCTCGAATGGCTTTCTTCTTCATTACGCCTACAACAGGGACATACCAGACCACCAGCCCTACCTCACTGTCAGATAGCGCGTGTGTGTGTGTGTGGTGTGTGTGTGTGTGTGTGTGTGTGTGTGTGTGTGTGTGTGTGATGGTTAACTGAACCCCAGGCCTAAGTTAACACACGTCAACTGATAATGATCTCCACACTCCACTATGACTTGAACCTGTCACCGTCCTGTTTAACTACACCCCATAGAAATGACAATATGGCCTTATTAACTAGCTATCAAAGCAACTCTCGTCTCCAGTTGGCCGTAAAGTTCAATAAAAATACTTAATGGATGTATATATTTATAGTTAGGCTCTCATAGCTGTGGAATCGTTACCACTGCATTGTTATGCTGCTGACACAAACACCACAAGGTGGTATTGAAGACGGCTGTAAAACGGGTTTGCACGCACGCACGCACGCACGCACACGCACACACACACACACACACACACACACACACACACACACACACACACACACACACACACACACACACACACACACACACACACACACACACACACACACACACACACACACACACACACACACACACCATGCGGCTGTACATGTATAAGGGCTTCTTAAGACATGTTAATGGCTAGTTTTATAGCTGATATTATTGCACACTAGAGGGGGTTAAAACACATGAATTACTCCAGGACAGGCTGTAGCATAAAGGGTGCTGTGCCACAGACTATAATATACTGTAGTAGAATGGCTCGTTCTCTATTCTCTCTGGAGAGAGTAACCTTCTAGAGAAGGACTTGCACTTTTAGCAGTTTCAACAAAACTCCTTTAGAACGTCAGACCTTCCTTTATGTCCTGATTTTAAAATGCCTCCTTAACTTACATCTTCTCCCAGGTTGAAGCGTATTATCAGGCTGTAGGAAACAGGTTGGTATAGGGGCTGCTGGATTCAATGCTCCACCTCTTCCCTGTAAGCTCCACTGACAGGTGTATATGATCTCAGCGTAGTAACACAGCTCTCTCTCTCATTAGACTATACCAGTGTTGGCTTTCAGCCTGCTGCATCTCACTGGCACGACACGGATGCTCACTCTGTCGCCTGGGCAACAAGGGACCTCTGGATTGTGTGTGTCAGGGGTCTGATGGAGAGCAGAGTGGGCACATGCCAGCCTGTAGGAAACAGCAGCTGTGGAGGGGAGAGTAAGGTACCAGGGGGAACAGGAGGAGAGACGCCAGGTCCCTGATGTCTGCTGGGGTTAGTTAGGAATGGCCTCCCTGAGGGACTGTAGAGTCAACCATTTACACTCTCTTTATAATACCATTAAATATCCATTACCAGCCTCTGACCTCCACAACCTCTAATGTCACTTTAACATTGTCTAGTGTTACCCTGCCCTATACAGTGTGTATCCTTCATACTAAATGTAGGGATTATGCCTGCTCCATTTCCTTCCTATCAGTATGCAGGTCTTCCTCTCTGTCTCCTCTTCTTTCCACCATTACACTGGCTGTCATTAGCCTAGTCCACAGAGCGGAGAGTGTGTGTGTATGTGTGTGTGTGTGTGTGTGTGAAAGCTCAATCGGCCAAGCAGGGTCATTCAGGGACAGACAGCCCAGACACACAACCTCGTCCTGCTACACACACACACACACACACACACACACACACACATGCTCCCTCCCAGAGTCAGTGTGCTGCCAGGCTGTGTCCCTGTGGTAGAGGAAAGTGATGGCCGATGTGACAGAGAAGGCAAAGATTGCGCCGGCTTGCTCTCAGCCTAGGGGCCCCTCAGGGAGGAATGACTGGTAGAGGCTGCTTCAGGGCTTGTGTGTGTGTGTGTGTGTGTGTGTGTGTGTGTGTGTGTGTGTGTGTGTGTGTGTGTGTGTGTGTGTGTGTGTGTGTGTGTGTGTGTGTGTGTGTGTGTGTGTGTGTGTGTGTGTGTGTGTGTGTGTGTGTGTGTATGCGTGCATGCATGAAGACAAGAGAGAGGTTGCATCAATGTGTGTGTTGGAGTTGAATGGGATGGCAGATGGTCTGCTGAATATTGTTTAAACCTGTGTGTAACATTTCAGGACCCGACAGGTTTTGGCTCAGAGGTGATTCAGCCTGCTCACTGTAACTGTCTGAGTGTCTGTCTATCTGTGTAGCTGTCACTGTCTTGCTGTTGTGTGTGTTTACCCAGTGTTTACTGTGGGCCTGAGCGTCCGTGTAGTTCCCTGGTGGCTGTATGCCGGAGTTAGTTGAGTTCATTAGGAAAGCAAACACTGCCGATTAAGGTGCGGTTTTCCGCTTCTGGGCCGGTAGATGGACGAGCTGGGATCTGCTGCCAACATACGTCAAGAAGCTCATCAAGTATTAAAGAGAGAGATGGGAGGGATATGGGAGAAAGACAGGAGAGGGGATAGAAACAATGAGAAAGATGGATTGAAAGATGGAGTAAGAGCGAGCGAGTTGGGAGACAGGAGGGGGGAAGGAAGAGAGATGGATAAAGGAGATAAGGTCAGGCTTGGTAGAGGAGGAGGAGTGGAGAGAAAGTGAGAGAGTGTCTTTTGGTCTTTTGGTCCCCCCCCCCCCCCCCCCCCCCTCACCTCTCTTTCCCTTAACCCTGCTTGGTTTCTGGGACGTAGAGACAGATTTACAACCTGTACAGTGGATAGATGAAGTCTGTAACTCAGCCTAGTTCCATCTCTCCTTGCTCCCTTTATCCCTCTCTCACCCTATTCATCCCTCCCTCTCTTTTCCTGGGCTGGCGTGGGTCCAGTTTAATTCCTCCACAGCCACAGGGTCTGAGAAGGCTTCTACTACATCCATCCCTTCTTCCACTCATCTCTTTCACTACTCCCTCCCTCTATATCACTCACTACACTTATCGTTCACTCTACCTCCTTATGCTCCTTATCGTTCACTCTACCTCCCTATGCTCCTTATCCTTCACTCTACCTCTCTATGCTCCTTATTGTTCACTCTACCTCCCTATGCTCCTTATTGTTCACTCTACCTCCCTATGCTCCTTATCGTTCACTCTATCTCCCTATGCTCCTTATCGTTCACTCTACCTCCCTATGCTCCTTATCCTTCACTCTACCTCCCTATGCTCCTTATCCTTCACTCTACCTCCCTATGCTCCTTATCCTTCACTCTACCTCCCTATGCTCCTTATCGTTCACTCTACCTCCCTATGCTCCTTATCGTTCACTCTACCTCCCTATGCTCCTTATCCTTCACTCTACCTCCCTATGCTCCTTATTGTTCACTCTACCTCCCTATGCTCCTTATCGTTCACTCTACCTCCCTATGCTCCTTATCGTTCACTCTACCTTCCTATGCTCCTTATCGTTCACTCTACCTCCCTATGCTCCTTATCCTTCACTCTACCTCCCTATGCTCCTTATCCTTCACTCTACCTCCCTATGCTCCTTATCCTTCACTCTACCTCCTTATGCTCCTTATCCTTCACTCTACCTCCCTATGCTCCTTATCCTTCACTCTACCTCCCTATGCTCCTTATCCTTCACTCTACCTCCCTATGCTCCTTATCCTTCACTCTACCTCTCTATGCTCCTTATCGTTCACTCTACCTCCCTATGCTCCTTATCGTTCACTCTACCTCCCTATGCTCCTTATCCTTCACTCTACCTCCCTATGCTCCTTATCCTTCACTCTACCTCCCTATGCTCCTTATCGTTCACTCTACCTCCCTATGCTCCTTATTGTTCACTCTACCTCCCTATGCTCCTTATCCTTCACTCTACCTCCCTATGCTCCTTATCCTTCACTCTACCTCCCTATGCTCCTTATCGTTCACTCTACCTCCCTATGCTCCTTATCCTTCACTCTACCTCCCTATGCTCCTTATCCTTCACTCTACCTCCCTATGCTCCTTATCCTTCACTCTACCTCCCTATGCTCCTTATCCTTCACTCTACCTCCCTATGCTCCTTATCCTTCACTCTACCTCCTTATGCTCCTTATCGTTCACTCTACCTCCCTATGCTCCTTATTGTTCACTCTACCTCCCTATGCTCCTTATCCTTCACTCTACCTCCTTATGCTCCTTATCTTTCACTCTACCTCCCTATGCTCCTTATCCTTCACTCCTCATATTCTTATTCTCTTTCGCCTTCCCCCTCTTGCCTTTCCAATCTCTCTTCCTCTCTCTTCTCGCTCTCCACTTGACCTCCCTCTTACCTATTTTGCTCTATTTCCTTCCTTCGTTCCTTACTTGCTTCCTTCTTCCTGGCCAGAGAGGGGAGGGGAGAGTTTAGGAGTGAATGAAAGTAGTGTTTATATGGGGGGAGGAGAAGAGACGAGAGGAGGAGACGAGTGGAGGAGAGGGAAGGAGAGGATAGAGAAGAGGAGAGAG